>NC_064235.1:87500-1465000 GCF_023101765.2 Spodoptera frugiperda | reverse complement strand
ATTGATAATTTTAATATTATTTTGTTGTTTCCGAAGACCTGTAATAAAAGATGTATATAATTTTGGAGAAGAAATTAATACACAATATTGAGTCTATAGTACAATATTCCGGCGACTTAAAGTCAGTCAGAAGATGACGAAGAGAGGTAATATGCTCTATCTATGAGATCAGTGGAAAAATGTATATTTCGTTGCGTCTGGTTTAAACCACATAGTGAACTCGACCGAAAAACTTATTTAAAATTATATTAAAGATAATTATTATAGAGGTTACATTAGATACCACACAGTATTAACATTGCTTAATAATGTTTTCGAAGTTATGTGCGTAATTATCGCTTGTCTCGTGCCTCGGCCAGCACGTTAGGGCCGTCGTTCCGGGTTGTCATAAGATCAGTTATGATAATCGTTACGGGAAGTCAGTACCCTTAAAAAGCCTAACGCATATTAAATAGATATTCGGTCTTCGATCCAATCTGTTTAGACTAGACAGTCGACCCGGACATTAAAGACAAAACTGAGAATGAAATGAGAATATTTTAAAATGATGATGGATTGTTTCTTACTCATTGTAGGTTTATAAATTGTAGAAGTCTGCAATGCGACAGATTCTGCATCACTCGGCTGCTGATGACCTGGAAAATAAAGTTATTTATAAATCACATATCCTAATTTTCATACATACATAGACTCACACCTGTTTACCAAAGGGGTAGGCAGAGTCGAGGGGAAAAATTTTTTTAAATAAATTTTTGGCAGTTATTACAAGACACAGACTATATACACAAATATAAACATACACTCACGCCTGTAACTACAAAATATTAACAGCACTGTAACCCTGAAGAGTAGCAGAGCACCTCAGCCTACCGTATCGATAGGCAGAGGTGCATTGCTACATCCACTCTTTGCCAGATTTATAATACTACGTGATAGGCAGCGAGCCTGTTGCCGTACCGAGCACATTACAGACTGACTGTAAAACGGTATTTCGAAGTTCAAAATAGCAATTAACTGTAAGTGCGCCACATCGAAACACATAAGTTCTAATATTTTCCAATGTGATGCACGTTAGTGCGAAAGACCAAGGAAAAAACTCGTTAATAGACGTAACAAACGTGCTGTCTCGCTAAGAGAGTGAATGCAAGTAACCAAGTGAATGGAGTGCTGCATGATTTTATGAACAACGAAATGAATCAATTTTTCTTCAATATTATTCTTAAAACTGAAAACTTATGGCATGTATAAATTTTTTTTTCGGTTATGGCGACTTCAACAAACCATCTTGAGCAGATAAATTAATGTATGTTTTTTTTTGAGGGTTGAAAATCATCCAATGACTTCTCTTGACTAAAAACCACCCCGTTTCTACTCCTGCTTTTCGAGCCGGAGCCCCGGTAAGCCCGCTAGGTAGTCCGCAGCTCCGGAAAATTTATGTATGTTGGATAATTTTTGTTTAAACTTTACAAACCTCTTGGTACTTGAATAGCAGTTAATGTTGATGGTTGCATGTTTTGGTCAATTTGTTGTACTTTTAAAAGTTGCAGCCCTGATGTAGATGGCATACTTTGATCAATTATGGGTGGAGTTTGGCGTCCTGAAAATAGTTAAAGAAAACATTTTAATATCTTAGGAGCAATAGGTTATTAGTATTATTAGATTTTTCTAAAAGGAAATTTTCAGTAGCAGCACGGAGTCTAGTAATATGCCCAGTACAACAATAGGCTCACCCCTATTATGTAGGACTAAAAAAAACTGGCGAAACGTAGTGTTGTAGTAATGCATCTCTGCCTACCTCTTCAGCCAGGCCTAATAGGCAGGGTTAGGCAGTATTGTAATGACTTGTAATTAAAATACGTAAATGAAATAAAAATACGTATTTGGGACTATAAATTATCCACACGAAATGATATTGTTTGTAATCCGAAGCGAGTATTACATTATCTAAATAGCGCGTAAGTAACACAGCATTTTATTAAAACCGAACTGTATAAAATTTTTATGGTACCAAATGGCATGCATTCCGTGTCAAACTAAATAAGAACGGCGGCAATCGGACTAAAAATCACGGAGTAATCGTACATCGATTTTTTTTATGTATAATAATACATTAAAAAAATAAAGACGAAAACCAAAGGCTGAATTGAGAATCTCCTCTTATTTGAGTTGGTCAGCCTCCTAATAGAAGTAAAGCGCTTTAAATTTTTGAGCGCTATCTAAATATGTATAATAATTATAATTACAATTTGACACAACTTTTTGCTCACCAAAACTTTTTTTTAGCAATTTTATTCACTCTCTCAAATTCTATTTTGAGAGTGAATAACTAAATAACTAAGCTGTTAGTACATAATAAACTTTATTTATTTATTATGTACTGACAGTACATAATAAATAAATAACCTTTATTGTATACATTTAAATAAATTAAGCATAAGTTAACATCTTTTAGGATGAAAGTGCACAAAGGCATCGCTTATAGCGATAAGCGCCAGGCAACCTTTGGGTGGATGGAGCTGTTGAGTGGTAGTGGAGGTGGTTCTAGGTGTAGGTGTGTGACTTACATAGAATATAATATAATTACATACATACATGCATACATATACATACATACATATATACATACATACATACATACAAAAAAAAAAACTAAACATGATATAAATGACAGAATAAGTGAAAGTAAGTAAAAATAAAAACAATAACAAGGAAAAATAGTGAACTACATCGTGGAGAGATAATGTTCCTTCACGAGCACCTTAAACGACGCGAGGGACTGTGCTTGTCTTACTGTAAGCGGCAGAGCATTCCACAGTCGCACAGCCCGAAACGTAAACGATCGGTCGAAGGCTCTGCTCGCATGCTGGGGCATCTCAAGCTTCAATTCCTCCGATGACCGTACTGGTCTAGAATATGTGTCATGGAAGAACTTAAAACGTTCTTTGAGGTAATGGGGGTAGTAGGATTGAACAGTATATTGTATAGAAGAGATTTGTATTGTATAATATGTATGTATTTAGACGTGTATAAGTATTTTTATCAGCTTTCTGAATACTGTACAGGCTCTGCCTAGTTAGGAATCAGACGACTATGTATAAATTGTGCAGGAATATTTACTATTATAATATTTAAAATAAATATTAAATCATATTACAAATATATTTTAATTATAATTTATAATGTTTGTATGTATATAATATAGTAATAGGTATTTAATTTGCAATCTGAAACTTTCTTATTAATATTTTCCTTCAACTATTTGTATTTTGTTCACACGGCTACACTTTAACTTAAGGCATTAACTGCCACACTCAGAGTCATTTAATGCTTACTTAAACTATTCTTTATTAACGATTTTGTATGAAAAACAATTGCTAAGGACTGGGTTAAGTAACCATTAAATGACTCTGAGTGCGCGTGTAAGTCCTAAAACTTTAATATAGGTGCTGTTAGTATATAAAATTAACAAATCAATTTGAAATAGATAAATTTGTATTTCATATTGTATTTACTTGTCATATAGTATGTGTTAATGTCTATTTCTATTAAAGCCAAGCATTTATTTTACCTAGGCCTTGTGGCAGGCGCAATCCATGTGTGCATGTAAAATTTTGGAGATTATAACTTATAATAAGAAAATGTTCATAAAATATAAAATTTCGCTTACCTAGATTTAAAGTGGGAACAGCATTCTTAGTCAGACGACGGCTTGGTAGCTGATAGCCCTCCAAAAAGTGCTTATTGCACAGTAATATATGGTTATATATATATACATTCCCTTTTTCTTGTGTTATTTTATCTAACACAGCTTTCCACCGAGAAAATTTCTCAATATCTTCTAGTTTAGTACTTTTCGGGTTAGGGAAATGATGCAGCGGTCCTGAAAGTAATTAATGAAGTTATGTACCTAAATTTCTATTTTTCATTCCAACATCGAAAACATATAAATTAATACTAACTCATGACCGCGGCTTCAACGTAGGCGACTTCTATGAAGATATATAATAATTTATAGCATTAATTACTATGTTATTGACTTACTCACGTAATTGTTTGACGATGAACTCGATTAATTAAAAAAGCCGATAACATAGTAATTAATTTAGTATGTCTCACGAAAGTTTCAATAATTTATAGAATATGATTTATTCTCACGTATTAAGCTATTTATCTACAAAGTTTCATCACAATCTATTCGGTATCTTTTGCGTGACCGATTACTACACAACTTAACTATAGATAGGATGTATCTAAACCTTTTCGTTGTACATTAGTTTCATATACGATAATGATTATTGTAAAACTTACCATCATTAGCGCACCCAAAGTAGCACTTCAATCGTGATTTATTAGGCATGGTTATCAAGTAACAAATCCAAAATCGTGAGCAGCCAGTAGTCCGGATATCTTGCCAAGGTAATTCGCGAAAGCAGTTATCAAAATCCAAATTCGAAGCCAAGTAGTATCAGGTGTGGTAGAATATCAAAATCCGTAGGAAGATAGCCAAGTCGTCAAAAAATTAATAAAAAAGCACAATTATAACACCAGCGAAACGTCAGAAAAGCAAAGAAAATTGTTTTGAAAGTTTTGAAAACAAAATGGCACTTCAAATCCCCAACCATAGACACTCCAGCACATAAACTATATCCGTAACTATAACTATTAAAATAATTTATTTTTAAAATGACTAGATGTGATACTTTAAATCATATTTTATTTATTATTTATATAAACAAACACATTATAGTGTTGTTTTTTACAATGTCTATAAATATAATTGATATAATGCCATCTATTGAGAAAAAAAAGCAAAATCTAAAATGTATTGTTGCCCTTAACCACGGGATGGCGCTAGTTTCTATGAACATTTTTGTAGCTGTCATTTGTATAGGAGTTTCACGCCCCTGCCCCTGCCCATTGTCAAAATTCGCGTTGTAAGGAGAAGTGTATGAAAATAAAGAAAATTCTCACGTTTTCCCTAATTCTCTTGAATTCTAAATCATTAAGAATAATTTCTAAACTCCTTAAGTTATAGAGTGTAATATAAAAAATGTCGAAAAGGTTACAGAGTACGGATCAGGCGAAAAATGACGAAATTATTGATGAACTAACAAAGAATTTGGAAACATCGTTAAAAACTGAGGAATCTGTGGATGAATTTGTCATAAGTCCTGGTACAAGTGCTGAGGACTTTCCTAAGGCGGCTGGAGACGCACCACAGACAAGCGGTACGTATGTTTTTTTAGTTAGTATGAGTTCATTACGGGCGTAGCCTCTATTTGTGTGTTAATACTTTTCAATGCCAAATTGGTACTTAATTCCACTTAATCATTACGTCTTATGAAAAAACCTTCGTAAAATCTACGAAACTTATTATTAGAATCTTCAAAGTTTCTTAGTAAGATCGATATTTATGATTTTAAGTGCTTTTCTTCAATGCGATTGTTGACTGCGAAGTTTAATGTTCAAAGAATATTGTCATCATGTCTTGTGCGTGTCAATCAATGTCTTTATCGTACATACATACATAACCTCACGACTGTCTCCCATGGGGATAGGCAGAGACTAATGAACGCCAATTGCTATGAATCTTACGAACCTATCACTTTCGCCTCAACAACAGTCATCAATCTATTCATGTATGCTCATCGGTTAAGCAGTAACCATTTTCTCTTTACTCTTTTCTATAAATCCAATTATAACTTTTTTCGAATTTCTACCAAACAACTTATTATAAAAAATACTTACAAATTCCAGACATACCTCGAATCTACCCAGATCTATCCGAAGACGATGGAATAGAAAAAGATTTCGAAGAAAATTCAACACAGAAACCAAAGAGGACAGTGATACGGACATCGATGAGGTGTCTCTGAAGGATGCTGAGGTGGACCTCACCGATGACCAGAAAGAGGAACGGAGAATCATTGCCGAGGAGCTGAAGAAAGCTGGCAATGATGCGTTTAAAGACGGTGACTTTGAACGGAGTATTGAGAAGTATACTGAAGGTTAGTATTTTGCCTTAACTCATATCGCACCTTAGGTCGAAGGCCGAAGTGCTAATAACTATTTCCGAAAATGAGTTAAGTATGCCAAAGTGCCTATAAAAATTATGAAACCCTAAAAATGTCTGTCCTGAAAAATATTAATATTAGTACTTTGGCCCCTGTCTTACCGAAGGTGCATTATACATAATATTCATCATTATATCAGTCACAAGACGTCCACTGCTAAACATATGCCGCCCCAATCACTTCCAGATAGGTCGGTTGGAAACAACCTGCCTCTAGCAGCTCCCTGCGACCCTAATCAGGTTATTTGTCAAAGTCAAAGTCAAAATCATTTATTTCAAATAGACCAGAAAGGCACTTTTGAACGTCAAAGCAAATATAATAATATTAATAACGTCTGTCTGTCGGCTGTGTCCACTGGCATATATACAATTGAATGTAAATTAACTAAAAATCACAGTTTACTCACATACATTAATGGAGAAAAGCACTACTAGTTTCGAGTCACAGAGGAACTCTTCATAATGAGCAGCGACGGCGACGAGGTCGCGCAGCCTACTGTACAAACAACTTTCGTTGATTTGTGATAAAAATAAAACAAATGAGTATACAAAAAAAGTTCTTTGCGAAAGTTTTTTGTAATCATGAGTACAATCACGTGTTACACAATACTATTCACTAATTACTAGTCACCCTACATGTACCAAACTATCAATTCCCGATATTTGATCATAGCAATAAATTCTGTAATTGCTGACCAAAGGCCTCTTCTCACACGGAGAAGGTTTGAGCATTAACCACCACGCTTGCTCAATGCGGGTTGGCGATTTCAAACTTACAATCAGAAATTATAAGTCCAGGTTTCCTCACGATGTTTTCCTTCATTCCTTATAACTCGGAAAAAATCACATTGGTACTTGCCGTTGGTAGGTTTTGAGTCCGCACCCTCCATACATGAGAAGCGGGCGTGTTAAACTACCGCACTTGAAACACCAGAGGAGTTACAAGTGCGTTGTCGGCCTTTTGGGGGTTAGAAATTTAAGGGTTGTTTGTTGGGGAATCGGGGATTAGGAAGGGGGGAATAAGACCTCCGGTAATCTCACTCACACAACGAAGCACAACGCAAGCGTTGTTTTACGTCGGTTTTCTGTAAGGCCGTGGTATCACTCCGGTCGCGCCGGCCCATTAGTGCCGAAGCATGGCTCTCCCACACTTAGATTAATATCTACTTATTAAACTGATTACAGGTCTCCGAACGTGTCCGCTCCAGTTCTCACAACAGCGTGCGATACTCTACTGCAACCGCAGCGCTGCCAAGATGAAGCTCAAGAAGTACAAGCAAGCCATCAAGGATTGCTCTAAAGCTATTGAGTTGGACGAAAATTATGTTAAGGCTTATATACGGTGAGAAATATACTTGACTAGTTACTTTCGCGCTAGTTCACTCGCTCTGCTCGGCTCCTGTTGGTCGTAGCGTGAACAAAACTCCGAGGGTCGGCTTTTAGGTAAGCGTCCACCGTATCGTGCGCATTCCGTATGACGTCATCAGTACATATCGCATGTAGGCATTGCTAATGATGCGGTCCATACGATGCGGATCAGTGGACGCAGTTGTATGAGTGGTCAGATGGGCGACTGCCGATCAAGTCGGATCGGGTCGAGCAAAGTATTGCACCTTTTTATTCCCGGAAGAGTAGGAAAAAGTTCGTGTATACTTTGCTCAAGTCGATTTCTCGCGGGAATTGAACCCACTTGACATTTTTTCGATTGCGAACACCAACGCACCCGCGTTTTCCATTTCGAACTTTGCAATTTCAAATCTCGAACTCACAGATATAATTATTGAGTAACAAATAGGATAATTAGGAAAAATATTTTGTCTACATTTATACTATTTATTCCACAGGAGAGCGCAATCATACGAGGCGACAGAGAAACTAGACGAATCATTAGCGGACTACAAGAAAATATTGGAATTCGACCCCTCACACAAGGAAGCTAAGCAAGCTACCATCCGTTTACCACCTTTAATAGAAGAAAAAAACGAAAAACTCAAAACTGAAATGCTAGGCAAACTAAAAGACCTAGGAAACATGATTTTGAAACCTTTTGGGCTATCTACGGAGAATTTCCAGATGGAACAAGATCCAGTTTCAAAAGGATACAAGATTAATTTCAAACAATAGTTTCGTTTTAAGTGAAATTTGTGATATAAACTTACTTATCTATATTGTTTTATTTAATTATATAAAATTTACTTGATGATGATTATTATTATTTGTCGTTTTTAATTGCCTAATGGAGGAAATCCTAATGTGGGGATTGTCTCCTGTGTCGTGGGTGCGTTTACAAACATACAAGTTCAAATACACATGACACCCAGACCTGAAACAACAATTTGTGGATCACACAAAGAGTCAAACTTTAAATGCCATGCTTCGGCACTGCTGGGCCGGCTCGACCGGAGTGATACCACGGCCGAGCAAATAACCGACGGGAACAATGTTCCCAATCCCCGATTCCCCATCAACCCTTAAATTCCTAACTCTCCAAAAGGCCTGCGATACACTTGTAATGCCTTTGGTGTTAAAAATAAATATTTCGGCCAAACCAGAAATCTAACGCACTGTGATGTAGATTCTACGATGATGTGGAAATTTGTTAAGCACGCCATCTATTGGTGCATTACTTCAACTACATATTTACTTTATGCGACGACAGATGGCACTACCGTAACTTTCAAATTTCCTAAATAAATCTGCAACTAGAGATGTCGCTAGCGTTTCGAATTTTGTAAAAGCCATTTATCTTCGCAGTGATAACGGCAAAGAAGAATACATTTATTACTACCCCTATTCTTCCTGCGGGTGTCGTAGAACCGACTATGACCGGCCAGCAAGACTCTAATAAACCTGAACCTTTTTAAACTGCGATTTCTAACCCTAGTAAGCACCAGCGGAGATTATGGCATACTCCTCTTATGTAGAGGAGGCTCATAGTCCAGCAGTGGACTGCCAAGAGCTGTTGATGTTCAGTACATATAAAATTAAAACATTATTCAAATCTAGATAGACTCAGTCCCTATTCATCTCACCCTTTCAAATTGCACCTCAAAATCAATAACTATGGCGGCGTGCAAATCAAAGTAAATCTTACCTTATATCTTGTAAGCTAAGGTCCATTTTCATTTGAAGCGTGTTATAAGTGTGTGTGTGTGTGATTTGTATATAGGTACACTAGGTATTGAAAAGGGGGAACTGGAACAGGGCTGGATTTAGTACTTGCGGCTTGGGATGTAAGCTAGGGGCCCAGAGGATTTTCAACGCAGTAGGTAGGTACTTTAACCTTTCGTATGTTTGGAACGTGGATCCATGCGAGATACAATGTGTTTTTTATTGTTGTCATATAGGTATACGAGAGGCATCTTTTAATTCGAACATCCGAATTACTTACTGAAGTGTGTATATGTTGCGTCTAATAGTATTTGGAGATAAATAAAATACTAGATACTAACCTTTGTATGTCTATATTAATAAAAGAATAAAATATACAATAACAAGAGTGAGATCAACGAAATTATACAAAATGAAACCGAGAGTAATAATTTATGATGCGCGCGCGATCGCTAGCTGAGGACTGTCTTGGGCGAGCGAGTGGCGCGGGGTGGAAGCGGCGACTGCGCCGTGTGCCGAGCGGCGACCGCGAGCTCCGCTAACGGCCGGACGGTGTGTAGGTATAGCTAAGGGCTTGTTATTTGTATGTATGTAAATGTTTATATTTATTTATGTATACGTAGGTACAAATGTCTGTAATTATAATGTACCTTAGCTATACCCTACATATACACACTCACACTCTCTTACACACGGTGTGGGCTCACCATGCTTCGGCACTGCTGGGCCGGTTGACCGGAGTGATACCACAGCCTCATCGAAAGCCGACATGAAACAACGTTTGCATAATCGTCATAAAACACCTACTTTGTTGCTCTCAGGAACTAAATTGAAGATCCCATGTTTAGCAGCCGCACTTACGACATTTCAACCTATTAATTAATAAGTTGGACCCACTTCGAGTGCTAAAACAGGGCCCCACAATACCGCAGTCCGGCTCTGCATTTAATTAACTGTTAGTAGCTCACTCCAGCATCGTTCAGGTACTTCCAAGAGTAGCAGCAGACGAGCCACTGACCATAGTTACAAAATGTTGTCACTGGCATATTTCGAACATATTTTTGTGTGGGAGAGCCACGCTTCGGCACTGCTGGGCCGCCTCGACCGGAGTGATACCACGGTTTTACAGAAAACCGACGTGAAACAAAGCTTGCATTGTGTGAGTGGCTACCGGAGGCCCAATTCTTCACAAACTCTCCAAATCCTCAATCCTTGATTCCCGATCATTAAAAAGGTTGACAACGTACTTGTAACTCTTCTGGTGCTTCGGGTGTCCATGGCCGGCGTCATTTACTTGCCATCAGGTGGTCCATCGGCTCGTTTGCCGGCTTATATCACAAAAAAAAGTACTAAGGCTCCATTAGTCATATTCCAATTCCACAATCAAACCAGCTAGATGGCACTATAATATTGTATTGTCATCCATTCTACATACAATTGCCAAGTTTTATAATGAAAATACCATATTATACTGGGCAAAATTCCAGACTCCGTGCTACTACTGAGAAATTTTCGAAAAGCCGTAAAAAGCCCAGTAATACTTTGCCCGACCCGGGAATCGAACCCGAGACCTCTTGTCCGGCAGTTGCACTTGCGACCACTCGCCTAATGAGGCAGTCGACGAGTTAAAAGTGTGAAACCGAAAGAAGCCCAATAGTACTTTGCCCGACTCGGGAATCGAACCTGTTACCTATTGTCCGGCAGACGCACTTGCGACCACTCGCCCAACGATTCAGTCAACGTCATTATTAGAAGTGTGTGTAATTCAGATTCTTTCACTTTATTACATAGTTCGAACTAATAAAATATAAATGCGTAATTTTATTGTAACTTTCGTGAGACATACTAAATTAATTATTATGTTATCGGCTTACTCACGTAACTGTTTGACGAGGAACTCGACAGTAGCAGCGCGACAATCGCCGCGTCGTGTGTCGCGGAATGCTGCTCATGAATATGAGCCTCTAGCATGGCTTGAAACTAGTCGAGTTCCTCGTCAAACAAATACGTGAGTAAGCCGATAACATAATAAATGCGTGTTAAAATGTCGCTCGTCTACTCAGTTCCTTTTAACTTCCCCCCATGTAAATACCTAGTGTACCTATCTACAAATAGGTTTCAACTCGCTACAAATGAATATGAACCTTAGTTTTCAAGAATAAAGTTAACTTTGCCTTGTAGGTGTACTCCACCCTGGTTATCGATTTTAGCCCTGCAATTTGAGGGGCTCAGATGCGATGTGTAGTCTGTTATATCATTTGATAACTTCAAAATTATTTGAAATGACATTTTACCTTAAAATCCTCGAAGGAGTAGACAGAGGTGCTTAAAACATACTAAAACGTTCCTCAGATGCATTTTGTCCTACCCAGTCCTTTAGGTGTGGGAGAGCCATGCTTCGGCACTGCTGAGCCGGCTCGACCGGAGTGATACCACGGCCGAGCAGTACACCGACGTGAAACAACGCTTGCGTTGTGTTTCGTTGTGTGAGTGAGGTTACCGGAGACCCAATTACCACCCTTAAATTCCTAACCCTCAAAAGGTCGGTAACGCACTTGTAACGCCTCTGGTGTTTCGGGTGTCCATGCTAATCCGTCTGCTCGTTTTCCGGCTTATTACCATAAAAAAAAACCGTAAATAAAACTCAAAATCTCTTAAAACAATCCCATTTACGACACTACCGACCTCTACGTACATAATTTGACATTCTAAAACTATTGACACACAAACAAAACATTATCATTAATTTGAATTTACATTAAACAAAGGAAATGTTACTAGAAGCTTCGAGAACGCTGTTTCAGTACTTAAAATCTACATAGGTACCTAAATATAGGATACCTAGCTTTGCAGGGTGCAATAAATCAATATTATAAGGGACGAATGTTGGGGGGCGATGCACGGGCTCTAAAGCCGACCATTCATAGCTTCAAAACTGCAGTTTTACACCCTTTTAAAGAGTAAAAGGGTAGGCAGAGGTAGTGGTTAAAATAGGGGATCGGTTCAGATTGTTATGTCATGGTATTTGGTTATGAAAATATAGTTTGTTTTGCTTTTAAAAAAATGGTATTAGTGATATTTTTTTTTTCTAGGGAGTTTTTTGTTAATCAATTACTACGACTGCGACTGAGTGGTCACTAGTGCGACTGCCGGAGAAGTTGTCTCGGTTTCTATATCTGGGTCGAGCAAAGTATTACTGGGCATTTTTCGGCTTTTCAAAAATTTCTCAGTAGTAGCACGGAGTCTGGAATTGTGCCCAGTATATGGCAAAAGGCTCACCCCCTATTACATGGGACTAATAACACAAATTGTGAAAAGTGTGTGTACATTGTATAGCGGCATTACGTGACGTAATGTGCACCTCTGCCCACCGCTTTGTGGATAAAAGGCGTGACGTTGCAATAAGATTAAGATACTCACCACAGTAATGTATCATTTCATCTCTCCAACTGTTTTGTTTACAAAACATCACAATGTTTACATCCTGAATAGCCAGCTTTTTAGGGTGAGGCCGTTGTGGCACCATCGCGACCCGCATGCGCGAAAACCCCACCCGTCCCGCGCACCCCGCGCACCGCTATAAAACCACGCCGCTAGCAGACGAACCAGTCAGTCGAGCTGCGAATTTCAACCGTGACACACCTCTAAACCGAAGAAGCCCTCTTCATAAACCGCAATGGCAACTGTTGTGACAAAGTGCGTTCAAGTCTCCTCAGGAAACAATGAATTCTCATACAAGTTCCTTGGACCAACTTGGGATCTTCAGGAGCAATTGATGTTGATCAACACCATTAACAACATCTTCGCGTACCGACACCTCAACGGCGACAAGGCTGAGTTCCGGCGCTTCATGATGGGCATGCCTTTGGGTGGCGCCATGGCGATCATCAATATGGGCAAGAGCATCCTCCAGCATCCAGCGCCTGCACCAGCACCACAGAAGTCGAAACTGTAAACACCAGCTTTACGAAGACAGAAACATCAAGACGGAAGACATTATTGAAGATTGCAAGCAGTTCCTTCGAAGATTCACCTCAAGACAACTCTTCACCATTTCACCTCACAAGAAAGAAGATTTCAAGAGACCCAAAAACTCAGCTCAAGACAACTCTTCACCACTTCACCTCACAAGAAAGAAGATTTCAAGAGACCCAAAAATTAAGCTCAAGAACACCCTACTTCACTTCACCTCACAAGAAAGAAGATTTCAAGAGACCAAATCAAGACAGCTCAATATCAACTGCCTGTACAGAGACTTATTCTTCAACCAACATCACTTGAAACACCTTCAATATCTCCAGAAGACCTACCATTGAAGACATCAGGAACTAAAACAGCAACTCATCTCACCAAATTGCCGCAAGGACATCGTTCTGCAATGAGAAGATCTTCAGTATGGGAGCAGTATCCTGTCCTGCCTCAAGAAGACCTCAAGACCATCAACGGCTGATGCTGAGCTGCTCAAGATGTTCCTGTTCATCCACCAGTCCAGCTCTTCAAGTCTTCGGGGCAGCCGCTGCAATCTTCATCTTCACGTCGAGTCTTCAAAGCTAAGTTCCTAGTATAGTTTTACCTTTCAGCATAGCTCATCACACTTTGGTACCAGCGAAGATTATTTCCATGTTCATCTGGCGTTAACAGCGAAATTTGTCATCATGATTCTGTTTATGTATTTGTTTCTATAGCAAATGTTTTTGACAGGTCATATTATTGTAAGGGGTGGCAATGATTTTAGGGGCAGTCTGCAGCCAAATGGCGAATTTGTCTTGTATTCGCAGTGGCTTTGGTTCTGTTTCCTTGATCTAGCTTGACTCGTCGTGTGCCGGAATGCAGATCTTCGAGACACAATGTATTTTCTATCGTTGTCTTATATACTGGCATACGAAAGGTTAAGGCTACTGTCACCCCTAATTTTTAACTCCTAAAAACCAGTTTGATTGAGCTTTGTTGGAAAATAGTAGTAGAGCGGTTTTGTGCACCGCTCGTCCGGGGTAGTACTACATCCATGCCTATTTCTGCCGCAAAACGGTGCAACATACCGTGTTTCGGGAGAAGGGGTGGAGTCCGATCCATTTTACTGGCACATAGAGACTTAAAAACCAGTCTCATAAAAGGCGACGCGTTTGCAATGTAAAAAGCAAGTTGGCCGCTTTACACTGAGCGAATCAACAGCGCGTTTAGCCTTAAAACTCCTTTACATAATAGGCTATCCGAACTGGGCCTAAATAAGACATAAGGAGTATAAATATATACTTAAATGCTAGCTTAACAGTCTCATAAAATATGTCTACTTAGACATAATTTATAAGATTGTCCGTGATTGTAAAAGGGTTGAAAAAACATCGCCGTCAACTTTTACGATTCGTCAATACGTGTAACGCTATGTTGATTTCGATATTCAAAGATGCTAAAGCGAAAATTAAAAC
This sequence comes from Spodoptera frugiperda, assembly GCF_023101765.2. NCBI lineage: Eukaryota > Metazoa > Arthropoda > Insecta > Lepidoptera > Noctuidae > Spodoptera > Spodoptera frugiperda. The sequence continues at coordinate 1,450,390 of NC_064235.1, read as the reverse complement.
TGACAATTTAATAAAAATAACTGCAGAAATTGCCATTTTTATACTTTGCAATTGCATATTTAAATATGGAAATCTATTTGTGTGGTTGGTCTCACTTTTATACTCGCTGGCTCACTTCCAACCTGCCGCCTAATAAGTCTTTGTGGGGGGCCTATGTTCAGCAATTAGGAATTATTAACTGACAATGGATACAGAACTCTCCTATTCACATTTTCCATCATTAGGTATTCTGTTTCCCGACTAATCTATTTCACCATAAACATATTTGGCTGTTGCTTTGGGGGACTAAGGGAGTCCTCCATTCACAAACTGCGTGATGTGTGAATGGAGGACTACAGTAGTTGCTGTGTAAGTATCTGTCACAGCAACTGTACAGTAGGTGGACCAGAGAAGTCCCCCGCTCACAAACTCCGTCATAAGTGAGCAGAGGACTTCTGAAACCACTTGGGGTGTGCGTACATGATTGATAATTAACTAGGCTACCGTATAGTGTGGAACTTGAAAAGTCCTCCACTCACAAACTCCGTCAAATTAGAGTGGGGGACCTTTCAGCTTGACGGTAGCTTAGTCAATCATCGATTATGTAGCCTGTCCTTTAAGTCGTTACATCAGACTTAGGGAGTCCCCTAACCTTGCAATCTCCATCAAATGTGAGGTTAGGCCTGTCCCATAGACCCGGGAATCCTCCATTCACAAACTGCGTGATGTGTGAATGGAGGACTACAGTAGTTGCTGTGTAAGTATCTGTCACAGCAACTGTACAGTAGGTGGACCAGCGAAGTCCCCCGCTCACAAACTCCGTCATAAGTGAGCAGCGGACTTCTGAAACCACTTGGAGTGCGCGTACACGATAGATGATTGACTTGGCTACTGTCAAGCTGTGGACTTGAAAAGTCCTCCACTCACAAACTCCGTCAAATTAGAGTGGGGGAATTTTCAAGTTTACCCTGACACAGTTTGACGGTGGCCAAGTGTATCATGAATCGTGTATGTACACAATTAGTGGTTGTCTGGAGTAGCCCGTTATCCTGTCCTTTAAGTCGTTACATCAGACTTAAGGAGTCCCCTAACCTCACAACCTCCATCAAATGTGAGGTTAAGCCCATAGCAACAACATTTGGTGTATACACATGGTCACTGGTCGGCTATAGTCCCCCGCTCACAAACTCCGTCAACATCAGAGCGAGGGACTTAAGCTGCCATTTCTGTTGTATACACACAATGTAGCTGAGTTATCTCAGACATTAAGAGGACTAGAGGAGTCCCCCGTTCACAATCTCCGTTGCAAGTGGATGGGGGACTTTTGCAGCCACTTATTGTCTGGGAACACAGTTGGTTGACTGGGCTGGTCTTTCGCTTAGTAAGTGTAGGTTGTTAAGCTTAAGACTTCAATGGGGGACATAAGTAGTTCTTCGCTTTTAAACTTTGTCAAAATTGTGTTGTCATGCCACAGGAGACAAAGTTTGTGACTGGAGGACTTCTTCTACTACTTGTAATGCGTACACTCTATTGCTTTACCGTTTGTGGGTGTGGACTGAAGAAACGGTAAACGAATAGAGTCCTCCGCTCACAATGTAGTTGATGTGAGAGGGGGACATTAGTTTCCACTTCTGGTGTACGCATACAATCAGTGGCTATGCAGGGTAACTCGGTAGCCTGTCCTTAGGTCGTTCCATCAGATAAGTCCCCTAATCTCGCGATCTCCATCAAATGTGAGGTTAACCTGAGGGGGTATATGGGTGTCCTCCTTTCACAAACTGGGCGTGATGTGTGAACGGAGGACTACAGTAGATGCTGTGTAAGTATCTGTCACAGCAACTGTACATTAGGTGGACCAGAGGAGTCCCCCGCTCACAAACTCCGTCATAAGTGAGCAGCGGACTTCTAAAACCACTTGGAGTGCGCGTATACGATAGATGATTGACTAGGCTACCGTATAGTGTGGAACTTGAAAAGTCCTCCACTCACAAACTCCGTCAAATTAGAGTGGGGGACCTTTCAGCTTGACGGTAGCTTAGTCAATCATCGATTATGTACACACACAATAAGTGGCTATGCAGGGTAACTCGGTATCCTGTCCTTTAAGTCGTTACATCAGACTTAAGGAGTCCCCTAACCTCGCAATCTCCATCAAATGTGAGAGGGCCTATGGGAGTCCTCCATTCACAAACTGGGCGTGATGTGTGAATGGAGGACTACAGTAGTTGCTGTGTAAGTATCTGTCACAGCAACTGTACAGTAGGTGGACCAGCGAAGTCCCCCGCTCACAAACTCCGTCATTAGTGAGCAGAGGACTTCTGAAACCACTTGGAGTGCGCGTACACGATAGATGATTGACTTGGCTACCGTCAAGCTGTGGACTTGAAAAGTCCTCAACTCACAAACTCCGTCAAATTAGAGTGGGGGAATTTTCAAGTTAAGTGTTGCACAGTTTGACGGTGGCCAAGTGTATCATGAATCGTGTATGTACACAATAAGTGGTTATGTAGGGTGGCCCGTTATCCTGTCCTTTAAGTCGTTACATCAGACTTAAAGTGTCCCCTAACCTCGCAATCTCCATCAAATGTGAGGTTAAGCCCATAGCAACAACATTTGGTGTATACACATGGTTACTGGTCGGCTATAGTCCCCCGCTCACAAACTCCGTTAACATCAGAGCGGGGGACTTAAGCTGCCATTTCTGTTGTATACACACAATGTAGCTGAGTTATCTCAGACATTAAGAGGACTAGAGGAGTCCCCCGTTCACAATCTCCGTTGCAAGTGGATGGGGGACTTTTGCAGCCACTTATTGTCTGGGAACACAGTTGGTTGCCTGGGGTAGTCTTTCGCTTAGTAAGTGTAGGTTGTTAAGCTTAAGACTTCAATGGGGGACATAAGTAGTCTTCGCTCACAAACTTTGTCAAAAATGTGTTGGCTTGTCACAGGAGACAAAGTTTGTGACTGGAGGACTTCTTCCACTACTTGTAATGCGTACACTCTATTGCTTTACCGTTTGTGGGCGTGTACTCAAGACTAGAAACGGTAAACAAATAGAGTCCTCCGCTCACAAACTCTCCGATGTGAGAGGGGGACATTAGTTTCCACTTTTCGTGTACGCATACAATCAGTGGCTATGCAGGGTAACTCGGTAGCCTGTCCTTTAAGTCGTTACATCAGACTTAAAGAGTCCCCTAACCTCGCAATCTCCATCAAATGTGAGAGGGCCTATGGGAATCCTCCATTCACAAACTGGGCGTGATGTGTGAATGGAGGACTACAGTAGTTGCTGTGTAAGTATCTGTCACAGCAACTGTACAGTAGGCGGACTAGAGAAGTCCCCCGCTCACAAACTCCGTCATAAGTGAGCAGCGGACTTCTGAAACCACTTGGAGTGCGCGTACACGATAGATGATTGACTTGGCTACTGTCAAGCTGTGGACTTGAAAAGTCCTCCACTCACAAACTCCGTCAAATTAGAGTGGGGGAATTTTCAAGTTTTCTGTTACACAGTTTGACGGTGGCCAAGTGTATCATGAATCGTGTATGTACACAATAAGTGGCTATGCAGGGTAGCCCGTTATCCTGTCCTTTAAGTCGTTACATCAGACTTAAGGTGTCCCCTAACCTCTCAATCTCCATCAAATGTGAAGGGGCCTATGAGAGTCCTCCATTCACAAACTGCGTGATGTGTCAGTGGGGGACTTAAGCAGCCTTTTATGTCGATGTTAGTGTTGAATTAAATTAGTCCGTAACACCACATATAAGAGGATATATCTATCTTTCCTCTTACTCAAATTCCATATAAATAATAAGGAATAATCGTCATAGTTATGGAAACAGAATAATTCTCTGGAATTCTTTTACTGTAGCTTGTTCAATAAAAGAATTCCTATAGATTTGTTTTGTTTCTAAACAGCTGACTATTTATAAATACTGCCATTGGCTAGGGAACTTTATAATCCTATGATTAGCACATTAAACTTATTTCAATCACGAAACGGCTTTAACTTAACATTGGCTAAATGGGGATTATAATTATAACTCCTGTTTAATATTACAGTTTCACATCAAATCTGCAATATTAATGCCATGTGATAGTTAAGTTTTAATCACCATTTATGCCATTGTAAAGTTAAAATTCATCTTTTGTGATTTTTTAATAAGTTTCGTAGCTGATGTGCTATTAAAACATAGGATTACGAAGTTCCCCTAGGTAAGTTAAGTATCTATTTAATCGTTGTCACCTTATAACCAATTGCAAAGACTCATCTATTTGCAGATTTGCTTACTACAAATAGAATTTTGACACGTTTATGTCAAAATTGTGTCTCTAGTTAGCAAATCTACAGATACAGGTACACCCTTAGTACGAATTTGGTCAACTTTTTATGTAATCGAAACGAGAGAGCGTACACCGCCCGTGTTTTCTCGTTTCGTTTTCGTTTAACGTAAAGCAAACTCGTACTAAGGGTAATGGTTATTGAAATTTGCCGATCTAAGTTTTTGTGTCGGATGCAATGTTTTATTACTATTATATAATCACAATTATGATAATAACGCTTGCCCGGATGGTGATATTATTGTGATGTTGATTATATTAAAGTAATAGAGCCAATGTGGTGATAATATTATTACTGTGTCTATTGTAATTATATTGCATTTGTGCAATATAATTATGGTGGTTATAGTAATAGTGATATCAAAAGTTGTCTAGTCTATTAATTATTATGCTATCGGCTTATTCACGTAGATGGCGAGGAACTCGACTAGTTTCAAGTCATGCTAGGCTCATATTCATCAGCAGCATTCCGCTGCTGCGGCATCAGTAAAAGTGCGACCGTCGCCGCGTCGGTTCGTCGTCAAATTACGTCAATGAGCCGATAAGACAGTGTGGTGATAAAAATATTACTTCAATTATTGTGATAATATTGCTTTTTTTAGGTTGGAGCAATATTATTGTGTGTTGATAGTAATATGTTTATAACATAATAGGTAATTAATTTAGTATGTCTCACGAAAGTTATAATAAAACTTTTTAGGGCTGTCAAAGATTACACTGACGATAAGATTCGCGCGACAATATGGAAAGCGGTAATAGTAATAATTAAGGTTACATTATTACTGTAATCGCTTTTAGGTGTAAGTTGCAATGTTATTACAGTAATAATTACAACAATGTCATGAAGGTGGCGTTGTGGTGATTATTGTAGTAATACCGCACTTAATTGAGTCCGGTGGTAGTAATATTATGACAAGACGAAGTATGTGATGAAACGAAAAAGAGGAATCTGTATGTGGACGAATGAGAGGTACTGTAAAATGGGGTGAATAGAATTCGTGGGCTGAATAGATACAGAAGAGTTGTGAAAAAATGTTGGGTAAAGGTAACTAACATCTATTCACTGCTTTCTTGTGTCTATTCACCTTTTGAATTCTATTCACCCTGTTTTATCGTTAAGAAAACGTGAAAGATGTGTGTGAGAAACTTTCTGAATGTCTTGTGTGATTATGATAGGGAAGGATGGAGTAACAAAAAGTAAATTAACTAAAAAAATCACGGTTTACTCACGTACATTAATGGAGAAAGGCTCTACTAGTTTCGAATCACAGAGAGACTCTTCATCATGAGCACGCGGCGTCCCCTCGTATGCGCCAGTTCAAGCTCGATCTCTTGCTCGAAACTAGTAGAGCTTTTTCTCAATAATGTATATGGGTAAACCGTGATTTTTTAGTTAATTTAGTATGTGTTAATTATAGTTATTATAAAAATAAGTTAAATTGATGATTTAAATTATCCTTAAAATTTATTATCCATAAAATTATAGTATTGGTCACGGTTGCAGTATGGACGGTGATAATAGATATATAAAAGTGGCTAATACTGCATATTATAATATGCATACTGCATATATGCAACAATTGTGTTACTTCTACATACATTCGGTTTCTTTCGTCTGTATAATTTGTACTATATTACCTATACTTTTGCATTATAATTGATTATGATTAATTATAAAACTGACTACAGTTATTTAAGTGTTTAAAAACTGACTTAGTCACTAGAACTTGAGACGGGATATTTACCATATTAATTAATTTATTTTGAACATCTCATCCGTGATCTTGCAAAAGTGCCGAAATATCGGAAACTCATAGAAATTAATAAACATGGTAAATATCCCGTTTCAAGTTCTATTTAATGATTTGACTAGTGTTGACTCGGCAATGCCGGTTATTACTAGTTAAATAGACTTTTCCTGACGATGTAAAAGAGTCAATGTGGTGATAACATTATTACTTCAGTTACTGCAATAATATATTTGGCATATTATTGACGTAGTTGGTGATGATGTTATCAGTTGCAGTGTGGCGATAGCGTCTCTATAGGCACTATTAACGCCAGTTTGTGACTTTTGTAGTGGTGATTGAAACATGGCAATGTGTCGATAACAATATTACTACAATTATTGCAATAATGTTGTTTTTACTTTGCGTCAATGTTATTGGGTAGTAGTAGTAGTTGTAGTATATGTTTATCGGCCTATTTAATTATCGTACCGCCAGATAATTAGCCATGTACCACTACGTCTTGCTATGTCTGCAAAGTTACTGAGATATTTCAGTGATTTAGAAACTTGACAGTCCAATGTGGTGATTATGGTAACGTTAAAGTGACAATGTGGTGATAAAAATATTACTTCAATTATTGTGATAATATTGTTTTTGATGGTTAGGGCAATATTATTGTGTTTTGGAAGTAATATGTTTATTATTGCCCTATTTAACTACCGTACCACCAGATCAATTCACTCAAATGTCGGTATAAGAGGCATTTGAGTGAATTTTACAGAGGTGAATAAAAATAATAGTGGCAATGTGGTGATAAAATCACTTCATTACGGCGATAATATTGTTTTTTTTTAGAATTTTTTTTTTTGGCAATATTATTGACGTAATGTTAGTTATAAATTACCAGCTGCTATATGGCTATTACGTTTCTTTAGCCATTATTGCAATAAAAACGCCCCTTAGGTTACAGAGCGATTTTATTGCGGTGGTGAGTTTTAACCTGACAGTGACAATGTGTGGTGGTGAGTAAACCTAAAAGTGACAATGTGGTGATACTATTTTACTCCCATTGTTTTATTTTTAGGATAAGTTAATTAGGTATGTAGCTATAATAATATATGTAGCGATGAGAGTAAATATAGTATCATCTTTTTACGGCGGGAGGTATATAGCTTTCACAGAAAGAGCTTCCTCCATGCCAGAACTATTTCCCGTGCCAATTGGCCGGTGGGACATTTGACTATTATAAACTTGCGTACATGAAACGTGAGTGAAATAATAGTGTTGATTGTGACAAAAAAAATATTAATGTTATTCTTGGAATTACGGCAAGAAAAACATTACTTAATGTGGTAATAGTACTAATGTTTCCAGTCACAGTGTGTCGATAATGCCACAATAGTCCCTATTACGAGAATAGCGTCAGTTAAATTGAACCCATTGACGATATTATTGTAGTGGTGATTTTAATAAACATTAGAGTGACATTGTGGTGATAACATTATGACTTCAATTACCGCAATGATATTGCTTAGACAAGTGATATAATCACTAAAAATTTGATTCCAACATCAAATCACTAGACAACTGGCAACGCGCCATCGTATCTAGGTGAATATTCCACCCATTCGCACGAAGTATTTCACTTCAAGTTTCCTTATGCGAATACCTAAGAAGTAACTAAAGCTCTTCATGAGTCTATACACAAGTATAATGGTAGTAGGAATGTAATGTCTATTACAATAATAGAGCCATATTAAAGGTTACTGGCGATATTATTGTGGTGGTGATTACTATAAAAGATAGTGTCAATGTGGTGATAACATTATTACTTCAATCATTACAATAATATTCTGTTATACAATATTATTGTACTGGTATTAGTAATAATATCATCAGGCATTTATTCAATATAATGTAAATAGAAATTGTAGTGGCTATTACAATAATAGAGCCATATTAAAGGTTACTGGCGATATTATTGTGGTGGTGATTACTATAAAAAATAGTGTTAATGTGGTGATAACATATATACTTCAATTACTGCAATAACATTGTGTTCTGCATCCGTTACACAATATTATTGTGGTGGTATCAGTAATAATATTATCAGATGCATTGTGGTGACAGTATTGTAATTCTGATCGTTGTGATAATGTTGCATTTTGCATATTTAGGCAATATTATCATGATGGTGAACGTAATGACAGTATCAGAAGATCATATTTCGATCAAAGTACAACTACATAATTATAATGACTGTTACGATAATAGCACCAGTTAAGATGTGATGGCGATATTATTGTGGTGGTGATTATACTACCCTAAAAAGGGCAATGTGGTGATAATATTGTTAATGAGATCATAACAATCAATGTCACTTTTGAGAGAAATAAATTACATTAATTTATTCATTCTAGGTTAGGAAACAATATTAATATAGGGGTAGGGACAGCAGTAGTATCAGAAAATAACCATCGTTGTATGGTGGGGGGTACATACCATTAACCAAACTAGGAAGTAATACACTTAATCAGATAACTTGGCCATCGGATCCTCAAATTACCAAAATTACGGAAGCATTACACTTTATTCCATTAAATGTAAATAAAAATAGTAGTGGCTATTACAATAATAGAGCCAGATTAAAGGTTAATGGCGATATTATTGTGGTGGTGATTACTATAAAAAATAGTGTCAATGTGGTGATAACATATATACTTCAATTACTGCAATAATATTGTGTTCTGCATCCGTTACACAATATTATTGTACTGGTATCAGTAATAATATCATAAGGCGCAATGTGGTGATAATATTGTTACTCTGATCGTTGTGATAATGTGCAATAACATCAAGCGACCTTATATTATTATGATGGTCAGCGTAACGATATCAACAGAGCGTCAAATTCAACGTTAAGTTTAACCAAATAGGCATACAAATACTCAACACACTAAAAGAAAATATACACAGTCCTTTTATATTTAAATAAAATAGTTATGAACATATTTAACATCTATCTTCAGCAATCGATAACTTGTGGCTGATATAATGACGACGATGATTCAAATTGAATTAAAATCTATCAAGGAACAACTACATTATAATGACTGTCTCAATAATAGCGCTGGTTATGTAAGGGCTATATTATTGTGGCGGTAATCATAATACTAAAGAGCGACAATGTGGTGATAACATTATTACTTCAGTTACTGCAATAATATTGTTTTTTTTTAGATTTTTTTTTTTGGCAATATTATTGACGTGGTTTTTAGTAATGATGTTATTAGGTACAGTGTTGCCAACGTTAGAATGGTGATTACTATGTCTAGTGTAAAGTTGGATGCCATGTGAGAAGAACTCTTAGCTAAAAGCCGAAGCTAAGTTGTTCGCTGGCGTCTTGACCTCTACCCTATACCCTAGACTACTCGACTAAGACAACTGGCTAAATAAGCCACATATTATGAGTGACTTACTTGACATAATGTCCTTTTGTCCCCTAATTGGGGCAGAGGGCGTCAATAGAAGTCCTCAATCGCGACATATTATAAGTGCACTAGAGAAAATCACGAAGGTGTGATCCCGCGCAATTCGCGGTCGCAATCGACCAGAATCAGAATTCTGGCTTGCGTAGTGTACAATGACTAATATCTTGATTCTGGGCTCTCGCTTGCCTTAGTTGACTGACCGGAGTCCAAAGTTGAGTTATACCGTTTAAAATATTGCGTTATCGCAATTTTTATACGCAAAATGCTACCTAGTGGAAGCAGGTGATGTGTGGACTACATGGTGGTTTTGGGGGTTACCGGGAAACTAATCCTCCACACACCACCATGGTAACATGGTGGTGTGTGCACACGTTACTGATGGTAAAATTAAATCAAAAATTCGCCTGTCTAGCAAATTTGATGGCATTTTGGGGATTATAGCGGGCTTATTAATCCCCAAAATGATACATAGCGAAAGCAGGTGATGTGTGGATCGGTTGGTGACATCACCTCTTCCGTCACCAACCGTCCACTTTTGTGGTAATTGTATCATCATAGTCATCATCATCCCATCATCATCACCAGCTTATAAGTGGCCACTGCTGACCAAAAGCCTCTTCTCACACGGAGAAGGTTTGAGGTTGCACCACGCTTGCTCAATGCGGGTTGGCAATTTTATCATCATAGTAGATGATAATAAAATTAAATGAAACGCGTTAGAACACGTCTAGGAGACCAGGCTTCAACTTTGCCGGAGTCTGTGTTTCCTGATGGGTATAACCTGGGTGACTTTGAGGCCCGAGTGAAAAATATGCTAATGGGGCAGACGTGCTCCATCGTAGGCCGCATATTTACTTACCATCAGACGAGATAGCGGCCAAACGTCGACCCAGCAAATGTAAAAAAAATTGAAAATATTTTTTACGTCTTTTCTTATTGATTTAATTCTTATAAAAAAATGGAAAACAAAAGCTACTCATTACTGTGATATAAGAGTTTTTGAAAGTGGACGAATGAAAGAGTTTTATGTCACTCTGACGTTATATAAGCGTGCTTTTCCAAGATGTGCTATGCAACGTTGCTGTGGATACGTTTGGCTTCCACCAATCATATTCATTGGCACACATAACTTAGCACTGGCGGAAACGGACTCAGCTAAGCTATGTTTTTTGTATGAAAAGATGCGTGCTATATATGTATATGTGCTGTAATCAGCTACCCTAACTATACTCGAGCTGCGCATCTTCCTCACAGCTACATAGCTTAGTATCAGTCGACGCATATCCCGTCAGATATGGATCTTCTCTAAGTCGTACTGTCAACGACGAATCATTTGCGTGATAAGTGAGATGTTACCGCTGACACCTTACTTTGTTTTTACGCAAATTGCAAGCTTTTGTCATTTACATACCATCTATTGCCAGTCGTTGACAGTAAACTTAGGGTGTGAAACAAAAGAGAGTGTGATATGATGACGTCTGATAGGAGAGAATGGAAGGAGATGTATTGCGACCACTGGAGATTTTGAATAGAGGCAGAAACATCATGTGTGTGCCATGCTTCGGCACGAAAGGTTCGGCTCGAAGGGAGCGATTTGACACGAACTTAGGAGACCGGTGTGAAGCAACTGTTGGGTTGTGAATCGCCGTGAGGTTTTCGAATCATCCTCTCTCCTCTCTGAGGGCTGGATTTGCACTTGGAACTTAAATCCGAGTGTTGAAGTATCTAAGCTGATCACTTACCACCTTACAGTGACACATTATACCTCAGAAAAACAATATTTTTTTAACCCTTCGACCGCTACGGTCGGCTATAGCCGACAAACAAAATATGGCCTGAACTGTCACTGCCAGCCACAGATAATAAGAAAATATATTTTTTTAAGTACGTCGTTTGTCGGTTATAGCCGACCGTGGCGGTCAAAGGGTTAAAATATAACAGCAACAACAATACAGTTTTTTCATAATGAGATGAATCAGGCATATAAGAACTATGCATAGTGAGTGTAATCTTTGATGAAACCGCATATATCGTAAAACGGGGTGAATATAATTCAAAGGGTGAATAGATACAGGAATGGGGTGAATAGATGTTAGAACATTTTCCCAACATTTATTCACCCCTTTTCTGTATCTATTCACCCTTCGAATAATTCATATGAATCAATTTAAACCACATATTTGTTATCATCTTGGCTAACAATATATGAAAAATTACCGAAATAAGCCCAATGGTTATGCCATACTTTATCTTCTATATAAGGAGCTTTAAAATTAAATGTATCTGCCATTGCTTTAATGGTGTTGTAATAAATTATTGATTATGAGTAATTTCAGATTTTCATACAAAAAATCTAATTATGTGTTTGTTACGCTTCTCCAATTAAAACAATTGCTATCAATCGTTTTCATTGACGAAGCGACGCATCATGCGTATTTGTGAATCACTTTATGCAGAGTAGAGTCAATGTTTATTTAACTTCTTTATGTTCTCAAATTGAATTAACTGGTCCGCGGTACGAAATTTCTTCACTATTGTAATCTTAACACAACATTACCTCCCATTAAAGTCGTGGCAGATACATTTAGAACACCTTATATTATAAAAGTCTCCTGTTGATAACAGATAGACTAGACAACGCACAACCAAAACTACAGAACCTAGGAATTGGAAATTAGCATTTATATTTCTTGGGGAGTGTAGGGGGAGCACCAAGCAAGGCATCTCCTAAATTCTCACGGGAACGGGAAAAACACGAATAACCAAATCTTCAGAATTAAAGCAAAAAGATAATTAACTATTCCATTCCACAAACATTTTAACAAAATTAAACAAAATTTTTTTCATAGCACTTTTAATTGATACATTTAGGATAAAACATGAATAACCAATTTTTCCGTACAAACTCGATGGCAAAAAGACAATCAATTATTCCATTTCACAAAAAATGTTAACAAAATTAAACAAAACTTTTTCATAACACTTTTAATATTGATACATTTAACATTCACGATAACTTTCAGATACAATATGACAGTTTGTCTCTACTCATTATTCCATGTCAGTGCACTATAAAATAAAACTTTTCTATCTATACATAACTCTCTCCAAAGACTTACTTCACTCAGCGGCGAGATATTTCTGAGAGCGCTCTAGGCAAGCACCTTAATTTTTCCCCGCTGTCACTCTGTGGGCAGTTGCACGCTTCTCGCGGCGCCCCTCTATAACCAGGGGCCTTAGTCTGCTATTACAATTGTGTCAGAGCTGAGCACTGAGCAGTGCGAGAGGGACGGAGCTATACAACCTACACAGCTCCGTCCCTCTCGCACTGCTCAGTGATCGACCATTCTAACACAATTGTAATAGCAGACTAAGGCCCTTGGCGCCCGGCACTTGCCTAGTTCGCCTAAGGGATACGGTTCTGCCTGCGTTGTATATCACCGTATGAGGTTACCATAGCCTCCTTCAAAAGACCATCCAACAAATATATCTTAGTGTTACGACCCATCTATGACCAGCAGTGTTAGCTTACCATCAGGTGATCTATCTGCTCATTTGCATCTTATGAATGCAAAATATTCCCTTATGACGTATGACGAATCAAATATAAGGAGTAAGCGATGTTCTCTCAAATCTTTAAGGAATGTTAGTTGTTAAAGAAACCGAGGAAAAATAAATATTAATGTATTTACATAACATTTACGATAAATATTTCTTTTTAAAAGCTAACATGAAATAAAGTTTAAGTTTTACATATTTCTTTGTTAATATTTGGATAATACAATCGATGTATAATCCTATATAGAGGTGTTTATTTTTCACTCTCACTGTACGCCAATAGGGAGATATTTTGACAAAATAATTAATATTAGTCAGTGAAAACTGTATAAAAATTATTTTGTCCAAGATACACCAACAACTATGTATTACTTTATTACACCTACGTGAGAGATTTAAAAACAGCTGTCAAAAACATCTCAGATGGCACCACTTGTACCACATCTGTCTGTCAAATCCATCTCAGACGGCGCCACTTGTACCATGTCTTTCTGTCAAATCTATCTCAGATGGCGCCACTTGTACCATATTTGTCTGTAAAACCATCTCAGATGACGCCACTTGTAACATATCTGTCTGTCAAAACCATCTCAGATAGAGCAACTTGTAGCATATGTCTGTCAAAACCATCTCAGATGGAGCCACTTGTACCATATCAGTCTGTCAAAAACATCTCAGATGGCGCCACTTGTACCATATTTGTCTGTAAAACCATCTCAGATGACGCCACTTGCAGTATAACTGTTTGTTAAAACCATCTCAGATGACGCCACTTGTAACATATCTTTCTGTCAAAACCATCTCAGATGGAGCCACTTGTACCATATCAGTCTGTCAAAAACATCTCAGATGGCGCCACTAGTATGCATGGCATCTGTGGAATTGTCAGATAGTTGTCAAGTATTTAATTTTGTTTTTAAAATGTTCTATTGTTTGTAATTTATTTTAAATTAAGTAGTAAGGATTATATGTCTTTGTGTATTGGGAAATATTGATAATTAAATACTGTATGGTTGCGATTTTGCTAAGTATTGTAAATATTAAGATAGTTTTAGTCGGACGGGACTGGGATTGTAACTCATGTGTATATTTCCAGCCCCTTTCTGAACTTTTGTAAATAGAGTTTGGTGCCAGGTATTAAATGGGACTCACAATATAAATTGTGAAAAGTGGGTGTATACAGTGGTATTACGTGCCATAATGTGCACCTCTGCCTACCCCATCGGGGATAAAAGTGCGTGACGATGATGACCTACGTAAAAGGCAAATTCTCCACTAACGTAGGTTATATATCTGGCAGTTATCGTGTTAATGCATAACATAGCTAATTTGTGTAGATACTCACCTATCTCAGTTTACAATAGGGATGATAACCGATTAAAATTTTTATGTAATGTCCGTCTGGTAGATTTATTTAAAAAACAATAGACACGTATTATTTCTTTTCTTATATAAACAACGTATTTGTTTTGACGTTATTTTGATTTGAAATGACGTCATTAATTGACGATTTAAGTTCGTTCATTTTATTTTAACATAAGAAACCATTCCTAAACACTTTTTTTAATTTTGTCCGACTAGGATTTTTCTCCTGTGTCGTGTACGTGTTTATAATTAAGCATAAATTCTTAATTTCAATTCTATTCGACTACTGGAAAATCCTTGGTAATTTTGGTCTTTTGTTTTTAAGTGGGAAAACTCATCCAATGACTTCTCGCCTTAGGCGAGGCAAGAGGGAGTGTCAGACTCTTGCTGACTAAATACCACCCCGTTCCTACTCCTCTTTCAAGCCGGAGCCCCGGTAAACCCGCTAGGTAGTCCGCAGCTCTTTTGGTCTGATTTTTGTATCAGTATTCCGTGAATATCAATTATATTGATTTGTTACTGAGTACATTGGTATTATTTTATACTGTTGTTTCATTTTATCTAAGTTTTGTTTCCTTATACGACAAAATTTTAAAAATAGGTGCTTACGTGTCTAATAGTTTTAAATTATCTAACTGACGGACTAACTGCCATACTCAGAGACATTTAATGATTACTTAAACTATTCCTTAGTACCGATTTTGTATCGAAAACAATTGCTAAGGGCTGGGTTAAGTAACTATTAAGCCTTTAACTACCATCAGAAAACTGTTGAAGGCAAATCCGATGTTAGCGGACTAACGTCGGTCACCGGTGACTCCCACGGCGTTCAATGTGTTAAATGACTCTGAGTACGGCTATAAATGTATTTTTTTTTAATCTTCAATGTCATCATCCTTTTTGTAATATTTTTCCTTCGAAAGCTGAGATAGTGAGACCTACTTCTGTATATTTGTAAATAAATCCGGTACTTACATACATTTTAAACTAGATAATAAAATGCATGTATGTACCTCACTGTACATATACAATAATTGTCTTACTTTTTGTTAATAAGTGGGACATTTATTGAAATTTGACTTTTGCTACCTATCTGTCAAATTTAATGTCAGATAGGTTGCAAAAAATTGTATATATTATGCTTTACATGTATGTATGTATGTATAATTGTCTTACTTTTTTGAAAAAAGTGGGACATTTATCGTTAGTCTATCTCCCTCGATGTTTTAATGTCAAATCAAATATCAGCCAGTCATTGAGTTTATTGTTATGAAAACAAGTAGGCAATGAACATATTATTCCATTACCTACCTGTTTACGGATTTTATCTTGAGAGCGATTTTTGTGTATGTAAATAAAATTAAATATGTTTTATTCGAACAGGACTGGTATTACAACTGGGGCCTACTCTAAATCAACGAAAAACGAAGTTTCGGACGAAACTTCGCAGATTGTATACTACAATTTTATTTATTGCGTACTTTCGTGAACAAAAATGAACGAATGAAATGAAGATAAATAAATATATTTTGATATAAAATTAAAAATAAAACGTTATTTCAAGTAATTCTATTAGTAAATCAATAAAACTTACAGCCGAAGATTAAACGAAACTTCGGATTCGAGAACCGGAGTAGGCCCTGTTTTGTATATTCTCAGCCCTTTCGAAGTCAATGTAAATACATTTGGTACCTACATACGTTTTAAATTATGCGTACAGATATGTAGGTACCTCTTGTATAAAATTGTAAATGAGACAATACTGATTACATCAATTTTGTCCCATTTTATATGTCAATACAATGAAGCAAGTACAAAGATGAGATGCCATAATGTGATTGTGTACTGTGACAGAAAAGAAACGGTCCTACCCAATGATATTATAAGTAAAAAGGTGTAAATAAGCTCAGAAAATGGCACATTATAATGTGGACAATTAACAACGTGTTTGTAGTATGGGACCGCTAGTTGGAAAATCGAGAGCGGCAAAGTTTGTAACGTCTCGCGCTCCCCGTAAAGTTAAAGGGAAATCCAGTTATGACATCTCTTTAAAAATGCTTCATGGTCTATGCACATTTGTATATCAATTTTTTTGTAACTAAATTTAACAATGGGTGTATTTTCAGCTGCTAATTAATTTTAGTAAATTGCCTGTGTATCCTACCAACTTGACTAAGGCATCGTTCAATCAAAAATATTGTTTTTAGCGCCGATTGTCAGTATTACTCACTAAATATCGCACTCAGAGACATTTAATGATTACTTAAGCTATTCCTTAGTAACGATTTTGTATAGAAAACAATTGCTAAGGCCTGGATTAAGTAACTATTAAATGACTCTGAGTGCGGCAGTAAATGCCTTATTGTGAACTTAGGCTCAGTCTGTAGTACGCGTTCTTACCAAGCTGACAATACGCTATAGCAGTGGTTTCCAACCGATCGTCTGTGATAAGTATGGACGAAGCAATTCACAAAATCAAATCTAATCAAATCAAATCAACTCAAATCAAATCAAATTAAATCACTTTAATGCATCCATAGTGTACAGTGTGGTTTACAATTTTAATACAGTAATATGTTCCAACTATAGATGATCAAATAGTTCAATGAATATCACAGATAAAGCTAGAATTCTACTTATGCCTAATTAAATTAAACCAAATCAAATCATTTTAATGCATCCATAGTGTACAGTGTGGTTTACAATTTTATACAGTAATATGTTCCAACTATAGATGACCAAATAGTCACATAGAAGTCATAATATCACAGATAAAGCTGGAATTCTACTTATTAAATGCCAGAGAAGACAACTGTAAAGAGCAACTTTACTGATGTCAATAATCCAAATGTCATTTTGAACTAAATCTTAGTCATGTCAAAAAAATAATAGTTAGTCCATAAAATAGTGGGTCCGTATCCAAACAAGAATGACATAGCAGTCTCAATTACCAAAACGAGCGTATACGTGCGATCACTCTGGCGTTTTTCAGATATAGATACTTAATGATATTTTTTACGTAACTCGTTGAAAATAATGATAAACAAATTGTATATTTTTGATAAAATCATTAAATATTTTTATCTGAAAAGCGCTAGAGTGATCACAAGAGTATGCCCGTTTTAGAAATTGACCCAGGATAGGTATTTGACCGTGATAAGGTTTGGAACTACTGCGTTATAGCGTATATTGCGTTACATTTGTGTACAAAGGCCACATTAATTATTATGTTATCGGCTTACTCACGTATTTGTTTGACAAGGAACTCGACTAGTTTCAAGCCATGCTAGAGGCTCATATTCATGAGCAGCATTCCGCGACACACGACGCGGCGATTAGTATTGAGTAAGCCGATTAATTTACAACAAAGGCCACAGTTTTAATGGAAGGTAGTGTTGTGTTTATAGATTACTTTTATAAATATAAATAATTGATGATGAGTATTTTATTTGTCATAAAAAATCTACGTTTGTGTTTGTTATGAAAGAGCTATCTTTTTCACTGTCTCTGTCTCTTCGTCAATGAAAATAATTGCTATCAATTGTTTTCATTGACGAAGCGACGCATCGTGCGTATTTGTGAACCATTTTATGCAGAGTAGAGTCAATGTTTATTTAACTTTTTTATGTTCTCAAATTGAATTAACTGGTCCGGGGTACGAAATTTCTTCACTATTGTAATCTTCAAACAGAACACTACCTCCCATTAAAGCCGTGGCAGATACTTTTAGAACACCTTATATAATTATGACTATAAAATACGTAACGCGGTCATAGTCAGCGGCCGTCAATATGTTTGTTATGAAAGATGCCTTAGTTTAACTAACTATTTTAATAAAAAAACAATATAAAATGTCTAAATGTGTTTCATTTGTTTTCCAAAAAGTATTCATTACATATATGTACATTACAGTACAGACAGTTTAAAAAAAGTCTACTGATAAATCATTCAGGATCTATTTTACTAAATATTTACACCAGTTTTTTCAAAGTCAAAGTCAAATTCAAAGCATTTATTTCAATTAATCTTAAATTGGACACCTTTAAAACGTCAAATTAAATTGTCCGTCAGTCAGTCTGTCTTGAAGCTGGGTGCTCGTTCCTAAGTGTAGGTTCGAATGGAGAAGAACAACTGAGAAATTTTCGAAAATCTGAAAAAAACCCAGCAGTTTTTTGCCCGTTTCGGCAGTCTCACTTGCAACTACTCGGCCAATGAGGCAGTCATTGTAGTGTTATATAGTCCATTTATCGAGGAAGGCTATAGGCTATAAAACATCACGCTAAGATTATAAGGAGCCGAGCAGCGGATGAAACCACGCAGTAGGTATAATATAGTTTCTATAGGCGCAGTAACTGGTGACTAGCAGTTTTGAATACGTGTTGAGGGTTCGATACCCGTAACAACTATAGGTGTGATCCACAAATTGTTGTTTCGGGTCTGGGTGTCATGTGTATGTGAACTTGTATGTTTGTAAACGCACCCACGACACAGGAGACAATCCTAGTTTGAAGCTGTTATGTTATTAACCCAACTTTTATATTCATCTCTGGCGGAAAAGCAGACTTATAAACGACAAATCGAACGTCATACACTAATCTTGATAATAATAAATGAGTTGAGAATTTCGAAAATTGAAATATCTTAATGAACATAAGACATTAACAACTTTGTCCACTAAAAAGAAAAAAAACATCAAAACTCTTTGTTGAGCAAAAAATCGGAAATAGAGTCTTTTCCAGTAGCACTCACATTTGTAATCATATCATGTCATAATAGGTAGGCAGAGGTGCACATTACGGCACGTAATGCCGCTATACAATGTACACACACTTTTCACCATTTGTGTTATAAGTCCCATGTAATAGGGGGTGAGCCTATTGCCATATACTGGGCACAATTCTACACACTTTAGAAAAAATTTGAAAAAGCGAAAAAAAGCCCGTCTATACTTTGTCCGACCCGGGAATTGAACCCGAGAGCCCTTGTCCGGCAGTCGCAGTTGCTCGACCAACGAGGCAGTTCAGTAAGTATTTGTAGTAAGTATAATAACTTAAACTTAAATAAAACAAAGGCATAAAGTAAGTATAACAGGCAATATACAAAACTTATTTTTAATGGTATAAGCCGGTAATCGAGCAGACGGATCACCTGATGGTCAGCAATCGCCGCCGCCCATGGACACTTGAAACACCAGAGGCTTTACTAGTGCGTTGCCGGCCTTTTGGGGGTTAGGAATTTAATGGAGAAAAGCTCTAACTACTAGTAAACTCTGTGACTCGAATCACAAATATTACAAAAAGTCTTTGACTGCATAGTTAGTGTGGTGGCTGGGCAACCAGCTACTATACAGCGCGTAGCGGGTTCAATCCCGCACAGAGCAATTCTTTGTGTAACCCACAAATTGTTGTTTTGGGTCAGGGTGTAATGTGTGTGTGAACTTGTATGTTTGTAAACGTACCCACAACATAGGAGAAAATCCTAGTGTAGGGGCAATATTAAATAAAACAAAAATAAAAAGAATTTTCAAATCAATTTAATATTCTAATAACCTGAGCGAAAAGGTTGCTTATGGGCAGACGTGCTCCATCGTAGGCCGCATCATCACTTACCATCAGGCGAGATAGCGGCCAAACGTCGACTCATCAAATGTAAAAACAAAAACCTATCAATGTTCTTTGTCGCTCCATCAGGCAATCAGGGGCCTTAGTCTGCTATTACAATTGTGTCAGAATGGTCGATCGTTGAGCAGTGCAAGAGGGAAGGAGCTATACAACCTACATAGCTCCGTCTCGCACCAAACAATGGTAGACCATTCTGACACAATTGTAATAACAGACTAAGGCAAACAATCAAACATTCAACAAAAGAGTATACTCCTTTTTAAAAGGTCGGCAACGCACCTGTGACTCCTCTGGTGTTGCGGGTGTCCATGGGCGGCGCTGATAGCTTACCATCGGGTGACTCGTTTGCCTCCTATTCCATAAAAAAACAAAAAAAGGCCTCAGGTCGACAGTCAAAAATGCAGTCTAAAAAAAAAATTGCTACGAAATTACTACGGCGTAGCGGTTTGCTACGCACGCTACGGATATGTCGAAAATTCTAATGACCATAAACAATCTCCTATTAAGTACTTAGCGTGATATAGCACCTAAACTAACCCCTTACCATGTAGATACTGTTAGGTGTCACTTATAGGTAGGTGACAACCAAAATGTCGTTAAAGGTGACCTAATTTTAGCATGACAACAAAAAAAAAAAACGAGTAACGGTAAACAAGCAGACGGATCACCTGATGGTAAGCAATCGCTGCCGCTCATGGACACCCGAAACACCAGAGGCGTTACACGTGCGTTGCCGGCCTTTTGGGGCAGAGAAGATTGGGAAGGGGGTGTAATTGGGCCTCCGGTAACCTCACTCACACAACGAAACACAACGCAAGCGTTGTTTCACGACGGTTTTCTGTGAGACCGTGGTATCACTCTGGTCGAGCCGGCCCAGCAGTGCCGAAGCATGGCTCTTCCACACTTAAGTGTCTCTTAGATGGGATAGAGGGCGTTCATAAAAGTTCTCTTTAGATCCGATCTTAGCTTAGAGGTCCCTTAAAATGTAGGAGAGATTTGTAAATATGGCCATAAGAAAGTCTATTTTATTGAGATTATATTCTATTCTATTCAGTAAAATAGGTCAAAATAAACCTCTTGTACAACAAGCCTTAAAGGGCGTGGTCATTATGACGCAAACGCGACACGCATGCGCGAGACACCCCCCACTCCACAACCCCGCGCAATATCGATCGCACACCGCGTCACCCAGTTTACCTCGAACCACCGCTCGAGACGGACGTGTTTAAGCGTAATCCGCGTCGAAATAAATCAAAAATGGCGTCAGCGAAAGTCGTAAGCGTTGGAAACTTCAATGACCGCAGTAATATCAATTTTATGGAGATTTTGCAAGCGATTCGTCGGAATGATATGGAAGCGTTGCAGAAATATGAGAAATATATTATGGTGAAGTCTTATAACTGTGAAGATTTTGTGAAAAAATCGCCTGCTATGCCGAAACCGATTTACGTGAAAGGCTGGTCGAAGCTATAAGCTGATTTTCACCAAAATTCATAAAGAAATAGCTGATTTTCACCAAAATTCGTCTACAAATATCTTGAAAACTTAGGAACGAGCTAAATATCATTTGAAAAGGACTCATTGCTTTTGACGAAGATAGAATCAAGAAATACAATGACAGAATCCAGCCTTCTACATCTTCTCACTTTTTAAACAAGTCTTCATAATTATGGATCCGTAAGAAACTCCTAAACTCCTGGACACAGTTCACAAGACCAGCTCTCCAATTCTTCAGTGCAGTTGATGTCGTTTCGGTAATTGATTAATGTAACTTTCATTTGTTTTAAGTATAAAACAAAAGTATTTGGTATAGATCCGATCTCGATAACTTTTGAGAGACATACTAAATTAATTACTATGTTATCGGCTTACTCACGTAACTGTTTGACGAGGAACTCGACTAGTTTCAAGACATGCTAAAGGCTCATATTCATCAGTAGCTCGGAGTAGCAGCGCGACAGTAGATGCGTCGTGTGTCGCGCAATGCTGCTCATGAATATGAGCCTCTAGCATGGCTTGAAACTAGTCGAGTTAATCGTCAAACAGTTACGTGAGTAAGCCGATAACATAATAATTAATTGATCTCATTATTGATTTAGTATTAATATGATTGTAAACTAGTTGAAATATGTAATATTATCTATTTTTTTAATAAGCTATGATGTATTTTATGTATGCATAAATAGATTAAATAAGCAACCTATATACCTAAACTGACATATAAAAAATACTATATAACAATGTTAATTTAATATTCTGTAATTTTAATGTGCATTAAATAAATATCTTCATGTTGAATATGTGTTTTTATATGTTTACTTCTAATCCTCTATTTGCGACTTGAGAATGAGGGTGCTTTTCCACCAGAGATGTGCTATGTAGCTATGTAAGGAAAATGCTCGAGTATGCGATGTATCGATAGTAGGGAAGCCATTCATAGCACACATCTATAGCACGCATATTTCTATATAAAAACATAGCTTAACTGAGTCCGTTTCCACCAGTGATAAGCTATGTGTACCAATGAATATGATTGGTGGAAGCCAAACGCATCCACAGCAATGTAGCATAGCACATCTCTTGTGGAAAAGTAGCCTGAAGAAAGAAACTCACTATACATACTTTTTACACACCCTGTAACACGAGAGGAGTTGCCGACCTTTTGGGGATCAGGGATTGGGAATCGGGGATTGAGAATTGGAGATTGGGATTGGGGATTGGAAATCGGACATTGAGAATTAGATATTGAAACGGGTAGCGGATTCGATTCCCGTACGAAGCAGCTCTTTGTGTTATCTACAAATTGTTGGTCGGGTCTAAGTGAACTTGTATGTTTGTAAACGCACCCACGACACAGGAGAAAATCCTAGTGTGGGGCAACGTTAAAAAACAAAAAATAAAAAAAAAGAATTAGGAGATCGAGGATTAGAGACTGGAGATTGAGATTGGGGATTGAGGATTGAAAAATGAGGATTGAGGATTGAGGATTGGTGATTGGGGATTGGGGATTGGGGATTGGGGACTGGGGATTAGGGATTAGAGATTGGGATTCAGAATTGGAAATTAGGTAAAACAAATAACAAAACAGTTGCCTTTACATAAAATATATTCTTGAATTTCGCCATAAATATTGGGATATACATTCACAATTTCTCAAATAAATACTTCTATCTATTATCAAAACACCAACGAGAGAGACTGCATCTGAAACGAAAGATTAAAGAGATTAATAAACATAGTACTACATTTATAACCACCACGGCTCTTTCCGCGGGTGTCGTACACGCGACGAAGGGAGATTTTTATCCCCGAAGGGGTAGGCAGAGGTGCACATTATGGCACGTAACTCCGCTATACAATGTACACCTTCATTTCACCATTTGTGTTATAAGTCCCATGTAATATGGGGATAAGACTGTTGCCATACACTGGGCACAATTCCAGACTCCGTGCTACTACTGAGAAATTTTCAAAAAACCGCAAAAAAGCCCAATTATAATACTTTGCCCGACCCGGGAATCGAACCCGACACCCCTTATCCGGCAGTCACAGTAAACAGGCTGCGGACTACCTAGCGGGTTTACCGGGGCTCCGGCTCGAAAAGCAGGAGTAGGAACGGGGTGGTTTTTAGGGTTCCGTAGCCAAATGGCAAAAAACGGAACCCTTATAGATTCGTCATGTCTGTCTGTCCGTCCGTCCGTCCGTCCGTATGTCACAGTCATTTATTTTTAATCAGTAATAGTCTGACACTCCCTTCTTGAAGACATTCGATGATTTTACTTAAAAAAAAAACAGTAAATAATTTTGTAAATTACCTGCCAAAATGTTTTTAGTTTTAGTTTTTAACACAAGGAACATTATCGACGACGGATACGGTAGCGTCGGTCGCATCGCCCGCATCGCTTGAACGAGCCGGATCGAGAGCGACATCGGTATGTATACCTGTAAAGACAGACAGACATTATTCATAACTATATCTTCACTATATCTACTACAATATAAGGTGTTCTAAAAGTATCTGCCACGGCTTTAATGGGAGGTAGTGTTGTGTTTGAAGATTACAATAGTGAAGAAATTTCGTATCACGGACCAGTTAATTCAATTTGAGAACATGAAGAAGTTAAATAAACATTGACTCTACTCTGCATAAAGTGGTTCACAAATACGCATGATGCGACAGAGATAGTGAAAGAGATAGCTCTTTCATAACAAACTAATACGTAGATTTTTTGTATGAAAAGAAAATACTCATAATCAATAATAATTTCTATTAACTATTGTAATCTTCAAACACAACACTACTTCCTATTAAAGCCGTAGCAGATACTTTTAGAACACCTTAAGCACAGGAATGTTTGTTTCTTAGAACGTGCAAATCTGCGGAATTACTGGTTCAAATTGAATAATTTATTTAATGTGATGAAGGGAATAAAACATTACGCTATAAAAAATATTGCAGCAAAAACGCTCATAGGCTCCATTCGCACGGGCACTTTTTAACGCGCGTTAAAAAAGCATTCAATTGGCACAAATGCTTCTGCTAGTATAAGGTTTTATTCAGCAGTGTTGCGTTTTCAACGCTGAACTTTAGGCGTTAAAGACTAAATTTCTATTCATTATATTTGAATGCTTTTTAACGCGCGTCAAAAAGCGCCTGTGCGAATGGATTAAGGCGCAGTGCTGTACGCAAATTAATTGAGAAAAGTCGCGCCTAAACTTTTAATGAATGAAATATAATATTTACATACATGCATATGATCAGGCCTTTTGTTCACCAGAGTAGAATGTGGAAAGAGGAGGTCACGCCACGTTTGACGATGTAGGAGGGAGGCAGAGGACCGCTGCGCAACATGTAGCGGGTTAAGGTAAGCGTCCACAGGCCCGCATCGTACGCATCGCACACATCGCATCAAAAGGATACATTTTTCAGACTGCGTCCACACTGTATCGGCAGCGTTCGGATTGCCGACGCGAGTATCAGAAATCGAATTGCCGATGCCACTTTTACTCGGATTTATGGCATCGACATTCCATATGACGTCATCGGTATGCATCGTATGTAGGCATTGCTGATAAGCGGTCCATACGATGCGAATCATTGGACACAGTTGTAAGAGTTTCTATACAAGACAAACTAAAATTCGTTGCGTGCGATGTATCCGATGCGTACGGTGCGGGCCTGTGGACGCTTACCTTTAGACTTCCGAAAGAAACTATACACTGACTAACAAACTGTCGAAATCTATTGACGTGGATCAACCGCACGTGAGATGCGATGAGGTGCGGTGCGAACGCGATCAATTGGCTTGATATTTTCGCGCGAACTGGACGCGGTGCCGTCACGTGTTTGTTTATAATGTCGGAAACAGAAACAAAACGAAACGATTCACATGCACGTAGGACATAGCCGCCGTCACACCGCATCGCGTTGGATTCGCGTATCACCGCACTGCTTTGCGTTCACTTCTAGATATCTCACGCAATACATTTTGCCTGTTGTTTTAGTATAGATCCGATCTCGATAACTTTTGTGAGATGTACTAAATTAATTATTATGTTATCGGCTTACTCACGTAACTGTTTGACGAGGAATTCGACTAGTTTCAAGCCATGCTAGAGGCTCATATTCATGAGCAGCATTCCGCGACACGACGCGGCGACTGTCGCGCTGCTACTGGCGACTCGAGTTTCGCGCCCATCGCGTCTTCTGCCTGGAATGACACGGACTTTCCGAAATTTGCCGCGTCGTGTATCGCACAATGCTGCTCATGAATATGAGCCTCTATCATAGCTTGAAACTAGTCGAGTTCCTCGTCAAACAGTTACGTGAGTAAGCCGATAATATAATCATTAATAATTAATCTCATTATTGATTTAGTATTAATATGATTGTAAACTAGTTGAAATAATATGTTATATTATCTATTTTTTTAATATACTATGATGTATGTTATGTATGCATAAATAGATTAAATAAGCAACCTATATACCTATGCTGACATATAAAAAATACTATATAACAATGTTAATTTAATATTCTGTAATTTTAATGTGCATTAAATAAATATCTTCATGTTGAATATTTGTGTTTTTATATTATTACGTCTAACCCCTATCTACAACTTGAGAATGAGGGTCCTTTTCCACCAGAGAATAATGTGCTATGTAGCTGAGTAAGGAAAATGCTCGAGTATGCGATGTATCGATAGCAGGAAAGCCATCCATAGCACACATCCATAGCACGCATCTTTCTATATAAAAACATAGCTTAACTGAGTCCGTTTCCACCAGTGATAAGCTATGTGTACCAATGAATATGATTGGTGGAAGCCAAACGCATCCACAGCAACATAGCATAGCACATCTCTGGTGGAAAAGTAGCCTGAAGAAAGAAACTCACTATACATACTTTTTACACACCCTGTAACACGAGAGGAGTTGCCGACCTTTTGGGGATCAGGGATTGGGAATCGGGGATTGAGAATTGGAGATTGGGATTGGGGATTGGAAATCGGACATTGAGAATTAGATATTGAAACGGGTAGCGGGTTCGATTCCCGCACGGTGCAACTCTTTGTGTGATCCACAAATTGTTGGTCGGGTCATGTGTATGTGAACTTGTATGTTTGTAAACGCACCCACGACACAGGAGAAAATCCTAGTGTGGGGCAACGTTAAAAAACAAAAAAAAAAAGAATTAGGAGATCGAGGATTAGAGACTGGAGATTGAGATTGGGGATTGAGGATTGAAAAATGAGGATTGAGGATTGAGGATTGGTGATTGGGGATTGGGGATTGGGGATTGGGGACTGGGGATTAGGGATTAGAGATTGGGATTCAGAATTGGAAATTAGGTAAAATAAATAACAAAACAGTTGCCTTTACATAAAATATATTCTTGAATTTCGCCATAAATATAGGGATATACATTCACAATTTCTCAAATAAATACTTCTATCTACTATCAAAACACCAACGAGAGAGACTGCATCTGAAACGAAAGATTAAAGAGATTAATAAACATAGTACTACATTTATAACCACCACGGCTCTTTCCGCGGGTGTCGTACACGCGACGAAGGGAGATTTTTATCCCCGAAGAGGTAGGCAGAGGTGCACATTATGGCACGTAACACCGCTATACAATGTACACACACTTTTCACCATTTGTGTTATAAGTCCCATGTAATATGGGGTATTGGGGTAAGCCTATTGCTATATACTGGACACAATTCCAGACTCCGTGCTACTACTGAGAAATTTTCAATAAACCGAAAAAAAGCCCAATTATAATACTTTGCCCGACCCGGGAATCGAACCCGACACCCCTTATCCGGCAGTCACAGTAAACAGGCTGCGGACTGCCTAGCGGGTTTACCGGGGCTCTGGCTTAAAAAGCAGGAGTAGGAACGGGGTGG
The DNA here is from genome assembly GCF_023101765.2 of Spodoptera frugiperda. Taxonomy (NCBI): domain Eukaryota; kingdom Metazoa; phylum Arthropoda; class Insecta; order Lepidoptera; family Noctuidae; genus Spodoptera; species Spodoptera frugiperda. The sequence goes on along the minus strand of NC_064235.1, from coordinate 1,422,886 downwards.
TTTTTTAGGGTTCCGTAGCCAAATGGCAAAAAACGGAACCCTTATAGATTCGTCATGTCTGTCTGTCCGTCCGTCCGTCCGTCCGTATGTCACAGTCATTTATTTTTAATCAGTAATAGTCTGACACTCCCTTCTTGAAGACATTCGATGATTTTACTTAAAAAAAAAACAGTAAATAATTTTGTAAATTACCTGCCAAAATGTTTTTAGTTTTAGTTTTTAACACAAGGAACATTATCGACGACGGATACGGTAGCGTCGGTCGCATCGCCCGCATCGCTTGAACGAGCCGGATCGAGAGCGACATCGGTATGTATACCTGTAAAGACAGACAGACATTATTCATAACTATATCTTCACTATATCTACTACAATATAAGGTGTTCTAAAAGTATCTGCCACGGCTTTAATGGGAGGTAGTGTTGTGTTTGAAGATTACAATAGTGAAGAAATTTCGTATTCCGGACCAGTTAATTCAATTTGAGAACATGAAGAAGTTAAATAAACATTGACTCTACTCTGCATTAAGTGGTTTATAAATACGCACGATACGTCAGAGACAGTGAAAGGGATAGCTCTTTCATAACAAACACATACGTTAATATTTTTGTATAAAAAGAAAATACTCATAATCAATAATTTATTGTAATGTTCAAACACAACACTACTTCCTATTAAAGCCGTAGCAGATACTTTTAGAACACCTTAAGCACAGGAATGTTTGTTTCTTAGAACGTGCAAATCTGCGGAATTACTGGTTCAAATTGAATAATTTATTTAATGTGATGAAGGGAATAAAACATTACGCTATAAAAAATATTGCAGCAAAAACGCTCATAGGCTCCATTCGCACGGGCGCTTTTTAACGCGCGTTAAAAAAGCATTCAATTAGAACAACTGCTTCTACTAGTATAAGGTTTTATTCAGCAGTGTTGCGTTTTCAACGCTGAACTTTAGGCGTTAAAGACTAAATTTCTATTCATTATATTTGAATGCTTTTTAACGCGCGTCAAAAAGCGCCTGTGCGAATGGATTAAGGCGCAGTGCTGTACGCAAATTAATTGAGAAAAGACCCGCCTAAACTTTTAGTGAATGAAATATAATATTTACATACATGCATATGATCACGCCTTTTGTTCACCAGAGTAGAATGTGGAAAGAGGAGGTCACGCCACGTTTGACGATGTAGGAGGGAGGCAGAGGACCGCTGCACAACATGTAGCGGGTTAAGGTAAGCGTCCACAGAGCCGCATCGTACGCATCGGACGTATCGCATCAAACGGATTCATTTTTCAGACTGCGTCCACTGTATCGGCAGCGTTCGGATTGCCGACGCGAGTATCAGCAATCGGATTGCCGATGCCACTTTCACTCGGATTTTGGCATCGGCATTCCATATGACGTCATCGGTACGCATCGTATGTAGGCATTGCTGATGATGCGGTCCGTACGATGCGGATCAGTGGACGCAGTTGTATGAGTTTCTATACAAGACTAACTAAAATCCGTTGCGTGCGATGCATGCGATGCGTACGATGCGGGCCTGTGGACGCGTACCTTTAGACTTCCGAAAGAAACTATACACTGACTAACAAACTGTCGAAATCTATTGACGTGGATCAACCGCACGTGAGATGCGATGCGGTGCGGCGCGAACGCGATCAATTGGCTTGATATTTTCGCGCGAACTGGACGCGGTGCCGTCACGTTTTTGTTTATAATGTCGGAAACAGAAACAAAACGAAACGATTCACATGCACGTAGGACATAGCCGCCGTCACACCGCATCGCGTTGTATTCGCGTATCGCCGCACCGCTTCGTTCGCTTCTAGATATCTCACGCAATACATTTTGCCTGTTGTTTTAGTATAGATCCGATCTCGATAACTTTTGTGAGATGTACGAAATTAATTATTATGTTATCGGCTTACTCACGTAACTGTTTGACGAGGAATTCGACTAGTTTCAAGCCATGCTAGAGGCTCATATTCATGAGCAGCATTCCGCGACACGACGCGGCGACTGTCGCGCTGCTACTGGCGACTCGAGTTTCGCGCCCATCGCGTCTTCTGCCTTGAATGACCCGCATTTTCCGAAATATGCCGCGTCGTGTGTCGCGAAATGCTGCTCATGAATATGAGCCTCTATCATGGCTTGAAACTAGTCGAGTTCCTCGTCAAACAGTTACGTGAGTAAGCCGATAATATAATCATTAATAATTAATCTCATTATTGATTTAGTATAAATATGATTGTAAACTAAATTAGCTGATATATGTTATAATTATATTATCTATTTTTTTAATATACTACGATGTATGTTATGTATGCATAAATAGATTAAATAAGAAACCTATATACCTATGCTGACATATATGAAAAATACTATATAACAATGTTAATTTAATATTCTGTAATTTTAATGTGCATTAAATAAATATCTTCATGTTGAATATTTGTGTTTTTATATTATTACGTCTAACCCCTATCTACAACTTGAGAATGAGGGTCCTTTTCCACCAGAGAATAATGTGCTATGTAGCTGAGTAAGGAAAATGCTCGAGTATGCGATGTATCGATAGCAGAAAAGCCATCCATAGCACACATCTATAGCACGCATATTTCTATATAAAAACATAGCTTAACTGAGTCCGTTTCCACCAGTGTTAAGCTATGTGTACCAATGAATATGATTGGTGGAAGCCAAACGCATCCACAGCAAAATAGCATAGCACATCTCTGGTGGAAAAGTAGCCTGAAGAAAGAAACTCACTATACATACTTTTTACACACCCTGTAACACGAGAGGAGTTGCCGACCTTTTGGGGATCAGGGATTGAGAATTGGAGATTGGGATTGGGGATTGGAAATCGGACATTGAGAATTAGATATTGGGATTGGGAATAATTTTTTGACTGCACGGTTGGTGCGGTGGCTGGGCAACTGGCTGCCGCGCAACGGGTAGCGGGTTCGATTCCCGCACGGAGCAACTCTGTGTGATCCACAAATTGTTGTTTCGGGTCTGGGTGTCATGTGTATGTGAACTTGTATGTTTGTAAACGCACCCACGACACAGGATAAAATACTAGTGTGGGGCAACGTTTAAAAAAAAAAAAAACAGGATTAGGAGATCGAGGATTAGAGACTGGAGATTGAGATTGGGGTTGAGGATTGAAAAATGAGGATTGAGGATTGAGGATTGAGGATTGAGGATTGAGGATTGGGGATTGGGGATTGGGGATTGGGGATTGGGGATTAGGGATTAGGGATTAAGGATTAGGGATTAGGGATTCAGAATTGGAAATTAGGTAAAAAATAACAAAACGGTTGCCTTTACATAAAATATATTCTTGAATTTCGCCATAAATATAGGGATATACATTCACAATTTCTCAAATAAATACTTCTATCTACTATCAAAACACCAACGAGAGAGACTGCATCTGAAACGAAAGAGAAAACAGATTAATAAACATAGTACTACATTTATAACCACGGCTCTTCCCGCGGGTGTGATATACCCGACGAAGGGTGATTTTTTATCCCCGAAGGGCAGAGGCAGAGGTGCCCATTACGTCACGACACACACCGACAGTACACCCACTTTTCACCATTTGTGTTATAAGTCCCATGTAATAGGTGGTGAGCCGTGCACCACTCCATGCTACCACTGAGAAATTTTCGATAATCCGAAAAAAAAACCAATAATAATTCTTTGCCCGACCCGGGAATCGAACCCAAGACCCCTTGTCCGGCAAGTCTCAGGCTGCCGACTACCTAGCGGGTTAACCGGGGCTCTGGCTCGAAAAGCAGGAGTAGGAACGGGGTGGTTTTTAATCAGCAATACTCCCTCTCGCCTCGCCCAAGGCGGGAGAAGTCATTGGATGACTTTCCCCCCTTAAAAAAAAATCAGTAAATAATTTTGTAAATTACCTGCCAAAATGTTTTTAGTTTTAGTTTTTAACACAAGGAACATTATCGACGACGGATACGGTAGCGTCGGTCGCATCGCCCGCATCGCTTGAACGAGCCGGATCGAGAGCGACATCGGTATGTATACCTGTAAAGACAGACAGACATTATTAACAACTATTTGTACTATATCTACTAATATATAAGGTGTTCTAAAAGTATCTGCCACGGCTTTAATGGGAGGTAGTGTTGTGTTTGAAGATTACAATAGTGAAGAAATTTCGTACTTCGGACCAGTTAATTCAATTTGAGAACATAAAGAAGTTAAATAAACATTGACTCTACTCTGCATAAAGTGGTTCACAAATACGCACGATGCGACAGAGACAGTGCAGACAAAAAGATAGCTGTTTCATAACAAATTCATACTTAAATATTTTTGTAAGTAAAAATTGTTTATAATCATTAATTTATATTTACTATTGTAATGTTCAAACACAACACTACCTCCCATTAAAGCCGTGGCAGATAATTTTAGAACACCTTACATAAAGCTCAAGATTGTATGTTTCTTAGAACGTGCAAATCTGCGGAATTACTGGTTCGAATTGAATAATTTACTTAATGTGATGAAGGCTATAGGCAATATAATATTACGCTTTGATCAATTGCAGCGAAAAGCTCATAGGCTCCATTCGCACGGGCGCTTTTTAACGCGCGTTAAAAAAGCATTCAATTAGAACAACTGCTTCTGCTAGTATAAGGTTTTATTCAGCAGTGTTGCGTTTTCAACGCTGAGCTTTAGGCGTTAAAGACTAGATTTCTATTCATTATATTTGAATGCTTTTTAACGCGCGTCAAAAAGCGCCTGTGCGAATGGACTAAGCGGTGCTGAACGCAAATTAGTTGAGAAAAGTCGCGCCTAAAGCTTTAATGAATGAAATATAATATTTACATACATGCATATGATCAGGCCTTTTGTTCACCAGAGTAGAATGTGGAAAGAGGAGGTCACGCCACGTTTGACGATGTAGGAGGGAGGCAGAGGACCGCTGCGCAACATGTAGCGGGTTAAGGTAAGCGTCCACAGGCCCGCATCGTACACATCGCACGGATCGCATCAAACGGATAAATTTTTCAGACTGCGTCCACTGTATCGGCAGCGTTCGGATTGCCGACGCGAGTATCAGCAATCGGATTGCCGATGCCACTTTCACTCGGATTTTTGGCATCGGCATTCCGTATGACGTTATCAGTACGCATCGTATGTAGGCATTGCTGATGATGCGGTCCGTACGATGCGGATCAGTGGACGCAGTTGTATGAGTTTCTGTACAAGACAAACTAAAATCCGTTGCGTGCGATGCGTCCGATGCGTACGATGTGGGCCTGTGGACGCTTACCTTTAGAAAACAATGGGGTTGTTTCCTAAATTGTATTTTAATATCCATCTCGTAGATTCATTTAAAAAACATTACACACGTATTTTTTATTTTCTAATGGAAACAAATACTTTCGAAGATATATTGATTTGAAATATCGCGTGACGACACTTCTAGGTACGTTTTACAAGTATGTACGTAGAAATGACATATTTCTCCTAAACTTTTATTCGTTTTATCTAAGTTTTGACAACTTATACGACAAAATAAAAAAAATCGTGTCTAATATTTTTTCATTACCTAACTGACGGACTAAATAGATTTTAAATTTACATACCCAGTTAACTACCCCATACTGTGTGATTCACAAATTGTTTTTCTGGTCTGGTTGTGATGTGTAAGTATATGAAATTTTATATTTGTTAACGCACCCACAACACAGGAGACAATCGTGTCCATTTTTATAGACAGAAGTACTCATAAATTATGATCTAAAATGTATGTATTTTATGTCTTCGACCAGTAGTATGACATTTCAGAGGAATTTAAAATTTACAGAGACCAGAGCGACCTATTTGTAGATCTATTTTTGCCCGAAAATAATTACACTAATACATGTAATATATTTACTATATGTGAGGTCCTGCATAAACGATCTAGAAACGAATGCGAAGCGGTGCGGCGCGAAAACAACAAACTGTCGAAATCTATTGACGTGGATCAACCGCACGTGGGATGCGAAGCGAACGCAATTAATTGGCTTAATATTTTCGCGCGAATTAGTCGCGGTGCCGTCACATGTTAGTTTATAAAAATGTCGGAAACAGAAACAAAACGAAACGATTCACATGCACGTAGGACATAGCCGCCGCATCACACCGTATCGCGTTGGATTCGCGTGTCGCCGCACTTCTACTTCTAGATCGCTCACGCAATACATTTTGACTGTTGTTTTCGGACGTTTGCGAGTCTAGATAGACCACGCAGGACGTCGCGATATGATTAAAAATACATGGTTTTTTGATATCCCATAACACTACGGTACAAATGATACCTACATACAATTAAATATAAAAACTATTTTATGAAGTTTTTGTGAGTAATCTAGTCTAATAGGTAACATGATTTAAAAAGAGTTAAAATTGAATTTAAGATACGGATCGAACTAACCTATGGAAACGACATACTGACAGACAAACAGACATGCATTTCCACCAGAAATGTAGTATGTAGCTATGCTACGAAGATGTAATAGCTAAGCTGTGAAACTATGTGACCGTTTCCACCAGTGCTAAGCTATGTGTACCAATGAATATGATAGGTGGAAGCCAAACGCATCCACAGCAACGTAGCATAGCACATCTCTGGTGGAAAAGCTCTCTAATGTTCAAATGTAAATGAAAAGTCCATTGCTGGGTTGGAGCGGTACCGTTTATAAATGATAATGATATTTATTTTTGCAAACAAGTTACAATGTAACTCTTTTACACGTCAATCTCTAAAATAACTAGATGAGGCCGACATTTCCAATCCGACTAGTCTGAGAAGAAATGCCAAACAAACTCAGAGGTCATAGTCTCAAGTCCAGACAAAATCAATTAAAGATGTCGGAGAACCGTGCAAGTTGATTCCGTAGTGGTCTTTTGAAGAAAGAACTACAACAGTTTAAATGTGGTATGTCTTTAAGGGGGAGGCCTTTGTCCAGCAGTAGACGTCTTCAAGCTAATGATGAGGATGGTGACAATGGATAAAAACAATGTAAAATCATCTTACGTGAAATTTCGAACGATGAGATGACTTTTCTTTGCATCGCAGCTACGGAGATGGTCAACACCTAGACCTACACACATAAATATCATATTTTACATACGTTGCACTTACCTATATGTATATAAGGAGCTTTAAAAAGTATCTGTCACGGCTTTAAGTTAAGCGTCCACAGGCCCGCATCGTACGCATCGCACACATTCCGTTTGACGTCATCAGTACGCATCGCATGTAGGCATTGCCGATGATGCGGTCTGTACGATGCGGATCAGTGGACGTAGTTGTATGAGTTTCTATACAAGACAAACTAAAATCCGTTGCGTGCGATGCGTCCGATGCGGGCCTGTGGACGCTTACCTTTAATGGGAGGCAGTATTGTGTTTAAAGATTACAATAGTATTGATTATAAGTTAAAGATACTTTTAGCTTCGTATGAGTTTGTTATGAAAGAGCTATCTCTTTCACTGTCCCTGTCGCTTCGTGCGCATTTGTGAACCACTTTATACAGAGTAGAATCAATGTTTATTTAACTTCTTTATGTTCTCAAATTGAATTAACTGGTCCGGGGTACGAAATTTCTTCACTATTGTAATCTTCAAACACAACACTACCTCCCATTAAAGCCGTGGCAGATACTTTTAGAACACCTTATAATATGTATGTAGCTTAATACTACCTACATATTAGGCTAGTTGACAGGGTATGCAAATTAAAAATCTATTTAGTAAGATAGGTAATAAAAAACACAACATTTAGATAAAACGTAAGTTTAAAATTAACTGATTTTAGCAAAAATAGGCGTAAAATACCTCAATACTTAAAATAGGTATATGTTTTCTACTCTCTGTCTTGAATTCTAAGTTATGGGATATCAAACAAGAAATACACAAAAAAAAATATTTTTTATGTTAAACGGTTTTAATGTGTATGGTCATCAAGATTAAGAGTGTGTACCAAATATCAGATTGATCTATCGTCAGGAAGCGGGTAAAATTCCAATTACATAAGGACATCACCCATTTTGGTCCAAATTCGAAAGTGCCAAGATAAAAAATATAATAATCCAAAACTGTGGAACCAATTAAAAACATTATTGTACATAGTTGAATAGGAGGATTATTTTATTTTTTGCAATCCTATCGACTTTCGTATTTGGACCAAAATTACAAGCGGGGTGATGGTCTTTCACCCAAACAAACAATAGGTAGGTACTCGACCTCTTAAGCATTTTTTCATCTTAGCGACTTTCGAATTTGGACCAAAATTGTACTAAGCGTGGGACAAGCTAACTGAAACAAATATAATTTATACTAGTTTTGCATATTTAGATGTGTGCCTAAGGCATGAAGCAAGTACAAAGAGGAGATGCCATAATGTGATTGTACACTGTGACACAAAACAACGGCCCTGCCCAATGATATTATAAGTAAAAAGGTGTAGATAAGTTACAAGCGCTCAGAAAGTGTCACATTAAAATGTGGACAATTGGCAACGTGTGTGTAGTATGGGACCGCTAGATGGAACATAGAGAGGGGAGCGCTCCCCGTAAAGTGTCACGCATTATGTTAAAGAGAAACCCAGTTATGCCATCTTTCTTTTTTTTTAAAAAACTTTACCCCACACTGGGATTGTCTCCTGTGTCGTGGGTGCGTTTACAAACATACAAGTTAACATACACCATAACACCCAGACCCGAAACAACAATTTGTGGATCACATAAAGAGGAGCTTTTTTGTGAGGGGAAAATCATCCAATGACTTCTCTCGCCTTGGGCGAGGCGAGAAGGAGTGTCAGACTCTTACTGACTAAAAACCACCCCGTTCCTACTCCTGCTTTTCGAGTCGGAGCCCGGGAAACCCGCTAGGTAGTCCGCAGCTCCGGATCAGGCATCAGCCCTACTGGGCCCCATCTGTGGTGGCCTGATGGCTCTTTGAAGCGCGCGCGGAACGCGACGCGCCGCACGCACGGGTCTGGTTCTGGTCGGGCGGCGAGCTACCCTTGCTCGCCGTCCGCAGACCCGCACTTACGGTGCCGGAGGAATCAGCCCTACAGGTGCTACGAACCCGCTACACTTTGCGCGACAACCGGTCAATCTCCTCTTTGTATTTGCTTCATGGCGATGGCGTAGGAGTTGATAGAGTACCTGGATCGCCGACGACAACTGCGCCGTCGCTTGGGGCAGCGGCGGGGCTTGCAGCACGGCTGACGCACAGGGTACCTTCGGTCGCAGCGGCGGCACTTCTTGAAACGGCCAGTCTTCGTACGACAACGGCTGTTTCAAACAACATAATTATATATTTATCAATCTATATACTTGCTTATGTACTATAATTAATATTTATTAATTTTAAAACTAAGATATAAAGCTAAAGAGTTTGTTTCTTTGTTTGAATACGCTAATCTCCAGTGGTTAGAAACGTGCGGGAAAAAAATCTAGGTGGAAAGAACTAGTAGGGAAACGAGGATTGGGAAGGTTGGAGAGGGGGCGGCAATTGGGCTTCCGGTAACCTCACACACAACGCAAGCGTTGTTTTACGTCGGTTTACTGCTCGGACATATCACTCCAGTCGAGCCGGCCCAGCGGTGCCGAAGCAAGGCTCTCCCACACTTACTGGTTGGAAAACGCATGTATCGAGAAAGCTGTTCTCGAGATTAGCGTTTAGCAACATATTAAGCTACATTTTTTATATTACAGAAGCTACGACTACGAAAATAAATAAAATAAACAAGGGTACTTACGTCTTACATAGTCTGGAAATAGAAAAAAAAAACAAAATTAGTCATAATATATTAATAGCGTTGAAAAACTATAACAAATAAAAAAAAAAATGGCTACGTTTTTAACATCCTATATGGGACGGTTGTGGTCTTGAGTGAGGTCTAAAGGTAAGCGTCCACAGGCCCGCATCGTACGCATCGTACGCATTTCGTATAACGTCATTGGTACGCATCGCATCTAGGCATTGCCGATGATGCGGTCCGTACGATGCGGATCAGTGGACGCAGTTGTATGAGTTTCTACACAAGACAAACTAAAATCCGTTGCGTGCGGTGCGTCCGATGCGGGCTTGTACGCGTACCTTAAGGCTGCTTTCCCACAGGAGATGTGCTATGCTACGTTGCTGTGGATGCGTTTGACTTCCACCATTCATATTCATTGGTACACATAGCTTAGCACTGGTGGAAATGGACTCAGCTAAGCTGTGTTTTTTATATGGAAAGATGCGTGCTATGGATGGCTTCCCTACTATCGATACTTCGCATACTCGAGCTGCGCATCTTCCTCGCACAGCTACATAGCTTAGTATCAGTGAAAACGGTCACATGGTTTCACAGTTTAGCTATACATCTTCGTAGCATAGCAACATAGCACGTCTCTGGCGGAAAAGCAACTTAAGACTTATGATGGTGTTTAAGAAAGCCTTGACAACAAAATTATTAAAAATAAATCAAAATGATTCTTACTTTCTTTTTCGGCGACATCGTGCCATGTTTAGCCTGAAAATATAAATAAATAAATAATTATCATGAAATTCTAAACACTGCATGCTTTGGGAATCGGGTGTTTCTTCAAAAAACTAACTTTTATTTAACAAATCATTATTCTCCCGCGTTATTAAGCATCGTGGTAGCTTATTGTCATCCTTATTTTTATTGGATTGGTTGAGAGCAGTGTCACAGCTTAATTTATTGAAACCAAATTTTGAGTTATTGTTAACTTTTGGCACGCATGATGAGGTGGGCAGAATTAATTCACATATTACAATTTAAGTACAGTACAAACATAAATGCCTCACGCCCGACTCCCATGGGGGTAGGCAGAGACAATGGAACGTCAATAGGGATGATGACAAGGTAAGAAAAAACGACGCTTAAAGCTCAAATTAGACTTATACCAAAGGAGACAACTGAGAGGAGCAACTGATTTTAATAATCAGATTTGATGAGTGAAAGAGAAAAATTAATAACAGTAGTGGTCCCTAACCTAACAAGAACTATATAAGTCTTTGACTGCCAATAGAAAACTGTTGAAGGCAAATCCTCCGCTAACGTCGGTCACCGGTGACCACCACGGCGTTCAATGTGTAAAAAGTGGTATTTAGCCAGGAAAAAGTTGGCAACCCTTGCCTTTTATGGAATAAGCTGGTAAACTAGCAGACGGATCACCTGATGGTAAGCAATCAAACTCAAACTCAAAATCTAATCACCGCCGCCCATGGACACCCGAAACGCTAGAGGCGTTACAAGTGCGTTGCCGGCCTTTTGAGGTTAGGAATATATCAAGGGTTGTTGGGGAATCGGGGATTAGGAAGATTGGGAAAGGGAATAATTGGGCCTCCGGTAACCTCACTCACACGACGAAAAAGGCAAGCGTTGTTAGTCGGCCCATTCGTGCAGAAGCATGGCTCTCTCACCCTTAAATTTACGACATCAACAGGTCCCTGATAGTCCACTGCCAGGAACTGAACGGGATGGACGCTAGGCCTCCTCTGCATAAGAGGGTTTGCCATAATCTCCGCGCTTGGCACGCCGACAAGAAATCCCGTCTTTAAGATTTTTTTTTTATGAAACAAGCCGGTAATCGAGCAGACGTATTACCTGATGGTAAGCAATTGCCGCCGCCCATGGACACTTGAAACACCAGAGGCTTTACAAGTCCGTTACCGGCTTTTTGGGAGTTAGGAATTTAAGGGTTGTTGTTCGGGAATGGGGATGGGGAAGATTGGGAAGGGGGAATTGGGCCTCCGGTAACCTCACTCACACAACGAAACACAACGCAAGCGTTGTTTCACGTCGGTTTTCTGTGAGGCCGTGGTATAACTCCGGTCGAGCCGGCCCATTCGTGCCGAAGCATGGCTCTCCCAAACTTAAATTTCTCAAATATGTTCACAATCTAAACTTAGGTTACATTTACAAAAAGTATCTTACCAATTACGACACTCTTATCATTTGGTCATATAATTTAGTTATTTTTAATATCACGATTAAATTATTACTTTGCGTACATTTCACGTTAAAAATTTAACAAATTCTCATCTAGATTGTGTAAAAAGACGTTAAAAAAGATAATGACAGTTTTCAAACTAAAATTAAACGAAAATCGGATTTTTTTACGTTACAATTCTAAATTTTAAATGATGACTTTTTGTATTACTTCTTTTTTGTTTGTCAATTCTCTGTATCTATGGATGAGAGCAGGTGTTATTTCGAGAAGAAAAATAACAACCTTTTTGTTTAGTTTTAATAGAAATCACAAAAGTCGAAATTGACTGCCTCGTTGGCCGAGTGGTTGCAAGTGCCATTCCCGGGTCGGGCGAAGTATTACTGGGCTTTTTTCGGTTTTTCGAAAATTTCTCAGTGGTAGCACGGAGTCTGGAAATGTGCCCGGTAGGTATATGGCAATAGGCTCACCACCTATTACATGGGACTTACAACATAAATTTTGTGGGTGTACATTGGCATTATGTGCCATAATGTGCTCCTCTGCCTACCCCTTCGGGGATAAAAGGCGTGACGTTACAAAAAAAATACGAAATAATCAATTCCTTTTTTCCGCATAAAGCATGCGTTCAAAAGTTGGCAGCAACTTTAGGAAAATTAACGTCTTCATAAGGGCCCCCAAACATGGGCTCGCTGTTATAGCAGCGGTAAGTGCCCTATTTGAGGAGTGGCTTGAGAGGCGCCATGGTGTCCTCACCTACCGCCTGACAGAGGTGCTTACCGGACATGGAATTTGATGGAGAAGAAACGCCCGGGTGTCATCACTGCGAGCACCGCCCGGAAGACACGGTGGAGCATACGGTGGCGGTGTGCCTGCATGGGCTGAGCACCGCCGTGTCCTTAGGGTTGTAGGTAATTGGTAACGGTGACCTCTCGCGTCCGGCTTTGGTTCAGGCCATGGTGCGGAGCGAGGGGGAATGGGTCGCCGTCTCCTCCTTCTGTGTAGCAATTATTCTAGCTAAAAACGATCCTTCTCATACCCTAGCCGCCGCAGAAGACACTCTGGGGCCTTAGTCTCGCACTGCTCAGTGATCGACCATTCTGACACAATTGTAATAGCAGACTAAGGCCCCTGGGCGTGCAATCCAGCAGTACCTATTTTCAATCCAGCTGGATCCAGCGCGAATCAAGCTAAATATGGATTCAAAATAAATACCTGATTTTTTAATCCTATTTGTTTATTTATTCTGTAAGACAGTAGTATCACGCCGGCGTAATGTGAGGCCGTGGTATCACTCCACTAGAGCTGACACAGCAGTGCCGAAGCATGACTCAGAGGTACGAGTTTGTTTTACGGTTAACGAAATCGAAACAAGATTGTGTTCTTTTTTCTGATGTCCATCGAAGAAACTAATCAGAGCGCTGAACACGGTCTTGTTTAAACGTGGGAACTTTAAGTGAGAGCCATACTTCGGCACTGCTGGGCCGGCTCGACCGGAGTGATACCACGGCCTCACAGAAAACCGACGTGAAACAACGCTTGTGTTGTGTTTCGTTGTGTGCGTGAGGGTGCCGGAGGCCCGATTACCCACCTTCCTTGTCGTCCCAATCCCCAATTCCCAAACAACCCTTAAATTTATAACCCCCAAAAGGCTGACAACGCGCTTGTTGATCCGTCTCGTTAACGGCTTATACCATAAGAAACTTAGAACATTTTTTCATTAACTAACTAATGGACCAAATAGATTTTTATTTATCGTATTCTACTCTTCAGAAACTTTCTACGTTTAAGTATCTAATGCAATGTCACGCCTTTTATCCCCGAAGGGATAGGCAGAGTACGCCTTATGGCACGTAATGCCGCTATACAATGTACACCCACTTTTCACCATTTGTGTTATAAGTAAAATGAAATAGGGGGTGAACCTAATGCCATATACTGGGCACAATTCCAGACTCCGTGCCACTACTGAGTAATCTTATCAAAACCAAAAAAAGTCCAGTAATACTTTACCCGACCCGGGAATCGAACCCGAGACATGTCCGACAGTCGCACTTGCGACCACTCGACTGTAGACGCAGACACTTAGGTATCTACTGTAATATTAAAAAAATAAAACAAAACAATATATTTTTTAAACCTTTAATTAATCAAAAAACATCTTAAGAAAATATTTAAAGCCAAAAATTAATCACAATATCATACATCTTTAACATTAGGTACTTATTTTAGTATTCTAATAATTCTAGAAATCTATATATGACATGAGTAACATTAAATTCTATAATGACAATTTGCATCCTTAAAATGAAAGTGACTTAACTCAAAATTTCTGTAACATTCGATTTTATCATAAACTAGCTTCTTCCGCGCGGTTTCACCCGCTCTGCTTGGCTCCTATTGGTCATAGCGTGATGTTTTATAGCCTATAGCCTTCCTCGATGAATAGACTATTCAACAGTAATACGGAATCATTCAAATTGTTATCCAACTGCTTTAGATTCCGGAAAACATTGTTAGTTTTAGAGGAACCAAATACTCTGAATAAATTTTTCACCTTACTTTAAGTGACTGTACTGAATAATTTATGTATTGCGCTAGTAGTGGCAAATTTCACCAAAGTTGGCGCATTTAATAAGGATTCTAAAATAGTATAGCACTTTGCACATTATTTCTTAAATTCGACACAAAAAAAGATTTTTCAACGAAACTCCGTTTCGATGAATTTATTTGAACTTACTAAAAATTCTTCTAGTGTACTCAAATCATACGTTATAACCTCGTATGCACTACAGTACTTTGCACGCTATTTGTTATCATCATGTTGAAAATCAGCGAGGATCTCTTGTCAAACAACATTGTCTGTTTACCCGTGATTTCGCTTGCAGCATTCGTCGGCAATATTATCGCTAGAAGAACTGGTGTTGTGCATCTCGAGCCATCGTACCCGGGCTTCGGTATTTTAGCTGAGCACTGGCTTTTTTGCGCCGTGTTGATTATTTCTTTTTTAAATTATTTTTTGCTTTACCTGCAATTCCTTGCAACGGTGCAAATAACTTTTTCTCGACAAACTAAATAATATTTGATGCTTCATCCCGCATTTGATCACAAGGCATGAACACGTAACTTAATCGGAGGATTCACCCATTTCTTTTTTTTTTTTGATGGGGTCATGACGAGTAATTGTGCGTAAGGGCTCATGTACACCATACCACTACCGCGTCGATATGCTGTGTACATGAATCTGCCGCGTCCGTTCCTTTTGATTTTACTACACATTTGATAATGTGTTTGATACACTATGAACATCATATTGCAATCATTCAATATTATTTAGTGAAACATGATACACAACATCAGTTCCTCTAGTAAGTCTATTAATATTGCCAACGAAAGGTGCAAGCGAAATCACGGGTAAACAGATAATGTTGTTTGACAAGAGATCCTCGCTGATTTTCAACATGATGATAACAAATCGCGTGCAAAGTGTTGTCTAGTGCATACGAGGTTATAACGTATGATTTGAGTACACTAGAAGAAATATTAGTAAGTTCAAATAAATTCATCGAAACCGAGTTTCGTTGAAAAATCTTTTTTTGTGTCGAATTTAAAAAATAATGTGCAAAGTGCTATACCATTTTAGAATCCTTATTAAATGCGCCAACTTTGGTGAAATTTGCCACTACTAGCGCAATACATAATTTATTCAGTACAGTCACTTAAAGTAAGGTGAAAAATTTATTCAGAGTATTTGGTTCCTCTAAAACTAACAATGTTTTCCAATCTAAAGCAGTTGGCTAAGAATTTATGATTCCATATTATTGGAGCACTATTCAGGATAATGTAAGGAAGACTGCAGACGAAAAAATAAAGATTTGTAGCAACAAGAGTCAAAAGACTGGCACAGGGTGTACTTTTTCATGGATAACACATAAGTCGCTGTAATTTAAAACTGTAGGACTTAGATTTTTTTTTATATTTTTCTGATAACAGTTGGAACCTTGCTAATCATCTAGTGCCCGTTGGACGTCGATTTCAGGGACACCCTGTATATGACATGAGTAACATTAAATTCTATAATGACAATGTTTCTATAATGACAATATTACCTTTATTATACAGGTGACTTGAAATTCGACGTATTCCTCTCGGGAGGTGATTATACAATTATTAATTTCCTACAAAATTAGCCCTGAGGTCCTTGGGCGGAAAGTGGGTGGTTTTTGAGATATTACCTTCCGAGAGGAATATGTCGAATTCAAAGTCACCATGTATAAAAGCATTGCCCCGCACTAGGATTTATTTCTGTAAAGCACTAGTCATTCACTAACCACCAGAGATGTGCTGTGCTACGTTCACCAAACATATTCATTGATACACATAGCTTAGCATTGGTGGAAACAGACTCAGCTAAGGTATGTGTTTTATATGGAAAGATGCATAATATGGATAGCTTGATCATATACTCATGCTGCATATCTTCCTAACACAGCTACGTAGTTTAGGTACTAACAGTGGAAAAGGTCACATAGTTTCACAGCTTAACCTATTACATTTTATTTTTTTATTATCATTATCCCCGAAGGGGTAGGCAGACATGTACATTACAACAAGTAATGCCACTATACAATTTACACCCACTTTTTACAATTTATGTTGTAAGTCCCATGTAATAGGTGGTGAGCCTATTGCCATATACTGGACACATTTCCAGACTCCGTGCTACTACTGAGAAATTTTCGAAAAACCGAAAAAAGCCCAGCAATGCTTTGCCCGACCCGAGAATCGAACCCAAGACCCCTTGCCCGGCAGTCGCACTTGCAACCACTTGGCCAACAAGGCAGTTATAGCATAGCTACATAGCACATCTCTGGTGGGAAAGCCCACTTTTCACCAATTGTATTATAGTTAAGTCCCATGTCCTAATTTCTTACTTGAGGTAGGCAAAATAATACCTTATTATCTATACAGTAAATCTTATATTTAAGTGTTTTATCCTTAGGTTTTACTCAAAAATTTTGCTATACAAAATATATTATATTAAAATTGTATCTTTAGTAAGCAAATCTACAGGTGATTATTTAGTATCTACTAGATATTAATAGGAAATTGTTTTTACTACATATCTACCGCCTGAGACAGTCCACTGCTGGACTATGAGCCTCTTATACATAAGGGGAGTAAGCCACAATAGTAAGTTTATTTTGTTTTAAAAAAATTTTGCTCCTGACTAGGATTTTCTCCTGTGTCATGGAAGTGTTTACACACATACAAGTTCACATACACATCACAGTTTCAGTATTTCTTCTCAGAGTAGTCCGATAGAAAATAGTCTCATCTAGTTATTTTAGAGATTGACATGTAAAAGTGTTATCTTGTAATCAATATGCAATAATAAATATAATATATCATTTGCTACTCTTTCACATCAAAACAGCTTAAGGTTTCAAAAATGAAATTTGAAACAGGGGTAGATTATGGTCTGTAATAACACATAGGCTACTTTTAATATGAATGCGGGCGAAGCCACTAGCAGAAACTAGTTTTAATTAACTTAATCATCTTACTGCGGGTCCAACGGCATTTTATGTTCATTAAGCGCACTCTCACAGGACGGCTTCAAGTTTTCTTCCGGAACATTCAATGGATTGTATGCCCTTTGTGACGCCAAATGTCTTAAGATACCAAGCTCATGCTTCTCCGTAGGCCTCGGAAACGTATTTATCTCTTTATCAGACAAATCTATATTATTAATAATGTATTTAAACGCCGCAGTCTTTATAAAGGCCTTACTTGATAACGCTGTTTCTAGAACACATTTGTGAAACACTGAAGAACTGGCCACATCGAGAATGATTGGTTTTCCTTCCATAGCGTTCGCAATTTGGCGGTAAATTTCACGAAAATCTATGTTATCTGTGCAAACTGCTGGTGGTATGTTCTCCAGGTCCGCTACCATGCGTACTGCAGTCGCTGTTTCTGTGCGTAGGTCTTCTAAATTCAAATTATCAGTCAATAACTTCGCCCATCGATTTAATGGTGTTGTAGGTTTGCGGCTTAGTTTTGGCTTAATTTCTTGCTCTTTTTGCAGTAAAGCGGGGTGTTGGGACGCTATTTGAGTGTAGTATTCCACTGCAGCTCTCGTTTCTTCGACAGTTTTAGTTACAATGAGTTCTTGAATCTTTTCAATGTCGTTTCGATGCCACGATTTCAATGCTAGCATTAGGTGGTATTTTTCTAATTGTGTCCAGTTTTTTATGGCGTCTGGGTATGATGAAGGTTGGCTTGATGTGGATGCTGATGTTGATGCCATGTTTTGTGTAGTTTTCGCAGTTAATGTTGTTATTTTCAGTGTTTTTTCGCAGCACAGGACATGCAAGCGATACAATAATAAACGAATTTGACGTGGGTGACATTGACAGATTAACAGGTGACAGTTTTCTGCCTGTGTTGCCAGTGCTTAAAATATTTATTTTTTAAAGTTTATTTATTAAACACACTTCTTTACAGACTTATCCAATACAATAGTCGGCTTTTTGGCTATTACACAACAACTCAAAAGAAGGAATCAATATTATATTAAAAAGGTTTTATTACGGAGATTGAAATAAGTTTCTCTATCGCCTTATTAGTTATTATAATTTTAAAGTAGGAAACAATATTTTTAAAGTATTGATGAAAATATGAATTATAATATTGATAAATTTGATAATACATTCTGGTCAACATGTTTTGGGATTTCGGATTTTATTCTCAGCTTGGGCGATTGGTGCTATGTCAAATATTCATGACATCAACAGCCTATAAGTGACCACTGCTGACCAAAGGCCTCTTCTCACACGGAGTATTAATCACCACGCTTGCTCAATTGGGTTGGCGATTTCAAACTTATAATCAGAAATTATAAATTCAAGTTTCCTCACGACGTTTTCCTTCACCGTTTGTCTGTGGTGTCACGTCACATTGATATTTGCCGTTGGTAGGTTTCGAACCCTCATGCATGAGAAGCGAGTATCTTAAACCTCCGTGCCAATTACTTACCTAAGGACAATTTCTGCCGTACTCAGAGTCGTTTAATGGTTACTTAACCCAGTCAAATAGCTAAAATTACGATATTTGTCGATTTTGAACCTTATATTATGTCGGTATTAAGGTCTAAAATCATGTTGTTTTGGATTGTTCTTATTGTATATAAAAAGAGCTAAAATTACGACATTGTCTATATTAAACCTTATACGTCTGTATTAAGGTGTAAAATCATGTTGTTTTCGTGTATTTTTTCGAGTACAACGATTGCTAAAATGTAAAATTCAATGTATCCGGCCAACAGCGATTGTATTTCGTTTATGACAGTTTTATATTCAGAAGTACAACTTGTTTCAAACTTATTTACAACTAGCGACCCGCCCCAGCTTCGCATGGGTGCAATGGTGATATATTTATTATGCATTATGCATGTATTATACAACGTGTAACAAAAAGGGGGTATAGTTACATATCAAGTACACGGCTTCTAGATAACATAACAAACGATACGGTAAGAGTTTTTAAACTCATGTTTTCATGGTACCAAGTTATGAATTTTTCAAATCGCCGCGTGATTCCAAATTAGGTAGACAGGTACTAGGCGATCAGATTGACAGAATAAATGTTTCGTAATATTAGCGAGTGATCCCTGTAGTGTTGTGACACGTTTGTATGATTTAAAATCAAGAACCATGCGATACCAAGTATTTGGTACAAATTTTTTTAAACGTATTTTAAGCTGAAACTTTGTGTAGAGACTCTATTCAACCTGTATTCTTCAGGGTTTCTTGATGTATATGGGTATTTTGTTACACGTTGTACATATAAACCTTCCTCTTGAATCACTCTATCTATGTATTAAGTCTTTGACTGCCAATAGAAAACTGTTGAAGGCAAATCCGCTCCGCTAACGTCGGTTACCGGTGACCACTACGGCGTTCAATGTGTTAAAAAGTGTTACAAGTGCGTTGTCGGCCTTTTGGGGGTTAAGAATTTAAGGGTTGTTGGGGAATCGGGGATTGGGAAGGTAGGTAATTGGGCCTTCGGTAACCTCATTCACACAATGAAACACAACGCAAGCGTTGTTTCACGTCGGTTTTTTGTGAGGCCGTGGTATCACTCCGGTCGAGCCGACCCAGCAGTGCCGAAGCATGACTCTCCCAAACTTAGTGTACGTGTAAGATTATTTACAACTGTAATAGATAGTACGATGGTACTATGTCTCGGGTCCGATTCCTGGGTCGGGCAAAGTATGAGAGATACTGGGCTTTTTTCGGTTTTTAGAAAATTACTCAGTAGTAGCACGGAGTCTGGAATTGTGTCCAGTATATGGCAATAGGCTCACTCCTTATTACATGGGACTTATAACACAAATGGTGAAAAGTGGGTGTACAATGTATAGCGGCATTACGTGCCGTAATGAGCACCTCTGCCTACCCATTCGGGGATAAAAGGCGTGACGTTGCGTTACTTATAATAGATATTACCTATTATAGGTAAGTATTTCTTTTTACTACAGCATTGTCCTTCTGTCACCTACTTGCTTATCAGCCGCATGATATCACCGTAACACAGATAAGCAGTGTAAATACAAATTGTGATCAATATTTTACCTGGAAACGTTATCTATGTGATAGCACACGCTTACAACATATTTATAAATTGTTAAAATATCGCCGGTACAGACGGCCATGATACTTAAATCGATTTCCAGACGTTTATATGAATTACTAGCTAATTCCGCGCGGTTTCACCCGCTTTGCTTGGCTCCTATTGATCATAGCGTGATGTTTTATAGCCTATAGCCTTCCCCGATAAATGCACTATCCAACACAAAAATAATTATACAAATCGGACCAGTAGATCCGGCGATTAGCGCTTTCAAACAAACAAACAAACAAACAAACTCTTCAGCTTTATAATATTAGTATTAGTATAGATATGACTAATAGCCGCACTCATAGACATTTAATGATTACTTAAACTATTCTTTAGTAACGATTTTGTATCGAACACAATTTTTCCAAACGTTGTTCTGAATAAAAATAAACCCCAACAACAACATGATTTTACACCTTAACACTAATATATAAGGTTTAATATCGACAAATATCGTAATTTTAGCTCTTTTACAGTTTTCCAATCATTATTTAAAACAAAACAACAAATGATTTTACACCTTAATACTGACAAATAAGGTTTAAAATCGACAACTATCGTAATTTTAGCTCATTTCCTTACCTATTTAGGTACATACTTTAATAGTTATCTACATATCTTCATACGTAAGTGCCTGTAAATATTCCGAGAACGATTGATTCTTTCTTAAAATAATATCTTTCGAGGAAACTGTTTTGATTCATTGATCAATCCGGTTTTTGTTAAAGGAAACAGGTAAACATAAAACTGCTTTCTTCTTTTATTTACATTCTTTTCACCGATTTCAAAAAAGGACGAGGTACTACGTTCAGATGTTTATTTTTTTTTCGTTCACCGATTAGTTACTCCGTCATATTTTGTGGACCGATTTTCCAAATATTTTTTTTGTTCGAAAGGGTCCCATTTCCACCTAGTCAGGATCTGATGTTAGAATTACTTGCTTCCAATAATACGTTGCGATATGTATGTTAGTATTTATGTATATATGACTGCACGGTTGGTGCGGTGGCTGGGTAACCGGCTGCCACGCAAGGTGTACGGTGTTTTTCCAGCGGGTTCGATTCCCGCACGGAGCAATTCTTTGTGTAATCCACAAATTGTTGTTTTGGGTCTGGGTGTCACGTGTATGTGAACTTGTATGTTTGTAAACGCACGTTTTTACGTTTAACGTTTTTAAAAAAAAAAGAAAAGAAAAAGAAAAAGTATATTGCATGTATTCCCTATGATAAGCCGAGGTTATCATCATCATCATCTTAAGCCGGCAAACGTCCACTGCTGGACAAAAGCCTCCCTCTTTTTTTGGGGAAGTCATCCATAAACTTCTCGCTTTGGGCGAGGCGAGAAGGAGTATTATACTGTTTTTTTTTGAGGTGAGAAAATCATCCAATGGCATCTCCCGCCTTGGGCGAGGCGGGAGGGAGTGTCAGACTCTTACTAACTAAAAACCAGCCCGTGCCTACCACTGCTCTTCGAGCCTGAGCCCCGGTAACCCGTCAGGTCTTCTGCAGTTGCGGCATTCTGTTTGTTACATTAAATTCACCGCGGGAACTAGAAACTTTCGTTTTCTTTTTCTTCTCCTATAATAATATCTTCTGATGTATTTCGTTGTGGGATACAAGACAGTCATTCATGTCCCTGGGACGTTGGACTTCAGTGTTCCGGTGTTTTCATGGTTGTATCTACTGTAGATCCTGGTGCACAGGAGTTGCAGCGGTATGGGAGGTTGTGGCGGGCTTGTCTTGGCATCAGCCCTACTGGGCCCTATCTGTGGTAGTCTGATGGCTCTTTGAGGCATGCTTGGGTTCCCCTTAGTTCCCTACGTTGAACGACTACACATTGACATTCCTATGTATTCAATAATAATGACTAAAATGATATTGTATTATTAGAAAAAGTATGAATTATTTGTACTTATTATTGGAAATCACTTGCGTCATATTTATCATACTAGTACGTTTCCTATTGTTTTTAATTTTATCATCAAAATTGTCGGCGAGTCATGCTTCATATTTTTTTTTGTAATAACTATCGTGAGACATACTAAATTAACAAAAAATCACGGTTTACTCACGTACATTAATGGAGAAAAGCTCTACTAGTTTTGAGTCACAGAGGGACTCTTCATCATGAGCAGCGTGCGCAGACGCGGCGACGTCGCGCAACCTACCCAATACGCCTTTTATCCCCGAAGGAGTAAACAGAGGTGCACATTACGACACGTAGTACTGCTATATACTCCTTAATGTATAATTACTATTCACTATTTGTGTTATAAGTCCCATGTAATAGGGGGTAAGCCCATTGCCATATACTGGGCACAATTCCAAATTCCGTGCTACTACTGAGAAATTTTCGAAAATCCGAAAAAATATAGTACCTGACTTACTTTAATAACCTTATGAATCATATATTTGTTGTATTCATTTCCGATTTTATACTGTCTTATCGATATCCGGTGAATACCTGTTGACGTCTAAATATCGGAATGCATTCTTGGTATTTTTCAATAACTAATACTAATACTGCTATAGACACATTTGACTGAGATTTTTTAAGTGTGGGAGAGCCATACTTTGGTACGAATGGGCCGGCTCGACCGGAGTGATACCACGGCTGAGCAGAAAACCGACGTGAAACAACGCTTGCGTTGTGTTTCGTTGTGTGAGTGAGGCCTAATAGACGGTAAACAAGCAGACCTGATGGTAAGCAATCGCCGCCGCCTATGGACTCCCGAAACACCAGAGGCGTTACAAATGTCGGTCGAGGCGTTAAAAGGCCGGTACCTTTTGGGGTAACCCCGGAATTTAAGGGGATTCACAAAACACTGACGGACAGACTGAGAGACTATTCTTTATTTCTTTATTTGTTGTCAATTCAAAAGTATGTATGGTTTTATTGGAATTAGTGTTACCCAGCAAAAGTCTTGCAAGTCTCGCATTTACCAATAAAAGTTGGATAAACTTTATTTTTTTGTACGATTATGATTTAACTACCCGGCAAGAGTCTTGCTAGTCTCACAAATACCTATTAGCCTAATGCTATTTTTTATATGTTAGGTGCTTTTGATCTTACAATGACGAAACAAAGTAGCTAGTATACTATATTTGAGGTTATTCAATAGCGGCCACACCTTACAATACAGCTGTATAGTTAAATCTCAGTTAATACAGTTAAATCATAATCGTATAAAAAAATTAAGTTGGCTAATAGGTAAATGCGAGACTTGCAAGACTCTTGCTGGGCAACACTAATTGGAATAAAGGATTTGACCTAGACCTACTCATGACTTATTTTTAACATTGTTAAGTCTGCGTTTGGCCACCGCTTACTATCAGGACGGCGAAGTGAATATGTGGCCTAGGATGGAGCACACAAACTAAGATAGTACCTATTTATTTATTCTGACCTTGAAAAAACCCAGGATTAGTGATGATTAATGATTACTTAAACTATTCCTTAGTAGCGATTCTGTTCCGAAGAAGAAGTAATTATTCACTCTGACCTCGAAAATGCAATAAATGATTTAAGTTTGACTTTGAACAAATTCTCCAGCTTTATACATATTATATTATTGAGAAAGTATAGATTTATTAAAAAATATAATCTAAACACCGATCTCATGACAATTCATGATGGATGAATGTTATACTGCAGGTAAAATACGTATGTAGGTACGTACGTATGTTCAACGCAAATTGTACGTATTTTGATAAGAACCAAAGTCAATGGAAGGACACTGCAGATGGTTAGGTATTTAAAATCTAACTTGAAGATTTATTAGTTGCCATGGTAACGAAAACTGTTTAGCTAAGAGTCCTGAGCACATACATAAAATATTTTTTATGGTATAAGCCGGTAAACGAGCTGAATAATCACCTGATGGTAGGCAATTACCGAACCCCATGAAAGTTCGAAACACCAGAGGCGTTACAAACAATTGCGTTGCCGGCATTTTGGGGGTTAGGAATTTAAAGGTTGTTGGGGAATTTAGGATTAGGAAGGGGGTTACAGAGCCTCCGGTAACCTCAATCACACAACGAAACATAACGCAAGTGTTGTTTCACGTCGGTTTTTTGTGAGGCCGTGGTATCACTTGCATTCGTGCTGAAGCATGGCTCTCCCACACTTAACATTAATAAGTATGAAGATATACTGTGTAACAAACCCATTCATGCATAAAAATAACCTAAATCTCAACAAAAGAGCATGAAATTAAGTAACAGCGATAAATCCCATAAAAAAATCAGATAGCTAAACCGCTCAAGGACATTGGACCTAAAATCGGTCCTTGCGGGACGCCGCCCAAAGCCCGCTACAAAATACCGCTCGACGCTACCTTATCACCGTTATCAGCCGTTATATCACCCACCTTTACACTGAATTTCGAAATGTAGATAAGATACGGTTAGAAACTACTCAGGTATATTAAATAAAATTATTACATTGTGTCGTCTAGTGTCGAACGCTTCGGTGTAGTCGGCGATATATAGGAGCGTTAAAAGTAGGAGTTTTTCCTACAGTGTGTGTTGTGAAAATGGGTTTAAAACAATTAGTTTTGTTTGCCAGTGTGCTCGCTGTAGCTTTGGGACAAGATTGTAAGTTTTTTAAACTATTATATAATATATTTTTTAACGATAATCGTTAAGATAAGGTGAGGAAAAATGGCGGTATCGTTGTCGATAAATCGATATTTCAAATTCGATTGTAAAAAATCAGTGTTTTGTTCGTTTTGAGATATGTTTTCTTTATTTTATCTTTAACCACACCCTGTGATATTGAGACTCATTTAATATAACATACACATCAACAGCCTATAAGTGGCCACTGCTGACCAAAGGCCTCTTCTCGCGAGAAGGTTTGAGCATTACTCACCACGCTTGCTCAATGCGGGTTGGCGATTTCAGACTTATAATCAGAAATTATAAGCCCAAGTTTCCTCACGATGTTTTCCTTCACCGTTTGTCAGTGGTGTCTAAATAATCTTAGAAAGTATGTATAACTCGGAAAAAGTCACTTTGGTACTTGCCGTTAGCGGATTTCTAACCCGCGCCCTTATGCATGAGAAGCGGGCGTCCTAAGCCTCTGGGCTACCACGACATTTTGACATTCCGTTTAATAAAATAGAGATAAAACATGCATTATGCAAACACTAAATGTTAAACAAGGTTAAAAAGGTGTGTTCCATAGTTATGCTACGACGATGCGCAGCTCGAGTATGTATCGATAGTAGCGAAGCCATCCATAGCACGCATCTTTCCATATAAAAAACTTAGCTTAGCTGAGTCCGTTTCCGCCAGTGCTAAGCTATGTGTACCAATGAATATGATTGGTGGAAGCCAAACGCATCCACAGCAACGTAGCATAGCACATCTCTTGTGGAAAAGTACCCTATGGAACACACCTTTCTAACCTAAAGTCATAGATGGAGAAAATATTTCAATAAATGTATGATTTGTCTTTATTTTATTAAAGGGAATGTCAAAATGTCGAGGTAGCCCAGAGGTTTAACGCACGCTTCTCATGCATAAATGAGCGATTTCGAAACCTACCAACGGCAAGTACCAATATGACTTTTTCCGAGTTATATGTACTTTCTAAGATTATTTAGACACCACTGACAAACGATGAAGGAAAACATCGTGAGGAAACCTGGGCTTAACCAATGCGTTAGTAACCTTAACAGCTAATATTTGAATATGGGTATGCTATATAGGTTTATCTATTGAGCATAGTACGCTTGTGATAAAATCAAGTTCTTAACGATAAGGGCTTGTTATCAGCTCGTACTCGAACGAATGCAATCCCAATTTTGGTTAGCCATTTAGATTTAAGTAACTTATGGTATTATGATTCTAGTACATATATATGACACTTTGGAACAAACTTCACTGACAGAGAGACTGACGGACAATTCAATTTGACGTTTCAAAAGTGCCTAATTTAGGATTAATTGAAATAAATGCTTTGATTTTGACTTTGAAAGTATCAATGATCAGTGAGTTAGCCCTTTTATTGGACTGCCTAGTGGGTTACCGGGGCTCCGGCTCAAAAAGTAGGAGAAGGAACGGGGTGGTTTTTAGTCAGTAAAAGTCTGACACTCCCTCTCGCCTCGCCCAAGGCGGGAGAAGTGATTGGATGATTTTTCCCTCTCAAAAAAGCCCTTGTACTTAATACTCAATACTTTATTGCTTTCCACATGTAAGGCTTAGGTGGTAAACTTAACTAGGACACAATGTGGACCCTGTCGGGCACAACAATATAATTTTAGGAGAGAACACAATTTAAAATGGCATTTAAAAGTATATGTAGATATATCAATTGACCCATGCAATACAAATCCAATTATGTTAAGTTTATAACTGTTGGCGCATGTTTCGGTTAACAGCGGTAGAGATATAGTGATAAAAGAAATTAGAAAAAATCGTTTGTTTATTAATTATAAAAAAAAAATAGTTAATGTGCTGGGCATATTACTGTTGTCGTTCGCGAGTTTCATTATCCAGTGACACATGTACGCTGGTATTGTCATAAGCTAATGTCGACATGTAAACAATGACTTGTGTAGTGTAGAGATTTTCCAGCTACGCGCAGTAGTTACAGCTGTGTACAGTCTGTTACTCTCTCAGCACTCCCCTACACTACCCTAGCGCGCTACATGTCACACAGCTTGCTACGCGCATTAGCTTTTCTTTTAAATGATGCAGCTAAACCAGGTTTAGCTTGCCCTTAAAATTGAAATGATTAAATGATACAGAGATCTAGCCTCAGATGATAATGGTAATGCTAAAATACTGTTAAAAAACCAATATTAAAATTATTTGAACTAAAAATCTGACTTTCCGTAGACTTAATGCAGTAGTTACAGCTGTGTACAGTCTGTCACTCTCTTAGTCACCGGTAAAGGTAGAGTTATATATACCTTTTATAAATATAGATAACTAGACAATAATAGTTACTTAGCGACATATATTATGTATAGAGGTAATATATAACAATTGATAAGTAATATAATTACATCGAGTTGATAAGATAAAGGTTTTCTCGAGTCCATAGTAGCGCGTGATCGTGGCCTAATTTCATTATTTTATTACTAGGTAGGTAAACATAACATAATGCCTAATATTCCCTAACAACATCAACAGCCCTTTTTTAGCCCAATTAGGTACTTCTTCTTTGGGACAAATCGCTACTAAGGAATAGTTTAGGTAATCATTAATCATCATTAATCGTTCCTAATCCGTGCAGCCAGGGAATAGAACAATCTGCCGGCTTCTATTTTTCCTGAGAAATACAACCCGGGTCTTTTCAAAGTCAGAGTAAATAGGTACTTTCTAAGTCTGTGTGCTCCATCCTCGGCCACATCTTCGCTTCGCCGTTTTGGCAGTAAGTGGGTTTGTGGCCAAACGCAGGCTTATCAACGTTACAAAAAATGTCTTTGAGTGCGGCAGTTAGCTGATGAAGAAAGAGTCGGGAGACTAAATACTTTTTTCTTTCACTTTCATACAAAAATCTATGTGTACCCAAGTAGACAGAGGTGTTATGAATAGCTTTCATTGTCTTTCAAAAAGAAAATGCTATCCTTGTTTTCATAGACGAAGCGACGCATCGTGCGTATTTATGAACCACTTTATACAGAGTACAGTCAATGTTTATTTAACTTCTTTATGTTCTCATTGAATAACTGGTCTGTAGGCTACTACTATATGTATACCTTATATTTATAGTGATACATGCAGATATTTTAATTACAATAAGATACGATTACTTAGGATTACTAAAAAAATGGCTTTTAGCTAAATCTCCGTATGCTTGGCGACATGGGCTTCTCCCAGTTGTGCAGTCTTTTAGACTCCTTTAGGCTTAAGTCATTCTGTCTGCATTAATTCATCTGAGGGAAGTGGAAACTAGGTTTTCACCTCTAGTAAATGACTTTCGATATAATTTTCTGATTGATCCAAACAGTGAATCATGTTCCTGAGAAATTGGACTTAAACCGGTGTTATCATGGTTGTATTATTGTAGATCCTGGTAACAGAGTTGCAGCAGTTTTGGGAGGTTGTGGCAGACTTGCCCCATAGTGCAAAAAGTAACAAAATAAATTCATATTAATTCGTAAGCAATCGCCGCCGCCCATGGACACTTGAAACACCAGAGGCGTTACATGTGCGTTGCCGGCCTTTTGGAGGTTAGGAATTTAAGGGTTGTTGGGGAATCAGGGATTAGCCTCCAATAACCTCAAACAACGAAACACAACGCAAGCGTTGTTTCACGTCGGTGTACTGCTCGGCCGTGGTATCACTCCGGTCGAGCCGGCCTAGCAGTGCCGAAGCATGGCTCTCCCACATGTTAGCAACATGCTGTGTGTCTCGCTCATACTCAGCTCGTTAGTCATGTTGCCACACCTAAATTTTATCAGAGTTACTGTAAAATTATTCGTCACTTTGTAAATACATTATGCGATACTGATAACACCTTCCTACCTAGAAATCACACTAATATTATAAATTAGCTACTTCCGCGCGGTTTCACTCGCTTTGCTCGGCTCCTATTGGTCATAGCGTGATGTTTTATAGCCTATAGCCTTCCTCGATAAATGCACTATCCAACACAATAATAATTATTCAATTCGGACCAGTATTTTTGGAGATTTAGCGCGTTTAATCAAACAAACTCTTCAGCTTTATTATATTATAGCTTTTGCCCGCGACTTCGTTCGCGTGGAATAGTGACTTCCGGCAAATTTTTGGTTTTATCCGATCTCGCGGGATCTCTTCAAAAATGAGATGTGGAAGATATTCCAGGGAACTCTTCAAAAATCAACATAATGAGCTCTGCGTTTGAATTTAATAGATGTATACTCACTTAGGGCATTGAAAAAATAGTTTAAAAACGGACTTAAACTAACTTAAAACTAAAGAAAGCTACGAATTACGAATTTATAACAATTAAAAAAGAAACAATATTACAACCTATCCTCTATGCTATAATAACCAAGCTTAAACTAAATAATTTAAAAGAAACGAATTAAATCTAATCTAATTAAAAAAAAAATTAGACTTACAATTTTATTAAAAAAACTAACTACAGTAACTACTAATAATCGATATCAAACTAAACCTACGTTAAATAGTTTAACCAAAAAACCAGGAAAACCCAACAAATAAACTTATTAATTGACAAATACAACGAAACCAATTTAGAATATACGAAACAGCAGGACCACTACAGACAAATAATCATACGACTGATAATACACTTTTTCTACGATAGTACCGAAGCGCTCGGCCGATACCCAACCAAATGAATGTAACGAAACCATAGCGCGATCTATTTCGATCCGAAATCGAAAGACAACTTGGATTATTTATTTATACTCCGTTCGGGCATTTTCTTTGTACTCAAAGTTCGTTATATTGATATTATTTTTTTCATACCTTTTTACTATTTATTTACTTTTTTCGATGAATTAAAACAATAACATGAACGGAAGTCGTGTAACGATCGACATAGAATTATCTATACTCCGTTAGAGCATTTTCTTTGTACTAAATGTTTTATTATATTGATATTATTTTTTTCATACCTTTTTACTATTTATTTACTTTTTTTCGATAAATTAAAACAATAACATGAACCGAAGTCGTGTAACGATCGACATAGAATTATTTATAAATAATTTATTTCTTATTTTTATTTTTTGATTTTTGAAATAAAAATATATCTATGTCCTTTCTAAGGTTCTAAACTATATCTGTACCAAATTTCAATCAAATCCGTCAAATAGTTGCGGAGATTAATGGTATAAGCAAAGAAACTTCGACGTGATTCTTTAATTTGACATAACTTTTTTATTTATGAACCGATTGACATGAAACAAACACTAAATGTAAATTTAAGCATCCCACAATATATTCGTGAAAACCGCATCCAACTCGGATCAGCCGTTTCTGAGATTAGCGCGCACAGACGAACAGACAAACAGACAAACAGACAAACAGACAAACAGACAAAAAAAAAGTTAATTACATTTTTGGGTTCGACATCGACATAACAATAACCCCTGCTATTTTTTTTATTTTTATTTTCAATGTACAGACAGCACTTTTCTACGATTTTATTATATGTATAGATAATATACTAGCTACTTCCGCGCGGTTTCACACGCTCTGCTCGTCTCCTAATGATCGTAGCGTAATGTTTTATAGCCTAAAGCCTTTCTCGATAAATGGTCTAGTCAACACAAAAATATTTTTTCAAATCGAACCAGTAGTTCCTGAGATTAGCGCGTTTAAACAAACAAACAAACAATCAAACAAAAAATCTCTTTAGCTTTATAATATTAGTATAGAGTATAGATAAGTATGCTACACACGCACATCTCTGGTGGAAAAGCAACCTAAGATCGCCGCGCCGTGTGTCGCGGAATGCTGCTCATGAATATGAGTCTCTAGCACGGCTTGAAACTAGTCGAGTTCCTCGTCAAACAGTTACGTGCGTAAGCCGATAACATAATAATTAATTCTCACGAAAGTTATAATAAATCATCATAACGTCACACCTTTTATCCCCGAAGGGGTAGGCAGAGGTGCACATTACGACACGTAGGTAATGTCGCTACATAATGTACACCCATTTTACACCATTTATGTTATAAGCACCATGTAATAGGGGGTGAGCCTATTGCCATATACTGGGCACATTTCCAGACTCCGTGCTACTGTTGAGAAATTTTATGAATACCGAAAGAACCCAGCAATATTTTGAATCTGAGACCCCTTAACCGGCAATCGCACTTGCAACCACTCGACCAACGAGGCAGTCATAATAAAATCAACTAATAATTATGTTTATTTTGTTTACAGTCCGAGTGTGTACAACTACTGCAACTACATCAGCCACCTGTGCAAGTCTGAGCATCAATGGCGGCCGGTTCATGTGTGAACATGTGGAGGCTAGGTAAGGCTCCCTGAGACCTTTCTTTTTTTTTTTCTTTTTTTCTTTAAAAAACGTTGCCCCACATTAGGACTTTCTCCTCCACAAACATACAAGTTCACATACACATGACACCCAGACCCGAAACAACAATTTGTGGATCACACAAAGAGTTGCTCCGTGCGGGAACCGAACCCGCTACCCGTTGCGCGGCAGCCAGTTGCCCAGCCACCGCACCAACCGTGCAGTCTAACAACCTACTCTAACTTAACGAAAAACGAAGTTTCTTGCGAAACTTCGCAAATTTTGTACTATAACACCATTTATTGCAAACTTTGGGGAACAAAAACGAACGAATGAAATGAAGATAAATAAATAGGTTTTGATTTGAAATTAAAAATGAAACGTTATTTCAAGTAATTCTATTAGTAAATCAATAAAACCTACGGCCGAAGATTAAACGAAACTTCGCATTCGAGAACCGGAGTAGGCCTACTGATCATAGCTTAAATGCAAGATATGGCAAATAGCTTCACTAGAGGACTGACCGACAGGCAGATATTTTGTTTTCTTTCGACATTGCATCGACTGACAATCGCTCGATTGGTGTGGTAACACCCTTAGGCATTTAAGGATTTGGAAATTAAAACAAACATACCTTCTGTTACCTGAAAACCTTCTGTTTTTAAGACGTAATGAATTAATTTTGATATTTTATCCCCCAGGGTGGAATGCGCAGACAAATTAGTAAGGAACCAAGCAGATGTCGCGTACTTCTCTCAAGAAGAAACTCTACTTCTGGCACAGCAGCAGCCGTCGGAGAACAGAGTAATTGCCACAGTTAGGGATGTTAGCAACATGGGTAAGTTCCTTCTAATATTTTATTGGATAGCTAGCTAATTTCGCACTCAAAGAGCCATCAGACCACCACAGATGGGGCCCAGTAGGGCTGATGCCTGATCTGGAACTGCGGACTACCTAGCGGGTTTACCGGGGCTCCGGCTCGAAAAGCAGGAGTAGGAACGGGGTGGTTTTTAGTCAGTAAGAGTCTGACACTCCCTCTCGCCTTGCCCAAGGCGGGAGAAGTAATTGGATGATTTTCCACCTTAGCCGTTTCACTGTTTCTAAACTAAAAGAGCTTCTTTCTCTGTGATTCGAAACTAGTAGTGCTTTTCTCAATTAATGTATGTGAGTTTTAGTAGTATTTTTTATGGAATAAGCCGGTAAACGAGCAGACGAATCAGCTGATGGTAAGCAATCGCCGCCACCCATGGACACTTGAAACACCAGAGGCGTTACAAGTGCATTGCCGGCCTTTTGGGGGTTAGGAATTTAAGGGTTCGGGAATTGGGGATTGGGAAGATTGGGAAGGGGAGAATTGGGCCTCCGGTAACCTCACTCACACAACGAAACACAACGCAAGCGTTGTTTCACGCCGGTTTTCTGTGTAGTGTAGTAGCCTGTGTAGTAGCCGGGTCACTCCGGTCGAGCCGGCCCAGCAGAGCCGAAGCATGGCGAGCCCACACTTAAAATGTGTCTGAATTTCTTGGTTATTTTTTACAACGTTTACAAACATACAAGTTCACGTGACACTTAGACTCGAAACAACAATTTGTGGATCACACAAAGAGTTGCTTTGTGAGGTAATCGCACCGACTACACGTTGCGCGGCAACCAGTTGCCCAGCCATCGCACCAACCGTGCAATCATTTCATTGTATCTTTTGTCCATAGGCCCCTATGACTTCGAGGCGGTGGCGGTGGTTCCTATAAACCACACCAACGGCTTGGAAGGCCTCCGCGGCGGAGTGTACTGCCACCCTGGTTTCGATGAGAAGGACGCGAAGTGGTCTCCGAGAGTCCTCAAGACCCTTGAGCAACTGGTATGTTGATGCAGATGGGGTATAATGAAATATGTACTTTATTAGGTGAAGAATAGGGGTCAGATTAGCATAATCCATTGGTTTTTTTTTGGGTTTTTTTAGTTCCGGAGTTAAAGAAATGCCATATTTTTTTTGTTTTGTAACGGCTTTTATCCCCGAAGGCCCGTAGGCAGACTTGAGGCATTATGGTACGTAATGCCACTGGCTATAAAATATACTCGGACTTTACTCCACAATTTAATGTTGTAAGTCCCGAAGTGTAATAGAGGGTCGAAGCCTATTGCCATATACTGGGGACATGTCTAGACTCCAATGTTAATACTGAGAAATTTTCGAAAAACCGCAAAAGGCCCAGCAATTGTTCAATCGCACTTGCAACTCAGCCAACGAGGCAGTAATTTTGTATTATATTTTGAAATTTAAGTTTTAAAATAATGCAACGAATACGACCATGGATTTGTCAACGAGTTGCTTCCGTTGCATTTTTATGGTACACAGAGCAGATGCATCACCTGATGGTAAGCAATCGCCGCTGCCCATGGACATTTGAAACACCAGAGGCGTTACAAGTGCGTTGCCGGCCTTTTGGGGATTAGGAACTTGAGGATTGTTGGGAATTCGGGGATTGGGGAGATTGGGAAGGGGGGTAATAGGGCCTCTGGTAACCTCACTCACACGATGAAACACAACGCAAGCGTTGTTTCACGTCGGTTTCCTGCTCGGCCGTGGTATCACTCCGGTCGAGCCGGCCCAGCAGTGCCGAAGCATGGCTCTCCCACACTTAAATTCACCAGATTTGGACGCTTTCTGGGATCCATGCTCCTTGGCTCTTAGCGAGACTAAACAACAAATTTTACTTTACCCAACAGGCGGCTCGCACAGACAGGTGCCAGGATGTGAACACAGCAGGCAAGACTGCTGAGGAGATGGAGGTGGACACCCTGAGTAACTTCTTCTCAGCAGCCTGCCGACCAGGCACTTGGAGCAACAATGACACCGTCGATGCTAACCTGAGTAAGATATTTTTTCTTTTTTCTTATGGGCAGACGTGCTCCGTCGTAGGCCGCATCATCACTTACCATCAGGCGAGATAGCGGCCAAACGTCGACTCATCAAAAGTAAAAAAAAAACAAATATTGCCCCACACTAGGATTGTCTCCTGTGTCGTGTGTGCGTTTACAAACATACAAAGTTCACATACATGTGTATGTGAACTTTGTAAATTTACTAGGATAAATGTATTATATTAAACCATATTAACTAAATAATAAAAATGATTAACTAATGAATAACTATGACTAAAATATTAACAATTTAAAATACCTTAAAAGAAATTAAAAATACTGCCGGTCGAGTGGTCGAAAGTGCGACTGGGGTAAGGAGAGGACAAGGGACAAGGGGTCTCGGGTTCGATTCCCGGGTCGGGCAAAGTATTACTGGGCTTATTTCGGTTTTTCGGAAATTTCTCAGTGGTAGCGCGGAGTCTGGAATCGTGTTCAGTATATGACAATAGGCTCACCTCCTGTTACTTGAGACTTATAACACAAATGGTGAAAAGTGGGTATACATTGTAAAGCGGCATTACATGTCGTAATGAGCATCTCTGCTTGCCCCTTCGGGGATAAAAGGCTTGACGTTGCTTTTTTTATTAGTCATAAAGTGATCAAAGATCAGTTTGAAACACAAATAGAATAATAATATATGGGGGGTGCCGGGGGTGCGGGAGGGGTGCGGGGTGAAGGGATCTCGCGCCTGCGTGTCGCGATGGTGCCAAAGTGACCGCACCCTACCGCATGGAGAAACCTCTTATGACTTAATTTAAACCACATAATTATTTGTTATCATCTTGGCTGACAATATACGAAAAATGAGGTTAGGAATTTAAAGGTTGTTGTTCGGGCATCGGGGACATTGGGAAGATTGGCGAAAGGGGTTCTAAAGTGGGCCTAACGGTAACCTCACTCATACAACGATAAGGATAACGCAAGCGTTGTTTCACGTCGGTTTTCTGCTCGGCCGTGGTATCACTCTTGTCGAGCCGGCCCATTCGTGACGTGCTTTTTTTTAATCATAAAGTGATCAAAGATCAGTTTGAAATACAAATAGAAAAAGACAATGAATCTATTATAAGCGGGGTGTGTGGGGGGGTGCGGGAGGGGTGCGGGGTGAAGGGATCTCGCGCCTGCGTGTCGCGATGGTGCCAAACTGACCGCACCCTACCGCATGGAGAAAACATAAATTTTTTAGTCATAATAGGGATGATGACTGGGTCAAAAATAAATTATAACAACTTTTCCAATACAATAAAATATTCAAAAATAATCAATCACACTCTCATTCATAAATTTTATGAACTATGAACTACTTAATTTTCGATTTTTTCTTTCTAGCTAAATTTCTAGAAATACGTCTGCTATTTGACGTCAAAAACTTATGACGTCATAATAGAGTATTTCATACAAAGTTCATAGAAAATATCGTTTTTGACGTTTCGAAAAAAAGTATTGAATTTGACTAGTAGGAAACATGCCTATTAAAGTAATCAAAGATCAGTTTGAAATACAAATAGAAATAGACAATGAATCGATAATAGGCAGGGGTGCGAGGGGGTGCGGGGTGAAGGGATCTCGCGCCTGCGTGTCGCGGTGGTGTCACGGTGACCGCGCCCTATAAGGCACGCTGTACAACATGTTTACATTGAAGGCTAATGTGGTTTTTTTGGGTAGAGGGCGCTGGTGTAGCGTCTTATAAAGAGAAGAGATTTAGTTCTAGTAACATTCATTAATTAGAGAATATCCTCATCGAATCGTAAATATAATTTTTATGTTTAAAATTTTTTGACTGCACAGTTGGGGCGGTGGCTGGGCAACTGGCTGTCGTGTAACGGGCTCGATTTCCGAAAGGATCAACTCTTTATATGAATCCACAATCACACATCACCAGTCTATAAGTGGCCACTGCTGACCAAAAGCCTCTTCTCATATAGAAAATGTTTGAGCATTAATCACTACGCTTGCTCAATGCGGGTCATCGATTTCAAACTTTAAAATTATAAGCCCAGGTTTCCTCACGATATTTTCCTTCGCCGTTTGTCAGTGGTGTCTAAATAATCTTAGAAAGTACATATAACTCGGAAAAAGTCAAATTGGTACTTGCCGTTGGTAGGTTTCGAGCCCGCATCTTCTTACATGAGAAGCGGTCTTAAACCTCAAGCCCACCTCAACACAATAAGTAAAATAAAACCCTTTTTTTTATTATAACTTTCGAGACACATACTAAATGAATTATTATGTTATCGGCTTACTCACGTAACTGTCTGTCGAGGAACTCGACTAGTTTCAAGCCATGGAGTTTCTTGCTCGTTCTTCTCCATTCGAAGCAACACTTTGGAACGAGCGCCTAGCTTCACTGACAGACAGACTGACGAACAATTCAATTTGACGTTTCAAAAGTGCCTTATTTAGGATTTATTGAAATAAATGCTTTGACTTTGACTTTGACCATGCTAGAGGCTCATATTCAAGAGCTGTTACTTACGTAGCAGCGCGACAATCGCCACGTCGTAAAATGCATTAAAACCTTTCTTTTCCAGAATCCCGCTATTCATCTCTCTGCAGCCGTTGTGGACCTGACGCTAGCTGTTCCCGATACACCCTGGACATGGGAGTAGGAGTAGCTGGAGTCAGGAATGATAACCGCCACATTCAAGCTTTGGAGTGCCTCAGAGTCAATAGTAATGCTACCAACACCGCTGTGGCGTACGTCGCTTGGCAACACGTCAGGGAATTCTTTACTGTAAGTTCTTATTTTTAAGGTTGATTTTTCAATAGAGATGTGCTGTGCTACGTTGCTGTGGATGCGTTTGGTTTCCACTTATCGTTTTTATTGGTAGACGTAGCTTAGTATTGGACTCAGTTTAGGTATGTTTTTTTATATGGAATAGCTACTTCCGCGCGGTTTCACCCGCTCTGCTTGGCTCCTATTGGTCATAGCGTGATGTTTTATAGCCTATAGCCTTCCTCGATAAATGCGCTA
This sequence comes from Spodoptera frugiperda, assembly GCF_023101765.2. NCBI lineage: Eukaryota > Metazoa > Arthropoda > Insecta > Lepidoptera > Noctuidae > Spodoptera > Spodoptera frugiperda. Next base: position 1,385,350 of record NC_064235.1, on the reverse strand, counting down.
CCCAACACAAAAATAATTATTCAAATCGGACCAGTAGTTCCGGAGATTAGCGCGTTCAAACAAACAAACAATCAAACAAACTCTTCAGCTTTATAATATTAGTATAAATTAGTATAAATGATGCGTGATATGGATGCGTGCTGTTGATGTATGCTATGGATGGTTTCCCTACTATCGATACATCGTATACTCGAGCTGCGCATCTTCCTCGCACAGCTACATAGCTTAGTATCAGTGGAAACGGTCACATAGTTCACTACATAGTATAAAACAAAATCTCTTTTCGGTAATACGGTTTTTTAACAGATAGAGTGATTCAAGAGGAAGTTTTATATTATGTATAATAACATGCATATTATGCATAATATATCACCATTGCACCCATGCGAAGCTAGTAATAAATAATAGTCTAAGAACTATCGTTTAAAGCAAGCTTTATAGGGTGCAACTTCGATGGCACCACCGCGAGACGCATGCGCGCGGCCTCCTCACCGCTCAGTCCCCGCAATATCGATCACTGCTCCTTGCACTTCTATCCTTATACATATTTGATGCTAAACGACCAACTAATAGGGTATTATCCAACTAGTCAAATTCAATACTTTTATCGAAATGTCAAAAACGTTACTTTTCTATGGAATTTTGTATGACATTGCAAATTATGACGTCATAATTTTTTTGCGTCAAATAGCATACTTATTACGCAAAAAATAGCAAGAAAAATTAAATAAATAACTATATCGTCAAATGAATGAATGAAAATACGATTATTTTGGGATATTTTATTATATTGAAATATCAAAATAATTTATTTTTGACCTAGGAAACTACCCAATTACGAGAAAAGTCGCTTAGTTTCAGTTTAAGTAAACCATTCTTATTTCTTAATTCTTAATAAATCTATACTAATATTATAAAACTGAAGAGTTTGTTTGTTAATCGCTAATCTTTGGAACTACTAGTCCGAATTGAATAATTATTATTGTGTTGGATAGTGCATTTATTAAGGAACGCTATAAGCTATAAAACATCACGCTATGACTAATAGGAGCCGAGCAGAGCGGGTGAAACCGTGCGGAAGTGGCTAGTATTAAATATGGCTCGTATAAATATGGCTAGTATTAATATAATCTGCTATTAAGAGTTATGGGTAGTTCTTCGAAATTTGATTATTCGACTGATTCATATGGCCAAAATTTAATTCCACTTTAAGATCTGTAACACGTGTTCATATGAAAATAGGTATACCAAATAACGTATATTCGAATGAGGGACTCGTTTTAAAAAAATAGTTTTCGAGATATCGACGTTTGAATATTTTCTGCCCAGATGAATCAGAAATTGTTACAGATGAATCTGTTGAACAATTGAAAATTGTATGTAAATGAGCTCTGTATTTATTTTAATTGTTAGCATACCATTTTCGAGTACTTTCGCACAGAGAAGTCACGAGCATTTATCATCACGCTTGCTCAGGGCGGATTAGCAATTTCAGACTCATATTAATTTCCTCAAAAAAAAAGTTTTTAAATTGTAGCTATAACATTTATAGCTAAGTTAATTTAAAAATAAGACTAGTAAAAAAATGGACAACGCAACAAGAGCATTATTTTATAATTCATATGCGGTTTTGACCATACGAATCAGGCACAGATGAATCAGGATTTTGCTTACAATCATGCATAACTCATCGTATATACAGACTTCATTCTTATCATTTTTCAACACGAATGTATAACCAAAAAGCTTCACACGAAACATAGGTTGAAGTTTTAAAACTGTAAAGTAAATTTTATAAAATAGGCATTGTAATCAGGATGCCATGTAAACCAAACACAGATGAATCAGATATTTACCTTAGTAACACCTGGATCTAAGCCAACCAGCCGCATGTCCGCCTCCTAGCTTGTCCGTTGTACGCCTGGTTTCCCTCCGCACAGGAAGCCTCTCGTCTCATTATTAATACCCGACAAAGTATGGTCATTCGTAGCTTACGCCATATTAATCAGTATTATACGCCGGACACTTCTTATTTATTTATTTATAATCATACTAACATAGTTATAATGACTGCATATTTTTTTTTGAAGAGGACAACTCATCTCCTTTCGATGTAATTATAATTTATATTGAAGTATCAAAGGGAAAATGCGAAATCGACTACTTTGTTCCGGAAAATGGCAAACGGACACACCATATGAATCAGAAGAACAAGCTTTAAAAAAAAATATTTTGTACCTAGACTGCAATTATTTAAAAAATATTGTTTGTCCTAGTAACTGATATAGCTAAACTATACTAAAAAAAATATTACATGCCGTTTTGTTAGTTGGTTTCAAAAATATTCCCAAAGACATCGAAAATTTTGTCTCTGAAGAACTACCCTTATTAGATTATATTCAAATAAAATATATCTGGAAGTCATTAGGGGTGGCCTATTTTAAACACCAGAGGCGTTACAAGTGCGTTGCCGGCCTTTTAGGGGTTAGGAAATTAAGGGTTGTTAGGGAATCGGGGATTGAGAAGATTGGAAAGGGAGTAATTGGGCCTCCGGTAACCAACGCAACCGTTGTTTCACGTCGGTTTTCTGCTCGGCCGTGGTATCACCCCGGTCGTGCCGAAACATGGCTCTCCCACACTTAAACGCTTATGTGCAGCAGTGGACGTCTTTTAGCTGATAAGATGTTGATTAAAAATGAATTAGATCTTTTAGGACCACGGCTTAAAACACAAAAGAATTAGTAGACAATATTAAAAAAATATATATCTGGAAGTCATTGAAGGAGGCCTATGATCAGCAGTGGGTGTCTTTTAGCTGATATGATGATGATTAAAAAATAATTAGATCCTATTGCACCACGTGGTTTAAAAACACAAAAGGCGTTGGTCCCACGCTTCATTTTAAAAGATCGATATTGCGGGGGTGAGCGGCGAGGTATTCTCGCGCATGCGGGTCGCGCTGGTGCCAAAATGGACGCATCCTATTGGCTAGAAATGAACAAAGAAACGGTTACTTATTACACCATATTATTGTTTAAATAAATATCATGATACTAGCTTCCTGTTAACGGCTTTGCTCACGTTTCTGTGGGATATAAAAGTAGCCTATGTGTTTTTCTATTCTTAGTCCTAATTTTATTCCGATCCCTTCAGCCGTTTCTACGTGGTTGAGTAACAAACATACATATATATATCTACACAAACTCTCAAACATTCACACATTTTTTTATAAAATGTTGTCCCACACTAGGATTTTCTTCTGTGTCGTGGGTGCGTTTACAAACATACAAGTTCACATACACGTGACACCCAGACCCAAAACAACAATTTGTGGATCACACAAAGAGTTGCTTGCGGGGATCGAAACCGCTACATGTTGTACGGCAGCCATGCAGCCTGCGCACCGTGCAGTCTATTTATAGATATCTACAAGACGGACATTAAGATAAAAATTAGTCTACTAGCCTATTCAGAAGTCCGGAGCTGCGGACAACGTAAAAGGTTACCGGGGCTCCGGCTCAAAGCAGGAGAAGGAACGGGGTGGTTTTTAGTCAGTAAGAGTCTGACACTCCCTCTCGCCTCACCTAAGGCGGGAGAAGTCATTGAATGATTTTCCCCCTTTAAAAAAAAGGTTACTCAGAAGTGATCTCTTTTTTTTTCAGACTCGCAACCCCAATGACGCCCCATCCTATGCGGTGCTATGCCCCAATGGTACGCTTGCCCCTCTTACCACCGACACGCTGAACAACGCTATCTCACCATGTGCCTTCGTCCGTCAACCATGGGGCACCATTGTGGCTTCTACGTAAGTATTTAATAACATAACATCATAATATTATTTACTAATCTTCGTAAAAAACAAAAAGCATTTTTAATGTAGCACCCAATTTAATCCACCAGTTATGTAATAAAGTCTGTTATACTACTGAAAATGTTCAAAAAACGGTGTTAAAACAATTTCAGATCGCTAAATAAAAAATAAAAAATAAAATCCTTTGTTAGTATTAATTTTAAATATTGCTAGATTTTTGCTAAGCGCGCCATCTGTCGGCGTATTGAGTAAATCTTCGTTACTCGTATGTCGCGATAGATGGCATCACATACATGTCAGTGCAGTGAGTACAAGTTATAATTTCGTAGTGATAGAGGTCGCTATACTTAATGTAAAGAGCAACTTATAAATAGAAATTATAAGCCCTGGTTTCCTCACGATGTTTTCCTTCACCGTTTGTCAGTAGTGTCTAAATAATCTTAAAAAGTACATATAACTCGGAAAAAATCATATTGGTACATTGCCGTTGGTAGGTTTCGAACCCGCTCTCTCATGCATGAGAAGCGGGCGTCTTATACCTCCTGGGGCCTTAGTCTGCTATTACAATTGTGTCAAAATGGTCGATCACTGATCAGTGCGAGAGGGACGGAGCTACACAACCTCTAGGTCTCTCAAGGTCTTAAAACTACTAAAAACTTGAACTTTTGAATTACAGAGCAAACGCAGAAGCCGTTTATCTGGCTTTGAGAAGCGCTTGGCCGGCTGGCTCCTCCCCAAGCGGCTCTTGGCAGGCCACTCTATTCACCATGCTCGCTGGTGGTGCCAACGCCAGGGTGGTGTATGAGGATGCTCCTGTATCGCCATTGAATTACACTTCATCAAGTAAGTCTTATTTATCATTTTATTATAACTTTCGTGAGACATACTAAATTAATTATAATGTTATCGGCTTACTCACGTAACTGTTTGACGAAGAATTCGACTAGTATCAAGTCTTGCTAGAGCATCGCAATGCAATAATATACATGAATAATAAACAGTGATTTTTGTTAATTTGGAATGTCTCACGATAGTTATTAAACGATAGATAAAAAGTGGGATATCCATAATATAAAAATAAGTCGGGTTTTCCTTCCTGACGCTATAACTCCCGAACGCACGAACCGATTTCCACGGTTTTGCATTCGTTGGAAAGGTCTCGGGCTCCGTTTAGGTTTATAGCAAAGAACATTCAGGAAAAATTCAAGAGAAAAACAGGAAAACAGGGAAAATAATTATCTATCTATCTAGTCTGTTATAAATGTTATTTTACTTTAATTACAGTTCGTACGATCAGCAGTGCTGAAGCCAGTGCATCCTGCATGCCTGCCCGCCGCTGGTGCACCATCTCCGCTGAGGAAGACACCAAGTGCAACTGGGTGCGATCTGCAGCTCATGTTCTGGGTAAGATACCATTTTTTTATATATAAAACACGCCGGTATACGAGCATACGTATCACCTGATGGTAAGCAATCGCCGCCACCCATGGACACTTGAAACATCAGAGGCGTTACAAGTGCGTTGCCAGCCGTTTGACGTTGAAGAGTGCCTTCCTGGTCTATTGAAATAAATAATTTTGATTTTGACTTTGACTTTGGGCGTCAGGAAATTAAGTGTTGTTGTTCAGGAATCGGGGATTGGGAAGTTTAGGAAGGGGGTAATGGGCCTCCGGGCCGCCTTATTTAACTACAACCAATACTCTACAAAACTTGGTAGTGACAACAGCCTATAAGTGTCCACTACTGACCAATACCTCTTTTCACACGTAGAAGGTTTGAGCATTAATCTCCACGCTTGCTTAATGCGGGTTGGCTATTTGAAAACTTATAATAAGAAATTATAAGCCCAGGTTTCCACACGGTGTATTCTTTCACTGTTTGTCAGTGGTGTCTAAATAATCTTAGAAAGATGCGACCACAGGCCCGCATACGCATTCCGTATGACTTCATCAGTGCGCATCGCATGTAGACATTCGGTCCGTACGATACGGATCAGTGGACGCAGTTGTATGAGTTTCTATACAAGATAAACTAAAATCCGTTGCGTGCGATGCGTACGATTCGGGCCTGTGGACGCGTACCTTTAACTAAATTTATACCGACTTCAAAAAAGAAGGAAGTACTATGTTCAGATGTTTTTTTTGTTGGTTATGGTTGTAGTAATGAGTTCCTATAATTTGTAAATGTTAGTAAGTATTAGGATAACGTTAATGTTAAGTTTGTTTTTATGTTCATACAGATACTCGTATTTGGTTTATTTTATTTTTATAAGTACTGCATTTTATCGTATTAGGTGTGCCTGTAAAGATGTATTTAATGTTAAGATAGATAAATAAATAAATTGTTTAAAGGTTTAATTGAATGAAAATGCTTTGACTTTTAGTGACTTGTAAAAATGTATTCTTTCTTTAAGGTCGGTACAAATTATTATTTTTTTAAAAGAACGTTGCCCCACTTTAGGATTTTCTCGTGGGTGCGTTTACAAACATACAAGTTCACATACACATGACACACAGACCCGAAACAACAATAGGTTGCTTATGGGCAGACGTGCTCCATCGTAGGCCGCATCATCACTTACCATCAGGCGAGATAGCGGCCAAACGTCAGCCCATTTAACATAAAAAAAAAACAATTTGTGGATCACACAAAGAGTTGCTCCGTGCGGGAATCCAGCCACCGCACCAACCGTGCAGTCATAATAAAATATTGTTTTTGCTTCAGGTATCCAGCCGGCTATAACCTGTCTGAGAAGGAACACGATCCTGGACTGTCTCTCCGACATCAAGGCTGAGCAAGTGGACTTCCTCGCCATCCCCACCACCTACGGCTACTTAGCTAGACAGTAAGTGATAATTCTTACATGGATATCATCCCTACAGAGTGGACTTCCCTTGGATGCGAAAGAAAACGGTTCGAATCAACGTTCCTAACCGTGCAGGCAAAGAATGGGAACAATCTGCCGGCTTCTATATTTCCTGAGAAATACACCTCGGATCTTTCCAAGGTCAGAGTGAATAGGTACTTTCTAAGTCTGTGTGCTCACTGCTCCATCTTCGGCCACATCTTCGCTTTACTATTCTGTCAGTGAGCGGTTTGGTGATCAAATGCAGACTCATCAACTTTTCCATTCGAAGCTACACTTTGGAACGTGCTCCTAGCTTTATTGCGGATTACCTAGCGGGTTACCGGAGCTCCGGCTCGATAAGCAGGAGTAGGAACAGGGTGGGTTTTAGTCAGTAAGAGTCTGACACTCCCTCTCGCCTCGCCCTGGCGAGAGAAGTCATTGGATGATTTTTCCCCCTAAAAAAAAAGGTTCACTGACGGAGACAGACTATTGCTTATTTCTTTCTTTGTTGACGTTTCAAAAGTCCCTATGGTTTAATTGGAATATATGATTTGACTTTGACTTGAGACGTATCACCTGATGGTAAGCAATCGACGTCGTCCATGGATACTTGAAACACCAGAAGCGTTACAAGCGTGTTGCCGACCTTTAGGGGGTTAGGAATTTAAGGGTTTTTCGGGGATTGGGAAGATTGGGGAGGTAATTGGGCCTCCGGTAACCTCACTCACACAACGAAACACAATGCAACTGTTGTTTCACGTCAGTTTTTACTAACCCTTACTTTCTTTCACCAGACACTACCAGCTGACACCAGTGAAACTGATCCAGAACCAACCGATCAACGCGACCAGGATCGCTGCTTTCGTCAAGGAATCGTCTGTCGTCTCCGGCAACGTCTCCCGCTTCGAGAACCTGCGAGACAGGAACGCCTGCTTCCCTGAATTCGGTGGATTAGGTAAGACGACCACAAAATTTCCCCCAATTCCCCCTTCCCAATCTTCCCTATCCCCGATTCCCGAACAACTACCCTTTAATTGCTAATCCTCAAAAAGCCGGCAATGCACTTGTAACGCCTCTGGTGTTTCAAGTGTCCATGGGCGGCGGCGATTGCTTAGAAATAATCGGCGAAGCGCCACCGGGAGATTTTCCAAAAAATAACATAAAGTTAACGGCGTCATTATCCTCAACCAAAAGTTAACAATTCTGCCGATTGAAACACACAATTTGGTTTCAATAAATTAAGCTGTGTCAACTCAACCAATCCAATAAAAATGAGGATGATAATAAGCTACCACGATGATTATGCTCGCGTCCGGCTCTGGTTCAGGCCATGGTGCGGAGCGAGGGGGACTGGGATGCCGTCTCCTCTTTCTGCGAAGCAGTCATGCTAGCTAAATAAGAGGCGGGGCGCATGATTAGCAGGGGGCTATAAGGCGAGCTAGAGTAGCTCGCCGCCCGACCAGAACCAGACCCTTCAGAAACCTTCCACGCGCGTCTCAAAGAGCCATCAGACCACCACAGTAGGGAACCAGTAGGGCTGATGTCGAACGGATTACCGGGGCTCCGGCTTAAAAAGCAAGAGTAGGAACGGGGTAGTTTTTAGAAAGAGTCTGACACTGTCTCTCGCCTCGCTCATTATAAGTTATTTTTCTTCAGTGAATTTTAAGTTTATGTTATTTATTTCCAGCTTATGTGTCGTTTGTGAGGACTGGACATGAGAGGGGTATTCTGTCGACCTCTGAATGTGACTACGCGAGAGTAGTTGGCGAGTACTTCGGCGGAGCTTGTGCCCCCGGCGCTATCGACGCTTCCTTTGCTCTGTCTGACTCTTCGGTAAGTATCTTTTTTTTATGAAACATGCCGGTAATCGAGCAGACGTATTACCTGATGGTAAGCAATCGCCGCTGCCCATGGACACTTGAAACACCAGAGGCTTTACAAGTGCGTTACCGGCTTTTTTGGAGTTAGGAAATTAAGGGTTGTTGTTCGGGAATGGGGATGGGGAAGATTGGGAAGGGGGGAATTGGGCCTCCGGTAACCTCACTCACACAACGAAACACAACGCAAGCGTTGTTTCACGTCGGTTTTCTGTGAGGCCGTGGTATCAAAAATTGATACCAAGTATCTTTATAAGTGTGCTTTTCTACCAGAGATGTGCTATGCTACGTTGCTGTGGATGCATTTGCCTTGGAGTTTCCACGTCATGACTGCCTCGTTAGCCGAGTGGTTGCAAGTGCGACTGCCGGGCAAGGGGTCTCGGGTTCGATTCCCGGGTCGGGCTAAGTATTTTTTTTTTTTTTTTTTTTTTTTTACATTTAATGGGTCGACGTTTGGCCGCTATCTCACCTGATGGTAAGTGATGATACGGCCTACGGTGGAGCACGTCTGCCCATAAGCAACCTATTCACTCGGGCCTTGAAGACACCCAAGTTATACCCATCAGGAAACACAGACTCCGGCAAGGAGTTCCACTCCCTAGCAGTTCGCACAAGGAAGCTTGAAGCGAAGCGCTTCGTGCGAGTGGGTGGGATATCTACCATGAAGCGGTTACGCCTCGCCGATTGTCTTGTGGTTCGATGATGAAAAGGACTAGGGGGAATCAAGTTGTGCAATTCCCCCGCACACTCTCCGAAATGTATCCGGTAAAAAACGGAAAGGCTTGCGACCTTGCGCCTGTGTTCAAGGCTTTGAAGCCGGGCCTCCACAAGCGCATCGTCATTGATGAGCCTCTTGGCACGCCTTTCAATGTGTTCGAGCGCATCCAGCTGGTATTTGGCCGAGCCGTCCCAAAGGTGAGAACAGTACTCCATACATGACCGAACCTGCGCTTGGTACAGGCTCAGCAGTTGTTTCGGTGTGAAGTACCGTCTCACCTTCGAGAGAATACCCAACTTCCTACCAGCCAGATGCGCCTTCGACTCTATATAAGAGCCGAAGTTAAGCGTTGGCGATAGAGTTACGCCCAGAAGCTCAAGACGATCCGCTACCGGAACGGACACATTTCGGAAAGTCGGAGCCAGCGGAAATTGACTCCGTTTGGCAGAGAATAGACACGCCTGGGTTTCGGTAGCGTTGAACTTGACCAAGTTGGCGTCACCCCAATCGGAAACCGCCTTCAAGGACGAGTTCAACCGTTCGACCATGGATTCTCTTTGAGACCGGATCTGTGTTCCGCTACTCCGCGCATCGGACACATACCTTTCAACAACTGTGCTGTCATCTGCATACCCAAAGATACCGGGCTTAAGCAGGTCGTTGATGTGCAGCAAAAAGAGCGTTGCTGAAAGTACTGACCCCTGAGGGACTCCGGCGTTGATGCCAAATTGGTCAGACGAGCAGCCATCAATGACTACTCGAATTGACCGATCCCTCAGGAAGTCTGCAATCCATCTGCACAGATCAGCGGGAAGTCCATATGCAGGAAGCTTGCCGATAAGGCTGTCGTGCCAAACCCTGTCAAAGGCCTTCGATATATCGAGTGAGACCGCTATTGCCTCCCCGTGCTTCTCGATGGCCTCGCTCCAAATGTGGGTGGCATACGCAAGAAGGTCCCCAGTGGATCGGTTGCGGCGAAACCCATACTGCTGATCACTGAGGAGGTCGTTACCTTCAAGGTATGCCAGGAGCCTGTTGTTAAGTACACGTTCCATACTCTTGCAGAGTATGGACGTGACCGAGATGGGCCGGTAATTATTAGGGTCGGCACGACTACCTTTTTGGGCACAGGCTGCACGTTGGCTAGCTTCCATGCAACCGGCACTTGACCAGTCTCCAAAGAAAGTCGAAACAGGCGTGTCAGGATTGGAGACAACTCAGGCGCACAGATTTTTAAAACCACGGCTGGGATTCCGTCGGGGCCACTGGCCTTGTTCACGTCAAGATTACGCAACGTCTTATATACCTCCTTCTGTCGTATGCGAATTTTTGACATATTCGTCTCGCAAACTCTATGGAGAGAAGGAGGCAAAGCGCCACCAGTATCAAGACGTGAAGATTCCGCAAATAGAGAAGCAAACAGGTTCGCTTTCTCTACCGCGGTGTGTGCCAGCGTCCCGTTAGGCCCCAGGAGAGGTGGGAGTGAAGGGCGGCAGAAGTTCGATTCAACCGCCTTGGCCAGGGACCAAAACGCTTTACTACCCGCTGGGTAAGAAGCCAGTTTGTTCCCTATTCGGCCAATGTGGTTGAACCGAGCCATCCGTAATGCCTTTTTGCATGACTTGGCAGCCCGGTTATAGGCTCTCTTCCTCTGAAGAATATCGTCAGCCCTACGACGCCTGGCATCCGCCCATGCCAAGTATGCCGCATGCTTTCGCGCTTCAGCACGTCTGCAGTCGGCATCGAACCATGGACGAGTCCCACCGAAAGATGTCGCATCCGAGAATGTATTACTGGGCTTATTTCGGTTTTTCGAAAATTTCTCAGTTGAAATGTGCCCGGTATATGGCAATAGTCTCACCACCTATTACATGGGACTTACAACATAAATTGTGAAATGTGGGTGTACATTGGCATTATGTGCCATAATGTGTACCTCTGCCTACCTCTTCGGGGATTAAAGGCGTGACGTTATAATAAAATAATAATAATTTCCACGTCCACTGCTGGACTATGAGCCTCCTCTACATATGAGGGGATTATCATAATCCTCTTGATTGAGCATTAGTGGAGATCGCAGTGTAAAAGGTTCAGGTTTATCAGAGAGCGCTGCTGCCCGGTCTCTGTCAAATGTATAGTTCCTTAGCATGCTTTTCCACCAGAGATGTGCTATGCTACGTTGCTGTGGATGCGTTTGGCTTCCACCAATCATATTCATTGGTACACTTAGCTTAGCACTGGTGGAAACGGACGCAGCTAAGCTTTGTTTTTTATATGGAAAGATGTGTGGTATGGATGGCTTCCCTACTATCGATACATCGCATACTCGAGCTGCGCATCTTCCTTCCACAGCTACTTTGCGGCGGCGCATCTTTATAGCATATCTTACTCGCTACTACATAGCTTAGTACGTATCAGTGGAAACGCTCTCACATAGTTTCATGGCTTAGTCATTACATCTTCGTAGCATAGTTACATAGCACATCTTTATTAAAAAAACACCCTAAGTTTTATTCTATTTTACAGAGTTTCAACTCATCCAGACTGTGTACCGCTTGCCGAGCCACGCCCGGTATGATCGACATTCCTGACCGTAAGTACCTTCCTAAATGATAAATAAATGATAAATGATATTTATTTTGCAAATAGGTTACAATGTAACTCTTTTACACGTCAATATTTCAAATAGCTAGATGAGGCCGGCATTTCCTATCCGACTACTCTGAGAAGAAATGCCGGAACAAACTCAAAATCAATTAAAGATGTCGGAGAACCGTGCAAATTGGTTCTGTAGTGGTCTTTTGAGGAAAGAACCACAACAGTTTGAGCGCGCCTGTTCAGATGGCAGCACGCATGTGTCAGTTTACAATCAGCGCAGCTGACGGCTCTTTTTATATAAAAAACTGTTGAATCACTCTATGTATTAAAAAAACCGCATCAAAATCCGTTGCGTAGTTTTAAAGATTTAAGCGTACAAAGGGACATAGGGACAGAGAAAGCGACTTTGTTTTATACTATGTAGTGATATAGGGTGCCTGGTAAATTAGTAAAGGGTATTAAAATATTTGACTGCCTCGTTGGCCGAGTGGTTGCAAGTGCGACTGCCGAGCAAGGGGTCTTAGTTTCGATTCCCGGGTCGGGCAAAGTATTGTCGAAAATTTCTCAGTAGTAGCACGGAATTGGATTGGCAGTCTGGAATTGTGCCCAGTATATGGCAATAGACTTACCCACTATTACATGGGACTTATAACAGAAATGGTGAAAAGTGTGTGTACATTGTATAGCAGCATTACGTGTCGCAATGTCCACCTCTGCCTCTTCAGGGATAAAAGGCGTGACGTTGCAAACAAAAGCCCGCCGCAGCCTCCCATACCGCTGCAACTCCTGTGCACCAGGATCTACAGTAGATACAACCATGCAAACACCGAAACACTGAAGTCCAACGTCCCAGGGACATGAATGACTGTCTTGGATCCCGCAACGAAATAACTCAGAAGATATTATTAGAGGAGAAGAAAAAGAACTGTTTATAAAACATTAATTATTATTTTTCAGCGGTCTGCTCCTGGGACTATGCGTCGAACAGATACTTCGGTAACAACGGCACCATCGCCTGCCTGGCTGATCCAGCCAACGATGTAGCATTCTTGAACATCAGGAATATGCGAAGTAAGTTTCCATTTTACTAGCATCACCTCATCATCATCAACAGCCTATAAGTGGCCACTGCTGACCAAAGGCCTTTTCTCATAATATAGAAAAGGTTTGCGCATTATTCACCGTGCTTACTCAATGCGGGTTGGCGATTTTAAACTCATAATTTTAGAACAATGTTCCCTTACAATGTTTTTCTTCACTGTTTGTCAGTGGTGTCTAAATAATCTTAGGAAGTACGTATAGGGTGACCGGTAATTAGTGAACGATATTTAAACACGTGATTGTACTCGTGATTACAAACAACTTTCCTAAAGAAACTTTCTTTGTATACTGATTAGTTTTATATTTATCACAATAACAAAACAATAGATTTTCGCGAGCGCGTAAAAATCACTTCGAGTCACAGAGGGACTCTCAGTAGGCTGCATAACGTCGCCGCGTCTGCGCAAGCTGCTCATAATGAAGAGCCCCTCCGTGACTCGAAACTAGTAGAGCTTCTCTCCACATGAGGAAACTAGTAGAGATTTTCTCCATTAATGTACGAGAGTAAACCGGGATTTTTTAGTTAATGCTTACATTTAGGTATGATTTACGTATCACTAATATCATACTGCTGACTATATCGTTGGTCTAGTGATCGCAAGTGCGACTGCCGTGCAGGAGGTCTCGAGTTCAATTTCCGGGTCGGGCAAAGTATTGCTGTTCTCTTTTCAGTAACTCAAAAATTTCTCAGTAGTAGCAAAGAGTTTAGAATCGTGCCCAGTATATGTCAACAGGCTCACCCCCTATTACATGGGACTTACAACACAAATGGTGAAAAGTGGGAGTAGGTACATTGTATAGCGGCATAACGAGCCATAATGTGTACCTCTGACTACTCCTTTGTAGATAAAAGGCATTTTTTATGGAACATTAAACGAGCATTCGTATCACCTGATGGAAAGCAATCGCCGCCGCCCATGGACACTTGAAACACCAGAGGCGTTACGTAACAATACATACTAATGTCATATCGACGCTGGAAAGGCAAAATGTATTAAGCGCCACTTTGGTCGAAAATGAGTTATATATACCGTTGGAATCGCCTGATTTTTCTCTTTCGAATGGTCTATGTCTCGCCTTAATTTGAGCACTTTGATGGCGGTTAATACACCGGTGATTTTAGACCTTTTCGTATATTTTTTTGTTTTAAATCCATTCATTTTTTTACTTTGGCTCATAAAGCGTACATGATAGTAACAAACTATTGATAAGTCATTTATACCTGCTTAAGTTTACAACTAGATTGGTTTTAAATCTCTTTACCTTTCCATTTTTCTAAAAAGTAACGCAATAAAACATTTTACAGATTGGCAATTATTATAAAATATAAACATAAGTCAATTTACTTGTAAATAAAATGTATGTTTTTTGCATTTAAAACATTTTACTTTTCTGCATGTTACAATTATTTTGACGTTAAAACAATTTTATCCAAAACATTTTATTACTAAAATGGTTGATAATACTATTTTACCTGAAGCTATTATAATGTGTTTGTAGCACTTAAATTAATTTACCTAATGTAAAATTAATTGCATTTGTGAGTTAACCCTCCCAAAAAAGATTGATAAATACCAAACTATGGTGGTTAGACGGTAGTTCAAGACTGTAATTCACCGAGACCGCGGCTGTTAATCAGGGCCGAGAGAGTTGCGCGGGCGCTTCAGTCACCCATGCGCTGTCGACGAGGGAGTTCACGCTCGCTGTCGCAATACACTGTTCGTAAATATGAGGAGTACCTTAGTTTGCAAACGTGTAATGCCAAAAAGAATTTACCAGATACTGATATAGAAGATGTTGATATAGAAGAAGATTTTTAATTTTCCAAAATGTGATTATTTTTTATTATTATATCGTCACGCTCTTTATCCCCGAAGGGATAGGCAGCGGTGCACATTATGCCACGTAACGCCACTGTATAATGTACACCCACTTTTCACAATTTATATTGTAAGTCCCATGTAATAGGTGAGCCTATTGCCATACATCGGACACATTTCTAGATTCCATGCTATTACTGAGAAATTTTCGAAAAACCGAAAAAAGCCCAGCAATAATTCGCCCAACCCGGGTATTGCCCTTGCCCAGTAATCGCACTTGCAACCACTCGGCCAAGGAGGCAGTCATTATTTCAATATAAGATTAAGTGAGATTATATTTTACACTTATAAGATTAATACTGATACAAAAGATGTTGATGAAGTTTCATGTTATCTATGTCTTGAATATGTTTCCAAAGTCTGATTGTTTTTCATTTTGTATTTGATTAGTATAAGTCTAAGTACAAGTGTACCTATTAACTTGTGATATCTGATCTCTACTAGGTATACTTAAAAGTATTGCCTTTCCATGTTCCGTACCAAAATGGCAAAACTGTTGGGCCTACATAGTTGAAACTTTGTAGGTTGATGTATTCTGGTAACCGCTATTTGGATTTCGAATAACAATTAATAAATTAAAAGGGGTTTTAACCTATTCGTGATGGGTGTCTATCGATAATACTTTAAAAAAGACATTAAAGTTCCTAAAACCATTTTTCGTTAAAATCAATTGTTTGAAAGATAGACGTTTCCAAAGTAGAAAAATGAGTGTCCCCCTCTCTAACATTTAAAATATGGGAGGGACAAAACTAAAAAAAAAATATATGCTGTAAATTTCATTTGAAACTTTCAAAGAAAATTGGTTTGAACGAGATATCATTATTACTTTTTCAGAAATAATACTAATAGAACTCGTCCGTGAACGGTGGCGGTGTGTCCTGTATGGGCTGAGCACCGCCAAGTCCTCAGGGATGTGGTCGGCGACGGTGACTTCTCGCGCCCGTCACTGGTTCAGGCCATGGTGCGGAGCGAGGGGGACTGGGATGCCGTCTCCACCTTTTGCGAAGCAGTCATGCTAGCTACGGAGAAGGCGGGGCGCGTGAGAGAACAAACCTCCTCACGTCCCAGCCGTCGCGTGAGACACTCCGGGCGTCGGGGATCGCGGGACGATCTCCGGCCACCGTAAGTGCGGGTCTGCGGACGGCGAGCAAGGGTAGCTCGCCGCCCGACCAGAACCAGACCCGTGCGTGCGGATCGGATCATCTTGAGCTTCTGGGCGTAACTTTATCGCTTACACTAAACTTCGGCTCTTATATAGAGTCGAAGGCGCATCTGGCTAGTAGAAAGTTGGGTATCCTCTGGTGGGTGAGACGGTACTTCACACCGAAACAACTGCTGAGCCTGTACCAAGCGCAGGTTCGGTCATGTATGGATTACTGTTCTCACCTTTGGGACGGCTCGGCTAAATGCCAGATCAAAGCGCTAGAAAACATCGAAAAGCGTGCCAAGAAGCTCATCAATGATGATGCGCTTGTGGAGGCCCGGCTTCAAAGCCTTGAACACAGGCGCAAGGTTGCAAGCCTTTCCAATTTTTACCGGATACTTTTCGGAGAGTGTGCGGGGGAATTGCACAACTTGATTCCCCCGTGTCCTTTCCATTATCGAACCACAAGACAATCGGCGAGGCGTCACCGTTTCATGGTAGATATCCCACCCACTCGCACGAAGCGCTTCACTCCAAGCTTCCATGTGCGAACTGTTAGAGAGTGGGATTCTTTGCCGGAGTCTGTGTTTCCTGATGGGTATAACCTGGGTGTTTTCAAGGCCCGAGTGAATAGGTTGGTTATGGGCAGACGTGCTCCATCGTAGGCCGCGTCATCACTTACCACCAGGCAAGATAGCGGCTAAACGTCGACCCATCAAACGTAATAAAAAAGTGCATTTTCAAAAAACGCAAATATAACTTTGTCGTTCATACAAACACTATGTATAACGAAGTTATTTTATAACTTTTATATTATGCCATCTACTTGCTGCTACGGAACCCCTCATGGGCGAGTCTGACTCCCACTTGGCCGGTTTTTTTAAGACTGATTGATCTCAGAAGTAAGTGGTTTATGTTTTTTCTTCATTTTGCGATGAAAAGTCCTTTTAAAAATTTTTTTTGCGTTATTTAGTTTTACCCGTAACTTCCATTATTCATTAATATTGTGAGATAATACTTAAAGCCCAGCGAAAACTTTAGCTTAATGCAAGATAAGACATTTTAGTTTTCATGGTCTGACTTGACCGGGCCTGATAAAACATTTTACTTAGACGTGTTAGTATGCTGTACAGAATATAACACATTTTATCTAGCTCATTTATGCAGCTTTTTGTTCGTTAAAACATGTTTTACCTGGACACGGTGAGTACGGTCAACTGACTTAAGTCAATTTTACCTAACCAAGATTATGGCCTGCATTGTATTAACTCCAAAATCTTGGACACGAAGACACTTACATTATTTTCTATTATTACATTTCATAGTAAACGTTATTCGTAATAACTATTTTGAGTTTCAATGAAAAAGCTCCAGTAATTAATTAGTTATGATTTTTTTTGCAAAATTTGAAACTTCAAATCGCTCTACTGAACAATTCACATAATGGCGGTTAATACATTTTGCCTTTCCAGCGTCGATATGCTTCTCCCCCAGGCTACATTCGCTCCCTGCAGCTGGAAGAGACCCAGTTCCGCGCCCTGTGCCGCAACAACTCGCTCGCGTTGCGCACCGGTATCGAGATCGATGATGGATGTCTGCTATCTCTCGTTTTCGACAGTGAAATCGTTGTTCGAAGGTAAGTTATCAATACCAATATACTTACGGAAACTCTTTTATTATTTATTTATTTATTTTCAGCCATGGCCGTCCCACTGCAGGGCAAAGGCCTCCTTACCCTCCTTCCACTCGTCCCTATGCAGAGCTTTCTGTGGCCAATCCTTTTCATAGTTCGTCGGAAACTCTTATGACTTAGTTTAAACCACATATTTGTTATCATCTTGGCTGACGATATATGAAAAACTAGCTACTTCCGCGCGGTTTCACCCGCTCTGCTTGGCTCCTATTGGTCATAGCGTGATGTTTTATTGCCTATAGCCTTCCTCGATAAATGCACTATTCAACACAAAAAGAATTATTCAAATCGGACCAGTAGTTCCGGAGATTAACGCGTTCAAACAAACAAACAAACAAACAATCAAACAAACTCTTCAGCTTTATAATATTAGTATAGATGAGCGAAATAGGCCCAGTAGTTAAGCCAAAAAGTACATTATTCTCTATGAGCTAATTTGAACACTCTTTACAAATACGGCATTATAACAGCCGCGCCACATGTCTGTAACATTCCTAGACAACCTACAACATTACAGCTCTTCTATGGTCAAGGAACATAAAGAGTTTGTTTGAATGCACTAATCTCCGAACCTACTGTTTTAAAAAACCGACTTTAATCGCGAACGAATCGCGATCAACACATAAAACTCATGATAAAATGCGAACCTCAATTTTTAAGTCGATAATATACCTAAAACTTACGTCAGTTTTCTGCTCGGCCGTGGTATCACTCCGGTCGAGCCGAAGCATGGCTCTCCCACACTTCTATATCTCACGAAACTTATAAATTAATAACGAAAATCCATTCTCAATTTCCAGAAGCGACCCATACTACAACAGCCTGAGCACTCTCATGGATTCCCTCGACACCTACTTCGGATACATAGCAGCCAATGGAAACCAGTTAATCAACATAGAAATTTACTCGCCATTCAACGGGGTATCCCACTTATTATTCAGAGACACTGCCATCAGTTTGGCCGAACCTGTGAGGAACCCTGAGTTAATAGGGGCCACTAATTACATGGATCTAGTGAGCCACTTGCAAACTTGCACGGGCACCACGCCTCCTGTACCTGGGCATGCGAATCGCAGCGTATATTCCTTTATCACATTATTCGTCATGGCTCTAGTGACGAGATTCGTTGTCTATTAAAACAATTTTCAGTGTGTATCCGAACGCACCTTTTTTAGTTTTTTTTAAGCTTTTTTTGACATTGACATTGACAGTTGTTTTGGCGGGATTTTTTAACGATTTGTTTTTATTTTTCCTGTGTGTGTATTTTGTATTGATTTTCTAAATCAAGTTCTTTTTTGTTAAGTAATGAAGAAATATTAGACACGTATTTTTTTGTTTTGTCGTATAAGATAACAATACTTAGATACTTAAAACGAATCAAAGTTTAGGAGTGGAAGCAAATATAATGAGTGTCATCGGAGTACATAGAAGAGTCGTCATGCAATATTTCAAATCGATATAACTTCGAAAGTATTTGTTTCCGTAAGAAAATAAAAAATACGTGTCTAATGTTTTAAAATAATCTACAAGACGGACATTGAAATAAAAATTAGTCATCTACCCCTATTGTGCAAATCTACTTACTACAGAATTTAACGAATTATAGTTATTATTTTTACTTTCATATAAGAACAGTATTCAATTATTAACATATCCTAAATACTAATTGCCGTACTCAGAGTCATTTAATGGTTACTTAACCCAGTCCTTAGCAATTCTTTTCGATACAAAATCGTTACTAAGGAATAGTTTAAGTAATCATTAAATGTCTCTGAGCGCTACAGTTAGTTAGGTAAGTATTATTTTAAATATTTTTTCGTACAAAACTTATGAAATAAACATTTTTGAACTTTAAATAAGACTAGCAAACTGATTTTCTCTGTTTTCTCTTGAATTTTTTCCTGAATTTTCTTTGCTATAAACTAGAGTCCGACCGAAACTGGTTTTCCAGCCGAAACCGAAACCGAAACCGAATATTCGGCCGTGGCTTTAGTTTCGGCCGAAACCGAAACCGAAACTCACGTGGTCATGTATCGATTAATCTGCATTAATTATTAATTAGGACATGAAATGGAAACAGTATATTAATTTTCTTGTAATGATTTATTATTTAATATAGTATAGAAAAATATTAATAATATTTTTATTATTTTTTCAAATAAAGTTGTCATAGCAAAATGTTTATTAGTTATGAATAATCAAATTACGGCGCACGACAATTCCCGAACATGGCCGCCAGCGGCCGCCAAAGCGTTGCTGCGAGAAACGACGTTAGGCGAGCGTGCACGACAACTTCCGAAATCAGTTTCGGTTTCGGCAAAAATTTCGGCCAATTTTGGCCGAAACCGAAATTGTTGCCGAAACTTGATTTTTGGCCGAAACTCGGCCGAAACCGAACTTTCGGTCGGACACTACTATAAACCTCATGGAGCCCGAGACCTTTCCAACGAATGCAAAACCGTGGAAATCGGTTCGTGCGTTCTGGAGTTATAGCGTCAGTAAGGAAAACCCGACTTATTTTTATATTATAACTATAAGATTATTGGTAAGAAAAGATATATTTTTGTAGCTAAAATCCTCCGATTTCTTCAATATTATTGTATGTATGTATGTATAACAAATTAGGTAGTATAGTGAAATGTAATTTAGATTAAGCTAACAGCGTTACCATTGAATTCGTTTGTATTTTTTGTGAATAAAATTAAAACATTTTTTATTAAAACTATGCGTTTTTTTATTTAAAAATCTTGATATTTTGTCGTAGTAGAGTAGAATACATTTGTCACTATCCTTACTCTTTCTGCGGGTGCCGTATACCCGATAAAGGGTGCTTTACCACCAGAGATGTGCTATGTAGCTACGAAGATGCAATAGCTAAGCTGTGAAACTGTGTGACCGTTTCCACTGATACTAAGCTATGTGTGTAGCTGTGCAAGTAAGATGTGCTATGAAGATGCGCCGCCGCAAAGTAGCTGTGCGAGGAAGATGCACATCTCGAGTATACGATGTATCGATAGTAGAGGAAGTCATCTATAGCACGCATCCATGGCTTGCATACATAGCATGCATCTTTCCATATAAAAAAAACATAGCTGAGTCTGTTTCCACCAGTACTAAGCTATGTGTACCAATGAATATGATTGGTGGAAGCCAAACGCATTCACAGTAACGTAGCATATCACATCCCTGGGGGAAAATCTTTCTGGAGGCAGGCGTGAGGTTATGTATGTAAACCTACAATATCATTGATTATGGCCGAGCGTGGCAATAAATAGGCTTGAGGGAACACTAATAGGGTTCTAAATAAAACAACTATTGTTCTCTGATCTGCTGGTTTGAAAAACGCCGACTTATTTGGTAGTTATATATAATTTTCCTTCTTTGCTATAAACCTCACGGAGCCCGAGATTTTGACCCCAACACCATCTATCGAGCGAGGAGTAAAACCTTTTATAACTTGACTGCAGACTTCTAATTTACATGTGGCGAGCCGAAAATGGGTTTATAAAGAAAAACAACAAAAATATAGGTAGGGTCAGGTGGGGTAAGTGAAACATACTTTACTTGTATTTTAACATAACGGCATCTGACGCAGTAATGCGACGATCAATTTCAGTTGCATTTCTTGCACAGTACTCTCCTTTAGCCAATGATTCATGGAGTTATGACAAACAGCTCTTTAGTCTTACCATAAGCGAGAAAACAATCAATATTTTCAGACTATGGTTTTGTTTCACTTGCCCCTGGAAAGGGGTAAGTGAAACAAACGTCAGAAATATAGTTAAATGTTGTATTTATGCAACGGTTACTTGACTAAGGCAACAATTCAGAATTTGTTTCTCTAATGTCTATATTCTACAATCAATATAAGGCTTAGTTTTAGAAAAGAAAACAAAAAACGTATTTTGGGGTAACTGAAACATAGTTACCATGGTCAGATGTCTCAAACATTTGTATAAAATTTAAAACAGAAATTATAGGTAGTGAAATCAAAAACAAAATAAAAATAAATTTCTTTACTGACTTAACAGTTTGCTTACAATTACGAAAACAAGCATCAGACACCGCACAGTGTGTAATTTCCATAATCTAAAGGGACAAAAGTCTTGAACTGTACAAATTTACTACGAGATAAAATGCATTGAATGAAATTCAAAGACATTGTCAAGGTTTCAGACATATATTGTAACCATATTATTAATATATAACACAGCATATATGTATAAAAAAAATATTAAAACTTCAAATCGGAAGTACCATGAAGACCTTAAACAGGAAGAAATTCAGTCAGAATACTGAAATTCTTCCAAGTCGCTATTAGTATCAGAATCTTAATTTTCTGACTGAATTTCTTCGCGTTCAATGTCAATAGTACTCATTTGTAAAAGTTCACAGACTTCAGGAGTCATTTGGCTACGTCTAGTTTTGGGAGCGGCACGTAAGCTTGCAATGTAGGGGTCTGATGTCATTAGTAACCGATTTATTAAGTCTGTATCCGTGTCCACTCTTTCTACGAGATATTTGTGAAGGCAATCTGAAAATAAGAAAGTTATAAGAATTTCGCAAATATAATTTAGACACAAATAGTATGTAGGAGCCCTAATGGGACCTTATAAATAAAACGTGTGGACTGTATATATAAACATAGGCTTTAATGCCGTTAAGAATTACAATTAAATTAAAATGGTCGAATCAAACAAGAAGACAAGTAAGTGCCCGTATTCAAGCGCGGTGATGAGTGAAGTGATGAGATGAGTGAAGTGACGAGTGAAGGCGGCCGCGGGCTCGCCAGCCGGGGCCCTCCCCCCAGCAGCAGCACTCCCTTCGGTGGCCGTCGTAGTTGCTCGACGAGGTGCGCCGACATACTCCCCGGGTTGAAGGATGCTCGTACTTCAAACATTTTCAATAGGGAGAGGGCAGATGCAGTTGAAGGCACGACGGATGGTGCCCCTCCTTGTCTTCAGTTCCACCACCCGCGTAACTCCGTCAACGCCGGGATAGGTCTTAGTGACCCGACCCAGGGACCAGAGCAGTGGTGGCGTCGTCTTGTCCTTGATTAGGACTAAGGACCCTGGCTTAACTTCACCTCTGGAATGGAACCACTTTGATTTGGCCTGCAGCAGAGAAGTGTACTCATTATGGAAGCGTCTCCAGAAATGCTGTCTGATGTACTGGATCCTCTTCCAGCGATCGAGGCTCGTGATGTTGGCATCAGTCACCTGAGAGTGTGGTACAGATAAGAGTGGTCGTCCAATTAGGAAGTGAGAAGGTGTGAGTGCTGAATAATCGTTAGGGTCAGAAGAGAGGGGCGTAAGAGGGCGTGAGTTCAACACTGCCTCTATGTGAGTGAGACAAGTCGACATCTCCTCAAAGGTAAAATGTGTAAGACTGAGCAATCGTTTTAGATGGTGCTTGCAGGATTTCACAGCAGCTTCAGCCAGTGAATTGAAATGAGGGCTGTATGCAGGCGTGAAAATAAATTCAATACCTTCCTGCGCCATTTCAGATGCAACATTTGATGTGATGCACCTTCTAAAACGGTGCGCCGACAAGTAAATTTATGATTACCAACATTTTTAATCACGTAAAAACGTTTGTGATTTCTGATACGGGGGAAGTGAAACATATGTTTCTCTTTCCCCGTGTATTAAGTTTCACTTACCCCACTTAACACTTTTTTAGGTTTAGTTTTTACCAAAGCCAAAACTCAATTATCCTTAGGAATTATCGAAATATAATCATTGGACTAGAAAGTACATACTTTTTACTCAGTACTTACCATTAGGTACATTTAAAACACTTATTTTAAAACTTTCACGAAGGCCGAAAACGTCACACCTCCAACTCGTGTTTTGACAACTGACAGTTGAAAAATTTCTTTTTTGTTTATTGGTGTAGAAAATGATAATAGCGACTTCTATGTTTTATCAATAAAACCACATCGCCATTCTGTTTTACCGACTAAGCGCGAAGTATCGATACACTTGTTACTTATAGAGTTATGAATGGGTGTTTCACTTCCCCCTGAGTTTCACTTACCCCACCTGACCCTACCTCATTATTTTTTATTTCATACAATATTTTTTTTAAAATACGTCTAAGGTGTTTTTTTTTAATAAATTACACATAATGTACTAATCGATTTAAAAAAGCGTTTTCCGACGCTTTCTTGAGAAAAATATACCGTGTGGGTCAGATATATGCTTGCATCTCTTTCTCGCGCAGCATAAAATATATAGGGTGACTGGTAATTAGTGAACGATATTTAAACACGTGATTGTACTCATGATTACAAACAACTTTCCCAAGATTTTTTTTTAGTATATTCATTAGTTTTATTTTTATCACAATAACAAATTTCATTAGCACGCGCGCGTAAAATTCCAAAATACCTACCTAGTTACTAGTTTTCCGATAACGCGGGCGCCTCGCTGCTAACAGCTGATCATGTGAAATAACGCGGGCGCGAATTTCTTTTTATTAAAAAACTATGCGTTTTTTACTAAAATATGACATTTTGTGATAGCAATGTAGAATTCATTTGACACTATCTTCATCGCGGGTGTCATGTACCCGACTAAGAGACTACACTAGAATAGTTTTTTGTTATTGTGATAAAAATAAAACTAAACAAAAAAAGTATCTTTGGGAGAGTTGTTTGTAATCAGGAGTACAATCACGTGTTTAAATATTCTTCAATAATTACCAGTCACCCTATACGCTTGCATCCATTAAATGACACTGAGTACGGCGGTAAACCTTTAGTTTACTTTTTACACCCGAATACTCAAACGATACGAGCGTCTTAAAATTGGGTAGCGTTTGAGTATTCGGACATGAGAGAATTGAACTAAAAATAGAAAAAAAAAATGCAACGCACCGTAGATACACTTTTATTGCTATTTATTATAATAATTATTATATTATTTACAAAACTTATGTAGTAATAGCCTATTATTAGCTAATTTTCAGGTCTGTATTTCATAAAATCTTTAGCCATTTTCAATTTAAAGCCAAAATTAAAAACCTATCTCAATAGGGCTTTTTTATGGGGGGAAAATCATCCTATGACTTCTCCCGCCTTGGACGAGACGAGAGGGAGTGTCAGACTCTTACTGACTAAAAACCACCCCGTTCCTACTCCTGCTTTTCGAGTCGGAGCCCCGGAAAAGCCGCTAGATAGTCCGCAGCTCCGGATCAGGCATCAGCCCTACTGTGGTGGTCTGATTAATAGGGTAGATGACTAATTTTTATTTCAATGTCCATCTTGTAGATTGTTTTAAAACATTACACACGTATTTTTTATTTTCTCACCGAAACAAATACTTTCGACGATATATCGATTTGAAATATCGCGTGACGTCACTTCTAGGTACATTTTAAACGTAGAAATGACGTATTTGCTCCCACTTCTAAACTTTGATTCGTTTTATCTAAGTATCGTTATCTTATATGACAAAATAAAAAAATACGTGTCTAATATTTTTTCATTACCTAATTGACGGACTAAATAGATTTCTAATTTTCATACCCCGTCATCATCCCTATTGGAACAAATTATTTTGACTTTAATTTTACAATGGTAATAAAGATTTTAATGAAATCTCCCCTGTACCCTTAGTACGAGTTTGCTTTACGTTTCAAAGTATTTGAAACGAAATCGTTCGGCGTTCTGATTGGTCGGCTCGAATAAACTGTAGCGACACATGACAAGTGACAGATGACAGAAGTCGCACATAGACTATCGACGAGCAAAATCAACGGATGACGTCATAAAACCCTACATTCAAGCTTCCTTGTGCGAACTGCTAGGGAGTGGAACTCCTTGCCGGAGTCTGTGTTTCCTGATGGGTACAACCTGGGTGTCTTCAAGGCCCGAGTGAATAGGTTGCTTATGGGCAGACGTGCTCCATCGTAGGCCGCATCATCACTTACCATCAGGCGAGATAGCGGCCAAACGTCGGCCCATTTAACATAAAAAAAAAAACATCGCACATGTGAAGTTTACATGCGAATAAACACGGATAGAAAATCCCAACGAACAACAGTTGGGCAGAAAGCCCGCCAGACACGATCACCTCGCCTGGTCGGAGGATACTGCTTTACTTAGGGAACTTTACTCTCTGTTCCCTAAAAAATCAACCAATCAGAGCGCCGAACGCGCTCCCGTTTCGATTACTTTAAACGTAAAGTAAACTCGATACTAAGGGTTTTGTAGTGATAAAAACGGTCAAACCCGAGGTATTTATATAGTCTATACATAGCTTTTGTTCTATTGAGTCGTCTAAAAAGAGCTGTTTTCGAAAAACTTCAAAAAAATATAACGTCACCCCTTTTAATCTTCGAAGGGGTAGACAGAGGTGCACATATTATATGATATAACATCCATTTTTCATCAGTCATGTTATAAGTCCCATGTAATAGGGGGTGAGTCTATTGCCATATACTGGACACAAGTTTTCGATAAACCGAAAAAAGCCCAGCAATTCCTTGTCCGAGACGAAAATCGAACCCAAGACCCCTTGCCTGGCAGTCACTCGACAAACGAGGCAGTATTCATGAGTTTTCAATAAAATATAAACAACCATACATTGTATAGCGGCATTACGTGCCGTAATGTGCACCTCTGCCTACCCCTTCGGGGATAAAAGGCGTGACGATACATACGTAGTGTAGTAAGCTGAGACATATTTATTTGAAAATGACTTGTGTATGGGCCTTTTATTTTTAAATAATATGTATTAAATGTAATTCGCATTATAAGAGTCGCAACATCACTACATAGTATAAAACAAAGTCGCTTTCTCTGTCCCTATGTCCCTTTGTATACTTAAATCTTTAAAACTACGCAACGGATTTTGATGCGGTTTTTTTTAATAGATAGTGATTCAAGAGGAAGGTTTATATGTATAATACATGTATAATATATTACCATTGCACCCATGCGAAGCTGGGGCGGGTCGCTAGTTTCATATAAAATTCATATAAAATATCGTTTTTAATGTTTCGGAAAAAAGTATTGAATTTGACTAGTAGGAAACTAGCAATATACTATATTTTTTAAAAGAGTAACGAATGGAGTTTCTTGCTCGTTCTTCTCCATTCGAAGCTACACTTTGGAACAAGCACTTAGCTTCACTGACGGACAGACTGACAGACTATAATTTATTTCTTTAATTTTTTAATACCTTTCGTGAGACATACTAAAGTAATTATGTTGTCACGGAATACTGCTCATGAATATGAGCCTCTAGCATGGCTTGAAACTAGTCGAGTTCCTCGTCAAACAGTTACGTGAGTAAGCCGATAATATAATAATTCATTTCTTTCTTTATTTAAGTACCTAAGTATATGGTTTAATTGGAACAAATGATTTGACTTTGACTTATTGCCGTACTTAGCCATTTAATGGTTACTTAACTCAGTCCTTAGCAATTGTATTCCGAACAAACTCGTTACTAAGGAATAGTTTAAGTAACCGTTAAATGTCTCTGAGTGCGGCAGTTACGTCCGAATACTCAAACGCTACTCAATGTTAAGTTGGACTTAAATATCGTGCCATCTCTGTCATTTTATAAAGAATTGATAGTGACAGAACTACATTTGAGAGCGTCTTAAAATTGAGTAGCGTTTGAGTATTCGGACGTTAGCGTATTACATTTAATACACACTCAAAAAGGGCCCATTTAACAATGAAATGAACACACAGAAACCCCGTAGCCAATTATATATAGTTAGTTATCATCGGAGGCCGGATTCTACCTAAAGAGTTACCTAGGCAAGTACCTTATAGGCGCCCCTAACTTTATAGGGGCCGCTGTCATTCTATGGGCAGTAGGGGGTACTGTTTATATGGTCACCCCTAATGGCGCAAATGCTTCTCATGTATGAGGAGCGGGTGTCTATTTTTTTGAGGTTTCGATAAATGTATTGAATTTGACTAGTAGGAAACTAGCTTATTAAGGGGATAAAGTGGGAGGTGAAAATGTGTAAGGGGGGTATAAGGGGGAGGGGGGAATAAGGGGTAAGGGGGACAGTAAGGAAAAAGTGCGTCGTAATGGGAAAGGGAGGTAGTAAGGGGGACGGCGGAGTAGTAAATGTTAGTGGTACGAATGAGACTAGAATTGGAACTTAAAACGGGATATTTACCATGTTTTTCAATTTTAATGAGTTTCCGATATTTGAATGGAAGGAACGAAACATTCACACTATCACCATATAGTGACCAATAACCCAGTAGCCCCCACTGTACACGCGACCCGCAGCGCCCTCTATAACGTGGCGCCATAAACACTTGCCTAATTCGCCTTAGGTACAACACGGGTCCGACTATCGTTCGATGGCGGTTTCCCGGGGTTTGTGAGTTTGTGTCAGTGATGCAGCGAGTGGTGTGGGGTTAGGACTGCGCCCCCCGCAGAGAGCACCGACGTGATGACGGGCGCTCCGCCCCCGACGTTGGACACGCCCGAGACGCCGCCCACGCCGCCGCCGCAGAATATCACCTGGAGAAGTGTTTTAGGGGAGAATTAGGTAATTGAAAATAAAGTTTATCTACGAATAAGAATCCCGTTTCGACTTGTAACTAGTCGAGAGCTTTTTTTAATAATTTATGTGAGTAATCCGTTATTTTAAGTTAATTTAAGTATGTCTCACAATAATTATTGATTATATACACAGAATATTGTGAGGTTTGTGTATTCTGATACATAAAGGAGCAAACCCAAAGAGGATTAGGTTAATATTACTGTCTTTTTTACATAGAAAAGGTTTTTTTAGCAACGTCACGCCTTGTATCCCCGAAGGGGTAGGCAGTGGTGCACATTACAGCATGTACACCCACTTTTCACAATTTATGTTGTAAGTCCCATGTAATAGGGGTGAGCCTATTGCCATATACTTGACACAATTCCAGTCTCCGTCCGACCGAGGGAATCGAACCCGAGATCTATTGCCCGGCAAGTATTAAATTCTGTATGAACAGCTCCACTTCCTTGACCACAGTAGAGCTGTAATGTTGTAGGTTGTCTAAGAATGTCACGGACATGCGGCGCGGCTGTTATAATGCCGTAAAGGTAAAGAGTGTTCAAATTAGCTCAAAAAATAATCCTACTTAGATCATATTTGGTATATCGTCAGACAAGATGATAACAAATATGTGATTTAAATTTTAATTAAGTCATAAGAGGTTTCCCCATACGGTATCTATACTAATATTATAAAGCTGAAGAGTTTGTTTATTTGAACGTGCTAATCTCCGTCCGATTTGAATAATTATCTTTGTGTTGGATAGTCTATTTATCGAGAGAGGCTATAGGCTATAAAACATCACGCTACGATCAATATTGCTCAGCAGAGCGGGTGAACGGGCGGAAGTAGCTAGTCTTTATATATATAATTCTTCTGTAAGTGTGTATGTCAGAACTTCTCGGAAACGAATGGAATTTTGATGAATTTTTTTGTTGACCGTATTCAAGGGAATCTGAGACCCGTTTTGATTCACAATTTTATCCGCTGGACAATGTTTTTTTAAGCCACCGCGCCAACAGACGTGTAAAAGGACAACGTCTTCGGGTCCGCTAGTATGTTATAAAAGCTTAATTAGAAACGTGTGTATGTGGGTACCTGCGAGACGGGCGTGGCGGGCTGGCCGGCGGTGGCTAGAACATACTGTTGCTGCCTGACGCCGCCTACCTGGAGCAAACACAAACATTATTTACTACATTTACATACACAAGCAAAGCAGGGGGGACAAGCTAGAGAGGGCTGCCTTGGGCGAGGCGAGAGGGAGTGTCAAACTCTTACTGACTAAACACCATCCCGTTCCTACTCCTGCTTTTCAAGTAAACCCGCAAGGTAGTACGCGGCTCCTTTTTTCTTCTCCTCTAATAATATCTTCTGATTTATTTCGTTGCGGGATCCAAGACAGTCATTCATGTCCCTGGGACGTTGGACTTCAGTGTTCCGCTGTTTTCATGGTTGTATCTACTGTAGATCCTGGTGCACAGGCGTTGTAGCGGATTTGAGAGGGTGTGGCGGGCTTGTCCCAATAAAAAAAAACATGCAAAGAAGGTGGGACCATCTAGAGGGGCTGACGGATCACCTGATGGTAAGCTATTAACGCCGTCCATTTGCACCCGAAGCACTAGTGGAGTTCCAAATACGTAGTCAGCTTTTTGTAAGAGAAAAGAACTCTAAAACTCCTGCAACGCACTTGTAACTCCTCTCGTGTAGCGTGTATCGAAATATTTACACGATTTTCGCATTTAAAATTTATTTTTAAAAAGGAAAAGGAACAGTCTCCCTGAAACCTTCTTTTAAGTCTGAAAAATACTATGCTGATGACCGCATCAAATTCGGTATAGTGAAACACGAGATAATCTCGTACAAACATACATACATATTAAACATACAACAGACTGCACGGTTGGCGTGGTGGCTGTGTAACTGGCTGCCGTGCAACGTGTAGCGGGTTCGATTCCCGCACGGAGCAACTCTTTGTGTGATCCACAAATTGTTGTTTCGGGTCTGGGTGTCATGTGCATGTGAACTTGTATGTTTGTAAACGCACCCACGACACAGGAGAAAATCCTAGTGTGGGGCAACGATAAAAAAAAAAAAAAAAGTTAAACTGAGAACCTCCTTTTTTTAAGTTAAGAAAAACATATTTAAACAGAATTCGAATATTTTTGATAATTAGTGGTCGAAATTCGACCATATACGATTTAATTTACAATACCACTTAACATACGTTCAAGGATAATTTTTATTTAACGAATTGCTATTAGTTTTGTAAAATTCAAATTAATATATTCCGGCGCATCATGAACAGGAAAACTATTCATATGAGACGTGAGAATATCATCGCAATGTCTGTCGATTTTGACGTTATGGCAAATACGATCAGATACTATGCATGGTAGTGTGTGTGTAATGTTTTATTTATTGATTTACGGCGCATTCCAATAAACTACCGATCGGTAAATTTGCTTACGAGCCGTAGAATTTTGACATAAGCTCCATACAAAATGTGTCAAAATTCTACGGCTCGTAGGCACATCTACCGATCGGTAGTTTATTGGAATGCGCCGTTAATGTAGTTTATAAGCATTATTTTTGAAAAATATTAGTGTTTTGGACTTCTCCTACACATATACTATAAGTGTACCAAATTTTATGCTCGCGTAAAAAGGGGTCCAAAGTTCACGTATTAATATATAGATAAAATCTATGACAAATTAACGTAAATATTGGGAATTTCATCAACAATTTGCGCACCTGATGCACGGCGGACTGCTGCATGGTCTGCCGCGGCGCGTCCTCCGCCTCCACCACCACCTGCTCCAGGAACGAACCCGCGCCTGTACACACAACAATACAACTCATCTTATATATATCATCTATATGAATACATAAAGCTAAAGAGTTTGTTTGGACGTGCTAATCTCCGGAAGTACTTGGTGCGAATTTAATCATTCCTATTATGTTGGATAGTCCATTTATCGAGGAAGGTTGTAGGCTATAAAACATCACGCTATGATCAATAGAAGCCGAGCAGAGTGGGTGAAACAGTAGGAGTAGCCAGTCATACAGTAGGTACCAAAGAAACGTATCTTACTTTCAGGAGATTATTCATAATCCCAATGCTTGGCGAGTAATTCGGAGATTATAGTAAAAATTAATATACTACTCGAAGCCCAATAACCCCTATCCCCAATCTTCCCAATATTCGGACCAACTAATCTCCAAACAGGTCAAAAATAGTGACATTGACATTTGTGAGACCCCTTCCTAGTGTAACGTCACATTTTATAATTTAACATCTGCATTTTTTTAAGCTTTTCGATAATAGTTTCAAGGGACTGTTTTAATAGTTAGATTATAATAAATGAAATGTGACGTCACGAAATTTAACCCCTCCGCCCTTGTCACATAAAGTCACACTTTGTCGACCACTTCCCCCCCCCTTAATTTAATGGATAGCCTCTATGGGTGGTGCCTACTGTCTGTCTGTCTGTCTGTCCACTTACCGGTGTTATTAGTAGTGGCGGAGTTGAGGTTCTCGCAGCCGAACAGGCAGTGTTGTACCGTCCACCGCGGCTCGAACGGGATGTGCGTCTTAACCTGAAATTGAAGAAAAACTTTGTATAACTATCGTCATGGGACAAATTTTCGAAAATGCCAAAAAGAAAACCCAATAATACTTTGCCTGACCCGGGAATCAACCCGAAACCCCTTGTCTGGTGTCGCACTTGCAACCACTCACCTACGAGGCAGTCTAAAAAACTATTTTGCCCAAAATCTTATACAGTAGAAACTCGATTGGGACTAATTATTGTCCATGTTAGGCAATCGGATAATCGAAAATCCGGATAATCGAATTTACGAAGAAAAGCTAATTTTGTGCATACATATTATGTTTTTATTGTAACTTTCGTGAGACACTACTAAATTAGTTATTATGTTATCGGCTTACTCGCGTAACGTTTTGACGAGGAACTAGTTTCAAGCCATGCTAGAGGCTTATATTCATGAGCAGCATTCCGCGACACACGACGCGGCGATTGTCGCGCTGCTACTTGAAACTAGTCGAGTTCCTCGTCAAAACAATACGTGAGTAAGCCGATAACATAATAATTAACATTTTATGTTGTACATACGATGTTACGTATTTATTAAAATCAACAAATACATATGAATGAAAATCAATGTTTATTAATAATTATTATGAGATACATCTTCTGAGATTTTGATACGGTTTTCAGCATAGTATTTTTCAGACTAACGAAGTTAAGATATTACCTGACTTAAAAAAATGGAGGCAGTAAAGAAAATTGAAGATTGAAAGTTTTTTTGAACAGAAAATTAATACAACCTACGTAAGTATTCATTTTTTATTAATCTCGCTCGACTGACTTAAATAACACACACAGTAACTATTTTTGTTAAGTCGGTTAAGAATGAAATATATTAAGGGGCCTTTGCCCTGCAGTGGGACGACCATGGCTGACAATAAATGAAATAAATTAATAAAATAAAATCAGAATGAAATGCAACATTTTTGTGTGGGAGAGCCATGCTTCGGCACTGCTGGGCCGGCTCGACCGGAGTGATACCACGGCCTCACAGAAAACCGACGTGAAACAACGCTTGCGTTTTGTTTCGTTGTGTGTGAGGTTACCGGAGGCCCAATTCCCCCCTTCCCAATCTTCCCCATCCCCATTCCCGAACAACAAAACTTAAATTCCTAACTCCCAAAAAGCCGGTAACGCTTTTGTAAAGCCTCTGGTGTTTCAAGTGTCCATGGGCGGCGGCGATTGCTTACCATCAGGTAATACGTCTGCTCGATTACAGAAAAAAAAACATACCTTGAGTTCCGTGGTCAACATGAGGATATGCCTGCAGGGCAGCCGGAACACCTTGCTGAAGAGACAGGAGCACTCCTGGGTCGACGTGCCGTACTTGCAGATGGCGGCACTACTGTGTTTCCTGCAACGTCAGAACACTTTTATTCGGGAATTATGTCCGCTCTAGTTACGTGTGTTTGAGCATTAAGAGTAGAGCTTAGTAAACCGTGATTTTTTAGTTAATTTACGCCCGAACACACAACCGAAAAAATAAATAAAAACGCTATTCAATTTTAAGTTGTACTAAAATATCGTGCTATCTCTGTCACTCTGACAAGTGACACATGACAGTAGTCGCACATAGACTATCGACGAGCAAATCAACGGATGACGTCATAAATATCCTGCATCGCACATACGAAGTTTACATGCGAAATAACACGGATAGAAAATCCCAACGAACAACAGTTGGGCAGAAAGCCCGCCAGGCACGATCACCTCGCCTGGTCGGAGGATCCTCCTTTTTTTAGGGAACTTTACTCGCTGTTCCCTAAAGTGCTATCTCTGTCATATTATAAAGAATTGATAGTGATAAAACTACATTTGAGAGCGTCTTAAACAACAATAACAAATAATACTACCGAACCGAAACTGAATAATAACATACTAATGTATGTCTCACGATAGTTATTATAAAATTACTAGCAAACCCAGCGAACTTCGTTTCGCCACCAATGATTATCCCTATTTTCCTGCTTTACTCTTGATTTTTTCCTGAATTTTCTTTGCTATAAACCTCACGGAGCCCGAGACCTTTCCAACGAATGTGAAACCGTGGAAATCGGTTCGTGCGTTCTGGAGTTATAGCGTCAGGAAGGAAACCCGACTTATTTTTATATTTTATACAGCGTTTAACAAAACCCATAATATACATCAAGAAGCACTGAAGAAATAGAATCTCTACAAAAAGTTTCAGCTTAAAATACGTTTAAAAAAGGTTCGGTGTCGCATGGTTCTTGATTTTAAATCATACAAACGTGTCACAACACTACAGGGGTCACTCGCTAATTACGAAACATTTCTTCTGTAAATCTGTCGCCTAGTACCTGTCTACCTAATTTTGATTCGCATGAAAAATAAAAATATTGGAAAAATTCATAACTTCGTACCATGAAAACATGAGTTTAAAAAACCCTTCCCGTATCGTTTGTTATGTTATCTAGAAACCGTGCACTTGATATGTATACCCCCTTTTTGTTACCTTGTGTGCGGCGCGTCGCGTTCCGCGCGCGCCTCAAAGAGCCATCAGACCACCACAGATGGGGCCCAGTAGGGCTGATGCCTGATCCGGAGCTGCGGACTACCTAGCGGGTTTACCGGGGCTTCGGGTCGAAAAGCAGGAGAAGGAACGGGGTGGTTTTTAGTCAGTAAGAGTCTGACACTTCTCTCGCCTCGCCGAAGGCGAGAGAAGTCATTGGATAAAAAAAACCCCTTTATGTTACACTGTGTATATTAAAATATGAAATAATAGGACAGTTGAGACAGTTACCTGCCGGCTCTATCGTCGAGACATTTCTGCGCCAACTTGGTCTGGTGCGACATCAGGTTGTATGCGTACTGCGTGATCGTGTCCGTAGGGGACTGCTTCAGCGTCTCCGTGTCCTGGGAACAAGGGTTTTAGACATAAATATATTGTGCTGAAAGAGGAAATATATAATATTTTTATTTATTTTTTTCAACCGTAATCATGGTACTTGTAACAGTGGCGAAATATCGGAAACTCATAGACATAAATATACATATATGGTAAATATCCCGTCTCAAGTTGTAATACTAAGGTATTTATTTAAATTAAAATGCAAGTTTACAGTCAGAGTGGAGGGTGGGGGAAAGTAGGAGTAGTAAATGGTAAAGTGGTAGTAGTGAGAGGGTGACAGGGAGGATTAAACGAAAGAGGGGAACGGGTAAAGGAAAGAAGCAGGGGTAGAAGAGAGGAAAAAGTGAGAAAGATAATGCGAGAGACGGAGGTATAAGGGGGAGAGGGTGTAGTAACAGGGACGCTGTGAGAGGTAAGGGGCAGCGAGGGAGTAACAAAAGGGGTAAAGGAATGGTGCAAACGGAAGTGAGGGGGCAATAATAGGGAGGGGAAGTAGTTAGATGGGATCATCATCATCATCAGCCGGAAGACGTCCACTGTTGAACGAAGGCTTTCCTCTTAGTCCTCTACGTAGAACAACAAGCCGCCACCTACATCCAGTGGCTCCCCATGCATGCATGGACGGACGGAGGATTATACGGTCGGGTATAAGACACCCAGGGGAAGAGTAGAGATGGTGTAACGTGGTACTCACCCGTAGCCTGCTGAGCGCGAAGGTCCGCCTGTCGTTCTCGAGCTGGTTGGCCACGTTGAAGAATATGGAGGATCAAACGGTCGGGTATAATACACCCAGGGGAAGAGTAGAGATGGTGTAACGTGGTACTCACCCGTAGCCTGCTGAGCGCGAAGGTCCGCCTGTCGTTCTCGAGCTGGTTGGCCACGTTGAAGAATATGGAGGATCAAACGGTCGGGTATAATACACCCAGGGGAAGAGTAGAGATGGTGTAACGTGGTACTCACCCGTAGCCTGCTGAGCGCGAAGGTCCGCCTGTCGTTCTCGAGCTGGTTGGCCACGTTGAAGAATATGGAGGATCAAACGGTCGGGTATACGACACCCAGGGGAAGAGTAGAGACGGTGTAAACAAGGTACTCACCCGTAGCCTGCTGAGCGCGAAGGTCCGCCTGTCGTTCTCGAGCTGGTTGGCCACGTTGAAGAATATGGAGGATCAAACGGTCGGGTATACGACACCCAGGGGAAGAGTAGAGATGGTGTAACGTGGTACTCACCCGTAGCCTGCTGAGCGCGAAGGTCCGCCTGTCGTTCTCGAGCTGGTTGGCCACGTTGAAGAATATGGACACGAACTCGTCCAGTTGAAGGGGATTGCGGACAAGATTCTGGAATTTTGTCACTAGCCGTTCTAGGCCCTGGAACGAAGTTGTTTAGGGGGTTAATAATATTGTATAGATAGTTTTATATACATAGGTAACGTTACGCCAGTCTCCCCATGGGGGTAGGCAGAGACAATTTACTATTTTATTTTTATTTATTTATTTATTTAGGAAACTCAACAGTTTATTTTTTAAGTTACATAAGTTAAGAAGGCTCACTCCACTATTAATGAACAGCATAATGAATCCTACAATAGAAAGCCAATTGACTGCACGGTTGTCACCATAGCTGGGCAGCCGGCTGCCACTCAGCGTGTAGCAGGTTCGATTCTCGCACGAAGCACCTCTTTATATGATCCATAAATTATAGTTCCGGCTCTGCGTGTCATGTGTATGTGAACTTATAATAAATATGGCAAAAACGCCTCAACCCACGGAATTTGTTCTAGACTCTACAAGGTCCGTATAATAAAATACAACTCAAAGCACTTACCTTATGCAGTATATTGGTGTAGTTATCAGCCTCGAGCCACGAGTCCAGCTTGGCGATGGCCCCGTTGGGCCGCGACAGTA
This sequence comes from Spodoptera frugiperda, assembly GCF_023101765.2. Lineage (NCBI taxonomy): Eukaryota > Metazoa > Arthropoda > Insecta > Lepidoptera > Noctuidae > Spodoptera > Spodoptera frugiperda. Next base: position 1,348,777 of record NC_064235.1, on the reverse strand, counting down.
GCTCCCACAGGCGCAGCGTGCCCGCGCCCGTGCCTATTATACTGCGCTTCAGGACCTGGCAGAGGGAATACGGTAGATTAGTAGTAGATAGTACATTTTTAGTTCTTAAGAAATAATACATTTTCAAAAAACGCAAATATAACTTTATCGCTCATACAAATAGTATGTAAAACATTCATATATAACCTCACGCCTGTCTCGCACGGGGGTATGCAGAGACAATGGAACGCTATGTAAAACTAAGTTATTTTATAACTTTTATATTGTGTCATCTACTTGCTGTTACGGAACCCTTCATGGGCGAGTCCGACTCGCACTTAATGTCCGTCTTGTAGATTATTTTAAAACATTAGACACGTATTTTTTATTTTATTATGGAAACAAATACTTTCGAAGATATGATCATTGATTTGAAATATTGCGTGATTTGATTCGTTTTATCGAAGTATTGTCATTTTAACATAATTGACGGATTAATTAGATTTTTAATTTTAATACCCCGTCATCATCCCTATTCAGTGAATGAATAATTTTGAATATAATAATTTTTATATATGCCACGAGTCCAGCTTGGCGATGGCAAAGTAAGTTGGTTATCTCTCCTCGCTGTATCTACTATCTACTTACTAAGTAAAGCAAAGACGAAGAAACAAAGAGCCTTATACGAAAAAAATTACACCCGAAACACCAGAGGCGTTACAAATGCGTTGCCGGCATTTTGGGGGTTAGAAATTTAATAGATTGTTGAGGAATCGGGGATTGAGTAGATTGGAAAGGAGGTAATTGGGCTTCCGATAACCTCACTCACACAACGCAAGCATTATTTCACATCGGTTTTCTACTCAGCCGTGGTATCACTCCGGTCGACCCGACCCAACCTAGCTCTCCCACACTTAAATAAGCATTTCTTTTGCATTAACTTACTTGTAACTGCGTCAAAGTATGGTCCCCCCTTAGCAATGCAAGTGCATACGTCTTGCAGCGCGCCGCTAGCTCCCCGTGGGGGGAGAGCGCGGGCTGTGTCGTGGGCTGTGTCGTGTGTGTCGTGGGTTGTGTCGTGTGTCCCGCGGCACTACACAGTCTGGCGGCGGCGCGGGCGGCCTGCCATACTGAGCATGTTACGTGCGCTGAGGGGAACGCTGTGCGGACTGCCTGTGGATTAAAGATGTAGTAGTTAGTATACAAAATAATGATAATACTTCTTAATGCGAGCGAAGCCAAGGGCAAAAGCTAGCCGTCTTTCACATCAAATAAGTCATTGGTGGAGGCCTTTGTTCAGCTGTGGACGTCTTGTAGCTGATATTATGATGATATTATAATATTAATGGTCAAATATTCGTCCCTCAATTTTAAGACGCGCTCAAGTAATAGTTCGATCCCTACAAATTCTTTGTAAAAGACAGTATATCACGATATTTAATTACAACTTAAAATTGAGTAGCGTTTCAGTATTCGGGCGTAAGTCACAGACTATGAAAATAAAATATTAAAACGACGTCTAAAGACTTCCCGCGAAAGAATTTTGATCAATTCTACACTCAAGCGGATAAAATAGAAGATGAAACTTAGTCAATTTTATATCGATCGGGCTGAGACTTTGCATGTATAAAGCTATGCCGTAAACATCCCCTAGGAAAGGAATTTGATGAATTCCATTCATAATAAATACTTCTTAACGCCCGCGAAGCCCCAGGTGTGTTTCTTTGTCCGTCTGAGACATCGTGAAAAAGCATTTTTTGTCCAGATTTTGATAGTTAAGAAAATTTAACCTTGGTATGAGTTTGCATACTAAGACGATATAAACTATTTTAAACTATACAGGGAGCAGCTATATTACAATTTGATGATTATTTTGCGCGCGTCGCCGCATCTGCGCAGACTGCTCACGATAAAGAGTCCCTCTGTAACTTCGAAACTAATAGAGCTTTTCTCTATCAACATACATTATTTAAAGTTAATTAATGATGTTTATCTTACCTGTTGACACTTGGTAGGGTCACAGACCACACACCGGACCTGTCGCCACGCAGGGTTGCAGGACTTGAACGTGTCCAGTAACCAGGTCAGGTCTTCGCCGATTAGGGTCGAGATACCTGGAGAAAAACAGATATTTCCATCGGGTTACAATGTGGGTGTCTTCAAGTCTAGAGTGAATAGGCTCTTAAGAAACTAGTGCGCCTCACCATCAACGATTACATCACTACTTACCATCAGGTGGGATTGTAGTCAAGCATTAGTTTTTATCGAATAAAAAAAAAGATATATTTTTAAAAATAGCGCCTAGCTTCACTGACAGACAGACTGACGGACAATTCAATTTGACGTTTCAAAACTGCCTTATTTAGGATTAATTGAAATAAATGCTTTGACTTTTGACTTTTTTTTTTAAGGAAAGAAAGATATTCTCAAAATTTTATGCTCTAGCACTCTTGGATAACACGCAGTTGTGAAAGTGAGTTCACCTGAGTCCCAATCCCCCCTCCCCTCTTGTAACTTCTCTAGCGTTACGGCCCAATCCCCCCCTCCCCTTCTTGTAACTCCTCTAGTGTTGTGGGTGTTCATGGGCATGATTACCATCAGATGATCCATCTGTTCGTTTGTCGACATATACCATAAAAAAACCTTATCCGAAGATATGTGATAGAATACTATCGTATAATAAAGTAAAAGTGTGGGAGAGCCATGCTTCGGCACTGCTGACCGGAATGATACCACAAAGAAAACAGACGTGAAACAACTCTTGTGTTGTGTTTTGTTGTGTAACTGAGGTTACCGGAGGCCCAATTACCCCCTTCCCAATCCCCAATTCCACAAAAACCTTTAAATAACTAACCCCTAAAAGGCCGGCAACGCAATTGTAACGCCTCTAGTGTTTCAAATGTCCATAGGCGCCGGCGATTGCTTACCATCAGGTAAACCGTCTGCTCGTATACCGGCTTATACCATAAAGAAAATAAAATAAAATTCACTTACCAGCACTAACAATAACAGATTTCCCGTTGCCATCCTCAGCGAGGAACAGAGTGACGTTGTGTTTGAGGGACGGAGTGCCCGTGCCTCCCACTGTCGGTATAGTACTGTTGAACTCTATGCCTGTAATTATAGAGAATGTTTTTGTTTAAATATGGTGAGACACTTAGCGCTACTCAATTGGGTAGTTCCCTAGGTTAAATATAAATTATTTTGACATTTTAATATTATAAAATAATCGTACTTTCATTCATTATTTTGACGATATACTTATTTATTTAATTTTTCTAGCTAATTTTAGAGAAGTATGCTATTTGACGCAAAAAAAATATGACGTCATAAGTTGCGATCTCCTACAAAATTCATAGAAAAGTAACGTTTTTGACGTTTCGATAAAAGTATTGAATTTGACTAGTAGTGAACTACCGTATTGTAAGACATTCTCAAGAGTAATTCTGTTACTACAAATCTAAATACATATGACTCAAAGGTGACAGACTGACATGGTCTGAGTGTCATGTGTATGTGAACTTGTATGTAATTAAACGCACACACGACACAGGAGAAAATCCTAGTATGGAGCAACGTATTTTTTAAGTCTACGTACAAATAAATATTTTTTGCTATACTCATGATTAATTGAAAAATATGGCAAAAGTTAAAGTTGTAAAATACCTACTAGTCTTCCGATAACGCGGACGCCTCGCTGCTAACAGCTGATCATGCGAAAGCACGCGCGCGCGATATTTAGTTGTTTTGTTATTGCGATAAAAATAAAACTAATGAGTATACAAAAAACGTTTCTTTGGGAAAGTTGTTTGTAATCATGAGTACAATCACGTGTTTAAATATCGTTCACTAATTACCAGTCACCCTATATTAGTAACTAGCTACTTCCGCGCGGTTTCACCCGCTCTGCTCGATCCCTATTGATCATAGCGTGATGTTTTATAGCCTATAGCCTTCCACGATAAATGCACTATCCAACACAAAAAGAATTATTCAAATCAGACCAGTAGTTCCGGAGATTAACGCGTTCAAACAAACAAACAATCAAACAAACTCTTCAGCTTTATAATATTAGTATAGATGTTATCGGCTTACTCACGTAACTGTTTGAGGAGGAACTCGACTAGTTTCAAGCCATGCTAGAGACTCATATTCATGAGCAGCATTCCGCGACACACGACGCGGCGATTGTCGCGCTGCTACTTTCATGAATATGAGCCTCTAGCATGGCTTGAAACTAGTCGAGTTCCTCGTCAAACAGTTACGTGAGTAAGCCGATAGCATAATAATTAATTTAGTATTTTTATAATTTTTTTTTAGTATTTTTACTGGTGGGCTACTGCTTTTTATATTATTAAACGTTTTCTTTTTTTCTAATTAAACATTTAAAAATGTAACTAACGGGTAAGGTAAATAAGTATTAAAAAATGTAGTATGTCTCACGAAAGTTATAATAAAACCATATGTTATCATATATTAGTAGTAATAAACTCATATGTAGTGGTATTAGTAGTGACACTCACCAGTCTCGATGCACAGGAACTGCGGCACGGCGTTGAAGGCGAGCTGCATGCTGGGCGTGGTGAGGTACACGCACTGTATGCACCCGGTCGGCGAGTGCAGCAGCTTCACTCCGGCGTCTGGAACGAGTGAAATAACATTAAGTAAACATTCACGTCAATTAATGGAGAAAAGTTCTACTAGTTTCGAGTCACATGAGCAGCGTGTGCAGACGCGGCAACGTCATGCAGCCTACTGCACATCACCGAATCTTCGCACGCCACGCTATCATTTTTAGTAAATTTAGTATGTCTCACAATAATTATAAAAATATAAAACATAAATCAGCATGTATTTTGAACCTGAAATGTCTCTTACATTTGGAGTATGGGAAAGGTAGTGTATCTATTGAATTTCGTGAATGTTTTTATTATTTTTATATTTGTTTTAATTTTCATTTTGTTTTTTTTTTTCTTTGGTGCATCGTGTCCAGTGCAAAATAAACATTTTTTCTTTCTTTTCTTTCTTTTTTTCTTTCTATCATTATATTGTGATAATCCGCTTCTCAAGCATAAGGGTGCTTTTCCACCAGAGATGTGCTATGTTACATTGCTGTGGATGCGTTTGGCTTCCACCAATCATATACATAGCTTAGCACTGGTGGAAACGGACTCAGCTAAACTATGTTTTTATATGGAAAGATGCGTGCTATAGATGACTATCGATACATCGCATACAAGCTGCACATCTTCCTCACAAGTCTTTCTGCCCAAAAAGCTAGGCGCCTAAATAGAGGTGATCTATATAAAAAAAAAACTTTAAACTAGTTTCAAAGACAATTCAATAGTTTCTTACCATAATTCAACTGCAGCTTCCGCACCACAAAGTCATATTTCTGATTGAGCCAGCGCACCGCGCCGGTTCCTGTGGCCACTAGCTGGTCTTCATTTGTCACCACTTGGGGTTCAGGGCTGGAAGGAAGAAAATACAATATATAGAGTGACTGGTAAATTAGTGAACGATATTCAAACACGTGATTGTACTCATGATTACAAACAACTTTCCCAAACTTCTTTTTGTATACTCATTAGTTTTCTTTTTATTACAATAACAAAATGCGCGCGCGCCCTATAACAATCAAGCAATCATGGATTGGGAAGAAGGTATCCCAATCCACAATTGCCCAACAACCCTCAAGCTCCTAACCCCAAAAGACCGGTAACGCACTTGTTACGCCTCTGGTATTTCAAGTGTCCTTGGGCAACTGCGATTGCTTACCATCAGGTGATCCGTCTGCTCATTTATCAGCTTGTTATTATTATTTTTTCATATAAATTAATCTCCACGGACTCGAGCCCTTGTTTATTATATTAAAAACTTACTTCTCAGTGGTCTCGGCGGGTGGGTTCTCAATGATGGCCACTTCATACTCCTGCTGTCCATCGACCTGTGTGCCGCTGCTGAGTTCAAACTGTTGATATGTGTTCGGTTGTTCTTCTACTGGTTGCTGAAAATTGTGAGATATTATTTTATTGTAACTTTCGTGAGATGTACTAAATTAATTGTTATGTTACATCATTCTGCGACACACGACGCGGCGATTGTCGCGGAATGCTGCTCATGAATATGAGCCTCTAGCGTGGCTTGAAACTAGTCGAGTTCCTTGTCAAACAGTTACGTGAGTAAGCCGATAACATATAATAATTAATTTGGTGAGATATTGTTTTAATTGCGTTAAAGCCTTTAACTGCCATCAGAAAACTGTTGAAGACTTATCCTCAACTAATGTAGGTCACCGGTGATCTATGTGGCAGTTACCAAATAAAGAACATTGACTGTCTCGTTGATCGAGTGGTCGCAAGTGCGATTGCCGGGCACGGGGTCTTGGATTCGATTCCCGGGTCAGGTAAAGCGAGTTTTATTGATGACTGGCTTCTGCCAGTGACTTGAATGATCCCGGTTATTCCCATGCTCGTGGGAATCCTCTCTTAGTGCTCCCTAAGTAAGTACCCTAAGTCTGACTCGTAGATTGAGTGGTTGCAAGTGTGACTGATCAATCTCGGGTTTAATTCCCGGATCGGTCACAGAATATCTGGCATCGTACAGTATATGGTGTTACAAATGGTGAAAAGCGAAGATCTATTAACTTATTACAAAGAAATGCAAAGCAAGGAATAACTCAATTCCCTGAATAAAAAGAACTATTAGGATTTTTTGTTTTCGAAAATCCCACAGTAATAGCATGAATTCTGAAACATTTTGACTAATAAAAGTAGTAATTACTCCTTAGTACAACACAAAAAAATTGAAATGGAAGGCTAACTGACCAAAAATGGACCAAAAAAGTAACTTTCTGGAATGGCACACTAGGCAAAAGAACAAAAGGAAGACCTATTACACGATGGGAAGACGACATTAAAGCAATAGCTGGTCCAAATTAAAGAAAAGTAGCTGAAGACAGAGACAAATGGGCGTCACTGGAGGAGGCCTTCACCCAACTTGGGGTTCCAGTAGATTAAATTAAAAATAAATGTTATAAAAATACATAGAAATAAAGATACATATAGAAATAAGTAAAGAAAGAAAATTTATACTAACTGGAAATAAAAGGCTTTTTTATTTTATTTATTTTTACATAAGCTGCCTACCAAGAAAAGTTCCATCAAAAGCAGTTATTTCAATAGTTATTAGAAACAAACTCCAATTTTATTTAGTTATTAGTCAAGATGAATTAACACATTCAACATGTTTTTAGATCATACAAAAGTACCTATGTGTTTTAAGTAAGAATCAAATCAAATTAAATACATTATAAAACAGCTGATCACACAGCCATAAGTGTGTTTTTCCATTATAAATGTGCTATGTTACTATGATACGAAGATGTAATAGCTAAGCTGAGAAACTGTTCTACCATTTCCACTGATACTAATTATTAATTTTCCCTCCAACTTTGTCAAATAAAAAAAAAATCTAATTCAAAACATCTGTTCCACATTCAAAGTATGTTTGCAACTCTTTTGTGCAAAAACTACTGATTGGATTTGGATAAAATATGGTACAAAGACGGATTATAGTTTAGAATAGCATAACGGATACTTTTTACCCCAATAACACGGTGGAAAGAAGCAAAATTGTAGTTAAAAATAACAAACTCACAGTAGTAACTTCAGTGTTGCTTTGGACAAAGTTAGCTCCTTCTTCTTCAGGCTCTCCTTTCACGTCATATATCGTCTCTGCCATCACGATCCTTCCAGAAGAATCCATGGTCCACATACCACCGAAAGCGAAGTTAGAAGGGTTGCCACTCTGCTCGTAAAGTATGACGGTATTAGGCCCCAATTGTACTGGTTCCCCCTTCATATTTACGAAGACTGGCTGCTCGAAGTTACCCTCAACCAGCTGCCCCGTGTGCACGATCTGCTGGCCCTGCTCCACAGGAACTTCCACCACCTGATTCACCACCTCAACCTTTTCTTTCTCCTCTTGAACATTTTTTCTGTTCACCATAATTTTTTGTTTTTTCTCACCCTCGCCACTCTCATCACTTTTCCTCTTAATCACAGTTTTCTTCTTGTTTTTCTTGTCCATTTTTATTATTGTTTTTGTTTTAATTTAAACACTAAAACGAGCGTTTCGACGCTAAATATTGTGGTTTATTGTTGGGCGAACCGCCTCGCCCAAGGCACGACATTTTAACACTTTTTTGCAATTATACAAGGTTATACTAAGTCTTATTTCATACAAAGATCTATAATAACATTATCTACAGTAAATAAACAAAGTATTTTATTGTTTTGTTACCGGATAATTGAGATAATTTCAAAATTATGCCAGTAGGAAAAAGACAACTCAAAAGGAAGCCATTTTTAAATGGCGGCAAGCTTTTTTCTCTTTCTTGCAGTCGTGGCATCCCTTTCTCCAGCCCCAGTTTCGTTCTGAAACTATAAAGAGTGAATGATTTTAATTTTAAATTTTTACCCGACTGTAGGAAGGGTGCAGCAGGTTATTGTTAAGTTTATTCTGATTTTGTGTTAAACAATATTTTTTGTAGGTAAAGTCAATCTGTTCGCGCTCACGGTCATATAAACTAACTCTGAACTATAAGTTTTTAGTATTTATTCATAAGTTCTTTGATTTATTATTTACCAACTTTATGTTCGCTAGTTTTTCCTACATGGTGTACAAATATTCAAACTAGTTATTCTTATACTGCACAATGATGTCGGATTATGTCGGATTATGTACGGTTAAAGTCATGAATTAGTTCTTAAGATCTGACAAAACCGTGCTTTCTTCAAGGTCCTTGATTGTGCTTATTGGCACAAAAACAAAAACATGTATCTAATACTTTCAAGACCAAACAAAACTTAACATTGAACAATTGAACTTGCACTAAAATGTTCAGTCATCGTGTATTTCGAATCTGTGACGCATCATCTGATCGTTTCCGTCATCATGACTTTTAGTTCATTCGCGAAACGTCAGTTGATCGTCAAAAGAAGTAAATAACCTATTTTTTTGTATTATTCTGACGAAAACAATAACCTTCGAGGTTAATTAAACATTATTTATGTGCGATAAGGTCATACAAAACCAGTTTACATGCTTATCCTCAACACACTTACGATTTTGCTACAAGTAGCGTTCATAGTGTCTATGTCCTTACTGTCCATGAATATAATCCGATATTTTACTGGTGGTGTTAAGAAAATGGCTTTAATTGCTCCTGCGATGTTCGTTAACCACGGAGGAGGTCCTATGCCGCTTCTGGGGGACAAAGACCACGCAGGACTGACGAATTTCCTGCGCGACGGCGTCCAAAAGCATTTGAATTTAAAGGAGATAAAAGGTATTATTCTTGTGACTGCCCACTGGGAAGAGAGTGTCGTTACTATATCTTCTGGTAAGCATCACGATCTATACTTCGATTACTACGGATTTCCGCCAGAAACATACAAATATAAGTATGACGCGCCCGGAGATCCGGCTTTAGCAGAAAGAATACATCATACGTTGAAAAAGGCGGGAATAAAATCGAAATTGGATCCGAAAAGAGGTTGGGACCATGGAGTTTTTGTGCCAATGATGTTGATTAACCCTGCAGCCAGTGTTCCTATAGTACAAATATCAGTTTTGTCCAATCAGGATCCGGAACAGCATTATAAACTTGGGCAAGCGTTATACGAATTTAGGAAAGAAGGTATAGCCATTTTAGGCTCAGGAATGTCGTATCACAACATGAGAGAATTCATGCTAGGCCGACACCAATCGTCCGTAGTAAACAAAGAATTTGATGAATACTTAAACAAAGTTTGCACTGCGGAGGATGAGGCTCAACGAAAAGAAGGTTTGGTGTCCTGGAGACAGCAGAAAGGGGCTACGGAAGCTCATCCGATGAGGGCAGCCGAGCATTTTATGCCGTTGATAGTTATTGCGGGCGCTGGAGGCTCCAAACCTGGTGAACGTATCTTCAATTGGGACATGAGTGGAGTATTCCGACTAAGTGCCTTCGTATGGAAAGATGAGTGATTGAATTTTTCTAGAATATTCTAGATTATGTCAGTATCTCGTGAATATTGTTTGCGTAATCGTGATGCAGGCATTTTTTTTTAAGAATGCAAGTGAACTTTCATATCTACAGTAATGCAATATTTTAAAAACCTAACAAGTGGAAGGTTTTATATATTTCTTAATAAAAAGGGTAATTTTTTGAGGTGGAAGCTTGATACGCTGAGGTAATAAGTATAGATATTATAACTATTTAGGATCCTATTTTTCACATAATATATTTTGGTATAATGGTTTTGGCATAAGAGCATTTTCACATAATTGTTTTTCATATAATCAGTAGATTGTGGTCACAAATACATTTATAAAGAGAGATTTATCATTAAATTATGCTTTTAATTTTATGTATAAACATTATTTTGCAACATTATTTTGCATAATTAAAAGTATGTGTAAATTGGCTTGTGTAAGAAAATTATGTCACATTATACGATTAATTATTATGTTATCGGCTTACTCACGTAACTGTTTGACTCGACTAGTTTCAGCCGTGCTAGAGACTCATATTCATGAGCAGCATTCCGCGACACGACGCGGCGATTATCGCGCTGCTACAGCTGACGCCTCTAGCATGGCTTGAAACTAGTCGAGTTCCTCGTCAAACAGTTACTTACTTCTAGTTTTTTTTAAATACTTATTTATTTGATGTTAATTTATTTCAAATTATGTCTGTCAAGGTTTTTTTTTTGTAAAAATGTTTTTGTACGTATTTTTGATTGAATTTTGGTCTGATACACAAAATGGTTGTTTTATTTTAGCTAGTACATAGTACAGAACAGGGGCCTTAGTCTACTATTACAATTGTGTCAGAATGGTCGATCATTGAGCAGTGCAAGAGGGACGGAGCTATACAATCTACATAGCTCCGTCCCTCTTGCACTGTATCATGTATAAATTTTATTGTATACGAAAAAGTCGAACTGATTTTACCTATCTGAGGGCTCACGAGTTTGCTTTTTGGCCTACTCTAATGAACCAACCAATCAGAAAGCTTAGTAGGAGTTTGCTTTACGTCAAGAAAAAAGAAATGAGAGCGCGTTCGACGATCTGATTGGTTGGTTCTTGGTTTATTCGAGTCGGCCAATCAGTACCCTTAATACGAGTTTGCTTTACGTTGAACGAGATCGAAACAAAAGCGCGTTCGGCACTCTGATTTATTGCTGGTTCTTGGATAATTTAAGTCGGCCAATCAGAGCGCCGAACGCGTTCTCGTTTTGATTACTTTATAAAGCAAACTCGTACTAAAGGTATAGTGACGCGGTAAAGCAGTTTGATCTAGTAAAACGTAACTAATTTGTGCTAAGCCCTCTAGATTATTTAATATTTTATTTAATCCCGGCTTAAGTGATACCACGGCCTTACAGTACAACGGCGTGAAATAACGCTTGCGTGGTGTTTTGCCGTGTAAAGGTACGCGTCCACAGGCCCACATCGTACGCATCGCACGCAACGGATTTTAGTTTGTCTTGTATAGAAACTCATACAACTGCGTCCACTGATCCGCATCGTACGGACCGCATCATCGGCAATGCCTACATGCGATGCGTACTGATGACGTCATACGGAATGCGTACGATGCGGGCCTGTGGATGCTTACCTTTAGTGACGGTACCGGAAAATTTTGCTTTTTATGTCTACTTAGTAATTTATTTGATAAAATAAAGAGATGCAATAAGCTTTTTATAATTAAGGGACCATTTCGCTAAATAACAATAAGGGTTGCTTATTTTTAAGTAAATTAACTAAATTATAACATTTAATGAAGATTCTAAAGTGTTTTTATTTTACATTTTGTTTTTATCTCAGCTATTTGATTTTCAAATCTTGTTTTTTTTTTTTTTTTTTTCATCTTTATTTAAGGGATTTTATCACATAGCGATAATGTCACCCCGTGACTTACAACGAAAATCTTATCTAATAATACATTGGGTATCTTATGAACTAGTTAAGCTTATACTCAAATTTACTTAGTACAAATATATCCCTGCTACTCATAAATTACATTTAGAAGTCGACACAGAATCCTAGCATCCTCTGACAGAGGAACAGCTAAGATGCTGTTACAAGTTCCTACTTCAAATTCAGACGATTTGAAGTGTCTTTCCTGCACGTTCCGGTCACATTCCATCAGAACATGATAGATATCTTCTATTACTCCACAAACTTGACAGTTTGGAGAGGTACTTTTACCCATTAAGTATTTAAATTTGTTGGATGGGATGTGACCAGATCGCATTCGCAATAAAGCCACCACATATTTCCTATCTATCTCCCTACCTTCAAACCATGGGTATCGAGGCAGTTCAGGCTGGATAGTATTATACCAGATACCTTTAAGTCGAGACCTCTCATCAAAATATTCACGCCATCTTTGCCTGCATAGTTCTCTAACATGACCCTGCCAATCTGAGTATAGCGGTGTACATGTGTAAATAATCCCTTCGTAAGACGCCTGCTGGGCCGCTGTGTCTGCTACCTCGTTACCCATGATACCAATATGAGAGGGTATCCATTGAATGGATATATTTTTATTCAGAAACTGCATCTTGCGGATGCTTTCTAAAATATGCATGGCTATCGGTAACCCTCGAAGAGTCGAAGGTATTCGAGCCAAGTGTTGGAGGCTGCTTTTTGAATCCGAAAATATAACAAAATTATTCTGATCGATATTAAGTACATACGACAAGGCTTCAGAAATAGCTATAAGTTCACAATACATAATAGAAATCTGAGAATTAATTTTAAACTGGGCTTTAACGTTAAGTTGAAAATCAAAAAAAGCAGCTCCCAAGTCTGACCCATTTTTGGACCCATCTGTAAATATTTTATAATATTGATTGTACTTATCACCTATCATTCTATCACACTTGTTACGGAGGTCATTTATATTAATTAACCTTTTTGCCATATTTATACCGTCAACCGTATCACAAATTATATTAGTTAGATCTACATTGGTTACCCAAGTGTCCAGGAAATAAATACTTAATAATGAACTAGTATACAGAGGAATTTCTGAGTACATTCTATGGACATCTACTAAAACTGGTAGTTTTTTAGTTCTCCAGGACAATCCATGGCAAAGGTCAGACAGCTCCTCTAATATACTAATAAGAATATTATTACAATCAGACCTCGATTTTAAGTAAAACTTACACGCAAGAAACAATCTTCGAATTGTCAAAGGTTGCAGGCATAGCTCAGCTTCCATGACGTGGATGGGTGTGCTTCTAATAAATCCCCCTATTACCCGCATTGCCTGGTTTTGTACTCTGTCAAGTTTTTGGAGGTGGCTGTTTACACAATTTTCGTACAAAAAGCAACCATAATCCATCCTACTTCGAATTAAAGCGATGTATAACCTTCTGAGATGTACGGGATGTACACCCCATTCCGCCCCAGCTAGTATTTTAAAAATATTTAAATAGCGACTGACTTTTTCCCGAACTTCATTTATGTGTTTACCCCATTTTAAGGAACTGTCTAACCACATACCAAGATACCTAACACAACTAATTTGTTCGATAGGATTATTATCAACAGTTAGTTGAATAGCGTTCCTTCTCCTCCCCCTACTAAAAATGCACACCTTTGTTTTCTTGTGGGAAATATTCAAACCTAATTCTGTCATCAAACTTTGAAAAATATCTAATGCATTTTGGATGTGACTTACAGAATCCAATAATTTCCTCTGCATGTCATACACCACAAAATCATCCGCGTATTGTGAGACGTAAACGTTACTTATACTTCTACAAACTTTACTTGTGGCTGCATTAAAAAGTAAGGGGGACAAGGGGTCTCCTTGAGCTATGCCTGTACCGGTAATACGAGATACTAGGATGTTATTTTGCAGTTCAATAAATAGGTGTCTTTGATGAAGATACCTCCAAAGATATTCACAAAGGATAGAACCAACACCCATGTCATCCAAAATGCCTAAAAGAGTCGTTAGACTTATATTGTTGTAAGCAATTTCAATGTCTATAAAACAACCTACCGTTGCCACATTTTTGGAAAAACCTGTTTGAATGCGTGTAACCAACCTAGAAAGTCCTTCATAACATGACTTGGATCTTCGAAAACCTGTAGTGTCATGAGATAGTAAATTATTCTTCTCAAGGAACCATTCAAGTCTACGTGTAATAATGGTATGAAATATCTTACAAAGACAGGATATGAGAGCAATAGGTCTAACACCTTCACTTGAGCCCAAGACACTACCCGGTTTCGGTATAGGAACAATTTTAACCTTTCTCCACTGCTCTGGAACAAATCCGGATAAAAAAACCTATTGTACAGGGAAGTTAGCATGATTTTAGCATTGTAAGGCAAATATTTAATCATAGAATAAGATACATTATCTTGTCCCGGGGCTGAATCCGTATTTTTAATTGAATTACTTACTTCCTGTATCGAAACCGGTATACACAATTGAGAGTTACACGACGTGAATGTAGGAGTTGGTGGTGAAACGTAATCGGGGGCCAGACTTCGCAACAATGTTTCAGCTTTACTTTGATCAACATAGGATGAAGACGATCTGTATCCTTTGACCCATTTCATGCGCTTCCACATTTCTGCAGAAGAAGTCACATTGTCGATGCTGGTGCAAAATGACCGGAAGGATTCCTTTTTGGCTTGTCGTATAAGTCTTTGCGCCTCACTCACTTTTAGCTGTAAAACTTCAAGATTATGTGGGGTGGGATTTCTTCTGAAAGTAGCTAGTGCTAGTCGTCTTTGTGCAACAATATGCGATAGATTTTGATTCCAATATGGCTTTGGTATGAATTTGTCTGAATGAAGAGGATTAGTGCACTGCTTAATCGTGGGAATATATTCATCAGCTGCAGCGTTTAAAATATTTATGAATTGATTATAAGCGGCTTGGTGATCTAAAGGCAACTCTAAGTTTGTTATTTGTTCTTCTATCGTCCGGCTATAGTTTTGCCAATCTGCTTTCTTGAAATTTCTTCGTTTTTTGAAACTATCTGATTTATTATTTTGTAAGCTGATTTTAATTATCATATGATCACTCCCCAGATTTTCATTCATGACCTGCCATTTAAATCTTAAAGCCAAATCTGTTGACACAAAGGTTGTATCTGGGGAGGATTTTTGTAAAGCTCCGTTAACTAATTTAATACGTGTATGAGTGTTATCATTGAGAGTACAAAGGTTGCTCTCCATTGCTGAATCAAAAATCTGGTTACCTCTTGTATCTGTTCTGGAAGACCAATTTGAGTGGTGGCCATTCAAATCACCGGCAACAAGAGCTTTATGTTGTGCTACTGAAAATACTTGATCTCAGTCACTTCTGCTTGTCCTCACAGATGAGGGACAGTAAATAGAAACGACGTTTTCTAGATGGCTACAGTTGTGCAGCTTAATATGAATAATTTCTATTTGTGAGTTTGTTAGATTGACATTACACTGTGTAGCTCTGATGGAGTGATGCGTGAAAACAGCCACACCACCATAACCATCATCACGATCTGCTCTGTATATATTATAACCACTCAATCTGATAGCCTTTTCAGGATCAAACCAAGTTTCACTGACTACAGCTATATGAATTTTTTCTTGATTTAATAAAGTTTCAAATTCCGTCATCTTTGATTGTAAGCTCTGGGCATTCCACTGTAACACATTGAGGTTTATGTGCCTGTTGTAACTATCCATTTTTTAATTTTGGACATAAGAGGTATTTCTGTTATAAACTCCATGATGAAAGATGAAACCCAATTAAATAAGACCTTCACACAATCCATCACTTTATTCTCCAAAGAAGCTTCGCTGTTCCAGATTTTTTCCTTTAATTTAATCCACACCAATTTCCAATTACTGTTATTCTTTTCCTTATTTAATTCAGCCACTTTCTCTGTATCTTCCTGTGATATTTCGGAATCACTATCTGTCAATGTCGTCCAATTAAACATTGTATCTGATTTCTGTTTTCTCTTCGGATCCCCCTTTTTATTATTGTATTTCTGTGTTATAGTAGCCTTCTTCTTTGCTTTCTTAAGTGTGTCAGCATATGTGTCTTTATTTTGTGATGTAGAATCTTTTCCTGTGCTTGTACTTTGACTTAGTTCCTGATATTCTCTTTCCGTCTCTTGTATTCTTCCTTGTGCTTTCTGTACGTTATTTGGTTCAGGAGGGACGTAAAGTGTTAGAGCTCGTTTATACGTGCAATTAAACTCTGCCATTAACTCTCTTATTTTCCGTTCTTTTAAATAAATTGGGCATGTACGAGACAGTGCCATGTGCTTGCCGGAACAGTTATTACACTTATAGCTTACAGTATCACAGTTGGGGTGAGACTGGCTACATTTAGGACATATCTCTCTGATAGATGAGCAGACTCGAACTGTGTGCCCAAATCTCCAACACCGAGAGCATTGAGTTACAGGAAACTGATAGGGACTAACTTTTGCTCTAGTTTCAAATATGTATACATAGGTAGGTAAGGAGGACCCCTTAAAAGTTAATCTGACAGCTTCTCCAGGTTCCCAATGGCCACTATTTGTATTACGGCGTTTTAATCTTTTAATACCTGTTATTTCAGTATCACAAGTTAAACTCTCCAATATTAATTCGTCCGATAAATCTAAATCTATATCCTTAATAACGCCGTAGCTTTCTTTTATCTCTAGAGTTTTTTGACATTTTAGACCGTTTTCTTTAAAATATTTGGATTCTATTAATTTATTTGCACTTTCTTCATTATTGAATTGGATTAGAACTTTGAATGCGTTAATATATTTAATGTTTGTAATGTCCGGGATGTTCTCTAATTTAAGTAACTTGGCAAGTCCAAACTGTTTTGGTATTTTCTCAACAGAGGTTATACTGACTTCAATTTTATCTTCGGGTACTCTAATCTCATCGGACACCAGACTTGTTCGGGCAAAACGTTTACCCCGCCTCGTTATGTTTGTCCACATTTCGTCATGATCCATCTGTCTAGTTCTTTTACTGCACCTTACTCCTTCAATTTCTCCATTAATTGGCATAGATTCTCCTAATATCTCCATATTCTCACAATTACTAATAGTCCCACTACACGCTTCTATTTCATTATTCTCAATAGCTATCTCACTTGATTGTTCATATTGTTGTTCGTAACTATCCATTACTGATAAGCATTTCTATACAATTAAACAACTGCACGGTCGAGCGCAAGTGGTTAAACCGGTTCGAAATCACCACGATAACACGCGCCCGCGCGCAACTGATTTTCAAACCTGCTGATCAAACTTTCAGCCAATCTACCAACAAGGCAATTTGGAATGAGCACCTAGCTTCACTGACAGACTATTAGCAGCTAATAGCACAGCTGCTGTGCTATTAGGCCATGTTCATATGGCAAGGGTTGAACACGCTTAATCAAAATGCGCCTACAAATTTAAGTGTGGGAGAGCCATGCTTCGGCACTGCTGGGCCGGCTCGACCGGAGTGATACCACGGCTGAGCAGAAAACCGACGTGAAACAACGCTTGCGTTGTGTGAGTGAGATAACCGGAGACCCAATTACCCCCCTTGCCAATCTCCGTTTTCCCAACAACCCTTAAATTCCTAACCTCCAAAAAGCCGGCAACGCACTTGTAAGTGTAACGCCTCTGGTGTTTCAAGTGTCCATGGGCGGCGGCGATTGCTTACCATCAGGTGATCCGTCTGCTCGTTTACCGGTTTGATACATATGAGAACACGCGCGTTGGCCGCTGCACCAACTCCCGACTGTGATGACGGGCGCTTTGAGATCATTGGTGATCTATGTATCCGTTTATCAGAGAGCGCTGCTGCCCGGTCTCTGTCAAATGTATAGTCCCTTTGTCGGGTATGGTATATCCGCGGAAAGAGAGAGCGATGGTGAGTGACAAAAATATTTATTCTAATCTGCCTCGTAGGACTGTAGTCATAAGTAGATAGGTACCTATTTGTTTTTTAATTTGCTATAGTGCTTATCTTGCGGTCAACCCGTTATCTTGCAATGTAATGCAACCATAATTATTATCCATGTGAAAATTAAAAACAATTATTTATCAAAATTGATAAAACTGTGTTCAATGGCAGGATGACTAGCTAGTCTTTAAATGTATGGTTATTTTTAAATTATGTGTCTCCACACTAGGATTGTCTCCTGTGTCGTGGGTGCGTTTACAAACATACAAGTTCACATATACATGACACCCAGACCCGAAACACCAGAGGCGTTACAAATGCGTTGCCGACTTTTTGGGGAATTTTGAATTTGAGGATTGTCGGTGATCCGTGTTCAGAGATTTTTGGGCTTCCGTCGGTTATCTGTGAGGCCGTGGCATCACTCCGGTGCAGCGAACCCAAATCTCAGGATGTCTACGTATTTTTTATTTAAATCTAGTCTTATACATATAGGGCGACTGAAAAGCACGCGCTCGCGCGAAATTTTGTTTTGATATTGTAACATAAAACTAATGAGTATACAAAAAAGTTTCTTCGGGAAAGTTGTTTGTAATCATGAGTACAATCTCGTGTTTAAATATCGTTCACTAATTACCAGTCACCCTATACATTGTGCGCAGACAATCTAGATTCTAGATTATAATTATATAAATACCTAGTATTCCTATGTATTTCTTGCGTGGCATAGATAATTAAATGAATCAGTAATAAAATCACGCATGTAATAAAATATTATTTATTGTATATGTATAAATATGAATAATTCACATAAATATAGGTAAGAACTTGTAGGTAAACAACAGGAAATATATCAATAATTCATTCTTGTAGCAAAGCTAGAGGATTCTATTATTAGTAATTCATTATTATAACTGAATCCTCAAGGTCGCAAGTGCGACTGCCGCACAAGGGGTTTGATTCCCGGGTCAGGCCAAGTGTTACTGGCGAGCGTCGCTCGAAAACGATCGAGTGTCGATTCGCATTACGCGCATTATCGCATTACTCGAAAACAATCGAGAATTAGGTACTCAAAAACAATCAAGCATTACTCGAAAACAATCGAGAGATACTCGAAAAAAAGAACACGGTGCGAGGTTCTTGTTCCTGTAGTCATCAGGAATCGAGACCCGAGACCTGTGCTCATCTGTCGCGCAGTTAGTATTTGATCCAATGGATTATTCATTACACGACTGTTTAATTCCTTCCCAATCCCCGATTCCCCAACAACCCTTAAATTCCTAACCCCCAAAAGGCCGGCAACGCACTTGTAACGCCTCTGGTGTTTCAAGCGTCCATGGGCGGCGGCGATTGCTTACCATCAGGTGATCCGTTTGCTCGTTTACCGACTTTACCATAAAAAAAAAAATATATTTCTCAAAGAAAACCCTGGATAAAAGCGCTAGTCTCAGACCCTACTCCGATCATGACTATACCACAAACTTACAAATGCAGACGGCAAAACTTAGAACTAATAAAAGTTCCAAACAAAAATGTCAACATTGGACATCTTTTGCGAAGAAACTAGCGCCACTGACAACGGAAAACGTAAGTTTGTTGCAAATGCAGAGTGTAGAATGACTATACAAAACAGTATTTACTTACTCATTTAAAGATAACATCGTGTAGTGTGTATAATATATAATATTACGTAGTTAAATAAGAATAATGACGATAAATAAAATAATCTTAACAGTGATTATATTCAATTTTATAACACAAATCAAAATGGAGGACGTATATTTCGCGCCATCGCTGTTTTTAAATCATGGCGGCGGTCCGTACCCCGTTTTGGGTGAGAAGAACAATTTGGAGATCGCTGACGCGTTGAGAAATGTCTCGAATTATGTGGATTTGGGTCGTTTGGGGGCCATAGTGGTGGTGACGGCGCATAGGGAGGAGGATGTGGTCACTATATCGTCTGCGGAACGACATTCCTTGGTCTATGATTATTATAATTTTCCACCGGAAAGTTATGAACTAAAGTACAACGCTCCAGGTAATAATTTTATTCATTTATTTTGCTTTTTAATTGAAAATAGGGATGATTCTCCGACTCTTAATTGATTTTGTCTGGATTTTAAAAGAGACTATGACCTCTGAGTTTGTTTCGGCATTTCTTCTCAGAGTAGTCCGATAGGAAATGCCGGCCCCATCTAGTTATTTAAGAGATTGACGTGTAAAAGAGTTACATTTGTAAAAATAAATATCATTTATGATATTTAAAATTAAAAATCTATTTAGTTCGTCAGTTAGGTAATGGAAAAATATTAGAAACGTTTTTTTTATTTTGCCATATAAGATAACAATACTTAGATAAAACGAATCAAAGTTTAGGAGTGGGAGCAAATACTTCTATGTATAAAACGTACCTAGAAGTAACGTCACGCGGTATTTAAAATCGAAAGTATTTGTTTCCGTAAGAAAATAAAAAATACGTGTGTAATGTTTTAAAATAATCTACAAGACGGACATTGAAATGAAAATTAGTCATCTACCATATTGCAGTGTTTATTTTACAGTGATTGATTCTGTTTGTCACTGTCCTCATTGTAAGAGATAACAGTTGTCATAATATTGATATCGTATTGGCATTACATTAATTACACACACAATGTCACGCCTTTTTATCTCCGAAAGGGTAGACAGAGGTGCACATTACGGCACGTAATGCCGCTATACAATGTATACACACTTTTCACCATTTGTGTTATAAGTCCCATGTAATAGGTGGTGAGGTTATTGCCATATACTGGGCATAATTCCAGACAGACAGAAAAGTATTTTTATTATAATAAAACGTTGCCCTACGCTAGGATTCTCTCCAGTGCCGTGGATGCGTTTACAAACATACAAGTTCACATACACATGACACCCAGACCCGAAACAACAATTTGTGGATCACACGAAGAGTTGCTCCGTGCGGGAATCGAAACCGCTACACGTTACTTGGCAGCCGGTTGCTCAGCCACCGCACCAACCGTGCAGTCGTTGCAATAATTAATAATTTATCAATCCTTATGCCGACAAAACATGCAATCACCTAGAAATCACGATTCGTTTTATAAATAAATCAGAATGAATTTTAATGTTCTTGACCGAATTTTCTTAATTGCAGTCAGTGTTAAGAATTGTATTACTTAATTACTTACTCGGTACATATTTTAGCATTTATTTTCATTATTTGCCTCGTTGGTCGAGTGGTCACAAGTGCGACTGCTGGACAAGGGGTCTCGGGTTCGATTTCCGGGTCGGGCAAAACATTACTGGGCTTTTTTCGGTTTTTCGAAAAAAATCTCAGTAGTAGCACGGTGTCTGGAATTGTGTCCAGTATATGGCAATAGGCTCACCCCCTATTACATGGGACTACTTAAACAAATGGTGAAAAAGTGGGTGTACATTGTATAGCGACATTACGTACTGTAATGTGCACCTCTGCCTACTCCATCGGGGAAAAAAGGCGTGACGTAAACAAAAATGTTTTAGAATTCTATTACCTACTTACTTAGATACTGGGTGCATATTTTAGCATTTATTTTCATTAACTTCTGACCAGCTTAACCCGGATGTAAGTTTGACTCTCTAAGTAGGTATTATTTGGGTCTGCGGACGGCTGACGACTAGAGGTCTTAGTATGACTTTATTTTACGTAAAACGAGAGCGCGTTCGGCGTTCTGATTGGTAGATTCATTCGCGCCAATCAATTAGAGCGCTGAACGTTTCGTTTTCGTTAAACGTAAAACAAACTCGTACTAAAGTTAAAGAACCAGTTCGCGTTCGCGTTATGCATGCGTCTCGATGGACCACTACAGATGGAGCCCAATAGGACTGATGTCCGACCCGGAGCTACGGACTACCTAGCGGGTTTACCGGGGCTCCGGCTCGAAAAGCAGGAGTAGGAACGGGATGGTTTTTAGTTAGTAAGAGTCTGACGCTTCCTCTCGCCTCGAAACACCCGAGGCGTTACAAGTGCGATGCCTTTTGGGGGTTATAAATTTAAGGGTTGTTGGGGCATCGGGGATTGGGCAGATTGGGAAAGGGAGAAATTGGGCCTCCGGTAACCTCACTCACACAACGAAACAACACAAGCGTTGTTTCATGTCGGTTTTCTGTTCATTCGTGCCGAAGCATGGCTCTGCCACACTTAAAGTCTAATGAAAAAGCTACTTACCTAATGTTAGATTTAACTTAAATACCAGTTTTTTTTTCCTATTTCCAGGCGATCCAGTATTAGCGACAAGAATACACGAAGCGTTCAAAACCGCGGGCATCGCGTCCCGATTGGACGACCAAAGAGGCTGGGACCATGGCGTCTTCATACCGATGATGTTGATTCACCCCAAGGCAGATATACCCATCATACAAGTCTCTATATTGAAGAACCAAAACGCGGCACAACATTACGAAATAGGACGAGTCTTGTATCAATTCAGGAAAGAAGGAGTCGCCATATTTGGATCAGGACTATCTTACCACAATATGAAAGAATTTCGTAAAGCAATACCTGATGTTGAAAAAGACATTGTTAATAAAGATTTTGATAGTTTTTTGAATGAAGTGTGTACTGGGGATGAGGGGAAGAGAAAGAGAATAGTGTTTTGGGAGCAGGAGAAGGGGGGGTATGAGAGTCATCCTTTGGGAGAGGCTGACCATCTTATGCCTCTGATTGTCAACGCAGGAGCTGGTGGGCCAAAGTGCGGGAGAAACATTTTTGATTCTGTGTTTCTGGGTAAATTCAAAATTAGTGGGTTTATTTGGGACTAGCTACTTCCGCGCGGTTTCACCCGCTCTGCTTGGCTCCTATTTGTCATAGCGTGATGTTTTATAGTCTATAACCTTCCTCGATAAATGCACTACCCAACACAAAAATAATTATTCAAATCGGACCAATAGTTCCGGAGATTAGCGCGTTCAAACAAACAAACAATCAAACAAACTCTTCAGCTTTATAATATTAGTATAGTATAGATATAGATTCTTAATGTTCATTTAGAAATATTTGTAGCGCGGCAGTTAGCCGCACTCAAAGACATTATTTTGATGATTACTTAAACTATTCCTTAGTAACGATTTTGTATTGAAAACTATTGCTAAGGACTGGGTTAAGTAACCATTAAATGACTCTGAGTACGGCGGTAAGGGTATAATTCCTGGATTGTTTGCCACGCCATAATAGGAATGATGACGGGGTATGAAAATTAAAAATCTATTTAGTCCGTCAGTTAGGTAATGGAAAATATTAGACACGTACTTTTTTTATTTTGTCATATAAGATAACAATACTTAGATAAAACGAATCAAAGTTTAGGATAGAAAGCAAAATACATCATTTCTACGTATAAAACGTACCTAGAAGTGACGTCACGCGATATTTCAAATCGATATATCTTCGAAAGTATTTGTTTCCGTAAGAAAATAAAAAATACGTGTTTAATGTTTTAAAATAATCTACAAGACGGACATTGAAATAAAAATTAGTCATCTACCCTACTTGTAGAATGACTGCAGAACAAGGAAATTGATTTACCTTATACCTACATGTAAGTTTTAACTTTGTACACATAATACTCAAGTGAAATATAACAATATTCTAAGAAATACTTTTGTATTATTGTAAAAATCATCGTGTGTGTGACCTTTCCGATGATCGCCATAGGAAGCGATCTTCAGGGTATGCAGTCTGTCTTGAGCAGCGTAAGACCTAGCGGGTTGCTGTGACTCCGGCTCGAAGCAGGAGTAGGAACAGGGTGATGTTCATTCAGTCTCTCTCGAGTGAGAGAGAGAGAGAGAGAGAGAGAGAGAGAGAGAGAGAGAGAGAGAGAGAGAGAGAGAGAGAGAGAGAGAGAGAGAGAGAGAGAGAGAGAGAGAGAGAGAGAGAGAGAGAGAGAGAGAGAGAGAGAGAGAGAGAGAGAGAGAGAGAGAGAGAGAGAGAGAGAGAGAGAGAGAGAGAGAGAGAGAGAGAGAGAGAGAGAGAGAGAGAGAGAGAGAGAGAGAGAGAGAGAGAGAGATATCCTCACACAAGGTGGTGGAAGTCGTTTCATTGTTTTCGAGCATAGATCGAAATATAAATCTTACAGAATGCCGACGTGAAACAACGCTTGCGTTGTGTGTGTGAGATTACCAGATACCCAATTACCCCCAATCTTCCCAATCCCCGATTCCCCAACAACCCTTAAATTTCTAACCCCCAAAAAACCGGCAACGCACTTGTAACGCCTTTGAAGTTTCAAGTGTCTATGGGTGGCGGCTATTGTTTACCATCAGGTGACCCGTCTGCTCGTTGGCCAGCGTAGTATATTTACGTGAGGAAACCGTTTACCGTTAACCGTTATGTAAGTTGTTTTTAGTTAATTTAGCATGTCTCCCAATGGGTACAATTTGGGTGGCTTCAAATCATGAGTTGCTCCCGTTAATAGGTTCGCTCGTGTTGCAATAGGTTGTTTAAATTGTAGGCTGCATCATCGCTTACCATCAGACGAGATAGCGGGCAAGCGCCTACTTGGTAGTAGACCAATAAATATAATCCATCTATAGACACCGTACCATAGTCAGCCCTTATGACACCCGAAGAATCAGAGTGGTGATACGAGTAAAAAGGATTATTTCTTTTTCAACATCACCAAACGGCAATATCAATTAATAACTATGTAGGTAGAGTGATTCAAGAGGAAGGTTTATATGTATAATACATGCGTAATATACCGCCATTGCACCCATGCGCAGCTGGGGCGAGTCGCTAGTGAATAAATAAAACAAACTAAATATTAATCGTTCTTTATTTTCAATGAGTATGAGTATTTTATAAAACAAAATATAATAGAATGGAATGAATCATGATTAGGTATATAAAAATATTTATAATACTGAGACTGACGCCCGAATACTGAAACGCTACTCAATTTTAAGTTGTGCTTAAATATCGTGCTATCTCTGTCATTTTATAAAGAATTGATAGGGACAGAACTAGTTTTGAGAGCGTCTTAAAATTGACTAGCGTTTGAGTATTCGGACATGAGATCCACAGCTAATCTATTCCCAAATAAACCCACTAATTTTGAATTTGTTTGCGTACACAGAATCAAAAATCTTTCTCCCGCACTTTGGCCCACCAGCTCCTGCGTTGACAATCAGCGGCATTAGATGGTCAGCCTCTCCCAAAGGATGACTCTCATACCCCCCCTTCTCCTGCTCCCAAAACACTATTCTCTTTCTCTCCCCCTCATCCCCAGTACACACTTCATTCAAAAAACTATCAAAATCAACATTTTCAATTAAGCTATCATTACAACGTTTAGCTCTTTGGAATCCATCTTCATTGTGGTAGGAGAATCCTGATCCAAATATGGCGACTCCTTCTTTCCTGAATTGGTACAAGACTCGTCCTATTTCGTAATGTTGTGCCGCGTTTTGGTTCTTCAATATAGAGACTTGTATGATGGGTATATCTGCCTTGGGGTGAATCAACATCATCGGTATGAAGACGCCATGGTCCCAGCCTCTTTGGTCGTCCAATCGGGACGCGATGCCCGCGGCTTTGAACGCTTCGTGTATTCTTGTCGCTAATACTGGATCGCCTGGAATAAGGAGAAAATATTGGATTTATTATGTTTGTTTTGGAAGTTATTTTTCTTTAGTTATTTGTCTTGTTTCTACGGGACAAGCCGTGAGTAGAATTTATCCAAATTTTTACATAGGGGTAACAATGCTCTCTGATAAAACTTAACTTTTTTACTGTTTGCCATATCTGTAAATTACATATAGCAAACCGTAGGGTGCTTTTCCACCAGAGATATGCTATGTAGCTATGCTATGTAGCTATGCTACGAAGATGTGTAATTAACTAACCTAACGCATCCACAGCAACGTAGCATAGCTCAACGCTAGTGGAAAAGCACTCTTAGTTAGAGAAGGCTTACTATGTACAGCTAATATAGTAAGCCTTTAAGTGACTCCCGTCGTTCTGGGTTAGGCGACTTAGGCGAGAGGGAGTTTCAGAGTCTTACTGACTAAAAACCAATCCGTTCCTACTCCTGCTGTGTTAATTGCCATAATTTATTACGTTTAACCCGCATTTATTGTTATTAAAATAATACAATGCTTAAAACTCGAGTGTAGAAGAGCCATGCTTCGGTACTCCGGCCGGCTCGACCGGAGTGATACCACGGCCGAGCAGAAAACCGACGTGAAACAACGCTTGCGTTGTGTTTCGTTGTGCGAGTGAGGTTACCGGAGGCCCAATTACTCGGCTTCCTAATCTCTCAACAACGGCAGGTCTCAAAAAGCCAAAACACCACAGATAGGGTCCAATAGGGCTGCGCCCGATCTAAAGCTGCGGACAACGTAACAGGTTACCGGGGCTTCGGCTTAAAAGAGAAGGAACGGGGTGATTTTTAGTCAGTAAGAATCTGACACTCACTCTCGCTTCACCCAAGGCGAGAGATGTTATTGGATGATTTCCCCCATTTTGATAAATTCTATCATTAAAAATTCTTACGCGACCGAAGCCGCGGGCAAAAGCTAGTTACTAATATATAAGTAAATATGCTTTAAACTTATCAACAGTTGTGTGCTTTGTACTAACAAATGACATAATAGGTAATTAGCCTTATCTGTCCTTTGTTATTTTTTTTTTATGTTAAAATTCCGTTTTATCTCTCGTATCATGAGTCAACAACAGACAGTTTGTGTTCCCTGATGGGTATAACCTGGGTGTCTTCAAAGCCCGAGTGAATAGGTTGCTTATGGGCAGACATGCTCCATCGTAGGCCGCATCATCACTTACCATCAGGTGAGATAGCGGCCAAACGTCGACCCATTAAATGTAAAAAAAAAAAGACCTTTTGTTCTCCTAAGTGACATACAGACAGAGGTACTTACACGTACTTCTGCCTAGAATTTTGTTGGAAATATAAATAAGAATGCCTCGTTGGTCGAGTGGTGCGATGCCATTTCCGGGTCGGGGAAAGTAACATTGGGGTTTTTTCGGTTTTTTCAACATTTCTCACCCCCTATTACATGTTACTTATAACACAAATGGTGAAAAGTGTGTGTACATTGTGCAGCGGCATTACGTGGCGTATTGTGCACTTCTGCCTACCACTTCAGGGATAAAAGGCGTGTCGTATGTTAAGTTAAATCAAATAACCACAACGTTTTGTCTAATTAAAGGCATTTTCGTGTATCTAAAGTTAATTTTGATTCTTTATGCAAAATCTAGTGATAAAAGAACAACTAATATACAAAAAAACATCACGCCTTTTTATCCCCGAAGGGGTAAGCAGAGGTGCACATTATCAGTACGGCATGCCGCTATACAATGTACTTTTCACACCTTTTCACCATTTACGTTTCAAGTCCCATGTAATAAGGGTTGACCCTAATTCCCATAAACTGAGCACAATTCCAGACTCCGTGCTGCAGCTGAGTAATTTTCGAAAAGCCCAGTAATACTTTGCCCGACCCGGTAATCGAACCCGAGACCCCTTGTCCAGCAGTCGCACATGCGACCACTCGACCAACGAGGCAGTCAATAACAAAACAAAAAATAATAAAAATAAACATACCTGGCGCGTTATATTGGTACTTATAACATTCAGGTGGGAAATTATTATAATCATAGACCAAGGAATGTCGTTCCGCAGACGATATAGTGACCACATCCTCCTCCCTATGCGCCGTCACCACCACTATGGCCCCCAAACGACCCAAATCCACATAATTCGAGACATTTCTCAACGCGTCAGCGATCTCCAAATTGTTCTTCTCACCCAAAACGGGGTACGGACCGCCGCCATGATTTAAAAACAGCGATGGCGCGAAATATACGTCCTCCATTTTGTTTGATTTTTGTTATAAAATTTAATTGTTAATAACACTGCAACTGCGTTCGTGAGTAATGCAACTGCGTTTGTCATTGGTTTTTTTATGTACATTCTATTTTCCTTAATAAGTTCAATGTGGCCAGAGGTTAAAATGAAAAAGCTACTAATTTAAAAATGTAATACGGTAGTTTCCCAACTAGTCAAATTCAATACTTTTATTGAAATGTCAAAAACGATAGTTTTCTATTAATATTGTATGAAATACTCTATTATGACGTCATAAGTTTTTGACGTCAAATAGCAGACATATTTCTAGAAATTTTGCTAGAAAAAATCGAAAATTAAGTAGTTCATCAAATCTATGAATGAGAGTGTGATTATTTTTGAATATTTTATTGTATTGAAAAGTTGTAATAATTTATTTTTTACCCAGTCATCATGCGAACTGCGGACTACCTAGCGGGTTACCGGGGCTCCGGCTCGAAGATCAGGAGTAGGAACGGGATGGTTTTTAGTCAGTAAGAGTCTGACACTCACTCTCACCTCGCCCAAAGCAAGAGAAGTCATTAAATGGTTATCCTCCCTCAAAAAAAAAAAAGTTATGACGTCATATTTTTTTTGCGTCAAATAGCATACTTACTTCTCTAAAATTAGCTAGAAAAATTAATTAAATAAGTATAATCGTCAAATTAATGAATGAAAGTACGATATATTTTGGGATATTTTATTGTATTGTATCGTCAAAATAATTTATTTTTGACTTAGGAAACTACCCAACACTACATAAGAGATAAGAAATACCAAGTTATTAAATGCGTCGCGTGTGGCGCTAGTGTGTTTATAGAAATGACGTTTTTGTATGCGCGGTAATTAGTATCAATATTTGCTGTCCGCAAATATTACTTTGTGATTAATGTTATCATGTAGGTTCAAAGTTTATATTTATTTATTTATTTATATTGAGTGATTGTATTAAGTGTGGGAGAGCCATGCTTCGGCACGAATGGGCCGGCTCGACCGGAGTGATACCACGGCCTCACAGAAAATCGACGTGAAACAACGCTTGCGTTGTGTGAGTGAGGTTATTGGAGGCCCAATTACCCCTTCCCAATCTTCCCAATCCCCGTTTCCCAACAACCTTTAAACTCCTAACCCCCAAAAGGCCGACAACGCACTTGTAACGCCTCTGGTGTTTCAAGTGTCCATGGGCGGCGGCGATTGCTTACCATCAGGTGATACGTCTGATCGTTTACTGGCGTGTTCCATAAAAAAAAAACATTGAATAAATAACAAAGAATAATAATGTTATGGTAACAAATATTTATTTATTTTTATAATATTTCTGTTACATAAAACGACTTTAAATCGATGTATTATGGTTGAATTAATTAAATAATTAATGAGTAGTTCATCGAACACGTGGTCTCAATGTCGTTAGTAAATAAATAGTTTAGAATAAGGATGATGACAGGACATGAAAATTAAAAATCTATTTAGTCCGTCAGTAAAAAAAAATATTAGACACGTATTTTTTGTCATATAAGATAACAATACTTAGATAAAACGAATCAAAGTTTGGAGTGGGAACAAATACGTCATTTCTACCAATAAAATCTACGTTTTTTTTTTTTTTTTTGAGGGGGGAAAATCACCACCCCGTTCCTTCTCCTGCTTTTCGAGCCGGAGCCCCGGTAAACCCGCTAGGTAGTCCGCAGCTCCGGAATATAAAATCTACCTAGAAGTGATGAATACCGTCACGCGATATTTCAAATCGATATATCTTCGAAAGTATTAGTTTCTGTAAGAAAATAAAAAAATACGTGTGTAATGTTTTAAAATAATCTACAAGACGGACATTGAAATAAAAATTAGTCATCTACCCTATTCGTTTAGTAATTTTTAAGCTTATCATATATAATTTTGTATTCTTGCCTGTGATAGGTAAATTAAAAAAATCTGATTAATTAATATTTTTAAGGCGCCCACGTTATAGGAAGATTAGTAACTAGGTAGGTATTTTGGAACATTACGCGCGCGTGTTAATGAAATTTTGTTGTTCTGTTATTGTGATAAAAATAAAACTAATGAGTATACAAAAAAGTTTCTTCGGGAAAGTTGTTTGTAATCATGAGTACAATCACGTGTTTAAATATCGTTCACTAATTACCAGTCACCCTATATAATAAGACCTAATCAAAACAAACACTAGTATCATTATAAAACGCAATCATTTTAGCGTTCAAATGTCGGAAACCTAACCGGTCGGAATTTTCAAAATAGCTTTTAATAAAATTATTATGACTGGCGACATGAGTGAATGTCGTTAGAGTAATAGTGTTGCATGTCAGTCCGTCCGCGGGGGCCGTGGATACGATTCCTCGGAGGTAGTATTTCGTGACTCCATTTTCTTGTTCAGGAAACGATAAGCCTCCGCCGCTGTCGCCTTTGCAGACTGTTGCTGTACCTGGTGGTAGAAATAAATATTTTTGATATTTTTGGTTACTAAATAATTAAGAATTTAACTTAACTTCAATCAGGTCTTATTACGCTACGTTATGCTACACTACGCCACGCTATGCCACGTTACGCCATGTTACACCTTGCTACGGCACGCTACGCCTCGCTATGGAACACTACGCCACACTATGCCACAATACGTCACACTACGCAACGCTACGCTACTATATGCCACGTTACACCTCGCTACCCCTCGTTACGCCACGCTACGCCACGCTTCGTCGTGTTCGTCGCGTTGTCTCGCTACGGTACGCTACGGTGGTTTAATTTTAGCACGTGAGATAGTACGACATGAAGGCACGGCAAATAGTCGGTGCTTTAGCACGAAGAAGCAGGCGTCTTAAACCTCTGGGCCTCCACTACGTTTTTAACTGAACTATCTTACGATTACTCACCCCCTATTACATGGGACTTATAACACAAAATAATAGTGAAAAGTGGATGTACATTGTACAGTGGCATTACGTGCCGTACTGTACACATCTGCCTACCCCTTCAGAGATAAAAGGCGTGGAAACTATCGTTTTCTTTTTCTTCTCCACTAATAATATCTTCTGATTTGTTTCGTTGCGGGATCCAAGACAGTCATTCATGTCCCTGGGACGTTGGACTTCAGTGTTCCGGTGTTTGCATGGTTGTATCTACTGTAGATCCTGGTGCACAGGAGTTGCAGCGGTATGGGAGGCTGTGGCGGGCTTGTCCCAATAAAAAAAAAAAAGATAAAAGGCGTGACGTTACTAACTTAGTATCCAGTAACTTTATTTATTTTGAATTATGTTTTTTAATTTTTTATTGTATAGTTTGGCCTTAACTGGTATATTTTAGTTTTTAAGTTATCTTTTTTTTTCCTTTACTGTTTGTTCTTTTTGTATTCTTTTTATTTGTACTATTTGTCTTTTATGGTTTTATTATTTTTTGCCGAATTTAATTTGGTATAATAATATGAAACGCTTTGGTGTAATAACTGTAATGTTATACTATTTTACTTTAAATAAATAAATAAACTTACCATTGGTATATCCTGCACAAATCTTGTCGACAGTGATGTAAACTTTGAAAGCAAACGAAGTCTCGTTCAGGCACTGCTGTATGCCCACGCTCGGAAGGTCAGCTACCTTCAGGTAAGGTGAGGGTTCACCAGCTTCTGAAGTATACCCCCAACCAGCTACCTAGGGGGGGAAAACAGCTGTGAAACTATGTGACGGTTTCCATTGATACTAAGCTATGTAGCTATGCTAGGAAAATGTAATGGCTAAGCTGTGAAACTACGTTACTGTTTCCACTGATACTAAGTTATGTAGCTGTGCTAGGAAGATGTAATAGCTAAGCTGTGAAAGTCTGTTACTGTTTCTACTGATACTAAGTTATGTAGCTATGCTACGAAGATGTAATAGCTAAGCTGTGAAACTATGTTACTGTTTCCACTGATACTAAGTTATGTAGCTATGCTAGGAAGATGTAATGGCTAAGCTGTGAAACTCTGTGACTGTTTCCACTGATACTAAGTTATGTAGCTGTGCTACGAAGATGTAACAGATACGCTGTGAAACTCTGTGACTCTTTCCACCGATACTTAGTTATGTAGCTATGCTAGGAAGATGTAATGGCTAAGCTGTGTAACTGCACGCAACCGTCACCGTTTCCACTGATACTAAGCTATGTAGCTATGCTAGGAAAATGTAATGGCTAAGCTGTGAAACTACGTTACTGTTTCCACTGATACTAAGTTATGTAGCTGTGCTAGGAAGATGTAATGGCTAAGTTGTGAAACTATGTTACTGTTGCTACTGATACTAAGCTATGTAGCTGTGCGAGGAAGATACGCAGGTCGAGTATGCGATAGTAGGGAAGCCATTCATAGCACGCATCTTTTCTTATAAAAAACATAACCCTCCTTCTGGCGCAGTCGGGTAAAAACATAGCTTAGCTGAGTCTGTTTCCACCAGTACTAAGCTATGTGTACCAATGAATATGATTGGTGGAAGCCAAACGCATCCACGGCAACGTAGCATAACACAACTCTTTCATATTATTAAGGTTACTTAGCACCTTAATAAGAGTCCTAGATGGACATATTATAGAGACCATATTGCGATACATTAAAAAAGGGCCAAATTAAAAGTACCCTTAACCGACGAGCATGCATGAAAACACTGATGACTGTTGATGAAGCAAAAGAGGTATGTGAAAGTCGTAGCAATAGGGATGATGACGGGGTATGAAAATTTAAATTCTATTTAGTCCGTCAGTTAGGTAATGAAAAAATATTAGACACGTTTTTTTTATTTTGTCATAATTATAAGATAACAATGTTTACATAAAACGTGTCAAAGTTTAGGAGTGGGAGCTAACTCAAAAGTGACGTCACGCGATATTTCAAATCTATATATCTTCGAAAGTATTTGTTTCCGTAAAAAAATAAAAAATACGTGTCTAATATTTTAAAATAATCTACAAGACGGACATTAAATAAAAAATTTATCATCTACCCTATTGGCGTTCTATTGTCTCTGCCTACCCACATGGGAGACAGTTGTGAAGTTACGTATGTCTAACACGATATAAAGATAGATACACTACCTTTCCCATACTCCCAGGCTTCAAATGTCTTTTATCCATTTCAGGTCCGAAATCCAGGCATACAGGTTGAACCAGCATTTTGAAAAACAAACTTTTTTCTAGTATAACTATTGCCAAGTCATACTGAAAGTTTGTCTGTACTCCGCGGTAATGCGGCGGGATTTTTATGTCTATTACCTGTAAAAATAGGGGGGAAATTGTATTATATGTGGTGGTAGCAGAGGCGAAATATATTTGTCTCTTATTTACTTCTTTCCGCAGCCTTCCGGACTTCCAAGTCTTTGTGTGATCCACAAATAGTTGTTCCGGGTCTTTTTTAAGGGGGAAAATCATCCAATTACTTCTCCCGCCTTGGGCGAGGCGAGAGGGAGTGTCAGACTCTTACTGACTAAAAACCACCCCGTTCCTACTCCTGCCCTTCGAGCCGGAGCCCCAGTAAACCCGCTGGGTAGTCCGCAGCCCGGATCATTGTTTCGGGTCTAGGTATCATGTGTATGTCAATTTGTTTGTAAACGCACTCACGACACAGAAAAAATCCAAGTATGTGGCATCACTCAAGGACATGAGTAAAATCGGAGGAGTTACAAGTGCTTTGCCGGCGTTTTAGGTAGTAAGAGTGGGCCCAGTAGGGCTGATGGCTTTTTTTTTTTTTTTTAAAAAGGGCTGATGCTTGGTCCGTAGCTGTGGACTAACGGGTTTACCGGGGCTCCGGCTCGAAAAGCAGGAGTAGGAACTTGGTGGTTTTTAGTCAGTAAGAGTCTGACACTCCCTCTCGCTTCGTCCAAGGCAGGAGAAGTCATTGGATGATTTCCCCCTCTCAAAAAAAGTACGCAAATCTACAGATAGGTATAGGTTATTGAAATTGCGATTGGGGATGGGAAAAACCAGGAGTTTACATTTGTATGTAGGTACCACTTACATCTCTTTGCTGAACCTCCTCATCTTGCTCATCATTCCAATCCCTGAACAGCTTCCCTGCTTGGACCGCATACCTGCAGGGCGGCTCCATAGCTTCTAGCTTCCAGAAGCAGTGCGCAGCTTGAGAAAGACAAAGTACTTATTTATACTAATATTATAAAACTAAAGAGTTTGTTTGTTTGAACGCGCTAATCTCAGGAACTACTGGTCCGATTTGTATAATTATTTTTGTGTTGAATAGCGCCTTTATCGAGGCTAAATCATCACGCTACGATCAATAGGAACCAAGAACAGCGGGTGAAACCGCGCAGAAGTAGCTAGTTTCTATATATTTTTTTAATGGGCCCAGCCCACCTCAACCCTCACTGCTGCAACTCCTGTGCACCAGGATCTGGGTGATTTTTCAAAAAACTTTAACTTTTATTTAACAAAACATTAATCTCCCGCCATGTTAGCTTATTATCATCGTTATTATTATTGGATTGGTTGAGAGCGGTGTCACAGCTTAATATATTGAAATCAAATTTTGTATTTCAATCGGCAGAATTGTTAACGTTTGGTTGAGGATAATGACGCCGTTAACATTTTGTGATTTTTTTCGGAAAATCACCCAACTACAGAAGACACTGAAGTCCAACGTCCCAGGGGCATGAATGACTGTCTTGGATCCCGCAACGAAATAAATCAGAAGATATTATTAGAGGAGAAGAAAAGAAAACGATTTGAAAAAAAGAGATATTGCTATATGATTATGGTTATGCAGTATGACTGCCTCGTTGGTCGAGTGGTCGCAAGTGCGACCCGGACAAGGGGTGACGGGTTCGATTCCCGGGTCGGGTTAAATATTGCTTGGCTTTTTTCGGTTTTTCGAATATTTCTCAGTAGTAGCAAGGAATCTGGAACTGTGTCCAGTATATGGCAATAGGCTCAACCCCTATTACATGGGACTTATAACACAAATGGTGAAAAGTGGGTGTACATAATTTCTAATCCCCAAAAGGCCGGCAACGCACTTGTAACGCTTTTAGTGTTTCGGGTGTCCATGGACGGCGGCGATTGCTTACCATAAGGTGATCCGTATGCTCGTTTACCGGCTTATAGGTATCATAAAAACCCTAAACCCACCACAGACTCTGACAAGATACCAGATAAGACGTCATATAAGCACGAAGACCCCGGCAAGGAGCAAAAATTTGAACATGTGGTAGTTTCTAGTCAGTAAGACTTTGAAACTCCTACCCACCTCACAAACCCGGAGCTGCGGACTACTTAGTTTGTTTACCGGGGCTCCGGCTTGAAAAGCAGGAGTAGAAACGGGGTTGATTTTAGTCAGTAAGAGTCTGACACTCCCTGATCTCGCCTCGCCGAAAGCGAGAGAAGTTTGTGGATGTCAAAGTCAAAGTCAAAATCATTTATTTCAAATAGACCAGGAAGGCACTTTTGAACGTCAAAGCAAATATAATAATATTAATAACGTCTGTCTGTCGGTCAGTCCTCTAATGAAGCTATTTGCTCGTTCCGAAGTGTAGATTCCTATGGAGAAGAACGAGCAAGAAACTCCATAGGTTACTCTTTTTCAATCAGATTCACAATACAATACTTGGTTACATTGTTTCGATTACTTTAACTATGTGAGAACAATGTAAAACTATGATGATGATTAAAACCGTTCTTTGATGATGTTCCACCTAGAATTAAAGGATCACCAACTCACTCACCAGATAGAACAACCTTTCTACTGATGATGGACCCTCCACAGATCTGTTCATACGGCTTATTCTTCTTGTAATATACGCCGACATGCCAGGGTAGTTCACCGTGCTTCGCAGGTCTACCACCAGACATGAGAGGTGTGCCTTTCGGTATTACTGTCCCACATTCTGGAAATCAGAAGATATTAGTCAAAGTCAAAGTCAAAATTATTTATTTCAAATAGACCAGGAAGGCACTTTTGAACGTCAAAGCAAATATAATAATATTAATAACGTTAGTCTGTCGGTCAGTCCTCTAGTTGCATCTACACTTTGGAACGAGCAAATAGATTTGCTCGTTCCAAAGTGTAGATTCCTATGGAGAAGAACGAGCAAGAAACTCCATAGGTTACTCTTTTTCAATCAGATTCACAATACAATTCTTGGTTACATTGTTTCGATTGCTTCAACTATGTAAGAACAATGTAAAACTAAGTAACTAACTAGTATTAGAACTCTAGTTTTAGAACTATGACTGCACGGTTGGTGCGGTGGCTGGGCAACTGGCTGCCGCGCAACGGGTAGCGGGTTCGATTCCCGCACGGACCAACTCTTTGTGTGATCCACAAATTGTTTTTTCGGGTCTGGGTGTCATGTGCATGTGAACTTGTATGTTTGTAAACGCACCCACGACACAGGAGAAAATACTAATGTGGGGCAACGTTTAAAAAAAAACTCGGACTGGGATATTTACCAAGTTTTTTGAGTTTTATGAGTTTCCGATATTTAGATCGATCCGAGTTTTTAAACTGACATGGTCACTAACACTAGTATTAGAACTCGAAACGCGATATTTCGGCACAGTTGCAAGCGCCATGATCACGGATGAACTCGGATCGATCTAAATATCGGAAACTCATAAAACTCAAAAAACTTGGTAAATATCCCAGTCCGAGTTTTTTTTTAACGTTGCCCCACACTAGTATTTTCTCCTGTGTCGTGGTAACGTTTACAAACATACAAGTTTACATACACATCACACCCAGACCCGAAAAAACGATTTGTGCATCATACAAAGAATTGCTCCGTGCGGGAATCGAACCC
This sequence comes from Spodoptera frugiperda, assembly GCF_023101765.2. Lineage (NCBI taxonomy): Eukaryota > Metazoa > Arthropoda > Insecta > Lepidoptera > Noctuidae > Spodoptera > Spodoptera frugiperda. The sequence continues at coordinate 1,312,155 of NC_064235.1, read as the reverse complement.
GCTACCCGTTGCGCGGCAGCCAGTTGCCCAGCCACCGCACCAACCGTGCAGTCAATGTCAATTCAAAACTCAAAACTCACCAGGCCTGCAAGTATCAGGCATATAGTCCCAGGTTCTGTTGACACAGGTCATTATATTTAAAGGGACCCGAGAGTAGTAGTGGACCTTACAAAACGGTTGGACCTTGGCTCCCGAAGGTATCAAGTAGTCACACTTGGTGTAACCATCTGCTGGGTCCTCGGAGACTAGGCAGCGAAAGTCCATGTCATAGTAACGAGCTAGCTTGCAGAACACTGTAATGAATTGGGTAGTATCCTCGGTCAAAAATAAATTATTACAACTTTTCAATACAATAAAATACTGAAAAATAATCACACTCTCGTTCATAAATTTGATGAACTACTTAATTTTCGATTTTTTCTAGCTAAATTTCTAGAAATAAGTCTGCTATTTGACGTCAAAAACTTATGACGTCATAACGCACTATTTCATACAACATTCATAGAAAATATTGTTTTTGACGTTTCGAAAAAAGTATTGAATTTGACTAGTAGGAAACTAGCCTATTATTTATTTATTTAATTTATATTTTAATTATTTACTAGCGACCCGCCCCAGCTTCGCATGGGTGCAATGGTGATATATTATGCATGTATTACACATATAAAACTTCCTCTTGAATCACTCTATCTATTAAAAAAGCCGCATCAAAATCCGTTGCATAGTTTTAAAGATTTAAGCATACAAAGGGACGAAAAAAGCGACTTTGTTATATACTATGTAGTGATTGACAATTAATACTACGAGAACAAAATATACAGCTATGAACAGAATGATACAAAAAAAAATAGGGAAAGAATGAAATCATCACTCATTTTACAATTGAGAAGAAAAAACCTCTGTCGCGTACTGGTCATTAGGGGCCTACAATATTTTTGCTCACCAGATGGCCTTAGTGTGTACCTATCTCTCGTTCTTCGTCCAATAGAGCTAGTGTCACGTCATTGGGCATTCAATATTTGCCAGTAGCTGTGATTGGAAAAAAAAACTCTTCCGACATTTTCGCCATCTGGTAACCGGAGGCACAATTTCCCCCTTCCCAATCCCCGATTTCCCAACAACCCTTAAATTCCTAACCCCCAAAAGGCCGGCAACGCTCTTGTAACGCCTTTGGTGTTTCAAGTGTCCATGGCCGGCGGCGATTGCTTACCATCAGGTGATCCGTCGGTTCGTTTTTTATATTCCATAAAAAATACCAAAAAAATACTTACTCCAACACTGAAAACTTACGTTTGCAAGTTGGAAATGTCCCTGTCCATTGTCCATTGTTGCAGAAAATGGGTGATTTCCCCACCAATCTGTAGGGGGGGAAGCAGGTGTACTCCAGAATCTTAATATCCAGACCAGGAGGGAAGGCTGCTGGGTAGGGAGCTTCGGTATACGCTCCGTGGTCTGGTTGTGGTGGTAAGCCGCAGGCACTGGATCTAGAATGAAAAGAAAAAAATAAAACATCGTCACGCCTTTAATCCCGAAGGGGTAGGCAGAGGTGGCCAACGAAAATATATGCCTGAAGTCAGTTAAATTTAGGAGAGCCATACTTCGGCACTGCTGGGCCGACTCGACCGGAGTGATACCGCGGCCTCACAGAAAACCGACGTGAAACAACCGAAGCATTGTGTGAGCGAGGTTACCAGAGACACAATTACCTCCCTTCCCAATCTTTTCAACCCCCGAATCCCCAACAACCTAAAAATTCCTAGCCCCCAAAAAGCCGGCAACGCACTTATAACGCCTTTGGTGTTTTGATTGTCCATGGGCGGCGGTGATTGCTTACCATCAAGTGATAGTAAGTTGCACATTATTTATTTATTACACATTTAAGTTTTTATATCTAATATTTGGATTTATTAATAAATTAAAACACAATAAATTATAAAAACGTTGAGATAGATAAGTTGAAATTATGGTAAAAAATTAAAACAAGAGGTAATATACCTCTTATGCCTCGGTGCCAAGGGTTCATAAGCTGTTGTATTTCTGACTCCATCACCACATCTTAGCGAGTTGTCCTTACACCCAACATCTCCAGTTATCTCCAGGATTCCATCACCAGCGCTGGAACAGTCAACCGTGCCGTTACAATAGTCTTCAGTCAAAACCTTACCTTCAAAATTCCTGTATTCATAAAGGTTTTATTATTATATAGGCTGCTTTTCCACCAGAGATGTGATATGCTACGTTGCTGTGGATACGTTTGGCTTCCACTACATATACATATTCATTGGTACACATATTTTAACACTGGTGGAAACGGACTCAGCTGAGCCATGTTTTTTTATGAAAAGATGCGAGCTATAAGAAGTATGATGCTTAGTTTGCTAAGTTAGAAACAGTCACATAGTTTCACATCTTAGCTAATATAACTTCGTAGCATAGTAACATATATAGAACGTTCTTGGTGGAAAAGCACCCTGATTATGATTATACCTACGTATTGTTGTTAGTATTACGCCTCGCTACGTAGTGCTACGCTGTACTACGCCGTATTACGCTGTACTACGCATCGCTACATAGTACTACGCTCTACTAAGGGTTGATGGGCTAAAACGCCCTCTCTTTCATAATTAATTATGAAAAATGGCGAAACGTTACTTACATATTCGCTTCTGTCGGATTTCCATTAATAGTAGCTGCAATAACGTCTTGAGTATGTAGTAAACAGCTGGCTGTAATCACAGAAAACATTTGGAGTTAACTACTAAACTACTACTAAAAATACTTATGGTTGATATTCAAAAATAGACCTTAAATGAAATGCTAGACTTGAAGGTTTATTCAATTCAAGTTAAAAAATTACGCATGGCTAACTGTCCCTCAGCATTTGTGAGGGAACCATGGGGCGAATTAAGAATTAATTAATAATTAAGTATTTTGGTTAATAAATATATTTCTCCCAAAAAATAACCTCGCAGGACAAACTCTTCTTCTAATAAGGAAAATGATATGATTTGTTTTTGAAATTGAGCATCACATGCAATGATTTCATTGACGATGTTTTCCAAACAAGAGCAACATTAAAATATCTACCACAAAGTTAATTATATAATTTAAAAGAAAAAAGTAATACATACCGAAAATAAAACAAACACATAACAAGAAACACATGTTATTGTATCACAACACACGCGACAACTATCGGAGTATTTTTATCAACTCATATTATTGTGTCTGTGTTTGTACCTAATCTACGTGATGCAAAAACTTTGGACGGCTTTTTACGAAAATTGCGCGGACGTAGGAGCATAAAATTTGGTACACTTATAGTTTATGTGTAGGAGAAGTGCAGGACGCTAATATTTTTTAAAAATAATGCTTATAAAGTACATTAAATTAATAAATAAAACATTACACACACATGCATAGTATCTGATCGTATTTGACAAAACGTCAAAATCGATAGACATTGCGATGATATTGACGTCTCATATGAATAGAGTTTTATAAAAGAGTTTGTTTGAGTTTGAGTTGAACTATCCTTGAACGTATGTTAAGTGGTATTGTAAATTAAATCGTATATGGTTGAATTTCAACCACTAGGCGACCACTAGTAATATTAAATTCGCATGTTTGTTTGTAAGGTCAAAATGGAGTGACACTGGACGTTAAATTTATTACAACTTGATTTGAAGTCTTACTCGCGCACTCAGAGTCATTTAATGGTTACTTAACCCAGTCCTTAGCAATTGTTTTCCATACAAAATCGTTACTAAGGAATAGTTTAAGTAAGCATTAAATGACTCTGAGTGTGGCAGTTACTTTTCTACTTTTTTGACCCTTTAACCGCCTGAGTCGCATATACATATTTCCGTGTCTCTACTGCTTATATCGTATTGCTGCGACAGAGAACATGCACGATTGTATAGTTCTATTCACACGATTGCTTCTCCTTATTTAGTGTACGATATCACCTGATGGTAAGCAATCGCCGCCGCCCATGACACCCGAAACACCAGAGGCGTTACAAGTGCTTTGATGGCCTTGAGGTGTGATTTGTCCTTCATTGCCCTCAGTCGCAAGACTGTGGACACAACACTTTGGTTGTGTCAGGCTTTGTGTATAGTGAAGCCGTGGTATCACTCCGGTCGAGCCGACCCAGCAGTGCCGAAGCATGGCGCTCACATATAATGGGCTATTACGATTGTATATAGTCAAGTATCCTTTTATGAATCACCATCATTTATTCGTGGTCGGAAATTGTCAATAAACGCTTGCGTTGTGTCTCGTTGTGTGAGTGAGGTTACCGGAGGCCCAATTCCCCCCTTCGCAATCTTCCCAATCCCCGATTTCCGAACCCTTATATTCCTAATCTCCAAAAGGCAGGTAACGCACTTGTAACGCCTCTGGTGTTTCAAGTGTCCATGGGTGGCGGCGATTGTTCGTGTTTCATAAAAAAAAAAATAGGACAAAATGGTTGGTAACTGATGAGCAAGCAGCAAGGGGTCTTGGGAACATTTTCTGTGTCGGTTTAAGAATGGAAGATGTGGTCATGGTGGCCCGGAGATTTAAAATCCAGCTTCTCATGCATTGGGCTCGCTGTCATCGCAGCGGTAAGTCCCCTCTTTGAGGAGTGGCTAGAGAGGCGCCACGGCGTCCTCACCTACCGCCTGACACAGGTGCTTACCGGACATGGGAGTTTCGGTAGGTTCCTGTTCCTTATTGGGCGGGAGGAAACGCCCGGGTGTCATCACTGCGAGGACCGCCCGGAAGACACGGTAGAACATACGATGGCGGTGTGCCCTGCGTGAACTGAGCACCGCCAAGTCCTCAGGGATGTGGTCGGCGACGGCGACCTCTCGCGCCCGGCACTGGTACAAGCCATGGTGCTGGGATGCCGTTTCCTCCTTCTGCGAAGCAGTCATGCTAGCTAAGGAGGAGGCGGGGCGGTTATATATGTTAAAAGGTCATTCACTATACAAGATAACATATCTTTCTTATTAATAAAAAGTAATAAAACATACGTTGTGGAGAAATCTTTATATCTATTTAACAAAAACATAAATTATAGTAGACTGCCTCGTTGGTCGAGTGAGTTGCAAGTGCGACTCCCGGGCAAGAGGTCCCCGGTTCTATTCCCGAGTTGGGCAAAGTGCTGGGCTTTTTTCGGTTTATCGAAAATTTGTCAGTAGTAGCACGGAGTCTAGAATTGTGCCTGGTATATGGCAATAGGCACACCCCCTATTACATGGGACTTATAACACAAATGGTGAAAAGTGGGTGTACATTGTACAGCGGCATTACGTGCCGTAATGTGCACCCTTCTGGGATAAAAGGCGTGACGATACCATTAAAATAATTGGTCAAGAAGGCTTAGATTTGCAATATTAAGCCAAAGTAATGGATTTTAAAATGTTTATAGTTTGAAATAAAACAATTTCACTAATGCATTTCACTTGTTTGTCACTGTGTAATAAATTAAGTCACACTATGACAATTATCTACCTATGAAAATTACTATAATTTACCTTCTAGGAATATTACAATACTTAATAATACTAATTTGTCATTTTAAAATGAATACATTAATTATTATGTTATCGGCTTACTCACGTAATGTTTTGACGAAGAACTCGACTAGTTTACAGTAGCAGCGCGACAATCGCCGCGTCGTGTGTCGCGGAATGCTGCTCATGAATATGAGCCTCTAGCATGGCTTGAAACTAGTCGAGTTCCTCGTCAAACAGTTACGTGAATAAGCCGATAACATAATAATTAATTTAGTATGTCTCACGAAAGTTACAATAAATACATTGTAATGTGTTTTTGTAAAGAGTCTGACAGTTGACAGTAACACCCAGACCCGAAACAACAATCTTGGTTTTCACAAAACAAGAGGTATTTTTACTTTTGTTGAGATTTCATTAGCACGCGCGCGTAAAGTTCCAAAATACCTACCTAGTTACTAGTCTTCCGATAACGCGGGCGCCTCGCTGCTAACAGCTGATCATGCGAAAGCATGCGCGCGCAAAATTTAATTGTTTTGTTAATTGTGATAAAAATAAAACTAATGAGTATACAAAAACAGACGGAGTTGCAACATGAGCAATCCGCCCATCACATACTCTGGGAGTGTGGTCTCTGGCAATCTGAGCGTAACACTATGATAGATAATTTAATTATTTCATCAGGTGTTGTCTATTATACGGACCTTGTGGAGTCTAGAACGAATTTCCGTGCGTTTAGGCGTTTTTGCCATACCTATTATTGGAAGCAAGTATAACAGCTCACACATAGGACCCACTTAGTTTTAAGTCAAATTTCCGTGGTGCTTGGCGACTGGGCTTCTCCCAGTTGTGCAGTCTCTTTGTGCCTTAAGGCTTAATCTGTCTCCTGCATTAAATTCACCGAGGGAAGTGGAAACTATCGTTTTCTTTTCTTCTCCTCTAATAATATCTTCTGATTTATTTCGTTGCGGGATCCAAGACAGCCATTCATGTCCCTGGGACGCGCCGGACTTCAATGTTCCGGTGTTTTCATGGTTGTATCTACTGTAGATCCTGGCTTACAGGAGTTGCAGCGGTATGGGAGGTTGTGGCGGGCTTGTCCCAAATAAAAAAAAAGTATACAAAAAAAGTTTCTTTGAGAAAGTTGTTTGTAATCATGAGTACAATCACGTGTTTAAATATCGTTCACTAATTACCAGTCACCGTATATGCAGCTCAACACATTGAACGCCGTGGTGGTCACCGGTGACCGACTTTAGCGGAGGATTTGCCTTCAACAGTTTTCTATTGGCAGTCAAAGACTTAAGGATGAACACCAGATACCCACCACACCATGAGAACCAGCCCAAGATGAAGACCAAATGCATGTCCTCAGTGACGAAGCCCATCATCAGTTTTAGCAGAGATTTTTGCAAAGAGACCAGCATGCATGGGTTCATCCACATAACAGCACCACGAAGACATTGGGTCGAGAGGTAAGATCCTCTTGCAGTGTAGATGTCAAGTCAAGACGCTTCGCTTCAAGCTTCCTTGTGCGAACTGCTAGGGAGTGGAACTCCTTCCCGGAGTCTGTGTTTCCTGATGGGTATAACCTGGGTGTCTTCAAAGCCCGAGTGAATAGGTTGCTTATGGGCAGACGTGTTCCATCGTAGGCCGCATCATCACTTACCATCAGGCGAGATAGCGGCCAAACGTCGACCCATTAAACATAAAAAAAGTGTGGGAGAGCCATGCTTCAGCACTGCTGGGCCGGCTCGACCGGAGTGATACCACGGCCGAGCAGAAAACCGACTTGAAACAACGCTTGCGTTGTGTTTCGTTGTGTGAGTGAGGTTACTGGAGGCCCAATTCCCCCCTTCCCGATCTTCCCAATCCCCGATTTCAGAAGACACCAGAAGCGTTACAAGTGCGTTGCCCGCCTTCTGGGGGTTTGGAATTTAAGTGTTGTTGGGGAATCGTGGTTGGGAAGATTGGAAAGAGGCGTTATTGGGTCTCCAGTAACCTCACTCACACGACAAAACACCACGCAAGCGTTGTTTCACGTCGGTTTTCTGTGAGGTCGTGGTATCACTCCGGTCATCACACTTAAACTAATAAAGCAGCTGATGGTAGCCAGGTTTTCTTTTCCAGGCTCCTATGGATAGTGGTGACTGCCCTATGTGTCTGGGGTGCTCTGGACGTGGCTTTAGGTCAGCTGCAGCGCTACAATGAGTCTCCAACGGTTGTGACCTTGGAGAAAGACTTCAGGTCCTGGGATTTCTACCTACCAGCTCTAACTTTGTGTTTTAATGTAAGTCGTGTTTTAATTTAATAGACCTAATGCGTTTTAATTAAATAAAAAAGTGAGTATCTCCCCAACATTAGGATTTTCTCCTGTGTCGTGGGTGCCCGTTTACAAACATACAAGTACACATGCACATGACACCCATTTTTTTAAACAACAATTTGTGGAGCACACAAAGAGTTGCTCCGTGCGGGAATCGAACCCGCTACCCGTGACGCGGCAAATCAGTTACAAAGTCTAAATTCATTTTATTTTTCTTAATCGAGACTAACAAGATAGCATATTGCTTGTCAATATATTTTCAAATGTGATAGGGGTGAGACTTCTAACCCGTTAAGGCTGAGTACTACATCTAATTTTATCGACAAAAAAAAATATATGGGGGGTTGACCCCCAATTGAAAATATTGAAAAATGGCGATTTTTTCGGTAAAAATAATTCAGAAATGATTTTTTTTCTCACCAAAACATTATCAAACATATGAAAAAAGTAATGAATTAGTTATCCAAGGTTATTAGCTACCGTTTGTCGTTTTTTTTGTTTCTACGACGCATACAACCTTTGATATCAAAAAAAGTAAAAAGAAATTAAAATAGCCATAATTTTTTCGAACCCTTCGACCCCCGAGTTTTGTCGATAAAATTAGATGTAGTACTCAGCCTTAACGGGTTAGAAGTCTCACCCCTATCACATTGTATATAGAGATATTTTTGTCTCCACAGACAAATATTTTTGATAGTAAGACTATCTTCATAAACGAGTCGCGTTTAAGAATTTTCACAGAATGATCCATAAAACAATATGCTACCCAGAACCGCGTAGACAACAAGAAGCTACCAGCCGTGGTGAAGAAGTACTTCGAGGTGGATCCCTCGGATGACCAGTACCAGTACTATGTGAGGCTGGTGAAAGCCATCGCCAACTCCGACATCCTCCACCTTGAGGGGTTCCAGGAGTTTGGAGACTTGGAGACCAGCGTCGATATGTTTGGTGTAGCTGTTGATGTAAGTGCTTAACTGATTATGATATTTTCGTTATTTAGGTATTCGTTATAAAGTGTGGGAGAGCCATGCTTTGGCATTGGTGGGGCGGCTCGACCGGAGTGAAACCACGACCTCACAGTTTTCTGTGTTCAGCTGGTAAACGAGCCGACAGACGGATCACCTGATGGTAAGCAATCGGGGTTAGGAATTAAAGGGTGGTTGGGGAATCGGGGATTGGGAAGATTGGTAATTTTGTCTCCAGTAACCTCATTCACACAACGAAACGCAAGCGTCGTTTCAGGTCGGTGTGTAGTATGAAACCGTGGTATCAAGCCGGTCGCCGGTTCATTCGTGCCTAAGCATGACTTAGGAGAGTCATGCTTTACTTTAAGAAAAATCTTATACAAGAAATGTTTTATGTAATAGGCAAACGAGCATACGGATCACTTGATGGTAAGCGTTCAGCGCCATCCATGGAATTTAAGTAATTTAATTTTTAAATACATCCTTTTAAAGACCTACTAAACTACCTCTTGGCAATCATCACCAGATAATGCCAGACTACGTGATAAAGACGAAGTCATCAGATGACATCTCCTACCCTTGGATCCCCGTGATGACTGAGGCCGGAGTCTGTCATACTACCAACTGTTTAGCAGTCGCCGATGTAGCTGTCGGGTAAGTTACTATGAAATAATATATTTTTGCTTAAATTTTGGGGCACATTAGAAATTGGGCACATTAGGATGTCGTGGGTGCGTTTACTATATTTAATATATCTATATTTAATTTATTTTTTATTATGTGGTTAGAGTATCAAGTTAAACATTATAACATTATACATTGTAGTATCATATTTACACTACCTAAATCATAAACAATATGTACAATTTTAGGTACGATAATTTAAAACTAAAATAAAGAAAAAAAAATAAAATTATCTCCTTTCTTTCCTTACATGTACGCATCACTCTCACTAGGGAAAACTTATATTTAAATAGAAGCCGCCTATGAAAACCCGAAACACCAGAGGCGTTTGTACTTTTAGGGATTTATGAAATAAATCTGGGTGGATACTGGAATGTGTGAATAAATGGGTTGTTGGGGAATCGGTTGTTACGAATCTTCTGCAACGGTAGTATTTTCTTCAAACTGTTCCGGGCATGAATGGAACCCGTGACACATTGCATAGCACTAGCAGCCAGTTGCCCAGCCACTATGCCAACTGCACAGTCAATTTACTGATCTTTTCGTCTCCGTATAGACCCGTGAGACCGAACGCCACGGCAGACTGGCCAGGTAGTTGCGCCTACGCATCTCTGAGCTGCTTCATCATCACGGACATACCAGCCAACGGGAGGGTAAGTAGAACGCATAGATATATTGTTCCATGAAGGAGTGAGGGTTTAAAAACAGTATTTTGCTCACAGTTTGCCTTAGTTATTCTCAGAGTTAGAGCTAAGTATATAGGGTCTATTTAAGAGGGAAAAATCATCCAATGACTTCTTTTTTTTTTACATTTAATGGGTCGACGTTTGGCCGCTATCTCACCTGATGGTAAGTGATGATGCGGCCTACTTCTCCTGCCTTGAGCGAGGTGGGAGGGAGTGTCAGACTTTTACTGACTAAACACGACCCCGTTCCTACTCCTCGTAACCAGCGGTATTATCACAAAGTCAACGTCGATGTCAATATCAATGTCAACGTCAATGTCAAATCATTTTTATTTAATTAATCCTTAATTAGGCACTTTTGAAACGTCAAATTGAATGATCCGCCAGTCTGTCTGTCAGTGAAGCTTATTTTTGTTTTTTTTTTGTGGGGGAGCTAGGTGGTTTGTCAGGCCACTGTATTTTGAATATTAATGTCATAAAACACGTTTGTGAACTATACAACCTTTTTACTCCCCCTCTCAGTTCTACATCCACTCCCCATACGATGTGATGGATCTATCAGTGGGCTGGACTGACATCAGACTGACGCTGGTTCGTACTACTGAGCTGAGTGTCATGGAGTCCCGCTGCGGCGCGGGAGTCAAGGACCTCAGTCCCTCCCGGCGAGGATGCTCCTACATGGATGAGCCGAGATTGAGTGGGCGGAAGGTAGGTTGAAAGAGGTGTAGTAGGTGGGGTGATTTTCCACCAGAGATGTGCTATGCTACGTTGCTGTGGATGCGTTTGGCTTCTACCAATCATATTTATTGCTTAGCACTGGTGGAAACGGACTTAGCTAAGCTATGTTTTTTGCTGTATATTGAATGATACGTGTTATGGATGCGTGCTATGAATGCATGCTATGGATGTATGCTATGGATGCGTGCTAGGGATGTGTGCTATGGATGGCTTCCCTACTATCGATGCACCGGGACTCCATCAGACTGACGCTGGTTCGCACCACTGAGCTGAGTGTCATGGAGTCCCGCTGCGGCGCGGGAGTCAAGGACCTCAGTCCCTCCCGGCGAGGATGCTCCTACATGGATGAGCCAAGATTGAGTGGAAGAAAGGTAGGTTGAAAGAATGATGGTAGGCTAAAAGGCACTCAGGGTCTATTAGAGTGATTTTCCACCAGAGATGTGCTATATAGCTATGCGACGAAGATGCAATAGATAAACTGTGAAACGAAAAAACTTTAAATATGCTTCACTGGTAATTAATGAATATTCTTTAGTTTAGTTACTCATTAGTTTTATTTTTATCACAATAACAAAACGAACAGATATCGCGCGCGCGTGCTTTCGCATGATCAGCTGTTAGCAGCGAGGCGCCCGCGTTATCGGAAGACTAGTAACTAGGTAGGTATTTTGGAACTTTACACGCGCGTGCTAATGTCATTTTATTGTGATAAAACTAAAACTAATGAGTATACAAAAAAGTTTCTTCAGGAAAGTTGTTTGTAATCATGAGTACAATCACGTGTTTAAATATCGTTCACTAATTACCTGTCATCCTATTAATAATAACCTTTTGTGTTTCAGGTCCACAGTACAAATACGTGTCGGCTCGCATGCAGCAGCCAGTTGGCTAAAGATCTATGCAATTGTGTACCTTTCTACTATTTTTATGACGGTGAGCATTCTACTTCTTTTGCAGCTGCAGACTAGTACGATGCGGATCAGTGGACGCAGTTGTATGAGTTTCTATACAAGACAAACTAAAATCCGTTGCGTGCGATGCGGGCCTGTGGACACATACCTTAACACTTTGAACGCCACGGGGGTCACCGGTGACCGACGTTAGCGGAGAATTTGCCTTTAAAAGTTTTCTATTGGCAGTCAAAGACTTAAAGGTCCTCTTCCTTCCTCAGATGGTCCGCCCTGCACTCCGAAGGGCATGTGGTGTTTAGCCAAGAATGCACATATACTATTGAAGAATGACGAGAGGAAGTGTGCCTGTGTGCCCCAGTGTATGGACTCCAGCTATAAGGAGATGACTATTGAGGAACAGGTGTGGTAGGTACCTATTAGCACACCATTTTTTTCTTAAAAATCATTGCCCCACACTAGGAGTTTCTCCTGTGTCGTGGGTGCGTTTACTAACATACAAGTTCACATACACATGACACCTAGACCCGAAACAACAATTTGTAGATCACACAAAGAGTTGCTCCGTGTGGGAATCGAACCCGCGACACGTTGCACGGCAGCTAGTTGCATAGCCACCGCGCCAACCGTGCAGTCATAACTATATTACTAAAGTTTTATGTTCAAACACACAACCATTTAATTTTAATACTCTCTAAAAACTAGTTCTGTCATTACAAAATCTTTATGATAAACTACCGATAAACTACTGGTATGAAGTTACAGCCCATATGGCGACACATGACAAGTGACAGATGACTGAAGTCGAATATAGACGATCGACGTACAAATCAACGGATGACGTCATAAATCATACATATACAGTTTAAACGTGATGGATAGAAAATCCCAACGAACAACAGTTGTGCAGAAAGCCCGCCAGACACGATCACCTCGCCTGGTCGGAGGATACTGCTTTTCTTCAAAGTCAAAGTCAAAATTATTTATTCCAAATAGACCAGGAAGGCACTTTTGAACGTCAAAGCAAATATAATAATATTAATAACGTCTGTCTGTCGGTCAGTCCTCTAGTTGCTCTATTTGCTCGTTTCAAAGTGTAGATTCCTATGGAGAAGAACGAGCAAGAAACTCCATAGGTTACTCTTTTTCAATCAGATTCACAATACAATTCTTGGTTACATTGTTTCGATTGCTTCAACTATGTGAGAACAATGTAAAACTAATATTCAGTCAAAGTGATAGAAAAAGAAAATAACCTTGAGGACAACAAAATCAATGCAGTCTGGAGCTGACCAGTCCCAGTTGACAGGGAACTTTACTCTCAGTTCCTCGTTTAAACCCATTAAAGCCGTGGCAGATACTTTTAGAACACTTTTATATGTATAAGGTTATATATTTGTATCCCCAAATGTAAAACATCCTACTGTAAAAACATGTTTATAAGGCGTGCATGTAAACTTTATAATGATAGTGACAGTCTGTCTGACATTGATATTTTCTGTTGTACATTAAATTCCATTAAAAAAGCTTTTGACTGATAATTGTAATTAGTCACTTTTACCATGTTATCAACATCTCCAATATTTGTATCATTTTCTCTTGTTCTTGTTATAATTTTAAGCTGTTCATGCTATTAATATATATTGTTAAATTAAGGAAACTATAGGTCTGTTTATGTAATGTTTAGATTTAGAATATGAAAACTGTGTGACCGTTTGTTTTCTTATAAATGAATAAATAAATAAATTTCCAGGAAGAACCCCCCGTTCAACCAGCACGGCTCCATCAAGTACTCCGTGCAGGCGCCGCAGACCAGGTACACCAGGGAGATCGTGTTCCACTTCCAGGATCTAGTTGGTGGGTTTAAATTAATAAAAATATAATTGTCGTAATGTGCAACTCTACCTACCCCTTCGAAGGCAAAAGGCGTGACGTTGCTATACATGATGTTGCTATAAAAATATAACTACTGGCTCGTTGGTTGAGTGGTCGCAAGTGAGAATGCCGGACAAGGGGTCTCGGGTTCGATCGGGAATCGAACCCGAGACAAGCAAAGAGTACTGGGCATGTTTCGGGTTTTCTAAAATTTCTTGAAACTAGTCATACATCATATAACATTGATGAGTAGCAACAACAGTCGATAAAAAAAATCAAAAATAAAAAACATAGTTTAAAAATCAAAACAGTTAGTCCCAGTTGGGCGCCATTTCTGATTTGTGGCGCCCAAATGGGACCTTATACAATGCTTGTTTAAAGTTTATATATCCTTAGTCCTATATGTGACTGCCTCGTTGGTCAAGTGGTCGCAGGTGCGACTGCCGGGCAAGGGGTCTCGGGTTTTTCAGATCTCTGATTCCTGGAGGAGTCTCGGATTCCTGGGTCAGGCAAAGTATTACCGGTCTTTTTTCGGTTTTTCGCAAAATTCAGCAGTAGCACGTAGTCTGTAATTGTGTCCAGTATAGTGCAATAGGCTCATCCCTTGTTAGATACATGGAACTTATAACACAAATGGTGAAAAGTGGGTGTACATGAAAAGTGTATAGCGGCATTACGTGTAGTAATGAGCACCTCTGCCAACCATTTCGGGGATAAAAGACGTGACGTTGCTTAGTTTTTTATTATGTCCTATTATAATACTAAATTATTTTCATTTTCACAGTATCATTCGGTGGTGCGGCAGGTTTGTTCCTCGGAGCAAGCTTCATCAGCTTTGTCGAGATCCTGTACTTCGTAGCAGCGAGGCTGTTCAGCCATATTTCTGGTGCTGAGGATAATAAGAATAAGACTACTGCTACTACAGTGACTCAAGTTAGTTGAATATTTCGTTATTACTTAGTTCGATACCTTTTTTGTATGGAACAAGCCCGCCACAACCTCCCATACCGCTGCAACTCCTGTGCACCAGGATCTACAGTAGATACAACCATGCAAACACCGGAACACTGAAGTCCAACGTCCCAGGGACATGAATGACTGTCTTGGATCCCGCAACGAAACAAATCAGAAGATATTATTAGAGGAGAAGAAAAATAAAACGTTCGATGCCTTACTAGACCCATTTATCTGGTATAAGTCGGTAAACGAGCGTTACACCAGAGGCGTTACAAGTGCGTTGTCAGCCTTTTGGGAGTTAGGAATTTAAGGGTTGTTGATGAATCGGGGATTGAGAAGGGGGGTAATTGGGCCTCCGGTAACCTCACGCACACAACGAAACACAACGCAAGCGTTGTTTCACGTCGGTTTCCTGAAATAAAAGTGTTTAAAGTTAACTTCATTTTTCTCAGGTAAAACAGGCTGGAGTGTCTCATGAAACTCTTCGTATCCAGTACCTGACCGCCGTATTGATGGAAGACCAGAAGAAATATGACAGCACACCAAGCCAGTACTATCACTGAAATATAATTTAATTCACTCTTAATTAATAAAGTAGGAAGAGCAAACATAACCCCTTACTATAAGCACCTACCAAATAAATACTACTTTTTAAGGACACCTTCTCACGTTTTACACCACCCCACATAATATACTATATATTGATTGATTGATCAAAATCCTTTCTTAGCGGATGCCTACGTCATAATATTTATATTTCTTCTACTTTTATTGTAAACGATAAAATAATTAGAAATTAAAACTATAATTACTTTATTATTTTTTATTAAAAATCGCTTACCATCAGGTGACCCATGTACCTACGAGTACACAGTTTGTCCCCAATTCCTTAAAAAAAAGTATAGAAGGAACAATAGGCATGATTCCTACTAGTCAAATTCAATACTTTTTTCGAAACGTCAAAAACGATATTTTCTACTAGCTACATTCGCGCGGTTTCACCCTCTCTGCTTGGCGCCTATTGGTCATAGCGTGATGTTTTATATATATATAGCCTTCCTCGATAACTGCACTATCCAACAAAAAAAGAATTACTCAAATCGAACCAGTCGTTCTGGAGATTAGTGCGTTCAAACAAACAAACAAACAAGCAAACTCTTCAGCTTTATAATATAGTATAGATAATATTAGTATAGATGAACTTTGTATGAAATACTCTATTATGATGTCATAAGATTTTGACGTCAAATAGCAGACTTATTTCTAGATATTTAGCTAGACAAAATCGAAAATTAAGCAGTTGACCCAGTCATGATCCCTATTATAGCTCCTATTTGTGAAACACAGCGACCCTATTCCCCTAGTTCCCTACCACCAAACTCCGGGCTAATCATAAAACTTTGACGAGTTATAACAAAGTTTCCAGTCACCCTTCGTGTTCTAGTTTGACAAATGCAGTTTGTTCGACACGCGATTGTTTCTACAAATTGGGTCAAACGTAATCGATACTACGTAGCTATTGTCGTTATAGTATTGTGAATTATCATTTATGTCAACTTATATTATATTAACTTGCACGGTCCGGCTTTCTTTAATTGATTTTGTCTGAACTTTAAAAGAGACTATGACCTCTGAGTTTGTTTCGGCATTTCTTCTCAGAGTAGTCGGATAAGAAATGCCGGCCTCATCTAGCTATTTGAAATATTGACGTGTAAAAGTGTTATTTTATAACCAACTAGCAAACCCAGCGAACTTCGTTTCGCCACCTGCTCTTTTCTTGTTTTTTTTTAATTTTCTTTGCTATAAACATCACGGAACCCGTTACCTTTCCATCGAATGCAAAACCGTGGAAATCGGTTCGTGCGATCTGGAGTTATAGCGTCAGGAAGGAAAACCCGACTTATTTTTATATAATAGATTTACAGAAATAAATATCATTTATCATTTATAACTAACAGAGGGGGTTCCTTTAAACTCGTTAATCTATATCATTAATAGATTAAAACAAAAACATCATCATAGAAAAATTTGCAATAAATTGCAACGTTGCCTTCCTTCAACTACGTGTTTCTTTTACGTATCGATTTAAAATGTTTAGTGAATATTTTAATATTATAAAAAAAAATTGCGTTGTTTTGTTTTTGAATGGTAATATTTTTTTAGCATGTATGGATGCTATACTATTGCGGGTTAACAGGAACGCCCTCTGTTAGTTAACATAATGTATGTTGTGTGTTGTTCTAACTATATTTTAAGTGTAGGAGAGCCATGCTTCGGCATGAATGGGTTGGCTCGACCGGAGTGATACGAATACCACGGACGAGCAGAAAACCGACGTAAAACAACGTTTGCGTTGTGTGGGTGAGGTTACCGGAGGCCTAATTCTCAATCTTTCCAATTCTCGAT
Source organism: Spodoptera frugiperda (assembly GCF_023101765.2). Taxonomy (NCBI): domain Eukaryota; kingdom Metazoa; phylum Arthropoda; class Insecta; order Lepidoptera; family Noctuidae; genus Spodoptera; species Spodoptera frugiperda. Next base: position 1,295,109 of record NC_064235.1, on the reverse strand, counting down.
TCCCCAATAACCATTAAATTCCTAACCCCCAAAAAGTGAGCAGCGCACTTGTAACGCCTCTGGTGTTTCAAGTGTCCACGGGCGGCGGCGATTACTTACCATCAGGTGATCAATATATCATGAGTATAAGCCTGTAAACGAGCAGACTCATTTACCGGCTTATACCATGAAAATAAAACCACCAAAAGTAATGTAAAATATATTTATTGAGCATTGTCTACAATTAAAATTACAGTAAATATGTACATTGTTATATCTACATTGGTTTTAAAGCAGCGAGCTATCGCAACTGATGGTCCGTGGACCACCAGCGTTCCGCAAAAGGTAAAATATGGTCCGTGAATTAAAAAAGATACACAAGACAAAACCTATTGTAATTTATGTAGTACTAGCGATCCGCCCCAACTTCGCATGGGTGCAATAGTACATAGTATAAAACAAAGTCCCTTTTACTGTCCCTATGTCCTTTGTATGCTTAAATCTTTAAAACTACGCAACAGATTTTGATGCGGTTTTTTTAATAGATAGAGTGGTTCAAGAGGAAGGTTTATATGTAAAATATATGCATAATATATCACCGTTGTACCCGTGCGAAGCTGGGACGGGTCGCTAGTGTATAATAAATAACACAGCACTTCATAAAAATAGCATAGTTGAAGTTCATATCAAAATTTATGTAAAAAAACTGATAGGATTTCAATTCATTTCAACATAAATAAAACTTGTACAAGGAATACAAAAGGCTGTGAGCAAATAAAAGCATCACAATCTTTTTAAAAGATCAAGACGCCAATTAAAATAATGGTAAAGGTACTAGCTTATGCTAATGGTGCTTTTCCACCAGAGATGTGCTATGTAGCTATACTATGATGTCGTTATAGCTAAGCTGTGAAACTATGTGACCGTTTCCACTGATACTATGCTATGTAGCTGTGCGAGGAAGATGCGCAGTTCGAGTATGCGCTGTATCGATAGTAGGAAAGTCATCCATAGCACACATCTTTCCATATAAAAAACATAATTTAACTGAGTCCGTTTCCACCAGTGCTAAGCTATGTGTACCAATGAACATGATTAGTGGAAGCCAAACGCATCCACAGCAACGTAGCATAGCACATCTCTGATGGAAAAACACTCTAATTCTTAGATACTATTTTTCTAATAAAGTTACAAAATTACAAATCACCCCTTTTGCTTCCAAAACACTTCTTCAACATTCCAATAATCACATCAGTAAAATCCTTTTCTTCTTTCTCTATCTAAATCCACATAAATACTATGCTCAAGCATTTACTTTTCAACCCAGATTAGTCACGCATTCCATTTCTTCACCCAAAAAAGTCACATTTCCCTTCATTACCCAGATAAGTCACAAATTTCGCTACCCTACCCAGATTAGTCACAAATTTCGCTGTCCTACCCAGACTAGTCACGACGTTCTACCCAGCATAGTCACTAGAGTTTATTTATCTACCCAGCCTATCCTGGCTCTGCCCACGACAAGCATTATAACATCTTCGTTAGAGGGCTCCACTGTCGGTGCCACGCGGGTGCTCCATCCAGGGCGTATCCTCGGGACCTCTGATGGGTCTGGTGGTGGTGACGCTGAAATGGGACCAGATATTAGTTATGTTTTCTGATGAAAAAGTTACAGTAACAGAATCCCCGAAGGGGTAGGCACAGGTGCACATTACGGCATGTAATGCCGCTGCGCACTTTTCACCATTTGTGTTATAATTCTCATGTAATATATAGGTGGTGAGCCTATTATCATATAGTGGGCACTATACCAGATTCCAGTGGTCGTAAATGCGATTGCCGGACAAGGTGTCTCCGGTTCGATTCCCGGGTTGGACAAAGTATTACTGGACCTGTTTCAGTTTTTCGAAAATTTCTCCCTAATCCCTTCGGGAATATAGTAAACAGAGATCGCTGCTGAAAGCCCTTTCTTAATGTAAACAAAATAAAACTCAGGAAATCATAATCAGCAGCAATCACCAATAGAAAATCGCAAGACCAACTTACTCCAGTAAGGCAGTTGTCCCACCGGCAACGATGAACGAGTATCGAGTAGAGCTAGAACTAGAAACGAGTGAAAACAAAAGCATCTCTTTTGTTTACACGGAAAGTATATCTATTGTACGTTTCTTGAGCGAGAAAATAGCCGATAGTTAGTCGTTCACTCGCCGTTGGTGGGACAACTGCCTGAAGAAAGAAACTCACCGCTAACGCGCCGCTGCGACCGCTAGCTAAAAGGCTGCGAAGTAGAACTTGATCGTCGTATGATGGCACAGGTTGCCATGACAACGTGAAACACTGCCAGTGACGTGTACATCGGCAGCTGGTATCGGTCCAACCAGCTTACTATTGATGCATGGCAATCCTGGAATAAAGACATTAGCACATGACGATACCAGAATACATATTTTTTACCGGATACATTTCGGAGAGTGTGCAGGGGAATTGCTTTTCCATCATCGAACCACAAGACAATCGGCGAAGCGCCACCGCTTCATGGTAGATATCCCACCCACTCGCACGAAGCGCTTCGCTTCAAGCTTCCTTATGCGAACTGCTAGGGAGTGGAACTCCTTGCCGGAGTCTGTGTTTCCTGATGGGTATAACCTGGGTGTCTTCAAAGCCCGAGTGAATAGGTTGGTTATGGGCAGACGTGCTCCATCGTAGGCCGCATCATCACTTACCATCAGGCGAGATAGCGGCCAAACGTCGACCCATCAAAAATAAAAAAAACATGTGTAACTTTTTTTTTATAGGACCAGCCCGCCACATCCTCCCAAAACCGCTGCTACAGTAGATACAACCATGAAAACACCGGAACACTGAAGTCTGGCGCGTCCCAGGGAAATTAATGTCAGTCTTGGCAAAGAAATCGGTGAATTTAATACAGGAGACAAAATTAATCACTTAAGCTGAATGCCGTGGTGGTCACCGGTGACCGACGTTAGCGGAGGATTTGCCTTCAACAGTTTTCTATTGGCAGTCAAAGACTTAAAAGCACATAAGAACTGCATAGCTGGGAGAAGCCCAATCGTCAAAAACGAACAGACGGATTACCTGATGGTAAGCAATCGCCGCTGCCCATGGACATCCGAAACACTAGAGGCGTTACTAGTGTAAAGTCTTAGAACTTTACTCACTGCAGTTCTCTAAAGACGAATGGTGTGTCAGTCTTACCTTCTGGTACATTAGAGAAGTGGTACAATTGTCTGGGTACGTGTCCGGTCCACAGCAGGACCATGGAGGCTTTCTGGTCTCTGGTATTGAAGTGCTGTGGGAAATAATATTATCTATAAATTAAAGGTATTAACTAGAATAATTATTTTCTAAGTCAAACTCAAAGTCAGCGGATTTATTTCAATTAATCCTAAATTTGGCACTTCTGAAACGTCAAATATAATTGTTTGTCAGTCTGTCTGTCAATTAAGCTAGCTGCTAAGTTATCACGTAGTGCAAGCATCATACCGCAAATAAACAGATTTTTATTATTTCTGAGGTGAGGTACTTATTTTCATCCACATTAATAGAGAATGATGACGGGGTATGAAAATTAAAATTCTATTTAGTCCGTCAGTTAGGTAACAAAAAATATTAGACACATAATTTTAATTTTGTCATATAAGAGGGTGCAAATCCGTCATTTCTACGTAGTTTAGGAGTGGGAGCTAATGCGTCATTACATAAAAAGTTCCTAAAAGTGACGTCACGCGTGTGTTAGAATAATCTACAAGACGGACATTGAAATAAGAATTATTCATCTACCCTATTGTGTAAGGACACTTAGATACTTACTTGTGTTCACAGCATCGGAATGCGAGCCTCATAGCGTGGGTCCATAACCCATCGTCTTTGTGTAGTCCTTTCTGCAAAATAAAAACATCATTTCAACAACCTTTGCTTACAATAATTACATTGTCATCCAACTTAGCTACTACTAAAAGTGATTTTTAAGTTAGTCAAGTCTTTATCTAAAATTAGGGTGCTTTTCCACCAATCATATTCATTAGTACACATAACATAGCACTGGTGGAAACGGACACAGCTAAGCTGTTTTTTATTTGGAAGTATGCGTGTTATGGATGCTTGCTACGGATGTGTGCTATGGGTGGGTGATTCCCTGCTATAGATACATCGTGTACTCGAGCTGCGCATCTTTCTCGCACAGCTACATAACTTAATATCAGTGGAACCGTTTCACGTATCTACGATGTGCTATGTAACTATGCCACGAAGATTTAATAGCTATGCTGTACCTATGTGACTATTTCCACTGATACTGAGCCATGTAGTTGTGCGAGGAAGATGTGCAGCTCGAGTATGCAATGTCAATTCTCAATTCTCAATAAAATTCTTATCGGTAGTAGGGAAGACATCCATAGCACGCAACTTTCCATATAAATGACATAGCTTAGCTTAATCCGTTTCCACCGGTACTTAGCTGTGTGTACCAATGAATATGATTGGTGGAAACCAAACTTATCCATCACTTCCTCGCCCAAGGCGAGAGTCATTGGATGACATCTATTTTCAGACACAAAATGATGATGAAGTTATTTTTTGACTTACTTCAACCAGATTGCTAGAGAAGTAGTAGAGCAGTGCGCACTCCAGTAGCAAGAGTAGCAGCACCAGCGCCGAGTACTGGAACACAGCATCAGGAGATATTATTAGTTAAAGTGGAAAAAGGGAGTCGCTCTGGGGTGGAGCATATTAATATAGAGGTTTTTTCGAAAAATATCAGAAATAGCACAGATTTTAATACATATAAGTAGTATAAGTGTGGGAGAGCCATACTTGGGCACGGCAGTGTCTGCTCGACCGGAGTGATACCACAGCCAAACAGAGAATGGACGTGAAACAACGCTTGCGTTGTGTTTCGTTGTGTGAGTGAAGTTACCGGAGGCCCAATTACCCCCTTCCAAATCTTGCTAATCGCCGATTCCGCAACAACATTAAAATCCTTAACCCCAAAAGGCCGGCAACGCACTTATAACGCCTCTAGTGTTTCAAGTGTCCATGGGCGGCAACGATTGCTTACCATCAGGTGATCCATCTGCTCGTATACCGGCTTCACTACATAGTATAAAACAAAGTCGCTTTCTCTGTCCCTATGCCCCTTTGTATACTTAAATCTTTAAAACTACGCAACGGATTTTGATGCGGTTTTTTTAATAGATAGAGTGATTCAAGAGGAAGGTTTATATGTATAATACATGCATAATATATCACCATTGCACCCATGCGAAGCTGGGGCGGGTCGCTAGTATACCATAAAAGGATTTGAACTTACCATAAACAATAAAAACGGTGACCTTGTCATGGCTCCACGGAATCCCATGAAACTGATGAAGAATAAGAATACGGCGACTGATGTGATGGCTATACCCACTGGAAGAGTCAGGGTGTCCTGTGTTAGGGCCTGGGGATAAAGACACAAGATTAGTTTAATTCATGTCATTTCTTTGACTGCCTCGTTGGTCGAATGGTCGCAAGTGTATTGACTGCCACGCAAGAGGTCTCGGGTTCGATTCCCGGGTCGGGCAAAGTATTAATGAGCTGTTTTCGGTTTTTCGGTAGAAAATTTCTCAGTAGTAGGTCGGATTCTGGAATTGTGCCCAGTGTATGGCAATAAAAACGGCTGACCTCTATGTACATAGCACTTACGGAATCCCAAATTGACAACTGATTTGTACATTGAATAGCGAATACGGCGACTGATATGGCTATACCCACCGGAAGAGTCAGGGTGTCCTGTGTTAGGGCCTGGGGATAAAGACACAAGATTAGTTTAATTCATGTCATTTCTTTGACTGCCTCGTTAAAAGAGTGGTCGCAAATGCGACTGCCGCACAATAGGTCTCGGATTCGATTCCCGGGTAGCACGAAGTCTGAAATTGTACCCAGTACATGGCAATTGGTTAACCCCTATTACATGGGACTTATAACACGAATGGTGAAAAGTGGGTGTACATTGTATAGCGGCATTACGTGCCGTAATGTGCACCTCTGCCTACCCCTTCCTACTTAAAACACATTAAATCTCCCGAATTTTCTATTATATCTCTCCCTTACACCCTTCAAACAACAGCGTGATATACATATGCATATTCATATTACAGCAAGCTGCGTGGCACAGTTAGCGCGGCCTGGCGGTGACCGGGTCGTGTCACGCCGTGCCTTGCACTATTGAACCATTCGACACGTCAACAGCTTTACCGACTCATAACCAGACAACAGCATGATAACCTACACTAATCTGTCTATATTTGCCATTGGATTTTCAACTTTAAGTATATCTAGATGATAAGGTTGAGAATTGAATAAAGAAATTGACAGAAAAGGTGTAGGTTGACCTGCTGGGTTAGGTATTTAGTTCATGATTTTATGTAATAAGGATATTATAGTTAGGTAGTCTTACGTAAGCATTATAACATTTTAATTTCGTAACATAACGTCATTATTTTTTTACCAATGTCATGCCTTTTTATTCCCGAAGGGGTAGGCAGAGGTGCACATTACGGCACGTAATGCCGCTATACAATGTACACCCACTTTTCACAATTTGTGTTATAAGTCCCATGTAATAGGGGGTGAGCTTATTGCCATATACACAATTCCAGACTCCGGGCTAATACTGAGAAATTTTCGAAAACCTGAAATAAGCAATACTTTGCCCGACCTAGGAATCGAACCCGAGACCCCTCGTCCGGCATTCGCACTTGCAACCACTCGACCAATAAGGCAGTCATAAGCATTTCTACGTAAACCTAGAAAAATAAAAGGCATATATAATAATAATAAAATACTAGCAAACCCTGCGAACTCCGTTTCGCCACCAATGATTTAAACTGAATTTTCTTTGCTATAAACCTCACGGAGCCCGAGACCTTTCCAACGAATGCAAAACCGTGGAAATCGGTTCGTGCGTTCTGGAGTTATAGCGTCAGGAAGGAAAACCGACTTATTTTTATATTATAGATTATTTCGCTATAAATTATTCATCAACTGCCTCGTTGGCCGAGTGGTTGCAAGTGTGGCTCCTGAATCCGGTTTGATTCCCAGGTCGGGCAAAAGTCTTGCTGGGCTTTTTTCGGCTTTTTGAAAATTCCTCATTAGTTCGGAGTCTGGAATTGTGCCCGGTATATGGCAATAATTTCTTTATTTTTTTAAATTGTTTTTACAACTTAAATTGCTTGAAAAGTGGGTCTACAAATAATCTTGAGCCTACCTTTAATTTAAGAGCATACGCTAACTGTTATTTCCCCATATTTTTAAGATTGTCTGCATGTATCTTAGTTGGTAAGCCTTAATAAATCGATTAATCCAATATTATAATCATTTATTACATAAAAGTAAATCAGTTTACTTAACAAATAGCATGACAAAGTTTCGTGATAGAGCGGCCATGACAGGCGATGTATAATCTGAATAATGTAGCATTTGCTACTGTGAACATAACTGGGTCACGATTGACATACTATATTATAATGACAGTGCAGTCGATCACTGGAACTGCGGCTCGGTAAGGTTAACATTGGTTAAAGTGTGGGAGAGCCAAGTTTTAGCACGAATGGACCGGCTCGCCCGGACTAATACCACGGCCGAGCAGAAAACCGACGTAAAATAACGCTTGCGTTGTGTGAGTGAGGTTACCGGAGACCCAATTACTTACCTTAAATTCCTAACCCCCAAAAGGCCGGCAACGCACTTGTAGCGCCTCTGGTGTTTCGAGTGTCCATGGGCGGCGGCGATTGCTTACCATCACAATTTAGGTAGACTAGTTTTCAGATTGTCTGACCCTAGAATCGAAATTGTAAACATACGTAACAAAACGTTAACCTATTAACGATAATTCTAGTCTAGAATAGTTTTTATTTCAACGTCACACCTTTTATCTCCGAAGGGGTAGGCAGAGATACACATTACGGCATGTAATGCCACTATACAATGTACACCCACTTTTCACAATTTTTGTTGTAAGTCCCATGTAATAGGTGGTGAGCCTATTGTCATATACTGGGCACAATTCCAGACTCCGTGCTACTTCTGAGAATTTTTCGAAAAGCCGAATCAAACGCAGTACGGTAATACTTTGCCCGACTCGGGAAACGAACCCGAGACCTCTTGCCCGGCAGTCGCACACGACCAACGAGGCAGAATAGTTTCTAAAGTTTTCTACTTTATTGTGTTAATTGTGAAATCTCCTGTGTAAAGTGGGCTCAAACTCAAGGTTTTATATTTTACCTTCTGAATTTTCTGTATTATATACCACATTTGAGCAAATAAAGAATTTTATTTTATTTATAAAACCAGAATTTAAAATAAAATGTTAACTTACTTTAACAGTAGAGTTCCCAGTAACTTCTATAACTTTGAACAAAGTACTTGGAGATGACAGAATCCATAATCCAAGAGCTACGAACAATAAACAGATCACCTGAAACAAAAAACAATAATTAAAACATTTTTTTTTAGTCATTGACTGCCAATAGAAAACTGTTGAAGGCAAATCTTCCGCTAATGTCGGTCACCGGTGACCACCACGGCGTTCAATGTGTTAAAATAAATTAATTTAAACAGAGGCTTATTTACCACCATTCCCAATCCCCGATTTCTCAACAACCCTTAAATTCCTAACTCTCAAAAGGCAAACGCACTTGTAACGCCTCTGGTATTTTGGGCGGCGGCGATTGCTTCCCATCAGGTTCGACTCAGATCCGACTGCTCGTTTACTAGAGGCGTTACAAGTGCATTGCTAGCCTTTTGGGGATTGGGAAATTTAAGTATAGTTGGGAAATCGGGGATACAATCCCTCGATTTCCCAACTATACCATTTTCTTGAAACATAACGCAAACGTTGTTTCACGTCGGGTTTCTGCTCGGCCGTGGTATCACTCCGGTCGAGCCGGCCCAGCAGTGCCGAAGCATGACACTCCCACACTTAAAATTCCTTTTTTTGAAGTCGGTTAAAAAAAAAAGTTAATTAATCTAATATATAAAATTCTCGTGTCACATTTTTCGTTGCCATAATCCTCCGAAATAGCTTGACCGATTTTGATGAATTTTTTATGCTTATCCGGTATCTATGAGAATCGACCAACATCTATTTTTCATCCCCCTAAATTTTAGGGGTAGTACAACCCTAATTTTTTTTTATTTTCCGCGAACGAAGACGCGAGCAGAAGCTAAGCCAAGCTAAGCCCGCTGAGCCTTCTGGGCCCATAACCTAATAATATACGCGGGAAGTGCTTGACACAGACTAACTTTATTCATCTCCACAGATAACATATTACATGTAGTACAAGTAAATACCGAGTGGCGCTAGTATCTATGCTATTAATTTCAATGCATACAATAGTAATTATAACAGTATTCATGTAACCCTGAAAAACATGGAACAGCTCAGACCTCGAGCAGTCACTCAATCCCCAATCTCCAATCTCCAAACACTAAAATTATATGATTTCATAATGTTAAATATTCATGTTTGTAATCATTTCTCAAGACCGTGAACTCCGATGGTTGCTTGCCCTTGAATCGAACCTTGTACCTAACGATGTCTAACGACCAATCTTGACCTTCATTCAGTAGTGGGGAAAGGAAATTGTCCTTCAATTGTTTTAGTATTTGAATTTGTCTGTCTACTCTATAATATAAAAATAAGTCGAGTTTTCCTTCCTGGCGCTATAACTCCAGAACGCACGAACCGATTTCCATGGTTTTGCATTCATTGCAAAGGTCTCGGGCTCCGTGAGGTTTAATAAGCAGGGAAAATATTTTTTGATGAAACGGAGTTCACCAGAGATGTGCTATGTAGATATGCTACGAAGTTGTAATAAAATAGAAGCTGTAAAACTATGTGACCGTTTCCAATGATACTAAGCTATGTAGCTGTGCGAGTAAGATGTGCAGCTCGAGTATGCGCTGTATCGATAATAGGGAAACTATTGTAACTTTCGTGAGACATACTAAATTAATTATTATGTTATCGGCTTACTCACGTACTATTTTGACGAGGAACTCGACTAGTTTCAAGCCATGCTAGAGGCTCATATTCATGAGCAGCATTCCGCGTCACACGACGCGGCGATTGTCGCGCTGCTACTGATGCATGATGATGGTAGCAGCGCGACAATCGCCTAATAATTAATTTAGTAGGGAAACTATCCATAGCACACATTTATAGCACGCATCTATTGCACGCATCAATAGCACACATCCATAGCACGCATTCATAGCACACATCCATAGCACGCATCCATAGCACGCATACATAGCACGTATCCATAGCACACGTGCATAGCACGCATCTATAGCGCGCATCCATAGCACGCATCCATAGCACGCATACATAGCACGCATACATAGCACGCACTCGACCAAAGAGACAGTTTTCTGGGGGCCTACTCTAATTTAACGAACGAACGAAAAAACTTCGCAGATTGCATACTACAATTCCATTTATTGCGAACTTTCGTGAACAAAAATGAACGAATGAAATGAAGATAAATAAATAGGTTTTGATATGAAATTAAAAATAAAACGTTATTTCAAGTAATTATATTAGTAAATCAATAAAACCTACGGCCGATGATTAAACGAAACTTCGGATTCGAGAACCGGAGTAGGCCCCCAGTTGTTATAAAATACTATTGTAATAGGGTACTGAACTCATGTTAAACGTAATACTAAACTTCGTGGTAAGTCGCATTGAAATATTTGAAATGCCGAATAATAGAAGGACATTGCTCGACTCGAGGGTCGAATACAGAACCTTGTCCTTGACTTACGCACTTGTAATGAAAACGACTTTATGTAATCGAATATAAAGCGGTTGGAAATATAAGTATAACTGTGGTAATGGAAATTATGTCGTGGTGGCCCGGAGCTTCAAGTGTGGGAGAGCCATGCTTCGGCACTGCTGGACCGACTCGACCGGAGTGATACCACGGCTGAGCAGTACACCGACGTGAAACAACGCTTGCGTTGTGTGAGTGAGGTTACCGGAGACCCAATTACGCCCCTTCCCAATTACGCCCCTTCCCAATAACGCCCCTTCCTAATTCCCGATTCCAAAACAAGCCTTAAATTCCTAACCCCCAAAAGGCTGGCAACGCACTTGTAACGCCTCTGGTGTTTCAAGTGTACATGGGCGGCGGTGATTGTTTACCAACAGATACGATACATCTGCTCGTTTACCGGCTTATCACATAAAAAAAGAAACCTCCGCTTCTTATGCATGTGGGTTAGAGTTCGAAACCTACCAACGGCAAGTACAAATGTGACTTTTTCTGAGTTATATGTAATTTCTAATATTATTTAGACACCACTGACAAACGGTGAAGAAAACTGTCCGTAATGGGTGCTTATAGGCTGGTGATGAAGATTTTTTACGGTGTAAACCGTTAAACGAGCAGACGTATCACCTGATTGTAAGCAATGTGATGGAACACCATAGGCGTTACTAGTGCGTTCACCTTTTGAGGGTTAGGAATTCATGTTGTTGGACAATCGGCGATTGAGGTAATTGAAATCGAAAATGATGACGCCGTGTTGTCCTTAGTGTTTGTATGGAAGCCATATTTGATTAATTCATCGAGACATAGAGGTATAGCACCCGCGTGACGCCGGGCAGTGTAAACTAGTAAGTAATTACAATCCACTCACCATGAATATAGCGTTAATTGTCATCAGTATCCAAGCTGCTATTTTAGATGCTTTCGATGTTGATTTGTCCATTGTTTACCTGAGAAATAGAAAAACGAAAATAATAAACATCTTATACAATTATTTTGATTCGTTCGTAAGCCACGACTAAGTGACAAGCAGTAAGGGGAAGAAAGGAGGGGCGCCATAAGGGAACAAACCTCCTCACGCCCCAGCCGTCCCGAGAGACACTCTGCTGGGCGTCGGGGTTCGCGAGACGATCTTCGGCCATCGTAAACCAGAACCAGATCCGAGTGTACGGCACATTGCGATCCGTGGACTACCACAGATGGACTCCAGTAAGGCTAATGCTGGAACGGAGCTGCGGACTGCCCAGCGGGTGTACCGGGGCCCCGGCTCGAAAAGCAGGAGTAGGAACGGGTAAGGTTTTAGTCAGTAAGAGTCTGACAATCCCTCTCGCCTCGCCCAAAGCGGGATCAAATTCATTGGATGATTTTCACCCCTTAAAAAAGCCTATTCTTTGTATAACAGACAGAATGACTGAAACAAACCTAAATGAGTAATTCATAAAAGCCTTGCATATAGAACGAAGTACAGTAGGAACACGTGTCCTCATTGATATGTCATGATATACACAGCTGGACATCGCGTGTTTCAGACATAAAAATAGAAATAGACTGTATTTACTTTAATATATAACATAGGTACTGTTTATTCCCCGGAGGGGGTAGATAGAGGTCGCATATACAATTGAGTGCACGGTTGACGCGGTGACTGGGTAACTGGCTGCCGTGTAACGTGTAACGAGTTCGGTTCCCGCACGGAACAACTCTTTGTGTGATCCACAAAATTGTTGTTCCGGGTCTGGGTGTCATGTGTATGTGAACTTGTATGTTTGTAAACTTTGCTCGTACCCAAGAATTCTGATTCGGAAAACTAACTTCTTGATCGTTCTTCTCTATTCGAAGCTACGCTTTAGAACGAGCACCTAGCTTCACTGACAGACTGTTAACTCGAAAGACCAATGTTATTAATGTAGTTCGATAGCGTCAGCCGAGTACCTAAAACTCGAAATATAAAGAAAATAAGATAATTGTGTATGAATTAATAAAACAGACACAGACACACTGACAGACTATGCTCTACAGCCGCACCTTTGGAACCACTCGATCAGCAGCCGCAGGGCAATCTAAATATATGTATAACTCAAAGATGACTGATTGACTGACATAGTGATCTATCAACGCACACCACTGGACGGATCGGGCTGAAATTTGGCATGCAGGTAGATGTTATGACGTAGGCATCCGCTAAGAAAGGATTTTGATCAATTTTACCCCCAAGGGAATAAAATAGGGGATGAAAGTTTGTATGAAACTTTGTCAATTTTAAACCGATCGGGCTGAGACTTTGCAAGCATAAAGCTACTATGATGTAGGCATCCCCTAAGAAAGGATTTTGATAAAATCCAATAATAAAATGCACACTTCTTAACGCGCGTGAAACCGCGGCCAAAAGCTAGTTTTAAATAAGTTTTATTGATATAATTTTTCGTTCGTGTCTATTTCATAACCTATATTTTTTGTAATTGGTTAAAAAACACTAAAATAGAAGATAGACAGACCGATTAACCAATTATATTATTATATAGATAACCAATCAGTAATGTCATGTAAAGCATGAAATGCGTTTAACCCAGATTTTCATAATATGTCATAGGACAACACATAACCAGTTTATCTTGATCCCGCCTTGTAGGAGCTTTCCCCACATTCGACGGTCAATTTATACTGGTTTATTATAGCTATACGAATTCCATTTTATCTTGATCCCCCTTAGTAGGACCTTTCCCCACAGTTGACGGTCAATTTATATTGGTAACTTTTTACTAAGCTAGGTACTATAATAATGTCATTGATGATATCGAAAGATCATTAAAAAAGTGGGACAAACTTATTTTTTTATATATATTATTTGCCGTGTGTTACACTAGAATACACCACTCCAACTCTTCCCGTTAGTTTCGTATACCCGACCAAGGTTTGATTTGGCTGCACGGTTGGCGCGGTGGCTGGGTAACCGGCTGTTGCACAATGTGTAGCGGGTTCGATTCCCGCACGGAGCAAGTCTTTGTGTGATCCACGAATTGTTGTTCCGGGTCTGGGTGTCATGTGTATGTGAACTTGTATGTTTGTAAACGCACCCACGACGCAGGAGAAAATCCTAGCGTGGGGCAACGTTTTTTTAAAAAGAAAGAAAATAAAGAAATAAATCCTGCTTCTCCACCAAAGATGTGCTATGCTACGTTGCTGTATATGCGTTTGGCTTCCACCAATCATATTCATTCGTACACATAGTTTAGCACTGGTGGAAACGGATTCTATTAAGCTATGTTTTTTTTTTTCGAAAAGATGCGTGCTATAGATGGTTTCCCTACTATCAATACATCGCATACTCGAGCTGCGCATCTTCCTCGCACAGATACATAGCTTAGTATCAGTAAAAACGGTCACATAGTTTCACAGCTTAGCTATTACATCGCGGCATAGATACCGTAGCACATAGCGAAAAGCACCCTATGTCCTGACACAAAAGCGAATGCATTTACCATCGTTCTATGAACGGGAAAGGCAATTATTTTATGAATAATTCAGGTTTCAGCGGTTGAGTGACCCGTATATCGTGGACACTTACAATTGAATTAAATATAACCAGGCCTGGAGTTCCCATGGGGTGAATTTATGAGTTCATACCGGGTTTAACAAAGCATAGTTTGCCTTCGGTCAGCAGTGGCCACTTATAGGCTGTTGATGATAATAATACTTTCATTTTCAAACAAATATTAGACCAGTAAAAATATATCGTATGGAGAAACCTCTTAGGACTTAATTTAAACCACATATTAATTGTTATCTTCTTGGCAGACATACGAAAAATGAGCGAAATAATCTAAGAGCTAATTTGAACACTGTTTACAAATACGAGACTGCCGGGCAAGGTGTCTCAGGTCCGATTCCAGAGTTGGGCAAAGTATTGCTGGGATTTTTCGAATTTTCGAAAATTCCTCAGTAGTAGCACGGAGTCTGGAATTGTGCCCTATATGGCAATAGGCTCACTTCCTATTACATGGGACTTATAACACAAATGGTGAAAAGTGTGTGTACATTGTATAGCGGCATTACGTGCCGTAATGTGCACCTCTGCCTACGTCTCGAGGATAAAAAGCGTGACAAACCCAAAATTATTTAGAGGAATATAGGACCGGATCGGAGCCTTAAAGCCGTCACAAGTTAAAAAAGAACTTTTACTACTTCAAATAAAATCAAATAATATGTACACTTACCCCTTACTGAAAATATGTTTTAAAAACTCCACTTTTAACAATATTTCACCAACTTTTAACACAAGTTGTATACAAGGTACCTATTACATGTTTCACGTAAATATCGTGTCCAATTTTGATGAGACGCGACGTGCGTTCGCCGTGGCGCGCTGAAAGTGACTGAAAGCTTCGTCGCTGAAAACTGGCGGCAAAAACAGGGGTGTATTTAGATTGTTACTTGTTGTATGATATTGTGAAGAGTAACCAAGTATTGTATTGTGAACCTGATTGAAAAAGAGTAACCTATGGAGTTTCTTGCTCATTCTTCTCCATAGGAATCTACACTTTGAAACGAGCAAATAGAGCAACTAGAGGACTGACCGACAGACAGACGTTATTAATATTATTATATTTGCTTTGACGTTCAAAAGTGACTTCCTGGTCTATTTGAAATAAATAATTTTGCTTTGACTTTGACTTAAAGTAGCATACTTACAAACTTTGTTCCAACATGTTTTTTTAAACGTTGCCCCACACTAGGATTTTCTCCCGTGTCGTGGGTGCGTTTACAAACATACAAGTTCACATGCACATCACACCCAGACCCGAAACATGTGGAAGAGCCATGCTTCGGCTCGAAGGGCCGGCTCGACCGGAGTGATACCATGGCTTCACAGGTAACTGACGTGAAACAACGGTTGCGTTGTGTTCCGTTGTGCAAGTGAGGTCTTCAATCTTCCCAATCCCCGATTCCCCAACAACCCTTAAATTCCTAACGCCTCTGGTGTTTCGGGTGTCCATGTGCGGCGGCGATTGCTTACCATCAGAACCAGACTCAAGGAACACATACGCAGTGTGAAGAACATGGACACTCATACATCGGCAGTAGCCGATCCTGCTTGTAGCGCGGGCACGACTCACTTCCTTCGTTTCGACAATGTCTCCGTACTAGCGAGGGAGAAATACTTCGTACCCCGAAGGTACGTGAGGCCATCGAAATAAGTCGTCGTCCCAACTTCAACAGAGACGGTGGCTGGGCATTACCTCCTGCCTGGAAGCCAAGTCTGCAATCTGCGTCAGCCTACAATGTTGCGGGTCTGGAGTGTGACACAGTGAGCGCGGTATGTAACACCGTTTTTGCGTCGACCCGAGAATCGAACCCAACACCTGCGCAGCCGCCGGCGAACGAGTCTAACGAGCCAACATCGTCGCGCGCGCCGGATAGTACGCGCGATTCCAGGCAGAGGGCGCGATGGGCGCGTAGCTCGAATCGCTCAAATAATAATCGCTCGCGTAATGCTGCTCATGAATATGAGCCTCTAGCATGGCTTGAAACTAGTCGAGTTCCTCGTCAAAACATTACGTGAGTAAGCCGATAACATAATAATTAATTTAGTATGTCTCACGAAAGTTACAATAAAATCATAAAAAAATCTGTTCAAACTTTGAGCAGAGTTTGTTACTTGCCATTTATTTATAAAACAATAGCAAGAAAAAGCGCCTATATCGCTGATTTAGAGTTCACTTCCCAGATTGTATATTTTCGATCCTTGATATTCTTATTGCACTACGGAATGTAAATTAACTCTCCGACAATCAAAGCAATAAGCTAGTATCCTACTAGTCAAAATCAAAACGTTTTTCAAAACATCAAAAACGATATTTTGTATGAAATACTGCGTTATGCAGATTTTTACGTCAAATAGCAGACAGTTTTCTAAAAAAGCTAGAACAATTTGAAATTAACTAGATCATGAAATCTAAAGTGTGATTATTTATTTAATATTTTATTGTATCGAGAAGTATTTTTGACTGAGGAAACTACCCCACTGGATAAGGTGGTTATATTATACATCATTTTTTACATGGTCGTCAACGGACCCGTGATACCTCTGGTTCTCTCGGACCCAGTGTTGCAGGTACCTACTCTTAAGCTATGGTGTCTGCATACCATACAGAACTATCGTAAGTTTTGCTTTATAGTTACCGATAGTAGATATATAGCCAATATAAGAACATGACGGCATACATAGTTATTTACTGGGAGATCCAGGCTTCCGACGCTCAACCAGAATGATACTCGTAATGTGGGTGAGGTAACCAGAAGCCCAATTACCCCCTTCCGAATCTAATCAATCCCTGATTCCCCAAGAACAGAATCCTCTGGTGTTTCTGGCGTCCATGGGCGGCGGTGATTGCTTACCATCAGGTGATCCGTCTGCTCGTTTACAGGCTAAAATATAGGTCCCACTGAACAAACTTTCACTGCAATACATTATACAAAAGGGGATATCATAAAAAATAAATAAAACACAAAATTCGCTATTCAAAATGACTTTAATTGCAGTAGTGTGGTACCACGCTGCGTTCAGCTCATTAAACCGTACAGCATCATCGTGTAAGCGACCTTACATCCAATCCTAGTCGAGACACACAATCTTAGCCCCCCAACAAATCCTAGCAAGCAAAATACAACACACGAAAAATTACCAAATTGGTAGTTTATTTTAAAAATTGGCAACACAAGCGATTTGCCGTCAAAACTTTTATTCTACATTAGGTTGGTAGCACTGTTTTCGTTTTTTTTTTCTTTAAATAATGCACGTTGGTAAATTCGGGTATTTTTTTTATACGTATTGCTTTTTTCTTCTATACTTATTTTTAAGGGGTTTTAAACTATTTTTAATACTTTTATTCGGATATTTGGACTCTGTTTTTAACATAAGTATATTCTGTCTTTACTACAATAGGGTAGATGACTAATTTTTATTTCAATGTCCGTCTTGTAGATTATTTTAAAACATTACGCAGGTTTTTTTTTAAATAACGTATTTTTTATTTTGTCACGGAAACAAATAATTTCGAAGATATATTGATTTGAAATATCACGTGACGTCACTTCTAGGTACGTTTTATACGTAGAAATGACGTATTTGCTTCCTCTCTTAAACTTTGATCCGTTTTATGTAAGTATTGTTATCTTATACGACAAAATAAAAAAATACGTGTCTAATATTTTTTCATTACCTAACTGACGGACTAAATAGATTGTTAATTTTCATACCCCGTCATCATCCCTATTGTAGTATAGATGTACATAGTAGATCACACATATTGTAATACAATCTTTATTCCATTGCAATAAGACTTATTTTCACAATTTTAATGTGTGATTAATACCTATGTTATTTTTGCTTATAATTTACGCTAGAAACTTGAAATCTTTGTTCCTTTTTGATAGTTATGTTAGGCTTCCTTTAAGGTAAGCGTCCACAGGCCCGCATCGTACGCATCGCACGCAACGGATTTTAGTTTGTCTTGTATAGAAACTCATACAACTGCGTCCACTGATCCGCATCGTACGGACCGCATCATCGGCAATGCCTACATGCGATGCGTACTGATGACGTCATACAAAATGCGTACGATGCGGGCCTGTGGACGTTTACCTTTAAACTGTAAGCGTAAATTATAAACAGTACTATGACATTTCTCAAAGGTTTAGTGCGAGGGAGACAAAGCTTTTAGTTATCGCCATCTCTTTCACCTTAGGTGTAGTCCAATACCACGTTTTAACAAGTAAAAATAAAACATTATTTTTCGACAGATTATAATAAATTACATAAGTATATATAATATATTATAAATTCATTATGTTTTGGTGTTCGACGCAGTAGCGTAGAGGTAGTTTGGTAACGCATAATGCATTCTATTGTCTAAAATTTTCTAATAATAATTATTACAAAATTCTTTGCCAAACATTTTTAGAGCTAAATGCGGTTTTAAAAGATATATAAGACTAGTTGCCTGACACTTTAATTACGGTTGTTGAAAGATATTATTTTATTGTTTTTATCATCAAGGGTAATTTAATTATATTCTTAAAAGGGGACGGTCCGGTACCCTTAGTACGAGTTTGCTTTACGTTGAACGAAAATGAAACAACAACAACCAATCAGAGTGCCGAAGGCGCTTTCGTTTCGATCTCTTTAAACGGAAAATAAAGTCATACTAAGAAATTGTTTACTCACGCCGGCCAATCAGAGCGCCGAACGCGCTCTCGATTTGTTTACTTTAAACGTAAAGCAAACTCGTATTAATGGTATTGATCAAAATCGATCTCAATTTGAGTACCTGACGAGCAGAACAGGTGTAACTATTGTAGCTGATCTAGTATAGTCTAAGAGGACTTTTTCATGATGCTATAATATGAATGAGGTTAAAGCTAAAAAAAATTATTTCAAGTCGTATTTCATCTTTAACTTCGACAAAACTGACCATCGATTTCATTAACGGCGCATTCAAAAACTACGGATCGTTAAATTTGCTTACGAGCCGTAGAATTTTGACACATTTTGTATGGAGCTTATGTCAAAATTCTACGGCTCGTAAGCAAATTTAACGATCCGTAGTTTCATTGGAATGCGCCGTAAGACGATACAAGAAGTGCTGTTAGTTTAGATTTTAACTTTAAACTTTTCACAAACCGTAATGTTGGTGTCAGGTGGAGGCTCGCACGTAACAACACTAATGGAACAACACACAGCTTCACAAACACATTGAGCTATCGAACACAGTGCCCGCCGCAGAGAATTCAGGGAATTGTTTATTAGAACGTTTGTCGAAAATTGTTCTGAAGACAGTATTCTTTACGACATGAATGTAACCACTGGAAGAAGACTGGTTCTTAAGAGAATAAATAATTAGGATTTTGCAGTATTAGGTACTTAAGCAAGACAATAAATATTGATTCTAATATTAATTACAGGCCTGGTATCGTTTTCGATTCCGGCACGGGGCAACTTTTTGTGTGATTCACAAATTGTTTCAGGTCTGAATGTCATGCGTACGACGGTGAGAAAAAGTTAACAGTGTCATTATCCTCAACCAAATGTTGGTTTCAATAAACCTGTGACACTGCTCTCAACCAATCCAATAAAAATAAGGATGATAATAAGCTACTATGAATGAATGATTTGTTAAATAAACGTTAAAGTTTTTTGAAGAAATACCCTTGTGAACTTGTATGTTTGTAAACGAACCCACGACACGGGAGAAAATACTAGTGTGGGTAAAGTTTATAAAAAATAGTCAGTGTGAAAACAACAGTCAGTATGTGTATACTAGGTACAGAGAAAATAGCTCTACTGAATCCTTCATATTTTTGTAATCATTAATCGTTACTGTCTCTGTACTGAATATTCATTTCCCCATCAAGTTTCGCAATAAAAAGAACCAGTTTCCTTTACAGTGGCTACATTCACATCTAAAGAACTGAGAATTGGAATTTTATTCTAATACTTCAAGAGAGGAAGAGAAATCATTATTTTAATTAAAGGTCTGTTTCTAAACGTCTGATTAAGTTACCGTTAGCTTTAACTAAAAACATATTTTTATACATTTAGCTTTTTATGGGGGCAAATGAGCAGATGGATCACCTGATGGTAAGCAATCGGCATCGCACATGGGTAATCACAACACTAGAGGAGTTACAAGTGCGTTGCCGATTGTACCCTTAGTATAAGTTTGTTTTAGGTTTAAAGTAATCAAAACGAAAGCGCGTTCGGTGCTCTGATTGGCCGGCTCGAATAAACCAACCAATTAGGTTTAGAACGAGTTTGTTTTACGTCTAACGAGATGAAAATGAGCGAGCGAGAACGCTTTCTGATTAGTCGGCGCAAATGAACAAACCAATCAGAGCGTCGAACGCCCTCTTGTTTCGATTATTTTGGGAGCGCATTTTGCGCTGTTTGGCCGGCTCGAAAAAAGCAACCAATCAGAGCGCCAAACACGCTGTCTTTTCGATTACTTTAAACGTAATGCAAACTCATACTAAGGGTTAAAGATTTGAAAATTGGGGATAAGTTAGATAATTAAGCATCCGTCAAATTATCCATCAGTTAAAACTATCAGAAACTTAATCAGACGTCCCGAAAGGCCCTATTCATTACAATTAATACGTTTATTTTATAATTAATTTGTCAGTTTTGAATATATTTTCTTTTTCCATCTTCTATTTTTAATAAAAATATATAAAATGTCACTTTTTATTATTTTATTTATACTTTTTGTTTTTTGTAGGTATATCTGTTTGTCTGAAGTATTTGTGTCTTCGCAAATATTTTATATTTCTTGCGTATTATTATGTATAATGCTATGTTAAACTATGTATTTACTCTATGTAAAAGTATTTTAAGGCATGTTTTGAATTGTTTTCTCACTTTCTATTATTTCTTCCACACTTTTAATATTTCGGTTGAAACTCTTGTAACTGATAATAAGGACTGCACGATTGGCGCGGGGGCTGGACAGCCATCTGCCACTCTGGCCGCGCTCAATGGTCTCTTGGATTCTAATCCAACAAATGATCTGTTCGTGGATGGATGGAAGGAGATTTTGTCGGAATGCCTGAAGTACTTCGAGGGGAACTTAGGAATTCTGTTAACTCCTGATTAATTATGTTTAAGTTGTGTATAATGACAGTTACTTTAATTGGTTGTCTACCGTTGTAACTTTTAAATTAAATAAATAAATATTTAAGTGCGAATGACCACTACATTTAATAAATATTTGCGAAGACAAAAACACCAATGTAACCAGTGAATATATCGCGCGGGGCACGCTCTATCCTGCGCACACTACCGAAACCATTCACGATTCGTTTAATATTAAATTTATATTTAATTTGTATAGAAAAGTTATTGCATACGACGCCCAAAGGCGTTTCAACGCGTGCCTACATACTCACACTAACATATAAAGAGAATTTCAACCTTTATCTTAATAAAATAAGGTTGGAAATCAGTTTTTTAAGCTTCTTTATATACTAGTAGTAGCATATAAAGAGAATTTGAACCTTTATCTTAATAAGATAAGGTTGGAAATCAGTTTTTAAAGCTTCTTTATATACTAGTAGTAGCATATAAAGAGAATTTCAACCTTTATCTTAATAAGATAAGGTTGGAAATCAGTTTTTAAAGCTTCTTTATATGCTAGTGTCAATATAAACGTTACATATAGTATATTGATTCATTGACAGCGTGGTTTACTGAACGTTAGTTTTTTAATTTAATATTAAAATTATGAAACAAACAACATATTTTTATTATGTTAACAATTAAAAATATATTCTAACAACTAAGTGATATTGCAGCTGGGTTTTATTAGATTTGCGGTCATTTTTAGTAACTAATCTTTATGAAAGAAACGTTCAGAGAAATGATAGAGCTCGACTTGGCGGTAGCACTGCCGTGCCCCCAGATTTGATTTGATTTTCAGCCGGCCTCATCTATTTATTTCAAAGATTGACGTGTAAAAGTGTTATCTTAGAACCAACGCCATGATCGTCCCACTGCAGGGCAAAGGCCTCCCTACCTTCCTTCCACTCCTCTCTGTTTAAAGCTTTTTGCGGCCAATCCTTGTCATAGATGTCGAGTTCGTCCCGCCATCTCCTTCTGAGCCTGCCGCGACGTCTGTGGACGTTGAGCGGGCTCCACTCAGTAGTGAGTTTTGCTCACCACTCGTCCGACATGCAGATGAACTGATAGAAGTACGCATATTTAGTCTCATGGAATAAGGAGTGAGCCTCACCTAGCTTTTTCAATGTCTAGTAAACTCAATAGGGTAGATGACTAATTTTTATTTCAATGTCCGTCTTGTAGATTATTTTAAAACATTAGACGCGTATTTTTTTTTTCTTACGGAAACAAATACTTTCGAAGATATATTGATTTGAAATATCGCGTGACGTCACTTCTAGGTACATTTTATACGTGGAAATGACGTATTCACTGACGGACAGACTGACATACTATTGTTTATTTCTTTCTTTGTTGACGTACCTAAGTATATGGTTTAATTGGAATAAATGATTTGACTTTGACATAGATTAGCTACTAAAAACGGCCGCTCGCAAGGAAATTCAGCGAAATACTCGAAGGTATATAACTCTAATACTAAATCGACACACATTATTAAGATAATATGAACACAAGGAACGTTTGAGTAAACCACAGACTCCTACACAATCACTTTACAATAATCATGCAAAAATACTTTTATATAATATCCTATGTATGTCTATATATGGTACATACATCCGCTATGTACACGCTCTACAACTACCTAATAATGGACTGGTGTTTACAAAAAGCGGTGGCAAAAGTGACGTTGTCAAAAATTTTCAAATTCAAACGTCATTTTTTTTGGTAGAATTTTCAACGTACACAGCTGGTAACACTAAGTTTAAGTTTTGGCAAGGTTTTTTTTTTAAATACAACGTGAATAATTGAAAGTATTTTACATTTTATACACATTTTTTTACAATTATTACAAAAAGCGTTTTTTTTTTGTAAATGAAATGATTGTATATATATTATGTATAGTATAGGTCTATAGATACATTTTCTTTTTTGTAATAATAATATCTAATCTTTATACTTTGTTAGGACGTCGAAATTGACATTTACGTATTAACAATTTTATTACAAAAGGGTTGGAGTCCGGTTTTAAAATAATGACGTTTGACGGGGATAAAGCCATTTTTATCTGCTCAGCTGTGAGTAAAAAACTGAATTAAAAATGATGCGAAATGATTCGTCGATAGGCACATCAAGTTACTCTTTACCTTTCAATAGATTGTGAATTTTATTTATTTAGTTGTAGAAGCGAAAATCTAATGAAGAAATCTATATAACTATAAGGTCGGGTTATTGCAAGGAATCATTAACTGCAAAAAAACACTCAATACGACTTATTTTGTCACATTCTACATTCATAAGCAACCTATTCACTCGGGCTTTGAAGACACCCAGGTTATACCCATCAGGAAACACAGACTCCGGCAAGGAGTTCCACTCCCTAGCAGTTCGCACAAGGAAGCTTGAAGCGAAGCGCTTCGTGCGAGTGGGTGGGATATCTACCATGAAAGGGTGACGCCTTGCCGATTGTCTTGTGGTTCGGTGATGGAAAGGACGAGGGGGAATCAAGTTGTGCAAATCCCCCGCACATTCACTAACTGTTCTAGTTCACTAACTGCGCAGATAAATCGGCTTTTAGGACAGCAAATAAGAATCTATGTATATTAATATGTATAATACTTTGTTTATATAATACATCTATAGGTAACAATCATTATACCTAGCTAAATCTAGAAAATATAACTTAGTTGGACCACACTCGTTTAGTGGAACAGCGGCTTAACAAGCGAAAAGGCGTCCAAACGTCATTAGATTTTGTCGAACTTTTTTATCATATATTTCGTTTTTTTATATATAAAACATTCTTATACACAGCTTAATTTGTGAGAGAACCGTCAATTCTAGGCACCGACTAATTATTATTACAATTTCGACATGTTTTTTTACAATAATTTTATAATTTTAAGTGAGCAATACATCTAAATCCCATTTCATAAAATTTTTCTTTCGCGCCAATTTATCTGTCAACGTCAAGTCAACTGTCACTGTCAAAATGTTTTTTTTTTATAGTTTGAACTCTTGGTTTTTTAGACCAAAGTTAAGGTATTTTTTGGAAGATTTTTACCTAAATTTTATTAAAATGGGAGTTAGATAGGGATTGGTAGCAGTACAAATATTCCTAGCCGAAGGAAGGACAGTGATATGTAGCTATTACACACGTGCTTCTAAGACTCTCACGATAATTCAAAAATATAATTTTATAATACTTTTTATATTACCAACAGATTCGTAAAAAAGCGCTTACCATCACATTTATATCAATTTCTTATTCAACACACTTATTATTGAAAGATTGCGAAAATATATTAAAAAACGCGTAATTTTAGACATTTTGAACTAAAATTTGAGCGATTTATAGAGTATTCAGCGTAATACGACATTTTATGAATCAAGGGATAAGAACGAACGCTTTTAAAAATATTTTCTGTCATATTTCTTCATACATTATTAACATTGAATAATTTGAATCAAATTATCATCGAGACGGTCAAATGACGGATCAGGGATTGACGTATACAGGTTTTTTTTTTAATTAAATTTTAGAAAACAACCCTATTTGATATTGAAGCATAAAATCAACAAAATAAATATAACCAATATTTTCTTTTTCAAAGAAACATAACCAGTAAAAGAAAGGAAAATCAAAAAAATAAAAAACCAAAAAATTAAATTAGCAGTGCATTTAATAAAAATAAAACGACTGAGCACATTGAGGCGGACTGCGAAGCCGCTGAGACGCTGGCAACACAATGACATTAACAAACTGGGGTTGCCATAAGAAAAAAATAACCTACTAAATCGGTAGAATATTATTATACACTTGTTCTTTTAATTCTTTTATCAATATCTGTGTTGCCGCGTCTGCAACGACATCTGTATTTACATTTCTATGTTTGTAGTACAATGCTTTGGTAAAACGGCCGGCGGACGCGTACGCCCATCACCAGGGAACGAGACAATTTTGCAAAAACAGCAACACCTGTCAATTATGACAACTGACAGCTGTCACTTTGTGAAACAGAGTATAAAGTAAAAACAGTATGTGGTATCGTCTATTGCTCGCTGTCACTTTTGACAGCTGTCAAACGCATGCAAGCTATGAAAAGGGGGGTCGAGTGGTGAGAGAACGTTACATTAAATAAATCGAAAGATTACATAAACAGCGGTTTTAAGACAATAATTATAATAAGTAGTAAAAAGTAAAAATGTACGAGTAATTGTAGTTATAATAAAACAATTAAGTCATTAAATACAAAAAAAAAATAAAGAAAAAAAGTAATATATATTGAGCAACGAAAAATTTTTAGAATCGACAGCGCTGTGTGAATGAGAGAAAGAGACAACGCTTGTATAGCTATCTCTTTCTGTGCAAAAAACAATGAACAACGTTTAGTTATAATACTGTCGATCCGTTAGAAAAAAACACCAAACATAACCACTAAAAAACCAGGCGGGTGAACAAAACGCGACACGATTATGGAAGAAGCTCAACACACGCGCGACAGTGGCGCAACTGTTGCCCGACTAATCGCCGACAAGTTGCGCGACTATCGCGCAATGCAGCCTTAACGTATAGAAAAAAATGCACGTTAAAAATTAATACTAACGAAATTAATAATAACTAAATAACTATTTAACTAATTTAACGTTAACGAGACGAGGGCAGCAACTTTTAACTTTTTAACCTAAGGTACTGAAAGACAAGGTTAAATTTAACCAAACCACTAAACCTTTCAATAACCAAAGGATTTCATTACATACACAAATTAATAATCATAAAAAAAAACAATTAAAAAAATGAGGGTAGTCTGAAAAAAATTGGTCACATACTAATATTCTACTACCCACTTATTAATTTTACATTAAAAAAAACCGATAACATTTTTGGTAGATATACATAAGTAGGTTATGTTTTTTTAATAAAATATTCCTTAATCTGCCTCCGGCCTCGCGTTTTACATAAATAAGTATATAATGTACAATTAGGGGGTAGACAGAGATGCACATATAGGGTGACTGGTAAATTAGTGAACGATATTTAAACACGTGATTGTACTCATGATTACAAACAACTTTCCCGAAGAAACTTTTTTTGTATACTCATTCGTTTTATTTTTATCGCAATAACAAAACAACAAAATTTCGCGCGTGCGTGCTTTCGCATCATCAGCTGTTAGCAGCGAGGCGCCCGCGCCCGCGGTATCGGAAGACTAGTAACTAGGTAGGTATTTTGACTTTTTACTTTGCTATTGTAATAAAATTAAAACTAATGAGTATACAAAACAAGTTTCTTCGGGAAAATTGTTTGTAATCATGAGTACAATCACGTGTTTAAATATCGTTCACTAATTACCAGTCACCCTATATACAATGCACACCCACTTTTCCCCATTTATGTTATGAGTCCCATGTAACTCAATTGCCAAAAACTGATAGTTCTGTACATATTAAAAACATTATACATTATATGCTTACTATGTAAAATATATATGTAATCGTTCATAAAATTACTTTATCGCCTTTTAAAATCAATCAAAACTAGTATAAAGAGAAAATAATTGATTGTTTGTATGTATTGATGATTAGATTTCGAAACTACTAGACTGATTCAGAGCCGTCTTATCGCTCTTCTCCGACATTTTTATTTGATTTTGTCCGGACTTTAAAAGAGACTATGACCTCTGAGTTTGTTTCGGCATTTCTTCTCAAAATAGTCGGATAGGAAATGCCGGCCTCATCTAGCTATTTCAAAGATTGACGTGTAAAGTGTTATTTTGTAACCTACTTGCAGAAATAAATATCATTTATACAAATTTAGACTCTAAACCTTCAACGATAAAGTAACTTTACGCTCAATTACAGTACAACATAACAGAAGTAAAAAAAAACTAAAATATAGCTTAGAAAACTGCTATGGAAGAGGTTTCATACAATGGCACGCATAGGCGGATGGATAGAATGAGGATTTTACTATATTTCCTTTAAAAAGGTATAAGCAGACTGTCTGGTTGATTTTTTTATGGTATAAGCCGGTAAACGAGCAGACGGATCACTGATGGTAAACAATCGCCGCCGCCCATGGACACTTGAAACACCAGAGGCGTTACAAGTGCGTTGCCGGCCTTTTGGGGTTAGGAATTTAAGGTTTGTTGGGGAATCGGGGTTAGAAGATTGGGAAGGAAGGTAATTGGGCCTCCGGTAACCTCACTCACACAACGCAAGCGTTGTTTCACGTCGGTTTTCTGTGAAACTGAATCTGCGATTCGAAAGCAGGAGTAGGAACGGGGTGGTGTTTAGTCAGTAAAAGTCTGACACTCCCTCTCGCCTCACCCACGGCAGGAGAAGTCATTTAAAATTAAAATTTTTGTCCCTTAGTACGAGTTTGCTATACGTTTAAAATAATCGAAACGACAACGCGTTCGGCGCTCTGATTGGCCGGCTCAAATAAACCAACCAATCAGAGCAACGCGCTTTCATTTCGATAACTTCATACTAAGGGGTACAGTAGCAATTACTACACAAATAAGACAGTCTACATACTTTTAAAGGAAATCGTAAAACCACTCATATATCACAACCGCCACTCACAACAACATATTAAAGTAAAAAATTACTAAATAAACAAAATTATTATTCTTATTATTGCATTTCATTAATGAAGAGTAAAAAATTCACAGTTTCTTTTAACCTATCTATCTGTACGCTTAGTACGAGTTTGTTTTACGTTTAAAACAAAACAAGAGCGCTTTCGGCGCTGATTGGCTGTCGCGAATGGACCAACCAATCAAAGCATCGATTCAATCTCGTTTAAAGTAAAACAAACTCGTACTAAGCCCTCAGTATGAGATTACTTTACGTTTAAAACAAAATGAGAGCGCGTTCGGCGCTCTGATTGGTCGGCTCGAATAAACCAACCAATCAAGTTTCGATTACTTTAAACGTAAAACAAACTCATACTAAGGGTACTATGCATTTGTCTACTAGAAATACAGTGTTGCCATATTCTGTATAGAGCTTATGTCAACCATGTGTTGCCAGTAAGCAAAACTACAGATAGATAGGTTATTAAAACTGACTGTAAGTTTATTTTAAGTGCCATACTCTAGAGTCATTTAATGATTACTTAACCCAGTCCTTAGCAATTGTTTTCGATACATAATCGTTACTAAGGAATCAGATCAACAGCCTATAAGTGGCCACTGCTGACCAAAGGCCTTTTTTCACACGGAGAAGGTTTGAGCATTAATCACCACGCTTGCTCAATGCGGGTTGGCGATTTCAAACTTATAATTAGAAATTATAAGCCCAGGTTTCCTCACAATGTTTTCCTTCACCGTTTGTCAGTGGTGTCTAAATAATCTTAGAAAGTACATATAACTCGGAAAAAGTCACATTGGTACTTGCCGTTGGTAGGTTTTGAACACGCATGCATGAGAAGTGGGCGTCTTAGGGTGTTACCGCACCTATCGATCGATAGTCCATCGATGCCATCGATCGACATCGGTCGACATTAATCGATTGGTGTGGTAGCTTTAATTGATCGACGGATACCGGTCGACTTACCAATCGATCGACTGATGCCTCGATGGAATCTATCGATCGACATCGACCAATCCATTCCACCATCGATCGATGGTATCTATCGGCTATCGATCGATTGGTGTGGTAGAAACTATCGATCGACGTCGACTAATCCATTCTACCATCGATCGAGTTACTAAGGAATAGTTTAAGTAATCATTAAATGTCTTTAAGTGCGGTAGTAAGTGTTTTATCAACGATAACCTCATGCTAAATACTGGATACCCATGCTGTAAGATTATAATATGTTAATAGCCAAATGACTAAATTAGCCTTATATTATAAAGCTATGTATTTTATCTAGGGACCAAAGTGTAAGGCGTTGTTTCACGTCGGTTTCCTGTGAGGCCGTGGTAGGTTATGACAAGCTAAGAAAAGTAATGTATGGAATATTTATATAAGGTGTTCTAAAAGTATCTGCCACGGCTTTAATGGGAGGTAGTGTTGTGTTTGAAGATAACAATAGTAAATATAAATTATTGATTATGAGTTTTAATTTTCATGTAAAACAATCTACGTTTGTTATGAAAGAGCAATCTCTTTCACTGTCTCTGTATCATTTGTATTTGTGAACCACTTTATACAGAGTAGAGTCAATGTTTATTTAACTTCTTTATGTTCTCAAATTGAATTAACTGGTCCGGGGTACGAAATTTCTTTACTATTGTAATCTTCTAACAATACTATCTCCCATTAAAGCCGTGGCAGATACTTTTAAAATAACTTTATATAAATGAGTATGTAAAAAAAAACTTAGGATATTAATTACAAGGCTCATTCAGCTATTTGGCTAACCACATATGAACATGTGAAAGAAACTCATTGTCAAATATGTTGAAGTAAATATATTTAACTATTGATTGGTAATAGTTAGTAATGTATTTTTAAACCGTTTATTTAATGGAATGAATTAAAATTCATATCAGAAACGGTGTAAGAACAAGTTTATTTATATAAAACCATTGCCAATTTGTAAAATATCAACGTTAAGAATTTTAAATAGAAATTGTTTGACACGACACTACTTAGAGAACTGACAGTATATTAAGTTCATAGTTAAAAAAATATTTTGTATCCCCGAAGGGGTAGGCAGAGGTGCACATTACGGCACGTAATGCCGCTATACAATGTACACCCACTTTTCACTATTTGTGTTGTAAGTCCCATGTAATAGAGGGTGAGCCTATTGCCATATACTGGGCACAATTCTAGATTCCGAGCTATTACTGAGAAATTTTCGAAAAACCAATTATAATTCTGAAAAATCAGAAAGAAAGTTTCCAATATTATCATTCAGAAAAATAGGTTGGCTAACGAGCAGACGGATCACCTGATGGTAAGCAATCGGCGGTTGATTTTCACCAATCTATAAGTGACACCTAACGGTAAAGGTAAGGGGTTCGTTTAGGTACTTCCTCACGCTTTATTTAAGGGCAGGGAGGAGGGGAGAATCATCAAATGACTCCTTTTACAAGGCGAGAGGCAGTGTCAGACTCTTACTGACTAAACACCACCCCGTTCCTACTCCTGCTTTTCGAGCCGGAGCCCCGGTAACCCGCTAGGTAGTCCGCAGCTCCAGGCTCCCTCACACTAAGTAGCTACTTACTTAAGAGATGATTTAAGGGGTAGTTGATGTTAAAAGTTTATAACAATTATATTTTTAAACTATGAACTTAAAATACTATAATATGAAAGAGTCGATTCCCGTCTACCTGTTTAATTATAAGTCCCATGTAATAAGGAGTGAGCCTATTGCCCATACTCCGTGCTTTTACCAAGAATTCCAATAGAATGAACTATCATGAGACATACTAAATTAATTTAAAATAACGGCTCACTAATTGAAAAAGACTCGACTGGTTTCAAGTTACAACGGGACTCTTATTTTTTGAAGTAAGTCCGCCACAACCTGTATGTATGTTTGTGCGCGATTATTTCGCGTTTGGCTGAACCGATTTTTATGCGGCAAATTTTTATGCAATTTTCAGCATAGTATTTTTCAAATTTAGGAGAAAGCTTTTTAATAATTTACGCGACTTAAAAAATTGAGGTTCGCACTTCAACACTTGTTTTTTTATTTTATGGTCATTTGAAGTCGTCGTTTTTTTAGATGTAGTTCAGTATATTTACGTTTGTAAACCGTTATTTTTAAGTTAATTTAGTATGTCTCACGATAGTTATAAGAAAGATTGAAAAAAACTTCAACAGCTATTTCGTTTGACCCGAGACCCCTTGCTCGGCGGTCGCTTTAACGACTACTCAACCAAGGGGACCGGTAAAATGTCAAACACACAAACATACAAACAAAAAGTTACTATATACCAATATTTTTAAGTTCTTTTTGTATTGCACCTGATATTTATAAAATAAAATGTAATTTTTAATTTCAAAATTAATGTAAGAGTAATAAATAAAACACGTTATAATGGAGAGATTTTGACAAAAAAAAACATTTTTAAACAGCCCAATAATTCTAAACTGCAGTATAACAGCCCGGGTACCAATTTAACCAATTAAAAAAACCTAACAAAATAAAAGAAAACCTAAGCTATAAATAACAGAAAGGATCATCGAAAACGGATGAGCAATTACTGAGTTAACGTCTAACATACATAAAAACAAATGAACACACAAATTTTGCTTTTTAAAACATATTTCTTGGGAATCGACTCTTTAAAAGAAAAACAGCATATTAAGTTATCCTAAAACACTGTCAAATTTCGAAAATCCAAATATATAAAACTCAAAGGTGACTGACTGACATACTACCGTACTCAGAGACATTTAATGATTACTTAAACTATTCCTTAGTAACGATTTTGTATCGAAAACAATTGCTAAGGGCTAGGTTAAGTAATCATTAAATGACTTTGAGTGTCGCACCCACAGACATTTAATGATCACTTAAACTATTCCTTAGTAACGATTTTGTATCGAAAACGATCGCTAAGGACTGGGTTAAGTAATCATTAAATGACTGAGTAGGAAAAGTGATCTATCAACGCACAGCCCAAACCACTGGACGGATTGGGCTGAAATTTGGCATGCAGGTAGATGTTATGACGTAGGCATCCGCTAAGAAAGGATTTTGATCAATTCTACCCCCAAGGGGTGAAATAGGGGATGAAAGTTTGAAAAATGCAATAATAACTAACCCGACCCAAGAATCGGCGACCCCATTTACCAACCAAATTTAATTCAAAAGAATGACGCCCGCAAGGAACAACTCTTTGTGTGATCCCCAAAACGTTGTTTCAGGTCTGGGTCTGGTCTGGGTGTCATGTGTATGTGAACTTGTATGTTTGTAAACGCACCCACGACACAGGAGACAATACTAGTGTGGGGCAACGTTCCTTAAAAGACATATCATCATTACGCCTTTAATCCCCGAAGGGGTAGGCAGAGGTGCACATTATGTCACGTAATGCCACTGTACAATATACACCCACTATTCACAATTTATGTTGTAAGTCCCATGTAATAGGGGGTGAGCCTATTGCCATATACTAGGCACATTTCCAGACTCCGTGCTACTACTGAGAAATTTCCTTAACATAAAAATTTGACAGATATTCGAGGATAACTTACTATGCTGTATGTACCTTGCATTTTAAACCACACCTGATGGTATACCAATCTCTTGATAATTTTATATGGAAGACATAAACATATACATTAGCATTCCTATTATATATTGGCTGATTATTGTTCTATCTATTTATGGGGTATATAAACAGTAACTAACGAAACAATGTAACCAAGTATTGTATTGTGAATCTGATTGGAAAAGAGTAACCTATGGAGTTTCTTGCTCGTTCTTCTCCATAGGAATCTACACTTTGGAACGAGCAAATAGAGCAACTCGAGGACTGACCGACAGACAGACGTTTTTTTTATATTGTAATATTTGCTTTGACGTTCAAGAGTGCTTCCTCGTTGTATTTGAAATACATATTTTTTTACTATTGAGTTATATTAATTTTATTATAACTTTTTGAAACATACTAAGTACTAATAGTAGAATTTTAATTATTTTAGAGAACAGAGAGTAAAGTTCTCTAAGTAAAGCAGTATCCTCCGACCAGGCGAGGTGATCGTGTCTGGCGGGCTTTCTGCCCAACTGTTGTTCGTTGGGATTTTCTATCCGTGTTTATTCGCATGTAAACTTCATGCGATGTAGGATTTATGACGTCATCCGTTGATTTGCTCGTTGATCGTCTATGTGCGACTTCTGTCATCTGTCACTTGTCATGTATCGCCACATCAACTATCTATATACCCCCAAAATAACGATAGCTCAATAACATCCAAACTAAGTAGTGTCGTGTCGAAACGTGAACTAGAATACCTCCTTTTATCGAAAGTCGGTTAACAAAATTTTAATTAATAAATACATATTGAGATAACGGTCAACGATTTTTCAAAAAAATTGCATCTAAGGGGGTGTCCCTCTGTGTGATTA
Organism: Spodoptera frugiperda; assembly: GCF_023101765.2. NCBI lineage: Eukaryota > Metazoa > Arthropoda > Insecta > Lepidoptera > Noctuidae > Spodoptera > Spodoptera frugiperda. The sequence goes on along the minus strand of NC_064235.1, from coordinate 1,261,580 downwards.
TTTTCCAAAATAATTATTGTAGAATAGAATACAGTCATCACTGCCTCTACTCTACCCGCGGGTGTCGTTTTTTTACATTTGATGGGTCGACGTTTGTCCGCTATCTCGCCTGATGGTAAGTGATGATGCGGCCTACGATGGAGCACGTCTGCCCATAAGCAACCTATTCACTCGGGCTTTGAAGACACCCAGGTTATACCCATCAGGAAACACAGAAATACAGTCGTATACAAAAATAAGGGACTACACATTTGACAGAGACCGGACAGCATCGCTCTCTGATAAACCTGGACCTTTTACACTTCGATCTGCAGCCCAAAATTTGTCAAATCGGTCCAACCGTTCTCGAGTTTTAGCGAGACTGACGAACAGCTTTTGACTTTCTTTATATTTCGATATTTTAGCATGAATTAAGCAAGCGATATTGATTAATGCTTATTCCTTCTCCATGTGAGAAGAGGCTTTTGGTCAGCAGTGGCCACTTATAGGGTGACATACATACATACATAACTTCACGCCTGTCTCCCATGGGGATAGGCAGAGATAATGGAACGCCAATTGCTACGAATCTTACACACCTCTATAGGCTGAAGATGACGATAAATATATTTTGGAAATTTCACTCATCACAGAGGGACATATTCGAGCTAAATTGAAGTTTATAACTAAAGTAATAGAGTCGTATTTATATTGCACAAGCAAAACCATGTTTCGTTAGCTTAAATCAGCATCCGACTAGGCAGAGTGGTTACATTAACGGGATAGGCAGAACTATATGTATTTTATGGTATAAGCCGGTAAACGAGCAGACGGATCACCTGATGGTAAGCAATCGCCGCCGCCCATGAACACTTGAAACATTAGAGGCGTTAGAAGTGCGTTGCCGGGGGTTAGGAATTTAAGGGTTGTTGGGGGATCGGGGATTGGGAAGGGGGTTAATTGGGCCTCCGGTAACCTCATTCACACAACGAAACACAACCCACGTTCACGTCAGTGTACTGTGAGGCCGTGGTATCACTCCGGTCAGTGCCGAAGCATGGGATAGGAGGTAAGCGCTCAGTGCCGGCCAAGGACACCCGCAACACTAGAGGAGTTATAACTGCGTTGCCAGCGTTTCAACACACTCTTAAGCTTGATGACCATACAATTTAAGGTCATTAAGCCGTTTAACATATTTTTTTATATAGTCTTCGTATATGCAACCACTCTGCCTGTCCCATTTCCGTACATATAGATAATAATGCATTGTTAGGTGCCACAGGAAGCGAATCGAAGCAAGAATTAAAAATAAAAATGTTAGTCAATTACACTTTTACACTAAAATTTTTCATTCCTTGCATAAATAATCGAACCTTGTACCCTGGGAAGTGTAAACTTGCAACAACCTTTATAGTTGAATTAATACTTTATTCGGGAATCGAACTTAAAACCCATCACGATTATCATTTACGATCAATAAAGAAATTGATATTAATCAGCTTTATCAACTCTTGCGCATTCCAACCAAAACAACTCCCAGAGCACAAAAAACTCGAACCAACGTCTCAAAATTGAAAAAAAAAAAACAGAAGAAAAAAAAATTAAAACCATACCTTACGTAGCTATCTTAATGACGTCACACATACGCACACACGCTATAATCACCTAACACTAGTTATATATACACGCACCGTTGCCGAGAAACGAACGACAAAACGGACATACTATATATTTTATTATGTATAAGTCGCGGCTAGAGGGTACTCTGCCACGGGGTAACTAAATTTATAACACCCTTTGTAGATGAAACTAAGATATTTGCTTTATGAAACACTCTATATCAAAAAAAATTAAAAAGAAACAGCCTGTATACTTATACAATGAAAAAAGCAACACTCTGTATATTGAAAAACGAAAAAGCAACAGCCTGTATAGTGACAAGGTTAAAAAACAAACACCATTTATATAACAGAAGGGGGTAGGCAGAGGTGCACATTACGGCACGTAATGCCGCTATACAATGTACACCTACTTTTCACCATTTGTGTTATAAGTCCCATGTAATAGGGGGTGAGCCTATTGCCATATACTGGACACTATAGGGGTAGATGACTAATTTTTATTTCAATGTCCGTCTTGTAGATTATTTTAAAACATTACACACGTATTTTTTATTTTCTTACTGAACAAAATACTTTCGAAGATATATCGATTTGAAATATCGCGTGACGTCACTTCTAGGTACATTTTATACGTAGAAATGACGTAGTTAGCTCCCATTCCTAAACTTCGATTCGTTTTATCTAAGTATTGTTATCTTATATGACAAAATAAAAAAATACATGTCTTATATTTTTTCATTACCTAACTGACGGACTAAATAGATTTTAAATTTTCATACCCCGTCATCATCCCTATTGTAACAACTAAGAATTTAACTTAAGTAAAAACACAATAATCGTTTAACCAACACGTCAAATTTCAAAGCAAAACACCTAAGTTTCATCTACAAAACAGCATTTATCAGTTATACTTTTTAAAACAAGTATTTTTCAAAATCTTTTACGATTAAGAAAATCAGATACGCTTTTTGTTAACGAGTTTTTCACATATAGAACGACACATCAATATATAGGGTATTTAAAAACTATTGAAAGTATTGAAAATTTCGAAAAAACATAAGTTTGCAATAGGGGGTAGACAGAAGTGCAGGTATATAAGGTGTTCTAAAAGTATCTGCCACGGCTTTAATGGGAGGTAGTGTTGTGTTTGAAGATTACAATAGTGAATATAAATTATTGATTATTAAAACTACGTATGAGTTTGTTATGAAAGAGCTATCTCTTTCACTGTCTCTGTCGCTTTGTCAATGAAAATAATTGCTATCAATTATTTTCATTGAAGAAGCGACGCATTAGTGAACCACGATATGCAGAGTAGAGTCAATGTTTATTTAACTTCTTTATGTTCTCAAATTGAATTAACTGGTGCGGGGTACGAAATTTCTTCACTATTGTACTCTTCTAACAATACTACCTCCCATTAAATATGTGACAGAAAACATCACGCCTATTATCCCTGAAAGGGTAGGCAGAAGTGCACATTACGGCTAATGCCGGTATACAATGTACACCCAGTTTTTATCATTTGTGTTATACGTCCCATGTATATATAATTTTAAAACACCTTATATACAAACACAAATTCAGTTACAAATAATTTAGTATTCAACCAAAATAATTATGAAATGTAACATCTAGTTTTCACCAGTCCTGGGGGCCTACTCTGGTTCTCGAATGCGAAGTTTCGTTTAATCTTCGGCCGTAGGTTTTATTATTGATTTATTAAGGGTCAATTTATACTAGCACAGAGTCGAAGCGCATCGAAGCGTTTTTCCAAAACTGAACATAACAAATGCAACCTTAACTCAACAGCGTAACGCACACATTACTTCTGAGATTTTAAAAAAGCGCGCGCATTCTTCGTAAATCGCGCGTCTGCGCGCAAACAACGATTCTACTCTGCGCTAGTATAAATTTACCCTTACTCTGTGGAGTTAAGGTTGAATTTCTTATGTGCAGTTTTGGATAGACGCTTCGATGCGCTTGAATAACGTTTTATTTTTAATTTCATATCAAAACCTTTTTATTTATCTTCATTTCATTCGTTCATTTTTTCATTCACGAAAGTTCGCAATAAATAGAATTGTAGTATGCAATCTGCGAAGTTTTTTCGTTCATTCATTCGTCTGTTGAATTAGAGTAGGCCCCCCTGTAATGTTACGAACACAAATTTCTCCAGTAATGTTATGTTATATGAGTCGTTGTATAACAACTTGATAGACGGACAGTCTGCTGTGGTTATATGTAGATGTGTCGTCTTGTGAGAGTCACTCTGTATTGCTGAAGTATTCTGACGCGTTGCCGCGGCATATCGGGCAGGTCCGGTTTGACTGGAACAAATATTAATTTTATTATAACTTTCGTGAGAAATACTATATTAATTATTATGTTATCGGCTTTCTCACGTAACTGTTTGACGAGGAACTCGACTAGTTTCAAGTCATACTAGAGGCTCATATTCATGAGCAGCATTCCGCAACACACGACGCGGCGATTGTCGCGCTGCTACAATCGTCGCGTCGTGTGTGTGTCTTGAAACTAATCGAGTTCCTCGTCAAAATGTTATTTGATTATTTACATTGCTAGTTGATATACAACCTGTAACATCATTATTATTAACACTGTCTTAAGGGGTCATTGTACTCATCATTGTGAACAACTTTTACTATGGGGCCAACTCCGAAATCGCAAAATTCCATTCATGAATCAGGCAGTTTGCGTTGATTATGTTACAGATTGTATATGTTATTGCTGAAACGGGAATCAAATGTAAGACCGTTTGTGGCTATACATCGTAACGCCTTTTATCCCCGAAGGGATTAATGCATATACTGGGCGCAATTCCAAACTCTGTACTATGACTGAGAAATTTTTCGATAAAACCGAAAAAGCCCAATAACACTTCGCCCGACGCGGGAATCGAACCCAAGACCCATTGAAAAAAAAATCTACAACCCACGTCTTAAAAATACTTCACCGCCATCTACGGATGGCGAAAAATCGTTTTGGAACTATAATCTTATAATATAAAAATAAGTCAGGTTTTCCTTCCTGACGCTATAACTCCAGAACGCACGAACTGATTTCCACGGTTTTGCATTCGTTGGAAAGGTCTCGGGCTCCATGAGGTTTATAGCAAAGAAAATTCAGGAAAAGCAGGAAAAGAGGGAAAATCATTCACGTCGGGTTTAATAGTATGTATACATATCGTCACGCCTTTAAACCCCGAAGGGGTAGAGGTGTACATTACGGCACGTAATACAATGTACACCCACTTTTCACAATTATGTTGTACCCATGTCATAGGGGTGAGCCTATTGCCATATACTGGACACAATTATAGACTCCGGGCCGCTACTGAGAAATTTTCTAAAATCCGAAAAAAGCCCAGCAATAAATATGTATCTGGGGGCACGGGAGTGCCCCCGCCAAGACGAGCCAAGCGGAGCGCAAGGGCACTACCTACCTTTTCTCGAAGCGGTTCGTCGTATTTTTAACTTGAGTTTGGGTTATACCAGATAAACAAAATTTTCAGGATGTGATGTCAGTGGTAGACCTATTACCATATACTTAAATACCCCGATTTCGTCACTCACTTTGATCAACAAAATTCTTAAGGTACTTCCTGAAGTCCTAGAAAACTGAAATTTGGTATGTAAGCTAGTACTAGTACCCAAACAACAAAAAAATCCTAAAACTTGGAACTTTTACCCCCAACCCCTTAAACTAGGGGGTGAAAGTTTGTTTCAGAATTCCGCAAAATTTTGACGGCAGAGGTCTGAATGCGGCGGCGGAGAGGTAAATCTTTTGATAGCGTCGTATAAAAAGTGCTGCAGTGTATCCTCCTCTCCCAACTTCCCTCCCTCACCCCTGTATCTCACAAATAACAGCACGTTGAAGAATTATGTTTATTACGGGATCATGTTGAATTGAGGGGGCTAAACTTAATTAAATAAAACCTACAAAAAAAATCAACACGAATACAACCCACTCCTTAAAAATACTACAGCGCCACCTAGGGATAGCAAAAAATGGTTTTGGAACTATATTATGTAAAAAAATTAAAAATCCTTACCCTAAGCCACTTATCCACGCACTTAGCATGGAACTCATGTGCACAGGGCAGTACCCGCAGCATCTGCCGGGCCTCGAACTCGCACATACACACTACACAGCTAGTCTGTTCACCGCGGTGGGTCGCCGCCGCGAACTTGTAGCTCGGTAGCGCTTCGATCTCATGCCGGGCAAGGCCTCGGGGCTTCGCCTCGCCCAGGCGCTCCGCTAACGATAATAGGGCTTCGTAGTTTTCTGGTTCAGTGGACTCGGCGCCTTCTTCGCCGGTGCCTCTTGCTTCCGCGTAGGGGGATAGTGGGAACATCGCCAGGAGGTTTAGGAACACCTGTGGAATCGAAGAATGATTTTATTTTAGAGGTCTTTTTATGTATTAGTACTGTAACCTATGGACATACTTATTTGAACCAACTAAACAATGTAACCAAGAATAATTGTATTGTGAATCTGATTGAAAAAGAGTAACCTATGGAGTTTCTTGCTCGTTCTTCTCCATAGGAATCTACACTTTGGAACGAGCAAATAGAGCAACTAGAGGACTGACCGACAGATAGACATTTTTTTATATTGTAATATTTGCTTTGATGTTCAAAAGTGCCTTCCCGGTCTATTTAAAATAAATAATTTTTGACTTTGACTTATACGGTGGTATTTTAAGTTATAATGCGACCAATTTCGGTTACACGTTGATCAAAATCAACAAGCATGTGAATGGGGATTATGTAGTGGGATGATTGCGATTAAGGAGTGGGAAATTGGTGGTAGGATAGTGGAATTGTTAATTGAAAACGGTGATTATGGAAGATTGTGATGGTGATGATTTATATTGTAGTGGAGAAATGATTATTAAGTAGAAGGAAGGTTACTTCATGATGAGAAAATTATGTGCGAAATATTAAAATGATGCTAACGTAAAGGGAAATTTGTCATTATTTAGTAGGAAAGCGGTGATTATGAAGTAGGATAGTGTTTATATGAAAATGAAGTGGTGATTAGCTGATTACACTAAAATGAGGACTTGTTATTGGCTGACAGTCCAACTCTCTGTTCCTAATCTTCATCTCCATGTAACTTGAATAAATAAAGAAATATTTCCGTGGTGACTACGTTACCTGGTAAGTGGGCGGTGGAGGCGGCAGAGACAGTGGTTGCGCGACGTGTAGCTGCGCCTGTACGTGCGCCGGCAGCGCCGCGCCCACCAACCCGCCGCCGCCCTGTTGTACAACATACAAGGTTATTAATGTTATATTCTCACAAATTGATATCATAATCTCTTCTATGGTTTACTTTACAAATAACGGATCGCTTGATGATAGGTAAGCAATATTTATTTTTGTTTTCTTTTTCACATTAGGATTGTCTTCTGTATTGTATGTGCGTTTACAAACATACAAGTACACCCTGACCCGAAACAACAATTTTGTGGATCACACAAAGAGTTGCTCTGTACAGGAATCGAACCTGCTACATGATGCTCGGCAGCCACCGCTCCAACCATGCAGTCAAAGATACTCTAAAGCGCTTTTGCACTGCAAAAGACTGCTAGTTAAATATTTACTTTTTTATTTTGTTTAATAGGCTAGTTTCCTACTATTCAAATTGAATAGTTTTTCGAAACGTCAAAAACTATATTTTCTATGAATTTTGTATGAAATACTCTATTATGACGTCATCTAGAAATTTATCTAGATCAATTTAAAAATTAGAATAGATCATCAAATGTATGAATGAGAATTATTTTTGAATATTTTATTGTATTGAAAAGTTGTAATAATTTATTTTTGACCGAGGATACTGCCCAATTGTATTACTTTGTTTGTTATTAATTCCATTATTTGTCTATATATGGGTGTATTAATGGCTGAAATAAGCTAATTGTAAGTTTGAACATAGCTTCTGTAGTCCCCCCTCCCCCCGTACCTGCGTGTGTAGGTGGTGCAGCGGGTAGTGCAGCAGCGCTCTCTGATAGACACCTAGGTTATACCCACCATGTTGATTTATGTCCTATTTACTAAAAAATAACGCTTGTTGAATATACATGGGGTACACTACACCCGCGTACCTGCGTGTGTAGGTGGTGCAGCGGGTGGTGCGGCCAGCGCGCCGCGTGGCGCACGTAGGGCCGCGCGCGCGCCCCGCCGCCCACCACGCCCACGCCCACGCCGCCCCCCACGCCCACGCCCACCCCGCCGCCGCTGCGACGCTGGGGATACCATACATTGGAATGTTACATCATTATCATAAGATGTCTCGTAATGTTTGGTCGATGAAAATATTGTTTTTAACGGTAAAATTCGAAAATATAACTCAAACAGATTTCAAAAATTCAAACAAATCTGTAGTGAATACACAATGAATGCATATTATTGATGTATTTGATAAAAAAATCTATTAGTTAATTTACTTTACGTTGTACGAAAACGCTATAAGTAATAGTATGAGTTTGCTTTACGTTTAAAGTGATCGAAACAAAAGCGCATTTGGTGCTCTGATTGGCCAGCTCAAATAAAGCAACCAATCAGGGCGCCGAACGCGCTCTTTTTTCGTTCAAGTTTACTTTAAAGATGTGCTAAAAGTATAGAGGGCCGAACGTGCTCTCGTTTCATTTTCGTTCAACGTAAAGCAAACTCGACAAATGAATAAGATTCGATGGCCCAACGAGTGCTTCAATACTTACATGGTGGTGGTGGGAGAGCGCGTGTCTCGCGTGGTGAGGCGCCATCAGCTCGATGGGAGCCCCTCGCGCCTGTACACACGTACACAGTTATAATAACATACTACTCTCTCCTTTTGCTAATACACCAGACGCAAATTCTGAAAACGTAACATTCACCGAATGAAAAGATACTCGACAATATTTTGCATAACGATAAATCGAACATGATCTTTGCTCGGCCACCGCGACTACAAGATCAATATCTTATTTTTCAATAATAATAATAAATAACAAAAAAGATAATATGAAGTTCCCCACGCGTCAGTTTTGTGGGAGAGCCATACTTCGGCACGAATGGGCCGGCTCGACCGGAGTGATACCACAGCATCACAGAAAATCGACGTGAAACAACGCTTGCGTTGTGTTTTGTTGTGTAATTGAGGTTACCGGAAGCCCAATTATCCACCTTCCTAATCTTTCCAATTCCTGATTCCCCAACAACTCTTAAATTCCAAAGCACTTCTAACACTTCTGGTGTTTCGGGTGTTCAAGGGCGGCGGCGATTGCTTACCATCAGGTGATCCGTCTGTTCGTTTACCGGCTTATATCATAAAAAAGTATAATGGTGCTTACCTCAGTGGCAAGTAATAACGGCGCGTGATGCAGGTCGGTTGCCGGCTGCAGGGGGGAGAGGGTGCCCTCGCCGCCCCCCACCATCTCTAGCCGACCGCCTTCAGCGCGCTAAATAAGTAGACATAACATTAATATATAACGTTAAGTTTTATATTCTCAGTGAGTTAGGTAATGAAAAAATATTAGACACGTATTTTGTTATTTTGTCATATAAGATAACAATACTTTAGTTTAGGAGTGGGAGCAAATACGTCATTTCTACGTATAAAACGTATCTAGAAGTGACGTCACGCAATATTTCAAATCGATATATCTTCGAAAGTATTTGTTTCCGTAAGAATATAAAAATACGTGTCTAATGTTTTAAAATAATCTACAAGACGTATATTAAATCGAACCCGGTACACGTTACACGGCAGCCAGGTGCCCAGCCACCACGTCAACCCTGCAGTCAATTTAAGGGTTTAAAGTGTACTCACCTGAGAATTAGTGATGTAGTGTGTGTGGGGATGCGGCGGCGACGCGAACGGACCGCGGGGCGGAGGCGGCGGGGCGAAGCTCCCGTGGTACTGGAGCCCGGCGTACACGCCGCCCATCTATGGCCGAGACACGTCAGTAGGGGGTAAAGGGGGGGGGGGATTTGAGGATTGAGAGGGGCACGCAATGACTTAGTTTACTGTGATGAAGAAGGCTTTAGCTGAGACCTACTGCAGTTTTTTTAAGGAGGGAATATTATCCAATGAGTTCTCCAGCTATGGGCGAGGCGAAAGGGCATGTCAGACTCTTACTGACTAAAAACCAACCCGTTCCTACTCTTGGTTTTCGAGCCGGAGCCCCGGTAACCCGCTAGGTAGTTCGCAGCTCCGGAAGACCTACTGCAGTGGCAGTGGATATCTTACGGCTGATATGATGAAGATTGGAAAAAGATGAGGGTTTTTAATTTTTGTATGGCTCGGTACCTTTAGTACGAGTTTGCTGTACGTTGAACGAAAACGAAAAGAGAGCTCGTTCGGCGCTCTAAATGGTGGGAGCGCGTATTGTGGTTGCAGCCTTATTTTTGAGACCATATTTTGCCATTGGACTATTAAGTTTAGGGACAGCATGTGGATAAAACCACTTTACATCGCAGGTAAAGGCAGTATATGAAATGAATGTCTACAGCTTTCTTTTTTTGTGGGATAATATTATCATCCAATGATTTTTCCCGCCTTGGGGGCGGCGAGAGAGAGTGTCAGACTCTGACTAAAATAACCCCGTTTCTTTTCCCGCTTCGAGCCGGAGCCCCGGTAACCAGTTACGTTACTGAAATGTCCATAGCTTGTAGAGACTATTTACGAATAATATATTAATTAATGGTGCATGGGCCACATACCCAAGCAAGCCTTAGAATAGAATCTCCAAGGGAAAAGAAAACGTGGCCGTCCACGCCAGACCTGGCGTCGTACCATATTGGCAATCAGAATGATGTGGAGCGAGGCAAAGCGTAAAGCTCAAGACAGGTCGTGATAGAGAACTTCTGTGGGCGCACAGGGGACACGGGACCTCATGTCAAGTAGGTGAGTCATATTAATTAATGTTTTTTTTAATATTATCCAATATCTTCGTCATTGCGTGCCACTCACAATCTGCAATCCACCTTCGCATTATATAAGATTGAATATATCACGGTTTTATTACTTTAATTCTTATATAGGTACTGCCTGTTTGGTGCATTGGTTGCAAATATTGGCAAATAGTGTAAGTTTTATTCATAGTTAGAATAAAAATTCATCATTTTTTGTTTATTTATTCAAAGAACTACTTTTTTTTTCAAGTTCTATATGGGACAAGTAAAATGACTGGGGGAAAAAGTGGTATACTGATGTTCCTTTATCTAGGTAACAGATAAACAAATAAGTTTTTCAGTTTACATTATATCCCAAACTAAAAATTTTAAAGGAATGCATTATAAACACAAATCCCTGATGATTTCCTTTTTAAAACATTGCCCCACACTAGGCTATTCTCCTGTGTCGTGTGTGCGTTTACAAACATACAAGTTCACATACACATGACACCCAGACCCGGAACAACTATTTGTGGATCACACAAAGAGTTGTTCCGTGCGGTAAGCCTGCTCACGTTGCGCGGCAGCCGATTACCCAGCCACCGCGCCAACCATGCAGTCAGTTACGACCTAAGAAGATTTACCGAATCTTTGCAACCAAAATACCAAACAGGCACTTAATTTATCAAAGAAACACAAACCAAACCGCGTTACATTCAATCAAAGATAATTTTAAAAACAGCATACATCTTGAACTTTAGAAAAAGCTGAAAAATCCTCATTAATTTTCAAAAACAGATAGAAATTTAGCATAGAGGGACAAAATTCAAGACGTAAGCTATTTATAAAAGTAAAAAAAGAAAAAAAAAACGTCAAAAAATGGAGCCCAAAGTACCAGGAGGATTATATTGGAACAGCGTTTGTACGAAAAAGCTTAAAGTATTCTCTACTCGTCCTATGAAAAAATAAATATATACCCACACACGTGTCGAAACTATTAGAAATATAATTAAATATGTGCCAAAACTATTCACATTTTTTCAAGAAAAAAACAATATAATATACGTATAATAAATTAAACATATATAGAAAATATATTGACAAAAAAAACATAATTTTTAAGTGATATATTTAGGGACTACAACGCTACGGTGGTCTAACAATTCTATTGATTTTTCTTTTATATACTTAGATAAAAATCGCAGAATAAAGGATAAATTATATAAAAAATTATATGTATAATAATATAATATAAATAATAAACTATAAGAACGAGAGAAAAACTCATTGCTGCTAGTGTAACTTGGACACACAATACCTCACTAGGCGCCATGACAGTGTTAATAATATTGTTCACATTAAAAGATATGCATCTTAGGAAACAGCCAAGTTCTAATAATCAAAGCGACCAGCCAAATATTTTTTTTAATCATTATTCTCTACATAATACCAAAGCTTGAGTTGCTAGCGGCAAAAATCTTAAATAAACAGTGTTGCAAAGTCAACAGTTTCGCCCCGTGTGGGCCGCGGCGCGTGCGTAGGCGGCCGCGTACCGCGTCGCCATTGGTCGACGACGCGCGGCCGGCGCGCGCCACACGGGGCGAAACCTAAACTCCCATATACACGAGAAAACACGGAACACATACACAAGGTATCGAAAAGTGAGGAAAATCGTTGCATGCGATACACGAATAAGAAAATTTCAAGTGACGGGGGTTAGTTCGGCCAAAAAAAAATATTTGGGAAGGTCGTTCGGACCGGAGGGGGTATGGAACCCCCTACTTCGGGTGAGGCGGGGGGTTCGAACAAGACATGTGTTATGCAGCGACTAAACCTTGCAGTACGTATGTACAACGGTATGAGCTGAGTGCATGCGCGCGCCGAGTGAAGACATGCGCGCTAGGGTGTAGCTCGCTCTCCTACTTGACATACAGAGTGTACTTCAGACCACAACCCCCCCCCCCCCCGCCCGCCCCTCTCAAACAAACCGCTACGACGTAGCACTGACTACGGCGTAGCAAACCTGCTACGAGAAACGTAGCCTCAACTTTTTTAAACGTCCGAAATACACTCCATATACAGTGTGTTACCAAAACCGTCATTAAAAAATACCCACATTGAACACATGTTTTTTTTTAATGATTAATGAGTGTTCCGAAGCGTGTGAGGGAAGCGCTACACCCCGCTGTTAGGCGTGTCGTCCGCACGTCGGCGCTGTTATTGTGTGTAAGATAAATCGGTAACAAACAGAGTCAGGAGTGTTGCATGGATAAAACATCGAGATTTTTTTTTAATGTAGTTAATTAAGAGCATTTTGACGCCGTGCGCGCTCGGACGTTAGTGGAAACCGATTTGTATTTAAAAGCTTTAAAAAATCAATTTGTTGATAAAATTGATAATATATCCTTTAGGTAACTCTATACTAAACGAATGTTTGATAATCCCTTAGTTAAAATCAGAAGCCTATCTTAATGTTTTAATACCAAAAGATCTAACTATCAATGCAAACTAAATTCTCCCATTTAAGAAATAAAGTTTAAATCAGTCTAATTCACAATTTCATCAACAAATCGACATATACCAGTCAACTAAGTATAACTTTAAAATATTCCCAATAACGTCCACGTCTGCGCGCACGCATCGTACCTACTCAATCAAGCACTGTGCATGTCTATGTATTAAGAGTGATGCACACTTACTAAAGGCACCGCCACCTCGCTTATGTAAAGGTAAATACATAATAATAGTTTATTAAAGAGGTTTTCTTGAAGTATTTTTTTAAAGTTTGGTTGATAAATGTTGATATTCAACACAGCCTGTATAATCACCATTCATCCTTTATACTGACTCCAAAAAAAGGTTCATTATAGGTTAACGAACAGATGGATCACTTGATGGTAAGCAATCGCCGCACATGGACACTTGCAACACCAGAGGGGTTACAAGTGCGTTGCCGGTCTTTTGGGATTTCGACTTTAAGGGTTGTTGTGAAATCGGGGTTTGGGAAGATGGGGAAGGGGGCTGATTGGGCCTCCGATAACCTCACTCACACAACAAAACGCGTTGTTTCACGTCGGTTTTCTGTGACGCCGTGGTATCAATCCGGTCGAGGCGAAACATGGCTCTCCCACACTTAAATGTGTCTACAGTATGATGTTTTATTGTCAATGTTAATTTACTATATTTTTAGAAACATATATTAACCCAACTTTATATTGACTTCAAAGAAAAATATGGCGAACTAATATTATGTATTTCACTTTAACAGTGTCCTAGACACGTGCGACAATTTAACATGTGATTTATAAGAAAAATGAAAACGCTAACTAAAGCTATCCCTATTTTCTACCTAATTAAAAATTAATTTACCAAGTCAGTAAATTATAACTTTCGTAAGACATACTAAACTAACTAAAAAATTACAGTTTGACATGCAACCGTGGTTTTTAGTTACATTTTTCTAACATTTAAATCGTTGTTATCCTACTAGCAAACCCGGCGAACCCCATTTCGCCGCCAATGATTTTCCCTATTTTTTCTGAATTTTCTTTGCTGTTGTGAGACCTTGCCAACGAATGCAAAACCGTGGAAATCGGTTCGTGCGTTCTGGAGTTATAGCGTCAGGAAGAAAAATCTGACTTATTTTTATATCATTGAAGAGCTTATAACATTTAAGTCGTAGTTTATAGCCTATTATTTTACTTTTCCTAGTCAAAGTTGTTTATAACCTATTATTTTACTTTTCCTAGTAAAAGATCTTACTAAACAAATCACATGTATATAATCGCACGCACCAAGCCGTAGGTACAAAGCGGTAATGTCTAACAAGTGCTGACCATGTCGGGCATCCACAAAACATCGCACTATTTAGCACACGCCCACAAACATACACTTGAATTTACACTCTATAATTATATTAGCATAAGGTTTATTTTAGAACTAATTTAAGTAAAGTTTTGGAGGCTTTAGGCGATGTTTGGAGAGTTTTATAGTTCAATGTAAATTTTCGCGTTAGTGGTGGCGCTAGTGTAGTTTTAAGTCTTTTAACCAAATAAATCTTATTAAGAAGAAGACTTTTTGAAGCAACCACTTAAAATAATTCGCTTTTCTATCATTTTTAGGCAAAAAAATGGATTTTCTCATCAAAGTATCATGTGTACACTTGCCAAAACATCGTCTAAAGCCTAAACTTAGGCAGATAACAGACTAGTACCTACAAAGTACTTTGTCTTAAACGAAACAACTTAAGAATTACACATTAAACACTATAAACCACCATTATTTTGAGACCAACAGTCGTTTTTAGTTCAACAACATATATTCAGCCAATTGAAAACTGTTGAAGGCAAATCCTTCACTAACGCCAGTCACCGGTGACTTCTATTGGCGTTCAACGTTTCTAGTTCGAACTCAAACTCAAATTCTTTATTTGCATGTTATGGTATTACAGGTCTTAATTTAAATATTATGAACAGCTTAACGGCCTTTTTTAGCGTTGATATGACAATGATTGACCGCAAAAAGCTTTAAACAGAGAGAAGTGGAAGGAAGGTAGGGAGGCCTTTGCCCTGCAGTGGGACGATCATGGCTGAAATCTAAATCTAAGTCTGCGTTTGGCCACCAACCCGCTTACTGCCAGGACGGCGAAGCGAAGATGTGGCCGAAGACGGGGCACACAGACTTAGAAAGTACCTATTCACTCTAACCTTGAAAAGACCCGGTCTTCTTCAGGCGATGCAAATTTTGACAAATGGCAAATTTGAGTTTGTGTTAAACTAGAAACTGACCCATATACGAGTATGAGTTAAAACACCGAGTTTTAATACTAAGGCTCTAGACAGACGGACTGCATTTAAACTGCAATCCAACTGCAAATTGCAGTTTGAATGCAGTTGACACGACTGCAATAGGACTGCAAGCCAACCGTGCAGCCCAGCATTATGTGAACTGCACACCGACTGCACGCAGACTGCAATTCAACTGCAATCGGACTGCACGTTTGATTTGCAGTCCTATTGCAGTCGTGTCAATTGCAGTTCTATTGCAGTCGTGTCAACTGCATTCAAACTGCAATTTGCAGTTGAAATGCAGTCCGTCTGTCTAGAGCCTAAAAAGTGACGCATTTTAGTAAGTCTCTTCAGTTTAAGAGCTCTCAAAAGCTAGTCTTAAGTATTATCAGTATAAAAGAACTCTCAAAAGCTACTCTTAAGTATTATCGACGTCTTATTTCGAACTGAAATCGACTGTTAGCTCCCCAGGATTATAGACGCGTGTATCAGAAGCGAGAGAAGTATGGAATAGTCGATAGAAAGTGGTGAAGCATCAAGTGTGTGACGTGAGCGCGGCCTACAGGCTTTAAATCGTGGGGGTTGGAAATGTGGAAGTACTGTTCGAGTAGGGAGAAGTGTCCTTTGGGTGAGTTATATAGATGGCGCCACTGTTGTAAAAGGTTAGATTTTATTCCTCGACGGAGTTAGGTGCTATACTGAGATATCGCCAATTATGATATATCAGTCTCAAATGATAAAAGGCGAGATTATACGCGGCATACATCAGTCTTTGTTACCGCGCAGTGTTGCCCATAATTATGGGTCATTGGCAAATTTAAAAATTAGTAGAATTATTTCATTAAACATTGATTTATTTATCTAGCTGACGTGTCAAACATGTTTTTCTAAAAATCTCTTTTACAAATGATTCAAGACGAAAATCAACCTAATCAGTCCCGCCGTCTTCGACTTTTAAGCGAGACTAACAGACATCAATTAATTTTTATATATAAAACAGAATGACGACGTCACTTTAGCATAAGACAGACACTAGCAACAGCACCACTCAAAAAACACACATTTTCAGTCTATAATACCTCAAAAAATAAAGTAGGTACTCCCATACCTCCAAACTCCAAGTCAACTATCAATTTATATCAGTATATAAGAACATACTGCCGCGGACAAGACAGTCAAATCAATGATATTAAGCCTTTATTTACCATAATTAGTACCGCTCCCGGGCTAAATAGCTCAGATGATGCTTTGACTACCATCAATAAATCGATTGCCGTTCGAAAAAAAAATTGACAAAGACTTGTAGGTCTACTCCGGTTCTGGAATGCGAAGTTTTGTTTAATCTTCAGCCACAAGCGTTTATAGGTTTTATTAATTTACTAAGATAAATAACTTAAAATAACGGTTTACTTTTTATTTCAAATTTAAACCTATTTATTTATCTTTATTTTCATTTTTGTTTACGAAATTTCGCAATAAATAGAATTGTAGTATGCAATCTGCGAAGTTTCGGAAGAAACTTCGTTTTTCGTTAAATTAGAGTAGACCTCCTGTACCTCTAGTACAAGTTTGATTTACGTTTAAAATCATCGAAACGAAAGCGCGTTCGGCACTCTGATTGGCCGGCGCAAATAAACCAACCAATTAGTACCCTTAGTACGAGTTTGCTTAACGTTAAACGAAAACGAAACTAGAGCGCGTTCGGCACCCTGATTGGCCGGGGCGAATGAACCAACCAATCAAAGCGCCGAACGCGCTCTCGTTTCGTTTTCATTTAACGTATAGTAAACTCGAACTAAGGGTACTCATTGGCCGGCTCAAATAAACCAACCAATCAGAGCGCTGAACGCGCTCTAGTTTCGATTACTTTGAACGTAAATCAAACTCGTACTAAGGGTACTGTATACGGTCAAAAATATACATATATTGAATTAATTGATAACATATTATATTTCTGCCATAAACAGAACCTTGTCAAAATTAAAAGAACGACCATAATATTATACAAGAAGCTCTACAACAAACAAACAAACGAAAAAAAAAATCACCGACATATACAGGGTGTTAACAATCAAAGCGGAGGGAAAAAACACCAGCACCCTGTATATAGCTTGGGAGGGGTTTCCGTCAAAGCATCGTCCGGTACAAAGAAAGGTTGTTTTGTTGTCTTAAGGTGCTCCCACACAGCGGTTATATAACGTTATACAACAATGTGTAACAATAACATTTGTGTTTAAACAAATTATAACAGTGGTTGTAGAGTATGTTACATGCTATTATAAATGTTACACAATGTTGTATAACGTTATATAACTGCTGTGTGGGAGCACCTTTACAAGAATATCGAAGGCTATGTAAATTAGATCTAAGCGACACATTACAAGCTGCTAACGCTGCCTAGCCCCCTAGAACACTGGACCATCTGGGCATGCATATTGTGCTGACACATGTACAAGTTGTTGTGGAAAACCGTCTGGGAACACCCTGTATTATAATTAGATTAGTCCTTTAAAAGGCCAATGTTTATTTTTAACATTTTAATTATCATACTAAATTTTTCTGATTATTATTTAAGCATTATTTTTAACACCCTGTATGTGGAATTTATATTTTTAACGACATTAATTCTTATTCGTGTTATTCTTTGAAGTAAAATTAGTAAAAAAGAATTATATTTTTTTAATAAATACTATTTCTGTATTTCTAATTAATACTATTTAACAATAATTTATTTACTTTAAAAATAATAATATGTATTTGTTTTACAAAACTACCCACATGTCAAATATTCAACTTTTTGCGGGTAGTTCGAAAAAATCTATTTCGAAAAAGGGGTCGTTTCCCATTAGACAGTTGTGACGTAACATGAAGAAGTATTAATTATAACTAGAGACAAACCAAGCGCTGTGGGGTCTTACGCTTACATTTATAACTTCTAGGTATTGGGATCGGATCTGGGTCATATTTTTTTTTAATTTTATGGACTTAAAACATGTGTTGTTGCTAAGCAGTAAGGTTGAAAACGGTTCTATTGTATTGTATTGTGAACCTGATTGAAAAAGGCTAACCTATGGAGTTTCTTGCTCGTTCTTCTCCATAGGAATCTACACTTTGGAACGAGCAAATAGAGCAACTAGAGGACTGACTGATATTGTGTTTTCTGTATTGTAATATTTGATTTGACTTTCTAAAATGCGCTCACGGTCTATTTGAAAGAAATAATTTTGACTTTATACCTATCCTGTATTATATGCCAATAAATACAGTAGTTTTTAACTAGTCAAATTCAATACTTTTATCGAAATATTAAAAACATACTTTTCTACGAATTTTGTAGGAGATCGCAACTTATATTTGCCTTCTAGTATTTTAAAAACTTATTATAAAAATTAACACATTAAACGCTATGGGGAGCAAAAGCGACCAGCGCTAGCGGAAGATTTCCCTTAAACAGTTTTCTATTGGCAGTCAAGACTTAAATAGTCAATAATTGCAAATACTTTAAGCCTTCCTATCAATTACCGTACCATTCTCAAACAACATTTTACTATTACACATAAAATCCAATTTCACATAAAAATAACGCTATCCAGATCCTTATCCCATTACCTAAATAGAAAAGTAATCAGACTGAACACTATAGTAAGAGTTATCGAGACGAACCGGCAAGCTGTCGGACCATAGACCATAGAACTTAAGAGTAGTACCAAAACCATAGACACGTAGCTGATGTACAGATACAATACTAAAAAAAAATTGTAAATTCCTGGGTTGTTTGGTTAAGATGTAATATGATTTATGAGAACGCTAATCCTTAGATTCGAATTCTGAAGAAAACATTATATTTTTTCAATATATAAAAAAAAAATAGTAAATTGATTTAGATGTAATATGATTTATGAGAATGCTATCCTATTATTTTGAGTGGGGAATCACTAAAAATCATCTAATGACTTCTCCCGCTATGAGCGAGGCGAGAGTGAGTGTCAGACTCTTACTGACTAAAATCCACCCCGTTCCTACTCCTGCTTTTCAAGCCGAAGCCCCGGTAAACCCGCTAGGTAGTCCGCAGCTTCGGATCGGCATCAGCCCTACTGGGCCCCAGCCCAGTTGGCCATATAACATAATTAGCTTTTCCTTGGAAGCCCAAACATAAATCTATATTGTTGTATGATTTTGTTAACTATAAACTAATCTTCAAAAGACTTTAGAGGAGACTCGCAAATTATAATAATGCGAAAAACAGAAAAACTGAGATTTTCACCTTTTATCCCCGAAGTGTGTAGGCAGAGGTGCCCATTACAGCACGTAATACTGCTATACAATGTACACCCACTTTACACCATTTGTGTCAAAGTACCATGTAATAGGGGGTGTGCCTATTGCAATATACTGGACACAATTCCACACCCGTGTTACTACTGAGAAATTTTCGAAAACCGAAAAGAAGCCCCGTCATTCTTTGCCCGACCTGGGAATCGAACCAGAGACCAGTTGTACGGCAGTCGCACTTGCGATCACTCGACCAATGAGGCCACACTTCTTGCTACACAAAAGTAAAAAATACCTAAATCGCATAAACAAATCACGATTAACACCGAAACCAACCAACTTTTCTTCAACAAATACATACTAACTATAGGGTTGTCTGCCTGTACATCAGCTGAACGTATCATAAAACTAAGTATACAGTGGTATAAGCAGGTATCGCAGGCACCACGCGGAGACAAATCGTGCCCACATGACGATTAGACCAATGTTAGATCACATTACCATAGTCCTTTATCTATACTAATATTTATACTAATATTATAAAGCTGAAGAGTTTGTTTGTTTGAACGCGTTAATCTCCGGAACTACTGATTTGAATTGAATAATTATTTTTGTGTTGGGTAGTCCATTTATCAAGGAAGGCTATAGGTAATTAAACATCACAATATGACTAATAGAAGCCAAGCAGAGCGGGTGAAACCGCGCGGAAGGAGCTAGTCAAATATATGGGGGAAAAATAGGGAGGTAAACGAGTAGGCGGATCAGTATCCTTAGTACGAGTTTGGTTTACGTTAAACGAAAACGAAACGAGAGCGCGTTCGGCGTTTTCATTGGACGGCGCAAATGAACCAACCAATTATTTTATTCTTCTAGTAAAAGTTGCTTTGGGAAAGTTGTTTGTAATCAGTAATTATTATTAAAAGATTTTGTTGTATGTTAATATATCTCTATAAAATACTTTTTTATAGAATAGATGGAGCAATGGTGATATATTATGCATGTATTATACATATAAACCTTCCTCTTGAGAGTGATCTCTATGTATTAAAAAAACCGCATCATAATCCGTTGCGTAGTTTTAAAGATTTAAGCATACAAAGGGACATAGGGACAAAGAAAGCGACTTTGTTTTATTTATGGGGCGGGGCAGACATGTCACCTGATGGTAAGCGATCAGCGCTGCCCAACGACATTTTTACATAGAAAAATACAGACAGACTATACATAGCTAGCTGTGTGTGACATAGTGGGAGGGGGAGGAGCGAGGAACACCCTCTCCTCGGAATCTGAGTATGTTTCGGCATTTCTTATCAGAGTAGTCTGCCTCATCTAGTTATTTCAAAGATTGACGTGTAAAAGTGTTATTTTGTAACCAACTTGCAGAAATAAATATCATTCGTTTACCCGATGGATTTTTACTGTTTTTATTTTATTGGTGATGTGATAAAACATTAGTTTTCGGACTAATATGGTGTTAGATACATGCACGCGCCATTTTGTTAGAACGAAGAAGAAACCGACACTCCGATACGACCAGGATTATAATTATGTTATTAACAAAATATTTTCAAAATATACAAGTATTTGGTTGGTTATGCATCCCCTTCAATTTATGCTAAACATTTATTGTACATATTATATTACTGTTTTTTTTTCGTAGATACGCATTTACTCAGGTGGTTCGATGTGGTGACTTGACTAATTTCAAGCCGCGTTTGGGGCTCATAATTATGTCAAGAGCTTAGTTGGCTGCGCGACGCCGACCCTCGTTTGTTGGCAGTCGCGAATATTGCTCATAACTATTTATTTATTTTAACGTAAAATAGTATAACATTACAGTCGTTAAACTAAAGCGCTATACATTATAAGCCCCTAACGTAGCTTGAAATTAATCGAGTAACCTTGCCAAATATGCACACCGTAATTAATGTATTAAAGATTTTTATATCATAAATGTTAAAACTAATATTAGACCAATTGAATGGTTAGTAATATTATATTTAAAAGCGCATTACAAATGACCAAAATGAGTTATTATAACATGATTGAACTTTATTATTAAGCCCAAAATGATTTTTAAATGTGTTTATAGCACTTGCGCTAACTTGCGCAAATTTAAGCGCAACATTTAGCTAATTGGAGGGGTAACAAACACCAGTAACAGTTAAATTTAACTAGCAAACTTACAGTTAGGTTAACTGAGACATAAGCAGGATCGTATCGGAGCAACCAAACCCTATAGCTTTAAGGAACATGGCAGCATCGTACAAAATTTTGATAAAAATTAAGATTTTTTTCTAAAGAAACCTGTTTATTGCGCATTTATCTGATGATTTCGGTAATTTTAGCTCAAAACCAAGTAACTTTTACTTAAAAAAATTGTATATTTCTATTAAATTCGGTAATTTTAGCCCTTATTTGCTTTAAAAACCAAAAAAATTGACGATTTTAAGGCATTTTCAACAGATTTCTTTCGAAAAAAAACCAAAATTTTCATACAAAAATCACGTTTTTAGCCACATTGTTTGTTGCGCAAAACGCGTACACGATTGATACGGGTTGTTTATTGTACCTGGTAGCGCAGGTGTGGCAATGGCGGCAGGACGGCGGCGCCCCAGAGCTCGGGCGCTCCAACGCCGGCCGCGGTCACCTACGTCCGACCCACCTCAGCATTGCACGGGATTCGAATCGAACTTACATGATAGTGGTATCATCATACCATATTATAATTAATATTCCAAAATATATAAAGATAGAAGATATATGTATAAAGAAAATAGTTGCTGGGGATTCACGGGTAGAATCATGTATGATTCTGACACTGACCAAAATTTCGCAAAAAAATCATCACCCCTTAAAACACAGAAGGACTAAGCAGAGATGCAAAAAGAAAATTTCAGTACCATTAGTACGAATTTGCGTTGAACGAAAACGAAACGAGAGGGCATCCGGCGCTGTGATTGGTTGGTTCATTGGAACCGGCCAATCACAGCACCGAACGCGCTCTCGTTTCGTTCTCATTCGACGTAAAGCAAACTCGTACTAAGGGTACAGGAATGATAAACATTATTTAAGATATTTTCCTCTATAAAAACTTCTTAATAATGGAAAGATTGTTACCCCATTCAAATGAGTAGAAATGTCAAGGTATCAATCTTCAAAACCCATTATAAAAACTAGATATGATAATACCATAAATTTCAAAGCAAATCTTAACTAGTTCGATTCGAATACCGCCATAACTTAAAAACTAAGATTTATAAACTATCATACTTATAATTTTATATTATCATATAACAATACGATACCTATATAGTGAGCCTGTCTTCATATAATCATATGCAATGCCCAGAATAACATATATATGAATGATATAAAAATATTATATCTTAAAATAGATTTTTGAGTCAATTTTTTCTTTAAATGTATCATTTTAACCATAGAGCAATTAGTGGAAGATGACTAACTTTTATTTCAATGTCCGTCTTGTAGATAATTTTTATACATTACACACGTATTTTTTATTTTCCGACGGAACAAAATACTTTCGAAGATATATCGATTTGAAATATCGCGTGACGTCAATTCTAGGTACGTTTTATACGTGGAAATAACGTATGTATTAGCTCGCACACCTAAACTTTGGATTCATTTTATCTAGGTATTCTTATCTTAAACGACAAAATACGTGTCTAATATTTTTCATTACCTAACTGACGGACTAAATAGATTCTTAATTTTCATACCCCGTCATCATCCCTAATTTATAATTATCTATGAAATAGTAATTTTTATTACAATATTTCATAGATAATACAATTAAAATGACATACAATTAAAAGAAAAATTGCCCCAAAAATCCTATATAGGCGATGAAATTTCCAAACTACCTTATTTAATATATATTTTACTTAATATAAGTAGTTTAGAAATACCATCACATAACACGAGTATCTCTACTAAGAGTTTTTAGCAATAGTATTTGTCAATATATAAGTTTTTAAACTGACACGGTCATTAGAACTTAAAACGGTATATTTACCATGTTTATTAATCAGTTCATCCGTGATAATGGCGCTTGCAACAGTGCCGAAATATCGGAAACTTACGCCCGAATACTCAAACGCTACTTAATTTTAAGTTGTACTTAAATATCGTGCTATCTCTGTCATTTTATAAAGAATTGATAGTGACAGTACTACATTTGAGAGCGTCTTAAAATTGAGTAGCGTTTGAGTATTCGGGCATTATATGTAGACATAAATAAACATGGTAAATATCCCGTTTTAAGTTCTAATATTATTTGTAGAGACGACGTAATTTTTTGTATGACAAATTTTAGTCAAACAGGTAGAGGCGTTGTAAAATTTGCCATAGAAAAAATTTACGTCGTCGCTAGCGACTACCGACAAATACTATTGCTTCAAACTCATGATAGAGGTACTGAAAGGTTTTATTTCATAAAATGCCTAAGAAAATGTAGTTTTTTTATGTGTTTGACTGTGTGTTGGGTCAAAAGATTTGGTGACAAACATTGGCCCAAAGTGTTTAGTATGTGTGTGTGTTGGTAACAAATGTTTGTACAAATATTGGTGTTTGTAATGTGAACACTAGCTCGTCTGATTCGTACCTAGTAATACGTTTAGGCGTTGTTTTAAACGAAATCGCTTATTACTTAATTATTAACTGAAAGAAATTGTATTTATTATTATTTCGATCGGTTTTAGAGGGACACGGCGCGAAGATGTTTGTTCAAATCAAATCAAATTGTTTATTCTTTTAAGTAGTAGTTATTAATAAATATTTGTTTAAGTAGTCGTTTTAAAAACGATAATGTCTAATAGGATTTTTTTAAGTCACATTGGCTGACAAATGTGGTCAAAAAGTTGAAAATTATAACAGTTTTTTTATGAAAATTTGAAGGCTTTAATCCTATCGTTGGAAGCAAATAGCAATAGAACTCTTAATGCGAATTCGGTGTCGACAAAACCAATAACAAATAATGGTGTTAAGTTAAATTGAATAGAATTAATCACTCGTGTCTTCAGATATAAAGTAAGGAAATACCTTGCCAATACACGAAAACCTAGCCAATACGGTAGTTTCCTACTAATCAAATGCAATACTTTTATCGAAATGTCAAAAACGATCATTTTCTATGAATTTTGTGGGAGATCACTACTTATGGCGTTATTATATTTATGCGTCAAATATCTTAGGTAAGCTCCTATTCTCGAAAAAATCAAAAAGTTAGTTTATCGTCGTCTTCCTATTAATATATAATCGTTAATTAATACGAAACTACGACTATTTTGGGATATTTTGCTATATTGAAATGTCAAAATAACTTACTTTTGACCTAGGAAACCACCCAATAGTATAACATCAACATCATTTGACATTTTATAAATATATAACATATTTCAAAACAGCTATTACAAATTCTTCTTTTTAGAAGAGTATAAAAATGAGAATTCTACTAATATTTTAAACAGAATTTTATATTTATAATACCACGAGATTGTTTCGGAAGAATTTTGAACAACCCTTAATATCACAACTCCTATCCAAAATATATTAATAATACACGTATCATAATATTTCGACAACCGCTCGCGACCGTGTCCCTACAACATAATTCTGCCGGCCCCAGTGCGGCGTGTATAGTATACCTGCGTGCGCTGCGCGTGGTCGCGCGCGTGCGGCGCGTGCTGCGCGTGCTGCGCGTGTTGCGCGTGGTGCCAGCCCACGCCGCCCAGCGCGCCCAGACGGGTGCCGCGGACTGACATCTGGAAAGGTAGTGTAGAGATTTAAGTAACGGTAAAACGGGGTGAATAGAATCAATTTTTTTACATATTAGGATTATTAGTTTGTTTTTATATTTTTGGTTTGAATAACGCATTTTTTGATTTTAATATTGAATTCATAAAAAAATATTTAAATGGTGTAAACAGTTTTAATTTACGTGAAAACACAACAAAATGTTGTTCCTATTCACCCCCGATTTGTTTCTATTCACCCCGTTTTACGGTACTTCTTAAATGGGACAAGCCCGCCACAACCTCCCATACCGCTACAACTCCTGTGCACCAGGATCTACAGTAGATACAACCATGAAAACAGCGGAACACTGAAGTCCGGCGCATCCCAGGGACATGAATGACTGTCTTGGACCCCGCAACGAAATAAATCAGAAGATATTATTAGAGGAGAAGAAAAAGAAAGAGATATAAGTACTAGGTACTATGATTTCTATAACCATATCGTTTAAAGTGTGAGAGATGCTTCGGCACTGCTGAGCTGGCTCGACCGGAGTTATACCACGGTCGACCAGAAAACCGACGTGAAACAACGCTGCGTTGTGTGAGTGAGGTTACCGAAGGCCCAATTACCCCTTCCCAATCGTGCTTACCATCAGCTGATCCGTCAGCTCTACTGAATGTAAGAGAATCTTATGTAAGCCAGCACTACGTATCTTTTTAATTGAAACAAAAAATAATTACATAAATGTTGACTCAATATTTAACTATACCTAATTTACGTAGGACCTAATAAAGTACCCTGAGGAACACCACACATTTTTTCTAGATTGTTCGACGTAAATATATTTTATTGTAATAATATGAAAACGCAAACGAGTACTGAAATCAAATATAATTTGTACCTTAGAAATTGAATTGCTTTATATCCAATTATTAACAAAATATAGTGATTAACGTAATCGAAGGCTTATTAAAAGTCATAACAATAATCACCACGTCTTTTAATTTATTTTATGGTATAAGGTTAGTATGGTGGTTTTTATGGTGTAAGGTGGTAAATGGTATGGTATAATTGTTACTGACATACATAAATGAATCCATCTAATTATTTTAGGTAGGTCTCTTTATTATATTTATCAGCCCCACTGAATCCACCGCATCCCACAGCCCTCCCCCAATAACTACACATCACGAGATTGAAGGCAACTTGCATTCAGTAACTCCCTAAAGTCTCTTCATCTATAGAGTTTCTTGCTCGTTCTTCTCCATAGAAATCTACACTTTGGAACGAGCAAACTAGAGGATTGACCGACAGACAGACGTTATCAATATTATTATATTTGCTTTGACGTTCAAAAGTCCCTTCCTGGTCTATTTGAAATAAATAATTTTGACTTTGACTTTGACATCAATACCAAAAATTGGGGCAACATCCATCTCTCCTTTCCATTTAGTAGATCAATTTTATAAGCTCTATCATTCACTTACCTGATTGATATCGAGTAACAGCGGCGTGTGATGCGGGTGTGCGTGATGCGTGTGATGCGTATGATGGGCGGGATGCGCGGGATGCGCGGGATGGGCGGGATGCGCGGGATGCGCGTGAGGCTCTATCAGCCTCTCCGCCCATGTGCCCGCACCGTTGTTCACGTATCGCATCCGCCGGCTGGAATATACACATATAGTTAGATAGATGATGATTAATGCTCTGTCCTATACAATACAATAGGATATCCTATTTGTGCTCTTTAAGCGGCTTTCCACCAGAGATGTGCTATGTAGCTAAGCTGTGAAACTATGTGACCGTTTCCACTGATACTAAGCTATGTAGCTGTGCGAGGTAGATGCGCAGTATCGATGCGATATGAGTATGCGACGTATCGATAGTAGGGAAGCCATCCATAGCTCGCATCCATAGCACGCATTCATAGCACGCATTCATAGCACGCATCCATCCATAGCACACATCCATAGCACGCATTCATAGCACGCATCCATCCATAGCACACATCCATAGCACGCATCCATTATGATCTATCCAAATATGATTGGTGGAAGCCAAACGTATTCACAGCAACGTAGCATAGCACATCTCTAGAGGAGAAATACTATTAATCCAGTGTGTAAATAACTGGAAGTTACTCACGGAGGTTGATAGTGATGTCTGGGCGTGCGTCGTTCGACGGCCGGCGCAGAAACTGACACGTTGCTCTCCCCTGTAATCGTAATCACCATACACATTAAATTGTGTACCTATCTTAATTTAGTTAGGTACTTTAAACATTGGACAGTTGTTATATGAATAGTCGTATATTAAAAACTCAATCAGTTATCATTAATAGTATTAGAACGTCGAAACAGGATATTTACAATGTTTATTTATGTGTATGAGTTTCCGATATTTCGGCACTGGCGCAAGCGCCAGAATCACGGATGAAGTGAGAACTGAGTTCATCCGTGATCATGGCGTATAGAAATAGAAAAATGTGGTTAATATCCCGTTTAGAGTTCTAATACTAGTGTTTGTGACCATGTCAGTTTAAAAACTCAATCAGTTATCATAGCTTAACGAGATCTATTCATAATATACGAACGAAACAAGATATTAGCCCTCTGATAGGTTGGTTTATTAGAGCAGACCAATCAGCGACCTTAGTACGAGTTTACTTTACGGCGAACAAAAACGAAACGTGAGAGCGTTCGGCGCTCTGATGGGCCGTGCTAATGAAATGAACCAACCATTCAGAGCGCCGAACGTAGTCTCATTCCGCTTCGACCTCTGAGGGCTTAGTACGAGTTTGCTTTAAGTAAAACAAAAACGAAACAAGAGCGTATTCGGCATTCTGATTGGCCGACGCGAATGAACCAACCATTCTGAATCTACATACACTCTCGTTTCTATCTCGTTACACGTAAGACAAACTCGTACTAGGCACTCTGATTTACTGACCATCAGGTGATCCGTCAGATAATTTGCCACCACCACCATAAAAAAAAATACAGTTTCCACTATAAATTACCTGACGACAGATGTCTGGAGATCCGCCTCCGCTTTCTACTGGGGCTGTCTCCAGCCTTTGAGGATAGCTCCCCGTCTGAGGAGCCTGCACCGCTCACCATGGACTCCACTGAACCTTCTAGGGGGTTGGTGTCCTAAAAAGGGGTAAACAAAATATGTGTTAGACTTCTCTTTCATTAGTGACAAGAGGTCTGGAAGGAAACACCTGAGAGAAATCCATACAATTTTCTGTGAACGAGAGTTCATGGGATATCCTAGTTAAAGAAAGAAAGAAAAGAAGAAAGAAAAAGCATTTATTTCTTATTTTCTGCTAAACAGGCCTCCACCTCAGCATTATGTTGAGTGCGGTAACAGTAACACTCAACGCTGACACAATAGTTAAAATGTTATTTTGTGTCCCATTTTAATAAAGCCCTGCCTGAGATAAATCCATACTAATTTCTTTGAATGAAAATTAAAATCTTATTCTTTTTAGAGCTGTGTATCTAATGTAAGACTTTAGGTCAATAAATTTTACTTGCAACCACTAGATTTTTACAGAACAGAAGATGTGTCAGGGTGACTTGGAATTCTCAAGGATCATTTTCACAGAATTTTGTCAAAAATTTGCTATGTTCCTTATTGTATTTCGCTGGCAGTCTAGGGTGACTGCCAGTTGCTTAAAGCCTAATCAGAAACAATAAAAAAATCTACAGTATCTACACAGGAGATTCTTTTGCTGACAACGAATGGAGTTTAATCTGGAGAAATAAAGTTAAATATCTATTGTGAGGTAATAATTGGAGGTGGACTTACCATATGGTGATGATGCATCATATGTGGAGGATCCGCTGACGGACCGGCGCCTCCTGGACTGACGCGCATCTCTGTAATTCAACATAATAAAATTATTATAACACAGGACATTCTAAAAACTTTTTTAGCGAGCTTTTCCATCAGAGAAGTGCTATGCTACGTTGCTGTGGATGCGTTTGGCTTCCACCAATCATATGCATTGGTGAAAATGGACTCAGTTAAGCTATGTTTTTTATATGGAAAGATACGTGCTATGGATGGCTTCCCTACTATCGATACATCGCATACTCGAGCTGCACATCTTCCTCGCACAACCACATAACTTAGTATCAGTGTAAACGGTCACATAGTTTCACAGCTTAGCTATTACGTCTTCGTAGTATAACTACATAGCACATCCCTGGTGAAAAAGCAACCCTCACTGTTTTGTTTCTCAAATCCACAACAATTTACGGATCACTTATAAAACTATTTTATATGAATATCTTCAGAACAGCACACCACATATACAGATGCTTCCAAAGCACCCTCCCTCCCAGTAAGTCTTTGACTGCCAATAGAATACTGTTGAAGGCAAATCCTCCGCTAACGTCGGTCACCGGTGACCACCACAGCGTTTAATGTGTTAATCGGTACCCTTAGCTTGCTTTACGTTTATAGTAAAAGAAACGAGTGTCTTCGGCGCTCTGATTGGTTGGTTTATTCTAGCCGGCTAACCAGAGCGCAGAACGCTCTCGTTCCGATTACTTTAAACGTTAAACAAACTCATACTAAGGGTACAGCAGTTATTCCAAAAGCAATTCTGTCACTAGAGTCTTAAAAGCCATGTTTGTGTGTTGAGGGTGGCATTGAGGGTGTGCAAGGAGTATCAGTACCTGTGCGGCGTCTTTCGGAGGGACCGGCGGCCCGACGCTCGGCGCGTCGAGACCCGCCTGCTCCGCCGCCTTCGGAACAATAGTTTATAGTTTATATACATTTTAAACTGGAGTGACGATATCCGCAAGGTGCGATGTGCGATTCGATGCGTAGAGCTGAAGATCGAGAGGAGAGGAGAGGCCTATGTCCAGCAGTGGACGAGAACAGGCTGATGATGATGATTTTAAGTGTGGGAGAGCCATGCTTCAGCACAAATGGGCGGCTCGACCGGAGTAATACCACGGCCTCATAGAAAACCGACGTGAAACAACGCTTGTGTTGTGTGAGTGAGGTTACCGGACGCCCAATTACCTTTCCAATCCCCGATTCCCCAACAACCCTTAAATTCCTAACGCCCAAAAGGCCGGCAACGTACTTGTAACACCTCTGGTATTTCAAGTGTCTATAGGCGGCGACGATTGATTACCATCAGGTGATACGTAGGCTAGTTTACCGGCGTGATCCATAAAAAAGGCAGAATGTGAATGTGAGGTAAGCAGAGATCTAATCATCGCCATCACCATCCTTCCCACTCCAAGACCTGATCATAGATACCTTAACGTTCATTACACTATGCACCAAGACACAGTGTTTAGAAGTTCATTGGAAGATACTTACTCACGTGGACTATTCGAGAAAAACTCTACTAGTTAGTTTTAAATAACACTGGGACTTATATCCATGAGCAGCTCAAGAGAGCACAAGAATTCTATTCCAGATTTTTTTTTTCAAATAATGAAGTAAGTCGCATTTTGAACTAAATTTTATACGATTTAAATATTTTATTTTATGGCAGCTATAGATAGCTGATCTTGTACCTACCTATACTTAGCGGTCTCGAATGCTGTTCATGGTGCATATGCTGTGGATGTTGGACGTGCTGTCCATGCGGCTGGTGCTGCACATGCTGGGGGTGGGAGTGGGGGTGGTGGTGGCGCACGTCGCGCTTCACCGGCGCCGGCGCAGGGGGCGGGGACGCCGCCACGCACGCCTCCTTCGGACTGCCTGCACTGCTGCCATCGCTGTAACAAGGATGGTGTTATGTTAGTTATGTATGATAGATGTTTAAAAATAGGCAAAGGAACATGTTCTTTTGGGTACGTCAAAATATGATGATATATAGTGGCATGCTTAAAAATAGGCAAAAGAATATGTTATTTTGGAGTACACTAATAATTAAAAAATAACTGACATAGACTGTTGATGACTTGGCGCTTAGAGGTATGTAAAAAAATCGTAACGCTTTTAATTGGCGTTCCGATTAGTAGAGATAAAGCAGAGGCCTACCGCCATGGGAGACAGGCGTGAAGTTATGCTATGTACATTTGAACGAAAAGTCACTTGCCTAATAAAAGGTGAAAGAAGTCCAATAGCCTGATATTCACCGACCTATTCAAAAAAATCCATGCAAATTTTCGTAACACAAATATAATATGCTTTTCCCGACCTGATGGAAACCCCTCAGTAGGCAGACACACATGTGACTATTCGATTAAGAACTTTGTCTGGAACAAAGCAACACTTGTTCATAATAAAGCGTGACGGGGATGACGTCACGTTACACTACGCTGTTGACAAGCCTTTGTTCAGCTCACGCAAGATTTACTGGTGCTAGACAAAGAGTGGAGAGTTGATAACTCATAACTATGTACAAGTCTCATATAAGTCTTCAATCCATATCTACAAGTCTGATATAAGTCAGTCACTTAAGTCGGTTAAAATCAGACGAGACCCAGTAGGGCTGATGCCTGATCCGGAGTTGCGGACAACCTAGCAGGTTAACCGGGGCTCCGGCTCGAAAAGCAGGAGTAGGAACGGGGTGGTTTTTAGTCAGTAAGAGTCTGACACTATCTGTCACCTCGCCCAAGGCGGCAGAAGTCGTTCGATGATTTTCCCATCACAAAAAAAAACTAAAGTCGGTTAATTCTTAATCATAACATGACAATGACAAGAAACTATCAACAACCTCAAGAAATAGCGTAATTATTAGTGGTCAAGATAGCGGGCGAGGTTATGGCCTCGTATCGGGGCAAGATGTGAAACAACCACCCTGTTTATTTAGTTAGTAAGAGTCTGACGCTCCCTCCTGCCTCACCTAAGTCGAGAGGAGTCTAAGTGTGGGAGAGCCATGCTTCGGCACGAATGGGCCGGCTCGACCGGAGTGATACCAGAGCTTCACAGAAAATAGACGTGAAACAACGCTTGCGTTGTGTAAGTGTGGTTACCGGATCCTCCCAATCCCCGATTCCCCAACAACCCTTAAAATCCTAACCCCTAAAAGGCCGGCAACGCACTTGTAACGCTTCTCGTGTATCCATGGGCGGCGGCGATAGCTTATCATCAAGTGATCCGTCTATTCATTTACCGGATTATACAATAAAAAAGTTATTCGATACTCTCCCATCATCACAAAAACGAAGATAATAATTTATGGAAACTGCCTGTAAGCAAGTGCGTAGTAACTTGGTTGCAACACAAAGCACTCGTCCCCCACTCGCACGTTGTAAACCATGACGGGATGACGTCACGATACACTACGCCGTTGACATGGCTTTGTTCAGCTCACGCGAGATTTACTGGCACTGGACAAAGGTGAGATAAGGAGTAAAGAACTGATAACGGGGTTTGTGTAGGTATAGGAGTTGTGAAATGAGAAACTTGGTGTTTATAGTGTATTATTATAAAAAAAATAAGTCGGGTTTTTCTTCCTGACGCTATAATTCCAAAACGCACGAATCGATTTGCACGGTTTTGCATTCGTTGGAAAGGTCTCTGGCTCCGTGAGGTTTATGGCACAGAAAACTCAAGAGAAAAGCAAGAAAATAGGGAAAATCATTGGTGGCGAAACGGAGTTCGCCGGGTTTGCTAGTGTATTCTATAAAATACTGACTGTCCTGGAGACTTGCAACATTGTATTGTGGTGTGAAGGTCACGAAGGCACTACAATCATCCAATGACCTCTCCCGCCTTGCGCGAGAGGAGAGGGGGTGTCAGACTCTTACAGACTAAAAACCACCTCGTTCCTACTCCTGCTTTTCGAGCCGGAGCCCCGGTAAACCCGCTAGATAGTCCGCAGCTCAATGCATTAGGGCGTGGATTCGAAACCCACCAACAGCAAGTACCAATGCCACTCAATAGGCTGTTGATGTTTCGGAGCTGCGGACTACCTCGGGTTTACCGGGGCTCCGGCTCGAAAAGCAGGAGAAGGAACGGGGTGGTTTTTAGTCAGTAAGAGTCTGACACTCCCTCAAGTCATTGGATGATATTCCCCCTCAAAAAAAAAAAATGGCTGTTGATGTTAGACTAGTGTTATATAGCTTGTGTGAAACACGTGTAGCCTTCAAGCTCGCGTCGCATGCACGGCTGAGTCGAGTCGAGCCGTGACGTCATGCGACACGTCACGCCTCTTTGTTTGATGGGTGATTTTCTTGTCGTAGAGTATGATGAGTTGAAATGTGAATTTACGGGTTACATAATATACTTAGTTAATTCAAGCTTTTTTAATATCCGAAGGGGTAGGTAGAGATACAAAAATAGAAAAGTTCGGAATAGGTTCATACGCATACCATACAGACACATAACTAAGTGCCGAAAATTGGGGTGTTAGTTAGGTTCATTGATTTTAATAATATCTATGTACTAAACCTAATTAAGTATATCCAACGGTTCCGCACAGTTTATAACTGGACTTTCAGCCTCCTCTACAAATAGGATAACTTGCTGTAATCTCCACGCTTGGTAAGAGGATTGGAGATCGCATTTTATGGTATAAGCCGGTAAACGAGTAGACAGATTACCTTATGGTAAAAAATCACTGTCGCCTATGCACACCTAAAACGCCAGAGGCGTTACAAGTGCCTCTTAAGGTTTAGGTTATTTCAGGCTAAGAATTTAAGGGTTGTTGGGGATCCGAGGATTGGGAAGATTAAGAAGGGGGAGGGGGTAATTGCTCACACTCACTCACACAATGCAAGCGTATTTTTATGCCGTTTTTCTGTAAATATCACTCCTGTCAAGCCGGCCCAGCAGTGCATAAGCATAAAATCTTATAATACCAACAAGAAGAGTATCACTGGTAACAAATGCACTCTGCCGTCCCCAGTATTGAGCTACAACTCATGTCGTTATATTATATCTACGTAGCCTCACCCAGCCAGCTCGAAGTGACCAGTGCAGCGGCTTTCACTGTCATGCTTTCCATTACGCCACACAGCGGACCAGAAACGCAGTGTTATGTAAATTGTGAACTAAAAAAGATGGCTAAAATATGATTGTGTAACACGGTGGACGATTTAAGTCTTTGACTGCCAATAGAAAACTGTCGAAGGCAAATCCTCCGCTAACGTCGGTCACCGGTGACCACCACGGCGTTCAATGTGTTTAAAATAATTTCGAATGTTTTCATAAAGCCATTAGCTTCTGCTGGAAACAGACTCAGGTATGCTATGTTTTTATATGAATTCTTGCTATAGATGTGTGCTATGGATGGCTTTCCTATTATCGATACATCGCATACTCGAGTTGCACATCTTCCTCACACAGCTGAGCACAAACTTAGTATCAATGAAAACTGTCACATAGTTTCACAGCTTAGCTATTACATCTTATATCTACATAACACATTTCTGGTGGAAAAGCACTCTAAAGCCGGGCAGGCAACATTTGTTTCTTACAAGCCAATTTTCTGTGAAGCCGTGGTATCACTCCGGTCGAGCTGGCCCAATCGTGCCAAAGCATGGCTCCCACATAAAAATCTATGGGTTTCTCAATAACTACTATTTATAAATACATTATTTTAAATTACATCACCTCTATAATTACAATAATTAAAAGCTGGTTTAACCGTAACCACATCATTCTGTTAATTCACATTATTTCCTCGTGATAACCAAAAATATATTCCCACAATGGAAACCGTAGTTACTATTTTATGTTATATATGCAGTTATTTTGTACATAGTTCACTAGTTACTAAGGAATTTTAATATAGTAACTTTCCGCACGTGATCAAAGGACCCTTTTCCTTTAAGCTTATTAATCCAACGTAACTAGTAAATTCCCAAATCCCCCAAAAGGCCAGCAACAATGCTTGTAGTTCCTCTAATGTTGCAGGTATGAGCTGCGGACTACCTAGCGGGTTTATCGGGGCACCGGCTCGAAAAGCAGTAGTAAGAACAGGGTGGTTTTTAGTCAGACTCTGACACTCCCTCTCACGTCGACAAGATGGGAGAAATCATTGAAAACTTTCAATGATTCATTCATGAGCATCAGTAGAGTAGTCTGGAAATGTGCCCGGCTATATGGCAATAGGCTCACCCCCTACTACAAGAGACTTAAAACATAAATCGTGAAAAGTGGGTGTACATTGTAGAGCGGCATTACGTGCCGTAATGTGCACCTCTGTCTACCTCTTTGGGGATAAAAGGAAGACAAAGAGACCCCCTTTCCTCGACAGTCGTATTTGCGGTCCCTCGACCAACGAATAGTTAGTTATCACGTCAAAAACAATAGTAAGACTGCTGTAAGTGACTCAAGGTCTTTCTAAGTCAACCTCGGAGCGGCCATGGTCATAAACAACTGCCTTGTGCAGAACGCAGACTCCAATGGACCAACTAATATTATAAATAACCAACAGTTTGTTTATTTGTTTGTCAGGGTGCCATCCGAAAACCAAGAGGTCTTACTCTAATTCAACGAAAAAGGAAGTTTCGTCCGAAACTTCGCAGATTTCATACTACAATACCATTTATTGCGAACTTTTGTGAACTGTGGTTTAGATTTGATATTAAAAATACAACGATATTTTAAGTAATTTTATTTTGAAAATTAATAAAACCTACTAATGCTTGTGGCCGAAGATTAAACGAAACTTCGCATTCGAGAACCGGAGTAGACCTAAAGCGTTGGGCTCATACGCTTAACACAATGCTGAGATGGAGGCCTTTTAACGTGGGCATGTGCAAATAACTTTTTTTTTTTGAGGAGAAAAGTCATCCAATGACTTCTCCCGCCGTGGCAGGCTCAGGACATATGTCCTGATGTGTAGTGAGCGTGAACTAGCTGTGATAATTACAAAGAAGGACCACAGCCAAAACTGCGTTTAAAAACTAGTTTTAGATTTAAATCATCAAAAGACAATAGTTAGTACAAGTGTTGTATTCGACTGAAGGTCTTTGAAACTCGACCTCGCGGCGGCCAGGGTCACACACATTTTGTGCGGACGCAGACTCCAATGAGAGATACAATCTAAGATAAATATGCGCGTAAGGCTGAACGTAAACAAATGCGTGTAGTAAATGTTTCCTGTGCCAAAAAATACTTTATTTATTTGTATTTTGTTTATTTGGACTCCCAACAAAGGATACTACATGCTTTTTTTTGGAGGGGGTAAAATCATCCAATGACTTCTCCCGCCTTGGGCGAGGCGAGAGGGAGTGTCAGATTCTTACTGACTAAAAACCACCCCGTTCCTACTCCTGCTTTTCGCCCCGGTAAACCCGTTTGGTAGTCCGCAGCTCCGGATCAACGCTTACATGCTACTATACAATTTACTATAATTTAACTATATGGTCTTGTGATTTTTCAATTAATGGGAATCACATCCTGCGAATTAAATATATAATTTGTTATAACTGTGTGTACGTTTACAGTGTAAGTATATCATCTTTCAGGTAAAAAGCTATTGAATGGTATTTAATTAGAAATTAATAAAGTGGTAAAGTGAAACTTATATCTTGCTGATCACGACATAGTTTGCGTTTGCCATGAGCCCCTTTTACATAACACCGTTTGCCTCCCATGGACACCCGAAACACCAGAGCGTAACAAGTGCGTTGCCGGTCTTTTAGGGGTAAGGAATTTGTGAAATGTTGGGGGTTCGGGGATTAGTGAGATAAGGAAGGGTGGTAATTGGGCCTCACCTCACCTAACGTCACTAACACAACGCAAGCGTTGTTTCACGTCGGTTTTCAGTGAGGTTTGCCGTGGTATCACTCCGGTCGAGCCGCATGGCTCTCCCACGCGCATTATCTGCCTTTATACCAAAATACCAATTCTGATCTCAAAATTGAACTCATTAAAGCCCCAATGCACTGGGCTTGCTGCTTTCTGCACCAATTTAGCTTACATAACGAGTTCGGCATAACAAGTTAGTACCGTTCGCTTTTTGCCGAAATAAGCTCATGAAAGTTGCATTTTTTAGGGTACCGAGAGAAGGGTTCCTTCAGATCAATAAACTGCAAGACGTGGAGTCTTGCGAGACTACATATGGACTACTTCTACAAAAAACTAACGATGGACTTTCTTGCTCGTTCTTCTCCATTCGAAGCTACACTTTGGAACGAGCACCTAGCTTCACTGACGGACAAGTCAATCTGACGTTTCAAAAGTGCCTAATTTAGGACTAATTGAAATAAATACTTTGACTTTAAGTTTACGCCTAAGGTGTGGCGAGAAGGAGAGTCTGTAAGAGTCTGACACACAGTCAGATTCTTACAGACTAAATAAAAACCACCCCGTTCTTGCTTTTCAAGCCGTAGCCCCGGTAAAGCTGCTAGGTAGCCCGCAGCTCCGGATCAGGCGTCACGTCAGCCGTACTGGGCCCTATCTGTGGTGGTCTGAGCCCGGTAACCCTTGCTGTTTATGATTCGTCTCTCATAAAACAAGTTAGGTAATTTCGCAATAAGTACGGTACCTTACACCGGAGCGTGGATCAAACTTGACGAGTTTTTATAGGGAACCCGTTTACCACCGCTTTCCTGTTCCTTCGCTCAAGGGTCGATGATTGTGTACTTTCGAAAAATACATACTACAGGGGCCTCCGGTTCTCGAATGCGAAGTTTCGTTTAATCGGCCGTAGGTTTTATTGATTTACTAATAGAATTACTTGAAATAACGTTTTATTTTTAATTTCATATCAAAATCTATTTATTTATCTTCATTTCATTCATTCATTTTTGTTCACAAAAGTTCGCAATAAATAGAATTGTAGTATGCAATCTGCGAAGTTTCGGACGAAATTTCGTTTTTCGTTGAATTAGAGCCCCCAGATCAAGTTATACAGGACCAGTATAACTCGAACTCGCTTTGTATGACCAGTCTGTACAGTCGACGGTTATTTTATAGTGGATTTTTAAAAAAAAAAGAGTAACGAATGGAGTTTCTTACTCGTTCTTCTCCATTCGAAGCTACACTTTGGAACGAGCGCCTAGCTTAACTGACAGACAGACTAACGGACAATTCAATTTGACGTTTCAAAAGTGCCTAATTTAGGATAAATTAAAATAAATGCTTTGACTTCGATTACTAAATTTCGAGTTACTAGCGACCCGCCCCAGCTTCGCATGGGTGCAATGGTGATATATTATACATGTATTATACATATAAACCATCCTCTTGAATCAATCTATCTATTAAAAAAACCGCATCAAAATCCGTTGCGTAGTTTTAAAGATTTAAGCGTACAAAGGGACATAGGGACAGAGAAAGCGACTTTGTTTTATACTATGTAGTGATACGACCACTTTACCGTGGCCTGGCTTTGTATGACCTGTCTACACTTTCGAAGATCAGTTTATACTGGTTTCATTACTACAGAAAGAGTTATACATCACCATTTTATCTTGGCCTCGCCTTGCAGGATCTGTCTGTATATTAGACGGTCAGTTTACAGTGGTAATGTGTAACTTGATGTGGAGTATTCAGTTTATATATAAGACGTTATGTGTGTAACTTCATGTGATTTCATGTGTTCAGTTTACATAAGACTGGAGAATGGTAGAAAGGTAAATAAGGAGTTTTTTGAAAGGAACTGTTTTTGTGTAATATTAAATTGTAGGTCGAGTTCTTTCGGCATTTATTTGACTTATTAAAAAGTTGTTTTTGAGAATTTATATAGAACTAGCGGACCCGACAGACGTTGTCCTGTCTACACGTCTTTAATTTGAAAATTTTTTTAATAAGCTAAAACATTCTTGACCTTTTTGATGAAAATTATTATTCAAATGTTATGACAATATCTAACGTCATTAATATTTGACACTGCGATGGTAGCGCCGTCTGTCGGGTCCGATGTAAAACATTCCAAAATCAACAACTACTAATTAATTAAAAATGAATTAAAAAAACATTGTCCAGCGGACAAAATTGTGAATCTAAACCATTCTCAGATCCCCTTGAACACACACAAAAAAATTCATCAAAATCGGTCCAGTCGTTTAAGAGAAGTTCAGTGACATACACACGTACAGAAGAATTATATATATAAAGATAGACTACATGTAAAAATAACAGGTTGTTTTAACGACATTGACGGACAGACTGACAGACTATTCATTAGGTTTCATGTATTTCAAAAGTATGTATGTACCCATTTACGATTTAATTGGAATAAATGCTTTATTTTGTATAAGTTACGAGCAAATTAAAGGCAGTACAGTTTCATGCCTTGTTAAGGGGGGAAAATCATCCAATGGCTTCTCCCGCCTTGGGCGAGATGAGAGTTAGTTGTCAGACTCTGACTAAAAACCACCCCGTTCCTAATTACTCGTGCCATTCAAGCCGGAGCCCCAGTAAACCCACTAGGTAGTCCGCAGCTCCGAATCAGTTTACATGCCTACGACACTACATAAGAGAAAAACCTAGGTGCGGAACCATATTTTTTAAGGAAAAATAACTGTATTACTCCTAAAAAGCCCTTAAAAACACACACATTACACGTATAAGTGTGTATAAACACACATCTAAACTACAGACATCCTCCTAACAACTCATCAAAGACCTCACCTAACCGAAATAAGTCCTCCGAGAGGTACAAAAGCATAGTTTCCTCTCAAATATGCACTCTCCGCCAATTCTCGAACCGAACCTCCTCAGAGAACCAACCCTCTAAATACTCATTTCGAAACTCAAACGGTCAACGACCTTGCCTGTTTTCGGGACCTAATCTCACCCTTTGTAATGCCATAATCACTTCTATTCGTATAAGAATAAAGCATCATATCGCTCAACGCACTGCAATACTGCTATTTCGCACAAAAACCCTGCCATGCTAATGTGGACTCTATCCCAACGGCGAAAAGTTCCCCATTCTTATGATAATCACGTGTGAATAATGAAAAATAGTACATTATTGTTGCAGTGCAATTTAGCAAATATAAATTTTAACATGTTAGAAATAAGGTATAAATTCGCGTGTGCGGTACAGAGTTTGCGTTCGTTGACAAAGTTTGACATAAATAGCGAAATTCGTGAACGCTTGCCGTCTCTTTTCCTAGTAGGGTGATGTTGTGTGAGGGAGTGAGAGGGAGCGATGGTAGGAAACTGCGGAGGTTTTCATTTTTATCTCTTTTCGTATGGAATACAAAGGGGACTTTCGAAGAGATCTTTTGCGCCTTCACTGTACTGCGTATTACTTTTAAAAACCTTGGGCATGTATGCATATAACACGCATTCTGTACTGTAAGGGTGTAAACATAGGTGCACAATTGTACAATAATAACTAGTATACTGTCTATGTACAAAATGATTTTTTATGGTATAAGCCAGTAAACGAGCAGACGGATCACCTAATGGTAAGCGATCGCCGCCGCCCATGGACACTTGAAACACCAGAGGCGTCGGCGATCGCCGGCCATTTGGGGGTTAGGAATTTAAGGGTTGTTGGGAATTGAGGAAGATAAGGAAGTGGGGATAATTGGTCCTCCGTTAACATGTGCCAGTAGGAAAAGTATCAATTTCGTAACTACCTATAGTTATTTTATTGTAATCAGTATTGTGTTTTTATCATTACATTGATAAATTATCTAATTACTATAGCCGACAGACTTCCGTAGTTGTTATCGTTGGGTGATATTGAAAATACTAATGATGTCATTGACCCTATCATTTTTTTATTGATAACGAATCTAGTTTTTAAAGATAACTTTCGTGAGACATACTAAATTAATTATCATAAAAGTAACGTCACGCCTTTTACCCCAGAAGGGGTAGGCAGAGGTGCACATTAAGGCACGTAATGCCGCTATACAATGTATATCCACTTTTTACCAATTGTTTTATAAGTCTTATGTAATAGACAATAGGCTCACCCTATTGTCATATACCGGACACAATTCCTAAACCCAACTCCTTGCCCAACCCAAATTTCTCAGTAGTACTGAGAATTTTTCGATAAACCGAAAAAAAACCAGTAATACTTTGCCCGACACGGGAATCGAACCCAACGAGGCAGTCAAATGTAAAATAATTATTGTGTTCAATGTTATTTTCGTCAGCCACTTTGACATGACCCCCTAGACAGGCGCGCTGGGGGCCAAGCTCGGAGGGGCCC
Source organism: Spodoptera frugiperda (assembly GCF_023101765.2). Classification (NCBI taxonomy): domain Eukaryota; kingdom Metazoa; phylum Arthropoda; class Insecta; order Lepidoptera; family Noctuidae; genus Spodoptera; species Spodoptera frugiperda. Next base: position 1,220,194 of record NC_064235.1, on the reverse strand, counting down.
AATTGGCAATTACCATACCACCCTTCAAGTGTGGGAGAGCCATGCTTCGGCACGAATTAACCGGCTCCACCGAAGTGATACCAAGGGCTTACAGAAATCCGACGTGGCATAACGCTTGCGTTGTGTTTCGTTGTATGAGTGAGTTTACCGGAGGCCCAATCCCCGATTCCCCAACAATCCTTAAATTCCTAACCTCCAAAAGGCCGGCAACGCACTTGTAACGCCTCTGTTGTTTCAAGAGTCCATGGGCAGCGGCATTGCTTACCATCATCATATAGGGATCAGGTGATCCGTCTGCCCATTTACCGACTTATACCATAAAACAAAAGTTCAGTGCAGCTATGGACAGTAATAAAATGTTGATGATGACGAAAAGCTCTGTATAAGAGAAAATCTTTGTCAAATATTTTTTTGAATGTTTAATACCACTCAGCCCACCTACCACCGCCGATCACATCAACCGTGACGTTTCTAAAACGTAACATAGTATGAACTTGAAACGAATAGCTTAAAGTCACTATGTTACTGGTCGAACTACGTATAAAAGTAGATCAAGAGCTGAACCAAGGTCGACTTGAAGGTTAAGGGTTTAGCAATCGGCAACGAGTCATGAGATATTGCATGAAGCAACACGAGTAAATAGAAATTGATTTGAGCTAGTGATTGTCATGTTGGTAGAGCAGTGGTTCCCAAAGTTGTCTGGCTTACGACCTATCTAAATTAGGTTCCTGAACTCAGGACCCACCTTTAGGGAATTAAACCGTTACCAATAGTTATGAAAAATAAAATACAGAACGGTTGGTTAGAGTGTCTTTCTACATACAAGACCCACAAAAAATTCACTTGCGACCCACCAATGGGTCGCAACGCAACCCATAGTTTGGGAAGCGCTGTGGTAGAGAGATCGCAAGCTCAACTGGTGTGAGGGTCTGCGGACGGCGACCAAGGGTAGCTCGCCACCCGACTAGAACCAGACCCGTGCGAGGTTCAAAGAGCCATCAGACCATTACCTAGCAGGTTACCGGGGCTCCGGCTCGAAAAGCAGGAGTAGGAACGGGGTGGTTTTTAGTCAGTAAGAGTCTGACACTCGCTCTCGCCTCGCCCAAGGCGGGAGAAGTCACTGGATTATTTTTCCCCCCTGAAAAAAAACATCGGGATTGATGGCGGATCAGGTAAATTATTAATAAGTTTTTTTCGGATATAGCTCAGAGTCCGGAATTGTACCGGGTGTCTAGTATCACAACAAGCCCACTGCAATAGGTAACATAGAAAATGTTCATTGTGCACCTTCAGGATTTAAATCATCATCATCATCAGTCGAGAGATGTCCACTGCTGAACAAAGGCCTCCCCGTTAGTCCTCGGGATTTAAATGAAATTGCAACATTATAAAACTCAAGAATGACAGGACTAATCCTACTTATTACCTATTCACTAGAGAAGTTCTTAGAAGATCACAAAAGTTAGAAAAAGACGAAAGGAAAAACATACTTAATAAAAAAAAAGCAAAACAAAGGCTGTTGGAACAACTGGTGACATTTAAATGTAATTATTTACATAATTAATTATTTGTCATAATAATATCTACCAAAAACAATTTCAAAACACACCTATCACAACTCAAAATATGCGAAAAAACAAAATATACAGTTAATAAAAACAAAAACAAAAACCCGCCATCTTGAAAAACCGAGTCCGCCATAGTTGCTAAGAGAACAACTTTTTAAAAACGCGAGGCGAGAACGCACGTTCGTATGTACAGTATACAGCCAATGGGCGATGACGTAACACGCCAACTCGAACACACGACGCCACGCGACGACGCGCGCACGTGTGAACTAATACACGTGTGTTGCGTGTTTGTAAACACGCACACATACAGAAATATTGATACCGTATTATAGGACACACATGTTAACGAACGTCTGTAGTTTCATTTCATGTTTCGAATGTGTTTTGATGCTTTCTGCGTCTGTAGAGTGACGTCACGGTAGTAAATAAAGATTCTTTGTTGTGTATGAGCGTCTATGATTATTTTGCTTGTTGGTGGCACCTTTATTGCGATGTGGTAAGGTTTAAAATGTTGTAGATGTCTCATGACATTGTTGTCACATAAGACAACATGAATTTCTGTACAGTAGTACCCTTAGTTCGACTTTGCTTTACGTTAAAAGCCTAATCGAAAAGAGAGCGCGTTCGGTGCTCTGATTGGTTGCTTCTGTTGAGCTGGCCAATCAGAATAAGAATGAGAGAACGTGAAGCAAACTCGTACTAAGGGTAGAGAACACGAAAAAAATCCGTGATTTAAAAATGTCACCGTGAAACTCATTAAACATTCTTCTACGTAAAAATCTGCTATTGGAAACCAGTCATTTTATAGTATAAGATCAACAGACAGATAGACAATTCAAATAACTGCGTCTGCATATTGTGCTAGATGTAAACACTGAGTGAGCTGAAGCGTTTGTTTGTTTGCACGTGCATTGGAATTATAGCAGTTGCATTTGAGAAAAAGATTAAAAGCATTTGACTGTAAATGTATTATTGAGAAAGTCTTATAACTAAACTCCAATGACTTCTCCCGCCTTGGGCGAGGCGAGAGGGAGAGAGGGAGACTGTCAGACTCTTAACTGACTAAAAACCAACCCGTTCCTACTCATGCTTTTCGAGCAGGCTGAATGTAACTACCAGGTGTGTTGCGTGCATTACGCAAAAAATCTTAGGAATGGCATGAAACCTTTTAAACTTTTACCTGGCAAAAACCGACGTGATACAACGCTTGCGTTGTGTGAGTGAGGTTACCGGAGGCCTAATTACCTCCCCAATCTTGCCAATCTCCGATTGAATTGAACCCTTAAATTCCTAACCCCTAAAAGGCCGGCAACGCACTTGTAACGCCTTTGGTGTTTCGGATGTCCATCGACTGCAGCGATTGCTTGTCTACCATCAGGTAATCCATTTACTCGTTTACCGGTTTATACCATACATCAAAAGTATGTAGACCATACCAAGATAAACGTACAAAACGACTAAGATTACACATATAATACGAACCACATAATATTAAGTAACTATTTAATTTGCCATACCAATCATAATACATAGTATTGTCATAGCACAGCTATGTAGTTTACCAATACACGTGGAAATATCATATAGGTTGGTATGTATACAGGCATAGTGCCACATGAATGCTGATTGGCAGTTGGCACGATGTTAAGAGCCGTGGGCGAGGAAGTCGTATAGAATTTTGTATCGACACTGTTATAACTGATGCATGATAATATTATTTAGGTACTGAGATAAGAAAGTAAGATGATAAAATGTGGCTTCTGTTCACCGAAAAGACGCTACTGTAGAGTACTTTGCTTTTTTTATTATGGTAACTATAAGCTGGTAAATGAGCGTTCAGATCACTAGATGGTAAGCAACCGCCTTCCTTGGACATGGAGACACCAGAGGCGTTACAAGTGCGTTACCGGTATTTCGGGGTTAGGAATTTAAGTATTGTTTGGAGAAATCAGAAATTGAGAAGATTGGAAAGGGCCTCCGGTAACCTCACTCACACAACGCAAGCATTGTTTCACGTCAATTCTGATATAGCCGAACCTCTTAAATTGCAATATTTAACCCGCTAAGGGAAGAGGATGCCCATAGTCACTTAGTCATTGACTGTCCATGGGATCTGACGTAATTGTAAGGAGATCTGTAACGCCATTACCTTGGCGTAACAATGTATACTTGATTGGCTTTACGGTCTACTAAGCAACAAGCGCCAATTTGGCAATGCGAAAAAAATATGGGACAAAACAAAAAGAATTGGTGTTTTCGGTGATAGTCTTTGAAGGCATGGAGAATTGGTTCGTGACTTTTCTGGGGCAATTAGCTTCTATTAAATTGGACTTATAAACCACAGATAACTGGTTAAAAGTGTTATTTCAAATGTGTGTCTTTGACGTTCCCTTGAGACAAAGAAAACCGATGTGAAACAACGCTTGCGTTGTGTTTCACTATGTGAGTGAGGTTACCGGAGACCCAACACCCCCTTCCCAATTTTCCCAATCCCCAATTCCCCAAAAACCCCTAAATTTCTAACCCCCAAAAGGCCGGCAACGCACTTGTAACGCCTCTGATGTTTCAGGTATCCATGGGCGGCGACGATTGCTTACCATCAGGTAATCCGTCTGCTCGTTTACCGGCTTATACCTTAGTAAATGTAGATACTCCATCATCTCCTATAGACACCCGTGGGATATGAAATGATAGGTACTCATTAGCCTCTAATAAACAAGAATGAGGGGTGATCCCAAAACCATTCTCCTTCACCATCACACCACGGCTTATAAAATAGCCGGTGGTGATAATCATAAGGCTTTCGGCGTACGGCAAAGTATGTCAGTTGTAACTGATACAAGGTTAACGCCAGCGCGACGCCTACTGGCCTTTGTAAGCCTGTTCGGATGCACAGTCGAAATATCTGCGGGCGTGATTAAGTGTTTGATATAAAAAAAGAAATTAATTGAGGGGTCTTGTTTCGCGTTTAGATTAATAGTTTTAAGTTTAGAGTGGGTGTCGTGTTGACATAGTTAGATAAAGGAGAACCGTTTTCCTCCAAATGGAAAGTTTTAAGCAAGGTCTTATTTTTTCCTGTTATACGTAGTTGTTATTGGTACAACTTTAGGAAGAACTTGAAAAGGTTACTAGAATACGGTAGATGACAAATTTTTATTGTTGTCTTGTAGATTATTTTAAAATATTGGACACGTATTTTTGAAGAAGATATAGTTATTTATTTATTAAGCTACATCAACAGAATAAACACCAACATTAATAAAAAAACAAGATGAAGACACAAGGTCATATAACATGTCATATTGCATATATTGATTTGAAGTACGTAGAAATGACGTATTTGCTCCCACTCCCAAACTTTAATTCGTTTATCTAAGTAGATATTGTTATCTTATATGACAAAATAAAAAAGTACGTGTCTAATATTTTTTCATTACCTAACAAACGGACTAAATAGATTTTTAATTTTCATACCCCGTCATTATCCCTATTTCGTGCATCGGAAAAATCCTAGTGCTTCTTTATACACCTAAAGGAAAGCAACATGGGAAACGGCTTGCTACATCAGTTGTCATGGTCAGTTCCTTATAAGCAACCCTAGACGACAATAGTCCACCAAAAATTTCGAAACCAAACCCAAATAACCAGGCTAAACAATCAGCCAAGAAAGTCCGGTATCTCCGCTAGGCAACTAAAACTAATGAATCTATGACTAATACCTTCGAAGTGGGTCGAGTATATTTCTCAATTCATCAGGTACGTACCGCCAATGACCTGACCCTGACCGGTGTGCGGACGATTGTCTAGCCTGGCACGATCACTCGTAGCCAAGCACTACGGTTGATCGTAGTTTTTGGTATGTAGGACATTCGCTCAGCGGTTTGGGTTTCCTTAACGCAGTGCGAGTTTTTTTAAAACGAGCAGTCGGATCACCTGATGGTAAGCAATCGTCGCCGCCCATGAACATTTGAGACACCAGAAGCGTTAATAGTGTGTTCAAGGCCTTTTGGGGGTTAGGAATTTAAGGATTGTTGGTCTCAACAGGATCGGGTCTTAGGAAGGGTAATTGGCGCTTCCGGTGAAACTCTATCGACTCACAAATCAATGAAACACAACTATCCTTTGCCTATGAAGTTCCTAGAGCACTGTAGTTTAAAACCAACTGTACCCTTAGTTTAAGATTGGTCCCTACGTTTAAAGTAAACGGCCTAGCCTGACAGCTTGATTGTTTCGAATCTAAGTTCCCAACCAACAGAGCCCGTCCCCCAAGGCGCTCTCGTTTCAAAGACTTTGAACGTAAAGCAAACTCGTACTTAGGCTACTGGACGAAAGCTTGTCATCGTTGGTAACTTTCCAATGTCTCTGGTCCTACACAGACCATGGAAAAAGCACCCAGTCTAGAACCACAATTACCTTCTCCCCATGGTCACACCAACTTCCTTTAAATCACCACAACACACAATCTACCGCCAAAATTTTTGCAAACGACCAAAAAAATGGCGAACTACAATCAAAATCATCAAAAATCACAACCATGACTCAGAAAATTAGCATTATTTGGAACAAAAAACTCGCTTTCTTTTCTGCGTCCGCGCACAGCGTGTCGAGCGAACTTTTGTTCAACATAATGTATCTGTCTCTGTATGGTCTCGCTTTTTGGTCGGTGTTGAGTGGTGCTTAATTACCTTTCAGCTGCTTTTTGGCAGTGTAATGTGATATTACAAAGATGGCATTGTTTGGAAGCGTGTAAAAACTGGTGTTTTTGGCTCATGTTAAGTAGAAAAAAGTATTTTTGCGACTAGACTTTGTTATAGGATAGGAGCTTACTTAACTAGAAATCAAAACCATAGTATTCGTCGTGTTTACAGGGAATATGATTTGAATTTGCAAAATGTTGAGAGTGTCAGACTCTTACTGACTAAACATCACTTCGTTGGTAACACCCGCTCGAAGCGGGAGGAATTGGCCGGAGATTCTCCCCATAAACATAGGAAACTATGTCCTTTAAAACCAAAAACAATGTTTACCTTCAGAAAAAATTAAAAAAAAATGGCAGTTACAAGTTACAGAATATTTATTCTAGCATATCAATTAACGATTAAGATTCACATTACTAATTCTCACACGTGCCTATAAACTAGACAAAGAGAAAAATCATATAAACCTGTGTTGAAAACATTATTTTTTATCTGTTTGACGTCATTATAAATGTCACCTTTAAATGACAGGCTCATTAGACTCTAGAGAAACTGTTTTATACGTCTTTGGTACAAGTCTTTGTACGTAGCTTGGTACGAAGATGTTACTAACTAAGCTGTGAAACCATGTGACCGTTTCCACTGATACGACTAAGCTATGTAGCTGTGCGAGCAAACATCATGCGTTCCAATGTATCGATAGTATGGAAGCCATCCATAGCACGTCATCCAGGAAAAGCAGAAAACCAGCCTTCCTGGCTAAAACGCAACGCAAACTCACGCCTTTTTATCTCCGAAATGGTAGGCAGAGGTGCACATTACGGCACGTAATGCCACTATACAATGTACACCTACTTTTCACCATTTGTGTTATAAGTCCCATGTAATAGGTGAGCCTATTGTCATATACTGGACACAATTCCAGACTCCGTGCTACTACTGAGAAATTTTCTAAAAACCGAAAAATACTTTGGCCGACCCTGAAATCAAGCCCGAGACCCACTCGACAAACAAATGTAAAACCGCCAAAATCGGTTCATTCGTTCTGGAGTTATAGCGTCAGGAAGGAAAACGCGACTTATTTTTATATTATAGAGAGATGTGTCACATTTATAATTTCCAAAGAAAGGCACACAGAACAGAAGCCTTATCAGTAGCGCCTGCGTGTCATGCACAGCGTTACTCAAGACCTTCACACCACAATACAATGTTGCAAGCCTCGCGATCAGGCCACGCTGCGTCGCATTGTTCTGAGAGACTCGGCCTTGTGTGCGCTTCCGCGGTCTACGTCATCGGTAGGACGTATCGTTTATTATGCGTTATTTTGTGTTGTGTTAAGTTGTTGTCTGATCGAAGTTGTGTTAAAACCGGAGCTGCGGACTACCTAGCAGGTTTACCGGGGCTCCGGCTCGAAAAGCAGGAATAGGAACGGTGTGGTTTTTAGTCAGTAAGAGTCTGACTTTCGTCTCGTTTAAGCTGAGTATTTCATTGGAATGAAAAACTTAGTTACTACAAAATAAGTTGTGTTAAAAGTTTTTAAGTGTTATTCCCCTAGGCCCCAGGGTTATGAAGGTAGAGGAAATAAATCTGTTAGCCTGAGGATTTCTTGGAATGTCTATGTCAATTTAGGAATTAAAGTAGTTATGTGATCATTATAAACATTATACTATCGGACAAGTCTAGCCTAAGTCGAAAGGGAAAGCTCAAGATCTGCTAATGGCTTCTGCCGCCTTGGACGAGACGAGAGGGAGTGTCAGACTCTTATAGACTTAAAACCACCCCGTTCCCACTCCTGCTTTTCGAGCCGGTGCCCCAGTAAACCCGCTAGGTTGTCCGCTGGGCCGCAATTTTTGATGACTGGAAGGAAGTTTAAAACGGAATTCTGTCTGCCTATCCTTTTGAGGACAACAAGCGCAATGCTATGTTACATTATAAATACAACAAACTGGGTATGCCTGATGTCGACCGTATATCCTTCCTCTCCGTTTACAAAACAGTTAAAATACAGAAGACCAATTCTGAACAAAATCGCTAGGTACGCTTATAACCGACGTGAAATGACGCTTGTGTTGTGTTTCTTTATGTGAGTGAGGTTAATGGAACTATATCTCTAACTTGGCTAACTAGTATAAAAAACGTATAGTTAATCTCAATATAGTAAAAAGCAATTGCCGTTCGTTAGTCTCCTTAAAACTCGAGTTTCGCTGGACCGATTTGGTTAATATTGGTTTTGAATTATTTGAGAAAGTCCACGGAAGGTTTAAGGCTCATTATTATCAGTCGATATTTCTTACGAGAGAGCGTGTTATTCTCGCAGATGTGTGTACGGTCGTTTGCGTCCTGATACAAAACATTCTAGAACTCATATCGGAATATCGCAGGACGGAGAAACGCAACGTCCTACTTCTTGCGGCGTTATTATCGCAGCAGTGTGTAACTACATGACCATCCTAATACAGAATATATATCGCAATAAAACCGTGTGGGGGAGCCTTTAAAAGGTAAGAACAATTTATGTTTGAAGCGGTACGAAGTCTACCGGGCCAGCTAGTATGTAATACAACTGGGACTTCTGCCTTATCCTTTCAGCTTGCCATGGCCCCAGTACAACGACCAGTGTGTGTACTACAATCTAAGAGATAACGCGTTTCAAAACAAATGTATGCTCTGCACTGCGTCAGAGTATGTTGGTAATTAAAACTAAACACAGCTAGGGAGGTAGGCAGAGATAGTTGTGGCAGTAATGTTCTTTGTCGCTTGGTGAGAGAAAAAAATAATTCACGATGCTTTTCTTATTTAATATAAGCCAGTAAACGAGCAGACGGGTGACCTGATGGTATGCAATCACCGCCGCCCATGAGCACCCGAAACACCAGTAGCGTTACAAGTGCGTTGCCGGCCTTTTGGGGGTTAGGAATTTTGAGAAGTGGGGCAATTGGGCCTCCGGTAACCTCACTCACACAAGGCAAGCATAGTTTCACGTCAGTTTTCTGCTTGGCCGTAGTATCACTCCGGTCTAGCCGGCCCATCAGTGCCGAAGCATGGCTCTCCCACACTTGTATGAATGTATTTGGGCCTCCGATAACCTCACTCACACATCGAAAAACAACGCAAGCGTTGTTTCACGTCGGATTTCTGTGAGGCCGTGTTATCACTCTCAATTTTACAAAAATCATATCCGAATCGAAAATATCCGAACAACACACACAAAAGGTGGTACCAGAAATTTCAACATGGCGGTTGAACGAATACGAATACAAACGGTGTGAAATTTCTTAACATTTTTTCCGTTCTGCCGTAGTTTATTTTTCATGTCGCTCGAGTTTCCTGTTTGAACAGATGTCAGGCGTTTTTGTATCGGTAACCAGTCAATCGTGGCCCCCACTTGAGTGGCGCTGATAAAATGTTGTACGCCCGCATAGTCGGGTAGAAAATATGTTTAACACATTCAGTACCACCGACTCGCCCGGAGATATACCCCCATTAGATTGTAAGACCAGGTGCATCAAATGAGGAAGTAGTTAACTACATAAAGATCATAGTTTCATTACCCCCCTACGACAATGCCATTTACTTTAACCGTAGAAATAGTTCGTTAAGTCCCTGCATAGTTAACACATTCAGTGCCACCAACAAGCCCAGAGAGTCCACGTAAATTTTATTCCAGTGCCGTAGTCATGCCCGGCGGGTTCAGTGTTTATGCTCTTTCTTTGCAAAATGCATGGTGTATTTTATGCTTAAAATAATACTGAAGACTAAAGATACCCTAATCTAAAGAATTGCATAGAGGGTGCGACTCTACGGTTCTGGAATAAAATTTACGTGGACTCTCTGGGCGTGTGGCACTGAATGTGTTTAACTATGTAGGGACTTAACGAACTATTTCTACGGTTAAAGTAAATGGCATTGTCGTAGGGGGTAATGAAACTATGTTGTTTATGTAGTTATCTACTTCCTCGTTTGATGCACCTGGGCTTAGTATCAAATAGGGGTATAAAATTAATTACAGAGTGCCACCTAACTACTACGCTTTTTATCATGTCGTTTCATTCTACATGTCGCATAGCTTGCTATAGCTATTCATTTCAGCTGTACGCAGTCTCTCAGTCACCGAGTCAGTAACGGAAGAGTTAAGTACTGATTACGGGTTCCATTTAAGTGTGTGTTATCTTAACCGATTCGTTGCGACGCCCATTTTGGTGCACTTTTATGCGTGGCGACGAACAAATATTTCGTGACACGACAGTCGTGTCAAGCGCCATATCAGTTGATGACACGCCTATTGTGCCATCAGCCATGTACAGAATAAAATGTTCTTTTTCTTTTTTTCAAGAAGCACCTCGAGAAATTTCGATTTGAGCGAGATAAAAGACATTTAATGACACGACACGCGTGTCATACGCCATATGTAAAAATTGGATGGCACGCCTGTCGTGCCATCCGCAACGAATCGGTTAACTAGGGTCAGTATACAATGTATTGCACTCCGGCCATGCCACTTGCATATCTTCACTGTTTGTTCTGAATGCATTGTTCTAAATAATAATAATAAATACTTATTACTAGCCGGTTGAGTGGTGTGACTGGAAAACTGCTGTGTAGAAGCAAGTTGAACAATTCTTAGGAGTAAGAGCGGTCAAAAACGTACGAAGCGTATCTTTCGAGACGAGTTTCTTAAAGAGGTCGGAAACGTACGAAGCGTCTCTCGCATTTAACTATAGCACGCATCTTTCCATATAAAAAACGTAGCTTAGCTGAGTCCGTTTCCACCAGCTATGTGTACTAATGAATATGATTCGTGGAAGCCAAACGCATCCACACCAACGTAGCACAGCACATTTCTGGTGGAAAAGCACCCTTCTCCATGTGACGAGAGGTCTTTGCCAGCTGCGGAATAGTTAGTCGCAAGCTGGTGATACTGACGATAAAAAGCACTCCAAACACAAGAGAAAACCTAGTAAAGTACGCGTGGTGTTTAAAAAAAGCGGTTAAACCGTCTAGTTGTGTTCAAACAAGGTGTTATTTAATGTTTGATTTCTTTGAAAAACGTATGCGGGCTACGTAGAAGTGATACAAATAAAAAGCCAGGTGTGGAGCACCCTTACGCCTTAACCGGCGTGCTTGTATAACCAGGTGCTTGAATATGATTGAAGCTAAAGAAGTATGTAAGTATTGAAGTGTGGGAAAGCCATGCTTTGGCACTGCTGTGTCGGCTCGACCGGAGTGATACCACGGCCTCACAAAAAACCGAACCGTCCGTTGTGTGAGTGAAGTTACCGGAAACCCAATTACCTATCTTCCCTTCTTAATCCCCGATTCCTCAACAACTCTTGAATTCCTAATCCCCCAAAAACGCCTCTGGTGTTTCAAGTGTCCATAGGCGGCGGCGATTGCTTACCACCAGGTCATCCGTCTGCTAGTTTACCGACTTTTAACATAAAAAAAATGAACTTGATAAGTAACTACGCTGTAGGTCGCAGTTTCAAATCCTGCGCAGTCAATTGCATTTTTAGCTAGCTTAGCTACTCATACATCATTAAGTTATTAACTTATCCTACTACTATTATAAACGCGAAAGTTTCTGAGGATGTTTGTTACTATCTCACGCGAAAACGGCTTGACTGATTTTGATAAAATTTGCTTTATAGGATAAGCTATTAATTATCATCATTCTGGGACCGGGGACATTTTAATGTTATTTTTTTACGTGGGAGTGCCATACAAGTAGGCTGGGTCAACCAGAGTGAACCAAACAGGTTCTAATGTAATTAGCAAAAAAATATATTGGGAAATATGACCCTAAACCACACCAGGAGTGAAAAAAACTCTCATTTCTAAGCTCCTAACTGACAATAGTTATAAAAAGCGCAATATTACTATTCTCAACACATGAAGCAGTAGCTCACACTAGCATAGCACCAACGCAGCAAATGTCAAACTAATCTAAACGACAAAAAAAAAACAACTTAATTTGTCACGCTTTCGCTCCAAAACCGCTATACCAATTTCGATGAAATTCGACACAGATATAGGTGGGACCTTGGAGACTGTTTTCGACTAAGTTTCCACGAGGCAACTAAATAACTATATACTAATCTATGCTCAAATTATAAAGCTAGAATTTCATTATTAGTTTAAACGCGCCAATCTCCGAAACTACTAGATCGAATTTAAAAATTCTTTCTGCATCGGATAGCCCATTAACCAACGATGAATATGGCACATAAAACATCACGCCACGTTCAAAAGGAGCCGAGCATGTGGCAGCTAAAAGAATTAATTACAAAATTTAAGTGGAATTCGTTAATTTAATACGTTTCTGGGAGGTACGGAGTATAAAGTATCAGCGAGGTCACACACAAATTATGCATACGCCTATCGCTGCCGGGTTTTGAACAACCTCTAAAATGTACATTTTGACGTAATTTATTTAAGTGTGTATGTATACATGTATCATCATGCTTTTAGGTTGTATAGGAGTTGATAGAAGCGTTATTAGAGTGTTTTTCCACGAGAGATGTGTTATGCTACGTTGTTGTGGATGAGTTTAGCTCCCACCAAATATGTATTACAGTGTTTTTCCACCCGAGATGTGTTAAGCTACGTTGCTGTGGATGCGTTTGGCTTCCACCAAACATATTCATTGGCACACATAGCTTAACACTGGTAGAAACGGACTCAGCTAAGTAATGTTTTTTTTTATATGGAAAGATGCGTGTTATGGATGGCTTCCCTACTATCAATACATCGCATACTCGAGTTGCGCATCTTCCTCGCACAGCTCCATAGCTTAGTATCAGTGGAAACGGTCACATAGTTTCACAGCTCAGCTATTACGTCAGCTTAGTTACATAGCACATCTCTGGTGGATGGAAAAGAACCCTGAGGGTTTGTTGGGTTCATTTCTTTACTGGCGGATATGATAATCTTTAAGGATAGAAGTTTTTGGTATCCATACTCGCATGCCAAGTACCTACTAATCAATTTAATACCTTGCTACCAATAAATATGATTGGTGGAAACCAAACGCATCCACAGCAACGTAGCATAACACATTTCTGGTGGAAAATCACTCAAATAACAAACACAAAACTCATAACTAAACCTTACGTAAACTATTCAAGATTGAATTTCGCTTACCAACAGCAGAAACAACCTTCACAAAAAAGAAATGGTAAAGAAAAACAAGTTAACCTTTTTGGAACCTTAAAGAAACGTATGAAAAGTTAGCTTATACAATGCCTTCAAACAATTTTGTAGGTTTTCTTCAAGTCAGGCGGCATAACGCCTATAGAATTTTGAAAAACTTTGTTGAAATGTTGAAATATCCTTTACAAATGTTAATTTTTATTGTTTTATATCCTTTCATTTCGGTTAACAAAAGAGGGGTAAACTTTCCCTATTTCGAAAGGTTGTTGAATAACGGTTAGAAAAAAATGGTGTAAAATATTGTACGTAACATATTATTGAAAGAGAGATTCTTTTTTTTTGTATAGAAGCACTCTTTCAGATTGTCAGTATGTATATGTGAGGACCATGTTAGATTAAAGGATCCCTCAGTAAGTATATTAACACATTGAACGCCGCGGTGGTCACCGGTGACCGACGTTAGCGGAGGATTTGCCTTCAACAGTTTTCTATTGGCAGTCAAAGACTTAACTTAGTAAGTTCTACAATTTCTGTTGCGCGTCGTAGCAATAATTTAAAAAAGTATACTTTTTTTAAAGAGGGGAAATCCAATGTCTTCTCCTTTGGGCGAAGCGAGAGGGAGTGTCAGACTCAAATTATAAAACAAATAACTCATACTGACTTGGATGAAGAATCAGTTTTAGTTTTAATGGTAGGCAACAGTTTAGGTTGAACAAGGGGGATGTTGTGAATGGTGTGGACACCTTATTAAAATCAAATAGTGGGAAAATAATTGTGTGTGCTTTCCCATATTCAAATACACTTTCTTCTTCAAAGAATAAGTACATAGGTGTACTCAATAACATACTACACAAAATGACATGTCAAAATGACAGACTTTTATTTTTTGATACTAATAAATTTATTAGTAATCTTATATTTAACAAGAAAGGTATACACCTTTCAAAAAAATGTAGACAGAAAATTGCTATACTTATAGCAAATAATATTAACACTGTTATAAGTAATATAACAGATAGTAGTTGTAGTGACAAATCTGTGCTGTCTAGAGTGTCTAACAGCACAGAGACACTAGGTTTAAACTAGATTATAAGACAACAGAAGGTACCTTTATAAATCATATGAATGATAAGGTAAATTCTGGCAGTATAAAACTATTTCAAAATAATTATACACAGGAGCAGCACAACCTTAAATTATTTTATATTAACATTCAAGGCTGTTCCTCAAAAATCTTAGAATTAGAGCTGTTTTTAGAAAAAACTAAGTTTGATTTAATTTGTCTATCAGAGCATTGGTTAAAGGAGGACCAATTAACATCTTTAAATCTAGAAAACTACAATGTAATTAGTAATTTCAGTAGAAAACAAATATTACATGGTGGGTCCCTAATATTAGTTAAAAATAGTATTAAATCTAAAGAAAGGAAAGACATTGTAGCACTGTCAGTTGAACACACCATTGAGTTGTCCTGTGTTGAGCTGGATAGACATGTTGTAGTTTGTGTTTATAGACCGCCTAATTATCAGAATCTTCCTTTATTTGATTCTGTCATGGAGGATGTTTTAAGAAAGGTTTCTACTAGTCACAAGTCAATAATTGTTTGTGGCGATTTCAATATTAATTTATTAGAAAATAGTACAAGCAGTATGGAATTGTTAAATTTGTTTGGATCATTTAATTTAAAAAATGTTTTTTTAGAACCAACTAGAATAACATCCTCGACCGCCACCTGCATTGATAATGTTTTTTGTAATTGTGATTACAAAGAAAAACATATTATAAATAGCTTGCCATCCGACCACTGTGGACTGATGGTTGCGTGTAGCTCTTATTTACCTTTGCTAAAAACTCAAATAAGATTTAGACAAACTACATTTGGAAATTTGGAGAAATTGAACAATTCTTTAGCTAGTAAATTAAGTATAAAAACATTTGATATTAGTAATGTGAATAAGTTGTACAACGATTTCTTTGAATTATTAAACAAGGAATTTAACAATATTTTGCCACTCAAAAATAAAGATATTCATACCAAATTTGTATTTAGCGATTGGGCTACTGTAGGTATTCGAAAGAGTAGAAATAAACTTTTTGATCTTTATGGCATGAAACCATATAATAACGACCCCCATTTTCAACAATATGTAACATCGTACTCAAAGACTTTTAGATTAGTGTGCAAAGCCGCAAAACGTCTTTATATCAGCAATAAAATAAAATCAGCTGATGACAAAATAAAGACAACTTGGAAAATTATACAAAATGAGACTGGTAGGAAAAAAATACATAATTCAGAAATTAAATTAAGATCTGAAATTGGACAAATTTCTTCAAAATGTGATGTAGCACAGGAGTTTGAAAATTTTTTTACTAATATTCCTATTAAAATAACTAGAGATTTAAATTCTTCAGCTACACTCTCAGCTAGTTTGCTTAAAAAAAATGTAAAATCATGTCAACATGACTTTATTTTTCAATATACGAATCCTCTAGAGATCGTAAAGGTCTTTAAAGAAATTAAAATAAAATCAACTGAAGATCTTTGGGGACTATCAGTGAAAGTCTGCAAAACAATTATTCAAACTATAGCGCCCTATCTGGCTATGATTTTTAATAAAAGTATAGATGACGGTGTTTTTCCTGACCTTATGAAATATAGCAAGGTTATCCCACTATTTAAAAGCGGCGAAACCACAGAACCTAATAATTATAGGCCTGTATCTATTTTGCCGGTCCTTAGCAAAGTGTTTGAAAAGTTGATACTGTCTCAGATGCTTCATCATTTTAATAAAAACTCCATCTTCCACCATCAGCAGTATGGTTTCACTAAAGGTCGTTGTACAACTGACGCCGGTGTTACTTTAATGAAAGAAATATTTGGTGCCTGGGAGGAAGCACAGGATGCCATAGGTGTTTTTTGTGACCTCTCAAAAGCATTTGATTGCGTTGACCACGAGACACTTTTGCTGAAACTAAATCATTACGGGATTAGAGACACTGCGCTCCGTCTATTGAAATCATATCTAGGAGATAGGCAGCTAAAAGTTCATATTAACGGTGTTAATTCACAAGGGTCTGAGATAAAAATGGGCGTTCCTCAAGGTTCAATATTGGGTCCTTTCCTCTTTTTAGTGTACATAAACGATTTGCCACTCATATTCGAAAATGAACCAAAAATGGTTCTGTTTGCAGATGATACATCACTGATTTTTAAAATAGGTCGACGTACGAATAATTTTGACGACGTGAACAGCTCCATTCTTCGAGTCTATGAGTGGTTTACTATTAATAACTTGGCGCTTAATGAGAAAAAAACCAAATGTATTAAATTTTGCTTGCCAAACGTACAAAATAATGAATGTTATGTTGCTTTGAACGGACAAAAGTTAGAATTTGTTAAGGAGACTGTATTTTTGGGTATCACATTAGATGACAGGTTACAATGGGGGCCCCATATAAAAGCACTTTCGGGGAGACTAAGCTCAGCTGCTTATGCAGTTAGACAGATTAGGCAGCTAACGGACGTAGGTACGGCAAGGCTTGTTTATTTTAGTTATTTTCACAGCATAATGTCTTACGGCATTTTGCTGTGGGGGCGAGCAGCGGATGTAGAATCAATTTTTATTTTGCAAAAGCGAGCTATTCGAGCAATATATAACTTGCCCCGTCGCGAATCTTTGAGAGAACTATTTAAAACTATAAACATTCTTACAGTGCCTTCTCAATTCATTTACGAAAATATTATGTACGTGAGAAAAAATCAACAATTGTTTGAAAAAAGAAGCGACAGACACAATTTTAATACGAGAGGTAAAAATAAGTTGGCTATACCGCAATTCCGATTGTCCAAAGTGCAGAAATCCTTCATGGGATTTTGTGTTAAGTGTTACAATAAACTACCAACCACCATACTGAATCTGAACGAGAAAAAATTTAAATCTTGTATAAAGCGTGAACTGTGTAAACAGGCATATTATAAACTGTCAGATTATATTGAAGATAAAAATGTGTGGCAGCATGTTGGTCCGGCTCCACTGGACACTCGCTCACACTAGACAATGCTCTAATACGATCACTAGTTACACGTTAAATTAAAGTAGTAATTTATTCCAATGTAGTCTAGGGATCCTGTGGCATCAAGCAGTTATTTTTGTTTTTATTATGTGAAAAATTAAATTAATGATTATTTTTTATTTGTATAGAAGCATTATTTCCAAATTGTAAGTGTACATATGTGGGCACTATGTTTGAAACAACCCGCTTTTTTAATTTATATGCTTTACAAATTGGTTTTATTGTCCCATAGTTTTGACGTCGTATTGTCGTTACATTGTTCCTACATATATATACAATAGGTAAATGATCAAATAATGTATCAGAGATATTGTAAAAAACATTTTTTGAAAAGAGTAACGATGGAGTTTCTTGCTCGTTCTTCTCCATTCGAAGCAACACTTTGGAACGAGCGCCTAGCTTCACTGACAGACAGACTGACGGACAATTCAATTTGACGTTTCAAAAGTGCCTAATTTAGGATTAATTGAAATAAATGCTTTGACTTTGACTTTGACTCTTACTGACTAAAAACTACCCCGTTCCTACACCTGCTTTTCGAGCCGGAGCCCCGGTAAGCCCGCCAGGTAGTCGACAGCTCCGATATGACGTGATGTAGTGTAGATATCCTTGCTTCCTGCTTGCAGCATTTTTAAAGAATGACCTCATGTCAGGATTCAACCTTTTTGGAGGTAAAACTTTTTGCGGTCAAGTTTTTTTGGTGACTATATCTTACTAACAAATATGTATTATAGTTACATGCAAAACTGTGGGAGAGCCATGCTTCGGCACGAATAAGCCGGCTCGACCGGAGTAATACCACGGCCTCACAGAAAACCGACGTGAAACAAAGCTTGCATTATGTTATTTACATAAAACGCCGTGGTGGTCACCTGTGATCGACGTTAACGGACGATTTGCCTTCAACAGTTTTCTATTGGCAGTCAAAGACTTAACCGTGATTTTTAATAAATACAACCCAAAATTTTCGAAACCATCTCTCACCAAAAATGCAATATCAAAAAAAAAATCAAGCATTCACGGCTCCAAATTCCATCAAACTTAGTCAGAAAAAGACCCTACCTCAAAATATGACACAAAAACTACATTTCCTACAAAATCACCTATTTAAAATACACATAGGAACATAAAAAACTGTCTCAAAAGAGCTGCAGAGGCAGGGGCCACCTGTGCACAGTTTTTGTGCACTATGTGTACTTCCCCCCCTTACCCCGCACCCGTCCGTATCGCCGCGACATCCGCGTATATTTTAGGGCGGTAGTACGTTGAACTCGAAGGTCGCTACCTGCGCCGACGCACTCGTTCCCTACGCACACATGCGTGTGCTATTTCTTATAATTTTGCCTGGGACATTTAAAGCTGTGGCTATACAGAGAAGCTGTAAGATGGTGAATAGGTATTTTGGACGGACAAAGGATTGATTCGGTTGGCGTCGATCGCTATTATTCGTGGTCGATGCAGCATATTTTTCTTTATATTGGTATTTTAATACAATGCATGCACGTGTCCTCTATAAGTTTTCTAATAAGAATTTAAAATGTAGATGGAAGGCAGAGAATTATCTTCCAACAAAACCGATTAATGAAAGACCATACCAGACCCAATCCAGACATCAAAAAATACAATATATGTTCTCATTTGGGATAAGTACTTATTTAAGCAAGTAAGTACTTAGTAAGGATAGGAAAAAAACATTGGAACTTGGAAATGGAATCTTATACTTTTATTATAAGAACGCTGACAAGAGTTCGTTTGTTTAAACGCACTTATCTCCGAAACTTCTGGTCGAAATTCAATAATTATTTTTGTGTTGAATAGCCCATCTATCAAGGAAAGTTATAAGCTATAAAACATCACGCTACGTTCAATAGGAGCCGAGTAGAAAGGTTGAAACCGTATCAGAGTCGCTAGTACCTAAAATAAGTTATTTAATCTATATTAAAAAGGGCAAAAAACTACATTAAAATGAAATCGTATGTGGGCAGGGTTTACATGACAGTTACATTTACGAAAAGGTCACTTGTTAAGTCTGTACCTAGAGGGATACGCCCACTTTTTGATTACATTTTCTTTAATCACATGGTAGGTCAAACTTACTTTGAAATCTGTGATCTGACGAATTTTGATGTTTTTTTACGGGGGCAAATCATTCAGAGACTTGTCCCGCCTTGGGCGAGGCGAGAGGGAGTGCTAAACGCTTACTGACTAAAAACCACTCGTTCCTTCTCCTGCTTTTTGAGTCGGAGCCCCGGTAACATGTTAAGTTGTCCGCAGCTCCGGAAAGACACCTTTATGAGGAGTTTTATAAGGTCAAAGACATGTTTACAATTCCTCCTCATTCCAATCTCCTCTATCCACAAACTTCTAACCCCTAAAAGGTCGGCAACACACTTTTTTATGGGGTAAAATCACACAGTGTCTTCTCCAGCCTTGGGCGAGGCGAGAGGGAGTGTCAGACTCTTACTGACTAAAAACCACCCCGTTCCTACTCCTGCTTTTCAAGCTGGAACTCCGGTAACCCACTAGGTACTCCGCAGCTCCGGCGGCAGCGCACCTTTAGCTTTTCTATTGTTGCTGATGTGACATTTATAATATTAGTGTGATACCAATACCCTTAGTACGAGTTTGCTTTACATTGAACGAAAACGAAACGAGAGCGCGTTCGGCACTCTGATTGGCCGCGCGAACGAACCAACCAATCATCTCTCGTTCCGATTGACTACTTTAAAACGTAAAGCAAATTCGTACTAAGAGTACAGAGCTTGGCAGCAGAAACTAGGTACTTAAAACACCAACTCCTACCGCAAATTAAAGCCACTAGTTACATTAAAAACAAGGCAAGCTGGTTTTTTTTTACTACATGACGAGAGGAGTATATGTATACATATAGTTATATATATGTATACTAGCTTCTGCCCGCGATTTCGTCCGCGGAAAATTAAAAAAAATAGGGTTGTACTACACCTAACATTTAGGGGGATGAAAAATAGATGTTGGCCGATTCTCATAGATACCATCAAAAAATTCATCAAAATCGGTCAAGCCGTTTCGGCAACGAAAACTGTGACACGAGAATTTTATATATTAGATAATGTTTATAGTTATATGTTTTTATCACGATTCGTACGTATATTTCTTGATATCTTTTGGTAGTCGGGCGGCGAACGCTTCCGTACAACTGACCTTATCGAGTCACCTTTGGAATAATTGTTTATACCTAACATATAAGCGTTTATACCTACGTCTAGAGGGCAATGTAGAGAAGGCTGATAACCTCTACAGTGCGAAAACCATGCATAATAATAGCAGTCAAACAAATATAGACTCAAAACAAAAACATATAAAGTCGATTTGATGAAAATTTGCAGTGTGAAAAGGTTATAAAAATATTGTTATATCAATTTGCACTTTATATGTGGAACTTTAGAGTTTAACTTCCGATGATTAAGGAGTTTGGTCATGGGTGGCTGTTTTGCAAACAGCGTAAAACTGATAATTGTCATTTATATAGCTTTTCAGCAGACTGAAAGTGTAACAACCTTGTTACCATCAGTTGACTGGTCATCTACACTACACGAGTCACAGTTTACATGGCAACATTAGCTCATGACGATACCAGCGTACGTGTGTCACTGGACAGTGAACCTCGCTACCATCAGTTGACTGGAAATGTACATTACATGAGCTGTTGTTTACTACCCTGTTGCTTTCACAACCGCTTCTGCCTTCGACCTTACGGGTTTACCGGGGCTCCGGTTTGAAGAGTCTAACAGTCCGACTCTCGCCATACCCAAGGCGAGAGAAGTCATTTAATGATTTTGACCCCCTTAAAAACATATCATTGATAGTGGGTAAAGGTTTTTTCGAAACCTTTTCAGCAAAAGATTGACACGCATGTTGCAATAATGACTAGGCATAATTTATTTTGCAACGCCTCCTATCTATGATTGGCGACCGTGGGCTGATTACCTATTGTAGAAAGATAATACAATCATTAATTATTGATGATTCATATTTAAATCCTCTTAGGGATGATGGCTGAATGACGATTGTGTATACCAGGTGTTGTTTAAAGATTATGAGTACAACCTGCCTAGATAAAAACGAGTAGATACTTAGTAATCTTAAAGATTGTGATAAGCAAAAAAGATATTACTGTATCATGATATAAGGTAGAAATTCAGTTCACGGTTTTTGGTTTGGTAGCCATACTATGCTGCTGAAAAGAGATCTCTGGTTCGATTCTCTAAAGTTCGGTTTTTAGAAAATTTCTCAGTAGTAGCATGGAGTCGGGAATTGTTTTTATGGCAATAGGCTTTTGGAAGAAGTACTTCAAGAAGTAGGTTTCTTAAGGAGTCAGAAAAGCATTGCAAGCCCATAGGCCACGGTAACCACTGGCAAAGGTGGGCTGTGTGCTTTACCACCGTTGTGGTATAAAAAGAAACATGGGACTTACAACACAAATGGTGAAAAAGTTGGTGTAGTTTGTATAGTGGCATTGCTGTAATGTGCACTTCTACCTACCCTTATGGGGATAAAAGACATGAAGTTATGTATCGTATGTATTCATAATAAATTAGGAACTTCCTCTATAAACTTTCTGCTTATCATTTCAAGGGAAACAAGACATAATGTGATGTTACGAACTCAAAAACAGAAAGAGGAAATGTCATAAAGATTAGATAGACGAAAAAAGCATAGGTCATCTTTATACGAATGATAAATAGACACCACTTGAATGGCACCTCTATTGGTATGGGCATAAGGATAAGATTCAATTGAGTTTTGTAGGGAAGTACCTACCTAAGTCATAGGTAAAATGAATCTAGGAATGAAACAAGGTTTTTATTTCCTTTGTCTTAAATTTTCTTTGCCATCTCCATTTTTTTTAAGTCAGATAGACATAAGTTTATTAGAATAGCTTATAGCTCATAGATATATAATATCTAAAGGACTTTTATAAATTTATCAATTAATCAGTTACCTCCTTCCCAATCTCCGATTCCCAACAACCCTTAAATTTCTAAACCCCAATAGGCCGGCAACACACTTGTAACACCTCTGGTCTTTCAAGCATCCATGGGTGGTGGCAATTGCTTACCATCAGGTGAACCATCTGCTCGTTTGCTTATTTATACCATTAAAAATTCATCATAGTCATATAAAAACAGGTGTTCTTAGAATAAAATATGAGTTCACACTTTTATCATTAAATAAATTCTATATTAATCTAACATTAAAGATTAAATCTGATTCACAGTATTTCCTTATTTGTATTGTGAAGATAATATGTTTTTTTTTTTTTGAGGGAGGAAAAATCATCCAATCACTTCTCTCGCCTAGGGTATGAGGTGAGAGTGGGTGTCAGACTCTTACTGACAAAAAAAAATCATCTCGTTCTTACTCCTGCTCTTCGAGACAGAGTCCCAGTAATCCCACAAGTAATCTGTAGATTCGAGTAGGCATGAAGAAATGTTTTTTATTTATTTTTCTTAGATAACCAGTCAGTCTGTGTGTATGTCTTTTTAGTAAAAGTATTAGTTTTGTGTAAAAATAAGATACCTACCTACCATTTTGTCTATAAAGAAATAACAATATTTTCAACAAGAATACCTATTTTTTGCTATTTATAACATATTCTTGTTTCCATAACTATAAAATTCTTACTGGATTAAAAAAAAACACGTGTAACACTATTGTTTACAAATCACAATAGTGACTATAAATAATAAAACTAATAACTCTTTAATAATACTTAAAATTTGAACAGGAAACTAAGGTAAACTCCCGCAAACCAGTCTTATGAAAAACGTTTGCATAAATACGAGAAAAACCAGGGGAAAATCAAGTATTAAAACTACGCTACATCGAATTCCAATAAGTCTAAATATCGACACAAAAATTACCATGTACAGACACGCATTTTGAAGTATAAAATTTACGATTTTTCATTGTAACTTTGCATGATAGAATGATCAGCGTTCTTGAGAACTTAAGTAGCTACGTCATTGCAGTTACGTAAACTTTAAACACTGAATAACGTGGTTTATGTAAACAGCATGGTGTTTTGTAAGGTTCCGTGACGAAATCCAACTAGCCCAGTCCGGCCCTGAGTACATGCCTCGGTGATAAACACACAAGTGGCCAGATGCGACGTGACATATTAGAAACGAGTATAGCGAGGTAACAATATGCTATTGGTAAAGACTGTACCTATAGTTTTGTTCGTAGTCCCAGTAGTCCTTGTAGCGCGGGTGCCAGCGCGGGCCCCCGCGCGAATAGGGCCTTCTTGAGCCCCCCTGGCTCATGACCTCTGCGCCATACCAGCTCGTTTTATCGATCCGCGCCGACACGCCGGAGCCTAACGCTCCGCTCCGCCTCACTAACACCAAACAACACAACACTGACACACTGCACTGCGACACTTTTACAAGCACAATGATTATTTCAAATTATTATTTCTAGGACTCCCACTGAGCCCTACGCTCTTGTTTTGGAACCTACTGCAACGACGCGAAGCTCGCGCGGACTGAGCTCACGCAAGCGCACCAAGTCTGTATGTCGGCAGCGCCGCCTAGTGTATGCGCCACGCACTACATTCAAAAACGACCGCGAAATTCATGATTTTGTTAAAAATATTTTTTTGATACACACAATAGTCACAAAATGAAATGGCACTGCTTGGAGTTAACATTTAAGAATAATTAATGCGTTAGTGCAATAGAATCCAGTTCAAAGCAAGGTAAGGATTAACACTTCAGACAGTATTGATTTTATATTAGCGGCACGTATGCATCGCATTATAGTTCTTCACAAGCTAATAATAAAATGTCCTGGATGTCCGAGAACAACGGGCGTGTTATCGCGCACTTAAAATGGTTCGTCACCGTTCACATAATTAATGTGAATCAGGCTCGGTGATCTCGCCTCGGTCGTCACGCACTGGCGCATACCACAATCTCGCGAAACGCACACTATTAACGCAAAACAGTTTTTCCATGAAGAAACAGAACATAGAAACGACAAAAACCCAGCAGTTTCAAGAAAAAATCCGAGATAATGTAACGCTATGCGCCCAGTCCGGACGACCGATACGTAAGCCTCATTAAAAAAAGTTTACACAACTCGTGTTTTGTGCGATTTGTTCGCTGTATTCAGCCGTGTTTTGACGATTCCTATTGGACTGGTGTGAGTGGGTAGCGCTGTAGCGCTTGAGGGACGGATTGGTCCGCCCATTGTTATTATAATGCAGCCAACATGACGCACATAGTGCAGTGTGAAGTTGGCGACGAGTGGCCACGTGTTGCGTCTCTGTCGCGCCAATGGGAGCGAGCGAGGCGGTGTATTCTTGTGTGTAGGGGCGCGGCGTGCGTGGCTCGCTCGCGTTATGGCGCCTATCAACCCATGCAGCGTTCGCGATGCTATTTTTGCGATGACACAACTGCGAGACCGACTTTCACTTAATTTCGTCTTATTTTGCAACAGAAGCGACTGGTGACTGTTATAACGGGCACCAATATTGTAAAGTTACGGTATTTTTCTTATTAGAATCCAGTTTAAATAGAATTCGTTATCTTATAAGATTTTAAAAACGAACATTTTACGAATAAAAAATGTTATAATAATCGATGTACTCGTTTGTAATTGGGTACCGTAGATAGCCTCATTTGTTTCTTTATTAATTAAATAATTATTTAAGTAGCTACTCAACTATTTAATCTAATTCGGTCAAGTTGTTTATGAGGTCACTTCGTAAAACTATGTCCAACACTTACGATTACAAATTTGCTTTAACAAATATATACTTAAAAATGACGTAATATATCCTAATTTTTATATAGGACAAAGAACAACATTATGGCCCCCGACCCGAAGCTGTGGACTACCTAGCGGGTTACCGGGGCTCCGGCTCGAAGCAGGAGTAGGAACGGGGTGGTTTTTAGTCAGTAAGAGTCTGACACTCCCTCTCGTCTCGTCTCCGTGCCCAAAGCGGAAGAAGTCATTGGATGATTTTCCCTCATAAAAAGTAGCATTATAGTATCATACATACATACATAACCTCACGCTTGTCTCCCATAGGGGTAGGCAGAGTCAATGGAACGTCAATTGCTACGAATCTTACACACTTCTTTCGCTTCATCAACAGTCATCAGTCTTTTCATGCATGCTCGTCGATTAAGGGTACTTTTAATTTGGCCCTTTTTTAATATATCGCCAATCTGTTAATTACTATATGTCTAGGGCGCCCTCTATCGTATTCCATACCTAATTTTAATAATTATTATAAGTCCTAAACGCATTTATAAATCCGATTTTTACATGCTAAAAATCGAAAACGAATCTTACTTGACAGTTATGTTTAAGACAAAGTTTGGGACTTCAAGTGTGGGCTCGCCATGCTTCGGCACTGCTGGGTCGGCTCGACCGGAGTGATACCACGGCCGAGCAGTATACCGAGGTGAAACAACGCTTTTGTTGTAACACCTTTAGTGTTTCAAGTGTCCATGGGCGGCGGCGATTGCTTACCGTCAGGTGATACGTCTGCTCGTTTACCGGCGTGTTTCATAAAAAAAGACAGTCTACTATTTTGTTTTGTTTAGTTTTCAGTCATGGTCGTCCCACTGCAGGGCAAAGACCTCCCTACCCTCCTTCCACTCCTCCCTGTGTAAACCTTAATGCGTCTAATACTAGGTAAAATAAAAAACAACATATTGTATAAAAAAACATATATTTATTATTATACATTTATTATGTACAATGGAAATATTTATAGGTCGAAAGATAAATTTTACTAAATACTAAACCCACGAGTCCACCTATAGAATAGGGATGATGACGGGGTATGAAAATTAAAAACCTATATCAGGTGGTCTCCCCACCTAGTATATACAACGTGTAACAAAATGAACATATACATCAAGAAGAAGCACTAATGAATACAGGTTGAATAGAATCTCTATACGAAGTATCATGTTAAAATTCGTTTAAAAAAAATAGTACCAATACTTGGTATCGCATGGTTCTAGATTTCAAATCATACAAACGTGTCACAACACTACAAGGATCACTCGCTAATTACGAAACATTTCTTCTGTAAATCTGATCGCCTAGTAGTACCCGTCTACCTAATTTTGATGTTCGGTTTCTGGAATTTTATGTATTGGAAAAATTCATAACTTCCTTCCATGAAAACATGAATTTAAAAAACCCTTCCCGTATCCTTTATTATGTTATAAGATAAGATAATTATCTAGAAACCGTGCAATTGATATGTTCACCCCCTTTTAGTTACACGTTGTATACTACTTTATACTAGTAAATAAAATTATCTAACGCCTATATCCTTTATTTAATATCTAAGTAATCATTGAACACGTATAAGATGGATCAATTCATATATCTAAACGAAAGCACTCCGACTTCCTCCGACTTTTCACGAAGTCATCCGATTTTACAATGAAGTCATCCGATTACGTTTACTGCCGAAACTAAGTCGATTGTTATATAAATATCTCTATATGTCTAAGTTTTTAACAAAAACTCCATAGTACCTACCGTAAAACATGATGAATAGAATTCAAAGGGTGAATAGAAATAGGAAAGGAGTGAACAGATACAGAAAAGGAGTGAATAGATACAGGAAAGGGATGAATAGATACCCAACATTTTTTACCCCTCTTCTGAATCTATTCACACCTTTCTTGTATCTCTTTCCCTGCTCGTACTAAGGGTATAGAAGTCACCCAATACATTAAGAAGTCAGTCAATTTCGTTGGAAGTCGTCTAGAAGTCGGTCGGCGTAGGAAGTCGGCTACAACGCGTAGTCGCTCGGGTCGTATAATTCTGACAGCATGCGGTACATGTACGATGGAGAACTGCCGCCGCTGTGGACAAGCAATAGAGTTATTATTTAATAGTCATAATACATACATTAAATACACCATCTATTTTAAAAAGTGAAGATTTATTGTTTAAAACACTTTTTTTTAACAAAATATAAAAAACAAATCGACCAATTTCAAAACACGCACGGGGCCCATAACTATGAGCAGCTAACTAACTGAAACTAATCGAGTATCATCATCGAATAGTTACGTGATAAAGTCGTAGTTCAATCTAACCAATTTAATTTTAGGCTCAGAATTTAATATGTAGTTTAACTTGACACAAAATGGATCTAACAACGAATTAATTAATAAAAATTCAAGCTTTAAAACAGTGAATTTCTCAATTTTTTTCTTTTTCTAAAAAATCCGGCAACGCACTTGTAACTCCTCTGGTGTTTCGGACGTACATGGGTTGATTGCTTACCATCAAGTGATTCGTCTACTCGTTTACCCTCCTAAACATCATATTGCATACTTCTTTTTTCTTTTTTTTAAGGGGAGAAAATCAACCAATGATGATGAATCATCTGAACAGGTCTGCTCATACTGCTGTGGTTCTTTCCTCTAAAGACCACTACAGAATCAACTTGCACGGTTCTCTCACATTATCCTCTATTTCATTGTCTGGACTTTAAAAGAGTTCTGAGTTTGTTTCGGCATTTCTTCTCAGAGTAGTCGGATAGGAAATGCCGGCCTCATCTAGCTATTTAAGAGATTGACGTGTAAAAGTGTTATTTTATAACCTACTAGCGGACCCGACAGACGTTGTCCTGTCTACACGTCTTTAATTTGAAAATTTTAAACTTTTTTTAATAAGCTAAAACATTCTGGACCTTTTTGATGAAAATTATTATTCAAATGTTATGACAATATCTAACGTCATTAATATTTGACACTGCGATGGTAGCGCCGTCTGTCGGATCCAATGTAAAACATTCCAAAATCAACAACTACTAATAAATTAAAAATTAATTAAAAAAACATTGTCCAGCGGACAAAATTGTGAATCAAAACCATACTCAGATCCCCTTGAACACACACAAAAAAGTTCATCAAAATCGGTCCACTCGTTTAAGAGAAGTTCAGTGACATACACACTTACAGAAGAATTATATATATAAAGATTTACAGAAATAAATATCATTTATCATTTATCAATAGCTTCTCTCTCCTTGGGCGAGGCGAGAGGGAGTGTCAGATTAATGTGGCATACTTACAGATTGGTGATAAACAGCGTGACGTGGTCTGGCGGGGCGAAGTCGTACATCGGAGCGTACACGTGCACATTGTCGCTCGTCGCCTCGTGCCGGCTGCAAGCACATTCATTTATAATGTTATTAGCGGCTTTATAAAAAAATAAGCTATCTATAATATAAAAATAAGTCGGGTTTTCCTTCCTGAACGCACGAACCGATTTCCACGGTTTTATTTCATTGGAAAGGTCTCGGGTTCCGTGAGGTTTATGGCTAAGCAAATTAAGGAAGAACTATGAAACAAGGTGTGGCGACAACCGACAAGTGACAGATGACAGAAGTCGCACATAGACTATCGACTAACAAATCAACGGATGACGACATAAATTCCACATAATAAGAAGTTTAAGTGCGAATAAACATGGATAGAAAATCCCAACGAACAACAGTTGGGCAGAAAGCCTGCCAGACACGATCACCTCGCCTGGTCGGAGGATACTGCTTTACTTAGGGCTTAAAATCATTGGTGGCCAAACGGAGTTCGCCTAGTTTGCTAGTTAGTATTATAATTAAATACTTACTCATAAGATAATGCGGTATGAGGCGAGCCGGATGAGTTGAACGGAGTCAAGTCGTGTATCGGACATAATTTGTACAGCGGTACTAGTGCCAGCACCTATATAGACAGACAGACGACATATGTTATTAATAGATTATATAAATAAGTACCGAATGGCAAAGACTAAAGGGTGATTT
This sequence comes from Spodoptera frugiperda, assembly GCF_023101765.2. Taxonomy (NCBI): domain Eukaryota; kingdom Metazoa; phylum Arthropoda; class Insecta; order Lepidoptera; family Noctuidae; genus Spodoptera; species Spodoptera frugiperda. Next base: position 1,190,864 of record NC_064235.1, on the reverse strand, counting down.
AATTCTTGACATACATGCATACACTAGCGCATACACCCGCTCTGCCCGGCTCCTATTGATCGTAGCGTGATGTTTTATAGCCTATAACTTTCTTCCATAACTAGACTATCCAACAAAAAAAAATTATTACAATAATACTTATATAAGATATTAAGTTGCCGGCTTTTTGGGGGCTAGGAATTTAAGGTTTTTTAGGGAATCGGTGATTGCGAAGATTGGGAAGGGGGAATTCGACCTTCGGTAAAGTCACTCACACAACACAAGCGTTGTTTCACGTCGGTTTTCTGCTCGCCCGTGGTATCACTCCGGTCGAGCCGGCCCAGCAGTGCCGAAGCATGGCTCTCCCACACTAAATAATATGTAAGGAATTTAAAAAAGCAAATATATACTAGACTACTTACAGGCACCCTGTAATGCCTGGCGGCTAGAGTGACGGAGAACAGGCCAGCCTCAGACAGCACGGCGCCACCGCCCAGCGCTGCCTTCACGCTGATCACCACCTGGGGATTATGGCAAGGAAAGAGTTAAAAACAATTTAACTAATAAAAGGGGTGTATGTTTGTAATGAATCTAAGTATGTCTAGCCTGTAGCCTTTCTTGATGAATGCACTATCTAACACGAAAAGAATTATTATAATCGGACCAGTAGTTCTGGAGATTAGCGCGTTCAAATAAACTAACTCTTCGGCAACTCCTATAAGCCAGAATCTACAGTTACAACCATGACAACCTCCCATACCGCTGTTGTATCTAAAACTCCACAACCTCCCATACCGACACCGGAACACTGAAGTCCAACGTCCCAGGGACATGAATGACCGTCTTGGATCCCGCAACGAAATAAATCAGAAGATATTATTAGAAGAGAAGAAAAAGAAAACGATAGTTTTCACTTCCCTCGGTGAATTTAATGCAGGAGACAGAATGACCTAGGCTTAACCTAAATAACAAAAGAGACTGCACAACTGGGGCAAGCCAAATCGCCAAGCAACACGGAAATTTTACTCAAAACTAAGTGGGTTCTATGTGTGAGCTGTGTCTAGTGTAGTGTAGTGTAGTGTAGTGATGTTGTTAAGCATTACCTTATTAACTCGCGACATGACAGCGTAGATGGAAGCGGCGCTGATGACGGTCACAGGTACCCCAGCCGCACTCAATCGGTTGGCCATCGCATGGCTCTGTGGGGGAGACATAAAAACTATATAGGGTGACTGGTAATTAGTGAACGATATTTAAACACGTGATTGTACTCATGATTTCTCACAACTTTCTCAGAGAAACTTTTTTTGTATACTAATTAGTTTTATTAGGTGGGGGCACACCGTATGCTGACAATACATCTACAAGTATTGTTAAACTACCATAAGACACTCGGGAGCATACGAATGATGCTTGTGACATACATTCTGGAAGACACTCATGTGTTCATGTGTTGTGATCATACCTCCATAGATATTAATTTTATATTAAGACAACCAACAACTAATACAAAAAAAAAAACATACAACAAGCATAACTACAAGACATCACATAATCGGACCCTAAACTCCTGACACACTATCTAAATCACTGAAACTTACTGTAGACTACCGAGACTTACACTCTTGACAAACACTTTATACATCCAGATTTAGGTACTCTAAACTCTTGCCACTGACCACTCACACTAAACTCCAGTCAAATACTCTATATTCCTGAGAGTCGGTATACACTCCAGACAAACGCTCCAAAAATCCAGACTTATTTGAAACTCCTGTCACTAGTTCTGAACTACTGACTCACTCTAAACTCCAGACACTCGCTCTACACACCAGACAAACGCTCTCAACATCCAAACATACACTAAACTCCTGACACACGCTTTAAACTCCTGACACTTACTCTAAACTCCCGACACTCGCTCTAAACTCCTGAGACCTACTCTAGATACTCGAGCCTCGCTCTACACTCCTGACAAACACTCCAAAAATCCAAACACACTAAAACTCCAGCCACTCCCTCTAAACTCCAGACACTCACTCTAAACACCCCCAAATAAACTAACCACCTACCTCAGTAGGATCAGGTCCCTCAGCCAGTATCAGCTTGTACTTCCGAGGGGCTGCAGCGCGGAGGAACCGCTCCGTGATGGCGCTGGCTCCGTACGTGAGGATCAGCTCGTCTCCGCTACACTCCTGACAAACGCTTTAAATATCCAGACATACTCTTAAAGTCCTTCCACCCGTTCTACACTCCTGACACTTGAATACGCACCCGCCACTCACTCTAAACTCCTTACACTTACTCTAAACTCCCGACACTCGATCTAATCTCCTGACAAACGCTCTAAACATCCTACCACTCACTCTAAACACCTGACACTCCCTCTAAACACCCCTAACTATAAACTCATAACCACATATCTCAATAGGATCAGGTCTCTAAACATACACTCTAAACTCCAGACACTCACTCTAAACCCCTTAAAAAAAAATAACCACATAGTTACCTCAGTAGGATCAGGTCCCTCAGCCAGTATCAGCTTGTACTTCCGAGGGGCTGCAGCGCGGAGGAACCGCTCCGTGATGGCGCTGGCTCCGTACGTGAGGATCAGCTCGTCGCCGTACTCTACGACCAACGCTCTAAATATCCAGACTTACTCTTAAAGTCCTTCCACCCGTTCTACACTCCTGACACTTGAATACGCACCCGCCACTCACTCTAAAATCCTGACACTCGGAGCTCCCGACACTCGCCCTACACTCCTGACAAATGCTCTACTAATCCAAACATACACTAAACATCCTGCCACTCACTCTAAACTCCTGTCACTCACTTTAACTACCGCACTCAGAGCGTTTAATTGATCCTTAGTAATGGTCATTATTATTATCGACTTGCTAAGCACTAGGTTAAGTAGCGTAACATTGAATGCGCCGCCAATAAAACACCTAAAAATAAACACATATGACATAACCACATATCTCAATAGGATCAGGTATCCCAACATACAATATAAACTCCAGACACTTGCTCTAAACTCCAGACACTCACTCTAAACCCCTTAAAAAAAAATAACCACATACCTCAGTAGGATCAGGTCCTTCAGCCAGTATCAGCTTGTACTTCCGAGGGGCTGCGGCGCGGAGGAACCGCTCCGTGATGGCGCTGGCTCCGTACGTGAGGATCAGCTCGTCGCCGTGCACGTGTTCCCGTGCCTGCCCGCATATGCTGGATATGCTGGATTCTAGCTCGCCTCGGAGCTGGAGAGGGGGATGTGGATTTATTATTTTTGTTTTTTTTTCTGGTGATAGGTAGGCGTTTGGTTGTCTTGGCGCGATAGCTGGGCAACCAGGTTGCCGTGCAACGTGTAGTGTAGTGGGTTCGATTCCCGGGTCGGGCAAAGTATTGCTTATTTTGATAATTTCTCAGTAGTAACACGGAATCTGGACTCGTCCATGGTATCGATCACCCCCTATTACATGGGACTTTTAACACAAATTGTGAAAAGTAGGTGTACATTGTACCGTGCACCCATAGGGATAAAAGGCATTACATTAGTATACCTAGTTAAAATTATGTAGCAGGTTAAGTAATTATGTATATTATATAGTGAACTTACCTCAGCAATATAATCTCTCAAGGGTTCCCTCAGGTCATGCTGAGCCGACCCCAGCGTGGCGCGACGGGCGCTCGCCGCCAGGACCAACCGCTGCAGACTCTCTCCAGACCCTTCTATGCCCTGGAAATTATAATGACCAATTAACCCTCCTTCCCAATCCCCGATTTCCCAACAAACCTTACCTTAAATTGGGAGTTAGCCCAAAAGGCTGGCAACGCACTTGTAACGCCTCTGGTGTTTTGGGTGTCTATAGGCGGCGGCGATTGCTTACCATCAGGTGATCCGTCTGCTCAATTACCGGCTTATATTATACACTGGTGTACACTGCACAGCATAGAGTTCTTTCAACTCCGGTCGAGCCGGCCCATTCGTGCCGAAGCATGGCTCTCCCACACTTAAGTCTTTGACTGCCAATAGAAAACTGTTGAAGGCAAATCCTCCGCTAACGTCGGTCACCGGTGACCCCCATGGCGTTTAAAGTGTTAAGACAGTAGTAATACCAGTTGTAGTTATATATTATACCTGGTTCCCTTGGGCTCTGTTCTCGTCGCGGATGGCTCGGAGCAGCCTCCTGGCCACGTTGGCTATCACCAGCTCGTTGGGCAGAGCAGCCATCACCTGCCGACCAGCAGCACGGATGGCGCCGCATAGTTCACTGTAGAAAAAGTTATTCTTCATAAATCAACACATAGAGGTTAATAAAATCAGGAGTTTCCGAATCCCGATCTCGAGCTGCGGACTGCCTAGCGGGATACCACGGCCTTACCGAAAACAGAAGTGAAACAATGCTTGCGTTTTGTTTCGTTGTGTGAGTGATGATACTGGAAGCGCAATTACTCCCCCTTCCCCAAAAACCCCTTACATTTTTAACCCTCAATGCCTCTGGTCTTTCGGGTGTCCATGGGCGGTGGCGATTGCTTACCATCAGGTGATCAGTCAGCTTGTTTACTGGCTTATATCATAAAAAAAGTCTCTATTTTTGTAAGTCGAGTCACTTACACTGCTGTGGTATACTGAGACTCCGTGATGATGGTCTCCAGGAGTGTCACCATCGCCAGCACTCTGTTGGTAGACCCTCGGATCTTGCTGCAACATTAAATTCACTTGCACTTTGACTATAGTTATAAGTACTGTGTTCAACTGCACAAAATTAATGTTCACTCAAAATAGACTAGGTATTGATCATTTTGTAGATGAATGGGTTATCAACTGCTGAAATATTAAGTTGTAGGTTTATATATTTACAATAACTATAGTGAGACATAGTAAATATTGCATTTTTTTTAAATAAACTTTGTTTCACACTAGGATTGTCTCCTGTGTCGTGGGTGAATTTACAAACATACAAGTTTACATACATATGACACTCAGATAATATCTTTATTTTCATCTTAAAATTACAATATTTGCTATTTTTAAGATATAATTGGCATTATTCAGTCTGTAGATATTATTGCTGACACAGCAATATAAATTTTCTGATGCAATCAATGAGAGAAAACATATTTATAGTACATATTTATAGTTAACAAAGCTATATTTATGCGTTTAAAAGAAGTATCTATGTTTAGTGAGGACGACAGATAGTACAAAAATACTGTTTACATACACAAATATCATACTTTACTCAGTAAAACTATTACAAAAGAGATTTTTTTCAACAACTTACCCATGTTTGATGTCAGCTACAAATTTCCCAATCAAAGTGACGAATTTATCGTCTAATTCCTTCACAGGGCCTTGGTAGAGAAACATTTTTAGTATTTATACTATTAAATTAAGATTTGTTAAGGAAATATAGCACGTTCATAGAATTAAACAAAAAATAATACGTGAATCTAGATTTGACAACATAACCTTACTTATTAATGACGTAAATGACGTTTAGGTGAGTCGTTCAGAAACGTCTAAGAGGGCTTATCATCATCAGCCTGTTCCTATGCTGTTCTCATCTTGAATGAGCCCTTTTATTTAGATTTAGAAATTAGATTTAGATTTCAGCCATGATCTTCCCACCGTAAGGCATTGAGATGGTGACGGGACGAATTCGACATCTACGACAAGGATTGACCACAAAAAGCTTTAAACAGAGAGGCGGGGATGGAGGGTCTGGAATCTTTGGCCCTGCAGATAAATTTATATCAGACAATTAATTAATTGTCATGGCAAAAAGTTTACTGCAGCACTTGAACTCTTTGTGTTGCGGATGCCAAGGAGCAGCGTTAATTAGTAAGCATTAGCTTATTCTATTATGCTTGGTCGTTTTTAAGGGGCTAAAAAAAAATCAAACAATCTTTACTTTTTATTGTATAATAAAGAAAAAACACAAAAGCTACTCATATTATAACATAACATAATTTAGTAACTTGTATCATAATTAAAACAAATAAAACATAAAAAATATAGTTATAACAAAAAATAATTAATAAAATAATTGTTTTTAAACTTGATAATATGTTCTCAAAACATAATTCAGATGGGTAATATATGTACCAAAGTACTTTCTAATTTAAATTTACTGACAAACATGATCAACACAGGAGCAAAGTCGCATTATCTTCGGCGCACCAACAAACAACTCTTTACGAATATCATCCCAAGATACACTCTCACTAGTCTGAACGGAAATATCTTCAAAATACTTTCTTTTTCTACATAAATTAATATTTTCAACATTATCTCGACTTTCATTCAAGATTCGTGCTAAAATATCACCTAAATCATCCGATGTCTTCCGTTTAGAAATGTTGAAATTGCCGCCATCTTGTGATGATGTCGTCACGTCTGTTACGTCATGTGAACTTCTAATAAATTCATTGTTTTTTTCTGAAACGCTTTCTTGAGATATTTCTGGGTTTGTCGCTTGCGACAATTTTCGAGTATGGCTTCTCATCTCTTCAATGTTTTCAGAAGACTCGCCGTTGCTGTTTGTTGTGGCTGCAGCCCTAGGTTCTAAGGATAAAAAGAAAAACAGTTAATAAAACTATGACGAAGACGTCAGGTACTTAAATATAGGGTGACTGGTAATTAGTGAACGATATTTAAACACGTGATTGTACTCATGATTACAAACAACTTTCCCAAACGAAACTCTTTTGTATACTCATTAGTTTTATTTTTATAACAACAAAATTTCAAGCACGTGTGCTTTCGCATGATCAGCTATTAACAGCGAGGCACCCGCGCCCGCGTTATCGGAAGACTACTTGGTATTTTGGAACTTTACACGCGCGTGCTATAAAAATTAACTTAGAAAACCGACGTGAAACAATACTTGAATGACTAAATGCATCAGAGTTACGAAAGCAGAAGAATCATATTAAGATTGTAGCACTTTTACCTTTATTTCCTCCATTTCCCACTGATTCTTCTCTTCTATCCAGCACAGCTTGAGCTGCAGTCCTCTTCATCCGTCGCACGGGCAGTATGATACTCTTTGGAGAACCTTCATAGACCTGACTCTCTATGTCGTGTAGATCTGGAGAAACAGCGGCGTGGACCATTGCTACTGTTGTGATTTGCCTGTAGTGTGAACCTGGGAATAAATCAAAATATGTATAATACATTTTCCTTCTTTCTGTTTTATAAAACGTTGTCCCACACTAGGATTTCTGCTGTGTCGTGGGTGCGATTACACATACCAATTCACACAGAGACATCACACTCAGACCTGAAACAACAGTTTTTGGAGAACACAAAGAGTTGCTCCATGCGGGATTAGAACTCGCTTCACGCTGCGCGGCAGTCGGTTGCCCAGCCACCGCACCAATCGTGTAGTCATCATAAAAGTAACACTTTTTGTTCCTAAAGGGCAAAGCAGAAATTAACAGACGTAACAGAACAATATGCCATAAATACTCCTTGCTTAGCAGTCAAGCATCCGACTATGCAGGCATGGAAACAATGACGTCACAAGATACTGTACCTACAGAGTTTTATAAATACATACCTATATCTGACACGACTTCAACTGCATCGTCATCCATTATTTCAGGTGACACCACCGCTATTCTTCTTCCTTCTCCTTCTAATTCTTGTGCGTTCTCTATCTCTTCTAGAGCAGAAGCACTTAGTTCTACACTGATCTCTACTTCGAGGCTTTCTTCTCCATCCCACTCTTCGTCACTTGTAGAAGAATTGTCAGTTTCTTCTTCGTTCGCTATTTTTATATTCATTCTTGATTTGTTTAAGTCTTCAAATCTATTTTGTTTTTCTTTTCTTAGAGTATTACTTCCTTCTTGATGAGATACGTTACTCTCTTCTGTAATAGGAATAGATTTAGAACTTTTGTCTCTTATTTCTTCTTCAATTCTGATTTCTATTAATTCTTCTTGTTGATGACTTTCTAGTATATTTTCTTCAGTATTACTGCTAGATTTAGTCTTTACTCCTTGATTGGTAATTGACTTATCGTCTGATTCTTCTCCAATCATCTCCTGTTCATTTACTTCTTGTATATTACCAATGATACTTTTATTTCTTCTTGCAGTAATAAAGTTTTCATTCGTTTCTTGATTAGAAGTTGATGATACATTTACTTCTTCCTCTACAATTAATTCCTCACTATAATCTTCTTTGGTTGTGCTAGATGATTCATTATCACTTGCCTTCTCATTAGCACTTAGTCTTTCTTCATTATTATCAGTGTTACTCTCATCTTCTCCCTCTGAACCTATTGATTCTGATTCTTCTTCCAAATCTTTGGAAGCTTTTGAATCTTCTTTCGTATTTGTAGAAGCCTCTCCATCGGTAGATTTAGTATAATTCAAAATATCAACAATAACAGTGTCTATAGATTCGGAATCAGCTCTATATCCATTAGACACGTTAGAATCAGAACTTTTCCTTACATTGTCTTCATTCGAATTAGTATTATCATTAACTTGATTTTGACTATCATCCTTATTGTCATCTAAAACATTGAATTCTTCAGGTTGATCAACTGGGTCATTGATATCATCAATGATATGGCTGTCTAAACCATGATCATTAGTATTGGCTGCAATAGGGTTGTCTGGGCTATTTAAATCATGATTATTTTCATTTTTGTTAGCAAGAGAGATGTTTAAATCATCATCATCATCAGTCATATAACTATCATTAAAGAATTCTTCATCACTACTTAAATTTCTATTCAAAATGAACAATCTACGATATATTCTTTTGATTTTTACTAAAAGTTTCTTGTAGTATTCTTCTGGTTCGTCGTGTTTATTTATTTTTGGTACTCTTTCTATTATTAGAGGAGGGAGAGGACTGTAAGGTCTTTGTGGTTCCTCCAGAGGCTCGTAAGACCTCACTGGAGGGAACGAGTCATCAGGTTCTTCTGTGACTGGAGATAGAACTGAAATAGAAAAAGAAATTTCATAGTAAAGTAGGTATTTAAAAGTAGTTTTGTTAGATAACGTTTTGTTTTTTTAGGGTTGTATTTGATTCTGATGTAAATTTTTATGATATTAAGCCGATAAACGAGCAGACGGATCACCTGATGGTAAGTAATCGCCGCCACACATGGAGGCCCATTCGGAGCACCAGCGGCGTTACAAGTGCGTTGCTTTTGGGGATTAAGAATTTAAGGGTTGTTGGGGAATCGGGGCTTGGGAAGGGGGGGAAGGGGATAATTGGGCCTCCAGAAACCTCACTCTCACAACGCAAGCGTTATTCAACGTCAGTTTTCTGTGAGGCCGTAATACTCCAGACGACACGGCCCATTCGTGCCGAAGCATGGCTAAAACGTTTCAAGAATAAAGTATTTAAGTCTTTGACTGCCAATTGAAAACTGTTGAAGGCAAATCCTCCGCTAACGTCGGTCACCGGCGTTCAAAGTGTTAAGTAAAACTTACTTGGAAGATCATGGAAGAGACTCCGAATTAATATCGATTTTCTTCTTTGCCAGTCTTCATCGTACCTGCAGTAGCTTCGAGACATTTTCAAATTAAATTCAGCTATTTTAATCAACACTGCACAATGTGCGTAATATATATTCATATTAGGTTATTTTGTATTATATTTTAGTAGCTGGTGGGTAGTTTCAGAAAATCACAGAGAGTTTACAAAATTAGGTTCACATGGTACAAAATATTAGTTTTTGGTAAGTTATCTTCTATATCTATTCTAACTTGTAATAAATCTAATCTTTTCTGCATATCACTTAAGTAATTAAATATTTGAGAAAATATGACTAATAACATTTATACCAAGGAACAATGCAATTTCGTTTCACCCCGTTCTCACGGGCACGGGTGAATCGTGATTCACTGAAGAAAGTAACTGCTAGCACAAAACATAACCGTAATTCTCATTTTGTGTACAATTTCATTATTTTCAAGATTATCTGCTGCATTTTAGCTTTTTTTAGAATTGAATAAAGATATATTTTAATAAAATCATTTTGTTTTATCTTTCTAATCTCGTTAACGAACGAAATCCTGTGTCAAATTGCTGTCAAAACCTGTCAGTTTCGTACAGCTGTCAACACAAAATCAATAAATCGTATTCGATAATAAATTCGCTATTTAGAATTAATTAACGTTTTCTATCCGCAATGCCGGTTGAAAAAATTATATGGTGCACACATTACTGCATTTAAAATGTAGTTTTAGTGAGGAATTTTGTGTGTGTAGCCGTTTTAATTTACAGTAGTTCTCGCAACGCTTGAGCGGCTGTTTAGGCCGGAAATGTTGGCTTGATTCGTGTATTTCTTTTAAATAAGAACGCAATGGACTTGTCTCCGGACGAGGATAACTTCCAAGGGCGTCTGCTGCATCAGGTATCTTAATTATTCTGTAATATGTTCTAGTTGTTACACTTCGGCATTGAGCTGTGAAAACAGCGGTATTTTTCAGTTTTCGTTGCTGTAACTTATGTGTTGTGAATGTATTTGGCTGCACAAGGCCTTGTAGTATATTATAAAATTAAATATATACTAATTATGCGAGTTACAAAGCCTGAAAGTATTTTGTAAAAGTTTTATTTATGAAAATATGTTAAGTATTTACCTAATAATTTATTCTATCGTATTTAATTAAATGTAAACTTAAAATGGTAAGAAATATTAACTATTTTTGAGTTTTAAATAAAATATAATAAGTATATAATACTCAGTAATATTAATTTATTTCAATAACATATGGAATAGGATGGATTGAATGGAGACAAACATATTGGTGTCTCCATATTATTATTTACTAGCTACTCTACTCGGTTCCTATTGGTCTAAAGTGTGATGTTTTATAGCCTAAAGGCTATATAAAGTGAGGCTTTAGCCTTACTCGATAAATACATTATTATCGAACACAGAAATAATTTTTCAAATCAGTAGTTCAGTAGTTCTGGGGATTTACACATTCAAACGAACATACTCTTCTGCTTTATATATCTTATAGCTACTCTCACTAACTCTGCTCAGTTCCTATTAGTCATAGTGAGATGTTTTATAGCCTATACCCTTCCTCAATAAATACACTATCGAACACACAAATAATTATTCAAATTGGACCAGTCGTTCCAGAGATTAACATGTTCAAATATATTACTAGCTGACCTGGCATATTTTGTAACACATCAAATATTAAAATTTTTCACCTTTTAAACTTTCCTTGGACTTCCATAAATAATTCAAGACCAAAATTTGCCCTGCAAGTCCAGCCGTTCTCAAGTTTTAGCGAAACTAAAGAATGAACAGCATTTATTGTTTTATTTATTATTTAGAGATATCTATTAATTACAGGTTATTATTTATATATAACTAGCAAACGCGGCAAACTCCATTTCGCCACCAATGTTAAATTTTTTCTGAATATTCTTTGCTATAAACCTCACGGAGCATGAGACCTTCTCAAGAAATGCAAAACCGAGTAAATGGGTCGTTAACTCTGGAGTTATAGCGTCAGGAAGGAAAACCCGACTTATTTCTCTATAATAACTCATTCTTCTTCCACCAGGCTGCCCTATGGGACAACTTAGAGCTCCTTCAAGAGCTAATAGCAAGCGGAGCAGCAGTGGACGCTCGCGACGGCTCCAACCGCAGCGCGCTCCACGCTGCAGCGCTGGCGGAGCGCAGCCGTTGTCTGTCCGCGCTGTGTGCTGCCGGCGCTGATATTGATGCCAAGTCTGATGAGGCTACTGGGGGCAAGGTGAGAGGATTTTATTATTTATTTAATATTTATTTTCAGCCATGATCGTCCCACTGCAGGGCAAAGGCCTCCCTTTTTTTTTTTTTTTTTTTTTTAGGGTGGAAAATCATCCAATGACTTCTCCCGCCTTGGGCGAGGCGAGAGGGAGTGTCAGACTCTTACTGACTAAAAACCACCCCGTTCCTACTCCTGCCCGTCGAGCCGGAGCCCCGGTATCGAGCCGGAGCTACCCTCCTTCCACTCGTCTCTATGCAGAGCTTTCTGCGGCCAATCCTTTTCATAGGCGTCGAGTTCATCCCGCCATCTCCTTCTGGGCCTGCCGCGACGTCAGGAGGGGACGAGGGGATTTTGGTAGTTTTATTTTGGAGGGTACGTGGATGTGCCCTAACCTTGCAAAAACCACTCTATTAGTTGCTGAGAAAATTACTAAAAACTGTACAATAATACTTTGTCCGACTTTGACTGACGAGGACTGACTCGTTGATCGGACAGGAGGTAGGATTCGAATCTCGAGTCGGGCAAAGTACTGCTACTGAACTTTTAATTAATCGACTTTTCGAATATTTCTCAATAGTAGCACGGAGTCTGGAATTTTAGCCAATATATGGCAATACACTCACTCTTTCTCTTTTTTTTCTGCGTCTCGAAACTAGTAGAGCTTTTCTCCATTAAAGTACTTGAGTAAACCGTGATTTTAAGTTAATTTAGTATGTCTCACGATAGTTATTATAAAAATATTAGGCCGCGTTTCCACTGGGCCTGATCAGGATTGACCAATCATGCTGTTTCCATTGAAGCGGAGCGGAGATTTCGAGCATAGTGATTGGTCAATTCGTGCACCGCTAAGCTCCTTTCCACCCCGCTCCGCGTTAGTTTAAACGCGGCCTTAATCCCATCTACCACCCAACAGACAGCCCTCCACATAGCAGCGGAGCGCGGCCACGTGGAGAATGTGAAGACCCTGCTGTCTTCCGGAGCCAGCCTGGCCACCCTGGACGCCCACGGCAACACGGCGCTCGCCCTGGCCGAGAGGAACAGCTGGAGACATGCTGCTAACGTGCTCAGGGAAGCTAGAGGTAAGATATAGATACTTTATTTGTAACATAGATTTTTTTTCGAGGGGTAATATTCATCTAATGACTTCTTCTCCCGCCTTCAGTACCGGCGTAAGGGCCACTGATACCCCGGGCGGAAATATTGTGGCACCCACTTGAGGGAAGCAATATCAAGTGTTAGTTTTTTGCGGATCCCAAGTAGAAATATCTTCTATATATTAATACGTGAAGCAAAAACTTTGTAACAGTTTTTACGAAAATTGCCCGCACGTTGGAGCATAAAATTTGGTACACTTATAGTTTATGTGTAGGAGAAGTGCGGAACGCTATATTTTTCAAAAATAATGCTTATAAAGTACATTAAATCAATAAATAAAACATTACACACACATGCATAGTATCTGATCGTATTTGTCAAAATCGATAGACATTGCGATGATATTGACGTCTCATATGAATAGAGTTTTATAAAAGAGTTTGTTTGAGTTTGAGTTTGAGTTTAATAAAAATTATCCTTGAATGTATGTTAAATGGTATTGTATATGGTTGAATTTCAACCACTAGGCGACCACTAGTATTAAAATTAAAATATTAGCTAACGACGCGGACGTAGAAAGATTTGTAGCTCCTCTTTTTTTTTATTTTATATTTTTTTTACATTTTGTTTTTGGCGCCCGCCGGAATTGTCGCCATCATCACCATATTACCATGATGAAAGGTTTTTTAGTTGGGGGAAAATCATCTATTGACTTCTCCCGCCTTGGGCAAAGCGAGAGGGAGTGTCAGACTCTTACTGACTAAAAACCACCCCGTTCCTACACCTGCCCGTCGAGCCGGAGCCCCGGTAAACCCGCTAGGTAGTCCGCAGCTCCGGATTAAGCTAGAGGTAAGATAGATACTTTTTTTTATGGGACAAGCCCGCCACATCCTCCCTACCACTGCAACTCCTGTGCACCAGGATCTACAGTAGATACAACCATGCAAACACCGGAACACTGAAGTCCAACGTCCCAGGGACAAGATAGATACCTACTTTATTGTAACAGATTTTTTTTCGAGGGTTAAAATTTTATCGTCTTATGACTTCTCCCGCCTTGAGCGAGGCGAGAGAGAGTGTTCCTACTCCTGCTTTTCGAGCCGGAGCCCCGGTAAACCCGCTAGGTAGTCCGCAGCTGCGGATCAGGCATCAGCCCTACTGGGCCCCATTTGTGGTGGTTTGTCCTCAAAGATTCAGCCTTTCGAGACGCGTGTGGAACGCGACCCGCTGCACGCAGTGGTCTGGTGTGGTCTGGAGTTGCTCCGTGCGGGAATCGAACCCGCTACACGTTGCTTGGCAGCCGGTTACCCAGCCACCGCACTAACTGTGCAGTCAAAACAATCTCTAATAGAAATACTAAAAATTACAGAGCTGATGTTCCATGCTTTGTCCCATTGTAGACGGAATAAGAAAGCCACATACTACGATCCTTACATGATTCTTTAGCTAATATTGCTATGATAAAAAGTTTTTTTGGGGAAAATCATCCAATAACTTCTCCCGCCTTGGGCGAGGTGAGAGAGAGTGTCAGACTCTTACTGACTAAAAACCATCCCGTTCCTACTCCTGCTTTTCGAGCCGGAGCCCCGGTAAACTCGCTAGGTAGTCCGCAGCTCCGGATGATGAAACGTTAAGGCTTTTTATGTATCTTTAATAAGTATTACAGGGTCAAAACCTACGCAGATGCGATGCGATGCGTCTATAATACATTGCAAACTGTAATCTATCAATCTATTGTCTTTAACATACATAAAAGTTTAAAAAATACACGTGGGAGAGCCATTCTTCGGCACTGCTGGGCCGGCTCGACCGGAGTGATACCACGGCCTCACAGAAAACCGACGTGAAACAACGCTTGCGTTGTATTTCAAGTTTTCAACACGTAAATGAGGAAGGTTTATAACTTCTGCACAATCTTTGGAAGACCGGAGGCCTAAAACCCCTCCATCCCAATCTTCCCAATCCCCAATTCCCCAACAACCGTTTAATTCCTAACCCCCAATATGCCGGCAACGCACGTGTAACGCCTCTGGTGTTTCAGGCGGTCTCGTTTACTGAACTATAACTTTACTTATTATTCTGTGCTATAACATAGAAAAATGTTATATTATGAGTACCATGTAATAAGGGTTATTTTATTAATATTGTTAAAGCGAAAGTTTTAGTCCGCAGCTCCGGAGAACAGCAATCCAATAAATACATAATATATATTATTATATGACTAATCTATCTATGTATCAACATATACTATGACTATGTTTATTTAGTAATCCCGCGCGCCTCGCGGTGACCGGTCGTGTGGACCGCGTGTGATAAAACAAAAATAATACGCGATGAAACTTCGTAAATCTGTGTTTAAAATGTAGTTATGTTACTATATAGTGTAAATATCGGTCTGTTTCAGTGTTAAAAGAGTATGTTTTAAAAGGTTTTAAAGTGTTGTTCAAAGTGTGTCTGTCATTAAAATCTTATGTGGTAATAATAATAGAAATATAGTCTGTTAAATGTGATGTGCAATTTTATTATTATTTGTATCAAACCAGTGATGTGTTTAAACATAACCTATCTACATTTATATCTATACTAGTTTTTTATTTAATATACTAGTTTCTGCCAACGGCTTTGCTTGCGTTTCTGTGGGTTAGCCTATGTCAAAGTCAAAGTCAAAATCATTTATTTCAAATAGACCAGGAAGGCACTTTTGAACGTCAAAGCAAATATAATAATATTAATAACGTATGTCTGTCAGTCAGTCCTCTAGTGTTATTCTAGACCATAATCTACTCCTGTTCCAAAATTTTGTCTTGTTCCGTTCAGCTGTTTTGATTGACGTGATTGAGTAACAAATATACATACAAACTTATAAACTTTCGCGTTTATTATATTAATACAATTAAAATATTTAATTTATTAATGTAGATCACGCGATCTGCTCGGCTCTTATTGATTATAGCGTGATTTGTATAACCTTCCTCAATAAATGGACTATCTAACACAAAAATATTTATTCAAATCGGACCAGTAGTTTCGGAGATAAGCGCGGTCAAACAAATAAACAAACAAACTCTTAAGATTTATTTAATAGTACTAGCTTTTGCCCGAGACTTTGCTCGCGTTAAGAAATATTAATTATTATTAACGGAATTTATCAAAATCTTTTCTAAGAGGATGCCTACGTCATAGTAGCTTTATGCATGCAAAATGTGAGCTCGATCGGTTTAAAATTTATTAAGTTTTAGATAAATTTTCATCTCATATTTTATCCTCTTGGGGATGGAATTGATTAAAATCCTTTCTTAGCGGATGCCTACGTCATAACATCTACCTGCATGCCAAATTTCAGTCCGATCCGTCCAGTGGTTTGGGCTGTGCGTTGATAGATCACTATGTCAGTCAGTCAGTCATCTTTGAATTTTATATACCTATGTGTTTAGATAGACAGAGAATAACACGGTGCATTTTTTATCACAGCAACGCGGGCAAAGCCGTTGGCAGACGCTTGTCAGACATCAAATAATTAATTTGACGTACCATATTAGAATACTTTTTATGCCATAAACCTACGGTAAAGTAAACCGGTTGCGTGGGCTTACTCGTATTTGTTATAGTTGTGAAATCAACAAGTTTTTAGACAAGTAGGTATTTAATTATGTCAAGATGAACTTCGTACTATGATCGGCCAACATCAACAGCCTATAAGTGGCCACTGCTGACCAAAGGCCTCTCCTCATACGGAGAAGGTTTGAGCATTAATCACCACGCTTGCTCAATGCGGGTTGGCGATTTCAAACTTAGGTATTAGAAATTATAAGCCCAGGTTTTCTCACGATGCTTTCCTTCACCGTTTGTCAGTGGTGTCTAAATAATCTTAGAAAATACGTATAACTCGGAAAAAGTCACATTGGTACTTGCCGTTGGTAGGTTTTGAACCCGCATTCTCATGCATGTAGAGCGGGCGTCTTAAACCTCCGGGCACCAACTAATGAAAATTTGACAAAAATACAATAGCTTAGGTTAATAGTAAGTAGATACGTCCTAAATTAAATACTCTTATAAGGAGAAATCACAACTGGTACTATGAGTACGAGATAGCAAATAGCAACTTACAATTCCTGAGTCGACTGTACTTTTTTGAAAATTCTTAGTAACAGGACTCAAATTTTATATCTATCTAATCTAAATATATACAATTCAAAGGTGACTGATTGACTGACTGACTGACTGACTGACTGACTGGCATAGTGATCTATCAACGCATAATCCAAACCACTGGACGGATTTATTTTTTCTTTTTTATGGAATAGGTGGCAAAAGAGCAGACTGAATTATGGATTTATTGACTGACTGACTTCTTTTTTATTTTGACTGTCTGGATCGGGCTGAAATTTGGCATTCAGGTTGATGTTGTAACATAGGCATCATACAATAGTTATATTCTTTTTCTTCTCCTCTAATAACATATTCTATTAACTGATTTGTTTCGTTGCGGGATCCAAGACAGTCATTCATGTCCCTGGGACGTTGGACTTCAGTGTTCCGGTGTTTGCATGGTTGTATCTACTGTAGATCCTGGTGCACAGGAGTTGCAGCGGTATGGGAGGTTGTGGCGGGCTTGTCCCATTTAAAAAATACAATAGTTAACTACACCAGTTAAAATATAACCCTGACAGTCCGTCGCACTGTTTCACGGTAGTCAGGTTACATGACAATGTATATAGGAGTGACCTTCAGCAAATTCACACAAAGCATTTGCCGACACACTCTACCTAATGTGACATAGAAGCCGTATTGGTTTTTGTGTATTCAGCAATTTTATGTAACACTAGCTGAGCCGGCGAACTCCGTTTCGCCACCAATGATTTTGTCTGTTTTCCTGTATTTTCTTAATTTTTTCCTGTATCGTCACGCCTTTAGTCCCCGAAGGGGTAAGCAGAAGTGCACATTGTGGCACATAATGCCATCTATACCCACATTTAACAATGTATGTTGTAAGTCCCATGTAATAGGTGGTGAGCCTATTGCCATATACCGGGCACATATCCAGATTCCGCGCTACCACTGAGAAATTTTAGAAAAACCGAAAAAAGCCTTGTAATCCTTCGCCCGACCCGTAAATCAAACCCGAGACCCCTTGCCCGGCAGTCGCACTTGCGACCAGTGGTTTGAGCGGTGCGTTGATAGATCACTATGTCAGTCAGTCAGTCACCTTTGAATTTTATATACCTATGTGTTTAGATAGACAGAGAATAACACGGTGCATTTTTTATCACAGCAACGCGGGCAAAGCCGTTGGCAGACGCTTGTCAGACATCAAATAATTAATTTGACGTACCATATTAGAATACTTTTTATGCCATAAACCTACGGTAAAGTAAACCGGTTGCGTGGGCTTACTCGTATTTGTTATAGTTGTGAAATCAACAAGTTTTTAGACAAGTAGGTATTTAATTATGTCAAGATGAACTTCGTACTATGATCGGCCAACATCAACAGCCTATAAGTGGCCACTGCTGACCAAAGGCCTCTCCTCATATGGAGAAGGTTTGAGCATTAATCACCACGCTTGCTCAATGCGGGTTGGCGATTCCAAACTTAGGTATTAGAAATTATAAGCCCAGGTTTTCTCACGATGCTTTCCTTCACCGTTTGTCAGTGGTGTCTAAATAATCTTAGAAAATACGTATAACTCGGAAAAAGTCACATTGGTACTTGCCGTTGGTAAGTTTTGAACCCGCAATTTCATGCATGAAGAGCGGGCGTCTTAAACCTCCGGCCACCAACTAATGAAAATTTGACAAAAATACAATAGCTTAGGTTAATAGTAAGTAGATACGTCCTAAATTAAATACTCTTATAAGGAGAAATCACAACTGGTACTATGAGTACGAGATAGCAAATAGCAACTTACGATTCCTGAGTCGACTGTACTTTTTTGAAAATTCTTAGTAACAGGACTCAAATTTTATATCTATCTAATCTAAATATATACAATTCAAAGGTGACTGATTGACTGACTGACTGACTGACTAACTAACTGACTGACATAGTGATCTATCAACGCGCAACCCAAACCACTGGACGGATTTATTTTTTCTTTTTTATGGAATAGGTGGCAAAAGAGCAGACTGAATTATGGATTTATTGACTGACTGACTTCTTTTTTATTTTGACTGTCTGGATCGGGCTGAAATTTGGCATTCAGGTTGATGTTGTAACATAGGCATCATACAATAGTTATATTCTTTTTCTTCTCCTCTAATAACATATTCTATTAACTGATTTGTTTCGTTGCGGGATCCAAGACAGTCATTCATGTCCCTGGGACGTTGGACTTCAGTGTTCCGGTGTTTGCATGGTTGTATCTACTGTAGATCCTGGTGCACAGGAGTTGCAGCGGTATGGGAGGTTGTGGCGGGCTTGTCCCATTTAAAAAATACAATAGTTAACTACACCAGTTAAAATATAACCCTGACAGTCCGTCGCACTGTTTCACGGTAGTCAGGTTACATGACAATGTATATAGGAGTGACCTTCAGCAAATTCACACAAAGCATTTGCCGACACACTCTACCTAATGTGACATAGAAGCCGTATTGGTTTTTGTGTATTCAGCAATTTTATGTAACACTAGCTGAGCCGGCGAACTCCGTTTCGCCACCAATGATTTTGTCTGTTTTCCTGTATTTTCTTAATTTTTTCCTGTATCGTCACGCCTTTAGTCCCCGAAGGGGTAAGCAGAAGTGCACATTGTGGCACATAATGCCATCTATACCCACATTTAACAATGTATGTTGTAAGTCCCATGTAATAGGGGGTGAGTCTATTGCCATATACTGAGCACAATTTTAGGCTCCGCGCTACCACTGAGAAATTTTCGAAAAACCGATAAAAGCCTTGTAATCCTTCGCCCGACCCGTAAATCAAACCCGAGACCCCTTGCCCGGCAGTCGCACTTGCGACCACTCGACCAACGAGGCAGCATATGCTACGAATATGTAATAGCTAAACTGTGAAACTATGTGACCGTTTCCACTGATACTAAGCTATGCAGCTGTGTGAGGAAGATGCGCAGCTCGAGTATGCGATGCATCGATAGTAGGGAAGCCATCCATAGCACGCATTTTTCCACATACGGCCAACAAGGCAGTCAAACACACCACTGTTAAAGTTTTTTTGAATTTTCTTTGCTATAAACCTCACGGAGCCCGAGACCTTTCCAACGAATGCAAAACCGTGGAAATCGGTTCGTGCGTTCTGGAGTTATAGTGTCAGGAAGGAAAACCCGACTTATTTTTATATTATGAAATAGATTTACTTATTTTTGTTATCACACAAAAAACACTAATGTAAACTGTACTTTATTGTAGACTATTAACATCGGCATGTGACATATTATTGTGATAAAAAAAATCGGATTTCCCATCTAACTATTTCTCGTTCACGGTTTTTCCGATCCCGAAATGATTTCGGTATTATAAAAAAACGGATTTCCCGTCTGTTTCTCGTTCACGGTATTTTCCGATTCCGAAATAATTTCAGTATATTCTCTCTCTGGGTGTATCATCATGTTTTTTATCTCCAAAGGGGTAGGTTAGATAGGTAGAGGTACACATTACGGCACGTAATGCAACTGTACAATGTACACCCATTTTGCACCATTTGTGTTATAAGTCCCATGTAATAGGGGATGAGCCTATTGCCATATAATGGGCACAATTTCAGACTCCGTGCTGCTGAGAAATTTTCGAAAAGCCTGTGTCTTCAATGTTTAAAAGACCTTCTACACACCACTTTCTTAACATGAAATTTAAATGTGTTTCGGCTCAACCGGAGTGATACCACGGCCTCGCTGAAAAGCGACGTGAACCAACGCTTGCGATGTGTTTCGTTGTGTGCGTGAGGTTACCGGAGGCCCAATTACCCCTCTTCCCAATCTTCCCAATCCCCGATTCCCCAAACAACCCTTAAATTCCTAACTCCCAAAAGGCCGGTAACGCACTTGTAACGCCTCTAGTGTTTCGCATGTCCATGGGCGGCGGCGATTGCTTACCATCAGGGGATCCGTCTGCTCGTTTACCGGCTTATACCATAGAAAAAGAAAATGAAAATAACACACTAAAAAACTCCGCACGTATTCTTCATAAAAATATATGTATGTATTTAAAAGCAACGATAAAAAACAATAGCTTCGCGTTCCACTGCGGTACTCTCAAGGCCGTAGCGTTTACGACCGCGCACATTACCGGCAATGGATCACGTTTCAACCTATATAGTCGCTTTATGTCGCAATGGTAGGTATATAGGTATTATGTATTGTAGGTTTTTTTTTGTAATATTATACTAGACACTACATGTAATAAAGAACTAATGTCTCCGGTCGCCTCTATCTGTTTGTGGTAAAATGCTGAACGGATTATCATACGGTTTTTATCGGATTTAGGATGGGTTTAGGTATTACAGTGATTCTTGTGCCGTAGGCAAACAGCTATCACTTTATAACAATTACTGTCTCATCTCGGTACTTGAGTGGGCCCAAACTCCGATTATCGATCTAGGGGTCTTCAAACTAATTTTAACAAAGCATTATTGAGGAATAGCACCCACTTTCCACTATTTGTGTTACATAGGACTTATAACACAAATAGTGGAAAGTGGGTGTACATTGTAAAGTGGCATTACGTGTACGTACGTACTACGTACTCTGCCTACGGATAAAACGCGTGACGATATGAGTGAGAGCTAACTATAGCCTCAACCCCTATTACATGGGACTCACGAAATGTGGATGTTGTATTGTATACAATGTGATAGGGGTGGGACTTCTTACCCGTTAAGGCTGAGTACTACATCTAATTTTATTGACAAAAAAAATAATATGGGGGGTTGAACCCCTAATTGAAAATATTGAAAAATAGTGATTTTTTCGGTAAAAATAATTCACAAATGATTTTTTTGACCAAAACATTATCAAACATATGAAAAAAGTAATGAATTAGTTAGCCAAGGTTATTAGCTACCGTTTGTCGTTTTTTTTTTGTTTCTACGACGCATACAACCTTTGATATCAAAAAAAAGTAAAAAAAAATATTAAAATAGCCATAATTTTTAGGGGACCATTCGACCCCTTCGACCCCACTTTTGTTGATAAAATTAGATGTAGTATTCAGCCTTAACGGTTTAGAAGTCTCGCCCCTATCACATTGTATAATTAGACACCTCTGTCTACCCCTTCAGAAATTAGAAGCCATAATGTTATGACTACAACTGTATTTATATCATCACGAAAACATAAAATAGTGGAATGTATCTTTATCTTGAATTTTTATCTCATTTTAATACATACCAAGATTTCTTGTGTCATCATAAGAAAAAACAAATTATAAATTGGAGAGGAGATCATGGTTTGGGGTTCTGTATCTTAATCCAGACTCTTTTTTAAGGGGGGCACATCATCCAATGACTGCTCCCGCCTTGGGCGACGTGAGAGGGAGCTTCAGACTCTTACTGACTAAAAACCACCCCGTTCCTACTCCTGCCTTTCGAGCCGGAGCCTCGGTAACCTGCTAGGTAGTCCGCAGCTCTAGATTAGGCATCAGCCCTACTAGGCTTCATCTGTGGTGGTCTGATGGCTCTTTGAGGCGCGCGCGGAACGCGACGCGCCATACGCACGGGTCTGGTTCTGTTCGGGCGGCGAGCTACCCTTGCTCGCCGTCCCCAGACCCGCACTTACGGTGGCCGGAGATCGTCACGCGATCCCCGACGCCCGGAGTGGCTGCGAGTGCTCGACATGGTGTCAAAGTCAAAGCATTTATTTCAATTAATCCTAAATTAGGCACTTTTGAAACGTCAAATTGAATTGTCCGTCAGTCTGTCCGTCAGTGAAGCTAGGCGCTCGTTCCAAAGTGTAGCTTCGAATGGAGAAGAGCGAGCAAGAAACTCCATCGTTACTCTTTTTTAAAATGTTTTTTACAATATGATGAGAGGTGATAGACTTTAAATTTTTTCAGTTACTCTGATTAGGGCAAGTGACTCATCACTCAGACCCGATAGTTCTCATCGATTTTGACATACAGGACCCCAAAACTAATGATAAACACGTGAGCAGCTTATCTATAGAAATATTTGTTTTATAACTTATCTTATATTTAAATAACTGTTGCTCAATCAGTTATTGAGAGGGGTCTTTATTTTGAGAAGTTCTTATACGTTTAGTTCAATTCTAAAAGTTTATGCATATTTCTTTTAATCTTATATTAAGTTACTAGCTACTTCCCCGCGGTTTCACCCGCTCTGCTCGGCTCCTATTGGTCATAGCGCGATGTTTTATAGCCTATAGCCTTCCTCAATAACTATCCAACACAAAAAGAATTATTCAAATCGAACCAGTAGTTCCGGAGATTAGCGCGTTCAAACAAACAAACTCTTCAGCTTTATAATATTAGTATAGGTAATAGATTTTTTGCTTTTTTCGGTTTATCGAAAATTTCTCAGTAGTAGCACGGAGTCTGGAATAGTGTCCAGTATATGGCAATAGGCTCACTATTACATGGGACTTATAACATAAATGGTGAATAGTAGGTGTACATTGTATAGCGGCATTACGTGTCGTAATGTGCACCTCTGCCTACTCCTTTGGGGATAAAAGGCGTGACGTTGCGTTGCGTATGTATTGAAGAAGCCCGTTCGACCGTGGACTATTGATAATGATACCTAAGTTTTGACTTGGAAGTGCAAATAAAATCTAAGTCTAGATGAAATCCAGACATTACGCATTCCAATGGCGTATCGTCATAGATCTACAATCTGTATTTATAGGTTTAAAATCTAGTTTTAGCTCTCGTAAAGGTCAAAGATAGGACATGTGTGAGATTTTTTACGAACTTTTATATAAGGTGTTCTAAAAGTATCTGCCACGGCTTTAATGGGAGGTAGTGTTGTGTTTGAAGATGCTATGTAGCTATGCTACGAATACGTAATAGCTAAACGGTGAAACTATGTGACCGTTTCCACTGATACGAAAGCTATGTAGCTGTGCGAAGAAGATGCGCAGCTCGAGTATGCGATATATCGATAGTAGGGAAGCCATCCACAGCACACATCTGTAGCACGCATCTTTCCATATAAAAACATATCTTGGCGGCGTACATTTCCAAACAGAACATGATTGGTGGAAGCCAAACGCATCCACAGCAACGTAGTATAGCACATCTCTGGTGGAAAAACATCCTAATGCATGTATGTACGTATATCATTGTATAGTGCTGATTGCTCATGACCTATGGCTCTTCCACCGTTTAAAAAAACAAAGTTGTCAGCGACACACAATACCTCCCTTTCTGCCTACCATTCTATATAGAATAACGTGATGCCATTGTACTTGGTACTTGGTACTTTTTGTTCGTATCAGGAAATGATCAATTCTGGTCAATCAAGTCAATTGCTAGGTCTAACCTTTGTTGATAGACTCAAATGGATCGAAGATTCTAGGTTTGTTTTGTTTTTGATCCGGAGCTGCAGACTACCTAGCGGGTTTACCGGGGTTCCGGCTCGAAAAGTAAGAGTTGGAACGGGGTGGTTTCAAGTCTGTAACCACTGTACTCAGAGTCATTTAATTGTTACTTAAACCAGTCTTTAGCAATTGTTTTCAATACAAAATCGTTAATAAGGAATAGTTTAAGTAATCATTAAATGTCTCTGAGTGCGGCAGTAAGAGTATGAAACGTCCTCTCGCCTCGCCCAAGGCCGGAGAAGTCATTGGATGATTATCTCAAAAAAAAAGAGTTTATTTGGAATTAAGATTTTGAGATCGTAACTACGGCTTCGAATCGTGTGTCGAGCAGAGTATTTTGTTGTGAAATTCATCGATTCTTCCAAAAAAAGTAGCATGGAGTTTTTCATTCATAGACAATTCGAAACTGGCAAAACGGGAATGCTGGAACGGTTTTCTGCTCGGCCGTGGTATCACTTCGATCGAGCCGGTCCAGCAGTGCCAATGCAAGGCTCTCCCACACTTAAAGTTGATTATCCGAAAATTGAAATACATATACATATTACAAAAACCTATGACATAACAGTCTGAAGTCAGATTATCTAGTGTTACGGATATACCTAGGTCTTGTTATGTAAGCTAAGACCTAACTAGGCTATTGAGAAGCCGCACATGCTCGATATTAGGTTACAATGATTACAAGTAGGAATAACTTTGTAGTTACTTTGTAGATAAGTGTGGGAGAGCCATGCTTCGGCACTGCTGAGCCGGCTCGACCGGAGTGATACCACGGCCGAGCAGTACCACCGACGTGAAACAACTTGTTATTTGTAGGCCGCTTATTGTTTGTGAAGGATGCAGGCAAGCGTCAAATGACGCGACGTGGACAGTTGGGGTGCTTTTCCACCAGAGATGTGCTATGTAGCTATGTGACGAAGATGTAATAATTAAGCTGTGAAACTATGTGACCGTTTCCACTGATATTAAGCTATGTAGCTGTGCTAGGAAGATGCGCAGCTCGAGTATGTGATGTGTCGATAGTAGGGAAGCCATTCATAATACGCATCCATAGTATGCATCCCTAGCACGCATCTATAGCACGCATCCATAGCACACATCCATAGCACGCATCAATAGCACGCATCTTTCCATATAAAAAAAAACAAAGCTCAGCTGAGTCCGTTTCCACCAGTACTAAGCTATATGTACCAATGACTATGATTGGTGGAAGCCAAACGCATCCATAGCAACGTAGCATAGCACATCTCTGGTGGGAAAACTTCCTTACACTGTAAAAAGAATTTTCCAAATCAGTCCAGAATTTTTAGACCTTTACTTACTAGAAAGAAGTGTCTTATGTAAATAAATACAGTTATTAAACAGATGTTAATATATTTTTAGAGAAACCGTTTTATCTTGATCAATTAAAATGTTGATTTTATGTAAATGAAATCTTTTAATTTAGTTGTTTTTGCATAATAATGTCACAATATTTATAACTCTCGAAGTCTCGAGAAAAGTCAGATGCACAACTTTTACGATAAAAATAATAGCACTTTTGAATGAGTAAGCCGATAACATAATAATTACGGTGCTTTTCCACTAGAGATGTGCTATGTAGCTATGCTACGAAGATGTAATAGCTAAGCTGTGTAACTATGTGACCGTTTCCACTGATACTAAACGCCATACTCAAAGTAATTTAATGGTTACTTAACCCAGTCCTTAGCAATTGTTTTCGGAACAAAATCGTTTTTAAGGAATAGTTTAAGTAATCATTAAATGTCTCTGAGTGCGGCAGTAAGCTATATGACCATTTCCACTGATACTTAGCTATGTAGTCTTGCGAGGAAGATGCGCAGTTCGAGAATGAGATGTATCGATAGTTAAGAAGTACATACATCTTTCCATATAAAAAACATAGCTTAGATGAGGCCGTTTCCACCAGTGCTAAGCTATGTGTACCAATGAATATGATTGGTGGAAGCCAAACGCTTCCACAGCAACGTAGCATAGCACATCTCTGGTAGAAAAGCATCCTTAGTATGACAAAATAAGACAAAATACTCGTTTATCGCCAACGTAGTTTTTTCTACAATCTGATAAAATATACATATCTAGTAGTTTCTACACTAAAATCATAAAGTTAAACTGGTTCTTTTACAAGACTCGAACCGGTAATGAATTCCGATACCCCACGCTTGATTGCTGTATTTGGTGACAAATCGACGGTTTAAACTACCAAGTATTAATATATTGGTTTATTTAATTGTAATTTTAATTGTTGAGCTATGCTTCGGTACGAATAGGTCGCCCGACCGGAGTGATACCACGGCTTCACAGAAAACGACGTGAAACAACGCTTGATTTGTGTTTGTTTGTGTAAGTGAGGTTACGCAATCCCCGACCAAATTACCCCCATCCCCAATATATTGTGTATGTATGTATGTAATATGAAACAAAGTCGCCTTCCGCCGAGTGCATGTCTGTATAGGTACTTAGATCTTTAAAATTACGCAACACATTTCGATGGGATTTTTTTAATAGGTAGGCTGATTTAAGTGAAAAGTTTACATTTATAACAATAACTCCATATTTAAAGCATTCAAAACCTCGAGCAAAATCTAACTAGTAACAAAAATGTGACAAGTGAAGTACAAAAATAAATACGGACGCGTAAAGCAGCCATGTTGGCTCGTTTCCGCCGCGCCGCCCGCCAGGCTGCGCGCGCGCAGCGGGAACTGGAGGAAGCCGAGGCAGACACTGCGTATGATGTGTCACACTACTTCAGCGATGATGTAGCTGATCCGTGGAGGCAGCATGGTGAGTTTTCAGACTGAAGGACCTGGTTAAATGACATTAGTAGGAAACTACGAGTTGAATAATGAATGAAACCAATGATTTTCCCTGTTTTCCCGCTTTTCTCTTGATTTTCTTTGCTATAAACCTCACGGAGCCCGAGACCTTTCCAACGAATGCAAAACCGTGGAAATCGGTTCGTGCGTTCTGGAGTTATAGTGTCAGGAAGGAAAACTTGACTTATTTTTATATAATAGACTAGCTACTTCCGCGCGGTTTCACCCGCTCTGTTCTGATCCTATTGGTCATAGCGTGATGTTTTATAGCCTATAGCCTTCCTCGATAAATGCACTATCCAACACAAAAATAATTATTCAATTCGGACCAGTAGTTCCAGAGATTAGCGCGTTCAAACAAACAAACTCTTCAGCTTTATAATATTAGTATAGATATTAAGTATAGATTATAATCTACCAGGGTCGAAAGAAGATTCCCACAAGTTCGAGGAGTTTAAAAGGGGTGGTTTTTAGCCAGTAAGAGTCTGATACTACCTTTTGCTTCACCCAAGGCCGTAGAAGTAATTGGACGATTTAAAAAAACAACCGAAATGCAGTGTCGTATTATCCCTAACAAACTAGTCAAGTGCCGTGCGCCTTTTTCATTACCTAACTGTCGGACTTAATAGATTTTTAATTTTAATACCCCCTCATCATCCCTGTTGACAAACTAAAATCCGTTGCGTGCGATGCGTACGATGCGGGCCTTTAATTTAATTCGCCTTTCCGGGCATGAGTGTGGCTGATAAGATAAAAAATTTTAATGTATCCGTTTCCTCCATTACAGATGCGCTAGAAAGAGAGCGTCTGTCCCAGCACGCAGCTCTCCGTGAGCTGGTGTCTCGCGGCGACTGCGTCCAGCTGAAGGCTCGGTTGAGCGCGCTCGGCAGCAGCGCCGGCCTCATCGCCAACTTGACGCCCGGTGGAGCTAATACTCTGTTATATGTGTAAGTGTATGTGAACTTGTATGTTTGTAAACGCACCCACGACACAGGAGAAAATCCTAGTGTGGGGCAACGTTGTTAAAAAAATTGCAGTAAGTTAAGCTGTTTTAAGGTACGCGTTCACAGGCTCGCATCGTACGCATCGTACGCAACGGATTTTAGTTTGTCTTGTATAGAAACTGATACAACTGCGTCCACTGATCCGCATCGTACGGACCGCATCATCGGCAATGCCTACATGCGATGCGTGCTGATGACGTCATACGGAATGCGTACGATGCGTGCGATGCGGGCCTGTGGACGCTTACCTTTAGTAAAGGTTTGAAAGTGGATGGGTAGGATCGGAGTGGCTCTTTTGAAACGGCATTTTTCCTGTTTTGATAAATTAACTGTAATTAAAAGTTTGAAAATCGATAGATTTTCCACTATAACCATCTTTACGGGGGTTTTCCTCCAGAGATGTACTATGTAGCTATGCTACGAAGATTAGCTGTGAAACTATATAACCGTTGCCATAGATACTAAGCTATGTAGCTGTGCAAGTAAGAGATAGATATAGAAATTCCTCACGATGTATTCCTTCACCGTTTGTCAGTGGTGCCTAAAATAATCTTAGACTTATATATAACTCAAGAAAAGTCACATTGGTACGTGTAGTTTCGAACCAGCACCCGGTCACAAACACCATGATTTCAAGCGGATATCCTATAACGACACTTTGAAAACCACCACCACAACTCTTCCGCAGGGCATCGGAAGCAGGTTTAACAGCAGCGGTCTCCTCACTCCTGGACGCGGGCGCTGATGGGCGAGCGCACCCAGTCACCAAGTACTGTCCCCTGTACATCGCCAGCTACCATGGACACGTGGAGATTGCTAAGCTACTGTTGGCTTCGTTTCCTGAAGCTGTCCAGGTGAGGAGTTGGAGATATATCTAATATTTAATATAAATAAATTTTAAGTGTGGAAGAGCCATGCTTCGGCACTGCTGGGCCGGCTCGACCGGAGTGATGCCACGGCCTTACAGAAAACCGACGTGAAACAACGCTTGCTTTGTGTTTCGTTATGTGAGTGAGCTTACTGGAAGCCCAAATATCCACCTTTCCAATCTTCACCTATAAATATTAGTCTTTTTTATGGTATAAGTAAACGAGTAGACGGATCATCTGATGGTAAGCAATCGCCACCGCCCATAAACACCCGAAACACCAGAGGCGTTACAAGTGCGTTGCCACCCTTTAAGAAGTTAGGAATTTAAGAATTATTGGGGAATCGGGGATTAGAAAGATTCGGAAGGGGGGCAATTGGGCATTGGGCCTTCGGTAACCTCACTCACACAACGTAAGCGTTGCTTCACATCAGTTTACTGCTCGGCCGTCGTGGTATCACTCCGGTCGAGCCGGCCCAGTAGTGCCGAAGCATGGTTCTCCCACATTTGAAATCTAATCTTCACTCCGGTCGAGCCGGCCCTGCAGTGTCGAAGCATGGCTCTCCCACACCTACAATCTAATCTTCTCTCTTTTTCTCCCATTATCAGCAAGAGACAGTGGAGAAATGGCTGCCCATCCACGCGGCGTGTATCGGCGGTCATGCTGCGCTGGTGACATTACTGCTGGAGTATCCGTACCCTGAGACAGTGCTCACTACTTATACGTAAGTCGAGGTTTTATGTGTTTATTTATTCATTTATTTCAGGCTTCACAAACCCATATCAAATACTTTAAACTAATACTTTAAAATTTATAAATGCTATACATACATTACAAACTCGTTGTTTTATTATAACTTTCGTAAGACATACTAAATTAATTATTTGTGTGCTTACTCACGTAACTGTTTGACGAGAAACTCGACTAGTTTCACGATACGATGCGGCAATTGTCGTGCTGCTACTGCTCGTAGCGTCGTGTGTCGCAAAATGCTATTCATGAATATGAGCCTCTAGCATGGCTTGAAACTAGTCGAGTTCCTCGTCAAACAGTTACGTGAGTAAGCCAGTAACAAAATAATTAAACTCGTTCTTCTCTATTCGAAGCTACACTTTGAAACGAGCTTCGCTGATTGACAGACTGCCGAACAATTCAATTTGACGTTTCAAAAGTGCCTAATTGAGGATTAATTGAAATAAATGCTTTAACTTTTACTTTGAAAACAATATTACAATTAGTTGTGCTTAATAATTACCTAATGTGTTTCTCTTAATAATATTATAAATGCGATTGTTCCTGTGTTTGTGTATAGGTTTGTTACTCAATCACGTCAAAATGGCTGAAGGGATTGAATTATAAAATATTGCAATCTTTGAACACAACATTACCTCCTATGAAAGCCGTGACGGATACTTTTAGAACACCACGGTGTCGTGGGTGTGCGTTTACAAACATAATAGACACAACCCTTGTATGGGGCAGTGTCTAAAAAACCAAATTAATTTATTCTACCCCCCTCCCCCCAGTGACCCGACAGGGGAGTGGCAATGGCGCGCGGCGTTCGACGTGAACGCGCGCGACGTGTCGGGGCAGAGCGCGCTGTACGTGGCCTGCACGCTCGGCAACCTGGCCGTCGTGGACGCGCTACTGGCCCACACCGTGTCCGCCAACCCCGCGCACACGGGGGGGACGCACCAGGTCAGTTTATGTTAAAAAAAAATAAAAAAAATGTAACCACTGCTACTCTTCAAGTAGGTGTCACATACCCACGCCGGCGCAGCGCTACTGGCGCATACCGTCCCCGCCACCCCCGCCCACACGGGGGGGACGCACCAGGTCAGTTTATATTAAAAAAAAAAAATATATATAACCACTGCTACTCTTCAAGTGGGTGTCGCATACCCGCGCACACGGGGGGGACGCACCAGGTTAGTTTATTTAACCACTAGTACTCTTGACGTGGGTGTCACATAACCGAGTAAGATCCAGAGCGCGCTGTACGTGGCCTGCACGCTCGGCAACCTGGCCGTCGTGGACGCGCTACTGGCCCACACCGTCCCCGCCACCCCCGCGCACACGGGGGGGACGCACCAGGTCAGTTTATATAACCACCGCGGCTCTTGACGTGGGTGTCAGATACCCGAGTAAGATCCAGAGCGAGCTGTACGTGGCCTGCACGCTCGGCAACCTGGCCGTCGTGGACGCGCTACTGGCGCATACCGTGTCCGCCACCCCCGCGCACACGGGGGGGACGCACCAGGTCAGTTTACGTAACCACCGGTATTCTTCAAGTGGGTGTCACATACCCACGCCGGCGCAGCGCTACTGGCACACACCGTCCCCGCCACCCCCGCACACACGGGGGGGACGCACCAGGTCAGTTTGTGTAACCACCGGTATTCTTGTCGTGGGTGTCATATACCCACGCCGGCTCACACTGGGGACACGCACCAGGTCAGTTTGTGTAACCACTGCTACTCTTCAAGTGGGTGTCGCATACCCGAGTAACACCAGGTCAGTTAATATAACCACCGCTACTCTTGTCGTGGGTGTCGCATACCCGACGATAAGATCTCCTAATATCTAACATCGAAGGTAGTAAGTAGTACAGAAAATTTAGCAACACCTACTCTTTCTATGGGTTTTTTTACAAACGAGCAGACGGGGCACCTGATGGAAAGCGAAATGATGGTATACCAAATGATTTTCTGCGAAATGAAGGTTCTGTCATGCGTTGTTATGAAAAATAAAATTACGACCAACAAAATTCTACTATTCTAGTAGTGGGGTCTATCTGCTAATAAAGATAGACCCCACTACTATTTTCGAGTCACAGAGGAACTCTTTATCATAATTTACGTAAGTAAACCGTGATTTTTAGTTAAGCTATATCTATGTGGGTGTGACATACCCGACTTAATGTCTCCTCTAATGGTTAAGTCTTGGACTGCCAATAGAAAACTGTTGAAGGCAAATCTTCTGCTAACGTCGATCACCGGTGACCACCATGGCGTTCAACGTGTTAATCCTTGCCGTATGAATATCTTCTCTAATGGAACTTCCCCTTCTACTTCCTTTCCTCAGGAACCAGAAGATGCTCCCACCACCAGCCCAGCCAGTCAGGCGCTCAGTCCACAGCGTGGCGGTATATCTCTAGGTATACATGCTATTGTCAGCAAGTTGACTGGGTCTTCGGCGAATAATGTGAGTATTTTATTAAATTAAGTTTATATTTTTCTCTTGCAACCAAACCAGATTAAGAGACTCAAGAGAGCAGACGTGCTGCCTTAATATGGGGAGAATGAACAATGGCTCTGCCTCGCTTAACCTCATAATCATTCAACTCACCTGATTATAGTCTAGCCGACTGATCGCAGATCGCACAAATTAAAAAAAAACTAATATTTTTAAACACATACAGAAACAAAATGAAAATAAAATATATCGACGGTTAAAAGGAAATAGGGTATAAGCGACAAAAATGAAATGTTCAGGAGAGCCGTTTAAACTCGTCGGTCGTCGAAAGAATACTAGGAAAAAGTTTTTTTTTGCTAGGGTATAAACGCCAAAAATGTCGTCGTAGAGCCATGAGAGTAAGCGCATTCGAAAGAGCGGAAAATTTTACGTAGGATAGCATAATAAACTCATTTTTGACCAAAATTTCGCTTATACCCTATTTCCTTTTAACGGTCGATTAAATATTCTCGTGTCACAGTTTTCGTTGCCATACTCCTCCGAAACGGCTTGCCCGATTTTGATGAAATTTTTTGTGCTTATCCGGTATCTCTATGAGAATCGCCCAACATTTATTTTTCATCCCCCTAAATGCTAGGGGTAGTACAACCCTATTTTTTTTAATTTACCGCAGACGAAGTCGCGGGCAGAAGTACTAGTTCTGCCCGCGACTTTCGTTGAAAGTCGCTATTGAAATCTACAGCATATATTGTTTTAGTTTTCTCACTCTCTTATTTTGAAAGTTAGAGGGGACACAAATTTTACAACTTTGGAAGCGTCTATCTTGCAAACAATTAAATTTTAACGAAAAATGGTTGCAGGAACTTTGATATCTTTTTTTATAGCCCTTTTGTATGAAAAAATACTCATAATCAACAATTTACATTCACTATTGTAATCTTCAAACACAACACTACCTCCCATTAAAGCCGTGGCAGATACTTTTAACGTTCCTTATATGTCTAGTTCGTTAGCTATCCCTACGGCGCAGTGATGCGACAGAACTCGCACGAGCAAGATGTGGGTTCGATTCCTGTGCAAGAAGGAACAGTATGATATTTTATTTGAGTTTGAGAAATTTGGGTTTTCTTTGTAAATATTATATTAATTAATGACTGCTTCTTTGGTTCAGAGGTCGCAAATGCGACTCGGGTTCGATTCCGGGGTCGGGCGAACTATTGCTGGGCTTTTTTTGGTTTTTCCAAAATTTATCAGTAATAGCACGGAGTCTTGAATTGTGTCCAGTATATGGCAATAGGCTCAACCCCTATTACATGGGACTTATAACACAAATGGTGAAAAGGGGGTGTACATTGTATAGCGGCAATTACGTACCGTAATGTGCACCTCTGTCTACCCCTTCGGAGATAAAAGGCGTGACGTTGCATTAATTAATGCTTGATTTTTTAATGTATAGTGCTAATGAGTGTAGTTTTTGTAGCTTTAACATGAGAATTTGTGAAAATTAGTTTTGTTTAACAATTTAATATTTAACAATATCCAAAACAACCCGCCCCTATGGTGATATATTATGCATGTATTATACATAACTACTTCCGCGCGGTTTCACCCGCTCTGCTCGGTTCCTATTGGTCATAGCGTGATGTTTTGCCTGTAGCCTTCCTCGATAAATGGACTATCTAACACAAAAAAACTTATTGAATTCGGACGAGTATTTCCAGAGATAAGCGCGTTCAAACAAACAAAATTTTTTTTTGAGGGGGAAAAGTCATCCAGTGACTTCTTCCACTTTGGGCGAGGCGAGAGGGAGTGTCAGACTCTTACTGACTAAAAACCACCCCGTTCCTACTCCTGCTTTTCGAGCCGGAGCCCCGGTAAACCCGCTAGGTAGTCCGCAGCTCGCGGAAGTAGCTAGTTTGAAATAAATAATTTTGACTTTGACATGTCCCCCCTAGGAGCGCAACCCCTCAGAGCGTCGTATCCGCCCAGTGATCGTAGAGGCGGGGCGCGGCCGCGACTCGTGCGTGGCGTGCGCGGCGCGCGGGGGACACCTGCGGCTGCTGCGGCGACTCCTGGCCGCCGGGGCTGATGCCAACGCAGAGGCACTGCCGCCTAGCGACCTGGTAAGCTGGTCGTCATCATTGACAGCTTATAAGTGGCTACTGCTGGCAAAAGATAAAATCACCTCTCATCGCAAAGCCCGGCTCTTTTTTATGCTAAATGAGCAGATGGATCACCTGATGGTAAGCAATCGCCGCCGCCAATGGACACCCGAAATACTAGAGGCGTTACAAGTGCGTTGCTGGCCTTTTGAGGCTCCCGTGCTTCGGCACTGCTGGGCCGGCTCGACCGGAGTGATACCACGGCCGAGCAGTACACCGACGTGAAACAACGCTTTCGTCATCTGTTGTGTGTGTGAGGTTACTGGAGATCCAATTACCCCCCCCCCCCTTCCCAATCTTCCCAATCTCCGATTTCTCTTCAACTCTTATATTCCTAATCCCCAAAAAACAAACAACGCACTTGTAACGCCTCTAGTGTTTCGAGTATCCATGGGCGGCGGCGATTGCTTACCATCAGGTGATCCGTCTGCTCGTTTACCGGCTTATACCATATAAATGTAACATGTGTCTCACCAGATGGGTAGCGGCGACATGTCCCGCGACCGTCGCCGCTCCCGCTCGGCGTCCGCCGCCATGACAGGCGCGAGGGGGACCTCCGGACCTTCCCCTGCAAGGGGGGGATACAATAATGATAGTGAGTATTATATATTTAGCTTCAGACAGCGGCTTTACCCTTGTTCCCATGGGTTAAAAAGTAGGCTTATTCACATGTAAACTTCACAAATGCGATGTAGGATTTATGACGTCATCCGTTGATTTGTTTATCGATCGTCTATGTGCGACTTCTGTTATCTGTCATTTGTCATGTGTCGCCTCACGTTAAATTCAACAAGACTTTTAAGGCTAATTCTGATAGACTTTCAAGACGTAGAATTTTTAGTATTTCATAGTATTGTATTTACAACTCAGTAGCTTTTGCCAGCGGCTTTGCCCCTTGATTCTGTGGGATAAAAAGTGCCCTGTTTGTTATTCCAGGCCAAAGGAGATTGTCCAAATCTGGCTATTTGTCAATCTGTTGTGTTTTTCGTCAAAATTTCGTCAAAATATTATTCGCTTTGTTCTTTTGCATTGTGAGTGTTGAAACTCCAATTTATTGCGTGAGAAAATACAAAGTAGACACATTAGTAGGAAAACATATTTTGTATATATATTATATGAAAATAACACTAAAGGCAGGACAGCCATAAAACATTATTGCTGCAACTGCATGGTGGGTCATAGAACAGTAGGTTGATGTGCACATATAATAACTATTATTTGGTTTTTAAGCTGGGCAAGGTACCAGAAAATTATGAATCCACCTGCTAAGTTCCTTGACCATATTTTAATTACATATGAATCGGATTAATAATGCATTTTAATAGAAAAAAAATTTTTATTTCATGCATAACCAGTTTCAATAAAATGTAAAAAAGTATCTAAATATAAATCTTGATACAAAACTAAGTTTGTATCTTCATTCTTACTGATATGAACTAATAAATCAAACATATATTATTAGCTGAAGTGCTTGTTCAAAAATAGCCAAAGTCCCATACAAGTTGGTCAATCCCCTTTCATTGTAATCCCTTCTAGCAGTTTTGGTTTACTAACTTGAAGTTACTGTCACAGGAGACAGCCCCTGGACAGCATTAGCCATAGCAGCTCGCGCGAAGAACATCCAGGTGGTGGAGCTACTCCTGCAGCACGGAGCCACGGACCCTCACTGCCGCGCCATCAGGGAGTGTGCACGCCATGGCCTTACTGAGCTACTGGCGAAACTGCTGGCTACCAAGGTACTGTACATGTTATACCACCGCCTCTTTAGACGTGGGTGTCGTATACCCGATTAAGAGAGTAATATTATACATTATACCACCGCCTCTCTACATGTGGGTGTCGTATACCCGACTTATACAGTGCACATTTCTGATATCCTTTAGTCCATTTAAAGTGAGATCTTCAATCTCACTACCTTTTTTATTACCGTGGGTGTAGTATACCCGATTGAGGAACTACATGTTACTGATAATCTTGAAATGCTTAGTCCTCGATAAATGGTCTATCCAACAGAAAATGTATTAATCGAATTATTCAAATCGAACTAGTGATTCCGAAGATTAGCGCGTTCCAACATTCATATATTTTAGTGTAGAAAGACTATACAATGTGATTGGGGTGAGACTTCTAACCCGTTAAAGCTGAGTACTATATCTAATTTTATCTAATTTTAGGGGTTATACCCCTCCCCTAAAAATTATGGCTATTTTAATATTTTTTTTACTTTATGTGATATCAAAGGTTATATGCGTCGTATAAACAAACAAAAAAAACGACAAACGGTAGCTAACTAATTCATTGCTCTTCTCATATGTTTGATAATATTTTGGTGAGAAAAAAAATCATTTCTGAATATTTTTATCGAAAAAAATCACTATTTTTCAATATTTTCAATTAGGGGTTCAACCCCCATATTATTATTTTTGTCGATAAAATTAGATGTAGTACTCAGCCTTAACGGGTTAGAAGTCCCACGCCTATCACATTGTATACTTTGACTACGCTTAGACTGTATCGGCTTCGATTCCCTTTCGAAGCAACTCTTTGTGTGATCCGCAAATTGTTGATCCGGGTCTGAGTGTGATGTGCATTTAGATAGATTATAAACAGGCCGTGCAGAGTGTAGCGGGTTCGATTCCCTTTCGAAGCAACTCTTTGTGTGATTCATAAATTGTATGTTTGTAAACGCACCCACGACGCAGGAGACAAACCCAGTATGGGGCAAAAAAAAAAACTTAACACTCCATTTATCCCCCCAGGCGTACCCCGACCCTGACTACAAGTTGAACAAGTCGACGATATCGGAGGCGTTGTTCGCGGAGCGCGCCGGGGACTCCGCCCTCACGTACTCGGCGCTCTGCCCCTCCACCGCCGTCATGCTCAACTGGAGGGAGCTGCGGGCCCAGCTCGCTACTATACGGTATGTGCTATAGGGTTAGGTCATTGGGTCTTTAGTACCCTTACTATGACCTTTACCATCTCCAAAAGTGTGCGATCCTGCGGACGGCGAGCAAGGGTAGCTCGCCGCCCGACCTAAACCAGACCCGTGCGTACGGCGCGTCGCCCTCAAGGAGCCATCAGACCACCACAGATGGGGCCCAGTAGGGCTGATGCCTGATCCGAAGCTGCGGACTACCTAGCGGGTGTACCGGGGCTCCGGTGCGAAAAGCAGGAGTAGGAACGGGGTGGTTTTTAGTCAGTAAGAGTTTGACACTCCCTCTCGCTTCGCCCAAGGCGGGAGAAGTCTATGAATGATTATTAAAAAGTACCGACTGAACCCTGCTTCTCTAAAAACTAGGTTGTTTTCACATTATTCATTGTTACCAGTACCCTTAGTACGAGTTTGTTTTACGTTGAACGAAAACGAAACGAGAGCGCGTTTTTCACTCTGATTGGTTGGTTCATTCGCACTTACTAATCAGTACCTCAGTATGCGCTCTGATTGGTTGTTTCATTTGCACCGGCCAATCAGAGCTGAGAAATTATACTAAAGGTACTGGTAATTTCAACACAATCCTTCTAGACAAAAATGAACCATATCCCCCCTAAATCTAACCCCCCTCCCCCCAGCATGTCGTGGGTGCGCGCAGCCTGTCTCCGCGTGAACTCTCGCCTGTCCAGCAGCGAGGCGGCGCTGCACGGCCTGACGCGCCTCGACCTGTCCAGCAACGACCTGCGCCTGCTGCCGCCTGAACTCTTCACCATGCTGAGTCTCAGGTCAGTCGGGGAGCTTCTTCATCATCATCATCTACATATTAATATGTGATGCAAAAACTTTGGACCGCTTTTTACGAAAATTGCGCGGACGTAGGAGCATAAAAGTTGGTACACTTATAGTTTTGTGTAGAAGTGCAGAACGCTAATATTTTTCAAAAATAATGCTTATAAAGTACATTAAATCAATAAATAAAACATTACACACACATGCATAGTATCTGATCGTATTTGACAAAACGTCAAAATCGATAGACATTGCGATGATATTCTCACGTCTCATATGAAAAGAGTTTTATAAAAGAGTTTGTTTGAGTTTTAGTCAAATAAAAATTATCCTTGAAAGTATGTTAAGTGGTATTGTAAATCGTATATGGTTGAATTTCGACCACTAGGCGACCACTAGTATTAATTTATTATGTTATCGGCTTACTATTATTATTATTATGTAATCGCCGCGTCGTGGGTCGCGAAATGCTGCTCATGAATATGAGCCTCTAGCATGGCTTGAAACTAGTCGAGTTCCTCGTCAAAACAGTACGTGAGTAAGCCGATAACATAATAATTAATTTAATAATAATAATAACGCCTGGCAACACCATGACGTCAACATGGAAAAATTCTGTCTGCTTTTTATATTTATAATTTATACATTGTTTTTAAAATCAAATCAAATCAACACCGTTTCAGAACTATTTATACTACCCATAAATATTTTACAAAATCAAAAAAAAACCATTATAAAAATAATAATAAACAGTGACATCACAGTGACAGTGACAAAAATAAGAAAAACCTAATATTATATACTAAAATGAAGAAAACTATATAAAACCATGTTGACGAGAGCCAGGAGGAGACGAGGCGCACCCCCACCATCCCCGGACTCGTCGCTCAGCTCCGCCTCGCCGTCGCCGGAACCCAACCACGAACCGGTGACAGCAGTAGCGTCGAGCTCGAGCGACGAATATTTCTCCCCACCGACGTCGCCGCCACCTGTACGTCGGCCGAGGAGAGGCCGGCCACCGACGGGCTTGGGAGCCAGGGGTCAACAGACCCCGGGACGGGTCCCCGCTGCCGGTGGTTGTGCGCGGCGCATGAAATGGTCTCAAACAATAAATGAGAACGTCATGCGCGCGTACTACGGTGCTACGGAGGGAGGAACCAACCTCACTGCGTACCGTGAAAGGATGCTGTCGATGTTTCAGGTACTCGAGCCATCCGTCAACGTCTCGGCTCAACGACTCTCGGATCAGGTGCGGGTCATCCAACGCAATCGTAGATTGGATGAGGCTGCACTTGATCGGCTACGCTCAGAAGCACTGCACAACCGTGTCGTCCCCGTCCCACCACAAGAGGTGGCACAAACACCTACAGTGTCACAAAATGTGATACCAATCACTCCTACCGCTAGAGTGAAGGACGACAGGGTTGAACAAGTAAGTACTCAGTACAATGAACGACTGAGGAGTGCTTTGGAGGATGCGATTCGTGAGTATAGATTTGCTCCTTTAAAACCAAAACTGCCACGTTTGCCCATGTGTGGAAGAAATAGGGCACTGGTAAGTGCTCTGGATTCGCTACTTAAAACATATTTTGAAAGTAGCGAAAACCTCTATGATACACACTCGATTCTGTACTGTGGGGCGGTAGCAGCTTGTCGAGTGGCTAACGTCAGATTTTCGAATCTTGACGCAGCAGTCCGACCAAAACCAGCAGTACCAGCCTGGCAGTGCAGGATTGAGCGTCGTATCGGTGAGGCCAGGGTGCTTATCGGCAAACTATCCTGCTTCAGGGAGGGCAATACTCGTCCTAGAGTGATGCGCTTTGTAAGACGTGCATTTGTGGGGACTGAAACCAGTCCTCATGAATACATGTCACGTGTTACAGAGCGCATCGACTTCCTGAAGCAAAAAGTCTACGCATGGGCAAATCGTATCAGGCGATACAAAAAGCGAGTTGAGCGATATACTCAGAATCGCATGTTCCAAAGAGATCAGAGATGGGTATATAGAAATTGGGAACGATCCAACCAAGATGTGACTGATGGGCGGCGACCGGATGATGAAGCCACTAACACATTTTGGCGCAACATCTGGTCGGTGCCTGTCAGCCACACAGAGGATGACTGGATCTGTGATGTTGAGCGAGGGTGTGAAACTGTGCCAGAGATGGAGGAGGTGATAATCACCTCCTCTGATGTGAGCAGTGCAGCCTGTTCGGTCCCAAATTGGAAATCACCGGGGCCAGACGGGCTGCACAACTTCTGGCTCAAATGGTTCACCAGTTCACACGCTCGCTTAGCATCGCAGTTCCAGGCAGCTTTAGAAGCTGGATCGTTGCCCCAATTTCTAACAACAGGCGTTACCCATCTGCTCCATAAATCAGGTAGTTCCACTGAACCCAAAAATTATAGACCAATAACATGTTTACCAACGGTCTATAAACTTCTTACATCTATTTTGAGAACAAAAATAACAAAACATATTGAAAAACATTCCATTATGTCTGTATCTCAAAATGGATGTAGGAAGGGGTCTCGTGGAACTAAGGAGCTACTCCTCATTGATATGGTTGTAAGCCAACAGGTTCGTCGGTCCCGAAAGAATTTGTCTACATGCTGGATAGATTATAAAAAGGCATATGACTCTGTGCCACATACATGGCTCATGAGGGTGCTGGAGTTGTATAAAATAGATGCAACTCTACGCGCCTTCTTGCAGTCATGTATGAGGCAATGGAGTACTGTGCTTTGCTATCCGGGATGTAGACAAATCCAAGGGAGTGAAGAACCTGTAAGGATAGTGCGAGGAATATTCCAGGGTGACAGTCTGAGCCCACTATGGTTCTGCTTGGCCTTGAATCCTCTCAGTACTTTATTGGAGGCTTCAGGGCTAGGCTATCCTTTGCGGAGAAGGGGTCTAGTCATATCCCACTTACTTTACATGGATGACCTCAAGTTGTTTGCTCCAAATAACAAACAACTGATGGAACTACTGAAAATAACTGAAAAATTTAGTAGTTCCATCAGAATGGAATTTGGAGTAGATAAATGTGCGGTCATGCATGTGAAGCGAGGAGGGATTGTGGAATCTGAGGGTCTAGAACTCTCAGATTTCACAAAACTAAGAGCGCTCTCCGCAAATGATACTTACAAGTACCTGGGTATGTCAGAGGGATTAGGCATTAATGGACCGGACATGAAACAATCGTTACGGGAACGCTTCTTTGGCCGCCTGAATAAAGTGCTGAAAAGTTCATTATCAGGCGGAAACAAGGTGCGAGCCTATAACGGTTGGGTCATGCCGGTTCTGATGTATTCTTTTGGTATACTCAAGTGGACTCAGACTGAACTTGACACCCTGGATAGGCGAGTCCGAACACTGCTGACTGCAAATCGTATGCATCACCCTCGTTCATCGATCATGAGGTTGTACATCCCGCGGAAGTGTGGGGGTCGAGGCTTATTAAATGCTAAGACCCTTCATAACCGTGAGGTGTGCAACCTCAGGGAATATTTCCTGAAAGTAAACGAGGGTATGCATCGAGAAGTAGCAGCAGTGGACAATGGATTCACTCCACTATCTTTAGCAAAAGAGAACTGGCGCAAACCTGTGGTACTAACCGTCAATGACCGCAAGGAGGTATGGCATGCAAGAGCTCCACGGACGCTTCTTCCGGGCCCTACATGGACCCAGTGTAGATTTTCTGGCGTCCGTATCTTGGCTACGATTCAGTAATCTCTTTGGAGAAACTGAAGGATTTGTCTGTGCAATTATGGACGAAGTTATCCTTACGAATAACTACCGGAAATATATTATTAGGGATGGGACCGTTGACATATGTCGGGCATGTCATAGTCCTGGTGAATCCATAAGACATATAATTTCTGGTTGTGGTCGTTTGGCTAATGGTGAATATTTGCATAGACATAATCAGGTGGCCAAGATTATCCATCAGCAACTTGCTTTGCACTACCAACTTGTTGAGTTTGAGGTTCCATACTACAAGTATGCGCCCGATCCAGTTCTCGAAAACGGCCATATCACGTTGTACTGGGATCGATCTATCATCACTGACAGGACTATTGTAGCCAATAAACCTGATATAGTGGTGATAGACCGACAAGCGCGCCGCACGATGATAATCGATATCACCATCCCTCATGACGAGAACCTCGTGAAAGCTGAAAAAGATAAACAAATAAAATATCTTGACTTGGCTCACGAGGTTGTCGACATGTGGAATGTGGATTCGGCTATCGTTGTGCCGATAGTCGTGTCGGCCAACGGATTAATACCCAACAGCCTTGACAACCACCTTAGGAGGCTGGGGTTGGGCGGATGGATCAAGGGCCTGATGCAGAAGGCAGTACTCCTCGAAACGGCACGTATTGTGAGGAGGTTTCTGTCTCTGGAGCCCTAACCACCGGTGGCTTGGGCCACGCTCCCGCTACTGGTCGGCTCCTATTTTTATATTTTTAAATAATATTTTATTTTGTATGTATACTATTTAAAAATGTAAATTTAGAGAATTTTAAATAAATATAAAGAATTTAATATGTCTCACGAAAGTTACAATAGAAAAATATATTAAAAAGACATTCCAATTTACACAACATACATACATACTATTTTAACGTTCCATTTTAGCACTAAGTAAACAATGTTGTTGTAGGAACGCAAGTAATATAATACTGTTAAATTAGTAATTAATAATATTGTTTTGATACAAATTTCACAGTCATCATCATCAATTATTGACGTGTAAAAGAGTTACATTGCAAAAATAAATATCATTTATCATTATTATTTATTAATGGTCTTGACTACGCTCTACGCACTATGCAATGGCTGGGCAACTGGCTGCTGTGCAACGTGTAGTGAGTTTGATTCTCGTACAAAACGCCTTTGTGTGTTCCACAAATTGTTGTTTCGGGTCTGGGTGTCATAGAGTGCATCGAGAGACTTTTGGTATGTAACACTCATGGTAAGTGTAGAGGTTGGGATGTAATGTAAACACTAAGCTAAAGTTTCAAGGTGAGTGGCGAAAAAACATCATGCATAACGATGAGTCAGAGTTTGACAACCCTTACTCTTCCCCCTCGGTTTGTTATTTATAACCGACTAAGTCTCGACTAATCCAGACTCCTCAGTCTTTAGACTCTTCAAGATTGGTAAAGCATCGTGTGGGCTTCGGAGCAGGTGTATTAGAGGACCCAGTGCCCCTTACTTGTACTGGGGGTGGTCACCAGGGTGGATTAATGAGGTAAAAATCTCACACGCCCTAGTATTTTATCCCCAGAAAGCCCCCGTCAAAAAAGAGGCTTTTCAAGACTCTAAAAAACCAAATTTCCAAAACCCTACAGGTACTTAAACGCAGCCCAGAACAAGCTAGAACGTCTGCCCACAGCAGAAGATCCCTTCGAAGAAGATTTGGACAGCAAGAAGAAGAAAAAGAAACAGAAGAGTAGACCTGAGGTGTACTCCGCACCTGTGTTGCAAGAAGTTTACTTGCAGGTGAGGAGATTCATTAATTGAGTAGTTTCCTAGGTCAAAAATAAATTATTTTGACTTTTCATTACAATAGAATACGGCCCGTATAACCGTACTTTCATTTATTAATTTGATGACATAATAAATTTTCATCATTTTTGTTCCCATAAGTACCCGACTGCGCCAGAAGGAGGGTGAGTATTTTAGAGAAGTAAGTATGATATTTGACGCAAATATTTGATGACGTAGTAGCGATCTCCTACAAAAAATTCATAGAAAAGTATAGTTTTTGATATATCGATAAAAATATTGAATTTGACTAGTTAGAAACTACCGTACTACGTGAGGCTCAATTAGGGAAGGGTTTTAAATACATACGGTAGTCAGTTTGACCTGTATACTTCCTTTCCAAATGACCAGTCGGTTAAGTTCGGTGCTGTTTTATTTAATTTTTGATTTGATCTCGGATTGTATTGGATCGGAAACTCATAGACATAAATGAAACACTAAATAGCTCGTCTTAACTTCTAGCATTAGTGTTAGTG
This sequence comes from Spodoptera frugiperda, assembly GCF_023101765.2. Taxonomy (NCBI): domain Eukaryota; kingdom Metazoa; phylum Arthropoda; class Insecta; order Lepidoptera; family Noctuidae; genus Spodoptera; species Spodoptera frugiperda. The sequence goes on along the minus strand of NC_064235.1, from coordinate 1,146,709 downwards.
ACCATGTCAGTTTAAAAACCCATATGATGTTACCTAGGACAACCGCCTAGAAGAGCTCCCAGCATCCCTATTCCGTCTCCCCTCCTTATCGACCCTGGACGTGTCGAACAATAAACTGCGCGCGCTGCCCTCCGCGCTGTGGACCGCGCCGGCACTCCGGGACCTCAACGCCGCACTCAACCACCTCCGGGACCTCCCTACTGGACCCCAGGTACGGATACCATGTGCTTACCATCATACTGTCTTCTTTATTACGGTCCCGCCGCGCTGTGGTCACTCCGGGACTGCGGAACCTCAACGCCGCACTCAACCACCTCCGGGACCTCCCTACTGGACCTCAGGTACGGATACTATGTGCTTACCATCATACAGTCTTCTTTATTACGGTCCCGCCGCGCTGTGGACCACCCCCGCACTGCGGGACCTCAACGCGGCACTCAACCATCTTAGGGACCTCCCTACTGGACCTCAGGTAGGGATACCATGTGCTTACCATCATACTGTCTTCTTTATTACGGTCCCGCCGCGCTGTGGACCGCCCCGGCACTCCGGGACCTCAACGCCGCACTCAACCACCTCCGGGACCTCCCTACTGGACCCCAGGTACGGATACCATGTGCTTACCATCATACAGTCTTCTTTATTACGGTCCCGCCGCGCTGTGGACCGCCCCGGCACTCCGGGACCTCAACGCCGCACTCAACCACCTCCGGGACCTCCCTACTGGACCTCAGGTACGGATACTATGTGCTTACCATCATACAGTCTTCTTTATTACGGTAGCCGCGCTGTGTTCATCACTCTCAACGCGGCACTCAACCACCTCCGGGACCTCCCTACTGGACCGCAGGTACGGATACTATGTGCTTACCATCATACAGTCTTCTTTATTCCGGTCCCGCCGCGCTGTGGACCGCCCCGGCACTCCGGGACCTCAACGCCGCACTCAACCACCTCCGGGACCTCCCTACTGGACCTCAGGTAGGGATTGTGCTTACCATCATACTATTCTTGTATACACTTTATTTTATGTTATACCCCTTCATACACTTCTTCAACAGTATATTAAGTCGACGGCACTGTCATTCTTGGTATGTGTGGAGTGCAGTCGCATCTCTTAAAAAAAAACTAGAATTGTGAAACATTAAGTAAAATATTAATTAAACAAAATCAAGTTGTTTAATTCAAATAATAACAACAATACAATTGGGCCTACGGTAACTTCACTAATACAACGCAAGCAAAATTCAAATTCAAATTTGAATTTCATATTTTAGTTAATACGCAAAAATGTTATGTGTATCAAACCTATGGTATGGGTATGTGATCCTACCTTCAGCCCTTTTAACGTGATTGAGTAACAAACATACACACAAACTTTCGCATTTATAATATGTATTAGTAAAACTATGTTTGTACAGAGTAACTCAGAATGCAGCAGCCCGCAGCAGCTGGCGTCTCCCTCGGAGACTTCGCCCCAGCTCAGCGCTTCGCCCTCCATTGGAAGCGCGCAGTTCGCTATGGCTATGCAGTCGGTAAGTTACTGAGTGATGTGAGTGAGTGAGTGAAGTGAACTGAGTGAGTGGATTGAGTAATTTTTGTTTCATAAAAATCTTCATTTTAAAACTTTATATCAACACCTTCACTTGAAGACTGACTGTCATTTTTTGTCTTTGAGAGTGAATGAATAATTGAGTGAAGTGAGTGAATAAGTAAGCTCTTCTTCTGCATAGTAATCTCCACTTTGGAATGAGAAAAACAACTTTACTATAGGACTAACTGAGACACTGAATGACAATTTATTGTCTGTTAATGATATTCTTCGATAGCGTCAGCGAATAAAACTCGAAATATAGAGCAAATAAGACAATTGTGTATTTATTATAGAATAATAAAAGAAACTATAACAAAATTGCTGCGTCACCGCCGTGGAAAGAAAGAGAAGTGCGCAGCTTGGTGCGCAGCGACGCTAGCGAGTCCAGCGCCTCCAGCCGGCGGCAGCGATGTCTTGTATAGACATGTCTTTCAATATTTTGTTTGATGTTCAAAATTGTTTTATATTGGTCTAATTGAAATAAATGATTTAACTTCGGGTGGGTGATTGTATAAGTAAATAAGTGTGTGTGTGAGTGAATTAGTGAGTGCGTTAGTGAATGAATGGCTGAGTGTATGAGTGAGTCACTGAGTGAGACCCATAACAGGAACTAAAATTGATTTAAATATCAAAACAATCTTTATTCAGAAATCATCATCTCGAAGCCCGTCGATAGAGCGCAGTGAGTCGGAGGCAGCGGACGACGATGAGAACGATTCGATTCCCGTGCTGGCCAACCGCGCTGGGAATGCTGTGTAAGTATAAATATCTGAAACAAAGTTATGAAGCTCGCGAGTAATATAATTGACGGTTGATTTTCGTTTAAAGCAAGATGTCATTAGGCCATTTTTTATGGTATAAGCCGGTAAACGAGCAGACGGATCACCTGATGGTAAGCAATCGTTGCCGCCCATTGACACTTGAAACACCAGAGGCGTTACAAGTGTGTTGACGGCCTTTTGGGGGTTAGGAATTTAAGAGTTGTTGGGGGATCGGGGATTGGGAAGATTGAGAAGTGAGCAATTAGGCCTCCGGTGCTCTCACTCACACAACAAGCAAGCGTTGTTTCACGTCGGTTTTCTGTTCGGCCGTGGTATCACTCCGGTCGAGCCGGCCCAGCAGTGCCGAAGCATGGCTCTTTCACACCCCCATTACCATACAAAATGCTTAGAAATTTATCGCAATATATTATTAGAATTCAAAACGGGATATTTACCATGTTTTTCTATTTCTATGAGTTTCCGATATTTCGGCACTGTTGCAAGCGCCATGATCACGGATGAACTGGTTCATCATTCATAATATTAGTGTTAGTGACCATGTCAGTTTAAAAACTTTTGTCGAAATATGTTTTGAACCAGACTACTAACATCTTAATTCTTATCACCTTTCCCCAGTTGGTCGGAAGCGCGTCGTGCTCACACGTGGCGCGGTGTAGTCGAGGGCGCTCCGCCCTCCACGGCCCGCGGGGGCTCCGCCCTCACCGCCCTCAACCTAGCACACAATCAGTTCACCTGTGTACCCGTCGCCTTGGCCTGTAGGGCTCCCAACTTGACCAGGCTGAATATGGCGTATAATTCGCTTAGGTAAGTCAAAAATCTATATAATTGAAAATGTATGTGAGCACGTAACTTCAGAACTACTCGACCAAATTGGATAAATTTCTATTTGCATAAAGAGGTAATATTTGTTTTGATTGTTTGTTTGCGTTGAATAGGCTCCGAAACTACTGAACCGATTTAAAAAATGCGATAAAAAATCATGACATATCACAAGGGGATCGGGGATCTTTATAGTGTATTAATTTTTCGTCAAATCGTAAATTAACGTTTCGTCTGATTTTTAAACAAAGTCTTGAAAATTTCCTAAATGAAACAGATTTTTTTCTGCACTTGATGACAGAAGTCGCACATAGATGATCGATGAACAAATCAACGGATGACGTCATAAATCCTACATCGCATGAAGTTTACATGCGAATAAACACGGATAGAAAATCCCAACGAACAACAGTTGGGCAGAAAGCCCGCCAGACACGATCACCTCGCCTGGTCGGAGGATACTGCTTTACTTAGGGAGCTTTACTCTCTGTTCCCTGAAAATAATTTATCTATATTTTTTTGTCGTGTCAGTTATTGTAAGTAAGTAATAGATGGATGGAAGGAGATTTTGTCGGAATGCCAGAAGTACTACGAGGGGAACTTATGAATGCTGTTAATTCCTCTTTAATTATGTTTTAGTTATGTATGTAAGTTGCTATAATTGGATACCGATCTACCGTTGTAACTTTTGAATTAAATAAATAAAGAAATTGATATTTTTTTCATTATTTCGCAGATCTATGTCCTATGTGACGTCATACCCTACTAGTCTACGGCAATTGGATCTTAGTCACAACGAGATTACATGCTGGCCCAGTTTGCCGCAAGTAAGTACTCTATGTTGTAGTTATAATAAGGTTGTATTTCGTTTGAAAGAGCTGTTTTTTTGTATGGAATCGTGTTTGTTGGACGATGTTGTTACAAATGCACGGTGGACGCGGTGACTGGACAACCGGCAAATAACGTGTAGCGGGTTCGATTCCCGTTCGAAGCAACTCTGTGTTATCCACATTTGTTGTTCCGGGTCTGGGTGTGATGTGTATGTGGATTTGTATGTTTGTCACACGACACATCTACAACAATCCTAATGTGAGGAAAAGTTTTAAAAAAATAAAAAGTAAAAATGCATGATGTATTAAAACTGTAGTACAAAAGAGAACGCTTAATAAGACATTTAATTGCCGGTAAAAATGGCGTCGCTGTACAATTGTGATAGCTGTTTATTTTTTATTGCGATTATTTCGATGATTTATCATACTAGTAACAACTCGATTCTTAATAACACTTTTTAAACTAACAGCCTGAACGAGAAATTCAGCCATTCAATCAAATGGCTAGTCAGTCAGTTGAATGACTAATTAAACTTATTGAAATATAAGTAAAACTACGTGAAAACAGTTTAGAGCTATATTGTTTTATTTCAAACTAGCGACCCGCTCCGGCTTCGCACGGGTGCAATCTTGATACTAAATATACTACAGAAAAACTGTGTAACGTTGTATACATATAAAAACATAGCAGCCCGCTCTGGCTTCGCAAGGGTATAACATATATAGCCTATGTCACTCGCTGAAAAAATGATTAAAGTCGATCCAGTAGTTTTGAAGAGACACACACACACACACTTTTTTAGTTTTATAACAACAGTATTACTAACCTATTAAATTAATATACAACAAAACTAGTTGGCAACACATAAATTACTTGAAATAAATGTTTTGACTGTTTCCAGGTGGAAAGTTTCGGTTCGACGGAGGGGGATCCGTTGGCCTGTTTCTGCCCCAACTCGGGCAACAATGTGAGGTCCCGACCTCGCTCCGGAGGCTCCGTGAGGTCCCAGCTACTCAGCGCTGCATGTGTCGCCAGGAGACACCTCAGGCTGGAGGGACTGAGGACGTTAGTGAGTAGAGAAGTTGTTGTTGGTATTAAATAGGGGTGACGGGGAATGGGGTTTGAAATAGGGGACGGGGGTTGAGGAGAATGTGTGTGAAATGAGATGATTGTTTGAAGGAAATGGCAGGGAGATAGTGTAAGTGAAGTGGAAGGCGAGAAAAAAGAGATGGAGGGGGAGGAACTTTACCTCTAACTCTCTGCGCTACCCCCTCCCTCTTTACGCTCCAAATGATCTTCCTGATAAATATCTATGATACTATGAATGTTTTGGACTATTTACATACTACAAGAACTGGTATTTATAATTTGACTACACGATGCGTGGTCTGGCTGTCATCAAACTGATTGGTATTTATAATTTGACTACACCGCCTGCCACGCAACGTGTACCAGGTTCGATCCTCGCACGGAACAACTCTTTGTATGATCCACAAATTGTTGTTTCGGGTCTGTGTGTGTTGTGTATGTGTAGACTACACATGACAACCAAACCCGAAACTTGTATGTTAAAAAAAATCTGTTTGTTCCAGATCCTAGCCAATAACCTCCTGACTCGTATCCAACTGACGACAGACGACGATGGACTGTCGTCAGCTGCACAGGAGGACTCCACTACTGACGATGACGATGAATGGGTGAGATTTAGGGATGAAAATGATAGTGCTTTGGCCCCGATACCGGATATTCGGTTAGCTGCGAGGCCGGATATCTGGCTACCAAATATTCGGCCGCTTATGGCGTTACAAGCACGCGTAAACTACTGAACTGATTTTGATGAAACTTGATACAGAGATAGACTAGACAACGAGATAGGATATAGACATAAAGAACATTTTGTATTCCTGCGAAAAAGCGCGACACGGATGAGTTTAGGGCGAACGACAGAACGACAGAATTCAGTGCGAACGGTATCGCGAGAAAAATCTAGTGATATATTTATTTATTTTAAAATTCTAACACCCCCTCTCACCTCGCTCAATGCGGGAGAAGACATTTAATGAAAAAAATAATTCTTCTTTAAGACGTTAGCCTAGCTTGAAACTAATCGAGTTACCCCGTCATCAAATTCTTAATAAGCCGATAAACATCAATAATTGACTTCTCTCCCCCCACAGAACACAGGCTCCCCCCTCAAAGGCCGGCTCCTGTTCCCCCTACTCTCGATGCTGGACGTCTCGTGCAACCTGCTCCGCGGTATACCACCAGCTATACATGAACTCACCAACTTGTCCGTACTCAACATCAGCGGGAATAAAGGTTAGTGACGTTTTATAGACTTTTGTAAGTGTGTGATGGTTTTTTGTATGTTTTTGGTGGAATTGTGGGGGGTTTTGTGACTTTCTGGTGATGTTTGAGGGGTTTTAGTGATTTTCTTATAGCTTCTAGTGACATGATTTTATTTTATTTGGGAAACAAACAGAATTATGTACAACAATTACATGCAATTTAAATAATACATAGTCCAAAATAGTGTCCACATGAAAATATACCTTAACGCCAAATCCAATTCAATCAAACATGAGTGAAAACATTCAGTGTATGAATTCATATATGAAAACGCCTGTTTAAAAAACCACTTAATTAATATATAATAAGGATTAAATACTTAAATACGTAATAACTAATAAGGATTAAGTCACACTACGGGGCAGGAGGCAAACACTGATGGTGACTCTGTGGTGATATTAAGGGGATTTCGTGACTTTTTGTTAGTTTTTGGTGATTTTTGCATGATATGACTTTTGGTGACTTCCTGGTGACGTTATGTGGCTTTTTGGTGATCTATGGGGTTTTTAGTGACTGTTCGTTACTTTATGGTGAGAGTGAGACTTGACTGACCTATGACAGTCAATCAGTGTACCCAAAACAGAGGATTCTTCCAGGCCTACTTGAATTTTGATCTTATTTATCATACTCCCCGTGTGTTACTCTGTGTAAGATGGTGAAAGATAAAGAATGAGTGTGTGAGAAAGAGAAAAGTGTGTGATAGAGAGAAAAAAGAGTGAGTGAAAAAGTATGAGGCGAGCAAAGTATGTGAGTAAGAGAGAAAGAGAGAGAAAGATAACGAGATATTTGTCTGTCTACCTATCACCGTAACTAGTCTAGTCTACTAAGACACCGTAACTCCAAAACAGATAGACCGACATAAACACAATACATATTTGTATTTATTAATTAATATATTATTAACAGATATAACAGACCTCCCCCCACAAATGGGCCTCCTATCCCGCCTGTGGAACCTCAACACGGTGGGGTGTTCCCTCCAAGACCCTCTGCGCTCCATGTTGCAATGTGGTCGGTATAAGAGCATGGATATAGTGGGGTACCTCAAATCCGTCCTCCAGGAGGCCCGGCCGTACACGAGAATGAAGCTTATGTTCGTTGGATTACAGGTGAGATTCGGTTGGCTATTGTTTTTTTAGGATGCTACCATACAAATCGAACGATAGACGATAGTCCACAACGAAGTTATGAATTTTTCCATTCGCGCCGCCGTGCGAATCAAAATTAGGTAGATACTGGTACTAGGCGATCAGATTTACAGAAGCAATGTTTCGTAATATTAGCGAGTGACCCTTGTAGTGTTGTCACACAATTATATGATTTGAAATCTGGGACCATGCGACACCAAGTATTTGATGCCAATTTTTTTAAAACATATTTTAAGCTAAAGCTCCGTGTAGAATTTGATGTATGTATATGGTAATTTTGTTACACGTTGTATATGTTTTGTTTGTATATACCCAGGGTATCGGCAAGACGAGCTTACTGGAATGTCTGAGGCAAGAGTCTTCTATACAACATCGAAGGAAACCTACGGAGGTATGTCACATTGTATTTTTTACATAAAACTACATTCACATTGTTTTAAAAGATTAGGTAGGCACTTTGGAACGAGCACCTTCAGCAGCTTCACTGACGGATAGACTGACAGACTATTATTCATTTTTTTAATTGTTGACATTTTATAAGATTCATAGCAATTGGCGTCTCATTGTCTCTGCCTACCCCCATGGGAGATAGGTGTGATGCTATGCATGGTTGTATATATTTTGTTAACATTTCATAAAGTACCTATTTATGGTTTAATTGGAATAAATGATGACTTTGATTTGACTTTCACATACTATTATTTGCAAACATATTTTATTTGTATAATTTCAATTTTAATCTAAAACAGGGTAGACAGAATGTGCTTAATAATATCACCCAATAATACAATGTTATACCCAGTTTTCATTAGTGGTGTTATATATCCCATGTAATAAGGGATGAGTCTGTTACCAAATACCGATTTTAAATTACAGACTCCACGCCCTGTGCTATAACAGAGAATATGGAAAAACTCAAAAAGCAATACTTTGGCCTTTACTTGAGGAGTATAAGGAGGGTAGGGAGGCCTTTCCCCTGCAGTGGACGATCATGGTTGAAATATAAATCTAATACTTTGCCCGAACCGGGAATCGAACACTGCTTTGCACTCACCGTTGCGACAAACTGGACTAACTACTACTTTGTCTATTTTGCCCAGCACTGGGCAAAGCGTATGGGCAACAAGTCGTCCCGCCGCGGCAACGTGTCCACTGTGGGGGTGGACATCGGCACCTGGGTGTATGAGAAGCATCGCTCCACGCGGGGACCCATCACTTTCCGCACCTGGGACTTCGGGGGGCAGCAGGAGTGAGTATTGACAATCTATTTATCTATATAGAGGTTTACAATTTTATAGAGAGATTAAGATAGCACTGGTGAGATTCAGGGTGCTTTTCCACCAGAGATGTCCTCTACGAAGATGTGATAGCTAAGCTATGAAAGTATGTGACCGTTTCCACTGATAAATAATCTATGTAGCTGTGTGAGGAAGATGTGCAGCTCGAGTATGTGATGTATCGATAGTAGGGAAGCAATCCATAGCACACATCTTTCCATATAAAAAACATAACTTAGCTGAGTCCGTTTCCACCAATGCTAAGCTATGTGTACAAATGAATATGATTGGTGGAAGCCACGTAGCATAGCACATCTCTGGTGGAAAAAGCTGTTTTGTAGGAAAAAGGCTATTACAAAACAATAATTGTGTTATCGGCTTTAAGCCGATAACATAAATACGCACGTAAAGGTGCTCCCACACAGCGGTTATATAACGTTATATACAACAATGTGTAACAATATAATATTTGCAATAGCGTGTAACATACTCTACAACTACTTATAATTTGTTTAAACACAAATGTTAAGTCAGTCTCTAACGTTATACAACTGCTGTGTGGGAGCACCTTAACTGTTTGACGAGGAACTCGACTAGTTTCAAGCCATGCTAGAGGCTCATATTCATAAGCAGCATTCCGCGACACACGACGCGGCGATTGTCGCGCTGCTACTCTGAGTGATTGTAACAGTTACGTGAGTAAGCCGATAACATAATAATTAATTTAGTATGTCTCACGAAAGTTATAATAAAAAAAGCTATTATAAATATTGAATCTCACAAAACAGGTATTATGCGACCCACCAGTACTTCCTCTCCCGGAGGTCTTTGTACCTCGTGGTGTGGAGGGTCACGGACGGGAGGAAGGGACTCGCCGGCGCACTCAACTGGCTCAGGTATATATGCAACGCCACGCCTTTTATCCCCGAAGGGGTAGGCAGAGGTGCACATTACGGCACATAAATACCACTGTATGATGTATGCTCACTTTTCAACATTTGTGTTATAAGTCCCATGTAATAGGTAGTGAGCCTATTGCCATATACTGGGCACAATTCCAGACTTCGTGTTACTACTAAGACATTTTCGAAAAACCGAGAAAAGCCCAGCAATACTTGGCTCGACCTGAGAATCGAACCCGAGAGCCCTAAGTTCCGCAATCTGGGCTCATTAGATAGATCTATTTCTCCTGATGGTTAAAACTTACATGAAATACAAATAGCATGTTTTTTCCGAAACTAAGTAAAATTATTATTAATGATGTATTGGCAGATCTATACAAGCTCGCGCTCCGGGTTCGCCTGTCATCATGGTAGCTACACATTACGATCAAGTTGCTAACGTAAGTATATAAAAACAATCCCTAACTCCTTAACCCACAAAAAGCCGGCAACGCAGTAACTCCTTTAGAGCTATGGATGTCCTTATCCGTGTGCGGCAGCAATTGCTTACCATCAGGTGTTACGTCTGCTCGTTTACCACTATTTATCTAGCCTTTTATGAGGGCCGCCGATTGTCTTATTGGCACGGCAAAATATGTAGATTTTTTTGAGACACTCAAGCCACAACCTTCCTCACCTCTACAACTCCTGTGCACCAGGATCTACAGTAGATACAACCATGAAAACACCGGAACACTGAAGTCCAAATGTCCCAGGGACATGAATGACTGTCTTGGATCCCGCAACGAAATAAATCAGAACATAATTATTAGAATAGAAGAAAAAGCATAACATGTATACGTTTAAAACTCAAGAAATTCTTCATTTATTTTATTCTTTTTAATATTTCTTCTTTCTTCCTTCTAGAGCAATCTCCCAGAGAGTGAGAGTCCGGAGGTCCTCCAACGCCTGATCAGGTCTTCCATTATGGGCGCTCCCGATGCCGACAAACTTGGACTGCCTCGCGTACTGGATTCTGTTGAGGTAAGTACAACAGGCAGACAGTACAACAGTATCCATAGTTTAGGAGGAGAGAGGAGGGCAAAGGCAGTGCCGGCGTTAGGAGGGGGCGTGATGGGGCGATGGCCCAGGGCGACAAATTCTGGGGGCGCCAATGCCGCCGCCGATGGGATCCGCAAAAAACTAACACTTGATATTGCTTCCCTCAAGTGGGCGCCACAATATTTTCGCCCGGGGTGTCAGTGGCCCTTACACCGGCACTGAAGGAGCTTATCTGTTTGGCCTGTATGTATGTCTGTATGTTTGTGTACGACTATCTCACGATTGGCCGAACTGATTTTGATGCGGTTTTTAGAAAACTATGTGTTACAAATAGGTGCAAGTTTTACTACAATAACTGGCTTTGAATTCAAGTGTAGGAGAGCCATGCTTCGGCACTGCTGTGCCGGCTCGACCGGAGTGATACCACGGCCGAGCAGTACACCGACGTGAAACAACGCTTGCGTTGTGTGAGTGAGGTTACCGGAGGCCCAGTTACCCCCTTCCCAATCCCCGATTCCCCAAAAACCCTTAAATTCCTAACCCCCAAAATACCGCCAACGCACTTATAACGCCTCTGGTGTTTCTTGCTTACCATCAGGTGATACGTCGGCTCAATTACCAGCTTACACCATAAAAAATCCTACGATTTGGGTTATATAGTTTTGACATTGAATTAATAAATATTTATTGAGATTTTATTAGATTGAAATTGCATTTGCTAAAGAGAAATGAGGGTAGTTACATTATGCTGAATGTAATTGTCTGTACATGTGTGTACGTATGCTTGTTACAGGTATCCTGCAGCACTCGACACAACATCAGACTACTAGCTGACATCATCTACTCGGTAGCATTCAGTGTCAAACCACCAGGTAAGCAACTTTTAATCATCATCACATCAACAGCCTATATGTGGCCACAGCTGACCAAAGGCGTAGCATTAATCACCACGCTGGCTCATGAGCATTAGTATTGACTATTCTACTTTATGCAACGCAGTAGGCATTTTTAAACGAATTAAAAAAATCTCTCTCGGGGGATCTCAGTTTGACCGAACGCGTCTGGCTTAACCGATTTTGATGCGGTTTTCTTAGAAGACTTAGAAGAAAGTTTTAGGTATATTACGTGACTTAAAAAAGGAGTAGGTTCCCATTAAAAAAAAAAGTTATTTTAATAAAACTCTGCCACACTTGGATTGTCTCCCGTATCGTGTGTGTGTTTACAATCATACAATTTCACATAAATGACACCCAGACCCGAAACAACAATTTGTGGATCACAAAAAGATTTGCTTTGTGCAACGTGTAGCAAATCGAATCCGCTGCACGTTGCACGGCTGATGGTGATGATGATAATAATGTGAAATTTATAAATTATTATTATTACTTACATATCCCCCCCATCCATTATGAATATATCCCCCCCTCCCCCCAGGCAGTAAGGAGCCCCTGCTAGAGCAGCGTATCCCGGCGACGTACCTGGCGCTGGAGGAGTGTGTCACCTCCCTCGCGGCCGACCTCCGGGAGCCGGTCCTCCGGCATGACGAGTATAGGAAGCTGGTGGGTATACTGTCTGTCTGTCTGTTTAGCTGTTCTAAGAAAAGTTAATTAAAAGGAAAGAAACAAAATTCTTCATTAATATAATATGTTATCGGCTTACTCATGTATCTGTTTGAAGAGGAACTCGACTAGTTTCAAGTCATGCTAGAAGCTCATATTCATGCTCACATTCTTGTTGGGTAGCAGCGCGACAGTTGCCGTGTCGTGTGTCGCGGAATGCTGCTCATGAATATGAACCTCTAGCATGGCTTGAAACTAGTCGAGTTCCTCGTCAAACAGTTACGTGAGTAAGCCGATAACATAGTAATTAATTTAGTACGTCTTAGAAACTACACATAACTCGGAAAAAGTCTCATTAATACTTGCTGTTGCTAAGTTTCGAGCCCGCACCCTTATGCATGAGAATCGGACGTCTTAAACCTCAAGGCCACCACATTTCTTCAATTATTTAATTATTTCTTTTGTCCCAGGTAACTCAATACATGCAACAGAAGAATCATCGCATGTTCCGTGATGCTGCAGAGTTGCATCAAGCTACTATGTTCCTGCATGAAAACGGTACGACATAACTAAAACTTACACAAAATTAGGAACGGGGTGGTGTTTAGTCAGTAAGAGTATGATACTCCCTCTCGCCTGGCACAGGGCGGGAGAAGTAATTGGATGATTTCCCCCTTTTAAAAAAAGTTTGATGGGAAACAATAAAAATAAAACTAATGATTATACAAAAATAGTATCTTCGGGAAAGTTGTTTGTAATCATGAGTATAATCACGTGTTTAAATATCGTTCACTAATTATCAGTCACCCTATACACTAACTATTCTAAATAGTTTAATGCTTATAATAAAAATCTGATTTCTTTGACTTTATTATCTCTACTTTGAATATCGGAAACTCATAAAAATTGAAAAACATGGTAATATAATATATCCCGTTTCATGTTCCAATTCTTTGACTTTATTTTAAAAATACATTTTCACACTCAATGTTCCCTCCTCAGGCGTCCTCCTGCACTACGACGACGCGACCCTCAAGGAGCTGTACTTCCTGAAGCCGCAGTGGCTGTGTGATGTACTGGCGCACGTCGTCACCGTCCGGGAGATCAACCCGTTCGCCAACAATGGTAAGCAACGCTAGGCGAGGACTGGAATTAGATGGGTCATTATAACAACGACGCGACCCTCAAGGAGCTGTACTTCCTGAAGCCGCAGTGGCTGTGTGATGTACTGGCGCACGTCGTCACCGTCCGGGAGATCAACCCGTTCGCCAACAATGGTAAGCAACGCTAGGCGAGGACTGGAATTAGATGGGTCATTATAACAACGACGCGACCCTCAAGGAGCTGTACTTCCTGAAGCCGCAGTGGCTGTGTGATGTACTGGCGCACGTCGTCACCGTCCGGGAGATCAACCCGTTCGCCAACAATGGTAAGCAACGCTAGGCGAGGACTGGAATTAGATGGGTCATTATAACAACGACGCGACCCTCAAGGAGCTGTACTTCCTGAAGCCGCAGTGGCTGTGTGATGTACTGGCGCACGTCGTCACCGTCCGGGAGATCAACCCGTTCGCCAACAATGGTAAGCAACGCTAGGCGAGGACTGGAATTAGATGGGTCATTATAACAACGACGCGACCCTCAAGGAGCTGTACTTCCTGAAGCCGCAGTGGCTGTGTGATGTACTGGCGCACGTCGTCACCGTCCGGGAGATCAACCCGTTCGCCAACAATGGTAAGCAACGCTAGGCGAGGACTGGAATTAGATGGGTCATTATAACAACGACGCGACCCTCAAGGAGCTGTACTTCCTGAAGCCGCAGTGGCTGTGTGATGTACTGGCGCACGTCGTCACCGTCCGGGAGATCAACCCGTTCGCCAACAATGGTAAGCAACGCTAGGCGAGGACTGGAATTAGATGGGTCATTATAACAACGACGCGACCCTCAAGGAGCTGTACTTCCTGAAGCCGCAGTGGCTGTGTGATGTACTGGCGCACGTCGTCACCGTCCGGGAGATCAACCCGTTCGCCAACAATGGTAAGCAACGCTAGGCGAGGACTGGAATTAGATGGGTCATTATAACAACGACGCGACCCTCAAGGAGCTGTACTTCCTGAAGCCGCAGTGGCTGTGTGATGTACTGGCGCACGTCGTCACCGTCCGGGAGATCAACCCGTTCGCTAACAATGGTAAGCAACACGTATTAGATGGGTTAGATTTATGATTTTCCTTGTGCGAACTGCTAGGGAGTGGAACTCCTTGCCGGAGTCTATGTTTCCTGATGGGTATAACCTGGGTGTCTTCAAAGCCCGAGTGAATAGGTTGCTTATGGGCAGACGTGCTCCATCGTAGGCCGCATCATTACTTACCATCAGGCGAGATAGCGGCCAAACGTCGACCCATTAAATGTAAAAAAAAAAAATATTGTAACTTTCGTGAGACATACCAAATTAATTATTATGTTGGCTTACTCACGTACTGTTTTGATGAGGAACTCGACTAGTTTCAAGCCATGCTAGAGGCTCATATTCATGAGTAGCATTCCGCGACACACGACGCGGCAATTGTCGCGCTGCTACTGATACGGGTTAGATTTATTAAAAAGTAATGTTTGCTGCTTAGGAGTTAGTAAAGTAGCTTGGGAGTGAGTAGGTTAAGCAATGCTAGCTAAGGTCGGGTTCTGATTGGTGACCGTTTCTTGTCAAGATTTAGCCTGCTTTTCCACCAGAGATGTGCTATGCTACGTTGCTGTGGATGCGTTTGGATTCCACCAATCATATTCGTTGGTACATCTTAGCTTAGCGCTGGTGGAAACGGACTCAGCTAAGCTATGTTTTATATTTTTATGTTGTTTTTATCATAATTATTAATTTTATGTTTATTGTTTTTTTTTTCTTCTTTAATGGTGCAAATAAACTGTTTTTCTTTCTTTCTTTATATATTTTTAAGATGCGAGCTATAGATGTGTGCTATAGATGCGTGCTATAGATGCGTACTATGGATGCATGCTATAGATGTGTGCTATGGATGCGTGCTATGGATGTGTGCTATTAAAAATAAAACTAATGAGTATACAAAAAAAGTTTCTTCGGGAAAGTTGTTTGTAATCATGAGTACAATCACGTGTTTAAATATCGTTCACTAATTTACCAGTCACCCTATATATATATAAATAAAAAATTGAGAACCTCTTCCATTTTGGGAAGTCGGTTAAAAAGCATGTAATTTTTTTTTATTTGATAGAAACTAATGCTTGACTACAATCCCACCTGATGGTAAGTAGTGATGTAATCGATGATGGTGAGGCGCACTAGTTTATTAAGGCCGCGAACGCACAGGCAGGTGGCTTGCTTAGCGCCTAGGGGGTCGTCACCTAGCGAGTAGCCCTGTAAAACGAACGTTCTAAAATGAACATGGATGCACGCCAAGCGACTACCTAGGCGCTAAGCGCGCAGTGCAGCCGGTCGCGTTCATTTTAGAACGTTCGTTTTACAGGGCTACTCGCTAGGTGACGCGCTAGACACTAGGCGCTAAGCAAGCCACCTGCCTGTGCGTTCGCGGCCTAAGAGCCTATTCTCTCTAGACTTGAAGATACATTATTGTATGCCCATCTTTCTTTATCCAGGCATAATGAAGATAGAGGACCTGGCCCACGTGTTCAAAGCATCCCCGATGCTGGCGCGAGGCGACGAGGCGAGCTCCCTGGGCGTGTCCCTGCTGAACAAGTTCGAGCTGGCGCTGTGCTGGGACGCGCGGCTCCTGCTGGTGCCGCCGCTGCTGCCGGCGCTGGAGCCTGCCACTCCTCAGGTGAGGCCACCCATCCGTTTCTATGCCTTGGGTTGGGGGTTGCTTAACTTGAACCAGACCCGTGCGTGCGGCGCCGAGCGTTCCGCGCGCGCCTCAAAGAGCCATCAGACCACCACAGATGGGGCCCAGTAGGGCTGATGCCTGATCCGGAGCTGCGGACTACCTAGCGGGTTTACCGGGGCTCCGCCGGCTCGAAAAGCAGGAGAAGGAACGGGGTGGTTTTTAATCAGTAAGAGTCTGACACTCCCTCTCGCCTCGCCCAAGGCGAGAGAAGTCATTGGATGATTTTCCCCCCTCAAAAAAAAACAGGTGAGGCCACCCATCCATTTCTATGCCTTGGGTTGATGCTTAACTTTTGGTATTTTTTGTTGTTCTGTTGGCTGGTCGTACAGTGATGGTAGCCGCCGCTGCTGCCGGCGCTGGAGCCTGTCACTCCACAGGTTGGTCACCCATCCTTTTCTATGCCTTTTTTATGGGACAAGCCGGTAAACGAGCAGACGTTTCACCTGATGGTAAGACCAGAGGCGTTACGAGTGCGTTGCCGGTTTCTTGGGGGTTAGGAATGTAACGGTTGTTGGGGAATCGGGGTTTGAGAAGATTGGGGAGGGGGAATTGGGTTTCCGATAACCTCACTTACACAATGAAACACAACGCAAGCGTTGTTTCACGTCGGTTTTCTGCTCAGCCGTGGTATCACTCCGGTCGAGCCGACCCAGCAGTGCCGAAGCATGGCGAGCCCACACTTCTATGCCTTGGGTTGGGGATGCTTAACTTTTGGTATTTTTTGTGTTTCTTTTTTATTGGCTGGTCGTACAGTGATGGTAGCCGCCGCTGCTGCCGGCCCTGGAGCCTGCTACTCCTCAGGTTGGTCACCCATCCGATTCTATGCCTTGGGTTGGGGATGCTTAACTTTTGGTATTTTTTGTGTTTCTTTTTTATTGGCTGGTCGTACAGTGATGGTAGGTTGTATACATTTTGTAGGCAACTCTATTGTTTCCGTGGGTGTCATATGCCTGAGTTTGAGATATTATAGAGGTCGAGCATTTTTAAAATCTATTCATTTATCCGTTGTTTTATAAGCCATGATAGTAGAGAATACAATCCCGGGATCCCGAATCTCGGGATCCCGGGATCCCGGCCGTTTTCTTGACCCGAAAATCCCGGGACTGTACTTGGCTAATCTCGGGATTTTTAGGATTGACATTAAAGGAAAAGTTACAGCTGGAAATTGATAAGAGTATGAATTCCCCAGATCCTAAAGTACAAATACAAAATGAATCAGGGTTGGCAAATAGTATTAGACGTGAAATGAGCCTGTTCGAAAATGGAGGAACTCGTGGATATCACTTAGAAATAGCAAATAAATATCTAATGTCTATTCCTCCAACCAGCGTAGAACCTGAGCGAGCGTTTTCAGCTGCTGCTTATATTGGCAATAAACTACGAAGCAGGCTTGGAAGTGAAACGTTGGATGCTTTGATATTCCCGCGATTGTATTTTCGAAATTCTAATTAGTTTTGTTGTGTTGTCTTTTAAATTTCTTGCAAAAGTATTTTGATTGTTTTGTCAATTTTCGTTTCGTACTGTATTGTGTTGTGATGTGATTTATATTGTGCAACGATATTAAAATCATTTTTTTTAAATAACTCAAGTTCTGTTTTCATTTGAGCCCAATTAGAAACCACAAAGTCTAATCCCGGGATAGCCCCGGGATCCCGGGATTACACATTTAAAATCCCGTAATCCCGGGATTGAAAAACATGCTCGGGATTGTATTCTCTACATGATAGGCAAGCTTACTTTGGTTTAGCTAATTTTGGTTTTTCTATGATTTTATGTTTATAAAGAGAATAAATAATATATTACGTTAGACTGTGATATTTTTTTCTTCATTCGAGTTACAAATCTTTTAGTAGCTAATGATTTAGTCATTATTTAATGTAATGTTTTTAATGAAACTTAACTATTGAGTTTCAAACAACCTGTATAACTATAATTTTATTGTAACTTTCGTGAGACATACTACATTAATTACTATGTTATCGGCTTACTCACGTAATGTTTTGACGAGGAACTCGACTAGTTTCAAGCCATGCTAGAGGCTAGAGGGTCAGCATAGGAGAATATGAGCCTCTAGCATGGCTTGAAATTAACATAGTTGAAGTAATCGAAACAATGTAACCAAGTATTGTATTGTGAACCTGATTGAAAAAGAGTAACCTATGGAGTTTCTTGCTCGTTCTTCTCCATAGGAATCTACACTTTGGAACGAGCAAATAGACCAACTAGAGGACTGACCGACAGACAGACGTTATTAAAATTATTATATTTGCTTTGACGTTCAAAAGTGACTTCCTGGTCTATTTGAAATAAATGATTTTGACTTTGACTTTAACATAATAATTAACCTGTATAACGTCAGTTCATCATTTATCTCCCCTCAGCTGCCAGTCCGCTCCCGTTCCTGGAGCAGTTCCAACCGCGGCACCCCCCGCCGCGCCTGGCCTCCGATGCTCACCCCTCTACCCGACAGCAGGGGGACTGACTCCC
Source organism: Spodoptera frugiperda (assembly GCF_023101765.2). Classification (NCBI taxonomy): domain Eukaryota; kingdom Metazoa; phylum Arthropoda; class Insecta; order Lepidoptera; family Noctuidae; genus Spodoptera; species Spodoptera frugiperda. The sequence continues at coordinate 1,128,050 of NC_064235.1, read as the reverse complement.
CTACACTGATACGTGAGTAAATTGTTTTTATATTTTTGTTTGTTTGTTTGTATGTATGTTTAGAGATCAAAAATTTGTGATTTTTATCGGGGAATAATAATGTTACTTGTATTAAGGATCGGATTTTCGATACATTATTCAGTTTATAAATAACATGCCTGATGATAAGCGATCAGCGCCGCCCATGGACACTTGAAACATCAGACGAGTAACAGATGCGTTCCCGACCTTTCAAAAAGGAGTGTGCTCTTTTCTTGAAGGGTTGAAGGTCGTATCAGTTCGGAAATACTGCTGACGACAACTTGTTTTGGAAACCCGATTTCAAATCACGCACCGGGAAACTGATCTTTGGGATCATGCATACGGTATCCGATATATCCAGATCAAGTATTGGGAATCCAATCCCAACTCACGCATCGGGAATCCGATACTATTCAAGCTCACATGCATGTATTTTTTTTTTCATTCTGTATGCTGTACACTTTCTTATTCTTATTCTAAATAGGTATATTTTCTACTAGTCAAATTCAATACTTTTTTAGAAACGTCATAAACGATATTTTCCATGAACTTTGTATGAAATACTCTATTATAACGTCATCAGATTTTGACGTCAAATAGCAGACTTATTTCTAGAAATTTAGCTAGAAAACATCGAAAATTAACCCGTTGTCTGTCGGAACGCAAATCTACGCGAGACACAATGTGTTTTCTATTGTGTCTTATATACCGACATACAAGTGGTTAAGTAGTTCATCAAATTTACGTATGCATGAGAGTGTGATTATTTTTGAATATTGTATTGTATTGAAAAGTTGTAATAATTTATTTTGGACCCAGTCATCATCCCTATTCCCCCCTAAACTTGCAGAGGACAGCGCCCCCAAGCTATGTGTCTCCGGGCGGGGGGGCCGCCCCCTGCGGCGCCTGCTGCTACTGTCGTACGTGCCGTGCGGGTTCTGGCCGCGCCTGTGTGCGCGACTACTGGCCGACCAGCAACTCGCTGACGCTCCATACTCGCTGTATAAGCTGCCCGCTGAGGTACGTTCTAGTGTCTAAGGGTTCGTTCACACAGACCGGCTCGGAGAGCATCGGCGCGCATTTTTCTTTTCACACAAACCGGATCATATACGCTTGGAGTCGGTCGCTTAGAGTCGCCAACTATTTCACATACACCGGCTAGAAGCGGATGCGCTCGGAGCCGATAGGCTGCACGAGCGAGAAAGAGCACGCGATCGGAGCCGATCAGCTCCGTTTATTATTTCACACCAAGCGCCGTCAAGCATTTTTAAACAAAAAATCAGTGCACATTAAAAAATAAACCTTAATACAAATGCTTAAATCTCTATTTTCAACGTGACAAAAATTTGCTCTCCTCTCCGAGCCGGTCTGTGTGAACGGACCCTAAACACACTATGCCGAACGTACGCCACCGAAGTTCCGCGGCTGATTTTACGTTCCAACGTATTCGGCTGATATGACACACCATAAGTGCCGAACTTACGCGGCAGAAATTCAGTTGCGCGATTTTGTGCGTATATTCTTCTATAGTCGATTGATTTCTTGTTCTACAGAATACGTTGCTACCAAATTGCCACTGAACTTACGCCATAATGCAACGTAATTTCGGCATAATATATCACCAGTAATTCAAATAGCATTGCAGGCGTAATCATGCCCAACTTCGATCGCGTATCCTCGGCATAGTGTGTTTAGACTCTTAGGATTTTTTTGTGTTATAAGTCGGTAAAAAAGCAGACGGATCACCTGGAGGTCTACTCTAATTCAACGAAAAGCCAATTTCCTTCGAAACTACAATTCCGTTTATTGCGAACCTTTGTAAACAAAAATGAACAAATGAAATGAAGATAAATAAATAGGCTTTGATACAAAAATTAAATTAAAACGTTATTTTAAGTTATTTCATTAGTAAATCATTAAAATCTACGGCCGAAGATTAAACGAAACTTCTCATTCGAGAACCGGAGTAGCCCTACTGATAGTAAGCAAACGGCACCGTCCATGGATTTTCACATAGCAGAAATAAATATTTTACGTCGGCCACGGCCCACTAGAGATACAAGCAACTCTAGAGGAATTGCTGAGGACTACTGCAGATTCGGCTCGAAAAGCAGGAGTAGGAACAGGGTGGTTTTTATTCCGTAAGAGTCTGACACTCCCTCTCGCCTTACCAAAGGCAAGAGAAGACAATGGATGATTTATCCTCTCGAAAAAAAAATCACTAGTGGAGTTACCACCGCTTTATGAGCTTTTAAGGGTTGAGGCAGTTGGGGATTTAGGGATTGTGAAGGGAAGTTCACCCCTAGTTTTACATGGAACTTATAACATAATTGTAAATCAATTGAATATTTGATTCGCCTTCGGAGATTATATCGAAAATATTTTTTTTACGGTGTAAGCCGGTAAGCGAGCAGACGAATCACCTGATGGTAAGCAATCGCCGCCGCCCATTCACAACCGAAACACCAGAGCGTTGCCGGCCTTTTGGGGTTAAGAATTTAAGGATTATCGGGGAATCTGGGACTGGGAAGGTTAGGGATTTATATCCGGTAACCTCATTTACACAATGCAAGCGTTGTTTCACGTCGGTTTTCTGCTCGGCCGTGGTATCACTCCGGTCGAGCCGGCCCAGCAGTGCCGAAGCATGGCTCTCCCACACTTGAAAATATTTCTATGTATGTATTACTTTTTCCAGATGGAACTAGACGACACCCTTACGAAGGCTCTAGAACTGTCCTGGGGCTGGAGACTGTGGCGCAGCGGAGCCCGAGTGTCGACGGGAGCCCTCACTATGTTGGCGCTGAGGGAACTCCCTCCCAGGAGGGACGCCTTGCTGCCAGGACCCGCTGACGATGAACCTGTCGATGATCTGTATCATAATATTAGGTAAAAATTAAGTCTTTGACTGCCAATAGAAAACTGTTGAAGACAAATCCTCCGCTAACGTCGGTCACCGGTGACCACCACGGCGTTCAATGTGTTAAACAGTGATGGCCGTTTCACCGCCCACCCCTAAACTATCCCGTAACTAAGAGTTACTCAGCATAACTAACCCCCTATTTCAAGGGGGGAAAATCCATGGGGAGTGTTTTATAAACTTAAGAAAAGGATTTAGCGATGTTACCAGTCTTAAAAGAAAATAAGGCTTTTAATAAATACAGTTATTTTAAAACTCTAATGCCCGAATACTCGAACGCTACTCAATTTTAAGACGCTCTCAAATGTAGTTCTGTCACTATCAATTATTTATAAAATGACAGAGATAGCACGATATTTATGTACAACTTAAAATTGAGTAGCGTTTGAATATTCGGGCATAAGTATTATCACAAGTGAACCCAAATTCTAGTGTTTTTTTTTTTTTTAACGTTGCCCCACACTAGGATTTTCTCCTGTGTTGTGGGTGTGTTTACAAACATTTAAGTTCACATACACATGACACCCAGAATTACACAATGAGTTGCTCCGTGCGGGAATCGAACCCGCTACACATTGCACGGCAGCCAGTTACCCAGCCACCGCGCCAACTGTGCAGTCAGTCAGTTTTCTAAAGCATACTTTTCTCCCCCCCCCCCCTAGGTTCAGGGTCCGCCAAGAAGGTGCCTGGAGCGAGCTGGACGTGCAGTCCTCGGCCTGCGTGGAGATACTGCTGCCGGCACAAGTCTGTGTCATCAGGAGGGATGATGGGCTGCCCATCGCCGGGTATCAGGTACGATTCCTTGGTTACACGGGACTTATAAAGTTATAACCAGAGGTCGGAATTAGGTAGAGTTATTCATGTACTTACACTGATTTCATACAGCGAAACAATAAAGTAGATATGCCTCAATCCCGAGATTAATTTTAAAGAGCAGAAAAAGAATCCCTTATTTTTTTTAATAAAAAGTTTTTTACTTTTACACAATTTAAACTTTTATATAGTTGTAATATTGTTGCCCATTAGAAATCTCAGGAAGATCCACATTAATATCCACATTTCGATGCAAGTACATAAATAACTCTACCTAACTCCGACCTATGGTTATAACATAACTGCTGCTTATAAAAGAAGGTATGACTGCCTCGTTAGTCGAGTGGTCGCAAGTGCGACTGCCGGATGAGTGGTCTCGGGATCGATTCTCGGGTCGGGCAAAGTATTACTAGACTTTTTTCGGTTTTTTGTAAATTTCTCAGTAGTAGCACGGAGTCTGGAATTGTGCCCAGTATATGGCAATAGGCTCACCCCCTATTACATAGGACTTATAACACAAATGGTGAAAAGTGGTATATATTGTATAGCGGCATTACGTGCCGTAATGTGCACCTCTTCAAGGGTAAACGGTGTGACGATACGACGACGACAATTCTTATGTTATTATTATATATCTCTTTTTTTATGGTGTAAGCGTTTAAACGAGCAGACCGATCACCTGTTGGTAAGCAATCGCCGCCGCCCATGGACACCCGAAACACCAGAGGCGTTACAAGTGCGTTGCCGGCTTTTTGGGGACTAGAAATTTATGGGGTTGTTGGGGAATCGGGGATTGAGAAGATTAGGAAGGGAGGTAATTGTTATATTAAAACACTCCTTATTTCCAGAGCATCAGCTTGGAGCCAAGTCCTGAGGTACTGGCGAAGGTACTGGCTCTGGTCTCCGACCACGTAGACCTACTCCTTGAAGACTGGTACCCTTCACTTGGTGAGTATATGTTTTTACATTTAATGGGTCGTCGTTTGGCCGCTATCTCGCCTGATGGTAAGTGATGATGCGGCCTACGATGGAGCACGTCTGCCCATAAGCAACCTATTCACTCGCGCTTTGAAGACACCCAGGTTATACCCATCAGGAAATACAGAGTAATATAAATATAGAGTATTTCTTAGATTTAGCTTTATTGTCATAATATTTTTACGTGGAAGAGTCATACGTCAACAATGGGCAGGCTCGACCGGAGTGATTTTGTTTTTATAGTATAAGCCGGTAAACGAGCAGACGGATCACCTGATGGTAAGCAATCGCCGCCGCCCATGGACTCCTGAAACACCAGAGGCGTTATAAGTGCGTTGCCGGCCAACTTGTATGTTTGTGAACGCACCCACGATACAGGAGACGATCATAGAGTAGGGTCTGCAAACTCGTGCGTGCGGCGCCGAGCGTTCTGCGCGCGCCTCAAAGAGCCATCAGACCACCACAGATGGGGCCCAGTAGGGCTGATGCCGATCCGGAGCTGCGGACTACCTAGCGGGTTTACCGTGGCTCCGGCTTAAAGCAGGAATAGGAACGGGGTGGTGTTTAGTCAGTAAGAGTCTGACACTCCCTCTCGCCTCGCCCAAGACGGGAGAAGTTATTGGAAAATCATCCCCCTCAAAGATTTTGACGTCAAATAGCAGACTTATTTCTAGAAATTTAGGTAGAAAAAATCGAAAATTAAGTAGTTCATCAAATTTATGAATGAGAGTGTGATTATTTTTGGATATTTTATTGTATTGAAAAGTTGTAATAATTTATTTTTGACCCAGTCATCATCCCTATTGTTTCAACATTACATTCGTGTCCCCCCAGGCACCCGTTTCGTGCACACGTCGGAGGGTAGATGCCTGATCACCCGCGTGGTGCCGTGCCCCGAGTGTCTGCAGCCCGCCCCCCCACCGCCACAGGAACACGACCATCTCGCACAGGTATACTTTTTTATATATTTGATGGTTCGACGTTTGGCCGCTATCTCGCCTGATGGTAAGTGATGATGCGGCCTACGATGGACGTCTGCCCATGAATCACTTCATCATCAGCCTATAAGTGGCCACTGCTGACCAAAGGCCTCTTCTCGCGAGAAGGTTTGAGCATTAATCACCACGCTTGCTCAATGCGGGTTGGTGATATCAAACTTTTCGGGTTTCCTCATGATGTTTTCTTTTACTGTTAGTCAGTGCTGTATAAATAATATTAGAAAGTACATATAAATGAACTAAAAATCATGAATTACGTATTATTAATAGAGAAAAGCGTTTCGAATCATGAGCAGCGTGCGTAGACGCAGCGACGTCGCGCAGCCTACTAAGCGTGATTTTTAGTTAATTTAGTATGTCGCACGATAGTTTATTTTTATTGGGACAAGCCCGCCACAACCTCCCATACCGCTACAACTCCTGTGCACCAGGATCTACAGTAGATACAACCATGGAAATAGCGGAACACTGAAGTCCAACGTCCCAGAGACATGAATGACTGTGTTAGATCCCGCAACGGAATAAATCAGAAGATATTATTAGGGGAAGAAAACTATAGTTATTATAAATAAACTACATACCTATAAGTTGGAAAACGTCACTTTAGTACTTGCCAGGTTTACCCTCATGCATAACCTCTCATATTTTTTGCTACAAATTTACTTCAAAATTTTAAAGGTTCTGTCGTTTCTACGTAAATGTCATCACCATCCACCCTTTTTGTTCAGTATAAAACTCATAATATTACATTCCCCAGGCTTTCCGTCGCCTAGAGCTGGGTCCAGCTGAACCACGCCGGCTGCGTCTCTCCGAGGAGTCCAGGACTTCGGACGGAGACAGCGGCGTCGGGGCCGAGTCTAATGGTCAGTTTTATAATTTTTTGAAAAGGTTTTTTTTATGTACTTGTAAGGTTATGTCCATTGATCTTTAAAGTTCAATTATGAGTGGGGGGGTTGACACAAAATCACGAGACATTACAAGGAGCGACGGGGGCTTAATAAAATATCAGGTGTTTTTCTTTTTTACATTACCTTTACTTAACCTTAACTGGTACTTGAGGTATGATCTAAAACCTCACCACTTATCCCCAACGAGGTGGGGGGGGAAGCGAAATAAACACCCAAAAAAACTCATGTGATTAATGGACGTCCTCTTAATAATTATGTGCGATGGTGGAGACGGGTCTATTTAGATTCATATTGTAATATCAAAGGATGCTCGATTAGTTTCAAGCCATGTCTGAACTCATACTCAAGATTTTTACTTTACTTATTTGAACAATCCCCCCCAGCGTCCTCCCGCCTGGGTTCAGTGGAGGGCGTGGCCCCCCACGAGCCGGCCCCGTATACCCTGGCCACGGCGTGGACGGTGGAGCAGTGCATCCTGGCGGCCTGCACCAACTCCCGCCTGCACTGCCCCCTGCACAACGACAGTCTCGTGCAGCTCCGTCTGGTGGCGCCTGATACCGTGAGTCAAAGTCAAAGTCAAAATCATTTATTTCAATTAGACCAGGAAGGCACTTTTGAACGCCAAAGCAAATAAAATACAGTAGAAGCTCTTTATTCGCGGGGTATGCGTTCCGTAAATATGCCGCGAATACAGAAACCGTGAATATGGAATGGTAATTTGTATGGGGTTATAGGGGATACGTTCCTAGATGACGAAATCAAGAAGCAAATAGTAGATAAAAAAAATATTTAATTGAACTTTCTGATCATACAGATTGCCTGATGATAATATTATTATCATCAGGTTTAGGTCACACTAGGTTTAGGCAGAAGTCACAATCTAGACGTAGCTGTAATAAGGTGTATTTTATTTTTGAATCCTTCTACTGACGCGTTGACAAAGGATAGCGAATGTATTTTTTTAGGTTACGATCCGCGAATAAAGAAATCTAAACCACGAATGTGGGAATTGGATCGCATTTTTTCAATCCGCGAATAGTGAAAACGCGAATGAAGGAAGCGTGAATAAGGAGCTTCTACTGTAATATTACTAACGTCTGTCTGCCGGTCAGTCCTCTAGTTGCTCTATATGCTCGTTCCAAAGTGTAGTAGAACAAGTGAAAACAATATAAAACTAATATTCAGTCAAAGTGAGTGAGTAAAGGCCATAATAGTATCAATAGTTCCAAATTAATAGGCTAGTTTCCTACTAATCAAATTCAATACTTTTTTCGAAACGTCAAAAACGATATTTTCTATGAACTTTGTATGAAATAGTGCGTTATGACGTCATCAGATTTTTACGTCAAATAGCAGACTTATTTCTAGAAATTTAGCTAGAAAAAATCGAAAATTAAATAGTTCATAAAATTTATGAATGAGAGTGTGATTATTTTTTAATATTTTATTGTATTGAAAAGTTGTAATAATTTATTTTTGACCGAGGATACTACCCAATTAGCGGTTCTTAGTTTGACATGTATGTATGTATGTATGTGTTTTTGTCCGGGAGTATCTCGCGACTAGCTGAACTGATTTTGATGCGGTTTTAGTATTAAACGACTCCAGAGCTGCGGACTATCTAGCGGGTTACCGGGGCTCCAGCTCGAAAAACAGGAGTAGGAACGGGGTAGTTTTTAGTCAGTAAGAGTCTGACACTCCCTCTCACCTCGCCCAAGGCGGGAGAAGACATTGGATGATATTCCCCCTTCAAAAAAGTTTTAATCGACTTAAAAAAAGAAGGAGATTCACTCCTGGTTTTAGCGTAGTTTTTAGTTAAATTATTAAGTATGTTTTGGTATTATTATTTAAGTATAAATTAATGTTTATTAAGTAACTATAATTGAATATAACACGTATTTTAATTCCTTCCCCCTTCTAAATCCCAGCTCCTACTAGACGTAGAGGAATCAAAGCGAGCGCGCTGGGAACACATACAACGGGGCGCTGTGGCAGGCCGGGGCGCCTTCGGGACCGTACTGTCGGCCACCTGGCGGGCCCCGCCCGGAGCCCAGGGGCCCGGGGAACCTGTACACGTAGCTCTGAAGGCCCTGCAGCCTGTACCACCGCCGCCTAGTAGTGATACCGCTGCTCATCATGCTTATAAGGTACGTAAAACGCATGTGCGAGCGTGCGAGAGGGACGGAGCTATGTATGTTGTATAGCTCCGTCCCTCTTGCACTGCTCAGTGATCGACCATTGTGACACTATTGTAATAGCAGACTAAGGCCCCTGTTAGACACGCTTTTATTAGGTCGATATTTTTTATGAGATAATTGGGTAAACTAAGTAGTTTGGGGAGAGGGGTTCGAGGATTGAAGAGATTGGGGGGAGGGTTTGGGGATTAGAGAGATTGAGAAGGGGATTTGGGGATTGGAGAGGTTGGGGAGGGGATTCGGGGATTGGAGAGATTGGGAAGGGGAATTCGGGGATTGGACAGGTTGGGGAGAGGGATTCGGAGATTGGAGATATGGATTTGGGGATTGAAGAGATTGATGAGGGGAATAAATGGGCTTCCTTACTTATTTCAGTTCAAGATGCCCGTTTTCACCAACCTCTTTGAAGTTTTAAGCAATACCTAAGCTAATGATAGGCGATACTTAACGACATTTTAATTTTCACCAACCTATATAAGTGACCCCTAACAGTACACATTAAATTAAGAAATGATTTGGGGCTGGTTGGTGTGAGAATGGGATGCGAATTGAGATTGGATGGAATGAGCATTAGGAATGACAAGATGAAAATTAGGTGAGAAGTTGGGATATTATCATACCCTACTTCTCTTATCATACTCAATCCTCATCTCATCCAATCTGACTGCACGGTTGGCGCGGTGGCTGGGCAACTGGCTGCCGTGCAACGTGTCGCGGGTTCGATTCCCGCACAGAGCAATTCTTTGTGTGATCCACAAATTGTTGTTTCGGGTCTGGGTGTCATGTGCATGTGAAATTGTATGTTTGTAAACGCACACACGACACAGGAGACAATCCTAATGTGGGGCAACGTTATAAAAAAAAAAAAAATTGCTGATGATTTTACTTCGCTCCCCCCAGGCCGCCCTATCCCGCTGGGAGCGTGAACCAACGGCGGCGGCGTGCCGCGCGTACTGCGGGCTGCGGCAGGAGCTGAGCATCCTCAGCCAGCTGCGCCACCAGCACGTGCTGCCGCTGCTGGCTGTCTGCGCCGCGCCGCTCGCGCTACTGCTGGCACTGGCGCCCGCTGTATGTATACTGTGTTTTATTTGGTTTGGATATCCTATCTACAATGTGATAGGGGTGAGACTTCTAACCCGTTAAGGCTGAGTACTACATGTAATTGTATCGACAAAAAAAAATAATACGGGGGGTTGAACCCTCTCCCCCTAAAAATTATGGCTATTTTAATATTTTTTTTACTTTATGTGCTATCAAAGGATGTATGTCGCAGAAACAAAAAAACTACAAACGGTAGCTAATAACCTTAGCTAACTACTTAATTACTCTTTTCATATGTTTTATAATGTTTTGCGTGAGAAAAAAAATAATTTCTGAATTATTTTTACCGAAAAAATCGCTATTTTTCAATATTTTCAATTGGGTGTTCAACACCCCATATTATTATTTTTTTGTCGATAAAATTTGATGTAGTATTCAGCCTTAACGGGTTAGAAGTCCCACCCCTATCACATTGTATACGCACAAAACGTTTTGGAAGTACATTCATCATACGTACAGCTAAGGAATGGAATTCCCTGCCGGAGTCTGTGTTTCCTGAATGCTACAACCCTGGAATCTTTAAATCTAGAATGAATAGGTTACTTCTAGGTAAGCGCGCTCCATCGTCGACCGCATCGTCGCTTCCCATCAGGTGAGATAGCGGTCAAGCGTGGACGTATCGATAATAAAAAAAATAAGAACAATACTGTGTGTTTGAGTATTTGAAGTTTAAATTGTATTATCACTACATAGTATAAAACAAAGTCGCTTTCTCTGTCCCTATGTCTCTTTGTACGCTTAAATCTTTAAAACTACGCAACGGATTTTGATGCGGTTTTTTTAATAGATAGAGTGATTCAAGAGGAAGGTTTATATGTATAATACATGCGTAATATATCAACATTGCACCCATGCGAAGCTGGGGCGGGTCGCTAGTAATATATAAATGCAGCGACACGCCTTTTATCCCCAAAGGGACCACTCAACCAACGAAGTAATAGGCTCACCTATTACTTCGTTGGTCGAATAGTCGCCAGTGCGATTACCGTATTACTCACAAGGGGTCTCGGTTTCAATTCCCAGATCGGACAAGTATTACTGGGCTATTCGAAAATTTCTCGGTTTTTCGAAAATATTGCCCAGTATATGGCAATAGGTTACCCCTATTACATGGGACTTATAACATACAGACGCTTCAACCTCATTAAGCCTAATTATAACCCCCCCCTCCCCCCAGGGCGCCCTGGACGGCGTGCTCCGCAGCTACCGTTCGTGCGGGGCGCGCTGCGGCCCCCGCCTGGCGCGCGCCCTGGCGCTGCAGGTGGCGCGGGCCCTGGAGTACCTGCACGCGCGCAGGGTGGTCTACAGGGACCTCAAGGTATGTAGCAATATACACGGATGTTTTTTTATATAAAACGGTAAACGAGCAGACGGATCAACTGATGGTAAGCAATCGCCGCCGCACATAGACACTTGAAACACCAGAGGCGTTACAAGTGGGTAGTTCGGAAATCGGGGATTGGGGATACTGGGAAGAGGGGAATTGTGTCTCCGGTAACCTCACTCACACAACGCAAGCGTTGTTTCACGTCGTTTTTCTACTCGGCCGTGGTATCACTCCGGTCGAGCCGGCCCAGCAATGCCGAAGCATTCATTACAAATTTATTATTCCTTTGCAGTCTGAAAACGTACTAGTGTGGAAGATGCCTCGCCCGGGAGAAGAAGTCAACGGTACTACGCTCAACGTACACGTCAAGTTGGGAGATTACGGTCAGTGTTGGAGCTGTTGCTCTTGCTTGAAGTATTGATCATCTTGATGGAGTAACACTTGATAAATAAAACTTGATGACTTGCAGAAAATAGAGTAATTTAATTAGAATTCAACTTGATAGGTATTAAAATAACTTGTGTGCACACTTGTACGGTCAACTGAGAACTGGTTCTTGCTAAGTAAAATGTATTGCAATATGTAGAAAAATGTAATTCAGCAAAATTATGTACTTTGTACAGTCAGTGATTACTTAAACATAGAATAGTTTTATCGTTCTCGTCTCAATAAGCTCACCCCTATGACATGGGTCTTATAACACAAATGGTGAACAGTGGATGTACATTGGTATTACATGCCGAAATGTGCACCTCTACCTGCCCCTTCGGGGATAAAAGGCGTGACGTTGCAAGGGTGTTATATAAATTTATAAGCTTCTGCCCGCGTTGTTCCAAATTTCATCTCGGTCGCTTCAGACGTTTTGACGTGCTTGAGTAACAAACATACAAACACTTATTCACTAGATACTCCAGCTCGGTTTCTCGCTCTGCTCAGCTCCTATTGGTCGTAGCGTGATGTTTTATACCCTTTAACCTTACTCGATAAATGCACTAGGGAGTTTTCAAGTATGTATTACGTTACACAAAATTTGAAGATTTTCGACCCCGCCCCTTCCCCGCCCCTCAAGACGCAACGGAACGTTATTCTTTACCCCCTTTTTACCCTAAAGTTGCAAAACGTTATGCTATAGTTTTTATCTTGTTTTTGTCCTTCATAATCCCATTTTAGCTATTCTTAATAATATTTTTTTATGTCACGTATCGTGTTGTATGAAAGACCTCTTACCCTAGTAACGTATGTGGTATAGTATAGTTTTTATTTAACACAAAAAGAATTATTCAAATCGAACCAGTATTTTCTAAAATAAACGCGATCAAACAAACGACATTCTTTAGCTTTATATATTAGTATAAATTTTATATATTTTTCTTACAGGTATCAGTAGACTAGCTCCCCCATCAGGCACCAAGGGATTCGGTGGAACTGAAGGTTTCATGGCTCCTGAGATCATGAGGTATAATGGTGAAGAGGAGTATAATGAGAAGGTGGGTCTTTGAATAAAATACCTAAGCGTCTTTATGGTATAAGCCGGTAAACGAGCAGACTGATCGCCTGTATCGATGGTAAGCAATCGCCGCCGTCAAAAGACACTCGAAACACTAGTGGAGTTACAAGTGCGTTGCCGGCCTTTTGGGGGTTAGGAATTTGTGGGTTGTTGGGGAATCAGGGATTGGAAAGATTGGGAATGGAGGTAATGGGTCCGGAGTTGCGGACGACGTTAAAGGTTACCGGGGCTCCGGCTCAAAGCAGGAGGAGGAACGGGGTGGTTTTTAGTCAGTAAGACTGACACTTCCTCCCGCCTCGTCCAAGGCGGGAAAAGTTATTGGATGATTTTCCCACCTCAAAAAGGGGGGGGAATTGGGCCCCGGTAACCTCACTCACACAACACAAAACGCAAGCGTTATTTCGTGGGTTAAGAACTAGAGTAGCGTAAGGGCAAAATGACAACTTCTCAGGAGAGCCGAAAAACAATTCAAATTTACCTACCGTCAACTTGTAGGTCTTTTCTGGCAAAATCTATAGTATCTGTATATCTGTTTTTTACTTAAAATAAAGCTTTATTTATTGGCTACAGAATACTGTAAATTCATGGTCAATAAAAAAACGGTTTCATTTAAAAATATATTTTTTCTAAAACTGGTTGACATACGTCATAATAACGGACTGCATTACTTTAATTATTTAGTGCAATAGTAGCGTAACCCACCCTTACGTTTTTTTGGCACGGAGAAAAATTACAAGGCTACAAAATCAAACTTTCTGCGTTAATAACGTATGACAAGATACGCCATTTGAGCGATTACATTGAAGGCATAATTCGGTGTCCTATTCGCTCGTAAGTCGAGTTACAATCGTTGTGCTCATAACTTTATTGACAAAATAATGTCAAGATTATTGTAAGTAGAAATACTTCCTTTTAGCAATAAACAAACTTCTTTTCTTTTTATGCGTTATTATTGTACTAAGCAATCTACACACTACATCGTTCCAGTTTTTCGGCACATACAAATATGGGGATTGAAAAAGCGAATAGTGAAAAAAAAAGCCCGTTTTTGCCCTTACGCTACTCTAGTTCTTAACCCACGATTTCACGCCGGTTTTTCTGTGAGACCGTGGTATCACTCCGGTCGAGCCGGCCCAGCAGTGCTGAAGCATGGCTCTCCCACACTTATGCCTGAATACTCAAACGCTACTCAATTTTAAGACGCTCTCAAATGTAGTTCTGTCACTATCAATTCTTTATAAAATGACAGAGATAGCACGATATATAAGTACAACTTAAAATTGAGTAGCGTTTGAGTATTCGGGCGTTAGATTAGTTCTGCCTCGTTGGTCGAGTGGTCGCAAGTGCGACTGCCGAACAAGGGGTCTCGGGTTCGATTCCCGGGTCGGGCAACATATTACTGGGCTTTTTTCGGATTTTCGAAAATTTCTCGGTAGTAGCACGGAGTCTGGAATTGTGTCCAGTATATTATGGCAATAGGCTCACCCCCTATTTTACATGGGACTTATAACACAAAATGGTGAAAAGTGTGTGTACATTGTATAGCGGCATTACGTGCGGTAATGTGCACCTCTGCCTACCCCTTCGGGGATAAAAGGCGTGACGTTATGTGTGTGTAGATTAGTTCTCTTAAATAAGACATAAAGGTGATTTTGGTCTGCAGGTGGATTGTTTCTCGTACGGCATGCTGTTGTATGAGATCGTGACCGTCCGGCAGCCCTTCGAAGGTCATGAGGCGGTGAAGGAGGCCATTCTAGAGGGAGCCAGGCCTTCCTTGTCTCCTAGGGTGAGTTAAAGTGTCTTGTGATTTTTTAACCGACTTCGGAAAAGGAGGAGGGTTTCAGTTTGATGTTTGATTTGTATGGATGTTTGTGCGCGATTATCTAGTATTAGAACTTGAAACGCCGATATTTACCATGTTTTTCAATATCTATGAGTATCCGATATTTCGGCACTGTTGCAAGCGCCATGATCACTGGTATATTAGGCTGACTTAAAAAAATGGATCCTTTTTTTAAACAAGTTTATTTATCTTATAATTGATAAAAAATGGGTGTTAAATTAGAATACCACCTACATACAAACATACATACATACATAGCATCACGTCTGTCTCCTATGGAAGTGGGCAGAGACAATGGAATGCCAATTGCTACGAATCTTACATTCTACACTCTTTCGTTTCATCAGTAGTCTTCAGTCTTTTTATCCATGCTCGTCGGTTGAAGAATACTACCCTTTACATAAAAAATCTGACGTTACTATAATATGTATCATGGTACCCACCACCAGGACCTGGAGTACCCGTGCTGCATGCTGGAGAGCATGCGTCGGTGCTGGGCGGGCGCGCCGGCGCTGCGCCCCTCGGCCGCCGCCCTCGTCAGCGTGGCCGCCGCGCCCGAGTACTGCGCGCTCGCCGACGCCGCCGCTGCCAGGCGGGCCGCCGCCGCCGCGGGGACGCCCATACGGAATGTTAGCGGTAACTGGCCATACTATTATTGATGACTAGCTGACCCGGCAAATTTCGTACCGCCTCAAACATCTTTTCTGCCCTTTTAAACCTGTCCTGGACTTAAATAATTCAAGGCCAAAATTAGCCAAATCGGTTCATCCGTTCTCGAGTTTTAACGAGAGAAACGTACAGCAATTGATTTTTATATATCTGTACTAAATCTATACTAATATTATAAAGCTGAAGAGTTTGTTTGTTTGTTTGAACGCGCTAATCTCCGGAACTACTGGTCCGAATTGAATAATTCTTATTGCTGCCTCGTTGGTCGAGTGGTCGCAAGTGCGACTGCCGAACAAGGGGTCTCAGGTTCGATTCCCGGGTCGGGCAAAGTATTACTGGGCTTTTTTCGGATTTTCGAAAAATTTCTCAGTGGTAGCACGGAGTCTGGAATTGTGTCCAGGATATGGCAATAGGCTCACCCCCTATTACATGGGACTTTAACACAAAATGGTGAAAAGTGGGTGTACATTGTATAGCGGCATTTCGTGCCGTAATGTGCACCTCTGCCTACCCCTTCGGGGATAAAAGGCGTGACGTTGTGTGTGTGTGTGTGTCCCTTAAAAAAAAATGACTCTAGTCTTATTTGATTTGTTACTATTACTATGCTAGGTGGCCCGGAGGTTTAAGACGCCCGCCTCTCATAAACGAGAGTAAATTTCGAAACCTACCAACTTTAAGTACCAATATTACATTTTCAAAGTTATATGTACTTTCTAAGATTATTTAGACACCACTGACAAACGGTGAAGGAAAACATCGTGAGGAAACCTGGGCTTATAATTTGTAATAATAAGTCTAAAATCGCCAACCCGCATTGAGCAAGCGTGGTGATTAATGCTCAAACCTTCCGTGTGAGAAGAGGCCTTTGGTCAGCAGTGACCACTTATAGGCTGTTGATGTGTGTTTATGCAAAATTAACGTTATCCCCCAGAGGAAGGCGTCCCAGGCTGGGAGATATGGTACGGCGGGGGGGAGCCGGAGCGGGCCCACACCCTGCTGAGTACTGCCACCAGCTTCACGCACCACCACACCGTCAGGGTGCCGCCGGGTAACTACATACCGTAACATCGGGTTTCTTTGACCCTAGAGGGTAACATTGATCCGAACTTTTAGACCAATGAAAAACTAATATACGTTTTATTCTGGATTCCTATTGGTTGTAGAATTTGGGCTTAAGTTACCTCCTTGGGTCAAAGAAACCCGATATTACTGTAGCTCTTTTATAATCAGCTTCATAACTTTTGTATGGAATAAGCCGGTAAACGAGCAGACGGATCACATGATGGTAAGCAATCACCGCCGCCTATGGACACTTGAAACACATCAAAGGCGTTACAAGTACGTTACCGGTCTTTTAGGGATAAGGAATTTAAGGGTTGGTGGGGAATCGGGGATTGGGGACATTGGGTATGGGGGTAATTGGGCCCACGATAATCTCAATCACACAACGCAAGCGTTGTATCACGTCGGTTTTCTGTCAAGCCGAGTGTCAAGAGTGGTATCACTCCGGTCGAGCCCGCCACCACAAACTTTGTATGAGTTTGTGGTGGAGGCGGCGGTTTTGTTCATAATTAAACACATAATATATAGAAAGAATCAGGCGTTACTTTGCGGAAATCCAAGCTACACTAACAATACAGTAAGATTTTTTAATTTTTATTCCGCTTATAGAAAAACTTACTGTATTGTTAGTGTAAACTCATATTGTTTTCAGATAAAGCGGACCCCGTGATGGTGAGCGCAATATGTCGGGTCGGCAACAAGATTTGGTTGGGCGACTCCGCCGGCAGGATCATCGTATATTCGTGAGTATTTAGGGAACAGTGAGTAAAGTTCCCTAAGAAAAAAAACACCCACAATACAGGAGAAAATCCTAGTGTGAACTTTGAAAAATATTGTAATCAAATATCCCCCTTTTTTTAAGGGGCAAAAATAATATAATACCTTCTCCCGCCTTGGGTGAGGTGAGAGGGAGTGTCAGGACTATTATTTATAATTAAAACAAAAGAGTAAGTAAGTAAAACATGCAGCTTATATTTTCTCACACACAACGGAATACAGAGAACAGAGAGAGCATAGATAAAAAAAAATATTAGAAACTTGGACAAATGTTATTTTAGCCATAACCTAATTATTCAGTGTTACCACCAGATGGCGCTAGTACTTGAATTAAATATATTATTTCGATATCAATAAATAACACCCCCACTATATCGAAATAAAAGATAAAGAAATAACATAGAAACTTACAACTCAAAAGTGTACAAAGAACAAAATTAAATTTTTACAAGTCCCAAAGTTTCCATAAATTTATAATGTTTCGCCCTCGGCAAACCTTTCGTCAATAAATCAGCAGGCATCTGAGAAGTCCCAACATATTTAGTTTCAACAATCTCATTATCAATTACTTCTTTTATAAAATTATAACGTACATCTATATGTTTGGACCTCTTGTGAGACTGATGACTATTAGCAAGTTTTAACGCACTCTGGCTATCATTACACAAAATTATTTTATTACAAGACCCTACCATCTCAGTTTCTAATCTACGCAGATATATGGCCTCTCGACACGCTTCCGATAAAGCCATATATTCTGCTTCACAGCTACTTAATGCCACTGTGCGTTGCTTTCTGCTTTCCCAAGAAATAGCAGACCCATTTTTTAGAAAACAAAAACCTGTATATGACCGTCTATCTAACGCGTCACTAGCCCAATCGGCGTCTACATAACCAATCAAATCCGCTGTTCCTTGGGAGTACTTCAAACAGTAATTCTTAGTCTTATACAAGTATCTTAGAACCCTTTTAGCATAAGTAAAATGAACATCTGAATAGGAATTGTTAAACTGTGATAAGTAACTGACAGAGTATGCTATGTCTGGCCTAGTCAACACAGCAAGATACATTAAACATCCTATTAACCTTTGATAAGGAATATTATCTTTACACTCACTAGATTTTTCAACATTTAGTTTACATTCAATAGGTGTTTCTGCTGTGTGACAATCTGTCATGTTAAACTTTTGCATCAACTGCTCAATATAATGTTCCTGATCAAGGGTTACTACACAATTTTTTCTATCAACATTAACTCTCATTCCTAGATACTGTTTTACATCACCAAGATTTTTAATTTTAAATTGAGCACTTAAGGTTTCAATAAGTTTATTAGTTTCCGACTTTACATTTGAAAAAATAAGGAAATCGTCAACATAAAGACCAACTATCACCTTTTTACCATTGTTACAATCTTTTAAAAATGCACAAGGCTCAACTTCACTCTTCACATAACCTAAATTACATAAAGTTTCATTTACTCTATCATACCAGGCTAGAGAAGCCTGTTTTAGGCCATATATAGCTCTTTTTAATCTAAGAACCTTATTACAATCAACATTAGGAAAACATTCAGGTAATTGCATAAATATAGTTTCCTTTAAATGACCATTAAGAAATGCAGTAGTTACATCAAGATGAGTAATGTCCATATCAAGCTGTACACTTAATGCAAATAAATAACGTAAAGTTGAATGTCTTATAACAGGAGAGAATGTCTCGTCATAGTCCACACCAGGTCTTTGCGTAAATCCCTTCGCGACTAACCGTGCACGATATCTCACTTGTTTATCACAATATTTCTTTTTAAGAACCCACTTGCACTTCACTACTGTACCCGCACTAGGAGCATCTACCAACTCCCACGCATCATTTTCACTAAAACAGTCCAGTTCTTCCCTAATAGCACTCAACCACTGCTCTTTTTCTGGCCCTGCCAATGCTTCCTGTAGAGTCAGATCACCAGAATCCTCCAACTCTACCACAGTAGATTCAGCACACATATTTGAATATCCATACCGGTCTGGTTTCTTCCGTAACCTGACAGGTTTTTGTTCATTTACATGTTCAAATTCACCTGATTCAGTAGATTCAGAACCTTCATGCTCACTTGGGAAATAAGTTACATCAGACTTGTCAACAGAACTCTCAATCATAGTATCTTCTGAATCACATGAAGATATGTCCCCCACTGAACCTAGGCTCTCTTCAGTGCTTTCTTTGTGTTCTGCAACAGGCATAGACACTTCTTCCATTACAATGACATCTCTACTGGTGCTGACCTTTTTAGTGATAGGACAATAAACTCTATATCCTTTTATGTCTTCTGGATAGCCCACAAGTATCTGCTCCTCTGACTTCTTGTCCCATTTTTGGCGCTTTTCCCTTGCCACATGTACCATGACACGGCTGCCAAAAATACGCAGATGGCTTATATCTGGCTTACATCCTGTCCAGATTTCATAAGATGTTTTATTGTTCAATACTGGAAGTGCAGTACGGTTATGCAGGTAGACAGCTGTATTTGATGCTTCAGCCCAAAATTCTTTACCTAGCTTGGCATCAAATAATAGACACTTAGCCTTCTCAACTATAGTGCGATTGAAACGTTCTGACAGGCCATTTTGCTCCGGTGTGTAAGGGTTAGACTTCTGGTGCAAAATACCATTTTTCCTCAAAAAATCATCGAAACTTCTGTTGCAAAATTCCTTCCCATTATCAGTGCGTAGTACTTTGATTTTTCTGTTCAACTGGTTCTCTACTTTCGCCTTATAATTCTGAAAGTGTTGAAAAGCTTCACCTTTTTGTTTCATGAAATATATGTATGTCATCCGACTATAATCATCAATGAACAAAATGAAATACCTGTTTCCACCAATCGATTCATTTTCCATTGGACCACATACATCACTGTGAACTATACCCAATAATTCACCACTTCTTGAACCAGCATGTCCAAAAGGAAGGCGTGACTGCTTGCCTTCACAGCAGACAATACATGAAGATTGGGAAATGTCACTTTTCTTCTCAAGTTCCATGCCACTCACTGCATCAGGCATCTTATTTAAATACATGCTGTTTACATGGCCTAATCTCCGATGCCATGTATCTACAGATATAAAAGTTGCAGCCTGTGAGTTCTCAGGCCTTCGCAACTTGTAAACACCATTTGTCAATGACGCCATGGCGACCAACTGCTCATTTCGGTTGTAAATATTGCATCCACTGGTAGTAAACACCACCCGGTTACCTTTTCTAACCAACTGGCTGACAGATAATAAGTTTGTGGTTAACTTCGGCACACACAACACTCCTTCGACAATCACGTCGTATTCACTGTCGTCAGTAACCGTCGCAATTTGCACGTCTCCTGAGCACTTCACGCTGAGCTTTTCTTCATTCGCCACAACAATCTCTTTGATAACATGTTCAGTCGAGACATTTTTCATCCATTTTTCGTTTGAGGTTAGGTGGGCGCTCGCTCCCGAATCAACATACCAATCATTTCTCGAAAAACTACCATTAAGAAAAACGGCATTGAATGCGTTTGTTTGTTTACGCACATTTGATTTGGTATTAGATGAATCCTTCTCAACAGTACATTGATTGCGATAATGGCCGGTTTGTTTACATTTATAACACCGCGGTACCTTCTTCGACTTTGACGTTTGCGAATGTCCATTGTCTTTGGTTCCGCCTTGACCGGAAGTGCTGCCAACCTTGTATTTTTTAAAACTTGCGAATGCCCCGCTAGCGTCGCCATCATTGTTTTCATCCAAATCCATTAACTTTGTCTTAATGGCGTCGGTGGTAATTGCGATCCCCGAATGCTCGATCGCCATTATCATTGGCGCATATTTATCTGTTAAGCCAGCTAACAATAGGCATCCGATCCACTCATCACTTATTGCGAAACCCGTTCCGCTTAACTTTTGCCCGGTTTCTACAAGTTGTGTCACATAACTTGTCATAGAACTGCTATTTTCGAGACGAATTGAGATAAGATTTCTCAATAAACTGATGCGTCTAGTAAAACCCGCATCATCGAATAAAGCTCTCAGCTTATTCCACAGCTCCAACGACGTTTTGACATCCTTTATGTGCACGTACAAGCTTGAGTCGATTGTGAGAATCAATTTAGCTTTAGTCCTTGCATCATCAGCGGCTTCTGTAATCTTCCCGGGAACAGGTTTTATGCAATGCTCCATGTTCTCCAAGACCAGAAAATTCTCCGCGGCAAAGCACCATTCAGTGTAATTTTCCCGCCCTTTTAGCTTGGGCACATTCACCAAGTAATTTGTCGACATATTTTTGTTTATCACTTGCTACCTACGCTAAAAAATGAATTAAACTGGAAATTACGACTGTCCCTAGCTAAATTATTGCCAAGCTGGGCCCATAACCTATTATTTATAATTAAAACAAAAGAGTAAGTAAGTAAAACACGCAGCTTATATTTTCTCACACACAACGGAATACAGAGAACAGAGAGAGCATAGATAAAAAAAAATTATTATAAACTTGGACAAATGTTATTTTAGCCATAACCAAATTATTTAGTGTTGCCACCAGATGGCGCTAGTACTTGAATTAAATATATTATTTCGATATCAATAAATAACAAGGACTTAACTCAGTTCTTAGCAAAAGTTTACAGAACAAAACCGTTACTAAGGAATAGTTTAAGTAATCTTTAAATGTCTTTTGAGTATGATAGTATCTGCCCGTTCCTACTCCTACTCTTTGAGCCGGAGCTCTGTAAAGTAAATTAAAATGACTGCTTCTTCTTTTTGAAGGAGAATAAAGAGGGGAAGGTTTGTAACGTCTCGCGCTCTCTGTACAACGTCACGCGTTATGTTAAAGGGAAATTCAGTTACATCTCTTTGCATTTGCTTCATGTTTTTGACATTTCATAAAATATTGAATTTGACTAGTTGGACATTACCATATTTATTTATTTTTTAATATTTGATGGGTCGACGTTTGGCCGCTATCTCGCCTGATGGTAAGTGATGATGCGGCCTACGATGGAGCACGTCTGCCCATAAGCAACCTATTCACTCGGGCTTTGAAGACACCCAGGTTATACCCATCAGGGAACACAGACTCCGGCAAGGAATTCCACTCCTATTGTGATATGTATACGTAATATGTTATATCGATTTTTATGTATGTTTGTCCTACCCAGTGCGTCCAGTTGTGCCCAGGAGTGGTCGGTCCGCGTACAGGAGTCGGTGGGAGGGTCTCCGTCCCCGGTGGCGGCGCTACACCCGCTACAACAGCTACGCAGGGTCGCGCTCGCACTCGCTTGTGGCAGGTAACCCCCTTTCTTTTTTTTTTTTTGAAAATCATCCAATGACTTCTCCCGCCTTGGGTGAGGCGGGAAGGAGTGTCAGACTCTTACTGACTAAAAACCACCCCGGTCCTTCTCCTGCTTTGAGCCGGAGCCCCGGTAACCTTTTACGTTGTCCGCAGCTCCGGAGGTAACACTACTATTATAATACTATTCAAACAGTCTATTTGGCTTTCATCATAACTTTCGTGAGACATACTAAATTAATTATTATGTTATCGACTCACGCCCGACTACTCAAACGCTACTCAATTTTAAGTTGCACTTAAATATCGTGCTATCTCTGTCATTTTATAAAGAATTGATAGGGACAGAACTATTCTTGAGCGCGTCTTAAAATTGAGTAGCGTTTTAGTATTCGGGCATTATTCACGTAACTGTTTGACAAGGAACTCGACTAGTTTTAAGTCATGCTAGTAGTAGTAGACAGTAGTAGCGCGACAGTCGCCGCGTCGTGTGTCGCGGAATGCTGCTCATGAATATGAGTCTCTAGCATGGCTTGAAACTAGTCGAGTTCCTCGTCAAACCGTTACGTCAGTAAGCCGGTAAAATAATAATAATTAGTCTATTTGGCTACAGGATTCCGATATTATCAAAAAAATCTCTAACTTTTTTATGGTGTACGTCGGTAAACGGGACGACTATATGAGAGTAGGACTGCCTTATTGGTCGAGTGGTCGCAAGTGCGACTGCCGGACAAGGGGTCTCAGGTTTGATCCCCGGGTCGGGCAAAGTATTACTAGGCTTTCTTCGGTTTTTCGAACTCATTAGTAACACGGAGTCTGGAATTGTGTACAGTATATGGCAATAGGCTCACCCCCTATTACATTGGACTTATAACACAAATGGTGAAAAGTGTGTGTACATTGTATAGCGGCATTACGTGCCGTAAAGTGCACCTCTGCCTACCCCTTCTGGGATAAAAAGGCGTGACGTCGTGTTGTATTTTTCAGACTCTTCCTAGTATCGTCTCGTCGACCGGAGGCTGAGGGCAGCTTCGTATTGACTGAACTGGGAACGGCTACTGAGCTCTGCTGTCTAACCGCCGTACCATCGCCGCATGGGTGAGTTCAATACTCTTGTTTTGCTTATATTATTTACTAGCGATCCGCCCCAGCTTCGCATGGGTGCAATGGTGATATGTTATGCATGTATATCGCCTGAAACACAGGACTACCTAGTTCAGGCAAATTACCCCTGTAAGATGTGTGTTTATTTTAAGGAAGATGCTATATTTAAGTACATTGTGACTAAATCTGGAGTCTGGAATTGTGCCCAGTATATGGCAATAGGCTCACCCCCTATTACATGGGACTTATAACACAAATGGTGAAAAGTGGGTGTACATTGTGTATTACGTGCCGTAATGTGCACCTCTGCCTACCCCTTCGGGGATAAAAAGGCATTATGTATGTATTATGTATTGTGACTAAGTTTTTGGAAATAAACTATTTATTATGTATTATACATATAAACCCTCCTCTTGAATCACTATCTATTAGAAAAACCACATCTAAATCCGTTGCGTAGTTTTAAAGATTTAAGCGTACAAAGGGACATAGGGACAGATAAAGCGACTTTGTTTTATACTATGTAGTGATCGTTTTTTCTTATTTCATATCGAGGACGCCTTTTAAGGGGATGGGGGTTAAATATTGGGGCTAGCGGATGTTTGACAACGTTACTCGTTTGGAATTCTCTAACTAACTTTTTGATGATACAGGGTATTTCAACAAGAACTTTGTTTTTTAAAACAAAATAAAATAAAGAATTTGGTGGAAAATGAATAAAATTTTTATTGTATTAAAAAGAGAAAAGTTTGGCAATTATGAATAAAAAATGATATCTGACAAATGTCCACCAGGACCACGCTGACAGGTGTTGATTCTTTCATCAAAATTTTTAATCACTTTCCTAACAATCACACCTCCAGACCACATAGTGACACGTTGAGCATGCAAAGGCTTCTCAATAATTGCTTTAGGATTTTCAGAAGCCCAAATGCGGCAATTTTGCTTATTGACATACCCTGACAAATGATAATGTGCTTCGTCTGAAAAAATGATTTTTTGAGAAAAACCAGCAGGTTGTTCTGAGCAAATCTACGGCGATTTGAATGGTCGGTCAGCTTCAATTCCTGCACCAGTTGAATCTTGTAAGGCTTCAAAGCCAAATCCTTATGCAAAATTCGCCATGTTGTGCTTTTGGATAACCTCAGTTGTTGAAAACATCGTGAAATTGATAACTTTTGATTTTCTTCAACACTGTGGCTCACGGTAGCGATGTTTTCTGTTGAACGACCCGGTCGAACACGTGTAGGTGTTGGCACATTTTGTACCGAGCCTGTCTGTTGATAGCAATCTCAGAAGGACGATTATGTTGCCCGAAAATATCACGAAGTTTACAAAATGTAACTTTAACAGAACGACCATTTTCATAGTGAATTTGAAATATTTTAATGCAATTTTGGAGCGAAATTGAATTTATTGTAGCAATTGCCAAAGCACCTACTACGAATACCGCCAAAAATTAAATGTCAAGAACTGCCACGTTCTTGGTGTTGCCCTAATTAAAAACAAAGTTCTTGTTGAAAAACCCTTTATAAGCCCGTAAACGAGCAGACGTATCACCTGATGGTAAGCAATCGCCGCCGCCCATGGATGCTTGAAACACCAGAGGCGTTACAAGTGCGTTGCCGGCCTTTTGGGGGTTAGGAATTTAAACCCTTAAATTGTTGGGGAATCGGGAATCGGAAAGTGGGATAATTAGGCCTCACTCACACAACGAAACAAAACGCAAGCGTTGTTTCACGTCGGTTTTCTGCTCGGCCGTGGTATCACTCCGGTCGAGCCGGCCCAGTAGTGCCGAAGCATGGCTCTCCCACACTTACGGCCTTTTAGAGGTAGGATACAATTTGAAGATTGGGAAATTGGAAATGGGGGCGTCAGGATTGAACTCAAAAGTCGAACCAAGCTACCAAATAACTACCAAAAACTAGTCTCTTCTACCTACCCCCTTTATCCTACAGCTGGGAGGTATGGGCGGGAGGGGACGGCCTGTATTCGTACTCAGTGAACGAGGGCGGAGTGTGCGCGGCGGACGTCCTCCCTGCGTCCTCCCGCGTCACTCTCATCGCTGCCTCCGATGACGAGCCGTTTGTTGTCGTATATTGTGATCCTGGTATGTATATGGGCTATATTTATAGCTATTTTCACCCACCATCTCTTATATAAGAGTTACTCAAATAAGAGATACTTAATGCGAGTTAATTAATCTTTAAATGTTACCTATCCTTGGGGGTTCCTTAAAATTTGTGGGAGGACGGTGAAAACAGGCATAAGTTTGTTAAATATCCAAAGTCATTAATAGCGATTCGTAAAACTTATTATCAACTCATTTTATATAAACATCCAAACTCATTTCTAACTCACCACAACATACAATCTATAGTATGTATGAAAACATAGGTTAATTTGGATGTTGTTGATATTTGGATGTAAATCCACCATAGTTTTTATATTAATCATACACGAACGTGTATTATTTAGACTATCAAATTCATTATTCCATCGGCGTCCAATTTGTATGTCATTGGAGGAGGCCTATTGATACCCAAACATTCTTTTTAACGTCAATAAGTCTGCGTTTGGCCACCAATCCGCTTACTGACAGGACGGATTTTTATCGTAAATTTTTGTATGTTGGATACCGACTATCATACGTACAACATCCACAATCATCCATCAAACGTCTCCATAAACATCCACAGTCATACTCTACACCACTCAAAATTTTTATTTTTATATTACAGTAGAATCCGGTTATAACGACTGCCAAGGGACCGGTGACATTACGTCGTACTAACCGGAAGTCGTATTAAACGAACAGAAAAAAATTGTTTTTATATAACAGATATTACAGTTAAATGCCCGTTTAGGTGATGAACAGATAAAAGAAAATTCATTTTAATCAAAATAGTTATTTATTAATTACTAGCGGACCCGGCAAACTTCGTACCGCCTCAAACATTATTTTCACACCTTTTAAACCTTCCCTGGAGTTTAACAAATAAATATAACCAAACCGATCCAGCCTTTTTCGAGTTTTAGCGAGATTCAAATTATGTAAGAATGTGTAATGTTCGTAGGTACATAATGTACCGCTTTCTTATATGTAAGTGTAAATCTATTCTAACAACTTTACATTTAATGCAAAAAGTCTGTAATTTTTGTTTGTTTTCTGGTTTTATTCGCGTTATATCGCGTCACTTGGATTTACCTACAAATTCGTACTGCCATAAAATAAACAGTCAATTTCCAATCAGAGGCGTCGCGCGGGGCGAGAGTTGAGATAGCTATTCATTTATTTCATTATTTTGTATGAATTATTTGTAAACACGGCAACCCTCGTCGTTGTGTCGTTGTAACCGGACAATTATGTGTGAAATTCGGTCGTTAAAAGCGGACGGTCGTTGTAACCGGAGTCGTAATAAACGATTGACTACACGGTTGGTGCGATGGCTGGGCAACTGGCTGCCGCGCAACGGGTACCGGGTTCGATTCCCGCACGGAGCAACTCTTTGTGTGATCCACAAATTGTTGTTTCGGGTCTGGGTGTCATGTGTATGTGAACTTATATGTTTGTAAACGCACCCACGACACAGGAGAAAATCCTAGTGTGGGGCAACGTTTTTATAAAAAAAAAAAAAAAAAAAAAAAAAAAAAAAATTTATGCAAGTTTATACTAAAACCAAACAAATGCCTAAACTTTCGTCGCTAAAAACGGTCGGTCGCTATATGCGAAGTCGTACTAAACGGACTACACTGTATATATATATTATCCAACATCTTCTACTATCAACCACCAATCATCCACCAAACATCCACACTCACAAACCCCCCATGCACAGGAGTATGCGTGTACCAATGGTCGGTGCGCACGAAGGAGCAGTGCGCACGGTTAGACTGCAGCAAGCTGGTGCCGTGCTCCGAGTCGCTGCAGTCCATCGCGCTCGACGAACATCTCACCGAGGACAAGTGCAGGGTGAGTCGGCAGAGAGAGAGAGAGAGAGATAGTAAGTGAAAGAGAGTGAGCGATGGACTGCAGCAAGCTGGTGCCGTGCTCCGAGTCGCTGCAGTCCATCGCGCTCGACGAACATCTCACCGAGGACAAGTGCAGGGTGAGTCGGCAGAGAGAGAGAGAGAGAGATAGTAAGTGAAAGAGAGTGAGCGATGGACTGCAGCAAGCTGGTGCCGTGCTCCGAGTCGCTGCAGTCCATCGCGCTCGACGAACATCTCACCGAGGACAAGTGCAGGGTGAGTCGGCAGAGAGAGAGAGAGAGAGATAGTAAGTGAAAGAGAGTGAGCGATGGACTGCAGCAAGCTGGTGCCGTGCTCCGAGTCGCTGCAGTCCATCGCGCTCGACGAACATCTCACCGAGGACAAGTGCAGGGTGAGTCGGCAGAGAGAGAGAGAGAGAGATAGTAAGTGAAAGAGAGTGAGCGATGGACTGCAGCAAGCTGGTGCCGTGCTCCGAGTCGCTGCAGTCCATCGCGCTCGACGAACATCTCACCGAGGACAAGTGCAGGGTGAGTCGGCAGAGAGAGAGAGAGAGAGATAGTAAGTGAAAGAGAGTGAGCGATGGACTGCAGCAAGCTGGTGCCGTGCTCCGAGTCGCTGCAGTCCATCGCGCTCGACGAACATCTCACCGAGGACAAGTGCAGGGTGAGTCGGCAGAGAGAGAGAGAGAGAGATAGTAAGTGAAAGAGAGTGAGCGATGGACTGCAGCAAGCTGGTGCCGTGCTCCGAGTCGCTGCAGTCCATCGCGCTCGACGAACATCTCACCGAGGACAAGTGCAGGGTGAGTCGGCAGAGAGAGAGAGAGAGAGATAGTAAGTGAAAGAGAGTGAGCGATGGACTGCAGCAAGCTGGTGCCGTGCTCCGAGTCGCTGCAGTCCATCGCGCTCGACGAACATCTCACCGAGGACAAGTGCAGGGTGAGTCGGCAGAGAGAGAGAGAGAGAGATAGTAAGTGAAAGAGAGTGAGCGATGGACTGCAGCAAGCTGGTGCCGTGCTCCGAGTCGCTGCAGTCCATCGCGCTCGACGAACATCTCACCGAGGACAAGTGCAGGGTGAGTCGGCAGAGAGAGAGAGAGAGAGATAGTAAGTGAAAGAGAGTGAGCGATGGACTGCAGCAAGCTGGTGCCGTGCTCCGAGTCGCTGCAGTCCATCGCGCTCGACGAACATCTCACCGAGGACAAGTGCAGGGTGAGTCGGCAGAGAGAGAGAGAGAGAGATAGTAAGTGAAAGAGAGTGAGCGATGGACTGCAGCAAGCTGGTGCCGTGCTCCGAGTCGCTGCAGTCCATCGCGCTCGACGAACATCTCACCGAGGACAAGTGCAGGGTGAGTCGGCAGAGAGAGAGAGAGAGAGATAGTAAGTGAAAGAGAGTGAGCGATGGACTGCAGCAAGCTGGTGCCGTGCTCCGAGTCGCTGCAGTCCATCGCGCTCGACGAACATCTCACCGAGGACAAGTGCAGGGTGAGTCGGCAGAGAGAGAGAGAGAGAGATAGTAAGTGAAAGAGAGTGAGCGATGGACTGCAGCAAGCTGGTGCCGTGCTCCGAGTCGCTGCAGTCCATCGCGCTCGACGAACATCTCACCGAGGACAAGTGCAGGGTGAGTCGGCAGAGAGAGAGAGAGAGAGATAGTAAGTGAAAGAGAGTGAGCGATGGACTGCAGCAAGCTGGTGCCGTGCTCCGAGTCGCTGCAGTCCATCGCGCTCGACGAACATCTCACCGAGGACAAGTGCAGGGTGAGTCGGCAGAGAGAGAGAGAGAGAGATAGTAAGTGAAAGAGAGTGAGCGATGGACTGCAGCAAGCTGGTGCCGTGCTCCGAGTCGCTGCAGTCCATCGCGCTCGACGAACATCTCACCGAGGACAAGTGCAGGGTGAGTCGGCAGAGAGAGAGAGAGAGAGATAGTAAGTGAAAGAGAGTGAGCGATGGACTGCAGCAAGCTGGTGCCGTGCTCCGAGTCGCTGCAGTCCATCGCGCTCGACGAACATCTCACCGAGGACAAGTGCAGGGTGAGTCGGCAGAGAGAGAGAGAGAGAGATAGTAAGTGAAAGAGAGTGAGCGATGGACTGCAGCAAGCTGGTGCCGTGCTCCGAGTCGCTGCAGTCCATCGCGCTCGACGAACATCTCACCGAGGACAAGTGCAGGGTGAGTCGGCAGAGAGAGAGAGAGAGAGATAGTAAGTGAAAGAGAGTGAGCGATGGACTGCAGCAAGCTGGTGCCGTGCTCCGAGTCGCTGCAGTCCATCGCGCTCGACGAACATCTCACCGAGGACAAGTGCAGGGTGAGTCGGCAGAGAGAGAGAGAGAGAGATAGTAAGTGAAAGAGAGTGAGCGATGGACTGCAGCAAGCTGGTGCCGTGCTCCGAGTCGCTGCAGTCCATCGCGCTCGACGAACATCTCACCGAGGACAAGTGCAGGGTGAGTCGGCAGAGAGAGAGAGAGAGAGATAGTAAGTGAAAGAGAGTGAGCGATGGACTGCAGCAAGCTGGTGCCGTGCTCCGAGTCGCTGCAGTCCATCGCGCTCGACGAACATCTCACCGAGGACAAGTGCAGGGTGAGTCGGCAGAGAGAGAGAGAGAGAGATAGTAAGTGAAAGAGAGTGAGCGATGGACTGCAGCAAGCTGGTGCCGTGCTCCGAGTCGCTGCAGTCCATCGCGCTCGACGAACATCTCACCGAGGACAAGTGCAGGGTGAGTCGGCAGAGAGAGAGAGAGAGAGATAGTAAGTGAAAGAGAGTGAGCGATGGACTGCAGCAAGCTGGTGCCGTGCTCCGAGTCGCTGCAGTCCATCGCGCTCGACGAACATCTCACCGAGGACAAGTGCAGGGTGAGTCGGCAGAGAGAGAGAGAGAGAGATAGTAAGTGAAAGAGAGTGAGCGATGGACTGCAGCAAGCTGGTGCCGTGCTCCGAGTCGCTGCAGTCCATCGCGCTCGACGAACATCTCACCGAGGACAAGTGCAGGGTGAGTCGGCAGAGAGAGAGAGAGAGAGATAGTAAGTGAAAGAGAGTGAGCGATGGACTGCAGCAAGCTGGTGCCGTGCTCCGAGTCGCTGCAGTCCATCGCGCTCGACGAACATCTCACCGAGGACAAGTGCAGGGTGAGTCGGCAGAGAGAGAGAGAGAGAGATAGTAAGTGAAAGAGAGTGAGCGATGGACTGCAGCAAGCTGGTGCCGTGCTCCGAGTCGCTGCAGTCCATCGCGCTCGACGAACATCTCACCGAGGACAAGTGCAGGGTGAGTCGGCAGAGAGAGAGAGAGAGAGATAGTAAGTGAAAGAGAGTGAGCGATGGACTGCAGCAAGCTGGTGCCGTGCTCCGAGTCGCTGCAGTCCATCGCGCTCGACGAACATCTCACCGAGGACAAGTGCAGGGTGAGTCGGCAGAGAGAGAGAGAGAGAGATAGTAAGTGAAAGAGAGTGAGCGATGGACTGCAGCAAGCTGGTGCCGTGCTCCGAGTCGCTGCAGTCCATCGCGCTCGACGAACATCTCACCGAGGACAAGTGCAGGGTGAGTCGGCAGAGAGAGAGAGAGAGAGATAGTAAGTGAAAGAGAGTGAGCGATGGACTGCAGCAAGCTGGTGCCGTGCTCCGAGTCGCTGCAGTCCATCGCGCTCGACGAACATCTCACCGAGGACAAGTGCAGGGTGAGTCGGCAGAGAGAGAGAGAGAGAGATAGTAAGTGAAAGAGAGTGAGCGATGGACTGCAGCAAGCTGGTGCCGTGCTCCGAGTCGCTGCAGTCCATCGCGCTCGACGAACATCTCACCGAGGACAAGTGCAGGGTGAGTCGGCAGAGAGAGAGAGAGAGAGATAGTAAGTGAAAGAGAGTGAGCGATGGACTGCAGCAAGCTGGTGCCGTGCTCCGAGTCGCTGCAGTCCATCGCGCTCGACGAACATCTCACCGAGGACAAGTGCAGGGTGAGTCGGCAGAGAGAGAGAGAGAGAGATAGTAAGTGAAAGAGAGTGAGCGATGGACTGCAGCAAGCTGGTGCCGTGCTCCGAGTCGCTGCAGTCCATCGCGCTCGACGAACATCTCACCGAGGACAAGTGCAGGGTGAGTCGGCAGAGAGAGAGAGAGAGAGATAGTAAGTGAAAGAGAGTGAGCGATGGACTGCAGCAAGCTGGTGCCGTGCTCCGAGTCGCTGCAGTCCATCGCGCTCGACGAACATCTCACCGAGGACAAGTGCAGGGTGAGTCGGCAGAGAGAGAGAGAGAGAGATAGTAAGTGAAAGAGAGTGAGCGATGGACTGCAGCAAGCTGGTGCCGTGCTCCGAGTCGCTGCAGTCCATCGCGCTCGACGAACATCTCACCGAGGACAAGTGCAGGGTGAGTCGGCAGAGAGAGAGAGAGAGAGATAGTAAGTGAAAGAGAGTGAGCGATGGACTGCAGCAAGCTGGTGCCGTGCTCCGAGTCGCTGCAGTCCATCGCGCTCGACGAACATCTCACCGAGGACAAGTGCAGGGTGAGTCGGCAGAGAGAGAGAGAGAGAGATAGTAAGTGAAAGAGAGTGAGCGATGGACTGCAGCAAGCTGGTGCCGTGCTCCGAGTCGCTGCAGTCCATCGCGCTCGACGAACATCTCACCGAGGACAAGTGCAGGGTGAGTCGGCAGAGAGAGAGAGAGAGAGATAGTAAGTGAAAGAGAGTGAGCGATGGACTGCAGCAAGCTGGTGCCGTGCTCCGAGTCGCTGCAGTCCATCGCGCTCGACGAACATCTCACCGAGGACAAGTGCAGGGTGAGTCGGCAGAGAGAGAGAGAGAGAGAGATAGTAAGTGAAAGAGAGTGAGCGATGGACTGCAGCAAGCTGGTGCCGTGCTCCGAGTCGCTGCAGTCCATCGCGCTCGACGAACATCTCACCGAGGACAAGTGCAGGGTGAGTCGGCAGAGAGAGAGAGAGAGAGATAGTAAGTGAAAGAGAGTGAGCGATGGACTGCAGCAAGCTGGTGCCGTGCTCCGAGTCGCTGCAGTCCATCGCGCTCGACGAACATCTCACCGAGGACAAGTGCAGGGTGAGTCGGCAGAGAGAGAGAGAGAGAGATAGTAAGTGAAAGAGAGTGAGCGATGGACTGCAGCAAGCTGGTGCCGTGCTCCGAGTCGCTGCAGTCCATCGCGCTCGACGAACATCTCACCGAGGACAAGTGCAGGGTGAGTCGGCAGAGAGAGAGAGAGAGAGATAGTAAGTGAAAGAGAGTGAGCGATGGACTGCAGCAAGCTGGTGCCGTGCTCCGAGTCGCTGCAGTCCATCGCGCTCGACGAACATCTCACCGAGGACAAGTGCAGGGTGAGTCGGCAGAGAGAGAGAGAGAGAGATAGTAAGTGAAAGAGAGTGAGCGATGGACTGCAGCAAGCTGGTGCCGTGCTCCGAGTCGCTGCAGTCCATCGCGCTCGACGAACATCTCACCGAGGACAAGTGCAGGGTGAGTCGGCAGAGAGAGAGAGAGAGAGATAGTAAGTGAAAGAGAGTGAGCGATGGACTGCAGCAAGCTGGTGCCGTGCTCCGAGTCGCTGCAGTCCATCGCGCTCGACGAACATCTCACCGAGGACAAGTGCAGGGTGAGTCGGCAGAGAGAGAGAGAGAGAGATAGTAAGTGAAAGAGAGTGAGCGATGGACTGCAGCAAGCTGGTGCCGTGCTCCGAGTCGCTGCAGTCCATCGCGCTCGACGAACATCTCACCGAGGACAAGTGCAGGGTGAGTCGGCAGAGAGAGAGAGAGAGAGATAGTAAGTGAAAGAGAGTGAGCGATGGACTGCAGCAAGCTGGTGCCGTGCTCCGAGTCGCTGCAGTCCATCGCGCTCGACGAACATCTCACCGAGGACAAGTGCAGGGTGAGTCGGCAGAGAGAGAGAGAGAGAGATAGTAAGTGAAAGAGAGTGAGCGATGGACTGCAGCAAGCTGGTGCCGTGCTCCGAGTCGCTGCAGTCCATCGCGCTCGACGAACATCTCACCGAGGACAAGTGCAGGGTGAGTCGGCAGAGAGAGAGAGAGAGAGATAGTAAGTGAAAGAGAGTGAGCGATGGACTGCAGCAAGCTGGTGCCGTGCTCCGAGTCGCTGCAGTCCATCGCGCTCGACGAACATCTCACCGAGGACAAGTGCAGGGTGAGTCGGCAGAGAGAGAGAGAGAGAGAGAGAGTAAGTGAAAGAGAGTGAGCGATGGACTGCAGCAAGCTGGTGCCGTGCTCCGAGTCGCTGCAGTCCATCGCGCTCGACGAACATCTCACCGAGGACAAGTGCAGGGTGAGTCGGCAGAGAGAGAGAGAGAGAGATAGTAAGTGAAAGAGAGTGAGCGATGGACTGCAGCAAGCTGGTGCCGTGCTCCGAGTCGCTGCAGTCCATCGCGCTCGACGAACATCTCACCGAGGACAAGTGCAGGGTGAGTCGGCAGAGAGAGAGAGAGAGAGATAGTAAGTGAAAGAGAGTGAGCGATGGACTGCAGCAAGCTGGTGCCGTGCTCCGAGTCGCTGCAGTCCATCGCGCTCGACGAACATCTCACCGAGGACAAGTGCAGGGTGAGTCGGCAGAGAGAGAGAGAGAGAGATAGTAAGTGAAAGAGAGTGAGCGATGGACTGCAGCAAGCTGGTGCCGTGCTCCGAGTCGCTGCAGTCCATCGCGCTCGACGAACATCTCACCGAGGACAAGTGCAGGGTGAGTCGGCAGAGAGAGAGAGAGAGAGATAGTAAGTGAAAGAGAGTGAGCGATGGACTGCAGCAAGCTGGTGCCGTGCTCCGAGTCGCTGCAGTCCATCGCGCTCGACGAACATCTCACCGAGGACAAGTGCAGGGTGAGTCGGCAGAGAGAGAGAGAGAGAGATAGTAAGTGAAAGAGAGTGAGCGATGCTGCAGCAAGCTGGTGCCGTGCTCCGAGTCGCTGCAGTCCATCGCGCTCGACGAACATCTCACCGAGGACAAGTGCAGGGTGAGTCGGCAGAGAGAGAGAGAGAGAGATAGTAAGTGAAAGAGAGTGAGCGATGGACTGCAGCAAGCTGGTGCCGTGCTCCGAGTCGCTGCAGTCCATCGCGCTCGACGAACATCTCACCGAGGACAAGTGCAGGGTGAGTCGGCAGAGAGAGAGAGAGAGAGATAGTAAGTGAAAGAGAGTGAGCGATGGACTGCAGCAAGCTGGTGCCGTGCTCCGAGTCGCTGCAGTCCATCGCGCTCGACGAACATCTCACCGAGGACAAGTGCAGGGTGAGTCGGCAGAGAGAGAGAGAGAGAGATAGTAAGTGAAAGAGAGTGAGCGATGGACTGCAGCAAGCTGGTGCCGTGCTCCGAGTCGCTGCAGTCCATCGCGCTCGACGAACATCTCACCGAGGACAAGTGCAGGGTGAGTCGGCAGAGAGAGAGAGAGAGAGATAGTAAGTGAAAGAGAGTGAGCGATGGACTGCAGCAAGCTGGTGCCGTGCTCCGAGTCGCTGCAGTCCATCGCGCTCGACGAACATCTCACCGAGGACAAGTGCAGGGTGAGTCGGCAGAGAGAGAGAGAGAGAGATAGTAAGTGAAAGAGAGTGAGCGATGGACTGCAGCAAGCTGGTGCCGTGCTCCGAGTCGCTGCAGTCCATCGCGCTCGACGAACATCTCACCGAGGACAAGTGCAGGGTGAGTCGGCAGAGAGAGAGAGAGAGAGATAGTAAGTGAAAGAGAGTGAGCGATGGACTGCAGCAAGCTGGTGCCGTGCTCCGAGTCGCTGCAGTCCATCGCGCTCGACGAACATCTCACCGAGGACAAGTGCAGGGTGAGTCGGCAGAGAGAGAGAGAGAGAGATAGTAAGTGAAAGAGAGTGAGCGATGGACTGCAGCAAGCTGGTGCCGTGCTCCGAGTCGCTGCAGTCCATCGCGCTCGACGAACATCTCACCGAGGACAAGTGCAGGGTGAGTCGGCAGAGAGAGAGAGAGAGAGATAGTAAGTGAAAGAGAGTGAGCGATGGACTGCAGCAAGCTGGTGCCGTGCTCCGAGTCGCTGCAGTCCATCGCGCTCGACGAACATCTCACCGAGGACAAGTGCAGGGTGAGTCGGCAGAGAGAGAGAGAGAGAGATAGTAAGTGAAAGAGAGTGAGCGATGGACTGCAGCAAGCTGGTGCCGTGCTCCGAGTCGCTGCAGTCCATCGCGCTCGACGAACATCTCACCGAGGACAAGTGCAGGGTGAGTCGGCAGAGAGAGAGAGAGAGAGATAGTAAGTGAAAGAGAGTGAGCGATGGACTGCAGCAAGCTGGTGCCGTGCTCCGAGTCGCTGCAGTCCATCGCGCTCGACGAACATCTCACCGAGGACAAGTGCAGGGTGAGTCGGCAGAGAGAGAGAGAGAGAGATAGTAAGTGAAAGAGAGTGAGCGATGGACTGCAGCAAGCTGGTGCCGTGCTCCGAGTCGCTGCAGTCCATCGCGCTCGACGAACATCTCACCGAGGACAAGTGCAGGGTGAGTCGGCAGAGAGAGAGAGAGAGAGATAGTAAGTGAAAGAGAGTGAGCGATGGACTGCAGCAAGCTGGTGCCGTGCTCCGAGTCGCTGCAGTCCATCGCGCTCGACGAACATCTCACCGAGGACAAGTGCAGGGTGAGTCGGCAGAGAGAGAGAGAGAGAGAGAGAGTGTAAGAGAAAGAGAGAGTAAGAGAAAGAGAGAGTAAGAGAAAGAGAGAGTGAGAGATAAAGAGAGAGAGAGTGATAGAGAGAAAGAGAAAGAAAGTGAGAGAGAGAGAGAAAGAGAGTTAGAGAGTGAGGGAGAAAGTGAAAGAGAGTTAGAGAGAAAGAGAAAGAGAGTTAGAGAGTAAGAGACAGATTGAGAGAGAGTTAAATAGTAAGAGAGTGTGATAGCGTAAGAGAGTGAAAGTGAGAGAGAGAGAGAGTGAGTGTAAGAAAGTGAGAGTGTAAGAGAGAGAGAGTTAGAGAGTAAGAGAAAGAGAGATTAATTTCGAATACAATAAATTTTTAGCTTTATTAATATTGTATACTTATATTACACCCCCCCCCCCAGGTGACGGCGCTGTGCGCTCTCCGCGGCGAGCTGTACATCGGCACGGCTTGGGGCTGCATCATAGTCGCCGACTCCACCACGCTGCGCCCGCTCACCGTGTTCCGACCTTATGAGGAGGACGTAAGTGCTATATTCCAATGTACATCCACCACGCTGCGCCCGCTCACCGTGTTCCGACCTTATGAGGAGGACGTAAGTGCTATATTCCAATGTACATCCACCACGCTGCGCCCGCTCACCGTGTTCCGACCTTATGAGGAGGACGTAAGTGCTATATTCCAATGTACATCCACCACGCTGCGCCCGCTCACCGTGTTCCGACCTTATGAGGAGGACGTAAGTGCTATATTCCAATGTACATCCACCACGCTGCGCCCGCTCACCGTGTTCCGACCTTATGAGGAGGACGTAAGTGCTATATTCCAATGTACAGCCAGCCAAGTTTTCTTTTTATGGTATAAGTGGTAAACGAGCAGACGGGTCACCTGATGGTAAGCTAACATGGACACCCGCAACACCAAAGCAGACATAGGTGCGTTGCAGGCTTTTTAAGAAGGTATACGCTCTTTTCTTGAAGGTTTGAAGGTCGTATCGGTTCGGAAATACCGCCAACGACAGCTCATTCCATAGTTTCGCTGTGCGAGGCAGAAAGTTATGCTTTTATTAGGAACTTGAGGATTGTTGAGAATTCGGAGATTGGGGAGATTGGGAAGGGATAATTGGGTCTCCGGTAACCTCACTTACACAACGAAACACAACGCAAGCGTTGTTTCACGTCGGTTTTCTGTGAGGCCGTGGTGTGACTTTTTCCAAGTTATATGTACTTTCTAAGATTATTTAGACACCACTGACAAACGGTGAAGGAAAACATCGCGAGGAAACCTGACCTTATAATTTCCGATTATAAGTTTGAAATCACCAACCCGTATTTAGTAAGCGTGGTGATTAATGCTCAAACCTTCTCCGCGTGAGAAGAGGACTTTGGTCAGCAGTAGACAATTACAGTAAAAAGTAAAACGGGGTGAATAGGGATCGAGAGGTGAAAAGGGACAGAAGAGGGGTGAATAGATACTATGAAGAATTTCCCTGTACCCATTCACCTCTCTTAAATGATAAGTGATATTTATTTCTGTAAATAGATTATTAAATAACACTTTTACACGTCAATATTTCAAATAGTTAGATGAGACCGGCATTTCCTATCCGACTACTATGAGAAGAAATGCCGAAACAAACTCAGAGGTCATAGTCTCTTTTAAAGTCCAGACAATGATATAGAGGATAATGTGAGCGAATCGTGCCAGTTGATTCTGTAGTGGTCTTTACAGGAAAGAACCACAGCAGTTTGAGCGGACCTGTTCAGGTGGCAGCACGCATGTGTCAGTTTACAATCAGCTCAGCTGTATAAAACTAAAAGTGAATTATGTTTACAGGTAAAATTGATCATCCCATTACACCCACATAGAGAAGAGGAGCCCGGTATGATAGCCACATTCGGACACGGGTACCGACCACTGTTGCAGCGGTATGCGCCACATGTAAGTAAAACAGTCATTAGTAATAGAACTCAAAACGGGATATTCTATTTTATTTCTATGAGTTTCCGATATTTCGGCACTGTTGCAAGCGCCATGATCACGGATGAACTGTTGAACAGTTGAGAACTGAACGGATGACATTAATTGACCCCATTAAAAAAAATGGTACTTAAAATTCGATTGTTTTATCACTGATTTGTTGGTTCTTGAATTTTAAACCCACAATTTTAATAAGAATTTCTAAAACTACTAAGAATTTCTAAAAGTCGGAAAAGTTAAGTATCGCTTTAACCGGTTAGAAAATGGAGAAGATCCAGAATGGAACCAGAGACTTTTTGCTCAGTAGACGCACTCGACCTAAGTCACTGTACTTTGTAAATAAAATTTCATTAGGACGCGCGTGTTAAGTTCTAAAATATCTATCTAGTTATTAGTCTTCCGATAACGCGGGCGCCTCGCTGCTAACAGCTGATCATGCGAAAGCACGCGCGCGAAATTTTGTTGTTTTGTTATTGTGATAAAAATAAAACTAATGACTATACAAAAAAAGTTTCTTCGGGAAAGTTGTTTGTAATCATGAATACAATCACGTGTTTAAATATCGTTCACTAATTACCAGTCACCCTATTTAACGTCAAAATAAAATTACCCATATATGGTCTACTTAAAATAAATACTTCGAATTTAACTATCTTTTTCTTTTTTTTCAGAATTCCAACACCACAAACACACATAATGGCTACTACTGCTTACTATGGCGGACACAGCATTGGTTGCCCGACTAAACAGACACCAGCCCAGCGCTGGACTAAATATCAAAGCGTTGCCCATGCGCATAGTAATGGCATCGATGGTAAGACATGGGCGAAGTAGATAAAGGAAGAACAATATGGAGTTATTTTTTGTTTCATATAAGTATTTTGGTTCGAATTTTAACGTAATTCGTGTGTGATAACTTTGAAACACTACATAGTATAAAACAAAGTCGCTTTCTCTGTCCCTATGTCCCTTTGTATGCTTAAATCTTTAAAACTACGCAACGGATTTTGATGCGGTTTTTTTTAATAGATAGAGTAATTCAAGAGGAAGGTTTATATGTATAATACATGTGTAATATATCACCATTGCACCCATACGAAGCTGGGGCGGGTCGCTAGTATTATAATAATATTGGTTTTAACGTTGCCCCACACTAAGATTTTCTCCCGTATCCTGACGTAATAAACAGTTTTTCTTTATTTCTTTCTAAAAGTAAGACATTGCCTTACTTTTCTTACTAGAGCAATCTCAACTTTCTTACTAGATGTGTCTCAAGTTATCGCGCACGTGTTTTAGAACTTGTGCATAATATTTTTTGCTTTCCATAGATGGCGTTCATATCGATTATGGGTATAATATTCTTACATCTTGTTCGGTGAAAATATGCCTACATTGCTAAAATGTAAACTCCAAATAAAGTATATAATTATACAATAAAGGTAACACGCCTTTCTAAATTAAAGATGAGATATAACAGAATATATGTATATTTGAAAAGATGGGATAACGCCATCTATCGTATGGATTTATGAACTAATTTTGTATTTATTTATTTTGTGATTTTGCTGTAAATTAGGTTGTGTATGTGTTTGTGTTATTATTTTTTAAAGTGTTTTTTTTTTTATTTACACTGTATTGTCTACTATTAATTACCTGTTTTTAAGTGTATTTTAGTTATAGAGGAGATTTTTGCACTCAATCGACAAGCATGCATGAAAAAATTGATGAATGTAGATGTAGCGAGAGAGGTATGTCAGTTTTGTGGCATTTAGCTATCTATTGTCTCTGTCTACCGCAATGGGAGACAGGCGTGACGATAATTATGTATGTATTTATGTGTAGCGTTTAATTTGTTAAGCGCGCCATCTATTGATTTATTGCTCGAACTAACTCGAAACCTTGTTTTAGTGTAAGTGACGATAGATGTCGCTGTCCTCTATAACTGAAATGGACTTTTATAAATATGAACATTATGAATAAAACTATTAGACTGTTTAAATTAGTCTAGTATGGTAGCACGTCGTCCTAGACTCGATTCCCGAGTCGATAAAAAAAGTATTATTAAGTTTTTCAACTTCCAAATATTATGAATTTCCTAGTATTGTCTTTTTTGTAAGTATGTAGTTTCGGAAATCTGTAAATTTTATGGAAAATTCAGATCTCATTTTTTTAATACTAGGTCGCTAGGAGAATCTTGCTTTGTAAATCTCAACCTTACTGCTTAAGTAATAAAGAACAAATCATGTGATTTTTGGATCAAATATCGCTTTTTTGCAAAATGTTTTTTTTTATTCTTATGTTTTTTAACTATATGTATTAAATGTTGTGCAGACTGGTCTTAAAGACTATGTAAAGAGGTTCAATTCCCGAATTGGCCAAATTATTATAAGGTTTGTTCATGATTTTCATCGATAAATCGAAGGGGTACGATTCACGGGTTAAGCAAAACATTTTCAAATAGGAAAAAGATAATGAGATGTTTTATATAATATTAGCGAAGCTTTTTAACTTGCCTTAGAGGACCTGTTACAAAATATCTAATAAAGTTGCTAATAGTCCAACTAACTGTATCTTTAGTATGAGTTTGCTTTACGTTTAAAGTATCTAATCGAAACGAGAGCGCGTTCGGCTCTATGATTGGCCGGCTCGAATAAACCAGAGAGCGATCTAATCGGCAGCTCGAACTTGCTTATCGGTGGCAAATATACATGCTGTTCCACCCTACAAGTGTGCAAGTTCAAGTATGGGAGAGCCATAATTCGGCACTGCTGGGCCGGCTCGACCGAAGTGATACCACGGCCGAGCAGTACACCGACGTGAAACAACGCTTGCGTTGTGTGAGTCCACCCTTCCCCCATCTTCCCAAACCCCGATTCCCCAACAATCCTCAAATGTCTAACACTCAAAAGGCCAGCAACGCACTTACAACGTGTCTGATGTTTCAAGTATCCATGGGCGGCGGCGATTGCTTACCATCAGGTGATCCGTCTGCTCGTTTGCCTAATAAAAAATAGTTTTCATTATGAAATATGTCAGTTATGCTAATAACAACTTAATTAGATATTATGTATCAGGTTTTTAGTTTAATAAGCAATTGTGAAAGAGGTGTGTAAGAATCGTAGCAATTGGCGTTCCATTGTCTCTGCCTACCCCCATGGGAGACAGGCGTGAAGTTATGTATGTATGTAATCAATCGTCACTGGACAAAATAATGTATTATTTGTGCATTTTTTATATACAAAACGGATCGATATACGACTTATGGCTGATTTTAATGACCTATCTATCTTTATAATAACTATCGTGAGACATACTAAATTAACTAAAAATCACGGGTTACTCACGTACATTAATGGAGAAAAGCTCTACTAGTTTCGAGTCACAGAGGTACTATACATGCTTCAAGCGTGCGCAGACGTCACGCATCCATAGCACGCATCCAGAGCACACACAAAAAACATAGCTTAGCTGAGACGCTAAGCTATGTTTTTATATGAAAAGATGCGTTTCCACCAGAGCTAAGCTATAAGCGACATCGCCGCGCCTACGCGTGCTCATGATAAAGAGTCCCTTTGTGACTTGAAACTAGTAGAGCATTTCTCCATTAAAAACCGTGATTTTTAGTTAACCTATCTATCTATTGGCTTACTAGAAATACACTGTTAATTATTATGTTATCGGCTTACTCACGTAACTGTTTGACGAGGAACTCGACTAGTTTCAAGCCATGCTAGAGACTCATATTCATAAGCAGCTTTCCGCGACTGTCGCACTGCTACTAATTACGTGTGTAAGCCGAAAAACGTCATAATTAATTTATTATGTCTGACGAAAATTATGAATTGAATGAATGTGGCAAAATATTAATGAATTTGAAACTGGCTATTCGTTAGACGACTTAATATACAGGATCGGAAGGGACTTTT
Organism: Spodoptera frugiperda; assembly: GCF_023101765.2. Taxonomy (NCBI): domain Eukaryota; kingdom Metazoa; phylum Arthropoda; class Insecta; order Lepidoptera; family Noctuidae; genus Spodoptera; species Spodoptera frugiperda. The sequence goes on along the minus strand of NC_064235.1, from coordinate 1,086,047 downwards.
AAGGTAGATCAAACATATCACATATCAACAGAAGGCTTTGTACGCGTTTGTTTTCCGTTGAACGAGATCGAATGAAGCGTTCGGCGCTCAGATGGGCCAGCACCTCATAACCAACCAAGCAGTACACTTAGTATGAGTTTGCTTAACGTTTAAAGTAATTGAAATGAGAGCGCGTTTGGCGCTCTGATTGGCTGGCGCGAATGAATCAACCAATCAGAGCGCCGAACGCGCTTTCGTTTCGATCTCGTTAAACGTAAAACAAACTCGTACTAAGGGTACTGATTGGTTGATTCATTTGAGATGGCCAATCAGAGCGCCGAACGCGGTCTCGTTCGCCGTAAAACAAACTGGTACTAAGGGAATAGTCCGTGACAGTCCACTGCTGGACTATGAGCCTCCTCTACATAAGAGGGGTTTGCCATAATCTCGCTTGACCAGCAGATCGCAGTGTAAAAGGTTCAGGTTTATCAGAGAGCGCTGCTGCCCGGTCTCTATCAAATGTGTAGTCCCTTAGTCGGGTATATGACACCCGCGGGAAGAGTAATGGTGGGGATAAATGTATATTTTAGTCCTGTAATAAGTCGTTGTCGTGTCGTTACCGTCCCGCTAGCAGTAAATGAACAAACAGCTTTATAACACATTTTTATTTGTATTTATTCTATTATTTTGTAATAGTTATTAAGTGATAATATTTAAAAACCAAAGATGAATACATAATAATAAATTAATCAAATTAAAATTTTGTTTTATTTCTTGTTTTTTGAGTGTGTAAGCATCCGTTTTTTAAAGCGGTAAAATCTATACAATGCCTTTTCCTGTCTTGGGTGAGGCGAAAGAGTGTCAAACTCTTGGTGACTAAAACCCACCCCGTTCCTACTCCTGCTTTTCGAGCCGGAGTTCCGGTAAACCTGCTAGGCAGTCCACAGCTCCATGTTGGAACCATAACTGCTAATTGCAGTCTTAGCTAAACTAACTAATAACATATTAAAGAGGAACTTGGCCGAAAACTAAAAATAAACAAATTCTATCTAGCTATTTCGTTCGTTTAAAAAAAGTGGAGTCACCTTAGCATTCCTAGGTAGGGCCTTCCTTAGCATTTTTTATTACCTACCCAAATATGGCAAATATCTTTACTCAAATCTAAAAACAAAATCACCCAAAACAAACTACTTACAACTACACAAAAAAGTTATAAACAAAACAACCTACCCATTTAAAATTTGCCGCCATTCCGTAAGGCAGGTACTTACCTACTTATAGTCAACATAATTTATTACCGATCTTACGACTCGCTTGCGTAATAAACCACATTTATGTACAAACGCAAAATGCCAACGAAAAAAATTCGGTACTCACTAAACTGCCTCCAATCCTTGGGACATTCCTTAAAACTTTTACCAAGACAATCTTTAAACGGATAATTTGACAATAATATCGCTTAATTTGTATCCATTACTGGTTTTTCTAGCGTTATTTAAGTGAAAGTTTGTTTAAAACGCGCAATGGATTATGTTTTATAATGAAATAACACAGTGAGAGGCAATGTAGGCTCGGCCGGACCGGTTTCGCGGACTGTCTGGCGGGAAAAATATGCGTGGAATGCGGCAACCGCCCGGCGTTCCGAAGCGCTGTGTGCGAGTTCACTGCACAGATTATTTTTTGAGGTTATGTTTTGACGTTAGCTGTCATTTACTTTCGGTTATTTGCTATTTTTGTTAGGTTAAAGAGTTCTATTGGTTTGTAGATGAATGGCGTTGATAATAATCAAGTGACGAACACGTCTTTCTTAGCAAAACAATGTTTTGTAAAAGAAATGAACAAAACACCTGCAAGATAATGAACAATGATTTTGTTATTCAAGACGGGAAGAATAAGTATAATCCTTTTATTTGAATAGAAATCAATTAGATTTAAAACAAATCCAAAATCTATTAAGCCCAAGAATTTCACTTATTAGATATTATTCCTATGAAATAAATCTGCACTTTTCCAAGTTCTTTTCCCGCCTTGGGCGAGACGAGAGGGAGTATCAGACTTTTAATTCCTAAAAACCACCCCGTTACTACTCTTGCTTTTCAAGCCGAAGCCCCCGTTAACCCGCTAGGTAGTCCGCAGCTCCAGATAAATAAGTCTGCATACAGTCACTTTTAAAACTTCACACAGAATAGAATCAAGGTCTCACCTGTTGTTCCACAGGTACGATTCGGACCGTTCGGACGCGTTCACTTCACTGTCGAAACGACTGAACGTCGCGAGAGAGAGGCTTCGACGCAAACTGTCAAACTTTTAACTTTGTTATAACTTGAAATGCCGACATAATTTCGCTATAACAAACTCTATTTACTAATAAAACTAGTGAAAAGTGCCTTAAACAATATTTCTACAGTGTTATTTAGTTATTTAAAGTGTTATTTGTGTTGTATTTAGTGATTTACAGCTATGTTGTGAGTGGGTCAAAGTTTTGTGAATTTAAGAATATATTACACGGATTTTCCGGCGTGGAAAGCGGAGATTGCCCTTGATAAGGTAATTACTTTCATTTCTTACCTTAACTAATTAATTTACAAACGTTTTTTCGTTCATTTTCGCTAAGTTTGTAAGTTTCTTAATAGTTAGACGACGAAAGTAGAACGCACACGCGGCATTTTTTTTTTAACGCAAAGGTAAACAATGAGGTCTGCGTATGGGATTGCAACATTTATTAATTTTTTTTTTTATAACTCATAAAGATAATTGCCTTATAACTTTTTAATACCGTCGAAAGTTATTTTTAAACTATGATTCGATGATTTAAGTTATAAGGCCGCCCACACACGACATTTACATACTTCGCCGGTTCTAATGTGATGTTGTTTGACCAACTATGTCATTTACAGATAACTTTATGTCACTAAACATTGAGATTTTTCATGTTATTGCCTAAATAATTAAAATAACTAAATATTGCATTTAAACTTCCATATATTTATTCAAAATTCTTTAAAATTACATATTTAAATACTACTTATAGAATAACATATAAAAATAGGAGCCAACCAGTAGCTGGAGCATGGTTGGACAAATAAATTATTGTGATTAAATTGTCATTAAGTTATCAAATCACCATTTTTTATTTTTAAACATAGATAATAATTCAATCACTCTGCCACAGGTTCTGAATTTAAAACCAAGATCCTTTGAACAGTCCTGAAGCCTCAAGTTCCCACCAAAAATCCTGTCAAAATCCTGGTTTCCAGACATTATTTAACTTTAAAAACATTAAAACTACAAATAGGGACTTAGGTACCTAAAAATATACATAATTTTATTATAACTTTCGTGAGACAGACTAAATTAATTACTATGTTTAATTATTTTATCTAATTAAATTAATAATATATAATCTAGTCAAGTTCCTCATCAAACAGTTACATGAGTATGTTGATAACATAATAATTACCTAATATACATAGTTACCTAAAAATATTTCATTCAACTTTAAATAAATATAAATAAACAAAATTTTATTTCCAAATTGACAGAAATAAATAGACAATACCTATTGTTGTTTTATTTAGTTCCTATTTTTATACAAAATGTTACAAGACAGTTACTAGCGACCCGCCCCAGCTTCGCATGGGTGCAATGGTGATATATTATGCATGTGTTATACATATAAACCTTCCTCTTGAATCACTCTGTGTAATAAAATAATAAAAAACCGCAACAAAATCCATTGCGTAGTTTTAAAGATTTAAGCATACAAATGGATATAGGGACAGAGAAAGCGACTTTGTTTTATACTATGTAGTGATTTAACTTTTTCCAAATTCCAATAAATAGACAATACATGTTTATTGTTTTATTTAGTTACTTTTTTAACAATATGTTATAAGACATAACAATATTCAATCAGACATAATGTTATGATTAGTTTATAATTGTTATACAATGTCTTTTGTATTGTTCTTTTATCTTAATGTTGATATTAAAAACATATTCATCTCTCTGCACCTGTTATGCTATGCAGGTGTTGGTATGTAGAAATACAATTGGTACGGTAGCTACATAATAAAAGATTAAGAGTATTATTATACAAATGAATTTATTTTTAAACAACTTCAAAAATAGGTGGTTATTAATTTGACTTGTATGTATGAATGTTTATGTGGGATTATTTCACGTTTGGCTAAACCGATTTTGATACGGTTTTTAGTATAATATTTTTCAGACTTAGAAGAAAGTTTTAGAGAATTATACTTGATTTAAAAAAATAGTGGTGGATAAATATTTGAAGGCAGTTGTTTTTTTATACAGTTATTAAATATTAAAGGAGACTTACTGCATTAACTATTTCATCTCTCAAGAGCTAGTCATGTTAAATACTGCACCCACATTCCACCAGTTGAGCATAATTATTATAAGTTACCTATAATAGCTATTAAATTTTACTAATAATAACTATTGTAAGTTATGCTAAAGTTAGTGAGTTTGTTTGTTACTCAATCACATCCAAATCGCTGAAGGGATTGGGATGGGCCATGGGCGGCGGCGATTGCTTACCATCAGATGACCTGTCTGCTTGTTTACCGGATTTTTCCATAAAAAAGGAATCAACAGGCTTGCTCAAGTGTATGTCTAACTATAACTTTTTTTTTTTTTTGAGGGGGGAAAATCATCCAATTACTTCTCCCGCCTTGGGCGAGGCGGGAGGGAGTGTCAGACTCTAACTGACTAAAAACCACCCCGTTCCTACTCCTGCTTTCGAACCAGAGCCCCGGTAAACCCGCGAGGTAGTCCGCAGCTCCGGAATGATCTAGACACACGGCAGTGTGTCCGCCAAGTTCGAGCAAAAAAACCGACACACCGGCCGTGGGTTATATTTCACGAACCATTTCGGGCCAAGTTCGACCCACCTATAACTCAAAATCTATTTTATCTACGCATATGAAATTTCTAGTATCTATCGAGATCTACTTACTTATCTAAAATACAAAATTTCATTAATGTACCTATTGTAGATCTTGAGATATTGACGTCAGAAAATCGCTATTTTTACTATACACTCACTGACTGACTCACTCACTCACTCATCAAAAACCTAGACCACTTCCAATAGTCGTATTGACTTGAAATTTGGCATGGAGGTAGGTCTTTAGGTCAAGGTAAAGGAAAAAATCTGAAAATGGCCAAGTGTGAGTCGGTTTTAAAAATAATGAAGGTGTAAATTCATACCCCTAAGGAACTAAAACAAAAAAATTATCTATATCTTCCAATGGTCGTACCGACCTAAAATTCGTTACGAAGGTTTGTATTTAGTCAAAGTAAAGTAAAATAAGAAAAAAAGAAAATAAACCTTACAAAAATAAATGAATATCCCACCCAAAACATAAATGTGAAAGGATGTAAGTTATAAATTGGAATGCACCGCACTATTTAAAAGAAAGGAGATCTAAATAAGTACCAAGTTCCATACACAGACCTCAGTTAAAAATGATATAACTTGGCAAGTTTTAATTGAAAATTATATACTTGACTCAATGCGTTTAGTACATGTTTATAACCAAAGTGTGTGAAAACTTGCCAACTTGTTATATCATGACTTAAAACTGAGGTCTGTGTATGGAACTAGGTTACTTATTTAGATCTCACTTCTTTTATAGGCGAAGCATTCCAATATTATCGAACTTGGCATCCTTTCACATTTATGTTTTGGGTGGGTTATACCTACCAATATATTTTATACAACTACCAAGAAATAAATAACAGATAACCGCTATTCATTGCAATAAAATGACAATATGTATATTATATTATATACTCTTTGCACAAAGGATTCTTTGTCGAAGCAATAAATGTATTATTTACTATCTGTGTGCGTTTGACCCTAACTTTCTCATTATCTCGTGCAGAACAATGTTATCTCTATAATGAGTCCATGAAATATATAAATTGATGTAGTTTTATACACCAGTGACCCGCCCCAGCTTCGCATGGGTGCAATGGTGATATATTATAGCATGTATTATTCATATAAACCTTCCTCTTGACTTTCATTCAAAATCCGTTGCGTAGTTTTAAGGATTTAAATACAAATATCTAGAACTTTGTTTTGTACTGTGTATTGATACAAAAGTACCTTCTGCTAGCGAGCTGCAGACTGCCTAGCGGGTTACCAGGGCTGCGACTCGAAAAGCAGGAGTAGGAACGGGGTGATTTTTATTCAGTAAGAGTTTGATACTCCCTCTCGCCCAGGCAGAAAGAAATTGTATGATTTTCATTTAAGAGAATAAAAAAATGGTCATGCCAGCGGCTTCTTCCGCAGTTTGTAGAATTAAAAGTTGAAGTATTGTGTTATAAAAACTTTTACATCATCATCATTACCATATCAGCCATAAGACGTCCACTGCTGAACATAGGCCTCCCCCAATGACTTCCAGATAGGCCGGTTGGAAGTTTTCACGACCTGCATGTATAGCGGCTCCTGCCGTACCTACTTTTACCTTTAGTAACGTATTACAAAATTCATTATACAGCGCTAGAGCTCATCTTTTCGTCGTATGGCAGGCGACCAGGTATGACCAAAAAAAACTAGACTTCAAAGAATGCCTGTAAATAATCTAGAAGTTATGCGCGATGCATAACAACACCGGGCGGGGCTTGAACTCACGACCTCTCGCTCGCCAGGCCTGCTGGCCGCACCCGTAACCTTTCATTCATTCACTGCTATTTCATAAAAACTGCATACTCATTTGTTTGAAAGTAGGTTAAAAGACGTATTAAGTTAATAAATTTACGATATAAATGTCTATTAGATTCTGGCGTTCGCGTTTGATAAATTGTTGGTGTCCATAGACCCGTAGTCGACCGACTCTGACCGTTTCTAATAAACCAACAATCCTTCCCAATCCCCGATTCCCCAGCAACACTTAAAACGTAAGACCTCAAAAGGGCACATATAAACCCCTACGAAAATACATATAAAGCTTCCTCTTGAATCACAATCTATTTAAAAAAAACTCATCAAAATCCGTTGCGTAGTTTTAAAGATTTAAGCATACAAAGAGACATAGGGACAGAGGAAGCGACTTTGTTTTATACTATGTAGGTTTTATTGATTTACAAATCATATCTTAAAATAACGTTTAATTTTTAATAAAATCAAACGTATTTGCATTGTACCTATGTGGTGAGTGTGACCGTCATAAGACCTTCTAAAGAGGCCTGACTCAGTTCTGATGTCAGCTTACCTATAAGTACTTTGGTTGAATTGTTTTCCTGACCAGTGTATATTGAGCTCTGGCGTAAGACCCTACTTATTAGGAGACCTTTTCAAATGTGCGTGGGTCAGTGAAAAAGTTTGTTTTGTCCACAAATCATCTTCATCATGAACAGTCGGTACTTTACTACAGTCCATTTATAAACTGCACGGTTGGTGCGCTGGCTAGGCAACCCGCTGCCGTGCAACGTGTGGCGGGTTTGATTCCCGCATGGAGCAACTCTTTGTGTGATCCACAAATTGTTTCGAGTCTGGGTGTCATGTGTATGTGTCCTTGTATGTTTGTTAACGCACACACGACACAGGAGAAAGCCCTAATGTGGGGCGACGTTTTTGAAACAAATAAAGAGAAAGAACTAGGTAGTTATTAAATATTAGATACTCACGCTTTTAGAGAGTACCGATGCCAACTGTACAAAGTTCATTTAATATTCGATATCTTCACTTTGGTATTGTGCCATATATTTGCCAAGACAAGCTCACATACAATATGACACGAGACTCGTAACATTAACTGGTGAAAAGTGGGTTACATTGTATAATTATTATGTGCTTAGTAAGAGTTTGCTTTATATTTAAAGTAAATAAATAGTTAATCCAAACGTGAAAGCGTTCGGCGCTGTAATTGATTTAGATTTATTAACCAAGCAAGGGTACAGTGCATCTCTCTACGGAAAAGCATTCTGATTGGCTGGCTCGAATTAATAATAGTATAGTATAGTATAATAGTAGTAATAGTAGTGTATTTATCGAGGAAGGCTATAGGCTATAAAACATCACGCTATGACCAATAGGAGCCGAGCAGAGCGGGTGAAACCGCGCGGAAGTAGCTAGTTTAACATTCTAAAAATAACTCCAGGCAATGAAATAGAGGATAATGTGAGAGAACCTAAATTCCACGTGGTAAGTAGTCAGGTAGTTGTCTAGTGTGTAGAATAACTCGCAGAATGGCGTGTCGGCAGACGGGCTGGAGCGGTAGAGAACCAGTTTCTAACAGTACCTCTACTGTGGGTCACTGGGCAAACGGCTCAGTCGCTATCGCTATGCAATATTCACATGTAGATATTATGTATGTATTTATATATATATATAATATATATATATATATATATATATATTTTTTTTTGCGGATATTGTTGTTGTACTCCCTAGCAGCTCGCACAAGGAAGCTTGAAGCGAAGCGCTTCGTGCGAGTTTACAGAGTGGGTGGGATATCCACCATGAAACTGTGACGCCTCGCCGATTGTCTTGTGGTTCGATGATGGAAAGGACTAGGAAGAATCAAGTTGTGCAAACGGCAACGGCTATATCAATGACTTTGAGCTGCTAGCTAAAGATACATACAATATGCAACGGCTCGCCTTTTATCCCCGAATTAAGGGTAGGCAGAGGTGCACATTACGGCTCGTAATGCCGCTGTACAATGTACACAATTCACTATTTGTGTTATAAGTCCCATGTAATAGGGGGTGAGTCTATTGCCATAAACTGGGCACAATTCCAGACTTCGTGCTACTACTGAGAATTTTTTTGAAAAAAACCTTAGTAATACTTTGCCCGACACGGGAATCGAACCGGGACCCCTTGTCCGGCAGTCAACTTGTCTCAGCCAATGAGGCAGTATTTGCATGTCACTACAACTGCAAAATATGTCATAACTATTTAATTTACGTGGAAATACCACAATTCTGAAAAAACTCGTGGTCTCAGACCATAAAATTGTTATCGCCATTAAAAAATAATAACGTGCTCGTTCCACCAGTCTGTGGCCTGTGGTATTATCGCGCTAAGCTAATTAATATATTATCACGTAGCCTTGGCATTGTACAAATATTTAACTTGATAACGCAAAGATGAGCTCATTTTTAAATGTTTTTGAGGTTATCACATTTCTTTCATATTGTTTAGTTTTACTAAACGCGATAGGAAGTCAGCTGTTTGACCTTCCGCCATGTTTTAATATTTTTACCGCCAAAAATTGACAAGTTGCATGTTATGTTATATAAATGTTGCCATAGTTTAGCCTATTAAAAAATAATGTTCGATAAATCGGATGCTAGAAAATTGTACTCTAGTCTATTCTCTCTACTCTATTCTAACATATTATTAATTAATGTGTACTAATACTACAATAATGAAAAAAAGATATTTATATATTAAATGGTGATAACAGATTAATAGATATTAATTACAATAATGTTATGTTAGTTTTGTTTTAATATCACGTTATTGTCAATAAGATGTAATACTAACTAACTAGATACTAATTGTGTCGTACGTTGTATGTTCCCGTACCCTAACCGAGCTTCATGTTGAGACAAATGTGCTAAATTATGTCTGTAATATATATCTAAATGTACACATGAATGCAATAAATAATTTGAGTTTAAAAAAAAACACAACGCAGCAAAAAAGAAAAATATACACGCTTATGCAGAGGAGGTCAATAGTCCAGTCCAGCTTTGAACTCTTACGGGGCACGGGCAGCAACTGTAGATTATACAATGACAATAATTTTGTCTATCCGTCGCCATTTTTCTTACACATCATGAAGTCCATATAGAGAGTTTCACGGTGTAAACAATATAACAGCGGTGATGTCAACGTTATCGGTCCAAGGTCGAGATTAGAAACGGTTTGAGATGCTGTAAGTAATGGCGAGAGAAATTATGCAGAAGGTTGACTAATGGCCGTAATTAATAACCGATTTTATTGTAAAGAGGATGGTAAAAAAATAAGTCAAGTTTTCCTTCCAAAGTCAAAGCATTTATTTCAATTAACTAATCCTAAATTAGGCACTTTTGAAACGTCAAATTGAATTAAGAATAAGAATAAATTTATTAATGAACTTCACAATCATGGTCTTATACTATATCACAATTTGTTTAATTTTGGTGTTGTCATCAAGTGTATCGGTAGCCCCCAAACTAGGATAATCCTGTATCTTGGGGACTTGAGTTGAGACATCTTGAGTACATTATTCTGTCCGTCAGTGAAGCTAGGCGCTCGTTCCAAAGTGTAGCTTCGAATGGAGAAGAACGAGCAAGAAACTCCATCGTTACTCTTTTTAAAAAATACATAACCCGCTGGGTAGTCCGCAGCTCCGGATCAGATCTCCTCTTTGTACTTGCTTCATGACAATAGGCTAATTTTCTACTAGTCAAATTCAATACTTTTTCGAAACGTCAAAACGATATTTTCTATGAACTTCATCAAATTTAAGAATAAGAGTGTGATTGTTTTTGAATATTTTATTGTATTGAAAAGTTGTAGGTAATAATTTATTTTTGACCCAGTCATCATCCCTATTACGGTTTTTTTTTTTTTGAGGGGGTAAAATCATCCAATGACTTTTCTCGCTCTGGGCGAGGCGAGAGGGAGTGTCAGACTCTTACTGACTAAAAACCACCCCGTCCCTTCTCCTGCTTTTCGAGCCGGAGCCCCGGTAAGCCCGTTAGGTAGTCCGCAGCTCCGGATCAGTCCTTATTACGGTACAATGACATCAACAAACGTTCTTTAAAGTTAAACTTCTCAATTACCTTCAAGTTGGTACTCCTTATTAGGTGACGTCACTGCAATATTTACAAGAATGTGTTATGAACATACAATATAGTTTTATTACCCATTATACTATGTAAAGTAACATAATTATAACTTTAAAACTAAAGTGTGCTTAAAAATGAACCACGCTTCGGCACTGTTAGACCGGAGTAATACCACGGCCTCACAGAAAACCGACGTGAAACAACGCTTGCATTGTGTTTCGTTATGTGAGTGAAGTTACTGGAGGCCCAATTACCCTACCCAATTCCCGATTCCCAAACAATCCTTAAATGTCTTACCCCTTAAGGCCGGCAACGGACTTGTAACGCCTCTGGTGTTTCTGGTGTCCATGTCCATGTACTTAAATAAATATGAAAGAATTTAAAATATTTAATAATAAGGTATTTCTTAATTCTATAAGTGATTGATAAAACACGTTTAACTTAAACGTGTTTAACTGACTTCAAAGAAAGAAGGTTCTCAGTTTGACCTGTATGTATGTATGTTTGTGCGCGATTATCTCACGTTTGGATGAATCGATTTTAGTAGTATTTTTTTGACTTAGGAGAAAGTTTTAGGGATATTACTTGACTTAAAAAATGGAGGCGAACCCCTGGATATAGTAATCTGAAGTATATTATAGGCTTTCCACCTAAACCACGCTGCCTAAGCTATAAGGTAACAGCTCAAACAATTACATAACACAACAAACGAAGGAAAAAACGCGAAATGCCCATCCATTTTCTCTGCGACCTGAATTCTCGATCGCTTGTAAATCAAGTGCGTGAAACGGAACGTGACTGAATGCGCCTTGTGCGCATGCGCGTATAACTACCTAGTGTATGTGGTAGGTACTTATTTGCCACTTTTACGATAGTACATATAAAATACATACTTTAGAAGAGTGGTTGTGAGTCTGATTGAAGAAGAATCCTTGGGTGTCGCGGTTGGGTGGGTAAATTAGATATTTTTTTTATTTAGGGACAAGCCCGGTACAACCTCCCATACAACTGCAACTCCTGTAAGCCAGGATTTGTAGTGGATACATGCATACATAACCTCACGCCAGGAGACGAAGGAGTTGTGAAGCTCGGCTACTAATTCACTAAAAACCTAGGAGCACACCTGCCGTAGCCATGATATCCCAGATCCCCTCAGGATCTGGGAGACGGGTTGAACCTTTATTATCAGCACCCCTCAGCAGGCCATTACAAGCCCCTCCCTAACTCTGGAAGGGGCATCGGGAACGGTTGTGTGCTAACCCCTCCCGTCCCGTGAGACGTGGGTAGTGCAATGTTGATGTAAGTAGGTGCCCGCTACTCATCCCCGTTCACTGTCTAATTTACCCATGTTGTGCCTTAAGGCTTAAGTTATACCGTCTCCTACATTAAATTCATCAAGGGAGGTGGAAACTATCGTTTTATTTTTCTACACCTCTAATAATATCTTCTGATTTATTTCGTTGCGGGATCCAAGACAGTCATTCATGTCCCTGGGACGCGGTGTTTTCATGGTTGTCTCTACTGTAGATCCTGGTGCATAATAGCATTCTGTGATAATAGTTGCAGCGGTATGGGAGGTTGTGGCGGGCTTGTCCCATTGAAAAAAAAGCTAATTGTCATCCCGCTGTTGGTAATGAAGAGTAAATAGATTTTCAATTTTTTGTTGTGGCAACCCTACATTGCAAATACAACCTACTTAGAATTAAGAGAAAACCTTTCCTCATAACTACCTCTCGTGGGAATTACAATATAGATAACAAAATAATAATCGATTTATGTACCGATACTTTAACGATTTATCGATTAACACCGTTATCGATTTCACAGAATAAGTCGAAAAAAAAATATAGTTACTCGATTTTTATGTTGTTCATTAAAATAATTTCTTGAATACCATAGTGAGATCACCCGGCATTTTAAACAAACTTAATTTTTCACTTCACAGTTGATTTTGCCATTCAAATTTCAACCTTATTCATGAAATAGGAAGGGTTAATAGACAAGTTTGGGGACCGCATATTAAGTTGGCCAATCAAAACCGTTGATGACGTAAGCCGAAACGCCCGCGTTTTTTGCTTCCAATTTCAAAATTTGATGCGTTCGGACTTTGCTATTTAGGTAATTATATTTCGCCATTTTTAAAACTGTTTTTAACAAATTATTCTATTAATTTTAATTTGATTTCAACGATTATATTTTGCTAGCATTTGCCCGCAAATACGTAGGCGAATCAAAATTCATATGTATATGTATATTTAATGGGTCGACGTTTGGCCGCTTTCTCGCCTGATGGTAAGTAATGATGCGGCCTACGATGGAGCACGTCTGCCCATAAGCAACCTATTCACTCGGGCTTTGAAGACACCCAGGTTATACCCATCAGGAAACACAGACTCCGGCAAGGAGTTCCACTCCCTAGCAGTTCGCACAAGGAAGCTTGAAGCGAAGCGCGTTTATTCCCATTACCGTAGGAAATAAAGTAATACCACTGGTCTTTTTTTATGGTATAAGCCGGTAAACGAGCAGATTGATCACCTGATGGTAAGCAATCGCCGTCGCCCATGGATACTTGAAACACCAGAGGCGTTACAAGGGCGTTGCCGGCATTTTGGGGGTTAGGAATTTAAGGGTGGTTGGGGATCGGGGATTGGGAAGATTGGGAAGGGGAGTAACACAACGCAAGCGTTTCACGTCGGATTTCAGTGAGGCCGTGGTATCACTCCGGTCGAGCCGGCCCAGCAGTGCCGAAGCATGGCTCCCCCATTCTTATTATATATATTTGAACTTGCAAAGCATTTAAAGCCAATTGCATCACCATGGGCGTGCATGCTATGCAGTATGACTGCATTTTAGTGACAAATAGATAAAAATATCGATGACTCTAGCCTCCATGTTCTGCGAAGGTTAGGTACCTACGGATTTACTATTAATAATAACATTTATCATTGCATTATAAGGAAAATTGCATTGCAGTCAACTAGTGTCCCACACATGGGCACTATTAAATTACTAGCTTTTGTAGGATGAAATATATGTGCGGGTCTGCGGACGGCGAGCAAGGGTAGCTCGCCTTCCGACCAGACCCGTGCGTACGGCGCACCTCAAAAAGCCATCAGACCACCACAGATGGAGCCCAGTAGGGCTGATGCCTGATCCGGAGCTGCGGACTACCTAGCGGGTTTACCGGATCTCGCCTCGCCCAAGGCAGGAGAAATCATTGGATGATTTTCCCCCCTCAAAAAAAACAGCGTAGTTTCACGAAGATTTTCTGTGAGGCCGTGGTATCACGCTGCCGGCCCAGCTGTGCCGAAGCATGGCTCTCCTTAAAGTGTATGGCAAACTTAAAAAAAACCTTGGTAGCATTCCAATCGTGTGTAATAATAATACTAAAACATTCTCTGACTCCGCTTGTTACCTCGTATTCATACATATTAAGCCTTGCTGCCAACCGCAGTCATTTTGCATGCAATTAGTTATGCATTTTGGCGCCAAGACCACCATTCACTTGTCATACAAATTATTTACTATCTAGCTTGCTTCTAACATAAAGAGCGTCATTATCCTCAACCAAAACTTAACAATAGGGAAATGAAAATTAAAAATCTATTTAGTCCGTCAGTTAGATAATTAAACAATATTAGACACGTATTTTTTATTTTGTCGTGTAATATATCAATACTTTGATGAAGCGAATCAAAGTTTGGGAGTGGGAGCAAATACGTCAATTCTACGTATAAAATGTACTTAGAAGTGATATCACGCGATATTTCAAATCGATATATCTTTAAAAGTATTTGTTTCCATAAGAAAAATATATCTACTTTTATTGTTTTGCAAACAAAGGATTCTTTTAAATATTATTACTGAAACCACTCAAACAACAGTTAGCACCTTTTAAATACCAAACAATTAAAAAATTCTGTCAAAAAATTTAATTTACCCGTATTTTGTATACAATTTTTAACCTTGGCAACCATAAGACCGGAATACGAGTTGTCTATGGTGTCACATAACATAACACAAAAGAGGTTCTTGACATAAAGTTTTTAATTTCACCGCTTTCTAAATATTCATTGTTTTTAGATCCATTGTTTTTTCTTCTTTCCTAGTTAGATGCGTATCTAAAATTATGTATTTCCTACTTACAAACGTCGTAACTCAGCATTACACTGTTGACGTAGATAAGTGTGGGAGAGCCATGCTTCGGCACTGCTGGGCCGGCTCGACCGGAGTGATACCACGGCCGAGTAGAAAACCGACGTGAAACAACGCTTGCGTTGTGTGAGTGAGGTTACCGGAGGCCCAATTACCCCCAATCTTCCTGATTCCCCAACAACCCTTAAATTCCTAACCCCCAAAAGGCCGGCAACGCACTTGTAACGCCTCTGGTATTTCAGTCGGCGATTGCTTACCATCATGTGATTCGTCTGATCTTTTACCGGCTTAACTATACAATTTTTTATTAGGAATAGATGGCAAACGAGCAGACGAGTCACCTGATGGTAAGCGATCAGCGTCGCCCATGGACACTCGCAACACCAGAGGAGACAGGTGCGTTACCGGCCTTTTAAAAAGGAGTATGCTCTTTTCTTGAAGGTTTGAAGGTCTTATCAGCTCGGGAATACCGCCGACGACAGCTCATACAAAAAAAAAAGATCGGTTATAGAAATCATTGACTAGGAATCGGACCTGAGACCTCTTGATCATCAAGTATAACAAGAATACGTTACAAAAATGACGTAACGCAGCCTCTCAGCGGACGGAATGATTGGCCGTTGAGCGGTGAAGCTGTTTCCTGTATGACTTCATACGTTACACACATAACTCATGTATTTGTACAATGTGCGGTTATTTCCTTTTACCGACCCGGTAGTTATTATTTTTATTGTTTCTATGACTGCTTTTTTAATTATTATATGTTTATGTTACAACTTTCGTGAGACATATTTAATTGTTCCAAATATATAATTAAAATCCTCCACCAGAGGCGTTACAAGTGCGTTGCCGGCCTTTTGGGGGTTAGGAATTTAAGGGTTGTTGGGGAATTGGGGATTGGGAAGATTGGGAGTTTTTGGGCCTCCGGTAACCTCGCTCACACAACGCAAGCGTTGTTTCACGTCGGTTTTCTGCTCGGCCGTGGTATCACTCCGGTCGAGTCGGCCCAGCAGTGCCGAAGTATGGCTCTCCCACACTTAATAACCAAAAAGTAGGTATAGCAATGGTATTGGAATTTGATACAGGATATTTACCAGAAGTAAATGCGGGTGTATGTTTAAGTTCCTCCAGTTTATTCGTGATCATTGCGCTTGTAACAGTGCCGAAATATCGACATAAATAAACATGGTAAATATCCCGTTTTTGACGTTAGTGACCATGTCAGTTTAAAAACTTATACATATAGGTACGGTACTTATAGCAATTTCTTGTTAAGACTTTCGAAAAAAACAAAAACGTTCTGCTAAACGAATTCTTTGAATGATTTTCGCGAAATCGACACTTGCATGGGTAATTAACATTAGGTAATTAGAAACATGAATTAATTAATTTATATGCTAATTATTCATTTACTTTTCAAAACAAACATAGTCTGACACGACAGTGTGTGAATTGATAAACAAAATAGAAATAGATAGGTACATAACGTAAGTACTCATGTCTTTTTTAAGTGAGATAAAAGTATTTGAGGCTGTACTACGTTTTATACCGGATACATTTCGAGAGTGTGCGGAGGAATCGCACAACTTGATTCCCCCTAGTCCTTTCCATCATCGAACCACAAGACAAACGGCGAGGCGTCACCGCTTCATGGTGGATATCCCACCCACTCGCACGAAGCGCTTCGCTTCAAGCTACCTTATGCGAACTGCTAGGGAGTGGAACTCCTTGCCGGAGTCTGTGTTTCCTGATGGGTAAAACCTGGGTGTCTTCAAAGCCCGAGTGAATAGGTTGCTTATGGGCAGGCAGACGTGCTCCATCGTAAGCCGCATCATCACTTACCATCAGGTGAAATAGTGGCCAAACGTCGATCTATCAATCGTAAAAAGGTACGTAGTTGCCGGTACAGCTAGTAGCAATAGCTAATAATTCTTTGTCCAACTTATGAATCAATATTATACTTGCGACCACTCGACCATTCTAAGTACATAACTGATAATTGAGTTATTCAGGTCAACGATATTCTCAGTTAAATAACAATTAAATACTACTTTAATAGGGTATACGACTAATCTTTATTTTATCTGTATAAGCCGGTAAACGAGCAGACGGATCACCTGATGGTAAGCAATCGCCGCCGCATATGGACACTTGAAACACCAGAGGCGTTACAAGTACGTTGCTGGTCTTTTGGGGGTTAGGAATTTAAACACTCTCACTTAGTTGAAGCAATCGAAACAATGTAACCAAGAATAGTATTGTGAATCTGATTGAAAAAGAGTAACCTATGGAGTTTCTTGTTCGTTCTTCTCCATAGGAATCTACACTTTGGAACGAGCAAATAGAGCAACTAGAGGACTGACCGACAGACAGACGTTATTAATCTTATTATATTTGCTTTGACGTTCAAAAGTGCCTTCCTGGTCTATTTGAAATAAATGATTTTGACTTTGACTTAAAGTTTGCAGGGCAATCGGGGATTGGGAGGAGCCTGAGGTAACCTCACTCACACAACAAAACACAACGCAGGCGTTGTTTCACGACAGTTTTCTGTGAGGCTGTGGCGCCTTGATTTGTAGTAGGTGGCGCTCTGTAATGTCTTCCAATCATGTACATACGTGGCTATGAAAAAATGACACTTAACGTTACGTTAAGTGTCATTTTGCAAAGTTTTCTCAATAAATTAACATGTAACAACACATTGATGCCAATACTTAGAATACCTATGAGTCAAAATAAACATGATTGTCATGTTGTATTTACTTTTAATTTTAAACAGCTCTTTACAAGTTAATAGTTATATGAAATGTTATTTGTTATATTACAAAGGTATTATTTTTAGAATGAGTTAAATTATATTTAGTGCATTGCAACGTCAACTTTAATACCTGAAGGGGTAGACAGAGGTGCACATTACGGCACGTAATGCCACTATACAATGTACACCCACTTTTCACTATTTGTGTTATAAGTCCCATGTAATAGGGGGTGAGCCTATTGCCATATACTGGGCACCAGACCAGAGACCAGACTCCGTGCTACTACTGAGAAATTTTCCAAAAAAGCCCCGTAATACTTTCCTCAACCCGGGAATCGAACCCAAGACCTTTTGTCCTGGCGCAGTCGCACTCTATCTATTTCTTGTGTATGTAATTTTGCAAGCCTTATGGTAGGACATAAGTTTTTAAACTGACATGGTCACTAACACTATTATTAAAACTTATGACGGGATATTTACCATGTTTATTCACTTTGGTGAGTTTCCGATATTTCGGCACTGTTGCAAGCGCCATGATCATGAATTAACTGTTAGTTAATCCGTGAATAGAATAGAACTTATGGTAGGATATGGTCAATGCTCCTTTTGTTAAATAATAATATAAGATATACATGTATGTATCCATATTCCCAGAAATAAATGAATCTGAATTAGTTTTTATTCCTTTTTTTTATGTATTTTTAAGTTGTTAGTAATCGTAATAATTTAAGCATAATCAATATTATTGCCAGTTAACAAAAATCTCCGCAGGGGAGGGTCCTTCCGGCAGCGAGTATCAAGACAAAAAAAAAGTAAAAATAGCCGCCATATTTGTGTTTCAAGTTAGTCTAAACATAGGCGCGGCTGGCGCGCACGTGTTGCATGATTTTATGGATTCATCCACACATGTGCTTAAGACGGTAGGGTTCTGTATTAATAAACAGTATTCTTAATTTTTTGAGAGCCATAGTTAGCTATTGACCGCAGACAGATTTAAGTGTAAGAGAGACATGCTTCGGTGATACCACGGCCGAGTAGAAAACCGACGTGGAACAACGCTTGCGTTATGTTTCGTTGTCTGAATGAGGTTACCGGAGATCCAATTTTCCCTTCCCAATCTTCTTTTCTTTGGGACGATTAGGAAGGGGGCTTCCCAATCTTCCCAATCCCCGATTCCCGAACAACAACGCTTAAATTCCTAACCCCCAGAAAACAGGCAACGCACTTGTAACGTGTCTGGTGTTTCAAGTGTCTATGGGCGTCGGCGATTGCTTAGATACCATCAGGTGTTCGTTTAAAAAAAATGCAGGGCAGACCGCCACCGTATGCTTCCACCGTATCCTCCGGGTGGTCTTCACAGGCCACTAAGGCGTGCTAGGCTGATGATGACATTTGTGTTGATTGATATATTTTAATTTTATTGTAACTTTTGTGAGACATACTAAATTAATTAGGTATTATGTTATCGGCTTACTCACGTAACTGTTTGACGAGGAACTCGACGAGTTTCAAGCCATGCTAGAGGCTCATTTTCATGAGCAGCATTCCGCGACACACGACGCGGCGATTGTCGCGCTGCTACTAAGAATATGAGCCTCTAGCATGGCTTGAAACTAGTCGAGTTCCTCGTCAAACAGTTACGTGAGTAAGCCGATAACATCATAATTGATAGATTTTATTTTTACAAGTAACCATGATTCTACCAATGACGTAAACTGGTTCGTAATTCGTATTAAGTTATTATTCAATATTTACTAAGAAATTGTAGATAATATTATAAGTCAGTATATCTATTTCTATATTAATGCTGAATGATAACAAGAATTATACTGGATTAATAATAAACTGTTATCTCTTAAAATAATCGATGTTTTTCATCATCGATCATTTTATTTTTTTAAATAGAGTAGGTACCTTAGCTTAGCTATAGCAACAAATTGTAATCATATTTTTGACAGAACGAGGTTTTGAATATCAAATTATCGTATTTTTTTGGTATTTCTCAGTAATGGCAAGGTTTTAGTGATGATAATTATAATTATCATTAAGTAAATATCACGGTAACTAAATATCAAAAATTATCCTATCACCCAAGTGAACTGTCTGTTTACCAAATTTCATCAAAATCCGTTCAGTAGTGTCAGCGTGATTGACGGACAAATATCCTAACAAACACACTTTCACATTTGTAATATTAATACGATATACTTATTAGATAATATACCCGAGAGTCGAGGGAATTACGTTTAATAAAAAAAAAAGAAATTGTTTTAATTTTTTTGCTTTTGACCTAATCTGTACCCTTTACGACCACACAAACATATTTTATCATTTATTATTAGAGTCACAAAATAATTACAAATTATCATGTTGTTTGCTAACGTTTACGGTAGTTCTAAAATAATAAAGATCAATAACTAATCTTTACAGCGATGTTGATTATATCTAGTATCTCGTGATATTCCTTATATCTCACATATTATGAGTAAGTTTCTACTTCTACTGATATGCTGTGCAAATATTAGCAATATTACCTAAAATGTAACCATAAACTGCAAAAAAAATATGTTTGTAGTAGAAATGTTTGCCGGAGTCTGTGTTTCCTGATGGGTATAACCTGGGTGTCTTCAAAGTCCGAGTGAATAGGTTGCTTATGGGCAGACGTGCGCAGTAGGGATGCCTAATCCGGAGCTGCGGACTACCTAGCCGGTTACCGGGGTCCGGCTCGAAGAGGTGGAGTAGGAACGGGGTGGTTTTTAGTCAGTAAAAGTCTGACACTCCCTCTCGCCTCGCCCTAGCGAGAGAAGTCACTAAATGATATTCCCCCTTAAAAAAAGCCCCCCATCTGTGGATAGGCAAAGACTAGATTCTTTCATTCTCTATACCTACATAGCTACGTTTTGTACGCGATTTTTTTTATAACTTTTAGACATGACCTTGGTCGATCCCGTTTGTTATTATTGTGTGCGTAAAAACCAGAGAAACCGGTTTGCAAATCTTTGTGTACGAAATGTGAATGCAGACGAATTTATATTGAGGTATCATTTACGGAGTTATTTAATAAGGTAGCTTATTAAACGACTATCCGGAGCTGCGGACTACCTAGCGGGTTACCGGGGCTCCGACTCGAAAAGCAGGAGAAGGAACGGGGTGGTTTTTAGTCAGTAAGAGTATGACACTCCCTCTCGCCTCGCCCAAGGTGGGAGAAGTATTGGATGACTTTTCGCCATCAAAAATAAAAAGGTTATTAAACAAGTGGTGTTTTGAGGTGACGCTTGCGTTGTGTGAGTGAGGTTACCGGAAGCCCGATTACTCCTTCTTCAAAATCTTTCCAATCCCCAATTCCTCAACAACACTTTAATTCCTAATCGCAAAGGGCCGGCAATGGTTTTGTAACGCTTTTGGTGTTTCAACGCTTATGGTATAAGCCGGTAAACGAGCAGACGGATCACCTGATGGTAAGAAATCGCATAAGCAATCCATGGACACTTAAAACACCAAAGGCGTTAAAAGTGCGTTGCTTTCTGGGGTTAGGAATTTGAGGGTTTTTGGGCAACCGGAGATTGGGAAGGGGAATAATTGGGCCTCCAGTAACCTGACTCATACAACGTAAGCGTTGTTTCACGTCAGTTTTCTGCTCGGCCGTGGTATCACTCCGGTCGAGCCGGCACAGCAGTGCCGAAGCATGGCTCTCCCACACCTAAGTATGTAACCTACACATTAGAAACTCATGTAGTATAAGTAAACTAGAGGATGTGTTCTATAAATAGAGTTACTATAATATTTATCCTGTTATATTTCATATTTAACCTTGACTTAAACCTATATCCTTAGTCTTAATTGGTATTTTAATGAGAAACAATAATAAATTGTTTCTTCCTTCCTCATTTAACTGGAACTAGGGATCTACTCTAATTCAACGAAAAACTAAGTTTCGTCCGAAACTTCGCAGATTGCATACTACAATTCTATTTATTGCGAACTTTTGTGAACAAAAATGAAGATAAATAAATAGGTTTTGATATGAAATTAAAAATAAAACGTTATTTCAAGTAATTTCATTAGTAAATCAATAAAACCTACGGCCGAAGATTAAACGAAACTTTGCATTCGAGAACCGGAGTAGCACTACTGTTAAATGTTATTTGTTAAATGTTAAACGAGCAGACGAAATACCTGATGATAGGTAAGTGATCAGCGCCGCTCATGAACACCCGCAGCACCAGACGAGTCACAGGTGCGTTGCCGACCTTTTGAAAAGGAATACGCTCTACTTCAAGGACTTACCCATTCGATGCAATAACCTAGACAAGACAATTTCTAATCTAGCCGACTGCATTGTGAATACAAAAAAGCTATTATGTGAACACAATAGGCGTGTGATGTGGGCCAGTTTCACCTCTTGAAAGTAAAATATCACACGTCCACATTCCATCCCTGTATTTTGTCGCATGTTTTTAATGGTATAAGCCGGTAAACGAGCAGACGGATCACCTGATGGTAAGCAATCGCCGCCGCCAATGGACACTCGAAACACTATAGGCAGTGTCAAGTGCGTTACCGGCCTTTTGGGGTTAGGAATTTAAGGGTTGTTGGGGAATCAGGGTTTGGAAAGATTGGGTAAATGATAAATGATATTTATTTCTGTAAATAGGTCATAAAATAACACTTTTACATGCCAATATTTCAAATAGCTAGATGAGGCCGGCATTTCCTATCTGACTGGGTAAGGGGGTAACCTCACTCACACAATGAAATATGTATCGATTTTGACATTTCAAAAAAAGTATTAAATCAGTAGCAGCGCGACAATCGCCGCTTCGTATGTCGCCGTTTGCTGCTCATAAACATGAGCCTCTAGCATGGCTTGAAACTAGTCGAGTTCCTCGTCACACAGTTACGTGAGTAAACTGATAACATAATAATTAAAAAGTATTTTTGACTAACTATTTGTAAAAACCGCCAGTCTGTCTGTCAGTGAAGCTGACAAATGCTTGTTCCAAATATGTTTTTTGAGAGGAGAAAATGAATTATTCATTCTTACATTTTTAATCTAGGTATTTATAAATGTCTTTTATTTAACATCTGATTAGTAATATGTATAATATTGTGGGCTATTTGCAAGTTTGACATGAATACCGATAACTTAAAACAAGTTTTTAAATAAAACAGCTATTAAAATTAATATTTCTAAATTCCAATTCTAAGTTAAATGAATAATGGAAGCTTATAGACCAGCAGTCTACTGCTGCTTACTGTTGCCGTGGAAGGCCATTGAAGATCAGATGGGGCCCAGTAGGGCTGATGACCGGAGCTGCGGACTACCTAGCGGGTTACCGGGGCTCCGGCTCGAAAAGCAGGAGTAGGAACGGGGTGGTTTTTAGTCAGTTAGAGTCTGACACTACCTCTCGCCTCGCCCAAGGTAGGAGAAGTCATTGGATGATTTCCCCCCCTAAAAAAAAACTTCGAATATCACTTGTAGCTCTATAAAGTTACAAGTGTCCGTGGGCATCGCCGATTGCTGACCATCAGATGATCTATGATCGTTTGCCGGCCTATTACATAAAAAAAAAATACTACAAAACCTTACGGACAGACTGTCAAAATATTATTTATTTCTTTTTTTCAAAATCGAAGTCAAAGCATTTAATTCAATTAATCCTAAATTTCAGTCATTTTTGAAACGTCCAAGTGAATTGTCTGTCAGTGAAGCTAGGCGCTCGTTCGAAGGTGTAGCTTCGAATGGAGAAGAACGAGCAAGAAATTCCATTCATTGCTCTTTTAAAAAAGGTTTAAACTCTTAATTGGAATAAATGTTCTAACTTTGACTTTAATGGTTTATATGAATTTGGTTTAGAAATATTAAACTATATTATTTTAGGAATTGGCTATCAAAATAATCTCTCTACACATTTTTTATCGTTTGTAACATAACAGCGAAGCAAGCAACGGACCCCTAAAACTTAGCGCGATAATCAGCACTGTGACGGAAAGATGCCAGTCGACGGTTGTCAGTTGGCGGGCGCGGACGCCATTACTCGCGTCACAAGTTTATTATCTGTGGTGCAAGGTGACGGAAGCAGTGATTACTAATTCATATCTCTTTAAAAAAAATATTTCAAATAAAAAAAATCCGTTAAAAATTTCGCCGGTGTGTTGAAAAAGTTGTGTGGTGAAAATAAATGTGTTGATAAACAGTTTTTTTTACGTGTGCAGTGTCTTGCGTGTTCGAGAGGCGCATTTTCGCGGGATTTGCTTTCTCCTAGTGCATTGGAGTGCAGTGTGTTCGCTAATTTCTTTTTTTTCGGATACATTTTTGGCCTTTAAAAATATGTTTTGTTATATAGCCTTTGCGTGACAGTGATGTGCAATTAAGATTCTTTTTTTTTATCGATATATTTTTTAGTTTTTTAGAAAGTTCTCTCCATTTAAAGCATTTGAAATTTTATTCGGCGAATTTTATTAGAAGTCTGTTAATATGTTTTTAATAAGTCTATTAAATACACATTCTTGTGTTAATTATCGTCTTAACGTATAGCATTTAATAATTAGTGACATCATCCACAGAAATAGACGAACGGTTGCTTATTTTTTTCCTTTAGTGATGAGCATTCTTTACAAAAGGTTTATAAAAACGTTACATAGTTACTTGACTGCCCTGTCGGCCGAGTGGTTGCGGTTGGGTTCGATTCCCGGGTCGGGCAAAGTATTACTAGGCTTTTTTCGGTTTTTCAAAAATTTCTCAGTAGTAGCATGGAGTCTGGAAATGTGCCCGGTATATGGCAATAGGCTCACCACTACATGGGACTTACAACATTAATTGTGAAAAGTGGGTGTACATTGTACAGTGGCATTACGTGCTTAATGTGCACCTCTGCCTACCCTTTCGGGGATTAAAGGCGTGACGATATGTATGTATATATGTATGTACATAGTTACTTCTTACGTCATAACTTAACGTATTTTGCTTAAAAAAAAATATTCGTTAGACCAAATGTCGAATGATAAGGTCGTTCGTGAATCGCTTTTAAAATATGACTCAGACTACGTGAATAAGTTATCTTATCGTATTTTTTATCTTCTTAGATTGAGAAGTAAGGTGCAGGTATTTTTCGTTGTTGCGTTGTGTGAGTGAGGTTACCGGAGGCCCAATTACCTCCTTGCCCAATCTTCGATTCCTCAACAACCCTTAAATTCCTAACCCCCAAAGAGCATCAGACTTGTAACGTCTCTGGTGTTTCAAGTGTCCATGTGTGGCGGCGATTGCTTACCATCAGGTGATCCGTCTGCTCGTTTACCGGCTTATACCATAAAAAAGTATTCATAAAAATAGTATTCAATGAATTTTGTTGGTATTGTCTGATACAATAAAAGTTGGTTTAGCTTAGGAAGGACTACTTTTGATGCAATTAAAAAGTAAAAAAATTAGGCAATGATAATACTTATACAGCCTAATTTGACGGTTAAAACCAAGTAGTGATGTTACACTTAACTTAAAAATAAATATCGATGAAAATCTTTTTAAACCTAAAACAGAAATTTCAATTCAGTTATCAAAATAGTGATTTTTTTTTTTTTTTTTTTTATGGATCAAGCCGGCAATCGAGCAGACGTATTACCTGATGGTAAGCAATCGCCGCCGCCCATGGACACTTGAAACACCAA
Organism: Spodoptera frugiperda; assembly: GCF_023101765.2. Classification (NCBI taxonomy): domain Eukaryota; kingdom Metazoa; phylum Arthropoda; class Insecta; order Lepidoptera; family Noctuidae; genus Spodoptera; species Spodoptera frugiperda. The sequence continues at coordinate 1,060,666 of NC_064235.1, read as the reverse complement.
AGGCAAGTGTTACAAGTGCGTTGCCTTGGAATCGGGGATTGGGAAGGGGGAATTGGGCCTCCGGTAACCTCACTCACACAACGAAACACAACGCAAGCGTTGTTTCACGTCGGTTTTCTGTGAGGCCGTGGTATCACTCCGGTCGAGCCGGCCCATTCGTGCCGAAGCATGGCTCTCCCACACTTAAACTACTGGTCCGATTTGAATAATTCTTTTTGTGTTGGATAGCGCATTTATCGAGGAAGGTTATAGGCTATAAAACATCACGCTACAATTAATAGGAACCAGGCAGAGCGGGTGAAACCGCGCGGAAGTAACTAGTCTGTTATATTGTCCGCAACTCCGATGCCTACTTACCTAAAATGTTAATTTAGTTATGCCAAACACGGCTAGGCATGATACATTGTGTTCAAGAATTATTCTTATATGTATGTCCGTTGCGATGACAAATAATAATATGTCCGCTGCTCCCAAGGTCATTGTTAGGAAATTATTCGATGAAACATAATACCAGGCACACAGCTGTTTTAACAAATTATTACATTACAATCGCTCATATGAAGTTACGCAATCAATTCTGCTAATTGGGTAGTATCCTCGGTCAAATATAAATTATTACAACTTTTCAACACAATAAAATATTCAAAACTAATCACACTCTCATTCATACATTTGATGAACTACTTAATTTTCGATTTTTTCTAGCTAAATTTCTAGAAATAAGTCTGCTATTTGACGTCAAAATCTGATGACGTCATAATAGAGTATTTCATACAAAGTTCATAGAAAATATAGTTTTTGACGTTTCGAAAAAAGTATTGAATTTGAGTAGTAGGAAACTAGCGTATTGTCCTAATTCACTTTTTATAATCGACTGCCTCGTTTGAGTTGAGTGGTTGCAAATGCGATTGCCGTGCATGTGGTCTCGGAAGATTCCGTTTTTAAAATTATTTCGATTCAAGTGCGTTTGTCGGGTCTCAGGTTCGATTCCCGGGTCGGGCAAAGTATTACTAGGGTTTATTCGGTTTTTAGAAAATTTCTCAGTGAATTCTGCCTAGTATATGGCAATAGGCTTACTCCCTATTACATGGGACTTAAAACACAAATGGTGAAAAGTGAATGTACATTGTATAGCGGTATTACGTGCCGTAATGTGCACCTCTGCCTACCCCTTCGGGGATAAAAAGGCGTGACGTTGTGTGTATAATATTATTACTATTCATAACTTTCATGGTCACACATCAACAAAGTCATTTCGATTAAAAAGCGAGTCCTACACACGATCATTAAGAAACCATCCATCAACCACTCCAATTTGGCATTAACATTCTTATCCTAATCATAATAAGACCTATATTCCTTTAACACTAACCTCTTTTGCCTAACATTCTTATCTCAATCACCATAAGACCTATATTCCTTTAACATAACACTCTTTTGACATAATGGCTTATAAAAAAATCTGCGCGCCATTTTTTCTTGAAGGGACCAAAAAGGTTCTTTTTGTTTTTCGACCAAATGCAAGCTAAAAACTGGCAAATTGTTTCGTTGGACTTTCATCTTTAAATATTTGTATCATAACGTCGAAAATCTGTTACAGTATCGACAAATTGGTGTAGGTTTATGAGCTTCGCGTTAGTGTCTGCGTTTTTTGTCATAACCAAATGTCCAGACGAATTTTTTGTCATAAAAACTGCTTTATTTTAGTATGACACAGTCCATTGATGGACTAAAGGCTTCCTCTATATAAGAAAGTTAAAGTCAAAAGCATTTATTCCAATCAAAAGTCAAAATAAATTATTGCAAATAGACCGGGAAGACACTTTTGAATGTCAAAGCAAATATAGTAATATTAAAAAATTTCTTTCTGTCCGTTAGTCCTCTAGTTGCTCTATTTGCTCGTTCCAAAGTGTAGATTCCTATGGAGAGGAACGAGCAAGATACTCCATAGGTTACTATTTTAAAAAATACACATTGGAATAATCACCATGCTTGTCATGACGATATTTTAAAGGTTTAGATTTAGCAGAGAGCGCATGTATTTCTGATAAATAAGCAGCCCCCTATTTTTTGCGTCAGAAAATCATCCAATGCCTTCTCCCGCATTGACCGAGGCTAGAGGGAGTGTCAGACTTTACTGACTAAAAACCACCCCGTTCCTATTCCTACTTTTCGAGCCGGAGCCTCGGTAACCCGCTATGCAGTCCGCAGCTTCAAAAATATGCAGTCCCCTACTCTACCTTTAAAGAAAAGTGTAACAGACAAAATAAATGCATTCCACTTCACCGTCAGTTTACTCAACAAAAAACTGCATTTGAATTCGGATACAGTATTTTTTGTGGCCATTTTTTATTACATTGCTAAGTGACTGTGACTATCGGGGACTGGTCAGTCGCTGGCGTCCAGTGTGCACGGAGATAAGATAGAAGTATCTCCCATTTGCCGTTATTCACATCCGACATGGTTGTAATTAAACTATACGGCAAATTACGGGTGTTTAATTAGAAACGACTATACATATAGTTAGTCGATGAGTTGTTTTTGCAATGGTAATGAGAAAAATGTATGATATACATAAACGGGCAGACGGATCACCTGATGCTGCCAATGGACACTCGAAACACCAGAAGCGTTACAAATGCGTTGCCGGCTTTTTGGGTATTGGGAATTTACTTCGAATAGGAATACAAAATGATAATTAAATATTCACAACCTAAAAATTACTGTATAAGAAACATAAAAAAAAGGAAAAGAAATAAAAACTAACTTAATCGGGGTCGTGAGTTTTGGTCCGGAACTGCGGACAACGTCAAAGGTTACCGGGGCTCCGGCTCAAAGCAGGAGTAGGAATGTCTTTAGTCAGAGATAAGATACTGACACTCTCTGTCTCCCTCCACCTCCCACAAGGTGGGAGAAGGCATTGGATGATATTTCTCCTCAAAAATAACTAGCTAATCATATCATAAAGAAAAAATGTCTTAAACCCAACAAAACATCGTCTAAAATTGCTTGTCTTTACGAAAAGAACTTAGGTTTGTTAGCAATGCAGTTACAAAGCCCAATGGACGAACAATTAACTGTTTCGAAGGTCAATTAAAATTGAATTTGTTATTGTTGGGAGCACGTACCGACACAGCACATCAAGCTACCCTAAATTATCCAACTTCTCTAACAGAATTTCAACTTTAAGCCATAAGGAATAGAATAGAAAATTGGTTGAAGCTATTTGAACGTTAAAGGTACACCCTAAAGTATTCATTTCCTCCAGCAGATTTTAAACTTTGAGCTAGAAGGAATAAAATAGAAAATTAATTGTAGATATTTGTACCTAATTAACGTCATGGTGGCAAGAAGGTTTAAGACCATTCCTCATATATGAGGGTGTTGGAAAGCTACCGATGGCAAATACCAATGTGACTTTTTCCGAGTTTGTACTTTCTAAGATTAAAGACACCACTGACAAACGGTGAAGGAAAACATCGTGAGGAAACCTGGTCTAATAACTTTTTTTTAACGTTGCCCCACACTAGCATATTCTCCTGTGTCGTGGGTGCGTTTACAAACATACAAGTTCACATACACATGACACCCAGACCCGAAACAACTATCTGTGGATCACACAAAGAGTGGCTTGAAACTAGCCGAGTTCCTCGTCAAACAGTTACGTGAGTAAACCGATAGCATAATAATTAATATATGTAGTTTTCATGATTAATTACGCATCTCTACCTACCAATTTGGTGTACTTTTGATGCACGTGTTTCAAGTACTTTGTTTTGATATTAAACTCTTGAAACTTGAGTACTGATGCATATAGCCATGCTAAATTGATTACAATTTGTAATGCACAGATTGCAGCTCGACATCTTTCCCTAATTGTACATCATCATCATCATCATCAGCCTATAAGCACCCACTACTGACCAAAAACCTCTGAGCACTAATCACCACGCTTGCTCAATGCGGGTTGGCGATTTCAAACTCATAATTAGAAATTATAAGCCCAGGTTTCCTCACGATGTTATCCTTCACCGTTTGTCAGTGGTGTCTAAATAATCTAAGAAAGTAAACATGTAACTGGGAAAAAGTCACATTGGTACTTGCCGTGTAGGTTTCGAGCCCTCATGTATGAGAAGTCAGCATCTTAAACTTGCAGGCCACTGGGGAAATGCTGAGATAGAAAATTAAGACATTCTCATTTTTATATATCTACAAAGTCACGTGCTAAATAAAACAAAGTGCATTTTGCACGCGGCCTCTAAAACGTCCTTCGATTTTGACATTACATAGTGATGGGACACGATAAAAAGTAATAATAATATGCATCAATATCGATGTCGATAAAATCTTTAATCCTTGATAGTGATTTTATTGTTTTCTTTTTATTAACTGATTACAATTTAAATTAAATAGGTAGGTAGGTATTTATAAAATGGTTACTTAGCTAGAGACTATTAGACATCGGAGTATAAGGAAACTTGAATTTTGTGATCAGTGTTCTTTCCTTTTCCATTTATGAAAGTCCTTTGTTCAACAATTGGACTATTATAGATTTATAATAATGGCTGAGGCCTTAAATTAACCAATGTCCTTTTAGTGTGCCCATTAAGTGTGGGTGAGCCATGCTTCGGCACTGCTGGGCCGGCTCGACCGAAGTGATACCACGGCCTCACAGAAAACCGACGTCAAACTTCCTAATCCCCGATTCCCGATTAACAACCCTTAAATTCCTAACTCCCAAAAGTCCGGCAACGCACTTGTAACGCCTCTGGTGTTCCAAGTGTCCATAGGCGACGGCGATTGCTTACCATCAGGTGATACGTCTGCTCGTTTATCGGCAAAAAATATACCCTTTAAGAAAATTTTTCAAGTACGTAAGTCACGAAATGATAAAATAAGCAAACAAACTTCCTAATTTTAATATTATTACTTAATACAAAAATTCTAGAACACTAATTCTAAATTTAGATTAGTTATCATAATCATTAGTCTTATATGAATATAATGTATTGAAATTCTTACATAATATTTCAAAACATACATATGTAGGTACATCAAAAATAAGTGGACTTTTATCTCAGAGATAACAAATACCTTAACTTATCTAGGTCATTTAGTGACGTCATAGATTTTGTGCATTGAAACCTAGTCATGTAGACTGCATTGATCACGTACACAATTTGATTAAATATGAACAAAGTAATTTAAAAAAAAGGACGATGTCGTGGTGACCCGGCGGTTTAAGACGTCCGCTTCTCATGCATGAGGAGTCGAATCCTACCAACGGCAAATACCAATGTGACATTTTGCTGTTACATGCAGTCTGTTATTTGGGCTCAGCGTAAATGTATCAGAGAAATTGTAAACATATTTTTTTAAAGAGTAACAAATGGAGTTTCTTGCTCTTTCTTCTCCATTCATACAAGGATATTAAAATAAGAATTAGTCCGAATCTACTAGAGAATCTACCCTATTTCACAAAGTATTTGTGACGCTTTTTGGCTACATATTTTTCCTAAACCTACTAAATAGCTACTAAAATCTCGAAACTAAAACACCCAATACCATTTTACCCGACCATGACCCCATTCTCAACTGTCTTACAACCAGTTGTTATTATTATTTGTTCTATAAATAGAGTGAGAAGCACCCCTTAATGTTTACAAAGACGTTCCCCCTTCAAAGCACCCCTTCCTAAGATTGTGCCTCATCACCTGGTGTCCATAAAATTTGTTTGTAAAAACTTTTGCATATGTCAATTATCTGGCTATTTAAGGGCCGTTTTTGATGGTATTATTACTGTTTGGGGCAGGCAAAATGTTATTTGGCCTTATTGGTCATGGGACTTCAAACCAAATTAACTAAAAATGTTTGGTTTACTCATGTAAATATCTGGAGAAAAATGAAATGAAAAAAATTTATTGGTTTTAAAAATACATCGTAGAAACATGTTGTCTGACGTCGCCGCATATAGCTTAGCATTGGTGGAAACGGACTCAGTTAAGCTACGTTTTATATGGAAAGATACGTGCTTTGGATGTGTGCTATTGATAGCTTTCCTTCCATCGACACATTGCATTCTCAAGCTGCACATCTTCCTCGCACCTACTCTCGATACTTCACATACTTAAGCTTCGCATCTTCCTCACGCTACATAGCTCAGTATCAGTGGAAATAGTCACGTAGTGTCACAGCTTAGCTATTACATCTTCGTAGCATATCTCTTGTGGAAAAACAACCTTATGGTATGCTGTTAATCAATCATTCTTGTGCATACTGAATCAAAGACTAAAATAAGTATGACTTAGCTCAACAAATGTTTGTTTTAAGTGACCTAATACCATCTTGAAGTCTCGGTCACCTTCGGAAGGACATTTAAAGTGATTAGTCTGCTATTTCTAATTGTTTGCACATCCTTAGTTTGTCTTGAGAAATATTACTCGCAGTTTTAAAGGTCTTTTTAGTAATTTTGACATAATATTCAGACATTTTTTTAAACTTTGACGGTAGAAGGTAGAGGTTGAAGATGTGACATCACCCTTACTCTAGTTACGTTATGGGTTTTATGTAATAGGAGGTGATATTCTTGCCACAGCCCAGGCACAATTATAGTTTCCACCAGATGTGCTATGTAGATGCTACAAAAATGTAATAGCTAAGCTAAAATGTACAACTATGTGACAGCTTCCACTGATACTAAGCTATGTAGCTGTGTGAGGAAGATACGCAGCTCAGGTGCCATGCCAGCCATGCATAGCACGCATCATTCCATATAAAAAAACTTTAGCTAAGTCTGTTTCCATCAGTGCTAAGCTATGTGTACCAATGAATATGATTGGTGGAAGCGAAACGCATAGACAGCAACGCAGCATAGCACATCTCTGGTGGAAATGACCCCTATAGACTCAGTGCTCTTTTCTCAATGAAAACAAACAAACGAATCTCCCCCGAATTCCAAAAATACTTTAGAATAAGAAATAGGTACATAATGTATACAATATACATCTTCGAAATGAGTAATACGCACACATCCATCAGAGCCGATGCCTTTCATAGTTATAGGCGAATAGTGAAAAGGTTAGTTTTGCCGGATATTTCCCAATTTCCCCATAAAAGCGTACACTTATCTAACATCCGACTTCCATTTGTCAAACTCCTAATATCATGAGCTAGCCTAGCGAAACGACATTTAGCGCTTGTCTACAAATGGAGTAAAAACTAAATTATATAGTAATAGCTTCTGCCAGTGGCTTCGCCCGCGTTTCCGTGGGATAAAAAGTATCCTATGTGTTATTCCAGACCATAATAATAATTATTATCAAACCATAACATAATGTTGTGTTTCGTTGTGTGAGTGAAGTTACCGGAGACCCAATTACTCTCCATCCCAATCTTCACAATCCTTGATTCCCCAACAACCCTTAAATTCCTAAACCCCAAAATGCCGGCAACGCATTAGTAACGCTTCTGGTGTTTTGGGGTGTCCATGGACGACGGCGATTGCTTACTATCAGGTGATCTGTCAGCTTATTTACCGGCTTATTCCATAAAAAATCTACCTCTGTTCCAAATTTTATCCCGATCCTATCAGCAGTTTTGACGTGATTGAGTAACACACACATAAACTTTCGCATTTATAATATTAGCAAGATTTTCAACATAAACTAAAATGCTACTACAAATATCTTCACATTTCACCTACATTTCAATAAATAAAACGTGTTTTAGTAAGCAAATCGCTTAAAAGTCGGTCAGATAGTGTATTGCAAGTATGCATCGTCTAGCCACTTGGAGTTGTCTACACAAATACCTACGTATCACCATTTTAAGACCATTAGTCTTGTGTATGGCTTCCACCCGTGACTGTATGTGAGCATCGGTTGGAGGTTTTAGGTTAGAAAAGGCTATTTTGTTAGGAAATTTCGACTTTTTCAATGATTTCAGATAATTAGTCTAAAAAATCTCAGTAGTAGCACGGAGTCTGGAATTGTGCCCAGTATATATATGGCAATAGGCTCACCTATTACATGGAACTAATAACACAAATGGTGTAAAGAGGGCGTACAATTGTACATTGTCTTTTGGAATACATGGAACACATCGGTAAACGAGCTGACGTATCACCTGATGGTAAGCTATCGCCGCCGCCCATGGACACTTAAAACACCGAGGCATTACAATTGCGTTGTTGGCTTTTTGGGGGTTAGGAATTTAAGGGTTGTTGGGGAATCGAGGAACGTAGGTAATTGTGCCTGCGGTAACCTTACTTGTGTAACGAAAGACAACACAAGCGTTGCTTCACGTCGGTTTTCTGCTCGGCCTTGGTATCACTCCTGTCGATTTGGCCCAGCACTGCCGAAGCATGGCTCTCTCACACTTAATCAGTCAAACAATCGATCCTTGATTATTTGACAAAAACTAACATAATAACGTCAAATATCAGATCACAATCATAAAGATTTTGGATTAAAATCGGCTTATTGTAATCGATTAATCAATAGATAAATAGATAAAATGCATTACGTAGACAAATGTGTCAATTTCACAATATATACATTCTTTGACACACACGCAACGCAACTTAGTAAGATAGACGATAAATATGGATATTTCATGCGAGAAATCAATTACTTGGATTGTGACATTGAAAGCGATAATTTCTTTGGTATTTTTTATTGGTTACAAAATGCTTAATTATTATATTTTTTCTATTTTCTGATCGAAATGTTATAACACTAGAAATCTTTTAATGACAATGACTAGTGTTATACTAGTAACACTAACACAGTTCTATTTTTATCGATATTTTTTCAAACATTGTTAAACACATCACTATAATTTTAAATACGGTGTATTCTAATTATTGTTGGGCCATCCATTAGACAGATTGTTACAAAATGTATTCGTTTTATCCATATATTTTTAAACGTCGTTAAACACATCACTACAAGGGTGTTTTTTGATTAATAATACTTTTTTTTTGTTTTTATTGAATGGTAACCCACTATTCAATACTTTTTTCAAATGGCCAAAAATTATAGCTTTGCTATTTACTTACAATATTTTAGGGGACGTGAGATTTTTGTGTCAAATAACATACCTAATTAATTATTTCGTAAATAGGTAATAGCTAGAAAAATACGAAAATTAGGTTATATTATATTGTCAAATTAATAAATGAAAATATATTTATGGTTTTTTGACTTAGGAAAATACGGAATTGTTAACTGCGTATAAAATTGTTAATCAGGTTGCACTTTACTGCAAAATCAAGTGTAGGACTTTACTCATAAGTGCTTGTGGCGCTGATTTTAGATAACATTAATGATAACGCATTCTGGACCCTCCCTCAAGTACTAAATACACTTTAAATTTACAATCACTTATTTATGTAAATAAAACCCATGACTTACTGTGAATGACTGACTGTACAAAGTGGGTGTGCATTGTATAGAGGCATTACGTGGCGTAATGTGCACCTTTGCCTAACCCTTCGGGGATAAAAGGCGTGACGTTGTAAAAAAGAAAGATTATAAAACTGACCTATATTCTAAATCAATCGTTTTACAAACAGCTATCCTATCCATAGGGAAAAACAGCTGGAGCTGCGGACTACCTAGCGGGTTTACCGGCGCTCCTATTCGAAAAACAGGAGTAGGAACGGGGTGGTTTTTAGTCAGAAAGTGTAACACTCCCTCTCGCCACGCCCAAAGCGGAAGAAGTCATTGAATGATTTTCCCCCCTTAAAAAAGGGGAATAACAGTCGTGATTTCATGTAACTATGCAGTTATGTATAACAGGTAGGTATTAAGTATCAGTGAGTCAGATCGTGTGATGACATAGTGTTCAACACAAAGTAGCTATTTGTTTGATTAGTTCATAGTTTCATAGTCACGTTCACTTTATTGAATCTAGAAATTATTGTGCTTTTTGTCCGCAACTACTGCGCAGCGCATAAAATGAAAAATAGGCTGAATTTTTCTACATTTTTCAATCGACTTCAAAAATAGGAGGTTCTCTGTTTGACCTGTATGTATGTGTGTATGTTTGTGCGCGATTATCTCGCGTTTGGCTGAACCAATTTTGATGAGGTTTTCAGCATAGTATTTTTCAGACTTAGGAGAAGGTTTTAGGTATATTACCCGACTTAAAAAAAAAATAGTTCACGTTAGAAGTCGGTTTTTTAAGCGTATTAGTTTTAGAATGATCAAGAGATATCTTTTATCTATTTGCGAAGGAAGTATTTTTTTTTTGATCAGACTAAAAAATAAGTCTATCTGCCACATTCAGAGTAATTTAATGGTTACTTAACCTAGTCCTTAGCAATAGAAAAACCGAACAAAATCTTAGTTACTAAGGGATAGTTTAAGTAATAATTAAATATCTCTGAGTATAGCAATATGTCATGTTTCTTCAAAAAACGCATTTAATTTGCACAAAACAACAACAGCTATGGCTCAAAATATCTCAACACATTGCAGCGAATAAAATATCGTTTGATTAAATTAAATGGTCGAGGAAAACAATATGGTCGGCCTCAACCAATCAATTGTTTCTGTTTGTATTTAATTCTTTATTGACTGACCTAATAAAATTAATTGTAGTCTGCAGTTTATTGACGTGAGAATCTTACTCCCGAATACCGAAATGATAATCAAATTTAAGCTGTACTTAAGTATCGTGCTATGTCTGTCATTTACAAAGGGTTTGTTGGGACAGAACTATATTTGATAGCGTCTTAAGACGTTTGAGTATTTGACCATTAGATTTAATTATTATGTTATCGGCTTACTCACGTAACTGTTTGACGTAAATCTCGACTAGTTTCAAGCCATGCTAGTGGTTCATATTCAGGAGCATGACTTCGGATCGTCGCGACGTGTGTCGCAGAATGCTGCTCATGAATATGCGCGGCAAAATATAATAGATTTATAAGTTTGGAAAACAGGCCCAAGTAAGCTGATAATATTATAATTAATTTAGTATATCTCACGATAATTACAATAAAATTCAAAGTACGCATTATAAGTTCGGTAACCAAGCCCAAAATAATCTTAAATTATAATGTTCTTTTTACCTCACATTTAAAGATATCGTGATGTATATTTTATCGATAAAAACATCGACCTCCTTCGCATCACTAGTCTTTAAAACGGATTGCATTCAAGAAATAATACCTTGATTATGCCTAACCTAGAATTAATTTAACCGCTAATAATATAAAGACATTTACGAGATTTTAATTTATTATGTATTGTCTTTTTATGTACAGTACGGTAAATATAATATAGGTAACATAACAGGGAATATTTTATAAGGTGTTCTAAAAGTATTTGCCACGGCTTTAATGGGAGGTAGTGTTGTGTTTGAAGACTACAATAGTGAAGAAATTTCGTACCCCGGACTAGTTAATTCAATTTGAGAACATAAGTCAAATAAACATTGTCTCTACTATGTATAAAGTGGTAATATAATATAGGTAAAATAACAGGGCTGAAATATTATAAAAAGGTGTTCTAAAAGTGTCTGCCACGGCTTTAATGGGAGGTAGTGTTGTGTTTGAAGATCACAATAGTGAAGAAATTTCGTGCCCCGGACCAGTAGGGCTTCGGTCGTAGGTTTTATTGATTTACTAATAGAATTACTTAAAATAACGTTTTATTTTTAATTTCATATCAAAAACTATTTATTTATCTTATTTCATTCGTATATTTGTTCACGGAAGTTCGCAATAAATAGAATTGTAGTATGCAATACTGCGATGTTATTTTCGTTCGTGTCGTTGAATTAGAGTAGGCCCCCAATATTAACTCAATTTGAGAAACGACTAAAGAAGTTAAATATGTTTCTGAAGTAAATATTGACTTAGGTTTTCATTCATTATTTAACTACGTATGGAAAAATTTAATGCTAAAGAATATGACGCTTTACGTGACTAATAAAACAAATATTAGGTAGGTATTGTAAATAGTTTTAATACGGCTCTGTTAGAATACTACCTAGCGGGTTTAAGTATATGTATGTTATTCAATCACGTCAAAACGGCTGCGGAGCTGCGGACTACCTAGCGGGTTTACCGGGAGTAGGAACGGGGTGGTTTTTAGTCAGTAAGAGTCTGACACTACCTCTCGCCTCACACAAGGCGGGAGAAGTCATTGGATGATTTTCCCCCTCAAAAAAGCGATCTAAAAACTAAATCTACTAATAGAGTAGATTGGCGTTCCATTATTTCTGCCTACCCCCATGGGAGACAGGCGTGAGGTTATATATGTATGTATGTAATAGGGTAGATGACTAATTTTTATTCCAATGTCCGTCTTGTAGATTATTTTAAAACATTACACACGTATTTTTATTTTCTCACGGAAACAAATACTTTCGAAGATATATCGATTTGAAATATCGCGTGATGCCACTTCTAGGTATATTTTATACGTAGAAATGACGTGTTTGCTCCCACTCCTAAACTTTGATTCGTTTTATCTAAGTATTGTTGTATGTCTAATATTTTTTCATTACCTAACTGACGGACTAAATAGATTTTTAATTTTCATACCCCGTCATCATCAATTAGGAAAATCATTTATTCTTTACTCTATTCCACAAAATATAAACAAAAGTTATAACCATTCAAAAATAATTGCTACTTCATCACTGCCGACTAAACAAATATTGAAATTGTTAGCTCTCTCACGTTTCAAATCGCTTGCCTACTACATTAAACATTAAGTTTTTTAAACATGCTAATAATATTTCGCCCAAACTTTACGCCCGGCATGCAAATAGTTTGAAAAAAATCTCGTAAAAAAACGAGTTCGTTTATTGCTATACAAGTCGGCCATTTTGAAAACACCGGCTGTGTCTAACGACAATGGGTTTGCCGCCAAAAATATTGACAGTAGAACCATAGTGTCAGATTATAATTCTTTTTTCACTGGAAGAACTGAGTTTTTAAGGATTTTGTGGATTGATTTTAAAGTTGAATTGATTTGTTTCACATGAATATGAGCCTGTACAGCTTTTCTCCATTAATATACGTGAGGAAACCGTGATTTTTAGTTCATTTAGCATACTAGATCATGATCATGAGACATTTCTCATGATAGTTATTACAAAAATACAACATTTTATTTATTCCGTAAGTTACTAATCATTCAACTGGACAGCTAAACTGATTACCTAGGTATTTAGGTTAGGATTTCTTGTTAAAAACACATGCTATTTGTGAACGAAAACGAAATGAGAGCGCACTCTGATTGGCCGGCGCGAATGAACTAACCAATCAGACCCGCCGAACGCGCTCTCATTTCGATTACTTTAAACGTAAGGCAAATTCGTACTAAGCCCTCTGATTGGCCGTCGCGAATGAATCAACTAATCATAGCGCCGAACCACTGCCGTTTCATTTTTATTCAACGTAAAGCAAACTGATCAATTTTTATTCAACGTAAAGTATACTGATCAAGCTTAAATAATGCTCAAAAATCATAAAACCACTACACAAATTCCAAACTTCACCAATCACAAAGTTAACCTTCTGTACTACTATTATAATGTGGTGACGGATTTTTAAATCCGAACGCGCGGCGACCTTGAGACGTAATAGCTCCCATTGTACGCCGTACTTGGAAGAATTGTAACCCAATTTGGTGATATTATTAAATATGAATCAGTTGAATGACTTATACGAATATTATTTGGGTTATTTTAACCGACATGGGCTAAAAATAGACTCACTTTTAAGACTAACTGCTGACAGAAAACTATCAATGTCAAAGTCAATTATTTATTCCAATTAATCCCTATGCTGCCGCGCAACGTGTAGCGGGTTCGATTCCCGCACGGAGCAACTCTTTGTGTGATCCGTAAATTGTTGTTTCGGGTCTGGGTGTCATGTGCATGTGAACTTGTATGTTTGTAAACGCACCCACGACACAGGAGAAAATCCTAGTGTGGGGCTTTAATTACGCATTTCAATTTCGTGATAGCACAAAGAATAATCAATTATCATAATCAAGCATCATCACAAACATCGTTAAAATTTAGTTTCTAAACGAATTAAATTTAAAAAAAAAAGTCCCCATAGACAAAACATGGCAGGCGGAAACGTTTCTTATCACAATTTGCGCGCTAAAAAGATAAATATTTGTATCTGTTTACGTAACTACAGCTTAAATATTACGTTTTTTATCATTTTAAGTCGGAGATAATCCAAAACAGTAGATATGCGGACATTTTACAGTTGTATAGCATTCTTTTAAAATTGTTCTCGCGTATAATTATAGGTTATTTGGCAACCATTTTGAAATTGAATGTCTATAATTGGTATTTTGATTTGATTGCTTAGGTGTTAAGAAAAACTATTCAGCTATATATGACTTCTAAAACATAAAATTATCTGCAAGTTTAGGACTGTTTTTCCACCAGAGATGTGCTATGCTACGTTGCTGTGGATGCGCTTGACTGCCACCAATTAGAGTTATTCATTGGTACACATAGCTTAGCACTGGTGGTAAACGGGTTCAAATAAAATATGTTTTTATAAGGAAAGATGCGTGTTATGGAAGGCCTCCCTACTATCGATACGTCACATATTCGAGCTGCGCATCTTCGTCGCACAGCTACATAGCTTATTAGTGGAAACGGTCACATATTTTCACAGCTTAACCTATTACATCTTCGTAGCATAGCTACATGTATAACACATATCTGGTGGAAATGCACACTTACTGCGGCGGTTAGAATCTTTAGATCCATTATTACAAGTTATATTAATTAAAGCCAATTTTCGTCAGTTATGTTATTATCTACCATATTTGTTACATTGTAACGGTCACCGACCTATACAAGCCAAGGTCAAGAATATATTAAAGTTACCAGTCGTTAAAACGTTATTAATTATTATTCTAAATGCGAATGTTTATCCGGAGCTGCGGACTACCTAGCGGGTTTACTGGGGCTCCGGCTCGAAGCAGGAGTGGGAACGGGGTGGTTTTTAGTCAGTAAGAGTCTGACACTCCCTCTCGCCTCGCCCAAAGCGGGAGAAGTCATTCGATGATATTTCCTCAAAGCGAATGTTTGCGAGGCTGTATGGATTATGTTTGTAACACTTTCGGGTTTTCCTTCCTGACGCTATAACTCCAGAACACAGAAACCGATTTCCACGGTTTTGCATTCGTTGGAAACGTCTCGGGCTCCGTGAGGTTGATAGCAAAGAACATTCAGGAAACCAGCAAACATTAGGGGCGAAGCGGAGTTCACCGGGTTGCTAGTTACTTTTAAATAAATACTAGCTTCTGCCCGTGACTTCGTCCGCGCAAAACTAAAAAAAAAATAGGGCATGAGAAATAGATCTTGGCCGGTTCTCATAGATACCGGATAACCACAAAAAAATTCATCAAAATCGGGCAAGCCGTTTCGGAGGAGTGTGGCAACGAAAACTGTGACACGAGAATTTTTTATATTCGATGCCTTCTTTTTAACGTTTGCTATCATAGACGATAAAATATAATCTATAAACTATTTACCTACTCGCTGTCGACCAACGGACATACGTACGGTTGACTATACAACACTCTCATTCATATATCTGACCTTTGATCATGACGTCATCATTAAATTACATGACAAACTGATGACTAAAACGAAAGAAACGTATCTTTAGTCAGCGCAACGTAAGTTGTTCTAAGAAATTTGTTTGTTAGTCGATAATATGGTGCCTTATTAAGCGCTTTGCGAAACTAGGTGAATCGTAATAGTGACGAGTAATTAACAAATTTCTTAGAAAATCTTACGTTGAGCTGACTGTAAGCGTCCACAGGCCCGCATCGTACGCAACGGATTTTAGTTTGTCTTGTATAGAAACTCATACAACTGCGTCCACTGATCCGCATCGTACGGACCGCATCATCGGCAATGTCTACATGCGATGCGTACCGATGACGTCATACGGAATGCGTACGATGCGTGCGATGCGTACGATACATACGATGCGGATCAGTGGATGCAGTTGTATATGTTCAATAAAAAAAAAAACGAAAATTAACTAAAAATCACGGTTTACTCACGTACATTAATGGAGAAAAGCTCTACTAGTTTCGAGTCACAGAGGGACTCTTCATCATGAGCAGCGTGCGCACATGATTTTTAGTTGATTCAGTATGTTTCACGATAGTTATTATGACTGCCTTGTTGGTCGAGTGGTTGCAAATGCGACTGCCGTACAAGGGGTCTCTGGTTCGATTCCCGGATCGGGCAAAGTATTGCTGGGCTTTTTCGGTTTTTCGAAAATTTCTCAGTAGTAGCACGGAGTCTGGAAATGTGCCCGGTATATGGCAATAGGCTCACCCTCTATTACATGGGACTTACAACATCAATTGTGAAAAGTGGGTGTACATTGTACAGTGGCATTACGTGCCATAATGTGCACCTCTGCCTACCCCTTCGGGGATTAAAGGAGTGACGATATGTATGTATGTAGTTATTATAAAAAAAAAAAAACATTTCAATTGAGATCCTCCGATGATATTGACTTGTTTACCTTTTTAAATCCAAGGTTATTTCATTCACTTAACATTGAATCTACTTAAATGTAAAATGTTTAAACAAATATTTATATTTAATAACAAAAAGCGTATTATCTCACGGTGAACGCATCCGTGATTTGAATTGCTAATATAGTCGACTCGACTCGACTGTCCGGTGTTCTTAGTCGATTGATTTTAAATACAGTATGGAGATCACTCATATGATTTAAATGAAACTACAAGTAGTACTCGTCCACAGAAGCATAATACAACTAAATATTTCAACGAAAATAAAATTGAAATTTTCAAACAAAATAAATAATTAAATTCTGTGTGAACAGCTCCATGTTCCTTGACCACAGAAGAGCTGTAATGTTGTAGGTTATCTAGGAATGTTACGGACATGCGGCGCGGCTGTTATAATGCCGTATTTGCAAAGAGTGTTCAAATTAGCTCAAAGAGAATATTGCACTTTTTGGCTTAACTACTGGGCCTATTTCGCTCATTTTTCGTATATTGTCAGCCAAGATGATAACAAATATGTGGTTTAAATTAAGTCATAAGAGGTTTCCCCATACGGTAGAATAAATGTCAAATTTAGGACTCAGATATACGGACTACCTAGCGGGTTTACCGCGGCCCCGGCTCGAAGGGCAGAAGTAGGAACGGGGTGGTTTTTAGTCAGTAAGAGTCTGACACTCCATCTCGCCTCGCCCAAGGCGGGAGAAATCATTGTATGATTTTTCCCCCTTAAAAGACTTTGCGTCTTGTAACCAAGAATTGTATTGTGAATCTGATTGAAAAAGAGTAACCTATGGAGTTTCTTGCTCGTTCTTCTCCATAGAAATCTACACTTTGGAACGAGCAAATAGAGCAACTACCGACAGACAGACAGACGTTATTAATATTATTATATTTGCTTTGACGTTCAAAAGTGCCTTCCTGGTCTATTTGAAATAAATAATTTTGACTTTGACTTTGGCATTATGATAATTAGCCATTGCCTGCTGTAGAGTATAGAATAGACAAGGAACATAAAAAAAAGAACAATAGCGCTTGACGTTTGTTTTTTTTTTTTCGGCGGGAGTTTTTTTGTTGCGAATTTTTTAATAAATACATATGTTAGCCATGTGTTCGGTTGTTAGTTTAATTTAGTTTTTGCATTATTACTCACGACTTACGATGACGAAATTATAACGAATTTTCCGAAGGCCATTAAATCAGTTTTAACTTTGAATATTTTAAAAGTCACAGAGCTACAAGCAAAATATTGTTTTTTTATGGTATAAGCCGGTAAACGAGCAGACGGGTCACTTGATGGTAAGCAATCGCCGCCGCCCATGGACACTTGAAACACCAGAGGCGTTACAAGTGTGTTGCCGGCCTTTTGGGTGTTTGGAATTTAAGGGTTGGGGAATTAAGGATTGGAAAGATTGGGAAGGGGGGTAATTGGGCCTCCGTTAACCTCACTCACAGAACGCATTTATTGTTGTTAGTTATTTATTACTTATCCTACCTACTACAAGTTATTTTAACGCCACCCATCAACAAACAAACATTGACTTTAAACAAGAAAGTGTATAAACCTTGTCACTAAGCTACACATACGGAATACAAAACTATTGAACATGTAGGTAGAGAGAAAGTATTGCCAATTTGTATGCTAGCATTTTAAAGTCTAATGGTGAAGGCGACATGTCGCGTCGAGGCTTTGAATTTTGTAATAGTATATTTTAGTTTTACCTTTGTGACTTTACAATATACAACCACTTTTCACCATTCGTGTTATTGCTTACGGCGGCGATTGCTTACCACCAGGTGATACCCCTGGTCGTTTACCGGTTTATTCAATAAAAAAAGGAACTAACAACAACATTTCAACATACAACAACATATTTGACCTGTAAAAATGCTCTTTTATAACCTATTTACTAAAATAAATTTATTTCATATAACATTAAATAAAATTACTTGCTTTCGACAATTGCTACAAGTATTCTATATATTCTTATCAAGTACAAGTAAATATTGATAACAGGAACACGCCTTGAGCGATACCTTCGGTCAACAACAATATTACATGGTACAACAAATTCAATGATATTTTATAACTAGGTGACCGTCATATTTACCTGCCTTTTATTTATAGCTTTGCATGGGTGCAAAGATGATATATTATATACCATAGAAAAAAGATGTTTTCCTTCACCATTTGTCAGTGGTGTCTAAATAATCTTAGAAAGTACGTTTAACTCGGAAAAAGTCACATTGTCACATTCAAGTGGGGGAGAGCCATGCTTCGGCACTGCTGGGCCGGCTCGACCGGAGTGATACCACGGCCGAGCAGAACATCGACGTGAAACAACGCTTGCGTTGTGTGAGTGAGGTTACCGGAGGCCCAATTCCCCCCTTCCCAATCTTCCCAATATCCGATTCCTGAACAACAACCCTTAAATTCTTTACTCCCAAAAGGCCGGCAACGCGGCGATTGCTTACCATCAGGTGATAAGCCTGCTCGATTACGCGTTTCATAAAAAAAAAAAAAATATTGATATGAAAACAGTATCTCAAATTAACAACTTTATACCAATACCTATACCTATAACCTAAGATGTGTATTGATGCAAAAAATAATATAATGCTTTATCGCAATATATATATTTATATATGCGAGTATTTACTGTTGTGTGTCCGTTCCACATAATGTGTACTGTTGACATTACGTACATTGAACTCCGGCGCCGATAACTTCTATGTACATATTATAATATTATGTATAATACCATATAAACTGCAATATGATATTATAGTTTTATTTAGACTGACTTTTTTCCGAAGAAAGTGGTAGTTTCAAATACATAGGGAATTAGGGACAGACAGAAACTCAGTTTTTTTATGGTATGAGCCGGTAAACAAACAGTTTACCGGCTTATACCGGACGGATCACCTGATGGTAAGCAATCGCCGCCGAAACACCAGAGACGTTACACCAGACCTTTGGGGGTTAGAAATTCAAATATTGGGGATTCGGTAATTGGGTAGATTGGGAAAGACGGTAATTGGGCCTTCGGTAACCTCACTCAGTTAATGTAACAACGCAAGCGTTATGTCACGTCGGTCTTCTGCTCGGTCGTGGTATTACTCCGGTCGAGCCGGCCCATTCGTGCTAAACTCATGCTTACCTTTTTTTTGAGGTGGGAAAATCAACCAATGACTTCTGGGCGAGGCGAAAGGGAGTGTCACACTCTTACTGACTAAAAACCACCCCGTTCCTACTGCTGCTTTTCGAGCCGGAGCCCCGGTAAACCCGCTAGGTAGTCCGCAGCTCCGAAAACTCATGCTTCATCATCATCATCATCAGCCTATAGCAGTCCACTGCTGGACATAGGCCTCCCCAATTGTTCGCCACTTTGCTCTATCACTAGCGACTCGCATCCAGCTCCTGCCAGCCATCCTGCGCAGATCGTCACTCCACCTCGCCTGGGGGCGTCCTACACTACGTTTACCGAGACGCGGTCTACCTCATATTTAATGATGAATCCCGACTGCAATATAATTTTCATATGCTCATATAGTACGTTGGTCGATAGCCGAGCCGCATCGCCTGGCCATTGACCATAGGCAGCAGAGCGTGGCGGCATATGCCACCGGCCACCACTATATACAAATTAGCAGGCATGCGTTTCAAAAGATTACAAAACGGTACTTTTTGAAGGTTAGCGCAGTAGCTGGGTGATTGGTTGCCGTGCTATGTGGAGCTGGTTCGAACTCCGAAAGAAATGGTGTTGAAAACACACTTAATGATTCTTTTACCATCCGCTCTGATCGGCTCCCATGGACCGTAGCGTGATCTTATATAGCCCTAACCTTCTACAACAAATTAACTATCTAACATAAAAAAAGCAATTCGGACTAATAGTTCCCGAGATTAGCGCATTCAATTTGACGTTTCAAAAGTGCCTTATTTAGGATTAATTGAAATAAATGCTTTGACTTTGACTTCAAACAAACTCTTCAGCTTTATATATTAGTATAGACTAGCGACCCGCCCCAGCTTCGGATGGGTGATATATTATATGCATGTATTATACATATAAACCTTCTTCTTGAATCACTCTAGCTATTAAAAAAACCGCATCAAAATCCGTTGCGTAATTTTAAAGATTTAAGCGTACAGACAAACATACAGACAAAAATAGCGACTTTGTTTTATACTATGTAGTGAAGTATAGACTAAAGCCGTGTGATCATTATACATTGTGATACATTTGAAGCCACCGCTACTCTTCCCGCGGGTGTTGTAAGACAGAGACCGAGCAGCAGCGGTCTCTGATAAACATGAACCTTAACCGCGATTTCCAAGCACCAAGCGTGAAGATTATGAGAGAAGATCATCTTCCGCCTTGGGTGGCGAGAAAAAAGAGTGTCAGATTCTTACTGACTAAACAGAGTAGGAAGTAGGAACGAAGTAGCCGTTCCTACTCCCGGACACCCGAAACACCAGAGGCGTTACAAATGCATTGCTGGCTTTTTGGAATTTAGGAATTTAAGGGTTGTTAGGGAATCGGAGATTGGGAAGATAGAGAAAGGGGGTAATTGGGCCTCCGGTAACCTGCACTGCTCGGCCGTGGTATCACTCCGGTCGAGCCGGCCCAGCAATGCTGAAGCATGGCTCTCATACACTTAGATGTATGGAGTACATGCATGTGTTTATAGGATCAATGGCTCTCGACCTGCACCGTTAGCGGGCAGTTCACGGTCGTGCGCGTGCGCACATTACGTGTAGGGCTGCGCGGGCGCTATTGTTAGGTCGCTAATGGTATTTAGAGCGATCACAAATTGAATTGATTTACTTTGCAGATGTTTTTTTGGTAAAAGAAGGTGTGTAATACGATTTGAATGACTTTTAATCGACTCGACTTCTTTTAATTGAATCGAATTATTTAATTCGACTTTTTGGGTGAAAAGTTGCAAGTTTGACTGTCAAATAATGAGGTATCGGGTTTGACTTTTAATTAATGCAACATTTCTCTGATATTCAGGGTGCTTTTCCACCAAAGATGTGCTAAGCTTAGCACTGGTGGAAACGGGTTCAACTAAGATATGTTTTTTGTATGGAAAGATGCGTGCTATGGATGCGTGTTATGGATATGTGTTATGGATGGTTTCCCTACTAAAGATAAAGTCACGATTTACTCAAATATATAAATGGAGAAAAGACCCATTAGTTTCGCACGGAACTCATGATGAAGAGTCCCTCTGTGAATCGAAACTAGTAAATCGTGATTTTTACACCAACAATACATTAGATTTTTAGTTTGAATTCCCCTTATAGATGTATTTCTTAACATGCGGTTTGCAGCACCGCATAATAGTTATAAAAATCACATTACCCATAATTATCCAATTAAACCAATATCAATCCCTAATTGTACAAATAACGTCATTAGTTCTGCCATTTGTGACTTGATATTGTCATTGAATTGTTCATCCGTCTTTGTGCGGCGTATTCATGACCGGAACCGCGTGGTTAGGCCAATTAATTAACTGCAGTGTGCGTTGACATTGCATTTGATGTCATTTCCTGTTGCATTTCGTTGCTCTCTTATATAAGGTGTTCTAAAAGTATCTGCCGCGGCTTTAATGGGAGGTAGTGTTGTGTTTGAAGATTACAATAGTGAATGTAAATGATTGATTATGAGTATTTTTTCTTTTATTAAAAAAAAAGATCTATGTGTTAGTTTGTTATGAAAGAGCTATCTCCACTTTATGCAGAGTAAAGTCAATGTTTATTTAACTTCTTTATGTTCTCAAATTTAATTAACTGGTCCGCGGTACGAAATTACTTCACAGGTATTGGGTAGTGCGTTTATCCAGGAAGGCTTTAAGCTAGATATATCTAAATCATCACGCTACGGTCAATAGGAGCCGAACAGAGTGGGTGAAACCGCGTGGAAGTAGATAGTAATTTGATAAATAAATAATATCGAAAATCTTAATTTGCACATCACATTAGGTATACATATAACATAATACTTATATATTGAAAAAAAGGCCAAAATGTATCCAAAAAATAGAATAAAATAACTAAATCCAATTTCTATCCAATAGCTAAAGCATCAAAGTAAACAAGATAAAAAAAAAACTGTGTATCATAATTAATCTGTGGCGAACGGTGTTGCCAACCTAATGAGAACTTTGTGCTGAGTGTTGCCGCATAACAAAAATGCAGCGGCAACTGAGTAACGTTAGTGTTTATTCGTACCAGGATTATCAACCTTCAAGAAAATATGGTAAGGTTCAAAATTGTTTGTTATGTTAAAAACTAACCGCTGTACTCAGAGTAATTTAAAGCTAAGCTTCCTGTAAGTATAGCCCCTCATTGCCGATGATGCGTACGCACCGTACGCATCGCATGTAGACATTGCCGATGATGCGGTCCGTACGATGCGGATCAGTGGACGCAGTTGTATGAGTTTGACTTTTTTTTCGACTGGCCTACTACCCAGGAGATATTATAGTGCATCAGTGTGTGCGCAAACACAGGTGCGTTCTCAGTACCCTCACTCTCTGAACCTATGGGGAGACTGATATCACCGGAGGTCAGGCTCAGGACCAAAGGCTTTACGTGCTTTCCGAGCCACGGGGGTAAAACACCGCCGAATTTCCTGTCTCCGGGCTAAAATGGTCATTTTATCCAGAAAATGCCATTATCACTTTTTGCCCGGTGCGGGAACTCAACCCGCTACTCTTTACACAGTAGCCGGTCACCATGCCCCCATTACATCTTAATAAACCTCTTTTCAGACCCGCAAGATTAATTTACCCCAGAACGCCAAAAAACGACACCCAACCTCTCATTCTTAATTCTTCTGTTCTAATCTTCTGTCTTCCTTCTCCAGGGCAACAGTATGAACCGGGCGGTTACGCGGCGGCGGTTCAGCAGCGAACGAACATGACGCAGCGAGAGGACGCGCTCAAGTTCGAGCAGGGCCGCATCAAAGCGTTGCAGGAGGAGCGACTGCATATACAGAAGAAAACATTCACGAAATGGATCAATTCCTTCTTGCAAAAGGTAAGAAATGCCAATACATCTATATTATACTTGCTGGCCTTACAAACTTCGTACTATAATCACGCACAAACATTCATACATACATACATACAGGTTAACTAAGAAGCTCCACCTTTTTTGATATGGTATAAGCCGGCAAACGGATCACCTGATGGTAAGCAATCGGCCGCCTGTGGCAACATCAGATAAATGATATTTATTTCTGTAAAGAGATTATAAAATAACACTTATACACTTCAATATTTTAAATAGCTAGATGAGGCAGAGGCGTTACAAGTGTGTTGCCGGTCTCTTGGGGTTTAGGAATTTAAAGGGTTATTGGGGAATCGGGAATTGGAAAGAATAGGAATGGGGGTAATTGTGCCTCCAATAACCTTACTCTCAGTTTCACGTCGGTTTTCTACTCGGCCGTGGTATTACTCCGGTCGAGCCGGCCCAGCAGTGCCGAAGCGTGGCTCTCCCACACTAAGAACACAGGTTTTTGTCAACGAGTTTGCGTGAATTTTTGTATGTTATAAATAACAGAAATACATATGAATAACTTAGTCAGTTGTTATTGCCATAATTGCATGACATAATATTCTATTAAAATATATGTGTCAACTGATGCATTACTCATATTATGATAGCGTTATCTCTTCAATTATAGTTATATATAATTATACATATTATCATCACGACTATTGCCCAGAAAAGTGGTCAGACATAGTGCATTGGTACCTTTTTGGGGGGGATAAATCATCCAATGACTTCTCTCGCCTTTCGCCGTCCGCAGCTCCGCTCAAGATAGTGCATAGGTACACGCCAAATGTAACTCTGAGCTGAAAACTACCTAGCGGGTTACCGGGACTCCGGCTCGAAAAGCAGGAGTAGGAACGGGGTGGTTACCGTAACCCGGTAACTCGGCAAGTAGCCCGCAGTTTAACTTACTAAGGAGTAACTTCAATACAGAAAGATACATATACATATAGAACAACAAATCTTTTTTTAAGGGATCTGGTTTCAGTTTTCTTTAACGCCTCCATATTTTAAAGTCAGGTAATATACTTAAAACCTTATCTTAAGTCCTTCTTCCTTAAGTCTGAAGTCTGAAAAATACTATACTAAAATCCGCATCAAAAACAGTTTAACCAAACGCTTGATAATCACGCATAAACATACATACATAAAGATAAAACTGAGAACCTCATTTTTTTTTGAAGTCGGTTTTAAAAATGCAATTATTCCAGACCAACCTAATGATCTTGTATCATCAGCGCGCCATTTTGTTAACACTAAGTACATTATAAAGACTGTGACCTTCAGCGCTGCAATCGTAATGATGTCACCGGTTTTCAATCATATTTATGATAAATCTGTTTGAGTGTTTGTGTACATGGCTTTTACGCATCGAAGAAAAGGCAGAGTCAGTGGGTGAGGTGAAAGGGAGTGCCAGACTCTTATTGACTAAATACCACCCCGTTCCTACTTCTGCTTTTCGAGCCGGAGCCCCGGTAAACCCGCTAGGTAGTACGCAGCTCCGTAGTCAGTAAGAGTCTAACACTCCCTTGCGCAAAAAGAAAGAAGTCCTTGGGCGAGGCATCATCATCTAATGATGATAATCACCCCTTAAAACAAAGTTTTAAAGGTTTATATTAAAGGAAGGTTATTCTCTCTACAAAGTATGAGCCCCTCTATCTACTCTTATTACAATAGGCTACTTTCCTACTAGTCAAGTTCAATACTTTTATCGAAATGTCAAAAACGATATTTTGTATGAACTTTGTATGAAATAGTGCGTTATGACGTCATGGTCATAAGTTTTTGACGTCAAATAGCAGACTTATTTCTAGAAATTTAGCTAGAAAAAATCGAAAATTAAATAGTTCATCATGAATGAGAGTGTGATTATTTTTTAATATTTTATTGTATTGAAAAGTTGTAATAATTTATTTTTGACCGAGGATAGTACCCAATTTTATCTTATTTTTTACAGGCGCGTATGGAAGTGGACGATCTCTTCGTGGACCTAGCAGACGGCCGACGGCTCCTCAAGTTGCTGGAGATAATCAGCGGCGAGCGACTGCCCAGGCCCAACAGTGGTCGCATGAGGGTCCACAAGATTGAAAATGTCAACAAGAGCTTGAGTTTCTTGCATACTAAGGTACGTTTCATTTCTTTTTTATGGTATAAGCCGGTAAACGAGCTGATGGATTATCTGATGGCTAAGCAATCGCCGCTGAATATAGACATCCGAAACACCAGAGATGTTACAGATGCGTTGCCAGCCTTTTGGGGTTAGGAGTTTAAAGGTTGTTGGGGAATCGGGGATTGGGAAGATTTGAGAGAGGGGTAATTGGACCTCCAGTAACCTCTCTCACTCAACGCAAGCGTTGTTTTACGTCGGTTTTCTGTAAGGCAGAAGCTAGCTTTGAAATCACTACATAGTATAAAACAAACTCGCTTTCTCTGTCCCTATATCCCTTTGTATGCTTAAATCTTTAAAACTACGCAACGTATTTTGATGCGGTTTTTTTAATAGATAGAGTGATTCAAGAGGAAGGTTTATATGTATAATACATGCATAATATATCACCATTGCACCCATGCGAAGTTGGGGCGGGTCGCTAGTATAAATATTAAGTAGCAACTGATTATAAATTTCAATAAATATTTTATACTAGGTAGGTAGGTACATGAGCATTTAAAGTAGCATTTGTATCGTAAAGCCGGGTTTTGTTTATCTTCTGATAACACGGTGATGGTAGATAGCGCGGTGATAACATCGCGTTGTATTGTCCTTTTGTACCTTTAATTAAATAGATATTATATAACTTTACGCCAGTTATTTTACTCAGGGTTAGGCTGAAGTGGTGGTTGGTAAAATTTTATTTAAATTTCCATCTGGTACCTAGATTATTTTAAAACATTAGACAAGTTTTTTTACTAGAGAAGTGCAATGTAGCTATACTGCAAAGATGTAATAGCTAAGCTGTGAAACTATGTGACCGTTTCCACTGATACTAAGCTGTGTAGCTATGTGAGGAAGATGCGCAGCTCGAGTATGCAATGTATCGATAGTAGGGAAGCCATCCATAGCACGCATCTTTCCATATAAAAAACATATCTTAGTTGAACCCGTTTCCACCAATGCTAAGCTATGTGTACCAATGAATATGATTGGTGGAAGCCAAACGCATTCACAGTAACGTAGCATAGCACATCTCTGGTGGAAAAGCAATCCAAAAATTGCACTCAGCTTACTTCCTATGCATCTATCTATTATCCTTACGTAATAATATAAATGGCAAAAGCTATATGTATACATAATTTTGAACGTCAAACGTTGAAAGTGTTTGAGTGTGAAATCGTTTAGGCGTGCCTGTACATTTATGTAAGAATATTACGTAATCGCTGAAGCCTGTTCGAGCCGCACATATGTGGGTCTTCTTCAACAATTTACTTATATAGAATGTAAACGGTACGCTCCCCAAACGTCGCAAACAGGTGATGGTAAAACAATAAAAAAAATTAAGGAATTCAATGTTTATTTAATGTAGATAATTATTAGCTGACCCGGCAAAATTCGGGTGTCCATGGGCGGCGCTGATCGCTTACCATCAGGTGACTCGTTTGCCACTTAATCCATAAAAAAATTATGACGCCTCAAAAATTTTTAAGTCTGCCCTGGACTTCCACAAATAATTCAAGGCTAAAATTTGCCAAATCGGTACAGCAGTTTTTAATAACTCCTGTCCCCAATCTTTCCAGTCCCAGTGGGGAATCGGGGCCCCAACAAATCTTAAATACTTGTAACGCCGCTGGTGTTTCGGGTGTCCATTGGTGGCGACGATATCATCAGATGATCCGTTTGATCGTTGTTTAAGATTTTGTGAGAAGATGGATGACTGATGAATTAGTTTTAAGCTATTAAAATTATTATACTTTTTGTATAGGTGTAAAATTATACATGTTTTTTTTACTAACTAACTAAATTAATAAATTATACCATAAAAATCAAAATTGAAATGTCGAAATAATTGATTTTTGACTGAGTAAAATACCCAATTCCTTGCCATTACAGGTGCGTCTGGAATCCATCGGAGCCGAAGATATAGTGGACGGCAACCCTCGCCTGATCCTCGGTCTGATATGGACCATCATCCTGCGGTTCCAGATTCAGGAGATCGAAATTGATGTTGTAAGTATATTATAAGACTCCGGAGCTGCGGACTACCTAGCGGGTTTACGGGGGCTCCGGCTCGAAAAGCAGGAGTAGGAACGGGGTGGTTTTTAGTCAGTAAGAGTTTGACACTCCCTCTCGCCTCGCCCAAGGCGGGAGAAGTCATTGGATGATTTTCCCCCCTCAAAAAAAAAAAAGTATAAGATAAGATTGATTTTTTAGCTTTTAACCACTTGTATGTCGGTATATAAGACACAATAGAAAACACATTGTGTCTCGCGTAGATCTGCGTTCCGACAGACAACGGGTTAATACGCTAGTTTCCAACTAGTCAAATTCAATATTTTTATTGAAATTTCCAAAAAACGTTACTTTTCTATGAATTTTGTAGGAGATCGCAACTTATGGCGTTATATTTTTTTGCGTCAAATAGCTTATGTACTTACTTCTCTAAAATTTGCTAGAAGAATATAAAAATCTATTTAGTCCATCAGTTAGGTAATGGAAAAATATTAGACACGTATTTTTTTATTTTGTCATATAAGATAACAATACTTAGATAAAACGAATCAAAGTTTAGGAGTGGGAGCAGATACGTCATTTCTACGGATAAAACGTACATACCTAGAAACAACGTCACGCGATATTTCAAATCGATATATCATCGAAAGTATTTGTTTCCGTGAGAAAATAAAAAATACGTGTCTAACATTTTTCCATTACCTAACTGACGGACTGAATAGATTTTTAATTTTCATACCCCGTCATCATCCCTATTTTAATACCTGTCTCTACTTCTTTTAGGACGAAGAAAATGAATCTTCGGAGAAGAAATCAGCCAAGGATGCCCTGCTTCTCTGGTGCCAGCGGAAGACCAGTGGCTACCACGGAGTCCACATACACAACTTCACAGACTCTTGGAGATCCGGTCTTGGATTCAATGCTCTTATCCACGCTCACAGGTACGGTCGCCCATCCATTTCCAAACCTTGGACGGGTTTGCTTAACCTTTGCTCTGTGTTAAATGAGGATTGTGTAAGGTTTTGGTTTTGATTCTAGGTAAGCGATTAAGATAGTTGGACAAGGGGTCTTGAGTTCGATTGCAGCGTCGGCCAAAGTATTACTGGTCTTTTTGATGGTTGTGTAAGGTTTTGGGTTCGATTCTAGGTAAGGGATTAAAACAGTCGGACAAAGGGTCTTAGGTTCGATTCCCGAGTCGGACAAAGTATGACTGGGCTATTTTCGGTTTTTCGAAATTATCTCAGTAGTAGCACGGAGTCTGGAATTGTGCCCAGTATATGGCAATAGGCTCACCCTCTATTACATGGGACTTATAACACAAATAGTAAAAAGTAGGTGTATATTGTATAGTGGCATTACGTGCCGTAATATACACCTCTGCCTACCCCTTCGGGGATAAAAGCCGTGACATAGCATACCTAATTAATATTTCTCTTTTCTCTCTTCAGACCAGACCTGTTCCGTTGGTCAGAGGTCCCAGTAACTGACCACGTGGAGACCCTGAACCATGCCTTCGACGTGGCCCACAAGCACCTGGGCATTCCTCGTCTTCTGGACGCCGAGGGTAAGGAAACCAGCTCCTATTGTTTATTTATTTATTTATAGACAGGGAGGCAGGTGAAACACCGGATAACGCTCACATCCTGTCAATTTTCACTAGTTAATTTCTTGCAGTTGACTAAATATCTAAGTGTGGGAGACCCATGTTTCGGCACTACTGGGCCGGCTTGAGCGGAGTGATACCACAGCCGAGCAGAAAACCGACGTGAAATAACCGAAGCGTTGTGTGAGTTAGGTTACCGCGGAGGCTCAATTACCACCCTTTCCCCATCTTCCCAATCCCCGATTCCCCAACATCACCTAAATTTCTAACCCCCAAAATCACCTGATGTAAGCAATCGCCGCCGCCGCCAATGGACACTTGAAACACTAGAGGCGTTACAAGTACGTTGCCGGCCTTTTGGGGGTTAGGAATTTAAGGGTTGTTGGGCAATCGGGGATTGGGAAGATGGGGAAAGGGTTTCTAATTGAGCCTCCGGTAACCTCGCTCACACAACGCAATCGTTGTTTGACGTCGGTTTTCAGTCAAGCCGTGGTATCACTCCGATCGAGCCGGCCCAGCAGTGACAAAGCATGGCTCTCCCACACTTGGAAGATTATGCCGGAATCCTCTTTTGAGGCAGAGACACATGGTCCAGCAGAATCCTCTCATGGGCTGGTGATGCTTACAATAACAATGTAACCAAGAATTGTATTGTGAATCTGATTGAAAAAGAGTAACCTATGGAGTTTCTTGCTCGTTCTTCTCCATAGGAATCTACACTTTGGAACGAGCAAATAGAGCAACTAGAGGACTGACCGATAGACAGACGTTATTAATATTATTATATTTGCTTTGATATTCAAAAGTGCCTTCCTGGTCTATTTGAAATAAATATTTTGACTTTGAATAAAGTTTCTCTTTCCTCCCACCAGATGTCGACACCAGCCGTCCTGATGAGAAATCTGTTATGACATATGTGGCATCATACTACCACACATTTGCCAGAATGAAGAATGAACAAAAGAGTGGAAGGAGAATCGCCAACGTAAGTACATGTTTAATCTGATCCGGAGCTGCGGACTACCTAGCGGGTTTACCGGGGCTCCGGCTCGAAAAGCAGGAGTAGGAACGGGGTGGTTTTTAGTCAGTAAGAGTCTGACACTCCCTCTCGCCTCACCCAAGGCGGGAGAAGTCATTGGATGATTATCGCCACTCAAAAAAAAAAAGTACATGTTTAGCACTGTTTCTAGCTGGTTCCTTAGTGTTGAAGCGTGATGGTATACTATACATACATATACTGTATGGAGAAACCTCTTATGACTTAATGTAAACCACATATTTGTTATCATCTTGGCTGACGATATACGAAAAATGAGCGAAATAGGCTCAGTAGTTAAGCCAAAAAGTGCATTATTCTCTCAATGAGACAATAAAAATAACAAAGTAAAGTTCTAAGGTACCTAGTTACTAGTCTTCCGAAAGCACGCGTGCGCACGAAATTTTTGTTGTTTTGTTATTGTGATAAAAATAAAACTAATGAGTACCTATACAAAAAAAGTTTATTTAGGAAAGTGGTTTGTAATCATGAGTACAATCACGTGTTTAAATATCGTTCACTAATTACCAGTCACCATATATGAGCAATTGAGCATTCCTATCAAATTTTTAAAGATACTAGCAAACTTTTCCTTGTTTCCCTGCTTTTCTTTTGCAAGTTTTCCTGAATTTTCTTTGCTATAAACCTCACGGAGCCCGAGACCTTTCCAACGAATGCAAAACCGTGGAAATCGGTTCGTGCGTTCTGGAGTTATAGCGTCAGGAAGGAAAACGCGACTTATTTTTATATTATAGATAAAGTAATTTTAATGTATCTTATATCATGTTTTCACAGATTATCGGCCAAATGATGGACTGTGATGACCGTAAGGGTGAATACAGCAAGCTGTTCACCAAGCTACTGGAGTGGATACTGCTGAAGATCCAGGAGCTGAATGGAAGGGAGTTCCCTAACTCCCTGGATGGTATACAGAGACTGCTGCTGTCTTTCAAGCAGTATAGGACTGTTGAGAAGCCTCCTAAGTAAGTATTTTTAATGTTTAAGCCAACCCTTTCTTGATCAAGAACCATTTTTAACATTAACCACCTGTGTCGCTTTGCCAAGCAAGGGATCCCGACTTGACTGCCTCGATGGCTGAGTGGTTGCAAGTGCTTCTGCCGGGCAAGGGGAAGTATTGCTAGACTTTTTTGAGTCTGAAAATGTGTCCAGTATATGGCAATAGGCTCACCCCTTATTACATGGGACTTATAACACAAACGGTACATTATATAGCGGCGTAACTTGCCGTAATGTGCTCCTCTGCCTACCCCTTTGGGGATGAAAAGTCGTGACGTTGTATGTCTACTATACATTCTCAGAGTACATTACAAATATGTATTACTTAAATATAATTTATTTTCAGATACAAGGAGCGGTCGGAAATCGAAGCCCTATACTTTGACATCAACACGATGCAGAAGAGCCTCACTGGAGAAGCCTGGGCCCCCCTCGAAGGCCAGCTGCCTCAGGACCTGGAGAGAGCCTGGCAGCAGCTGGAACAGGTACCAGCTACCTCTTTTTCATCGGCAATGCCTACATGCGATGCGTACTGATGACGTCATACGGAATGCGTACGATGCCTCAAAAACTATATTTTCTATGATTTTTGTATGAAATACAGCGTTATGTCAGGTTTTTACGTCAAATAGCAGACTTATTTCTAGAAAAATTGTTAGAATAGAGTATAGAAGTATATGTAGAAAATCGTGTGGTTTATATTGTATATTCTCAGCGTACATTACAAATATATATTACACTAGCTACTTCAGCGCGGTTTCTCCCGCTCTGCTCGGCTCCTATTGGTCATAGCGTGATGTTTTATAGCCTATAGCCTTCCTCGATAAATGCACTATCCAACACAAAAAGAATTATTCAAATCGGACCAGTAGTTCCGGAGATTAGCGCGTTCAAACAAACTCTTCAGATTTATAATATTAAGTATAGATTTGCACATAAGAAGCAGATATCTTCAACCGATAGAGCTGAAATTTTGTATACACTGTCAGTCTGTCTGTCAGTGAAGCTAGGTGCTCGATAACTTGTCTCAATCTTTAGATTAAGGTGCTTTTCCACCAGAGATGTGCTATGCTACGTTGCTGTGGATACGTTTGACTTCCACCAATCATATTCATTGGTACACATAGCTTAGCACTGGTGGAATCGAACTCAGCTAAGCTATGTTTTTATATGGAAAAATGCGTGCTATGGATGAGTTCCCTACTATCGATACATCGCATACTCGAGCTGAGCATCTTCCTCGCACAGCTACATAGCTTAGTATCAGTGGAAAGGGTCACATAGTTTCACAACTTAGTTATTACATCTTCGTAGCATAGCTACATAGCACATCTCTGGTGGAAAAGTGTCCTGAGGGTGCTTTTTAAGATCGACAAAGAACATTGGCCAATAAATGACGATACTACCTACTTTAAGCCTTAAACAAGTAGTTATGTAATATTATAATGTTATTTGCTTCTATTTTCTAGGCGGAGCATGCTCGTGAGATCGCGCTAAGAACAGAATTACTACGACAGCAGAGGTTGGAACAACTGAACTACAAGTTTAATACTAAAGTAAGTAATGTTTACCTTACAATAATGCCGACTTTTAATGGCAAAAGGTTGAAATATAAAACATTTGTCACCACCTCTACTCTGCCCGCGGGTGTCGTATACCCGAGGCAAGAGTGGGATCAAGACTACACATTTGAACGAGACTGGACAGCAGTGCTCTCTGATAAACCTGACACTTGTAGGATTTCCAACTGGAGCGTAGAAACTATGATAAAACCGATGTATTAAAGATGTAATTTTAAAAATGTACGAGCATGCTTGAATAATTTCGAGCCACACCTGTAGGGCAACTCCGGAGTAGCCCTACAGGTGTGACTAGAACACACACAACAAGAACCGGTTCTCGAATGCGAAGTTTCGTTTAATCTTCGGCCGTAGGTTTTATTAATTTTTTTGAATTTCATATCAAAACCTATTTATTTATCTTCATTTCATTCGTTCATTTTTGTTCATGAAAGTACGCAATAAATGGAATTGTATTAAAAAATCTGCGAAGTTTCGGACGAAACTCCGTCTTTCGTTGAATTAGAGTAGACCTCCAGGACTCACAAATCATTAATTATACTTACAAAGAACATCAACTCTTTTATTTCCCTTTTAATCATTTAAAAACATTCTATTACACGATATTAAACCCTCTATTTCCTCTCAACAGTCGGTCCTCCGTAAGGGCTACCTGAAAGAGATGATCCAGGTGCTCTCGGACCCTCGCTACGGCTCCAACCTGGCGCAGGTGGACGCCACCGTCAAGAAACATGAGGCCATCTCCGCTGATATACTGGCCAGGTAAGAGTTGTTCTGATTCGGAGCTGCGGACTACCTAGCGGGTTACCGGAGCTCCGGCTTGAAAAGCAGGAGTAAGAACGGGGTGGTTTTTAGTCAGTAAGAAAAAAAAAAAAAAAAAATTAGTGACTGCATGGTTGCCGTGCGAGGTGTAGAGGGTTAGATTCCCGAACGGAGCAACTCTTTGTGTGATCTACAAATTATTATTCATGGGTGTCATGTGTATGTGGACTTGTATGTTTGTAAACGCACCCACGACACAGGAGACAATCCTTGTGTGGGGCAACGTGTTTAAAAAGATTGTATATCTTTTTCAAGGTCCTATCCTATTTTTAAGGGTCCTTTTAATTTGGGCCTTCTTTAATATACCGCCAATCTAGTCGATATATGTCCATCTAGAGCGCCTTCTACCGACGATCCCATTAATATCCACTTTGTATCTAGTTCAAAATCAAAGTCAACATCAAAATCTACCACCACCAATCAATACTCTACATGCTAATCCCCCAATCCTCTTCAGAACCGAACGTTTCGAAGACCTATCAGCCATGGCAGCGGAATTAGTCCGTGAGAACTACCACGGAGCTGAAGCCGTCTCCAGGACTGAACAGGCGGTGCTGACCAGGTGGAACGAACTCTTGGAGCTGCTGGAACGGCACCGGAGCTCGTTGGCCAAGCTGGCGCATCTCATGGCGCTGCTGAGAGAGGCTGACACTGTCGGACATACTCTTACTGAGATGAAGGTGAGTAGAGAAGTTTTTTTTAGTTTACTACGAATTTCGTTAAGTTTTGAATGGAAAAAAGGTAATTTAAAAAACTAAAAAACCCGACTGCGTTTCCTTACAATATGAAAATGAAAAACCCTAAAACAAGAATACAAGAAAAATTTAACCAGTCGGGACCCAATCCAAATATTAGACTTTGGACACATACGGCTGGCTTTCTAGAATGGGTCCCGACTGCTTAAATTTTTCTTGTATTCTTGTTTTAGGTTTTTCATTTTCATATTGTAAAGAAACGCAGTCGGGTTTTTTAGTTTTTTAAATTACCTTTTTTATTTTATTTTCTTTTAGTTTTATTATTTATTATATTTTGATATATCTAGGTGTCACTCTCACAGTAAATACGAATCAAACGCTGAAATCAAGCTGAAATCCATCGAGTCGTTCAGGCTAGAGAGTGAGCAATATTCGAATTTGGCGCCAAAAATCCGCCATTTTGTTTATTTTATTATTTTATAAATATCCAGTGTCACTCTCACAGTAAATACGAATCTAACGACACCTCTCAAGTCAAAATCCATCAAGCCGTTTAGGCTGCAGAGCGTGCCAAACAATTATACATACATACATACATACATACATACATACATACTCTCGAAAAACATAACCCTCCTTCTGACGCAGTCGGGTAAAAAATATATGAAAAGTATATGGTCGATTTCTAGAACATAATAAGGGTGATGACATACCTAGTAGTAAAAATCTAATTAGTAAAAAGCATACATCAACTAGTTTCCACTACCTAATTAATTTACTCAGAATTTACTTACTTAGTTTGGCCTTTAACAGAACATCGATCAAACAAATGTCGTTCGTCATACAGAAATCATTCATATAACGCTTTGGTTTGATGACTGTAATGTTATAACTATTTTACTTTAAATAAATAATAGAAAAGTTTAAAGAAGACTGCCTCGTTGGCAAGTGCGACTGCCAACAAGAGGTCTCGGGTTTGATTCCCAGTTCGGGCAAACTATCGGTGGGCTTTTTTTCGGTTTTCCGAAAATGTCTTAGTAGTATCACAAAGTCTGGAATTGCCACACCCCTTATTACATGGGACTTATAAATGGTGAAAAATGTGTGTACATTGTATAGCGGCATTACGTATCGTAATGGTCACCTCTGCCTATTTATTTTTGTTTTGTAATATCTATCGTGAGACATACCAACTGTTCACTCATGTACATTAATGGAAAAAAGCTCTACTAGTTTCAAGCTTATCTCATTTTTTTGTATTTTAGTAGTATGTAATGTTTTTCCCACATTTAAATAACTTTTTTCTATCCACAGGCCCAATTCCAATCCGAGGAAGTGGGTCGCCACCTGGTGGACGTGGAGCGCCTGTTGCAAGCGCACGCGCTGCAGGAGCTGCAGCTTGGCGCCCTGGACGAGACCATCCGCCGCCTGGTGCGGCAGGGGGCCAGCGCTGATGGCGCCGCGCAGCCCAAGCAACAGCTGACGCAGCAACTGACGCAGTTGACGCATGATTATGACAGGTTAGTGAGTTGATAGAGTGAAGAAGGAAAGAAAGGGAAAGAAAATACTTTTATTTTATTTTATTTTATTTTATTAGGACAAAAAACAGTTACATGCCAAACTTAACTAAGATTCTTAAATTAGCACACACAAAACATACTATAATAATACTTTTATTTCACACGCTAAAAGCACTGTCTCGTTGGTTGAGTGTGTTGAGTGTGCGATAAGGAGTCTCGGGTTCGATTCCCGTCTCGGGCAAATGAAAGAGATAGAAAATACATTTATTCGACATGCAAAACACTGCCTCGTTGGTCGAGTGTGTAAGTGCGACTGCCAGACAAAGAGTCTCGGGTTCGATTCCTGGGTCGGGCAAATGAAAGAGATAGAAAATACATATATTTCACACGCAAAAAACACTGCCTCGTTGGTCGAGTGTGTAAGTGCGACTGCCAGACAAAGAGTCTCGGGTTCGATTCCCGGGCCGCGCTGATGGCGCCACGCAGCCTAAACAACAGCTGACCCAGCAACTGACGCAGTTGACGCATGATTATGATAGGTTAGTGAGTTGAAGCGAAGAAGGAAAGAGATAGAAAATACATTTATGATTTTATTGTAACTTTCGTGAGACATACTAAATTAATTATTATGTTAACGGCTTACTCACGTAATGTTTTGACGAGGAACTCGACTAGTTTCAAGCCATGCTAGAGGCACGACGCGGCGATTGTCGCGCTGCTACTAGTCGAGTTCCTCGTCAAAACATTACGTGAGTAAGCCGATAACATAATAATTAAATACATATATTTCACACGCAAAAAACACTGTCTCATTGATCGAGTGTGTAAGTGCGACTGCCAGACAAAGAGTCTCGGGTTCGATTCCCGGGCCGCGCTGATGGCGCCACGCAGCCTAAACAACAGCTGACCCAGCAACTGACGCAGTTGACGCATGATTATGATAGGTTAGTGAGTTGATAAATGATATTTATTTTGCAAATCTATTATATAAAAATAAGTCGGGTTTTCCTT
Organism: Spodoptera frugiperda; assembly: GCF_023101765.2. Classification (NCBI taxonomy): domain Eukaryota; kingdom Metazoa; phylum Arthropoda; class Insecta; order Lepidoptera; family Noctuidae; genus Spodoptera; species Spodoptera frugiperda. The sequence continues at coordinate 1,023,598 of NC_064235.1, read as the reverse complement.
CCTGACGCTATAACTCCAGATCGCACGAACCGATTTCCACGGTTTTGCATTCGATGGAAAGGTAACGGGTTCCGTGATGTTTATAGCAAAGCAAAATTAAAAAAAAAAAACGAGAAAAGAGCAGATGGCGAAACGGAGTTCGCTGGGTTTGCTAGTCTATTATATAAAAATAAGTCGGGTTTTCCTTCCTGACGCTATAACTCCAGAACGCACGAACCGATTTCCACGGTTTTGCATTCGTTGGAAAGGTCTCGGGCTCCGTGAGGTTTATAGCAAAGAAAATTCAAGAGAAAAGCAGGAAAACAGGGAAAATCATTGGTGGCGAAACGGAGTTCGCCGGGTTTGCTAATCATGTAATAAATGTTACATATTTACTTCCAGCTTGGTAGCCGCTGCCAAAGACCGTAAAGCCAGACTGGAAGACGCCAGGAACCTGTACCAGTTCCTCGAAGACCATGATGAGGAAGAAGGTGAGATATTCTTTATTTATTTATTTTAATACATTCTTAAGCAAAGTATGTACAATATGTTTTGGACATCATAATATACGGGGTAATTACGCGACATCCTGCGCGAGCGATCTAGACGCGAAGGCGTTGCGATGCGGCGCGGCTATGTCCTACGTGCATGTGAATCGTTTCGATAGATTGACGGCCTATAGATTGACAGCCTATAGATTGACAGCCTATAGATTGACAGCCTATAGATTGACAGTCTATAGATTGACAGCCTATAGATTGACAGCCTATAGATTGACAGTCTATAGATTGACAGCCTATAGATTGACAGTCTATAGATTGACAGTCTATAGATTGACAGCCTATAGATTGACAGTCTATAGATTGACAGTCTATAGATTGACAGCCTATAGATTGACAGCCTATGGATTGACTGTCTATTGAATGACAGCCTATTGAATGACAGCCTATAGATTGACAGCCTATGGATTGACAGTCTATTGAATGACAGCCTATTGAATGACAGCCTATAGATTGACAGTCTATTGAATGACAGCCTATTGAATGACAGCCTATAGATTGACAGTCTATAGATTGACAGTCTATAGATTGACAGCCTATAGATTGACAGTCTATTGATTGACAGTCTATAGATTGACAGCCTATAGATTGACAGTCTATAGATTGACAGTCTATAGATTGACAGCCTATAGATTGACAGTCTATAGATTGACAGTCTATAGATTGACAGACTATAGATTGACATGGGCTATAGATTGGCAGCCTATAGAGTGACATACTATTAATTGTCATTGACTATATAGAAACAAAATCGGCTTTATGTTTAAAACATTTTCTTTTACCTTTTCCCAGGCTGGGTGACGGAGAAACAGCGCATATGTCGCACAGAAGTAGCGGCGAAGGAACTGCGCGCCGTCCTAGCATTGAGACAGAAGCACACTGCCCTACTGCACGAGCTGCGCGCTAGAGACCATGTCTCGCAACGACACAGGGCCAAGGGACAGAGGTATGATGTTATTTTAAGTCAAAGTCGAATCATTTATTCCAATTAAACCATATAATGAGGTACTTTTGAAACGTCAACAAAAAAAGAAATAAATAATACTATCTCAGTCTGCTACGAGCAGACGGATCACTTGATGCTAAGCAATTGCCGCCGTCCATGGCCACTCGAAACACCAGAGGCGTTACAAGCGCGTTGCCGGCCTTTTTGATGTTGGAATTTAAGAGTTGTTGGGGAATCGGGGGCTGGGAAGATTGAGGAGAGGGGTAATTGGATCTCTGGTAACCTCACTCTCACAACGCAAGGGTTGTTTTACGTCGGTTTTCTGTGAGGCCGTTATATCACTCCGGTCGAGTCGGCTGGATTATAAGACTAAACCCCTCATTAGAAGAGGGGGTACCCTATGCATATTCAATTAATTATATACATAACAGCTCTCCATTAATAAAAACACAATATTTAATACTATGTATTATTATATTCTAGCCTAATCGACGCGAAGCACCCGAAATCAGCGGAGATCGAGCGCCGCCTGACATCACTGAACAAACAGTGGCAGATACTGCGCGAGCTCGCCGCCGCCAGGGAGAAGCAGCTGGCTGATGCTGCAGAGGCACACCAGGTAACTGAACTAAAGTCTTCATGATCACTATTATTAGAATTTATGACGGGATATTTACCGTGTTTATTCATTTTGATGAGATTCCGATATTTCGGCGCTGTTGCAAGCGCCATGATCACGTATTAACTGTAAATAAACATGGTAAATATCCCGTCATAAGTTCTAATAGTGTTAGTGACCATATCAGTTTAAAAACTAATTTCATGATCTTTTCAAAGTCAGAGTGAATAGGTTCTACAGGATACACTTTGGAGAGTGTGCATCCGATCTATTCGACCTTATCCTACCGCCATCCTTTCAACATAGGACTAGTAGAAAGTCGGCCCACTATCATCCCTACAGAGTGGACTTCGGTTCGAATCCACGTTCCTAATCCGTGCAGCCAGGGAATGGAACAATCTGCCGGCTTCTATCTTTCCTGAGAAATACAACCCGGGTCTTTTCAATGTCAGAGTGAATAGGTACTTTCTAAGTCTGTGTGCTCCATCTTCGGCCACATCTTCGCTTCGCCGTCCTGGCAGTAAGCGGGTTGGTGGCCGAACGTAGACTTTTCTTAGCTATAAACCTCACGGAGCCCGAGACCTTTCCAACGATTGCAAAACTGTGGAAATCGGTTCGTGCGTTCTGGAGTTATAGCGTCAGGAAGGAAGGAAAATCCGACTTATTATATACATCTTTGCATTACATCTTTGTATTATCATACCATATCCATAATCTAATAAAACTACAAAGTGCTCTACACAGACTATTATTTATATATTAAAACGTTCCAATTCACACAAAATTACTATTTTAACGTTCCATTTTCTAAGAACTAATCTATAGGTATGTAATAGGTATACAAGTAACATTGTTTTGATACAAATTAAACACTATATAGTTAATCAGCATTTTACTTTCAATACACTCGCAACCCTTTACACTAAAAAACCTTTCTCCCCCAGTTCTACGGCGACGCAAACGAAGCAGAATCCTGGATGAAGGAGAAGCGTCCTCTAGTGGCGACGGACGACTGCGGACGCGACGCGCCGTCGGCGGGCGCGCTGCTAGCGCGACACAAGGTGACGCACGACGAGCTGCGCGCGCACGCCGCCGAGCTGCACGCGCTGCGGGCGCACGCTGACAGGCTGCACGCCGCCGGCATCACCTGTCTACAGGTAGGGGATTTAGAGTTTATTTTTTATGATATAAGCCGGTAAACGAGCAGACGGATCACCTGATGGTAAGAAATCGCCGCCGCCCATGGACACCTGAAACACCAGAGGCCTTTTGGGGGTTAGGAATTTAAGGAATCGGGGTTGGGAAGATTCTGAAAGGGGCATCACCTGCTTACAGGTAGGGGTTTAAAGTTATTTTTTATGTAACAATAGTCTCACCCCATATTAAATGGGACTTATAACACAAATGTTGAAATATGCGTGTACATTGAATAGCGGCATTAGGCATCACCTGTCTACAGGTGAGGATTTACTCGCGCGCTCATAGTCATTTAATGGTTACTTAACCCAGTCCTTAGCAATTGCTTTTGCATACAAAATCGTTACTAAGGAATAGTTTAAATAAGCATTGGATGACTCTGAGTGTGGTAGCTAGAGTTATTTTTTTATGATATAAGCCGGTAAAGGGCCCTGGAACATGTTAGGGAGAAAGTCAATACCATTAGTTTGCTGGCTGATTCGTGAGTCGATTTTTGATTGTATATTTTTTTATGATATAAGCCGGTAAACGAGCAGACGCATCACCTGATGGTAAGCAATCGCTGCCGGCCATGGACACTTTGGGAGGCCTTTTGGGAGTTAGGAAATTAAGGAATCGGGGTTGGGAAGATTGGGAAAGGGGCATCACCTGCCTACAGGTAGGGATATAGAGTCATTTTTTTATGTAACAATAGGCTCACCCCCTATTACATGGGACTTATAACACAAATAGTGAAATGTGGGTGTACATTGTATAGCGGCATTACGTGTCGTAATGTGCACCTCTGCCAACCCCTTCAGGGATAAAAGGCGTGAAGTTGTGTGTGAGTTTTGTTTTATGGTATAAGTCGGTAAACGAGCAGATGGATCACCTGATGGTAAGCTATTGCCGCCGCCCATGGACACTTGAAACACCAGAGGGGAAACAAGTGCATTCCCGGCCTTTTGGGGGTTAGGAATTTAAGGATTGTTGAGTAATTGGGGATTTTGAAGATTGGTGAAAGGAGTAATTAGGGCTCCGGTAACCTCACTCACACAACGCAAGCGTTGTTTCACGTCGGTTTTCTGCTCGGACGTGGTATTACTCCGGTCGAGCCGGCCCAGCAGTGCCGAAGCATGGCGAGCCCACACTTATATTTATTTTACTTTTTTTTTTTCTGGCTTATTTATTTATTCGAAGTAAATTATTATGATCACTTACACGTTATTTACAACTTATAAATAAGGAAAAAAAAGGAATAAAAACATTCATTTACACTTTACATCTTATAAATATTGATTTCTTATGTTATAAAACACGTATTTCTCTCTCTTCAGCTGCCGACAGAAGTGGAGTCCACTCCCGCGATTGAGGAAGAGGAGTGGGTGAACGAATCTAGACTGGTGCCCACTGAGGTCTGGGAGGAGGAACCAGTGGAACGGCTGGAGCATAGAACTGTTACGGAGGAGAGGAGCGTGCCTCAGGTAATATCTCTTGGTTATAATTTTGTTACGCAACATCCTGCGTGAGCGATGTAGAAGTGAACGCGACGCGGTGCGGTGACAAGCAAATTCAACGCGATGCGGTGTGACCAAGCAAATTGATCGTCGCGCCGCATCTCACGTGCGGTTGGTGACGTCAATACATTTTGACAGTTTGTTGTTTCCGCGCCGCACCGCCTTCGCGTCTAGATCGCTCGCGCAGGTCATCGTGTTAGACACTTCATTTGGGAAGAAGTCGCGAGCTACAAAACAAAAAAATATCTGATTGTATATAAAATTCTCGTGTCACAGTTTTCGTTGCCTCCTATACTCCTCCGAAACGGCTTGACCGATTTTGATGAATTTTTTTATGTGTGTTCAAGGGGATCTGAGAATGGTTTAGATTCACAATTTTGTCGGCTGGACAATTTTTTTTTTATTAATTTTTAATTTATTAGTAGTTGTTTTAGTAGTTTTTGGAATGTTTTACATTGGATCCGACAAATTTTCAAATTAAAGACATGTAGACAGGACAACGTCTGTCGGGTCCGCTAGTAATATTATAAATACTAATTTGTCTCTTCTTCCCCCCACAGGTGAAAGCCCTCTACGCCTTCACAGGGCAAGGAATATCGATGCAGAAGGGGGAGATTATGTTCTTAATAAACAAGACCAACCCCGACTGGTGGTCCGTGCGCAAAGCTGACCGCACCGACGGGTTCGTGCCTGCAAACTACGTCAGAGAAATCGAACCTAGGGTTGTTCCTGTGAGTATATGGTGTTTTGTTTATTTTAGTTTTAGTAATAGTTAGTAATGTCACGCCGTTTGTCCCTGATGGGGTGGGTAGAGGTGCGTGTTACGGCACGTAATGTCGCTATACAATGTACACCCACTTTTCAACATTTGTGTTATAAGTCCCATGTAATAGGGGGTAACCCTATTGCCATATACTGGGCACAATTCCAGACTCCGTGCTACTACTGAGAAATTTTCGAAAATCCGAAAAATGCCTATCAGTACTGTGTCCGAACCGGGAATCGAATCCCTTGCCTGATACACTTGAGACCACTATGTAGCTATGCTACGAAGATGTAATAGCTAAGCTGAGAAACTATGTGACCGTTTCCACTGATATTAAGCTATGTAGCTGTGCGAGGAAGATGCACAGCTCGAGTATGCGATGTATCGATAGCAGGGAAGCCATCCATAGCACGCATCTTTCCATATAAAAAAACATAGCTAAGCTGAATCTGTTTTCACCAGTGCTAAGCTATGCATACTTATAAACACGATTGGTGGAAGCCAATCTCATACACAGCAATTAATAATTGTAAATTAATAGTTAATTATTGTGCTTTTCCACAACACATGTCTGGTGGAAAAGCCACCATCACCATCCTATTATATTCTCTACATATCCCCCTTTTAGGTGCACTCACTATCAGCTAATCTTTACATACCCCCCTTTCCAGGTCCAAGTCCGTCGCCCGGAGAAGGTGCGGACAGTCCAGCGCGTGAAGAAGACAGTCCTGGTGAAGCAAGTTGTGCCGGTGAAGCGCAGCAAGCCCGCCGCGCGCCGCGCCAGCCGGGCCGCCATCGCGCAGCCCCGGACTGCTAGCGTCGAGACCCGGATGGAGGAGATACAGAAGGATTATGGTAAGCTTTAGAGGGAGAGAGAGAGGGAGATAGAGATAGATAGATAGAGAGAGAGAGGGAGAGAGAGAGAGAGAGAGAGAGAGAGGAGTGGAAATAGGGTGGGGAGCCCTTTGCCCTACAGTGGGACGATCATGGCTGAAATCTGATTCAAAATCTTAACAGTATTAATTTATCTATATATTAATACGTGATGCAAAAACTTTGGACCGCTTTTTACGAAAATTGCGCGGACGTAGAAGCATAAAATTTGGTACACTTATAGTTTATGTGTAGGAGAAGTGAAGAACGCTAATATTTTTCAAAAATAATGCTTATAAAGTACATTAAATCAATAAATAAAACATTACACACACATGCATAGTATCTGATCGTACTTGACAAAACGTCAAAATCGATAGACATTGCGATGATATTCTCACGTGTCATATGAATAGAGTTTAAATAAAAGAGATTGTTTGAGTTTGAGTTAAATAAAAATTATCCTTGAACGTATGTTAAGTGGTATTGTAAATTAAATCGTATATGGTCGAAATTCGGCCTAGGCGACCACTAATATTAAGAAAGAGCTGATTCTTCATTACCGGTTGGGTTTGTTTTTTGGTATAAGCTGGTAAAAGAGGAGACGGATGATACCTGATGGTAAGCAATCGCCGCCCCGCCCGTAATCACCTGAAACACCAGAGGCGTTACAAGTGCGTAGCCGGCCTTTTGGGGATTAGGAAGTTAAGGGTTGTTGGGAAATCAGGTATTGGGAAGATTAGGATAGAATTGTGCCTCCGGTAACCTCACTCACGCAACGCAAATCTTGTATCCCGTTGTTTTTCTGCTCGGCCGTGGTATCACTCCGGTCGAGCCGACCCAGCAGTGCCGAAGCATGGCTCTCCTACAAATATATTAATTATAATATTCTCTATTACAGATGAGCTCCTGACGCTGTCTGCGGCCCGTCGCGCACAGCTGGAAGACGCTATCAAGCTGTACAGTTTCTTCGCGGAGTGCGATGACTTCGACAAGTGGATCAAGGACAAGGAGAAGATGCTGCGCGCTGATGATGCTGATGATAGCGTGGACACTGCCAAGAGGAAGTATGAGGTGAGGGATAGCACGGTTCAAAACTTAGGGGGTTCTCCTCAAATTTAGGGGGTAAAATAGTGGGATAGGATTTTTTGGGGGGTTTTATATGCTTGCGCGCATGCTATCACATTATCAGCTGTTAGCAGCGAGGCGCCCGCGTTATTGGTAAACTAGTAGATTATGATTTTTGGAACTATACGCGCGCGTGCTAATGTCATTTTGTTGTTTTGTTATTGTGATAAAATTAAAACTAATGAGTATACAAAAAAAAGTTTCTTTAGGAAAGTTGTTTGTAATCATGAGTACAATCGCGTGTTTAGATATCGTTCACAAATTTACCAGTCACCCTATATAATTGTGGTCACTATTACAGTGGTCATTATAAGACACAACAACACTTCAAAGAATGTACAATACTCATGTTTGTATTTAAAAATATCATTTCAATTACAAAAAGCACCCCCTACCACCAGATTCAAGTATTAGAATACTTTCCCCTAATTGTACCTTTAGGAAAACTCCTAAACCCACCATTGCAACAGCTTACAAAACCACTATTTAACTAACCACACCCAAAAATTTCTTCCAGAAATTCGTCACCGATTTATCAGCAGCCTCTAAGCGCCTGGAGCACATAGACGCTGCAGCGGAAGAGCTGGTGCAGGCTAAACACAGCCAGGCAGGCAAGGCCACTGCCAGGCGGAATCAGCTGCGGCAGCAGTGGGAGAGGCTGCTGCGGCTCAAACAGCAGAAGGAGAAGAGTTTGGAGGGAGCTTCTAGGTGAGTGGAGTGGAGATCGAGAAGGAGATGATGTCGGAAAAGAATAAAGCCCGAGTGAATAGGTTACTTATGGGCAGACGTGCTCCATCGTAGGCCGCATCATCACTTACCATCAGGCGAGATAGCGGCCAAACGTCGACCCATTAAACATAAAAAAAAAACTGCACGGTTGGCCCGGTGGCTGGGCAACTGGCTGCCGTGCAACGTATAGCAGGTTCGATTCCTGCACGGAGCATCTCTTTGTGTGATCCACAAATTGTTGTTCCGGGTCTGGGTGTCATGTGTATGTGAACTTGTATGTTTGTAAACGCACACACAACACAGGAGACAATCCTAGCGTGGGCAACGTTGTTTTTATAGAAAAAAGGATATGCTTTTTTTGAAGAAAAAAAAAATGGTTTAATTGTTGGTTTGGCGCTCTGATTGGTTAGTTTATTCGATCCGGCCACTCAGAGCGCTAAACGCACTCTCGTTTCGATTACTTTAAACGTAAAGCAAACTCATACTAACGGTACAGATGTTTACAAAAATATTCTTCTTAAAATTCAAAGTCAAAGTCAAAGTCAAAATCATTTATTTCAAATAGACCAGGAAGGCACTTTTGAACGTCAAAGCAAATATAATAATATTAATAACGTCTGTCTGTCGGTCAGTCCTCTAGTGAAGTTATTTGCTAATTCAACTTCTTTTTCCATCCACAGCGTGGAACTATTCAGCCGTACCTGCGACGAAGCCTTAGACTGGATGGCAGAGAAGGAGCAACAGTTGGCTGCCAGTTCAGCTCCTGCTGCCGACCTGAGGACCGTCAGAGCCCTGCAGAGGAGACACGCTCAGCTTGAGAGAGAACTGGAACCAGTCAGGGAGAAAGTCAACACCATTAGTCTACTGGCTGACTCGTGAGTTGATTTTCTTTATGGTATAAGCCGGTAAACGAGCAGATTAGCTGATGGTAAGCAATCGCCGCCGCCCATAGACACTTCAAACACCAGAGGCGTTACAAGTGCGTTGCAGGCTTTTTGGGGGTTAGGAATATAAAGGTTGTTGGGGGATTGGGGATTGAGAGAATTAAGAAAGGGGGTAATTGGGTCTCTGGTTAACTCACTCACACAACGAAACAACATAATAAGTTATTTATTTTGTTTTTTTCTAATTACATGCAGCCTTATCGAAAGATATGATGATAGAGAGTAAGATATATTTCTGTATATTACAAACAAGCTACCCCCGAGCAATTTTACTAGCTCTGCTCAGCTCCCATTGATCGTAGTGTGATGCATTAAATGCACTATCCATAACAAATATTATTTAAATCGGATCAGTAGTTCCAGAGATTAGCGCGTTCAAACAAACTCTTCAGCGTATTAAGATTTGTAACCTCAAACCATGTAATAAGCATTATATCATCAAATGCTAGATACTATCACATAATATAGAACACTGTACTATCACATGAGATATTCTTACCTATTATTTACCAACATTTTTACCCCAACCCAGAGTCAAATCCCAGTACCCGAACGAGCGCGGCAATGTGGAAGGGAGACAGAAGGAGATACAGCAAATGTGGGAGAGATGCCAGGCCCAAGCAGCAGAGAGGAGGAGTCGGTTGGAGTCGGCTGTTGGACATCAGATCTTTGGCAACAGTTCTGCTACGCTGACGCACTGGATGCAGGTGAGAAAGAGATGAGAAGAGTTGATAAGAGTCGTGTAAATTTAGAGGGAGTTGATAAGAGTCATTATTAAGTCTGTATTGTTGTTCTTGTTAATAAAACAACTTGATTTCTTGAGACTGATATATTATTTTAATATTTTATAATTATTAATTTAATTTACAAGTACACACAAATAATGACTTAACATATTAGTATTGGAGTAATGTACAATCTAACTTACTAAATAGTGATGTAACAAAGTCAAATGAGTGACATCAGGGAAGAGTCAAAAAGGGTCGTAGAGTATTATTGTTGTGTTTGAAGATTACAATGGTGAAGAAATTTCGTACCTCAGACCAGTTAATACAATTTCATAACGTAAAGAAGTTAAATAAACATTGACTCTATTCTGCATAAACTTATTCACAAATACGCGCGATGCGTCGATTGATAGCAATTGTTTTCATTGACGAAGCGACAGAGACAGTAAACGAGATCCCACCCAAAACATAAATGTGAAAGGCTGCCAAGTTCGATAATATTGGAATGCTTCGCCTATAAAAGAAGTGAGATCTAAATAAGTACCAAGTTCCATACACAGACCTCAGTTAAAAATGATATAACAAGTTGGCAAGTTTTCACACACTTTGTTATAAACCTACTAAACGCAATGAGTCAAGTATATAATTTTCTATTAAAACTTGCCAAGTTATATCATTTTTAACTGAGGTCTGTGTATGGAACTTGGTACTTATTTAGATCTCACTTCTTTTATAGGCGAAGCATTCCAATATTATCGAACTTGGCAATTGTTTTACATGCTCAGTGTTTTGGGTGGGATTTCATTTATTTTTGTTCCAAGTTTATTTTCTTTTTTGCTTATCTTACTTTACTTTGACTAAATACAAACCTTCGTAACGAATTTTAGGTCGGTACGAATTACCGATATAGATTGGAATTTTTTTGTTTTAGTTCCTTAGGGGTATGAATTTACACCTTCATTATTTTTAAAACCGACTCACACTTGGCCATTTTCAGATTTTTTCCTTTACCTTGACGCGCCGACCTACCTCCATGCCAAATTTCAAGTCAATACGACCATTGGAAGTGGTCTAGGTTTTTGATGAGTGAGTGAGTGAGTCAGTCAGTGAGTGTATAATAAAAATAGCGATTTTCTGACGTCTATATCTCAAGACCTACAATAGGTACATTAATGAAATTTTGTATTTTAGATAAGTAAGTAGACCTCGACAGATACTAGAAATTTCATATGCGTAGATAAAATAGATTTTGAGTTATAGGTGGGTCGAACTTGGCCCGAAATGGTTCACACAATGTAATATAACCCACGGCCGGTGTGTCGTTTTTTTGCTCGAACTTGGCGGACACACTGCCGTGTGTCTAGATCTATCATAACAAACTCATACTTACTTACTTACTTACTTACTCAACTCATTATTTTGTATGAAAAAAACAACTCATAATCAATAATATATATTTACTATTGTAATATTCAAACACAACACTACCTCCCATTTAAGTCGAAGCAGATACTTTTAGAACACATAATTTTTTTTTAACATTGTACAATTACTAAATCCCCCTTCCCCCCTAAACAGAAAGTCCGCGAGCAACTAGCGCAGGAGGCGAGCGCCAAGGACGTGGCCACGGCGGAGGCGCTGCACAAACAACATCAGGAACTCATGGACGACATCAAGGCACACGATGATGAGTGAGTCCATTTTATAATAACTTTTTTAAGGGGGGAAATTAACCAATGATTTCCCCTCAGTCTTGGGCGAGGCGAGAGAGTGTCAGACTCTTACTGACTGTAAACCTCCCCGTTCCTACTCTTGACTTTCGAGCCGAAGCTCTGGTAAGTAGTCCGCAGCTCCGGTTCGGGCATCAGCCCTACTGGACCCTATCTGTGATGGTCCGTGCGCACAGATTTAATTATACCTTACTATTGCTTTTTTATTATTATTATCAACCGGTGTGTATGAAACTATGTGACCGTTTCTACTAATACTACGCTTTGTAGCTGTGCGAGGAAGATTCACAGCTCGAGTATGCGATGTATCGATAGTAAGGAAGCCATCAATAACACGCATCTTTACTTCGAATTTTCGCTCCTGACAATTACTGTCGCAACAGAAAGCACAACAGAGATAAGATGAATGTACTTAATAGTCTAAAATTATGTATATTTTTTTATTTTTTGTAAGATATTGAGTAGTGTAATAAGATTGTAGTGTTCTATTCAATTAACTAAATAGATAAATCTTTCCATATAAAAACATGAACAATATCTTAGCTGAGTCAGTTTCCACTTGGACTAAGCTATGTATACCAATAAATATGTGATTGGCGGAAGTCAAACGCATCAACAGCAACGTAACACAGTACATCTTTGTTGGAAAGGCACCGTTATGTTATTAATATGTATATTTGCTTGTGTATCTAGATTCAAGGAAGTCATAGCCCTGGGCAAACAGCTGTTGGCCAACAACCCAGCCCTCACGGACGTGGCCGACAAGATCAAGAGCCTGGAGACAGACCATGATGCTGTTATTAAAGGTAAAATATATCAACACATTATTTTTGTGACTGCCTCGTTGGTCGAGTGGTCGTAAGTGCCACTGCCGGACAAGGCATCTCGATCCCGCGTCGAGCAAAGTAATACTAGACTTTTTTCAGTTTTTTCGAAAATTTCTCAGTAGTACCTAGCACGGAGTCTGGAATTGTGGCCGGTATATGGCAATAAGCTCACCCCCTATTACATGGGACTTATAACAGAAATGGTGAAAAGTGGGTGTACATTGTATAGCGGCATTACGTGCCGTAATGTGCACCTCTGCCTACCCCTTCGGGGATAAAAGGGGTGACGTTGCTTTGATATCTTCTTTTCTAGATTTTTCCTAACCAATGATCTTATTTTCCAGAATGGCATGAGAAGGACGCGTACCTGAAACAGCTGGTACAGCTGCAGAGCTTCAACCGCGAGTGTGACCAGATCGACGCGTCCACCGGCGCGCACGAGGCCTACCTCGAGTATAAACAGTTTGGCGTGAGTTGTTTTACCAAGCTATTTTGTTATGTATAGTCTCTTTTATAATAACTGAGACTACATTTACGAAAAATCACGGTTTTAAATTCACTAACAATCACGGTTTACTCACGTAAAAAACTTCTAGAGCTTTTCTCCATTAATATAGAGAAAAGTTCTAGAAGTTTTTTTGCCCCTATGAAACAGACGTATCACCTGATGGTAAGCAATCGCCGCCGCCCTAGGACACTTGAAACACCAGAGGCGTTACAAGTGCGATGTCGGCCTTTTGGAATTGGTGGTCTAGAATTGTGTCCAGTATATGGCAATAGGCTCACCCTCTATTACATGGGACTTAAAACACAAATGGTGAAAAGTGGGTGTACATTGTATAGCGGCATTACGTGCCGTAATGTGCACCTCTGTCTACCTCTTTGGGGATAAAAGGCGTAACGTTGCTTACCTACTTAATATTTCTCCTTTCTCTCCAGACCAGATCCCTCTGCCTACCCCTTCGGGGATAAAAAATTTGAAATAATTTTATTTTGTAACCAATTAGTAAAAATAAAAGTACATATAATTCCATATCCACAGTCATCCGTGGACGAGGCAGAGGCTTTAGTCAAACGTCATGAGGAGTTGGAGGCTCGCCTGGCCGCACAGGACGAGAGGCTCGCGACCTTCGTGCAGAGGGCAGAGGCACTGGAGAAAATACCTCACTACGCTGCGGACCAGTGAGTATACATTCATTTTAAAACCTTGTTTCACTCAAGGATTATCTCCTGTATCGTATGTGCATTTACAAACATACACGTTCACATACACATGACACCCAGACCCGAAACAACAATTTGTGGATCACACAAATGTGTCGAGGGTTACACAGGAAAACGTCCTAGAGGGGGTAATGTTTGAAAGAAATTAAAATACACGTTTTAACCCTCTAATCGCCAGTGTCACATAATAATATATGCGACACATATTTCCATGTCCCTACCGCTCATGTCGTATTGCTGCGACAGAGAACATGCGCGATTTTTTAGTTCTATTCACACTTCTCCTTATTTTGTGTAGATAATTATTTCGATTTGTAGCTGCGCGCTAGGACGGTAATAGATATTTAAATGGGCGGTTAAAGAATTAAAGTTTTTTTGACAGGACATATAAAACGTCGCATAAAATTATAGCTGTGAATGTATAATAAACATGTAATGTGTCCCCCCAGTATCGCAGCGCGCCGCGCGGCAGTGTTGCAGCGCCGGGACGGAGTGCGTCGCGCCGCGGCCGAGCGACGCCGCGCGCTACTAGCTAGCTTGGCACATCAACAGGTAACTATATCCAACTTAATTTGTTTTGAAGGTGGAAAATGGAGTTTCTTGCTCGTTCTTCTCCATTAGAAACAACACATTGGAACGAGCGCCTAGCTTCACTGACGGACAGACTGACGGACAATTCAATTTAACGTTTCAAAAGTGCCTAATTTAGGATTAATTGAAATAAAAACGTTGACTTTGAAAATCATCCAATGACTTCTCCCGCCTTGGTCGAAGCGAGAGGGAGTGTCAGACTCTTACTGACTAAAATCCACCCCGTTCCTACTCCTGTTTTTCGAGCCGGAGTAACCCGTTAGATAGTCCGCAGCTCCAGATGAGCATTAGCCCTACTAGGCCCCATTTGAACAATATACTAACTGGCGCGTGACATCACTTCTAGGTACGTTTTATACGTAGAAATTACGTATTTGCTCCCAATCCCAAACCTTAATTCGTTTTACCTAAGTATTGTTATCTTATATGACAAAATAAAAAAATACGTGTCTAATATTTTTTCATTACCTGACGGACTAAATAGATTTTTAATTTTCATACCCCGTCATCATCCCTATTGCTACGAATCTTACATACTTTTTTCGCTTCATCAACAGTCATCAGTCTTTTCGTAAGTAGGGTACTACATTTAATTTGACCCTTATTTAATAATTAAATAAAATTGTAATTACTTTTACAGTTCGTTGCCGCTACAGAGGAGCTACAAAACTGGATCCAAGACAAGACCAGGACCGCCAAGGATCAGAGCTATAGGTATGCTTAGTAAACTTATTTATAACTAGTCTATATTTTTATAATTTTGACCTCAAAGTCAAGATTCTTAGCCAATATCAAAAAAATTATAATCGTGGGGCAAATTGTTTATTTAAATGTAAATCAAAATCAAATCTAAAATATTTATTAGCAAGAAATACAAGGTTAACAAGGAAAGATCTTATAATTTAAAAGTCATAGTTAGTATTTCGGCCTGCAAGCATACGTGCAAATTATTCATATTTATGTTAGTATGAAGTTTCTAACTCGTTCTTCTCCATTCGAAGCTATACCTACTTTGAAACGAGCACCTAGCTTCACTGACAGACTGACTGACAGATTATATTATTTATTTCTTTATTTGTTGATATTTCAAAAGTACTTATTTATGGTTTAATTGGAATAAATGATTTGACTTAGATCAATTAGCCTCTACCCTTTACTATAACGCCTGCCTACCCACAGGGACCTCGCCAACTTGGAGCGTAAACTACAGAAACATGAAGCATTTGAGAGGGAACTACAGGCCAATGAGAAACAACTGCGCAATGTCGAGAGCGTGAGTATTCTACTTGTACCCTAATAGATGAATGTAGCGTGATGTTATTTATTTTATGATCAGTCATACAAAGAAACACAACACAAGCGGTCTATTAATCGCAAGTGGGACTGCCGGGCCCCTTGCTCGGTGTCGGGTTCGATTCCCGGGTCGGCAAAGTATTATGAAGCTTTTTTCGGTGTTTTCGTAAATTTCTCAGTAGTAGTACGGAATCTGGAATCGTGCTCAGTATAAGGCAATAGGCGCATCCGTTATTACATGGGACTTATAACACAAATGGTGAAAAGTGTAATGTGTACATTGTGCACCTCTGCCTACCTCTTCGGGGATAAAAGGCGTGACGTTGCTTGAATATATATACAAATATAATCCTCGATGACTGCAAGCAGATTTAGAATATAATCAAGTTCCCTCTACCTCTAACATAATGATAACACATATCATTCCTCTATAGATCGGCCAATCACTCCAAAAATCAGACCCCTCCCGGGCATCTGAGGTGTCAGAACACCTGTCCGGTCTCCAGACTGCGTGGGAAGAGCTCGTAGCTGCTTCCAGAGATAAGGGTAGCAAGCTGAGGCAGGCAGCTCAGCAGAGGAAACATAGAAGGTAAATATTATCTTATGTCTATAAACATAAAGTTGCTATTACATCACTCTACAGTAAATATCAGTACAATATGCTTGTATAGTTGAATATAACTGCATGGTTGGCGCGGTAGCTGGGCAACCAGCTGCCGTGCAATGTGTAGCGGGTTCGATTTCCGCACGGAGCAACTCTGTGTGTGATTCACACATTGTTATTCCGGGTCTGTGTGTCATGTGTATGTGAACTTGTATGTTTGTAAACGTACACACGACACAGGAGAAAATCTTAATGTAGGGTAAAGATTAAAAAATAGAGATGAGAGCAGTTTCTGTGTATGTTTTCTTTCCTGAAAAGACCACTAAAAAATCAACTTGCACGGTTCTCTCACATTATTCTAAAGAATAAATAAGAACGGCATTTCTTCTCAGAGTAGTACGATAGGAAATGCCGGCCTCATCTAGTTATTTAAGAGATTGACGTGTAAAAGAGTTACATTGTAACCTATTTGCAAAAAATAAATAACATTTTATCGTTTAATCTTCATTGCTACTATTACACACTCCTACCCTACTAACAATGAATATACTTCCAGATCTGTGGAGGATGCGAAGGCTCGTCTCATTGACCTGGAGAGGCAGCTGAAGAGTGAGGAGTTTGGCACCGACCTCAGGAGCTGTAAGAGATTGCTAAACCAGCATCAGGTATGATGATAAAATTATTTAAATTATTTCCTTAACACTTTGAACGCCGTGGTGGTCACCGGTAACCGACGTTAGCGAAGGATTTGCCTTCAACAGTTTTCTATTGGCAGTCAAAGACTTACGGCGCATTCCAATAGAATAGAATTTTGACACATTTTGTATTCCCCTTACAAAATATACTACCACTGGTAGGTAAATCTACCGATAGGTAGGTTACTGGAATGCGCCGTTAATAGGGAAGAAATCGCATGTATTCATAGCTAGCTGTTATCCACTACTTGGTCTGCGTTGAATAAAATCTAACAGAATATGGGTTTCTTAAAAGGTTTTACTGAAATTAATGTAGCCTAAGTTATTCCTTAATACGTCAGCTATATACCAATAAAAGTCCCGTTCCGAAACCCGAAAATCGGTCTAGCCATTTTTTTAAGAAATATGTTTCAAACGAGCCATTTCAGAGATTACCTGAACAAACAGACAGACAGACAAAATCGTATTTATTTTTTATTTTTGTGTGTATATAGTATATGCATGTAGCAAAAAGCTGTTACTTCAATATTGCAAACAGACACTCCAATTTGTTTTATTTAATTATTGTCTGAACAGATTTTTATGCGGTTTTCAGCATAGCATTTTTAGAATTCAGATTTTAGGTCGGTATATTACCCGACTTATATAGCAGTTCGCACTTTAATACGTGTGTTGAAGACAATTTTTTTAAACGTAGTTTTATTTTTCCCTAGGCCTTAGAACAAGAGCTATCCCTCTGGGAGAGCAAGGCCGGAGCCCTAGCGGCTCAGGGCGCAGACCTGGTCTCCGGAGGACACTTCGACGCGGAGGCTATTGAGAGGGACTCTGCCGCGTTACTCAAAGCCGTGAGGAGTCTGCAACCTCCCGCCGCGACTCGACGACAGGCGTTGGAGAGTAGTTTACAGTAAGTAGAACTATATAAAGTAATATAGTGTGACTGGTAATTAGTGAACGATATTTAAACACGTGATTGTACTCATGGTTACAAACAACTTTCGCGAAGAAACTTTTTTGTTTACTCATTAGTTTTATTTTTATCTCAATAACAAAGCTACAAAGTTGCATTAGCACGCGCGTGTATAGTTCCAAAATACATATAAAACCTACCTAGTTTATACTCTTCCGAAAAATGCGGCCGGGGCGCCTCGTTGGTCGAGTGGTCGCAAGTAACAAGACGTCTCGGGTTCGATTTCCGGGTCAAGCATAGTACTACTAGGCTTTTTTCCAATATTTCTCAGTAGTAGCACAGGAAATGTAACCCGGCTAAAATGGCAATAGGCTCACCCCCTATTAGATGGGACTTATAACACAAATGCTTAATACTGGGTGTACATTGTATAGCGGCACAAATTACAGTGCAGGTAGTGTGCACTTCTGCCTACCTCTTCGGGGATAAAAGGCTTGACGATACTTTACGCTTTTTTGAATTGCTTTAGCGTATCACTCTTTCTTCTTTCCCATACTAACGAAAATAGTAAAAAAAGTTCTTAAAAAACAAATCAATATAATGCCTATTTTCTCTTTTTACAGACTCCACAAATTCGCAGCAGAAGTAGCTGGAGAGTTAGACTGGCTGTCGGAGCGAAGCGCTGCAGCTTCTTCGGAAGTGATGCCGACGGACCTGCACGCTGCGCAGTCCGCGCAGAAGAAGCACGCGAAGCTCAAGGCTGAGCTTCTTGGTAGACGGCCGCTGATCGAGAGGGTCATTGCGCATGGAAACAAATTGGTTGAGGAGGGACATCCTCAGAGGGAGAAGGTGAACTATTTATTCATTAATAGTTTAGATTAATTTTGGGTTTTGTAGGTATCTGATTATAAGATTTTTGGGTCTAAAATCGTGTAATTTTGAAAAATATAACGGTAATAAAATAAAATTAACTAAAAATCACGGATTACTCACATACATTAATGGAGAAAAGCTCTACTAATTTCGAGTCACGGAGGGACTTGAAATCGTAATTTTTAGTTTAATTTAGTTTTATTTACGTATCTCTCACGATAGTTATTATAAAAATTTAAATAAAACACGTTTGTCACTAACAATACTCAATCATTTTACCTGACTTAAAAAAACATACAGAGTACGGTATAGTTTGACCTGTACGTATGTTTGCGCGCGATTATCTCACGGTTGACTGAATCGATTTTGATGCAACTTCAGAATATAACTATAGCAATAGGCTTCCAACCTAATGCACATTAGCATAAAGCTCAAAATCAAATAACATAATAATTCTAATCCCCCCTCCCTTTCAGATCGAATCCCTCTGCGAACAATTAGAAGCTGGCTACACATCAGTATCAGAAGCAGCAGAAAGTCGCGCCTCGAGACTCGAAGCCGCACTAAAGGCGCAGCAGTTCATGCATGATGCGCTAGAAGTGGACGCCTGGTTGGCTGACAAGGCGGCGGCGCTTGCGCACGCTGATCTAGCCAAGGATCGGCATAGAGCTACGCATTTGTTGACTAGACATAAGGTAATTAATTTTGGAAAATTATTATTATTAGTAACTATTTATTATTTTTATTTATATGTGATAAACATGCTATATGTATGCTGTCTGCCTGACTGCCTCGTTGGTCGAGTGGTTGTTAGTGTGACTGCCGGGCAAGGAGTTTAGGGTTCGGTACCCGGGTCGAGCAAAGTATTGCTGGGTTTTATTCGGTTTTTCGAAAATTTCTCAGTAGTAGCACGGAGTCTGGAATTGTGCCCAGTATATGGCAATAAGCTCACCCCCTATTACATGGGACTTATAACACAAATGTTGAAAAGTGGGTGTACATTGTATAGCGGCATTACGTGCCGTAATGTGCACCTCTGCCTACCCCTTCGGGGATAAAAGGCGTGACTTTGTGTGTGTGTTTCTCCCCTCTCTTACCTATAAAATAACCCTTAAAACCCCCAAATACCACATTAAAAAACAAAACAGGGAACTCGAGACGCCAGTAGCAGCGACAATCGCCGCGTCATTTGTCGCGGAATA
The DNA here is from genome assembly GCF_023101765.2 of Spodoptera frugiperda. Classification (NCBI taxonomy): domain Eukaryota; kingdom Metazoa; phylum Arthropoda; class Insecta; order Lepidoptera; family Noctuidae; genus Spodoptera; species Spodoptera frugiperda. Next base: position 1,003,687 of record NC_064235.1, on the reverse strand, counting down.
CTGCTTTTAACATGAGCCTCTAGCATGGCTTGAAACTAGTCGAGTTACTCGTCAAACTGTTACGTGAGTAAGTCGATAATATAATAATTAATTTAAAAAATATTTTTTCTATTCCAGGCTGTAGAACTCGAACTAGACACATACGCCGCCATAATATCGGAGATGGGACACGTGGCGACATCTATGGCCAACGGGGGACACCCGGAGGGCGAAGCCCTGCTCGCCAGGCACGCGTTACTGGCCGAGAGTCTCGCGAGACTGCAGAGACTGGCTGCGCAGAGACAGAAGGCTCTAGTTGAGAGTGTTTGCCGGTAAGATTTTGGTTTTTTTTTCTTTGAGGGGGAAGGGGGATTACGAGTAGGTGGTTTAATGGATGGTAAAAAAGTGAGCTGTGGTTTAAGACGTCCGCTTCTCATGCATGAGATAGCTAAGCTATGAAACTACGTGACTGTTTCTACTGATGCTAAGCTATTTAGCTGTGCGAGGAAGATGCGTAGCTTGTGTATGCGATGGATCGTAGTAGGGCCATCTTTTTATGTTAATTGTTTTTATTAATTTATAATAAATTGTTTTTCTTTCTTTCTTTCATCTTTCTTTCCTTCCATAGCATACATCAATAGCACGCATCCATATCAAGCATCTTTCCATAAAAAATCATAGCTTAACTAAGTATATTTCCACCAGTGCCAAGCTATGTGTGCGTAGCACAGCACATCTCTGGTAGTAAAAACCACTGTTCTCTCAACTAGATGTAATAATGAACATATTCCCCCCTCCCCCCAGGCATGAGTACCTGGCAGAGAGCGCAGAGCTGGAGAGCTGGATCCAGGAGCAGTATGCAGCCGCCTCCAGCGAGGATTACGGACAGGACTATGAGCATCTACTGGTGGGTTCATATCACATTAGACGCAATGTCGGACAACGTTGTCCGACACTAGTGGAGGAATAGCCTTTAACAGTTTTTTGTTGGCAGTGAAAGGCTTAAACTTGACTAAATATACTGTTTGAGAAGTAGTCTCAGAAGTGGTCTTACTTTTATTGCATTCTCTATGAACGATCGACTGCTTAATTTGAGAAAATGTTACATGGGACTTTTCCCAGTACTTATTAAAATTAATGAAACTCAAATTTTATAAATTTCATCTCGATCCCTTCAACGATTTTGGTGTTATTTGGTAGTAAACATAAATACATACAAACACGCAAAGTCAGAAACTTTCTCGTTTATAATAGATAACTTTGGAAATGGAAATGGAATTTATCAAAATCCTTTCTCGGTAGCATTATGTACGCAAAGTCTCAGCCCGATCGATTTAAAATTCACAAAGTTCATACCAACTTTCATCCCCTATTTTATGCTCTTGGGGGGTAGAATTGATCAAATTCTTTTATGGCGGATGCCTACGTCATAACATCTACCTGCATGCGAAATTTCAGCTCAATCCGTCTAGTGGTTTGGGCTGTGCGTTGATAGGTCACTATAACAGTTACCTTTGAGTAATATGTAAATACTAGCGGACCCGACAGACGTTGTCCTGTCTACACGTCTTTAATTTGAAAATTTGTCGGATCCAATGTAAAACATTCCAAAATCAACAACTACTAATTAATTAAAAAATCATTGTCCAGCGGACAAAATTGTGAATCTAAACCATTCTCAGATCCCCTTGAACACACAAAAAATTTCATCAAAATCAGTCCAGTCGTTTAAGAGAAGTTCAGTGACATACACACTTACAGAAGAATTATATATATATATATAGATGTTAAGATTAATAATTTTATAATTTTGTCTAATCCCCCACCAGATCCTCCGTTCAAAATTCGACGAGCTCCGCCATCGCGTGGAGAGTGGTGCGGAGCGGTTCAACCAGTGCGAGGAGTTGGCCAAGAAACTGCTGGCCACCGAGAGCCCCTACATCGGAGACATCGAGAAACGACAGGAGGCACTCGGGTATGTATTGTTTTATATGTGTATGTATCAACTGATGGTAAGCAATCGCCACCGAGACCCCTACATCGGAGACATTGAGAAACGACAGGAGGCGTTAGGGTATGTAGTGTATTTTATGGTATAACATACGCTCCATACAAAATGTGTCAAAATTCTACCTCTGGTAGGCAAATCTACCGATAGGTAGGTTATTGGAAGGCGCCGTAAGCCGGTAAATGAGCAGACGGATCACCTGATGGTAAGTAATCGCCACCGAGAGCCCCTACATCGGAGACATCGTTAGAAACGACAGGAGGCACTCGGGTATGTAGTGTATTTTATGGTATAACATAAGCTCCATACAAAATGTGTCAAAATTCTACCTCTGGTAGGCAAATCTACCGATAGGTAGGTTATTGGAATGCGCCGTAAGCCGATAAATGAGCAGACGGATCACCTGATGGTAAGCAATCGCCACCGAGAGCCCCTACATCGGAGACATCGAGAAACGACAGGAGGCACTCGGGTATGTAGTGTATTTTATGGTATAACATACGCTCCATACAAAATGTGTCAAAATTCTACCTCTGGTAGGCAAATCTACCGATAGGTAGGTTATTGGAATGCGCCGTAAGCCGATAAATGAGCAGACGTATCACCTGGTGGTAAGCAATCGCCACCGAGAGCCCCTACATCGGAGACATCGAGAAACGACAGGAGGCACTCGGGTATGTATCGTTTTATATGGTACTAGCTACTTCCGCGCGGTTTCACCCGCTCTGCTCGGCTCCTATTGGTCATAGCGTGATGTTTTATAGCCTATAGCCTTCCTCGATAAATGCGCTATCCAACACAAAAATAATTATTCAAATCGGACCCGTAGTTCTGGAGATTAGCGCGTTCAAACAAACAAACAAACTCTTCAGCTTTATAATATTAGTATGGTATAAGCCGGTAAACGAGCAGACGTATCGCCTGATGGTAAGCAATCGCCACCGAGAGCCGCTCGGGTATGACGGCATATTTATTTGTTTGTGTATATTTGACTGCACGGGTGGCGTGCTTTTTTATTAAAAAAAAAACACGTTGCCCACATACTAGCATGGCTTCCTGTGTCGTGTATACATACACATGACACACACACCCGAAACATCAATTTATGGATCACAGAGAGAGTTGCTCCGTGCGGGAATCAAACCCGCGACGCTTTGCACTGCACCCAGCCAACACGGTTTGACTGCACGGTTTGTGTAACTGGCCACAAATTATTGTTTCGGGTCTGTGTGTCATGTGTATGTGAACTTGTATGTTTGTAAACGTACCCACGACACAGGAGACTATCCTAATGTGGGGCAATTTCCTTACAAAAAAGTTAATTATTAGTTTAGGCTTTGAAAAAAATATGGCACCAGTTTTATGACTACCTAATTATTGGAACAATCATTTATTTTTGCTTATTAATAAGATACTAAATTCATTACTTATCGCAGCAATATTGATGCAGAAACTGGAATGGCTAGATGGTTTGACTGAACTCTACCATAGAACAAAGATGGTACATTATTGATACATTTAATTAAATTTCCTATCAATTCCCCACAGCGAATGGTGGCAACGTCTAGTAGAACAGATGGAGTCCCGCGCGTCGAGACTGCACGCTGCGGGCGAGATCCACCGGTTCCATCGCGACGTGGCCGAGTTGGCGGAGCGCGCCGGGGACGCCACCGCAGCCCTAGCGGCGCCGCCCCCGCCGCGCGACCTCCGCGCCGCCACTGCCGCGCTCCGGGCACATGATACTATGCAGAATGACTTGTTGGCTATTGATGCTCAGATGCAGGTGGGTTTTTGATAATGTACTCATACACAGGACCCAGTATCCCCCATAGGTTCCAGTATATGGCAATAGGCTCATCCCCTATTACATGGGACTTATAACACAAATGGTGAAAAGTGGGTGTACATTGTACAGCGGCATTATGTGCCGTAGTGTGCACTGCCACCCTTTCGGGGATAAAAGGTGTGACGTTGCGTTACATGGGACCCACTTAGTTTTAAGTAACGTTTCCGTGGTACTTGACGATTGGGCTTGTCCCAGTTGTGCAGTTTCTTTTCAGCCTTTAGGCAATTATTCTGTCTCCTGCATTAAAGTCACCGAGGGAATCCCAAACCAATTCTCTAATAAATAATATTAATTATCTGATTTATTTCGTTGCGGGATCCAAGACAGTCATTCATGTCCTTGGGACGTTGGACTTCAGTGTTCCGGTGTTTGCATGGTTGTATCTACTGTAGATCCTGGCTCACAAGAGTTGTAGCGGTTTCGGAGGGATATTTAATCAGAACGCGTGCTAATGAAATCTTCTTCTTTTGTTATTGTGATAAAAATAAAACTAATGAGTTTACAAAAAAGTTTCTTCGGGAAAGTTGTTTGTAATCATGAGTACAATCACGTGTTTAAATATCGTTCACTAATTACCAGTCACCCTATATTGGATGGTTTATATATAATTTATTTTTGACTAAAGACATTACAACATATATCTCTATCACCAGGTCCTGCTCGAAGAAGGCAACCGTCTCCAGAAGCTGTACCCTGGCGGCAACGTCCAGCAGATTGAGCTACAACAGAAGGCCCTGGAAGAAGCCTGGACCACGCTGCGCCAGGCCGCAGACGATAGGAGACACACGCTGCAGCAGTATCTACAGCTGCACCAGTTCTTGACACAGGTATGGAGGTGTTTTAAGGCGTCTTTATGATAAGTAAAAGTCGCGGTTTACTCTCGTACGGAGTAGGTCCGATTACACCCCTTCCCAATTATTCACATTTATCCCCAGACAAACCTCTACTAGTTCCTGGAGTCACTACAGGGACTCTTCATCATGAGCAGTGTATTTTTCGTGGGGTAGTGTTTGTTGTGTTCAGTTGAAATTTGTAATAGATTTTAGTTCAAAAATATTTGATGCAGCAGTAGTGCTGCACTCAGAGACATTTAATGATTTCTTAAACTATATCTTAGTAACGATTTAGTTCCGATACAAAACTATTGCTAAGGACTGGAATAAGTAACCATTTTATGACTTTGAGTACGGCGGTTAATATTATAATTTTGCTACTTGAAAATGATTAAGATACTTTGATTTAAGATCATCTTGACATTATAGTTCGAACAATTTGAGAGGTCAACTCTAATAGTTGCCATGTAGTGAGAGGTAAATAAGATTGGTTGCTATTTACGACCAGTCAGTCAAAATAATTAGAGTTTGTTATCACCGGAAAATATTATAATATCTCAAAGAAACTTTCGAAATAGCGCGAGACTGCGTAGAACATTGACGAATTAATTGTATATCTTCTTATAACACTGTATTTCTCCCCCAGGTCCGCGACCTGACCTCATGGTCGGTGTCCCTGCGGTCGTCGATGTCGGGTCCGCTGCGCGTGCGCGACGCGGTGTCGGCGCAGAGCGCGCGCGCAGAGCACGACGCCGTGCGCGCCGAGCTCGACGCGCGCGACGGATCCTTCCGGGACGCGCTCAACATGGGCCGGGAACTCGCCACGCAACATCCTAATGCTGCTGTAAGTCTTTTTTTTTATCTTAATTCATTTACAGGGTTTTTTTTATGGAATAGGAGGCAAACGAGCAAACGAGTCACCTGATGGTAAGCGACACCAGAGGAGTCACAGGTGCGTTGCCGCCCTTTTTTTTAAAAAGGAGTATGCTCTTTTCTTGAAGGTTTGAAGGTCGTATCGGTTCGGAAATACCGCCGACGACAGCTCATTCCACAGTTTTGCTGTGCGAGGCAGAAAGTTGCGCGAGAAGCGCACAGTTGTGGCCTGCCAACCATCTAATCTAAATATGGTGATAGGGTTTTTTCTGAAAAGAAAACGACACCCCGATTTTAGAAGACAGAATAACAAAAACAGACACTTATAAAAGACTTAGGATTAAGTTAACCTACCTTGATTTAGTTTAGCTGTAAGTGTTGCTATCACATTTTTAAACACGCGTTCATTAGGTGGTCCTGTATCGAACTATGCTATAAAGGCAACGTCACGCCTTTTATCCCCTAAGGGGTAGGCAGAGGAGCACATTACGGCACGTAATACTGTTCTACCATCAGACCAGCTCGTTAGTACCATAATATTGTATGGTCATCTAATCTACATACAATCGCCAAGTTTTATAATGATACAACAATTATTAGAAGTGTGTGTAATTCAGATTCTTTCACTTTATTACATAGTTCGTTACAGACTGCCTTGTTAGTCGAGTGGTCGTAAATACGACTGTCGGATAAGCGGTCTCGGATTCAATTCCCGGGTAGGACAAAGAATTGCTGGGTGTTTTCGAATTTTTTTCAGTAGTAACACGAAGTCAGGAATTGGCCCAGAATATACATGGGACTAATAACACGAAATAATGGTGAAAAGTGGGTGTATATTGTATAGCGGCAAAAATAACCTCTGCCTACAAATTCGGGGTATATTTTTTCATTACCTAACACTTAACAGACGGACTAAATAGACTTTTAATTTTCATACCCCGTCATCATCGCTATTGCTAAGAACTGGGTAAGTAACCATTAAACGACCCTGAGTACGGCGATTAATTCTATTTACTTTTTTTATATACAGGAAAAAATTGTGAAATAGACCCAGTAGTTAAGCCAAAAAGTGTATCAATCTCTTTGAGCTACATTGAACACTCTTTACAAATACAACATTATAATATGTCGCACTTAATACTATTTACTTTATTTATATACATTACATTTTTTTTAATCCATGGGACAATACCTAAAGTCTGGACTTTGACATAATTCCCAAATCGCATAATGGAGCTGAAAATTGGCACAAATGATTATAAACAAAATGTCAAAAATTCCCATCAATTCTACTTTAACTAAAAGGAACATTAAAGGTCAAAATTATGAGATTTTCCATATTTCTCGAAAACGGTAAGTTTTATCGTACAAATATGTTGAATAAAGTTGTAGAACATACAATTTCCTATAAAAATAGTTCATCACTTTTACTCTTACAACTTTCCGTTCGTGAGATATCGCGGTTTTAATTAAATAAATTACTTTTTACATAATTCTCGCTACTTCCGCGCGGTTTTACCTGTTGCTCGGCTCTCTTTACCACCACATTTATTTACATTGTCACCAGAATCTGTTTTACCGCCGCATTCAGAGACATTTAACGATTACTTAGTAACAATTTTGTTCTAAAAATAATTTCTAGGGATTGGGTTACGTAACCATTAGATGAGTACGGCACTAAATACTATTTTCTGTATTCGTAGGAGGTAGAAGAGAAATGCGAGGCTCTCCTAGAAGAGCGCAACCGTCTGCACGGCGCCTGGGCCGCCCGCCAGGTGGCGCTGGACCAGCTCATCGACCTCCACTGCTTCCTGAGAGACGCCAAGCTGTTACACGACCTGTGTGCCACGCAGGAGGCTGCTTTGAGTGAGTATAGCTATTTATTTGTAAGGTGGGCGCGGTGGTTGGGCAATTGGCTGCCGTACAGCAGGTAGCGGGATCGATTTTTTTGTGGAATAGGAATAAATTGTTGGGTCGGGTCTGGATGTCAAGCAATCGCCGCCACCCATGGACACTTAAAACACTAGAGGTGTTACAAGTGCGTTGGCAACCTTTTAGGGGTTTGGAATTTAAGGGTTGTTGGAGAATCGGAATTAGGAAAAGCGGAACGGGGGTAATTGGGCCGCCGGTAACCTTATTCTCACGAAACGCAACGCAAGCGTTGTTTCACGTCGGTTTTCGGGTCTTTCCGGTCGAACATAAAAAGCGGCCCAGCAGTGCCGAAGCATGGCGAGCCTACTAAACGCACCCATAACACAGGAGAAAATGCAAAACCTAGTGTGGGGCAACGTTTTAAAAATAAAAAATACCAGTCGAGTTACCTTATTAACTAATATTTACGTAAATAAGACGTAGGTACAGATGAATGAATTTAATTTAACATTTTATTAATTTTCAGGCACTGAAATATCACAGACGAGCAGTGTGGAGGAAGTAGAGAACCAACTGAAGAAACATGAAGCGTTTGAGAAACTACTCGCCACACAGGTACAGTGGAAAATATCAAGTTTATTTTTAAAGACATTTTTATAATGAACTTGGGACTACCTTCTCAATAGACATTTAGATGTATGTACGTTAAACTATTCCTTAGTAACGATTTTGTATGGAACAACAATTGCTAAGGACAGTTTTAAGTGATCATTATAGCTGTCCGTTCGGAGTTATAAGACTTGTAAGTTCTGATATAATGAAAACCAAAGAATAATATTTGTTCTAAAGGGAAAGTAATAACACCGTTAATAATCTTTTAAATATTTATTATTACAATTGAATTCCACGATTGATTGCTGTACATTATAAACAATTATTACGTACAATTATTATTATAAAATTTACAAATTATTAAAGTAATTGTACCCTTAGTATGAGTTTGCTTTACGTTTAAAGTAATCAAAACGAGAGCGCGTTTGGTGCTTTGATTGATTGGTTGGTTCATTCGGGCATTCGCTCATATTAAGGTTACTGTCCTATTTTATGGCCCATGAACACCCTAAACACCAGAGCCGTTATAAGAGCGTTGCTGGCCTTTTAGGGGTGAGATTAAGGATTGGGAGGGTGGTATTTGGGCCTCCGGTAACCTCACTCACACAACGCAAGCGTTATTTCCGTAAGGCGGATCACGTTAAATTCGCGTGTCACTGCACCGCTTCGCGTTCACTTCTAGATCGCTCACGCAGGACAATGCGTTAGTTTAAAAAATATGTATCGAGCGAAGTGCCTATTATTTATGCCCTTTTGTGATAATAATGTATTTCCTGTCTCCAGGACGAGAAACTGGCGACCCTGAACAGCCACGGAGACAAGCTGCTGCAGCAGAACCACGTGGAGAGCCAGCGGATCGCTGACGAGTTGCAGCATATCAATGACAGGAGGAAGAAGGTGGGATTCACGTCTATTTGAAATATATTAAAATAATTTCTATATTTGTGCATTAGTCTCGCTGAAATTCGAGAACTGCTGGACCGATTTGGCAAATCTTAGTCTTAAATTATTTGTGGAATTCCACGGAAGGTTTAAAAGTGGGAAAAAGATATTTGAGGCAGTACGAAGATTGCCAGGTCAGCTTGTATCGTTGGCGCAGTGGCAGTGTAGCGGGTTTGTTTCCGGCATGGAACAACTCTTGTATGATCAACGAAAATGAGAGGTCGTTCGGCGCGCCGAATTAACCAACCAATCAGTACCCTTAGTATAAGTTTGTTTTACCTTGTCGAAAAAAACAACCAATCAGTACCCTTAGTATAAGTTTGATTTACGTTTAAATAATTGAAACGAGAGCGCGTTCGGCGCTTTTATTGCTTAGTTTAAGTTAGTTAAACGTAAAGCACACACATACTACACGACTATAGAACGCCGAAGGTTATTTTTCGTTTAACGTTAAACAAATTCTTACTAAGCCCTCTGCTAGTTAAGAATAATATATCACTCTTTTGTCCTAATTATGAATACCTATTTATCCTCTCAGTTATACGCGGAGTCAGGCCGTCGTCGCGCGGCGTTGGTCCGGTCCCGTGCACGCGCACAGTTTGCGCGCGACGCCGCCGAGGCGCGCGGCTGGGTCGCAGACAAACTCAACAAATTGGCTGCTGAACATCAACATGGTGAGTATCTCTATGTCTTATTAACTCTTAAGAGATATTTTTTTAATGGGACAAGCCCGCCACAGCCTCCCATACCGCTGCAACTCCTGTGCACCAGGATCTACAGTAGATACAAACATGAAAACACCGGAACACTGAAGTCCAACGCGTCCCAGGGACATGAATGATTGTCTTGGCTGTCTGTCTCCTATGGAGTTTCTTGTTCCTTCTTCTCCATAGGAATCTACACTTTGGAACGAGCAAATAGAGCAACTAGAGGACTGGCCGACACACAGACGTTATTAATATTATTATATTTACTTTGAAGTTCAAAAATGCCGTCTTGGTCTTTTTGAAATAAATAATTTTGACTTGACTTTGACTTTAGTGACTTATGTGATTTGCATATTTGCATACTAAGGCTTGCTCTCTTATTGCATTTTGAAACGATATTTCACGAATTTCGGTTGAAACTTATCATAAAAACTCATTTTTTCCACCACCAGGTGAAGTAACAAACCTTGAAGACAAGATCAAGAAACTCCAGAAACACCAGGCGTTCACCGCCGAGCTGGCCGCCAACAGGGCTCGTCTCCAGGAAGTACAACTCCTGGCGGAACAGCTGCGGCCTGATGCTGAGGTGGAGAAGCAGCTGCAGGAGCTGCAGGCTGACTGGCAGAGGCTGGAGAATGCTACTGAACAACGAGGTTAGTTGGCAATGAACTCTTGAAGGCTGTAGATAAAGTACACTATCAAACTAATATTATAATTGTGAAAGTTTATTTGTTTGGATATTTATTCGTTAATTTCCGTCCGTTTGACTGGTTGGCGCGGTGGCAGGGCAACCGGCTGCTGCGCAACGTGTAACGGGTTCGATTCCCGCACGAAGCAACTCTTTGTGTGATCCACAAATTGTTGTTCCGGGTCTGGGTGTCATGTGTATGTGAACTTGTATGTTTGTGGGTTCACAAAACAACACACGATACAGGAGAAAATTCTAGAGTGGGGCAACGTTCTTTGAAAAAAAAACACACTGGTACTACTGAGCAGATTTTGATGAGATTTGGTATACAGACCAGATGATGAGGAGATGTGGACCGATACTAGAGTTTATAATTTTTTACCCACGGGAACGTGAGCGAAGCCGTTGGCAGAAGCTTTTACCTATCAATATATTTTGGCAGAAAATCCCATATTTTTTCTCCACATTTCATTGTAATATAAAAGAAAACAAAACAACCAACCTTTACATTAGCCTAATCAACAACTTTCCACCACCAGGTCGCGGCCTAGAAGAAGCTCAAGACATCCTGGAATTCAACCAGCATCTAGACAAGATAGAGGCCTGGATCCGAGACAAGGAGATGATGGTCCAGGCGCACGAGTTGGGCCGCGACTACGAGCACTGCAGCGCCCTCCTGCGGAAGCTAGATGACATGGATAGTGACATGAAGGTGGACGATCGCAGGGTCAAGAGCATCTGCGCGCTCGCTGATAAATTGTTGCAGCAGGTATGTGTTTTGTAAGGTGTTAACTGGTAAACTAGCACCTGATGGTAAGCAATCTCCGCCGCACATGGACATTCATGGCGTTACAAGTGCGTTGGGCTTTTGGGGGTTAGGAATTTAAGGGTTGTTGGGGATTGGGGTAGACCGGCCTATATATTTGGTATTACCTGGCAACCTCACACATGTGATTGCTTCAAGCTTTATTTCACGTAGTTTTTCTGTGAGGCCGTGGTATCACTCCGGTTAAGCCGACACAGCAGTGTCGAAGCATGACTCTCCGAATAAACCGGTAAACGAGCATGCGGATCACCTGCTGGTAAACAATCGCCGCCGCCCATGGATATACGAAACACTAGAGGCTTAACAAGTGTGTTGCTGGCCTTTTGGGGGTTAGGAATCATGCATTTAAGGGTTATTGGGGAATTGGGATTGAGAAGATTGCCGAAGCAAACCTGTGTTTAATAGATTTTTCAGGGTATTCGGTCGCAGTATTTCTTTCTTTTTTTTTTCTAGAGCAACTACCGACAAGGAGACTTAAAATTCCAAAATAAAACTACAAAAATTGCAGCCGAACTATCAGAAAATGTTCTAATTTGATATAATGTGTACCTCCCCCAGGGTCCGACCCAGCAAGCGGCGGCAGTGTCCCAGCGCCGCGACGCCTTCCTCGCGAAGTGGCACGCGCTGTCCGGCGCACTGCAGAAGTACAGAGATAACCTATCCGCTGCATTGGAGATACATTCGTTTAACAGGTAAATAAATAAGAATATAAGGATAATGACGATGATGAAACTCACTCAGTCTTACTTACTTACTATGATACACTCAGTCATATTCACTTACTTATATTCACGTAGTATTTTTCTATTTTGTCATATAAGATAACAATACTTAGATAAAACGAATCAAAGTTTAGGAGTGGGAGCGAATACGTCATTTCTACGTATAAAATGTACCTAGAAGTTACGTCACGCGATATTTCTTCGAAAGTATTTGTTTCCGTAAGATACGTGTCTAATGTTTTGAAATAATTTATTAGATGGACATTGAAATAAAAAATAGTCATCTTCACTATTACACACCCTTACCTCTCTTACTGTCATTCACTCACTCGCTTTCACTTACTACTTAATTACATATTCATATTCATGATCATCAATATAGAAAACATATTAGCATGGTTAAATCCATGGTATTCCCATTTTTAAGAAAAAAATACATTCAAACACATTACCCATCTTTTCCAATAAGATTAACTCACTCACACTCATCACTCACTTACTCAAACTCACCCACCTATTTACACTCAAACTCACTTACCTACATACTCACTCAACCTAACTCATACTCTTTCTCCTCTCCACAGGGACGTAGAAGACACAGCGGAGCGTATATCGAAGAAAGCAACATTGTTCAGTAGCTCCGAGAGAGGGCGCGAGCTGACTGCTGCGCAGGAGTTGAAGCGGAGGCACCTGGCCAGGGCCGCTGAGGCTGGAGCCATCAGGGATAAAATACAGCAGTTGGAGGGAGAGGGCAAGAGTTTGACTCAGAAGTGAGTTTAGAGATTTCAAGTTTCATTTACGACTAGCTATTTCCGCGCGGTTTCACCCGCTCTGCTTGGCTCCTATTGGTCATAGCGTGATGTTTTATAGCCTATAGTCTTCCTCGATAAATGCACTATTCAACACAAAAAGAATTATTCAAATCGGACCAGTAGTTCTGGAGATTAGCGTGTTCAAACAAACAAACAAACAAACTCTTCAGCTTTATAATATTAGTATAGATTAAAAAAAAAACATTTACAATGACGGTAGTTAGTTGTTGGTTCAATGGTCACGTGACTAGCGTGGATGATGTCTCGGGTTTGATTTCAGGGTCGGACAAGTTTCTGTCTACAGTTTCTTGACATTATCTTGTCTTTTTGAGAGAACAAATAGGCTGCTTTAAATTTTCATCGCTTTATTGTTGTTGGTCGGACTCAACTTATGATTTTCTATTTTTTATCAATTTTCAATGAATTCTTTTCTCCTAAAACCTGAGGAGTTTTTAAAACTATCACAGATCAGACGTAGTTGGTTTACATAAGAAGAGATATACAATTATACAGTCATGCTAAATTATTATTATGCTACCACAAATCCTGAATTGCACACAAAAACAAAACAAAAACTATACCCATCCCCCTCTCCCCCCTAGATACCCGGAGCGTGCGAAGGAGATAGAGAAGAGCCTCCACAGTCTCCGTTCAGGCTGGGAACAACTCCAGGAGTTGGCAGCCAAGCGCACAGCGTTGTTGGATGAAGCTATTGCTGAACATAAGTTCGATGAGAATCTTAAGGTATGTGGAATGCCATCAGACCACAGATGGGGCCCAGTAGGGCTGATGTCTGATCCGGAGCTGCGGACTACCTAGCGGGATTACCGGGGCTCCGGCTCGAAAAGCAGGAGTAGGAACGGGGTGATTTTTAGTCAGTAAGAGTCTGACACTCCCTCTCGCCTCACCCAAGGCGGGAGAAGTCATTGGATGATTTTCCCACCTTAAAAAAAAGGTTTGGGCAATATCCGGAGCTGCGGACAATGAGTAGCGGGTTCGATTCCTGCACGGAGCAACTCTTTGTGTGATCATTTCTAGGTACATTTTATACGTAGAAATGACGTATTTGCTCCCACTCCTAAACTTTGATTCGTTTTATCTAAGTATCGTTATCTTATATGACAAAATAAAAAAAATACGTGTCTAATATTTTTCCATTACCTAACTGACGGACTAAATAGATTTTAAATTTTCATACCCCGTCATCATCCCTATTTGTGATCTTTTTTTTTCCAGGAATTGGAACTCTGGGTATCGGAAGCCGTCAAGCGTATGGATGAGACCGGCGCCCCGGAGACCGTGTCTGATGCTGAAGCGCTTCTAGAGCTTCATCATGAGAAGAAGGTAAGGTCAACTTTCGTAAACAGCGGAAAAATTATAATCCCCATATTTGTCTATTTGAATGGGGATTACAGTTACGTCACTGCAAATGTAGGGTGTTTCTACTTATCTCAAGCAATAATCCCCACGTATGGTGATTTACTGGGAGATCGTTGTTACGCTACAATTACTATAGATAGATGTTGCTACTATCCGTTTTCAGCCGTAATCATTGTACTTCGCGATTAGCTTGGAGATCGTAATTATGTTAATAATAGTATTAAAGGCACTACTACCCCACATAAGCCAAAATGCCAAACGTATTGATCTACTTGGGAATTATTCTGACTGCAAACGGCACTTTTTTTAATTAAAAGGTCTCGGTCTTTCTCGTCTATATTAAACACTAAAATATTTTAAAATATCGGAAAATAATTTAATATTTTCTCGGACCATTTAACATAAAAAAAAACTGAAAATTATACTTTATCCTACAATCCTACATTTCCTTGCAGGCTGAAATCGATGGTCGCCAGAAAGCCATCAGCTCTCTCCAGAAGGAAGCTGAACAGGTTCCAGAGAAGGTGAAGCGGGTGGAAGTACTCTCCAGCACCCTGGACCAAGCATGGCTGAAGAGGAAGCAGTACTTGACACAGGTAGATAATTATATTACACGCACGAAGCGCTTCGCTTCAAGCTTCCTTGTGCGAACTGCTAGGGAGTGGAACTCCTTGCCGGAGTCTGTGTTTCCTGATGGGTATAACCTGGGTGTCTTCAAAGCCCGAGTGAATAGGTTGCTTATGGACAGACGTGCTCCATCGTAGGCCGCATCATCACTTACCATCAGGCGAGATAGCGGCCAAACGTCGGCCCATTTAACAAAAAAAAAAAATGTATATATATATGTACTTTCTAAGATTATTTAGACACCACTGACAAACGGTGAAGGAAAACATCGTGAGGAAACCTGGGCTTATAATTTCTAATTATAAGTTTGAAATCGCCAACCCGCATTGAGCAAGCGTAGTGATCAAACCTTCTCCGTGTGAGAAAAGGCCTTTGGTCAGCAGTGTACTTATAGGCTGTTGATGTGATGCACTTTAAAATCAAATTGAAGCCATCTATAGGTAAGCGTCCACAGGCCCGCATCGTACGCATCGCACGCAAAGGATTTTAGTTTGTCTTGTATAGAAACTCATACAACTGCGTCCACTGATCCGCATCGTACGGACCGCATCATCGGCAATGCCTACATGCGATGCGTACTGATGACGTCATACGGAATGCGTGCGATGCGTACAATGAGGGCCTGTGGACGCAATTGTTTGAATTTGATATCTCTTTCGCAAAACTTCAAACATTTCGACAAAAATAATCTTCTTTCACTTAAAAACACGTCTGGCTTTGAATCCAAGAAACAATATAAAACTATATCGCTCTCTTTCCCTCCACAGGCACATCAGCTTCAACTGCTGAAGGAGCAAGCGAGACAGACGGAGGACTGGCTCGCTTCTAAAGAGGCCTTCCTGAACAACGATGATCTAGGAGAGAATTTGGATGGTAAGAAGTTATTTCATCTATCTATATAAATAAAAATGAATCTCCAAAAAGTATGTACGCGCAAAACTTCTGAACGACTGCACCAAATTGGATATATTTTTTAAATGTATTCCTTACCGTCAGGAGGAAGTTTTTATAAAAAAAATTAGAAAAGACTTATTTATTTTCTACATTTAAAAAGGTTCAAAATAATAATAGTAATTTTTACACAATTATCTGCAAATTTGGCAATTTTTTTTGCCGGGTCAACACCTTTTAGACCTGCCCTCGACTTCCATAAATAATTTAACACTAAAAATAAGCCAAATTGGTCCAGCCATTCTAGAGTTTTAGCGAGACTAATGAACAGCAACAGATTTTTATATACTTATATTATTCAAATTATTATTCAAATAACACAAAATGTATTTTGACATAGTACCAACACCATTGAAAAATAAGTTTGCATTTATATTTTTCTGTAAAAGACTGTTAATTAATTGAATTATCTACCGAAACAAAAAAAAACGCGTAAGGTAACCTAACCAAATAAGGCCTACCTTATTTTTATTACCGCCTAGCTCGTAGGTTTAAAATGACAATGGGCTGATAATTTCAAAATCTTATATTTATTTATTAAACTTTGTAATAATGGAATCAAAATGGCTTTAGAAACAAAATTTACAATTTTATAAACACAAATAACTAAAGTGTCACTTTGGCCTTATTGGGAACCCTATGTCTTAATAAGGCCTCAATAAAAACTAGTAAGTATTCAACTTCTTAATTATAACAAAACTTTGTCAATGCTTATAATAAATGTAATGAGATCTTATTAATTAATTTTTGTCATTATACATCAGGCTAAACGAGTTTCTCATCATGTAATACCCAAGTACATCTTTGAAGTCATCGGCACCCCAGCATCAGTCAAACGAATGAGAATAACTTCTTGTTCTGTAGCCAATTTAGCGACCGACCTAGCTTTCGTGTAGTGGAAACCACTCTTTAGATGATGCGTACTTCTTTGGATGTTATATCTGGCTGCAGCAGCCTACCGGGTAAAACAGGGTGTATAAAATTCGAAGGGTGAATAGATACTATGAAGAATTTCCCGATATCCATTCACCCCTTTTCTGTATCTATTCACCCCGTTTACCCCTTTTTACCATTTTAACAGCGTTTTCCATCTTTTGCAAAATCCATTGGCTTTCTTTTTGACAGAAGCTGGTGATCCGTTTTCTTTGAAATTACTGAAAAACAACTATGCCGTAATAAGGCCTACACGTTTTTTTTGTAGGCTTTATTAGGGCATGGCACATAGGTAAACAAAACAACGATTATATGAAATACACCGATATTATAGCTATTTCATTAATGTGAGGAGATGGCTAAATGTATAATTGTCATATAGACAAAACACGGCACGTCGTATACTGATAAATATAAAAATACTAACAGTTTACGCCCTTCGAATTTTATAAAAACTAAAGTGCGCTCCACGTCGTGATTGTTTTCGTCTGTAGGTTCCAACATAATCGCCGGACGGGTTGCTTGCTGTGCTCAAATTAGTTAAGTAATGTGCATGCACACTTCTACAAACTTTGGCGACCATTTGACATCGGGAAGAGGGAAATTTTCAAAATAGGCTTTATTGGGGCATAGGCCTTATTTGGTTAGGGTACTATAGATTAGAAAAAAATACCGGGCTTTAAAACTTTTACAATATTTCTTCACATAAATATCCTTTTACTTTCCACATATTTTTTTTTTATGAGACTGCCGGTAATCGAACAGACGTATCACCTGATGGTAAGCAATCGCCGCCGCCCATGGACACTTGAAATACCAGAGGCGTTACAAGTGCGTTACCGGCTTTTTGGGGGTTAGGAATTTAAGGGTTGTTGTTCGGGAATCAGGGATTGGGAAGATTGGGAAGGGGGAATTGGGCCTCCGGTAACCTCACTGACACAACGAAACACAACGCAAGCGTTGTTTCACGTCGGTTTTCTGTGAGGCCGTGGTATCACTCCGGTCGAGCCGACACATTCGTGCCGAAGCATGACTCTCCCACACTTAAATATGCTCTAAAACCTTCAAATTTCCCCAAACAGCCGTAGAGACGCTGATCCGTAAACACGTGGAGTTCTCGAAGCTGCTGCACAGCCAGCTGGGCAGGGTGGACGAGCTGCAGCGGTTCGCAGCCAGCATGCTGGAGGATCAGCACTTCGATAGAGACTACGTGGAAACCAGGCTCAAGACTATACTCAATAGGAGGGATAAACTTGTGGTAAGTTTTAATAATAATATTGATCAATAAATCGCCTGTCTAACATAAAAATAATTCTCAAAATCGAACCAATAGTTTCGGAGATTAGCCTCCTCAATTTATACCTTTCCTGACGTCCGATCGATCTGATATTTGGAACACTTTATCTTGGTGAACATACAATGTAAAACAATTTTGTCCATAACTACTTCTATTATTTCGCTATATCCATTATCCGCGCGGTTTCACCCGCTCTGCTTAGCTCCTATTGAGCATAGCGTGATGTTTTATAGCCTATAGCCTTCCTCGATAAATATTCAATACAAAAAGAATGATTCAAATCGGACCAGTAGTTCCGGAGATTAGCGCGTTCAAACAAACAAACAAACAAACAAACTCTTCAGCTTTATAATATTAGTATTGACCGATAAATGTCGTGGTGGCCCGGAGGTTTAAGACCTCTTCTCATGCATGAGAATGCAGGTTCAAAACCTACAACGGCAAGTACCAATGTCACTTTTTCCGAGTTATATGTACTTTCTAAGATTATTTAGACACCACTGCCAAACGGTGACGGAAAACATCGTGAGGAAACATGGGCTTATAATTACAAGTTTTAAATCGCCAACCCGCATTGAACGAGCGTAATGATTAATGCTCAAACCTTGTCCGTGTGAGAGAGGGAGACCCTTATAAGCTGTTGATGTGATGATGTGACCTATCTTACACAAAGGGAATTCTCAAAATCGAACCAATAGTTTCGGAGATTAGCCTCCTCAATTTATACCCTTCCTGACGTCCGATCGATCTGATATTTGGAACACTTTATCTTGGTGAACATACAATGTAAAACAATTTTGTCCATAACTACTTCTATTATTTCGCTATATCCATTATCCGCGCGGTTTCACCCGCTCTGCTTAGCTCCTATTGAGCATAGCGTGATGTTTTATAGCCTATAGCCTTCCTCGATAAATATTCAATACAAAAAGAATGATTCAAATCGGACCAGTAGTTCCGGAGATTAGCGCGTTCAAACAAACAAACAAACAAACAAACTCTTCAGCTTTATAATATTAGTATTGACCGATAAATGTCGTGGTGGCCCGGATGTTTAAGACGTCCACTTTTCATGCATGAGGGTGCGAGTTCAAAACCTACAACGGCAAGTACCAAAGTGACTTTTTCCGAGTTATATGTACTTTCTAAGATTATTTAGACACCACTGACAAACGGTGAAGGAAAACATCGTGAGGAAACTTGGGCTTATAATTTCTAATTATAAGTTTGAAATCGCCAACCCGCATTGAACAAGCGTGGTGATTAATGCTCAATCCTTTTCCGTGTGAGAGAGGGAGACCCTTATAAGCTGTTGATGTGATGATGTGACCTATCTTACACAAAGGGAATTCTCAAAATCGAACCAATAGTTTCGGAGATTAGCCTCCTCAATTTATACCCTTCCTGACGTCCGATCGATCTGATATTTGGAACACTTTATCTTGGTGAACATACAATGTAAAACAATTTTGTCCATAACTACTTCTATTATTTCGCTATATCTAGACACACGGCAGTGTGTCCGCCAAGTTCGAGCAAAAACCCGACACACCGGCCGTGGGTTATATTACACGAACCATTTCGGGCCAAGTTCGACCCACCTATAACTCAAAATCTATTTTATCTACGCATATGAAATTTCTAGTATCTGTCGAGATCTACTTACTTATCTAAAATACAAAATTTCATTAATGTACCTATGTAGGTCTTGAGATATTGACGTCAGAAAATCGCTATTTTTACTATACACTCACTGACTGACTGACTCACTCACTCACTCATCAAAAACCTAGACCACTTCCAATGGTCGTATTGACTTGAAATTTGGCATGGAGGTAGGTCTTTAGGTCAAGGTAAAGGAAAAAATCTGAAAATGGCCAAGTGTGAGTCGGTTTTAAAAATAATGAAGGTGTAAATTCATACCCCTAAGGAACTAAAACAAAAAAATTATCTATATCTTCCAATGGTCGCACCGACCTAAAATTCGTTACGAAGGTTTGTATTTAGTCAAAGTAAAGTAAAATAAGAAAAAAAGAAAATAAACCTTACAAAAATAAATGAAATCCCACCCAAAACATAAATGTGAAAGGCTGCCAAGTTCGATAATATTGGAATGCTTCGCCTATAAAAGAAGTGAGATCTAAATAAGTACCAAGTTCCATACACAGACCTCAGTTAAAAATGATATAACTTGGCAAGTTTTAATAGAAAATTATATACTTGACTCATTGCGTTTAGTAGGTTTATAACAAAGTGTGTGAAAACTTGCCAAGTTTGTTTTACTTTCTATGTACAAGTTTAAAACTTGCCAAGTTATATCATTTTTAACTGAGGTCTGTGTATGGAACTTGGTACTTATTTAGATCTCACTTCTTTTATAGGCGAAGCATTCCAATATTATCGAACTTGGCAGCCTTTCACATTTATGTTTTGGGTGGGATATCCATTATCCGCGCGGTTTCACCCGCTCTGCTTAGCTCCTATTGGTCATAGCGTGATGTTTTATAGCCTATAGCCTTCCTCGATAAATATTCAATACAAAAAGAATGATTCAAATCGGACCAGTAGTTCCGGAGATTAGCGCGTTCAAACAAACAAACAAACAAACAAACTCTTCAGCTTTATAATATTAGTATTGACCGATAAATGTCGTGGTGGCCCGGATGTTTAAGACGTCCACTTTTCATGCATGAGGGTGCGAGTTCAAAACCTACCAACGGCAAGTACCAAAATGACTTTTACCATGTTACATGTACTTTCTAAGATTATTTAGACATCACTGACAAACGGTGAAGGAAAACATCGTGAGGAAACTTGGGCGTTAAATTTCTAATTTAAATAACAAAAAGGTTTGAAATCGCCAACCCGCATTGAACAAGCGTGGTGATTAATGCTCAAACCTTCTCCGTGTGAGAGAGGGAGACCCTTATAAGCTGTTGATGTGATGATGTGACCTATCTTACACAAAGGGAATTCTCAAAATCGAACCAATAGTTTCGGAGATTAGCCTCCTCAATTTATACCCTTCCTGACGTCCGATCGATCTGATATTTGGAACACTTTATCTTGGTGAACATACAATGTAAAACAATTTTGTCCATAACTACTTCTATTATTTCGCTATATCCATTATCCGCGCGGTTTCACCCGCTCTGCTTAGCTCCTATTGGCCATAGCGTGATGTTTTATAGCCTATAGCCTTCCTCGATAAATGTGCTATCCAATACTAAAAGATTTATTTAAATCGGACCAGTAGTTTTGGAGATTAGCGCGTTCAAACAAACTCCTCAGCTTTATATATTAGTATTGACCGATAAATATCGTGGTGGCCCGGAGGTTTAAGAAGCCCACTTCTCATGCATGAGGGTGCAGGTTCGAAACCTACCAACAGCAAGTACCAATGTGATTTTTTCCGAGTTACATGTACTTTCTAATATTATTTAGACATCACTGACAAACGGTGAAGGAAAACATCGTGAGGAAACCTGGGCTTATAATTTCTGATTATAAGTTTGAAATCGCCAACCCGCATTGAGCAAGCGTGGTGATTACCGTGCAAACCTTCTTCGTGTGAGAAAAGATCTTTGGTCAGTAGTGTCCACTTATAAGCTGTTGATGTGAAATTTCCTATCTAACACAAAAGGAATTCTCAAAATCGAACCAGTAGTTTCGGAGATTAGCCTCTTCAAACAAATTCTACCCTTCCTGACGTCCGATCGATCTAATATTTGGTACACTTAATCTTGATGAATTTATTTTGTCCATATCTACCTCCATTATAGTCTATAGATATCGATTATCAAATGAAAGAGCTTGATTGGTAGAACATAGGGCTTAGTTTTACGTATAACGATATCAAAACGAAAGCGCGTTCGGCGCTCTGGTTCATTCGCGCCGACTAATCATGTCGCCGAACGCATTTTCGTTTCGTTTTCATTGGACGTAAAGCAAACTCGTACTAAAGGTACTGATATCTTCAACCTATTGAGCAAAAATTTTGTATACACTTTTAGTATACACAATAAATAATGAGCTACTTAAAATATTGTGTTTACCCTCTCATAGGCGGTATATAAGACAACAGTAGAAAACACATTGTGTCTCGCGTGGAGTCGTTCCAAACATACGAAGGGTAAATTATTATGTTATCGGCTTACTCATGTATTGTTTTGACGAGGAACTCGACTAGTTTCAAGCTATTCTAGAGGATCATATTCATGAACAGCATTCCGTCGTGTGTCGCGGATACACAATACGTGAATAAGCCGATAACATAATAATTAATTTAGTATGTCTCACGAAAGTTACAATAAAATCATACGAAGGGTTAAAAAGCTTTTAAGTTATATTCCTTCATGTTACCCCCTAGGAATCCTGTAAGCAACGAGGAGAGATCTTGGAGCAGTCTCGCCAACTACACCAGTTCCTGAGGAACCTGTACCACGAGCGGGAGTGGATCTCGCTGAAGATGCAGATCGCCAACGATCAGAACTACAGGTGGGTTACAGTTGTAATAATAGAATAAATAATCGTCACGCCTTTAATCCCCGAAGGAGTAAGCAGAGGTGCACATTACGGCACGTAATGCCACTGTACAATGTACACACACTTTTTACCATTTGTGTTATAAGTCCCATGGGGCCTAATGCCATTCGCCATAACGTTGGTTTTAATTGTAAAAAAATGAGGCGGTAAAAAAAAGTTTAAGGTGGTTCCTTCGTTTTAAAGTTTTATATTTTATATTAAAATAAAGGAACCGCCTTTTTTTCTTGGGGCCTTTCTTTTTTTTTTAATTCACGTAATTATTATCTAAAACCTTCTCCTAAGTTTGAAAAATACTATCCTGAAAACTGCATCAAAATCGGTTCAGCCAAACGCAAGATAATCACGCACAAACATACATACATAGAAAAAGAATCCGCTTCCAATTTTCTTTACCGCTTCCATTTTTTAAGTCAGGTTCTATCTCTTAAACCTTCTCCTAAGTCTAAAACATCCGGAGCTGCGGACTACCTAGCGAGTTTACCGGGGCTCCGGCTCGAAAAGCAGGAGTAGGAACGGGGTGGTTTTTAGTCAGTAAGAGTCTGACACTCCCTCGCTTCGCCCAAGGCGGGAGAAGTCATTTTCCCCCTCAAAAAAAAAGTCTAAAACATACAGGTCAAACTGAGAACCTCCTTTTATTGAAGTCGGTTAAACATTATATTTTTTTCCTCAGAGAGCTTTCAAACCTGCAAAGTAAGATTCAGAAGCACGCTGCTTTCGAATCTGAGCTAGCGGCGAACAAAGGACGCATTGACGACGTCGCCAACCACGGAGAAACATTAATTGGTATGTATTTTAATGGTATAAGTCGGTAAACGAGCAGACGGATTACCTGATGGTAAGCAATCGTCCGCCGCCCATGGACATTTGATACAACAGAGGCGTTATAAGTGCCTTGTCGGGTTTTTGGGGGTTACGAATTTAATGGTTGTTGGGGAATCGGGGATTGGGTAGATTGGGAAGGAGGGTAATTGGGCCTCCGGTAATCTCACTCTTACAACAAAACACAACGCATGCGTTGTTTCACGTCGGTGTACTGCTCGGCCGTGGTATCACTCCGGTCAAGCCGACCCAGCAGTGCCGAAGCATGGCGAGCCCACACTTAAAATCCAAATAATTTATGTAAAATGTCAAATAATTTATTCCAATGAAACCAAAAATAGGTATCATTAGAACTTAAGACATGTATTTATCACGTTTATTTTTGTCTATCAGTTTCCGATATTTCGGCACTGTTGCCAGGATAAACATGGATAGAAAATCCCAACGAACAACAGTTGGGCAGAAAGCCTGCCAGACACGATCATATTTCGGAGGATACTTTTATCTTATTATACTCTCTGCTCCTTGAAGCGCTTTCAAACAAACCCTTCAGCTTTATACATAGATAGGTTTAGTGAACATATTTTCTATGTATTTGTTACAGAGGGCAAACACTACGCGTCTCAGGAGATCGCCAAACATGTTGAGGAGCTAGAGAACCAGTGGCGGGAACTACAGGTACATTATTTTGTAAAAAGAACTTGACATCTACGACATTTTTGTTGCTCCAAAGCTCTGCAAAGAGACAGTGGAAGGGTTGGGATTTGTCCTGCAGCCATGGCTAATAATAAATAAAATTTAATAAATGTTATTGGATCATGGCTAAAAAAATTAAATAATGCTTAACTCGCGTTAGTGCTTGAGGATTCTCGATAACTGGATTGAGAAAGGGCTGAAAAAAAAGCGCTGTCAAATGTATCTATTTTTGAACGGTTTTAAGTTTGGTGCCGAGGGCTGAGAAAGAAATCTGTACTACAGGGATTCAAAATTTGATTGATTCGAATGAAATTGTTCTGGGCAAGGGTCGTGGTGGCTCAGAGGCCTAAGATGGCTCGCTTCTCATGCATGAGGTTCGAAACCTACCACCGGCATGTACTAATGTGACTTTCTAAGATAATTTAGACACCACTGACAAACAGTGAAGGAAAACGTCGCGAGGAAACTTGAGCATATAATTTCAAATTATAGGTTTGAAATCGCCCGCATTGAGCAAACGTGGTGATTAATGCTCAAAATTTCTCCGTGTGAGAAGAGGCCTTTGGTCAGCAGTGGTCGCTTATAGGCTGTTGATGTGTAATGTGTGTTCTAATTTTGTCCCCCAGGCCGCCGCGAAGCTCCGTCGCGAGCGTCTCCAAGAGGCCTACCAAGCCAGGGTGTACCTCCGAGGGCTGGACGACTTCACAGCCTGGCTCGATGATGTGGAGTCACAGCTACTCAGCGAGGACCATGGTAAGCAGCTTATTTACTAATTAACTTATAGCCTTTTTTTAACAACGGGAGAATACCTTCAAAAGGCGCCTAACTTTCTGGGAAAGACTAGGGAATGTTGGAATTTTTACCTCACTAAATCCACCCCAGTGGCCACCCTCTACACCAGGTTCTCTAATGGACTTGCTCCGGATCCCCCAGATAGGTTTTATAGCCAACAGCACTCCACGATAAATGGACAACACAAAAATGATTATTAAATGTGAACCATTAGTTATTTTTTTTAAGTCAAGTAATATCCCTAAAACCTTCTCCTAAGTTTGAAAAATACTATGCTGAAAACCGCATCAAAATCGGTTCAGCTAAACGCGAGATTATCGCGTGAAATCATACTTACATACAACTGAAAACCTCCTTACTTTTTAGTCGGTTAAAAACTTTAACATTTTAACATACACCTAATTTTTTTGAGGGGAGAAAATCACCCAATTACTTCTCCCGCCTTGGGCGAGGCAAAAGGGAGTGTCAGACTCTTACTGACTAAAAACCACCCCGTTCCTACTCCTGCTTTCCAAGCCGGAGCCCCGGTAACCCGCTAGGTAGTCCACATTATATGTATGTTATACATGAAGAGATCCTGCTATGTTTTGCTTTGAAAAGCGTACACTACTTTACAATATGTCAAAAAACATGAAAGAATATAAACAAAATTTCTACTTTAATTTTTAATTTACTGTTTTTGTTTTGAGTTGTTATGTTTTATTTTATTATTATTTTACAATGTGGAGTTAACTATGTCAGTATTATTTTATTTGATTGGGTTAAAATGCTACGCTTAATACGCTATGTCCTGTAGTCATACAGACTTTGTTTTTAATGTTATGTGATTTATTGAAATTGTTTAATGAGCGCTTCTCGCCATCAAACGTTACAGTTTGGCGAGTCTAGATTTAAGGCCACAATTAATGTAAAAATTTTTGAATAAATGTATTAAAAGAAAAAAAACCCATGACAGGCTATATCCTATCCTCCTATTTTCCAGGCAAGGACTTAGCCTCAGTGACAGCGCTATTGAAGCGTCACTCGCGCCTGGAACAACAAGTGTCCAGCAAGACAGACTCTGCCACGCAACTGGCGGACAATGCCAGGCAGTTAGCGGATAGCAACCATTTCATGGCAGAAGAGATACTGAAGAAGGCTGACCATGCTGTTAAGAGGTGAGGTTTTAGTATTTTAAAGCGTTACAATTTAAAAAGGCACTTGTGAATATAAAAAGAATTAGGTGGTTTTACTAAAAAAATTTTTTATATTACTTCAAACACATTTTTCTCACTTTTTAAACCTTCCTGGACTTCCACAAATAATTTAGAATTGCAAGCAATTGATTTTTATATATAAAGATAACTTTTGGGACACATAGTTAATTATTATGTTATCGGCTTACTCACGTAACTGTTTCACGAGGAACTCGACTAGTTTCAAACTATGCTATGAACTCCTAGGCTCATATATGTATATAAGTATATTCATGAGCGGTATTCCCCTATGAGCCTCTAGCGTGGCTTGAAACTAGACGAGTTCCTCTTGAAGCAGTTGCGTAAACCGAAAAACTTTGCTTTTCATTCTTTCAGTCTTAGTTATTGTTTAAAAAATCACCAATATCTTTCCTTTATCAACCAGGCTTGAAACATAAAATAACAGTATCATTAGAACTCAAGACGGGATATTTACCATGTTTATTTATGTCTGAGTTTCCGTCTCAAGTTCTAATGATAGTGTTAGTGACATTGTTTATTGTATTTCTTTTTTCTTAGTTGTCAATTTTTTTTAACTGTATAATGTATTGGCTTAAGCTGTAAAATTATGCATGTTTTTTCTAAATAAATAAATAAATTGTCAGTTTAAAAACAAAATAACGAATTCTCCAAAGTCAAAGTCAAAGTCAAAATCATTTATTTCAAATAGACCAGGAAGGCACTTTTGAACGTCAAAGCAAATATAATAATATTAATAACGTATGTCTGTCGGTCAGTCCTCTAGTTGCTCTATTTGCTCGTTCCAAAGTGTAGATTCCTATGGAGAAGAACGAGCAAGAAACTCCATAGGTTACTCTTTTTCAATCAGATTTACAATACAATACTTGGTTACATTGTTTCGATTAAACATCAAATATTTTAGTCAACCAACCAATCCCCACCTCCTCTTTCTACAGATACCGGCAGCTCCAAGAGCCGATGCAGATCCGTCGCGACAACTTGGAAGACGCCGCGCTGCTGCACCGCTGGGACAGAGACGCTGACGAGGAGTTCCGCTGGTATGCATACATATATCTAGTTTAATTATGGTTTTTGTGGTATAAGCCGGTAAACGAGCAGACGGGTCACCTGATGGTAAGCAATCGTCGCCGCCCGTGGACACTGGCAGATTGTTGGTCCCAAAATTCCCTATAGAGAAAAGCAACTAAACTTCTTAGTTCTTGAATCGGGAATAGTCAGTCAGTCAAAATAGAAAATCTTAGATTTTAATAATCCTTGTAATAGCAAATTCGCTTATCGTTTTTTGACATATCGTGAACGGTGGGCCTTATGAAGGAGGTTGCTCTCTTTTGCGATAAGTAAAATAATAAATATCATCCCTATTATCATATTAACAAGGGGTTTCTATAGAGTAAATTAAAAGTCAAAAGTAATAGAATATAGAATAGATAATTACGTACTAACAATTTGATTTTAAGATAAAGTAAGAACTTCCATTTGTAATCATACACACATACTTAAATAAATAACCTAACCAATAAGCAAAATATTTGACAAATGAATATGGGTAACACTAAAGCAATATATTAATACACACACTAACTTGTTTGGATAATCGAAAACTGTAGGAAATAAAAAGGCTTTTTTACTTTATTTATCAATATTTATCACCCCAACAGGTTACGTGAGCGCGAGTCGGCAGTCAGACAAGAAGAAGCGGGTTCGACACTCGCCGAGGCACAAGCCATGCTCAAGAAGCACCTCGCTTTGGAAGCAGAATTACTTACCAGGTAATGCAATGTTAATAATGACTGACAATATTGCAAATATTGCAATTTTTATAACTCAGTTATTGCAGATTGCAGATTTAGACACCACTGACAAACGGTGAAGGGAAACATCGTGAGGAAACCTGGGCTTATAATTTGTAATTATAAGTTTGAAATCGCCAACCCGCATTGAGCAAGCGTGGTGATTAATGCTCAAACCTTCTCCGTGTGAGAAGAGGGCTTTGGTCAGCAGTGACTACTTATAGGCTGTTGATGATGATGATGATGATGAATGCTATGTTATTTAATCACATTAACGAAAATTAATCTTACTTTAATAATAATAATTATTATAAATGTGAAAGTTTGTGCATTAGTATGTATGTTTATTACTCAATCACGTCAAAACGGCTGAAAGGATTGGGATGAAATTTGGAAGCAGGGGTAGATTGTAGTCTGAAATAATACATAGGCTTTGTTTTTATGATATAAGTCGGTAAACGAGTTGATGGATCACTTGATAGTAAGCAATCGCCGCCGCTTATGGACACACGAAACACCAGAGGCGTTACAAGTGCGTTGCCGGCCTTTTGGGGTTAGGAATTTAAGGGTTGTTTGGGGTAATTGGGTCTTCGGTAACCTCACTCACACAACGAAACACGCGGTGTACAGCTCGGCCGTGGTATCACTCCGATCGAGCCGGCCCAGAGCTGAAATTTTGTATACACGTTTAGTTTGCATCACCATAAATGCTAAGCTACATAAAATTTTGTTTTCAAAAAGATTTTAATTTAAATTGTTTTCTCCCAAACAGGGAACCAATAATAAAGGCTCTAGTGACTCGCGCGGGTCAACTGTCGCGCCGCGGTCACTTCGCGTCCGCGGCTTTCGACGCGCGATCACGCGACCTGGCCGCCGCACACCGCGCGTTAGTCGACGCCGCGGCCATCAGAACCGCCCTTATACGCGACCGATGTGAATTGTTACAGGTTTGTCATGTTTTAATTATTATATCTCCAATTAGTTTGCTAAGTAGGAGATTATGGTGTGTGGTGTGTATAACTGACCCATAATTCAATCGTCCCAAAGCTGCTGGCTACCTAGCGGGTTACCGCGGCTCCGGCTCGAAAAGCAAGCAGGAGTAGCAATGGGGTGTAAGAGTTTGACACTCCCTCTCGCCTCGCCCAAGGCGTGAGAAGTCAATGAATGAATTTCGTCTCTTAAAAATACCCTAAGGATTTAAATTCATAAACAATATTTTGGTCAAAATGTGTTTGGTCAATATTTAGTTGTCATTATTTTACACAAATAGCCTTTTACAAGCAGTTTACTATAACGAAAAAAGTGAAAATGAATATCAAAGTTGAAACTCAAAAGATAAGGTCTGCACTAGCGCGGTGGCTGGGCAACTGGCCGCCGTGAAACGTGTCGCGGGTTCGATTCCCGCGCGGAGCATGTGAACTTGTATGTTTGTAAACGCACCCACGACACAGGAGACAATCCTAATGCGGGAGCAACATTTTAAAAAAAATACTTTATTAATATGTCTATCCGCCTTCAACAGCTGATCTCGGAAATAACAGAAGCAGAAGCCTGGCTGCTAGAGCGCCGAGTAGCTCTTGTATCAGGAGATGTGGGAAGGGACGAGGACTCAGCACTGGCGCTCGTCAGGAGACTGGATGCTCTGCAGCGTGAGGTCACTGGGTTCGATGCCACTATCGTCAAGCTGGAGAAAACTGCGGCTGGGTTGGTGGTGAGTTGGATTTACAAGTTATTTATTATACGTACGACTGTTTGACGATGACACTCGACTAGTTTCAAGTGGCACTGGGTCTCTTATCTTGGGACTCGAAATTAGTTGAGCTTTTCTCGAATGTATATTACATCAGTATCCTTAGTACGAGTTTGGTTTACGTTGAATGAATATGAAACTCTAGTGCAAGTGGCGCTCTGATTGGCCGGCGCGAATGAACCCATCAGAGCGTCGAATGCACTCAAATGTCGATTTCGTTAAACGTAAAGTAAATTGTATATTTCAATTAATTTTGTAGGTCTCATTATAGTTATTATTTTACAAAAACGCATTTGTTTATCATTAAACTCAAATTCAAAATTATATATTTCACATATACTGGAAAGGCACTTTTGAACATCAAAGCAAATATTACAATATAAAAAAAAACCAAAACTATTACTGAGGCTTTGGTTTTTCGAAAATTTCTCATTAGTAGCACGGAGTCTGGAATTGTGTCCGGTATATATGGCAATGGGCTCACCCCCTATTACATGGGACTTTTAACACAAATGGTGAAATGTGGGTAAACATTGTATAACGGCATTACGTGCCGTACCTCTACCCATTCGGGGATAAAAAGGCGTGACTTTTTATATAAAATGTCCGTCTGTCGGTCAGTCCTCTAGTAAAGCTATTAGCTCGAAGCTATTTATTATGAATAAATAGCTTAAATAGAATTTAATAGTTAATCCGCGAACAATGGTGTGGATCATATGTTTGTTAAGTGTTATTTATTACTTTTACTGTACTAATGTAACATATGATTGTTAATTGTTCCTAAATAAATAAATAAAATAAATAAATATGAATTATATTTCAGGAACGTTCGACGATCGATGGGGACCAGCTCCAGAAGCGTATATCCGAGCTGAAGACGATGCACGAGGACATGAAGCTGCTGTCCGCCAAGCGGCAGCAGCGGCTGCAGCAGAGCTTGAAGTATTTCAAGTAAGTCATGTACATTTCTCACCACCGCCACTCTTTCCGCGGGTGTCTTATACCAGTAATGGGACTACACAAAGCAAACTTTTTTTGAAGGTAGTTACATACATTTCTTACTATGCTGCTCTTTCCGTTGGTGTCTTATACCCGAGTAAAAAAAACCCCTTTAAACATAGACCGGATAGTAGTGCCCTCTGATTAACGTATAGGTACTTTTGTAAGTTGCGATCTCCAATGAGTTTGTTAAGCGTGGAGATTATGTTTGTGAACACAATTTTTATGGTTTGCGGTGATAAATGAGAAGACGGTTTAGCTGAGTGCCTCGTTGGCCGAGTGGTCGTTAGTGCGACTGCTGAGCAAGGGGTCGTGGATCGATTCCCGGATCGAGCAAAGCACACTTTTTTTGAGGGGGAAACTCATCCAATGACTTCTCTCGCCTTAGGTGAGGGAGTGTGAGGGGACTGATACTGATTAAAAACCACCCCGTTCCTTCTCCTGCTTTTCGAGCCGGAGCCCCGGTAAACCCGCTAGGTAGTCCGCAGCTTCGGATCAGGCATCAGCCCTACTGGGCCCCATCTGTGGTGGTCTGATCGCTCTTTGAGGCGCGCGCTTGTTACTTCTGGCCGTTTGA
The DNA here is from genome assembly GCF_023101765.2 of Spodoptera frugiperda. Lineage (NCBI taxonomy): Eukaryota > Metazoa > Arthropoda > Insecta > Lepidoptera > Noctuidae > Spodoptera > Spodoptera frugiperda. The sequence continues at coordinate 972,594 of NC_064235.1, read as the reverse complement.
TGACTGTAACATTCTTATCCTTTCTTAAATAGACCTCGAATTGACCTGTACTTACACCAGATGTCAGTCAAAATCAATTTAAATATCTATCCTCCTAACACAGGCATTATTTGCATAAAAGGAGGCTTCAAATACTAATATTTTATGATAAGCTGATTATTACAATAAACTATAAATTAAATCACGTATTTCCCTCCCCCACCAGGTTCGTCCAGGAATGCGAGGAGGTGCAGGAATGGATCAGCGAGCAGATGACGACGGCCGCCAGCGAGGAGTACGGGCTGGACGTGGAACACGTGGAGACGCTGCAGCAGGCCTTCGACAACTTCCTCGCGCAGCTACAAGGTAGGGGGGACTGGGGGGATTGGGGGGATTTAGGGGGGAGAGATTTGAAATGGGGAAATGAGGATTGGAGGATGAAAGTGAGGGTTGGGGGTGGGTGAAACTGAGAATTGAAGGGAGGGTGAGAGTGAGGATTGGGGGATGAGAGTGAGGATAGGGGGTAAGAGTGAGGATTGGGGGCGCGAGTGGGGGTGTGAAATGAGCAAATGAGAATTAAAAACGGAATCTAGTAAATAATTAATATAATTCAAAGTATGAATAAATACAGGGAATTTTTCCCAAAATGTATTCACCCCTCAAATTCTACTCACCAGGTTTTACCATTACGAATAATTGACTGGAGAAACGTAAAATTAAATATACACTTTAAAGAAACAGACATTCCTATCCAATATCTAAGGACCGGCCTCATCTAGTTATTTAAGAGATTGACGTGTAAAAGAGTTACATTGTAACCTATTTGCAAAATAAATATCATTTATCATTAAAAATATATCTAAAAACATATTTCCTTCTCCCTTCCAGCAAACGAAGGTAGAATAGAAGGAGTCTGCGAGGCCGGCACCGTACTTCTAGAGGAGAACACGCCGGAGGCAGACAGAGTGAAACAGAGGATCGATGACATAAAGGGACTGTGGGACGATCTCAAGGAGTTAGCGTTAGCTAGGCAGGAGGTAAGGATGTGTTGTAGTTTGTGAATAAGTATTAAAAATGTGGAGGTTAAATGTTAAATTCAAGTTCGAAAGTCAAGGTTTAATAATGGATGTCAAGGTTAACGTCAGATGTCAAAGTTAAAGTCAAATATCAAAGTCAATGCTAATGTAAAAGTCAAAGTCAAATATCAAAGCCAATGTTTATGTTGAAGTCAAACATAAAATTATCAAAACCAAAGTTAATTATTTTAAATCAATATCTTAGTCAAAATACAATATCTAATCTAATCTTAATCAATGTCAAATATCAAAGACAAATGTCAATATCAAAGTCAAAGTACAATGTCAATGTCAAAGTCAAACACGTAAACTCATCATTAACATCCCCCTTTCCCCCCTTAGGCCTTAGCAGGCGCCCGCCAAGTCCACGAATTCGATCGCTCAGCCGAAGAGACAGCCGCCTGGGTGGCCGAGAAAGACTCCGCCCTCGGCAGCGAAGCCCTACCACCTCGCTCCCTACATGAGCTGCACGCACAGAAGCGAAGTCTCCACGCTCTGAGGGCTGATCTAGATGCTATTAAAGCAGCCCATGATAAGTTGCAGGAGGAGGCTGAGAGGTAAGTTTGGTGGTTGAAAGTCAAAAGTTGATAAAGAAGGTCAAAAGTCAAGATTTATGTTGTTGACAAAACAAATATGATTTTTTGGTGATAAAAATGTTGTCTATGTATTTATTTTTTTTTGTTGCTTTTATTAGTATTTTATTATTGGTAAGAACTCAATTTTAAGTATGCTTTAAAGAATAGCTCTATCGCCACAAATTCTTTGTAAATGATAGAGATAGCGCGATATTTAAGTACTACTTGAATTTGAGTAGCGTTACAGTATTCGGGCAAGGGTTAAGTAAAAAGTCGAAATTAATGTTTAATTGAGAGTAAATGTCAATATTTTTATGACAAAGTCAGTATGTGTCAATGTTAATTGCATGTAAACTGTAAAACTAAAATTACCCTTTCAAAATTTTAAGTCAAAATCAATATCAAAGTTGAAAGTCAAAAGATAAAAGTCAACGTTGTATATCAAAGTCAAAAATCCAAATTCAACATCAAAACCCTACAAACTTAACACAAAATCTCACATCTTCAATCCAACTAAACCCCACCATCACTCTCCAGGCTAGGCACAGCATTCCCAGACGCGAAGGAACACGTCTCCGCCAAACTGGAGGACGTGACAGAGTCTCTACAGGCGCTGGTACAGCGAGCTGATCAGTGCAACCACCAGCTTGAACTGGCTGGGCAGCTGCAGGCATACTTCGATACCTACCAGGAGTTACTGTGAGTATTAAACACTAGCTACTTCCGCGCGGTTTCACCCGCTCTGCTTGGCTCCTATTGGTCATAGCGTGATGTTTTATAGCCTATAGCCTTCCTCGATAAATGCACTATTTAACACAAAAATAATTATTCAAATCGGACCAGTAGAGATTAGTATAGATTATTCTAGACTACAAAAATAAGTCGGGTTTTCCTTCCTGACGCGATAACTCCAGAATTCATGAACGATTTCCACGCTTTTGCATTTGTTGGAAAGTTTTCGGGGTCTTGCATAGAAAATTCAGGTTTGCTAGTTATTGTAATAAAACATAGGGGTATTCTTTTTTTATGGTATAAACCGGTAAACGAGCAGACGGATCACCTGATGGTATTGCAATCGCCGCCGCCAATTAGACGCTTGAAACACCAGAGGCGTTATAAGTGCGTTTTCTGCCTTTTGGGGGTATAGGTATTTAAGGGCTAGATTGGGGATTATTCTATAATATATAAAAATAAGTCGGCTTTTCCTTCCTGACGCTATAACTCCAGAACACACGAACCGATTTCCACGGTTTTGCATTCGTTGGAAAGGTCTCGGGCTCCGTGAGGCTGTATTTAATGTGGGATATTGGGCAGGTAAAAGAAAAGCTTCCGTCTTGAAACAAATTAACTTGTATTTCTTCTTGAAAAATTAAACGTCTTACGGCTAGCACTCGTCGTCTCTTATTTTTCACTCTATTCATCTGTCACTTGAATTTGACATTTTACTATCATTCTCTCACTCGCATGCATACTTCTATCTCACTCTTACGCTCACGTTCCGTTTCCCACATTTAATATTACCTTATTTATCACCAGAGCATGGACCAACGAGACCCTAGCGCGAGTGACCGCACCAGACCTGGCCACAGACGTGTCTGGTGCAGAGAGGCTGCTGGCCAGGCACCAGGACATCAAGGTCGAGATCGAGGCCAAGGAGGACGCCTTCCAGACATTGTACAGTGATGGTAAGTCGTTTATTTAATTAATGGATTATCGGATGGTAAGCAATTGGTGCTGCCCATGGGTATGTGCAACACCAGAGAAATTATCGGCGTTTTGGACATTTAAGATATCGAGGACAGACGACCAGACGACAACCTACATAGCTCCATCCCTCTTGCATTGCTCAGTGATCGACCATTCTGCCACAATTGTAATAGCAGACTAAGGCCCCTGGTTAAGATCGCAGGGAGCCACTGGATGAATGCGCATCTGTGGACGGAGAGCAAGGGTAGCTCGCCACCCGACCAGAACTAGGCCTTGCGAGTCGCGTTCCGCGCGCGTCAAAGAGCCATCAGACCACCACAGATGGGGCCCAGTAGGGCTGATGACTGATCCGGAGCTGCGGGCTACCTAGCGGGTTTACCGGGGCTCCGGCTCTAAGAGCAGGAGTAGGAACGGGGTGGTTTTTAGTCAGTAAGAGTCTGACACTCCCTCTCGCCTCACTCAAGGCGAGAGAAGCCCGCACCGCTGGATGCAGGTCGATTCAAATCGGCCTATTTAGAAGTCATTGAAGGAAGGCCTAAGTTCCGCAGTAAATGTCTGTACATATGTATACTGTTCATAATTATAAGCCTCTAGCGTGCCTCGAAACTAGTCGAATTCCTCGTCAAACAGTTACGTGAGTAAACCGATAACATAATAATTTTATTAACACAATACATCTTTACTCAACAGGCGAGAAACTAGTGAAGGAAGGTCACTTCATGTCCAATGAGATTGAGGATCGGATGTCCATCCTCCGCAGCAGACGCGCGCACCTGGACGCCGCCTGGGCCAACCGGGAGAGGATCTACACACAACACCTTGATGCCCTGGTCTTCAAGCGAGACGCTGATGCACTGGATAACTGGATTACCAACAGGTATGTTGGAGTAAATTGGATTTCTGTTCGTTCGTGAAATATTTTCAGGTTATACAAAGTTGTACGGTTCAACTAACGCAATCTGTAAAAATACGCAGTCCTAGTACTTAATACCTAGCTAGCTACCTAACTACCTAGCGGGTTACTGGTGCTCCGGCTCGAAAAGCAGGAGTAGGAACGGGGTGGTTTTTAGTCAGTAAGAGCCTGACACTCCCTCTCACCTCACACAAGGCGGGAGAAGTACTTGGATGATCAAAAAAAAGTACTTAATGTATGGGTAATACGATCTCCTAGTTGTTTGAAAACTTTAATGTTCGTCAATGTCGTGGTGGCTCGGAGGTTAAAGAGGCCCGTTTCTCATGCATGAGGGTGGACGTTCAAAACCTACCAACAGCAAAGTACCAATGTGACTTTTTCCGAGTTATACGTACTTTCTGAGATTATTTAGACACCACTGACAAACGGTGAAGGAAAACATCGTGAGGAAACCTGGGCTTATAATTTCTGATTATAAGTTTGAAATCGCCAACCCGCATTGAGCAAGCGTGGCAATTAATGCTCAAACCTTCTCCGTGTGAAAAGAGGCCTTTGGTCAGCAGTGGACACTTATAGGCTGTTGATAATGATGTGATTTGAAAACTTCTGGCAAATACATAGTTTCTTTATTTTTATTCTTTGAGGTAAATATATCATCATTTTTCTTTATTATTCACAGAGTACCACTAGTCCGCGACGGTAAATACGGCGAGAGTGTAGCCCAGGTAGAGGAGCTGATCAACCGCCACCGCGACCTGGAGGAGACCATCGACGCGCAGAGGGACAAGTTCAACGCACTCAAGAGGATCACTCTTGTAAGTAGACCAGTAGACCAGCAGTAGACCAGCAGTAGACTGTTGTTAAACCATTAGTATGATAACACGTACGACTCTCGCACAAGACACATATAGCTCCGTGGAAAAATTGTCTAAAAAAAGCAATTTTTGAGCTAATCGCGTGTAATCGTTGATAAGTGATCGCAAATAACTCGACGCAACTGGAAAAGTGTGGGCAAACTTGGGACTCTGCAGGATCAGGAGCAAGGAGCAGGACAGTGGTACCGATCCATAATACCAGGAAGGTCAGTGAAACCACCACGTTCCAAAAATTCTGAACATTGGTATAGCCTCATCTCAACCAGCAGGCATAAACAAAAACATACAAATAGCCAGTTTTGGCCCCAAACCTACCAAAACAAATACCATATGTTACAGAAATAAACATAATAAATTACGATATCGCCGCATCATCAAGTAAGCGATCGTGACCTTGATTCCGGCACGCACTGTCAGCACGTCCGTCACAATCATCGACGAACGTGATAAATAGACGGCGGCGACAGAACGTGATAAATAGACGAAACTGCTGACACTACACATTCCATTGTCCACAACAATTACGTCACCAAGGGCTACGGGACCGACTCATCAACAAAGATTGCAAAAATTTTGGCTGTCAACGACTGAGAAGGACAACATCTACTGGCTTTATTCGACGGGTTGTCGCCTTCACACTCAACGAACGAGATACATCAGGACCAATAACACCAGTGGTTCTACACACGCCGTGCATGCTACACCACATCCCGACTACAGCAGGACATCAGCGGAACGTCGGAAAACAAAATACAGTATTTATAGAGGGATATTATATTACGTATATTACTAACAATATATCTTGTTAAGTACAATAACATACTAACACTTAACCCGTAAGAAAATATATATATATACACAACATTGTAACAACTCAAACACACACAAAACAACATTTCGACTGGATTTTACTGACTCTAAGTAACAAATTTTAATTAACAACAATGTCTGCCACCAGTAGCTCTCGCGGTAAGCGCTCGGCAGTTGTCGTGGTAACGTCACCGTCTCCCGTCAGGGAGCCGGGAACGAGCCTTCCACGATCCGGGGTGGCGTCGTCGTTGACTCCACGGATTTCGGGGCATTTAATGGCCGCGGCAGTGACGTCATCTGCAAGTGAAGGATCCATCAACTGCTCGCCTTCCTCTAAAACCCAAGCGGCAGAGGCTATCCAAAAGGTCGAAACATGGGCGCAAGCCGAAATCCTCTCGGATGACGAGGCCTGGGACTTCAGGACTCAGGATACCTTGGATACACAGGGAAGGAAAAGCATGTTGCCCGGAGATGGACGGCGCTCGGGCATTGCAATGGACATGGCGAACAAATATGCCAACGAACTACTGCAGCGGGGAAAAACGGCTCTGGAATCCGCCAAAAACATGAATAGGGAATTCAAACAAACAGCCATAGAATGTCTTCAGTCCCTGTACGAGACCTGTCTCGCCCTCTCAGACTCTCGATCTCGGCATATGTTAAGCCTGGAGAGGGAAAAGTCACGCCATGCTAGGGAAATTATCGTCATCGAAAGGGCCCATAACAAGAAAATTGCTGAGGTAACCAAAGACCTGACCTCAGAGGTAGCATTGGCCCGCAACGATTTAGCGATGAATCTCGAGCAGACAAAGGCCATTCGTTCTTGGCTGGGCTACGAGACACTGGAACCATACAAGAGGATAGAGGACATTCTGAAATCCACCACGGAAATAAAAACTACGGTTGCTGGGTGGAATCATTCCCGAGATTTGCCTACCAAAACCCTGATAGAAGCTGAACTCCAACCTCTGAAAGATCAGCAGACTAGGTTGTTTCAAACCGTGAACACATTGTCTCAGCAACTGGATGAACTTCGCAGAGGTCAGGACAAGGCTTTGGAAAGCACCACCACTCTCCAAACAATGAGTGAAGAGATACAGGTTTGGCTGAGTTCCCGTGAGCAAAGTGCCTCGACAGAAAATACCACCCAGAGCCAGCAAAGAATTGAGGAGGACCTAGTTGGGGTAAAAAAAACCCTCGAATTACTGGCAGATCACATCAAGGATCCTCCACCACAACCTCATCTACCCCAGCTTAAAAAGGATCTTCAGCCTATCACCGAGCGTCTGGATGCAGTATCTTCAGAACTGCGGACAATGAGGCAGCTTAAAGAGCGAACGCCTCCTCCACCTGCGCCAAGTGTGTGCACGGAAATGGCATTGGCAGATATTGTCAAACAAATCCAGAAACCTACGTACGCGCAGGTGGCATCCAAACCATCCGTCCCCAGACCGAACCACACCCTTATCATAAGTTCAACAGACCCAAAAAACACAGGGGACAATGTTATTGAAAAAATAAGGGTAGCCCTAGACTGCAAAAAGACGGGAGCTAAAGTGGAAAAGGTGAGAAAGGCAAAGAACCAGAAGGTCATCTTAAGCTGCGGTACCAAAGAAGATATGAGGTTAGTGCAAAACCAGGTCCAGAAAAAGGATGACCTCAGGGTGGAAGTAGCCAAAGCTAATAACCCACTGCTCCGCATAGCAGATGTGCTGTCCTATCATACAGATACAGAGCTGGTGGAACACGTGCTTGCTCAAAATAAACATCTTCTGGGTGATGTCAACATGCAGGACAGCATCATAAGGGTGAAATATAGGAAAAAGGCACGAAACCAGCATGAGTGTCATCCAGTGCTAGAGTTATCACCAAGTATCCACAGGCGATTCCTGGAAGCTGGAAAAATTTACGTAGGGTTGCAGAGAAGACCTGTGTACGACCAGTCCCCACTAGTCCAATGCAACAAATGCCTGGAGTACGGCCATACCAAAACAGTGTGCCAGGCTAAAGAACACCTTTGCAGTCACTGCGGAGAACCGCATATGTGGGAAAAATGTCCAAACCGACTCTCAAATAAACCGCCATCATGCAGGAATTGCTTGAGGATACAGGGTGTGAGCACTGACACCGCACACAATGCCTTTAGCGACGTCTGTCGGGAAAGACAAAAATGGGACGCTATAGCACGATCTCGCATAGCGTATTGCTAAGGTTGACCAGGCGCAAAGAAGTGGGACTCCCTCAGGTTTGAGCAGCTGCAGAATGCACATCATCCAAGCAAATCTGCATCGCTCTAAGCTAGCAACCATTGAATTAATACAAGCGGCGACAAGGAAGGGTATATCATTGGCTCTTGTCCAAGAACCTTATGTAGGCAATACCGGTGAAATGAAACAATACCCTGGCGCAAGAATAATTCAATGCACCATTAATCGACAGAAGCCTGTGAAAGCGGCTGTAATAGTCTTTTCGGATCGGTTGAGGGTTGTACACGATCCTCAGCTGGTAACGGAAACCGAAGCAGCTGTGCTGGTGACTTCAGGTAGCTTGCAGCTTGGAGTGATATCTGTTTACCTTGAGGGAGATCAGGATATAAATCTCAATCTGGTACGTTTAAAGGAATCCATACCAAAATTAAGAACAAAAAACCTCATTGTAGCTGGAGACGTGAATGCCTGGAGCCCTTGGTGGGGCAGCAGCTATGAAAACCAAAGAGGAGCAGACTATAATTCGTTCCTCAACGAGATGGACCTCCACATACTCAATACAGGAGATACACCAACATTTGAAGCACTCAGACGGGACCGATTTTACACAAGTATAGTGGATGTTACAGCCTGCAGTACGTCTTTGCTGGCTAGAGTCGAAAATTGGACAGTTGACAGAGGCCTTACAACTTCCGACCACAATGCCATTACCTTTGACTTGCAGTTGCAAAAAGAATTGGAAATTATAAAACCCGTAACAACGCGAATCTACTATACCAAAAAGGCCAACTGGAATCAATTTAAAACTCAATTAAGAACTTCTCTGTCAGAGAAAAAGATAACTCCACAAAAAATCATGAGTGTCCAATCATCTGGGGAACTAGAAACCATGGTCACAGCTTACATCAACGCCATCACAGAAGCATGTGAAAAAGCTATTCCCAAGATAAGGGCGAAGAAAGGAAAAGTAAGCCCCCATGGTGGACAGATTCCCTGGAGGATCTAAAGACTGATGTGCTTCGAAAAAAAAGGAGGATAAGGAACGCAGCTCCATCTCGTAAACAATTCGTCATTGACGAATATATACAGGCAAAGGAAGCATACACGTCAAAGGCAGATGAGGAACAAACAAGAAGTTGGAAGGAGTTTTGCACAACTCAAAAGAGGGAAAGTATGTGGGACGGAGTGTACAGAATCATCAGGAAAACAACAAAATATCAAGAAGATGCTCTCTTAAGGAACGCAGAAGGAGTGACCCTCAGTCCGGCTAAATCAGCGGAACTGCTGGCGAAAACTTTTTACCCTGATGATTCTGAAAATACCGATGACTCCCACCATGCTGCCCTTCGGAAACTAGCGGATGGGAGAAACCTTGATGAAATGACGGAGCTTTCGGAGAATGATCCTCTCTTTACTCAGGCTGAGGTGGATTTAGTGCTTAATGCACTAAACTGTAAAAAAGCCCCAGGAGCTGACGGCCTGACGGCTGACATTTGCACAGCAGCTATCCAGTGTGAAAGGGAGCTGTTCCTAGCCATAGCCAACACATGCTTGGAACGAGCACACTTCCCAACACAATGGAAATCTGCGCACGTCATAATACTCCGGAAGCCAGGCAAGGAAGACTACACCCATCCAAAGTCATACAGACCAATTGGACTCCTATCCGTATTTGGCAAAATAGTGGAGAAATTGATGATAGGAAGAATCCAGTGGCACATCTTTCCAACTTTGCATAAAAACCAGTATGGATTCCTTCCTCAACGAGGAACAGAAGATGCTCTCTATGATCTGGTGGAACGAGTTAAAACGGAGATCGATTCCAAAAACATCGTTATATTGGTATCGCTAGACATTGAGGGTGCCTTCGATAACGCTTGGTGGCCTTCTTTAAAAAAACAACTAATAGCCAGGAAGTGTCCTAGGAACCTGTACGCCCTGGTAGACTCCTACCTCAGTGAGCGTAAGATCAAGGTTAATTATGCCGGAGCCAGTAGCGAAAAGGGGACGAACAAAGGTTGCGTCCAAGGGTCGGTAGGGGGACCAACCTTCTGGAATCTTATCCTTGATTCGTTGCTTCACAGACTCACAAGTGAGGGGGTTTATTGCCAGGCGTTCGCGGACGACGTGGTTCTCTTGTTCTCAAGCCATAAGGTAAGCGTCTTGGAGCAGTCTGTAAACAGTGCCTTGGAAATAGTAACGGCCTGGGGGGCTAGTAACAAACTTAAATTCGGGGCAAGCAAAACTAACGCGATGCTGCTGACAAGAAAGCTCGCTTTTAGCCCTCCAGACCTTTACATGTCGGGCACCAGGCTAAACTTAGTGGACCAGGTAAAGCTCTTGGGCCTTACCATTGATAGAAAATTAACTTTTAAGCCCCATATATCCGAAACGTGCAAAAAAGCCGCAGATATTTATAAACAGCTAGCACGCGCGGCAAAAGTGACATGGGGTCTAAATGGCGAGATAACGAGAACAATCTACGTCGCGGTCATTGAGCCAATTGTGCTTTACGCTGCGAATGTATGGGCCCCAGTAACCGAGCTGGAGTTGATTAAAAAACAACTAAATGCTCTCCAGAGGGGATTCGCACAAAAGATCTGTAGAGCTTATCGCACAGTGTCGCTCACGTCGGCAACGGTATTGTCAGGTACAATCCCACTCGACTTAAGAGTTCAGGAGAGTGCTAGTTTGTATCGAACAAAAAGAGGATTCTCTCAAGACTACTTACCACCTGGAAAGGAGCTCGAGAGGAATGTGCCTTACCTGGATCAGCCACATCCCTCAAAATTAATCTCAATAAATTATGAGCTCCTGGAGAATGATGGCTCGGGATCCTCTCTCATCAGTGACATTGCCGGCCCTCATATTTACACAGATGGCAGCAAAGTTGATGGAGGAGTCGGTTCCGCCTTGACTTGGTGGGAGGGGGGGCGCGAGTCAGCGTTTTCCAAATTTAGTCTAGACTCTTCCTGCACAGTTTTTCAATCCGAACTGTATGCGCTGAATAGAGCCACCAAAATGGCAGAAGACAGTAGAGAGAGTAGAGTAAATATTATGAGTGACTCTAGATCCTCACTCGATGTCTTAAAAAACCCCAAGGTGAGCCATCAGTTAGCCAAAGGCATAAAACGGTGTATTGAGAACATCAGGGAGCAGGGGAGAGAGATTCGATTTTACTGGTTAAGAGCCCATGTTGGAACGGCTGGAAACGAGAGGGCAGACGAACTAGCCAAAGCCGCTGCTAAAACAAAAGATAACACCACGGCAGACTACTGTAAAGTACCCATGTCCTATGTCAAAAAGAAAATAAGAGATGAGACCATCCGAAAGTGGCAGGACAGGTATACCACCTCCACTACTGGGCAGGTCACGAAGTCGTTTCTCCCGAATGTCAATGAGGCATATCGTTTAGTGAGATCGACAAAATTGACACCTGCCCAAGTTCAGGCGTTGACTGGACATGGAGGGATCGCTGAGTACCTGCATCGGTTCAAATTGAAAGAAAGTGCAGGTTGCGAATGCGATTCAACTATCAGTGAGTCTGTATGGCACATTATTCTCGACTGTCCTCGCTTTCTGGCCGCCAGAACCAACCTAGAACATCAGATCGATACAAACCTGGATGCCTCTAAACTGAGCTCTATCCTAACTGACGACACTAAAAGACCGCACTTCCTGGAATACATAGATATCATCTTTCGCAGGGCGGCTGAAAGAAACAGCACGCTAAGAAACAGAAACCCAACAACAACCAACCTGGACAGTCAAACAAGTTCGACTACGGCAGTATCCGAGATTTCCCGTGCAATGATAACCAATCTACCTACAATTGGTGAACGGCAAATTCTCCTTCATGGGGAACACGGTGCCAAGGGTATACGGATTCGGGGAGTTGCCTTGTTTATGAGTACCGGCAGCGAAAGACTGGGGATCGCCTTCTGCAATACCGCACATCAGAAATGGCTAACAATCTCGCCAGGCCTTGCCTCCCTTCTGAATGGCAGCACTTTTAAAACAAGCATGAGGCGCAGAGTCTTCGAAGCACTGCCAGAAATAAAACTGGTGGGTCAAAGCTGTCGACTGTTGCGAACGCGCAACAAAACAATCGCAATGTTTTCCGGCGTTGACGCGATGACCTGCTTCGAACAGGCATGTAAGGTGTTGTCCGGTATAGGCAAGTGGGGTCAAGTAGAGGGCGTACAGTCAAGGGTTATCAGCGTGGATGCTGCAGTGGTGGCTTCCGAGAAGGGAAAGATAGCGGATCTCATGGGCTGTGTTCAGGCTTCCGAACATCATGAAGTCATCGTTTATGAGGACAGGGGTGAAGACCTTAGCTTCCTCAGAAAAACGGTCCAGGATCCGCCAAGCGTTGATTCCTTAAGTGGTTCGGAGCGTTTGCAGCAAAAGTATTTGGAACAGAGCGCTCTGCAACAACAGCAACGAAACGCTGAAGGGCAACACAAGGAACGAACCTCGCGAAGTAACCTGTGGGCAATAACATCAGCCATTTGCACGGCTGCGGGTATTATTTCATCACCCTTCAAAAGGGGAGCGTCCGGATCCGCTCGCGGGGAAGTAGCGTCGCTCAAGCACATCCTGCTCAATCCAGGTCACCACCAACAAGAGCTGCAATGGGTCATGTCCGTCCGCCGAAGCTTCGCCATGCCACCACACCTAGGGACCATATCATAAACGCTTTCCTCGAGTTTGTCGCAGTAATAGAAGCAACAAAGCAAGTCAATCAACGAACTTGCAAAACGATCCTGCAGGCTTACCTGCAGGGTAACGAGCTCATACTGAATGATAGACTCGAGGCAGCGGAAGCAGTCATATACGACAACAGTACGTCGAAAGTATTGAGAGGAGCTTCGATAAGTCGTAGTATGGCAGCTTACAACGCTACCGCAGGATTTGTGTCTCTGGACGAGAAGGAGTCGGATCAACGCGGAGTTGTGAAATTTAGAACTCCTCCCGAAGACTCCTTAGTGGTGGTTGCCAGGTGCACCAGGATTATGCTGGACGGTGGGATTTTGGAAATGGCAAAATCCATTTCTGAGTCTGGGCCAGACGGCGTTCTCTTTGGGAGTTGGGACACCCCGACGTTTCACTGGACAAACGGCGTACCAGGATGCGGCAAAACTACCTGGATAATTGACCAATTCGAAGCGGAAAGAGATTTAATCGTCACCACAACAACTGAAGCGGCAAACGACCTGAGAGACAAACTATCCTGCCGAATCGGGGGATGGTCAAATCAAAGGTCCGAACAATGGCGTCCATTTTGGTGAATGGATTCAAAGGGCAAGAGAGCTGCCATCGAATGATGGTAGATGAGGCTCTCATGAATCACTTTGGGGCCATTGTGATGGCAGCTAGAATAACTCAGGCTAAAGAAGTCCTGCTGATTGGTGACGTGAATCAACTTCCCTTCATTGACCGCGACAACCTCTTCCCCCTTATTTACACCCGCCCTACGCACATCGTGGCTATAAGCCAAGAACTTCTCTGCACTCACAGAAACCCAATGGACGTAGCATATGCTCTTGGTGCCGTGTACCGAGGTATTTACTCGGCAAGGTCGAATGTGAGATCCCTTGAGTTAAAAAGCTTCTCGGGAGCGCAGATCCCAAAAACTTCACCGAACACGTTATACCTAGTACATACCCAGGCAGAAAAAGAGTCCCTAAAAAACCAGGGATACGGTTCAGGTGCGGGATCACGCGTACTCACGGTGCACGAGGCCCAGGGGCTATCGTTCGCGGCAGTGGTAGTTGTGAACACAGCGCAGAGGAGACAGCGGATACACGACAGCGTACCGCATGCCGTCGTAGCTATATCTCGTCACACTGACAGCTGTGTTTACTACACGGATGTCAGTGACGACGCGATCAGCAAAATCATCAGACGAGCGGTGGGTGAGAGTGAGCAGGGGATTCGGGACTACAATCTGAAAATGGCCATCAGGAACAGGGACGCGACGGTTATCGGCGCTCTTTTGGGCGGGGAGGGTTCGTTTAGGGCTTGAGTTCTGTTGCTGGGACGATGACGTTGCCGTTTTTTATTAAAAACTGTATTAATGTCGTGTTATTGCACTCACTATGAGTGTAATAACATAAAATTAGGGTAAAAACGATTACATTAACATAACTACTTTGTGTGTGTTTGTTGCAAATGTATGTATAAGTAAAATCCGTAATAATAATTATTGTAGATGTAAATGTATTTATAAGATTGATGACAAATTGCGCTGGCACTGCTGGAATCGACTCACTGCCGCGTGAGCGGAGACGTCATGCATTCCTAAATGCTCTACAGTCGGTGGCGCTGTGGGCTGGGTCGCTCCGTTCCCTACATAATGGTCGATCGGACCGATTGCTGGCCCACAAGTCATGCTCGTGAACGGGTGCCTTCTGCTGGAGCAGGTCGGCTCACTCACCGTGCTGGTGGGTTGGTCCTGCAGGTCCAGTGTAATGCAAGTTATGTAATAGGATCCTATGTATTATATAAGAATAGTTGTATTGTAATATTTGTGGTTGTAGTAGCATGTAATCCTTTTCGTAATAAGTTCTAGTTTTTGTAAATTATAACTAATTGTATATTTGTATAACAAGGGCACGGACTCGAGTCCGTGGAGATTAATTTATATAATATATAAAAAAAAAAAAAAAAACCATTAGTATACTAAGTAGACCGTCAAAAAGACCAGTACACTGTTAGTAGACCATCGACCACCAGTAGACCGAGAGTAGACCATCAGTAAACATCAGGATATTAGACCACAGTATATTTATTTTAACTTTATGTACCAGTAGATCGTAATAATACCGTTAAAAGACCAGTAGACCGTTAAAAGACTATCAGTATACCAGTAAAAGATCATCCTTCACCGACCAATACCAGCCCAATATATTAAAAGACCATCGTTAGCGGAAGTAGACGGCCAAGACACTTTCAGTAGACCATCAGCAGCCATCATGTTTTTTTTCTCTTTATAAAATATGGTCGACAAACGAGAAGACAGATCACCTGATGGTAAGCAATCACGTCGCCAATGGACACCCGCAACACTAGAGAAGTTTAAAATTTGTTGCCTATACTTATCACACATTTGAGAAACCATAAAATATTGAATGTAATGTGATACCTAATAATCCTTTCTCCAGGTGGAACAAGCCTTCCAAATGCAGCGTGACGAGGAGGAGCAGGCTCGTCGCAAGTCTGCGGAGAGGCAGGAGGCGGACCGGCTGCAGCAGTACAGGAAGAGGGAGATGGAGAGGATCACTGAGGAACGTAGGAGGGAGACCGCGCCCGTACCTATGGTTAGAGAGGTGAGGGGGAGTCATATATTTATTTATTTTGTTATTTTATAGAGGGTCTTTTCTGAGGTAATAAAAATATAACTTGTATAGGAAAAGAATTTTCTACAGATTACTGATTATACTAAAATATTTCGAAAATATGCCTTAAAATTAGTAATTCATAGAGCATTTAGTAAGTAGAGTTTGTATCAATAATAATAATTATATTGATAGATCGATTCTTGCGTAGAACAAATGTTTTTGGGTTTCTTGTTTTTTAAATTATCATAAATTTCTCGGCAATGGCACGAAGTCAAGAATTTTCCCAATCGTGATAGACTACATAATTGGTGCAGTGACTGGGCAACCGTAGCGGGTTCGATTCCCGCACAGAGCAACTTATTGTGTGATCCACAAATTGTTGTCGGGTCTGGATGTCATGTGTATGTGAACTTGTATGTTTGTAAACGCACTCACAACACAGGAAGAATCCAAAGTAGTGTGGGACAACATTTAAAAAAAAAGTGGAAAAGAAAAAACTTTGATTCATTTTCTACTAAATGGGTAATGTAGATCTTACCACACCACTACCTACTACTATTTGAATTATTGAAAGCCATGAAACTTTAAATGACTTTGTACGTTACCTTCCCAGGCGGAACGCCTCCAGACGTCGTCGGTGGCGCCTGCCTCCTCGGAGGAGACGCTGTCCCCGGCGCCCCAGTTCGACAGACTGCCCAAGAACGACCAACATGTCAAACGCGCTGAGAGCATGAGCGTAAGTCTTGCTTTATTATTCCTTATTTAATTATATTTTATGGGTTTTTATATAGAAAGCCACCACGTCATACTTTATCCTCATCTTAAGCCGGAAGACTTCAGCTGCTGAACCAAAGCCTCGCCTGCAAAGTCAAATTATAAAAGCATTATAATTAGTGACCGATATTTAACCACGTGATAGTAAAAATGATTACAACCAACTTTCCAAAAGAAACTTTTTTGTATAATCACTAGTTTCATTTTATCACAATAACAAAACTATAAAATTTCATTTAGTTAATTTTCAATTCCATTTAGTTACTAGTCTTCTAATAACGCGGGCGCCTCGCTACTACAGCTGATCAAGCGGAAGCACGCGCGCGCGACATTTTGTTATTTATTTTACAATCGAATGTTTTAATATCGTTCACTAATATTACGAGTCACCATATATTATTGGAAATCCTTTGTTAAAATAATCCAAATCATACCATCATAATATTCTATATATATATATATATTTTTTTTTTAATAATTAGTATATGTATAATTCCCAGGTGGTAAAGACACAGAAGCGCACTCCTTCGTTCACCACTCGCCGCCGCACGCAGAGCTTCAGGCGACACGGGAAGGAACTGCCACCTGTCGAGATTGAAGGTTAGTACACCAGTAGATTGAAAGAAGACTAAGCGTAGCCCGTTAGTAGACCATCTGTGGATCAGTAGACTGACTGTTGATCGTTGGTAGACCATCAGTAGACCAGTAGACCAACCGTAGGCCGTTAGTAGCCCATGGGCTACTAATGAGTAGACCAACCGTAGACTGAGAGTTGACCGTCAGTAGACTCACCCTAGGATGGTAGTAGACCATCAGTAGACTAGTAGACCAACCGTAGCCCGTTAGTAACCCATCATACCATCTTTACTCCCATCAAATACCAAAAAAACTGTCAGCAAAATTTCAGTAGACTCTCAGAAATATCTATCTTTAGTCTGTCATCATCAATAGAGTTTGGCGATTGGCGCGGTGACTATATCGGGTTAGATTCCCGCACGGCTCAACACTTTGTGTGATCCACAAATTGCTGTTTTGGGTTTATGTGTCATGTTTATAAGAACATGTTTATAAACGCACCTACGGTACAGGAGAAAGTCCTTGTGTGGGGCAACGTTTAAGTAGACCAATGTACACTAGTAGACCATCAGTAGATCCGTAGACCATCAATAGACCATGGATCTTTTTAACTATTCACAAAAAAACTAGCCCCTATATTTTTTTTATACTACGTCTAGTGATAATGTCAATACTAATAACATACCCCCGTCCCCCCAGGTTTCCTAGAGCGCAAGCAGGAGGCGGGTCGCGGCGGCAAGCGCGCGACGGTGCGGTCGTGGCGCGCGTACTACTCCGTGCTCTGCGGCCAGCTGCTCTGCTTCTTCCGGGACGAGCTCGACTTCGCCAGCGCCAAGGCCGCCGCGCCGCCCGTCGCTATACTTAATGTGAGTGGATTATTATTCTCTATATCTAGCAAGATTTGGCGGGTTCGAAACCTACCAACGATAAGTGCTACGGACTGCCGTATAATGTGATCACTCACTTAATGTGAGTTATTTTACAAATCTTGTGTTGTAAGTCTGCAGGGTGAAAATAAAATCCCACCAAAAACATAAATGTGAAAAAGAAAAGCCAAGTTTAATACAAAACCTTTGTTTGAATGGAGATCTAAATGAGTGCCAAGTTCTGTACAAAATCCAAATATATGTATAGTATGTATAGGAACAAAATCACCGCCGCCTATGGCCACCCGAAACACCAGAGGCGTTACATGTGCGTTGCCGGCCTTTTGGGGGTTTGGAATTTATGAGTTGTTGGGGAATCAGGGATTGAGAAGATTTAAAAAGGGGGTAATTTGGCCTCCGGCAACTTCACTCACACAACGCAAGCGTTGTTTCACGTCTGTTTTCTGCTCGGCCGTGGTATCACTCCGGTCGAGCCAAAGCATGGCTCTCCCACACTTAAATACCTAAATCAACATTATTTATAACTAGCTATTTCCGTGCGGTTTCACCCGCTCTGCTTGGCTCCTATTCGTCATAACTTGATGTTTTATAGCCTACAGCATTCCTCGATAAATGAACTATTCAACACAAAAAGAATCATTCAAATCGGACCAGTAGTTCTGGAGATTAGCGTCTTCAAACAAACAAACTCTTCAATTTTATAATCTAAAAAATATTTAAAATTCTCGTATCACAGCTTACATTGCCATACTCCTCCGAAACGGCTTGATCGATGTTGATGAATTTTTTTGTGCTTATCCGGTATCTATGAGAATCGGCCAACATCTATTTTTCATCCCCTAAATTTTAGGGGTTGTATAACCCTATTGTTTTTTAATTTTAGGCAATACGAAGTTTGCCGGGTAAGCTAGTTATTTAATAATTCCAACATAATTCCTCCCCCAGGCGCGCTGTGAGCCTGCCGGCGACTACACGAAGCGAGCCAACGTGTTCCGCCTGGCGTGTGCCGACGGCGCCGAGTACTTGTTCGCTTGTAGCTCTAAGGACCTCATGAAGGTAAGCATATTCAATCATATTTAGAAAAAAATATTTCTACATTAACTTCAGTTACTTATAAAACAATAAAGTTCTGCTCTGCCTCGTTGGCCGAGTGGTTGCAAGTGCGACTGCCGGGCAAGGCGATTCCCAGGTCATGCAAAGTGCTACTAGGCTTTTTCAGTTTTTCCAAAATATATCTGTTGTAGTACGGAGTCTGGAATTGTATCCATTATATGGCAATAGGCTCACACCATTACATGGGATAACAAATAGTGAAATGTGGGTATACACAGTGGCATTACGTGCCATAATGTGCACTTCTGCCTACCCCTTCGGGAATTAAAGGCGTAAAGATATGTATGTTTGTATGTAAAACAAAAACATACAAACATACATATCTAAACTGCAAGGGCAAGGGTTTAATTCCCGGGTCGGGCAAAGTATAACTGTTTTTTTTTAGTTTTACGAAAAAAATCTCATTAGTATCTCTCTCCGGATCAGGCATCAGCCCTACTGGACCTTTGAGAGAGTCTGATGGCTCTTTGATGCACGCACGGAACCTGACTCGCCGTACTGACCGGGTCGGGCGGCGAGCAACTTTTGCTCGCCGTTTGCAGACCAGGGGCCTTAGTTTGCAGAGCAGTGCAAGAGGGATGGAGCTATGTAGGTTGTATAGCTCCTTCCTTCTTGCACTGCCCAATAATCAACCATTATGACACAATTGTAATAGTAGACTAAGACCCCTTGCGTTGCGTCTTGTTGCGTTCTCAAATCTCAGTATCTAAAGCCTGGAACAACATCTTTTGATAATAATCACCACAACTCTACTAATTTACTTCTTAACCCCCAGGACTGGGTGGCGAAGCTGTCGTTCCACGCACAGCTACCGCCCGAGCTGCAGCTGACTCCGTACTCCTCGGTGCCGCCTGGAGAGTCCCCCACTGCGGAGATCAGGAGGAGACTGCATGAGTAAGTTATATTGACTTGGCCATCCATTAATTACGTCACACGTTAAGGGGGGGAGGGGGTCGACGAAGTGTGACTTTATGTGACAAGGGGGGGGGAGGAGTCTTAAATTTCGTGACGTCACATTTCAATTATTATAATCTAACTGTTAAAACACGAACTTGGAACTATTATCAAAAAATTCTAGATGTAAAATTATAAAATGTGACGTCACTCTAGGGAGAGGTAGGTCTCAAAAATGTGACCAATTGTGACAAGGACGGGGGAGAGGGTCAAAAATCATGAAATTCGTGTGACGTGATTTATGGATGGCCTCTTGTCACTGTATTGTATGAGGTTCGATTTCTCTGGTTATGTAAATTTATTTTGGTGTTGTAAGCTAAGTTTTTTGATGTGTACAAGATGTTTGGTCTATTTAAATGTATTTTTGATTTTTTAGAGTCGACTCTATAGTATACCTGGTATCATGAAGACCTATTTTTTTTCAGATGTTCTGGCAATAATAACTTTTTCTCCTTTACTATGAAACTAGAAATATTACAATTTATTTATAAGCAACCTTTACAAATTGTGCCACTAGCCTCTTCAACCAAATTTCTCTAATTAAAAAACTAAAAACACACCTTTTCCCAAAACCCTGGGACACTACCAGAGCCCTAACCACAATCCTCTTTCTCCTCAGGAACGCGGAGTCTTCATCATCAGCGCCATCGTCTCCGGAACCTGAACGTAGACCGCGCACACAGACCGAGATACTCCAAGAGCATAGGAACAGCCAACAGGCTCAGAGGACTTCTTCCACCACACCTGAAAGAAATATTGGTTAGTGAACATTTTTTTATGGTATAAGCCGGTAAACGAGCAGACGGATCACCTGATGGAAAGCAATCGCCGCCGCCCATGGACACTTGAAACATCAGAGGCGTTACAAGTGCGTTGCCGGCTTTTTGGGGGTTAAAAATTTAAGGATTGTTGGGTAATCGGAGATTGGGAAGGGTGGTAATTGAGCCTCCAGTAACCTCACTCACACAACGCAAGCGTTGTTTCACGTCGGTTTTCTTTGAGGCCGTGGTATCACTCCGTTCGAGGCGAAGCATGACTCTTTCTCTCTCTTTAAACTCATATAATACTCTCTAAATATTGAAGCATGGTTCTCCAACACTTAAAGACTACTGTCTACTTGTTACATAAATATTAAATAAATATTCGATAAATATAATTATGATCCTTTATGAAATAAATAATGATTATTATAGAATCCGAGGTGCTACCATCGCTGCCCCCGCGCCAGCCGCCGCCCGAGGAAGACGCCGCTGAAGTTGTATAAGTGACCATCAGGTAAACATATTCTACTAACATAATTTTTAAATTATATACAATATTACGAATCAAAATAGATCATTTTTATTATAACTTTCGTGAGATATACTAAATTAATTAATCACGAAAGTTATAGTATAAACATTATTTAAATATACTACTAGATTAAACATTGCCATTCAACGTAGCAATGTTACCAGACTTTTGAGCATCCTACCTCACGATACCGATGAGAATTATTTTATCGACGCCTTAAGTTAATTTCTATTTCTTTTAAGGTATTTTTATGTTGTAAATATTTTAGTTACAGATATTATTTTGTTAATACGGTTTATTTACTAATTAGTATAGTTTTAATATAATTTTCTTAAATCAGAAATCAAGAACAAGCGCAGGCAAGTTCGTGGGGTCGCTCTCGGTTTTCCAACGGACGCGACATCAACACAGAGTTCATCCGTTCACAACAACAGAATGGTAAGTTTAATCATCTTTATATATATAATTCTACTGTAAGTGTGTATGTCACTGAACTTCTCTTAAACGAGTGAACCGATTTTGATGAAATTTTTTATGTGTGTTCAAGAGGATCTGAGAATGGTTTAGATTCACAATTTTGTCCGCCGGACAATGTTTTTTTTAATTAACTTTTAATTTATTAGTAGTTGTTGATTTTGGAATGTTTTACATTGGATCCAAAAGACGGCGGTACCATCGCAGTGTCAAATATTATGACGTTAGATAGTATCATAACATTTGAATAATAATTTTCATCAAAAAGGTCCAGAATGTATTAGCATATCAAAAAAAAATTCTAATTAAAGACGTGTAGACAGGACAACGTCTGTCGGGTCCGCTAGTATATTAATATTAACTTAAAACGAATCAAATAGGGATGATGACGGGGTATGAAAATTAAAGATCTATTAACTACTGCACTCAGAGACATTTAATGATTACTGAAACTATTCATATTCAACTTTACGCCTTTTATCCCCGAAGGGGTAGGCAGAGGTGCACATTACGTCACATAATGTCGCTATACAATGTACACACACTTTTCACCATTTGTGTTATAAGTCCCGTGTAATAGGGGGTGAGCGTGAATTTTTTTTTTCGAAAATTTCTCAGTAGTAGCACGGAGTCTGGAATTGTGCCCAGTATATGGCAATAGACTCACCCCCTATTACATGGGACTTATAACACAAATGGTGAAAAGTAGGTGTACATTGTATAGCGGCATTACGTGCCGTAATGTGCACCTCTGCCTATCCCTTCGGGGATAAAAGGCGTGAGACTTGAAATTACGTGATCTGGGGTTCGATTCCCTGTGTAAATAGAGTGTTATTAAGGGTTTTTACTTTATGTTACGCAATACGAAGTCTGAAAATGACTTCAGGATGTTACTAGCGAAATTTTCGTTTTTTTTAATTATTTTTATACATAACTTAGGGAGACTTCTGCCTACCCTTTTAGGGGTATATATGTGTTATGTTTTCTGTTATATGTGTTCTTGTATTTGTTTCGTCTGCATTGTGTTTGTTTTTGTCCAAATTCTATTTAGTTATTAGTTCAATCACAAAATATATAGGGTGACTAGTAATTAGTGAACGATATTTAAACACGTGATTGTACTCATGATTACAAACAACTTTCCCAAAGAAACTTATTTTGTATACTCATTAGTTTTATTTTTATCACAATAACAATAACAAAACAACAATAATTCGACTAATCGAATCTTCACTAAAAAGAACAATTTTAACACAACTCAACAACGTAAAACTCTAACAAATAATTCTTTAGCCGACATGGGAGCACCTCCGTTACCAGTAACGGGGCCTCCCCACCGCCCCCCACTACCCGATCGGCCGCCGACCTTACCCGAACGAGGGCCGAACATACCCGAACGGAATGCTCAAGAAAAACAATCAGTATCCGCATTAGTCAACAGTTATCAGCAGCGAATGACTGGCAATTGGCAGCAACGTGATGCCAAAGATGCCAATGCCAACAGAACGGCCTCTTGGCAAGGATATGCCAGTAATAACAACTGGCAGAATGTCGAGACTACGTCACATTTTTACGCCACAAGCGAGACTGGTTAGTTTTTGTGTTATGTTCTGAGTGGTACTTTTTTTTTTGGATTAGTTGGTACTTTTAGTGGCAGGTAGAATATTTTTTTAGATTTTTTTGGTGGTTTTGGGTTTTTTAGTGTGTGGTTTTTGAATGTAGGAGTTGAACTAGATATTGGTAGTAATTTTTAGTAGCTACTTTGCCCGTTGATAATAAAACATGGTAGTTTAAGTTTAACGTAGCTTAATTGGGAAAAGTATATGATAAGTGCAATCAGTCTAAATATTTGGTAGACGGGCAAAAGAAATATTCATCAGTATATGAACATTGTTTGGCTATTGATCAGAGGTTACAAAAGATGTAGTTTTGTTATAAAACAGTTCAGTTCAGAAGGTTTGAAACGAGTTTGTTTTACGTTAAACGAGACCGCGTTTGACTCTCTGATTGACTGGATCCAATGAATCAACCAATCAGTATCCTTAGTACGAATTTGCTTTACGTTTAAAGTAATCGAAACGAGACCGCTGTTGGTGATCTGATTGGCTAGCTCAATGAATCAACTAATCAGAGCGCCTAACACAGTCTAAACGGTTTTCGTTTCGTTCTCGTTAAAGATAAAGCAAATTTCTACTAAGACAGTAGCTATTGTTATAGCTGAAGACTTAGTACTGAATCAATCTTTATTTTATTTTCTTACTTGCATACTAAATACTTTGGTATATTTGCGAATAAAACAAATATTTGGCAATTTTTTGATGTACCAAAAAATAGGTTTAAAAGTACCAAGTGACCCTAATTTTCGAAAGTACCACTCCAGCCTAAGTACCGCAGGAGCCCTGGTTTTCAAGCTTCGTAGAAACTACTAACACTCGTTTTATTAAGCCCCTTTTTTTTAGCTTGCAGCTAAAGCTATATTCTGTTTATAATAATAGGGATGATGACGGGGTATGAAAATTAAAAATCTATTTAATCCGTCAGTTAGGTAATGAAAAATATTAGACACGTATTTTTTTATTTTGTCATATAAGATAACAATACTTAGATAAAACGAAACAAAGTTTAAGAGTGGAAGCAAATACGTCATTTCTACGTATAAAACGTACCTAGAAGTGACGTCTAAGGAAGTATTTGTTTCCGTATGAAAATAAAAAATACGTGTCTAATGTTTTAATTTAAAATAATCTACAAGACGGATATTACAATAAAAAATAGTCATCTACCCTATTATAATTGATAGCGCTATGCTATATTGCGTTTAGCAGTAAATTAATGCGGATCGGGTTATTTCACTTGTATCAATTATGTAGTTAAGATTAAATTTGAAAGATTTATTACGCGTCAATAATTTTAGACCCGATCGTGTTAAACATATAGCTTTTTGGGATCGCTATACGCATTTTCTTTTATATTCTATTTTTTTAGTATAAGTATTTAATACTTGAGTTTTATTTTCATTCTTTCTCAAAATTCTGTTGATTTTATTTTTCTGTATTAATAGTGAGTAGTGTTTTTCAAAATTTTCTTCTTACTTTTAATTCTGTCAATTACTATTTTATCTGTATTCCATTTAATAGTATTTTCAAAAGTTCTGTGCAATATGCTATGCTATTGACTTTTTATTATAAATCTTTTTCGTGTAAGATCGGGTTTTTTGACCCTAGGGGTCTTTGTAATTTATGGAATGTGGGTTACTTTGACCCACATTCTATAACCAATAGGAACCCAGAACAAAGAGTATATTAGGTAGTTGATTTTAATTGGTCTCAAAATTTCGATCGAATTTACATCCTGGGGTCAAAAAACCCCAATCTTGCGGCACTGATATTGTTGTGTAGAAAACTATTGGTTTTAAGATTAGTTTTAAAAGTAGCTCTAGAATAAGTTTTCTAGCTTTATACAATTGTAAATGGTACTAATATTTAATGATGGAGGAGACAAACTGACAAGTCCGGGGTACGAAATTTCTTCACTATTGTAATCTTCAAACACAACACTACCTCCATTAGAACACCTTATATTTCATAAACATTAAAACAACCGTAATTTTCAGATTGTCTCTTCCACTAATTATGTGCCTAAAGGACCAGAATAAAAAATAGTTATATTTCTTTTTCTATAATATTTAAAATGTGCATTTTTAGTATACTGCCATCTATCGAACAATTTAGTGAATTATTTTGTCAAAACACTAGTCCTTTAGCGCACATAGGTGGCGCTTTCCAAAATAATTCTTACCTATAATATTCCTAACAAATATTTTATATTTCCACGCAATCAGGAGCAAGTCATCTTCTCTACATATTACATCGAGTACAATGTATGTGTATTATATATTATATAGGTATTATTTACTTGTATGTATATAGTTTTTTATATAAAACTTTATGTAACATTAAGTGTGGGTCGGCTCGAACGAAACAACGCTTACGTTGTGTGAGTGAGGTTGAGGCCCAATTACCCCCCTTCCCAATCATCCCAATCTCCGATTCCCCAACAACCCTTAAATTCCTAACCTTTAAAAGCGGGCACTTGTAACGCCTCTGGTGTTTCAAGTGTCCATGGGCGGCTGCGATTGCTTACCATCAGGTGATCCGTCTGCTCGATAACCGGCTTGTTCCACAAAAAACGTGACACTGTATTTATATATTTATATTTAATAATGTAGCTTTTATAAGTTTGGTTAAAAAAATACATATTATTCTGTTTAAGGTAAAAATTGGTTTCATTAAGTCTTTTAATTTGGGTCATAACAAAGCGTATATAAGTTTTTCATTGGCTTAAAAATTTGGGTCAAAGTTACCCGGTCTTACGGTGTTCATACTTTTTATATTTTCTTGTGCCAATTATTATTGCTTTGTATTTTACCTACTGCTATATAGAAACTGTATAGCCTAAGCATAGTATCTAGAATACGCTAGTTTCCTACTAGTCAAATTCAATACTTTTTTCGAAACGTCAAAAACTATATTTTCTATGAACTTTGTATGAAATACTCTATTATGACGTCATCAGATTTTTACGTCAAATAGCAGACTTATTTCACTCAGAGACATTTAATGATTACTTAAACTTTTCCTTAGTAACGATTTTGTATCGAAAACAATTGCTAAGTAACCATTAAATGACTCTGAGTGCGGCTGTTATTTTTAGAAAATTGTCTAGAAAATAAATGGAATGAAGTGTGATTATTTTTTTACATTTTATTGTATTGAAAAGTCGAAATAATTTATTTTTGACTGAGGAAACTAACCAATTAGAATTAATATTTATTCTTTGTTTGTTAATAGAGGTAGACATTTTGTTTTCTGTGTGCTTTTGTCCTGTGTGTATTTCGGTGTTGGTGTCTTTAATTAACCAGTATTTTGTGTCTTTATGTAGTTTAAATAAATAATATATAGCTTTGGTTTTTTTTAATTAGATTTGAAAAACACATTTGACATTTTCAACAAACTTCTTTAGCCAATAATTTTTTTATGAACAACGATTTTTTCGGCGTGCGATTGTAATACGAATTTACAAACGTATATCCTTAGAATGAAAGTGACTTACCTGAAAATTTGTGTAACATTCGATTTTATCATAAACTGTTGTTATAAAATATACTCTACAACCAAAGAACTAATACATAAATCTAGTAAATATCAATCTTATGTTATGGAATACGGAAGATATACTAAAATGTATTCAATACTATAATACAGTTGTTTCCTACTAGTCAAATTCAATACTTTTATCGAAATGTCAAAAACGTTACTTTTCTATGAATTTTGTAGGAGATCGCAACTTATGACGTCATCATATTTTTGCGTCAAATAGCATACTTATTTCTATAAAATCTGCTAGAAAAATTAAATAAATAAGTATATCGTCAAATTAATGAATGATAGTACGATTATTTTGGAATATTTTATTACATGAAAAGTCAAACTAATGTATTGTTGACCTAGGAAACTACCCAATTTTCTGAGGCTTTTCGGCTCATTTCATACAACTTGCAGTTTTTGGTATCTTTCATTTTCATTCTAAGGGTACAATATAAACGCTTAACAACATACCTTAACTCAACGCAATAAAGATCAAAATTGATTGGCTAAACAGCAAATTAAAGTTTGTTGAAATGTCAAAAAGGTATTTGAATTTGACGTTTAACTATTTTTTTTAATTTGTTTAGCTTATGGAGGCAGTAGCGGGGGCAACACTCGGCCCGCGTCCGTCGCTGGGAGCGGGGGCTCGCCGGCTTTAGATCAGAGACCAGCTTCAAGGTAAAAAAAACTTCATTTTAAATATTTTTTATTACTTAGATTGTCGGTTCAAAGTATTTCGATTCCACGCCCCTCACATACTCTGGGAGTGTGGTCTTTGGCAATCTGAGCATAACACTATGTTAGATAATTTAATTGTTTCATTAGGTGTAGTTTATTACACGGACATTGTGGAGTCTCGAGCAAATTTTCGTTTTCTTGTCCTCTAATAAAATCTTCTGATTTATTTCGTTGCGGTATCCAAGACAGTCATTCATGTCCCTGGGACGTTGGACTTCAGTGTTCCGGTGTTTTCATGGTTGTATCTACTGTAGATCCTGGTGCACAGGAGTTGCAGCGGTATGGGACGTTG
Organism: Spodoptera frugiperda; assembly: GCF_023101765.2. Taxonomy (NCBI): domain Eukaryota; kingdom Metazoa; phylum Arthropoda; class Insecta; order Lepidoptera; family Noctuidae; genus Spodoptera; species Spodoptera frugiperda. The sequence goes on along the minus strand of NC_064235.1, from coordinate 944,861 downwards.
TGCCCCCCCCCCCCGGAAACCTGGAAAAACTTTGCGTAAAAATAATGTTTCACGATTTTATTGGTAATCGAATAATTATTCGAAATAACGTCCAATATAATCTTTCTGTACTAATAAAATAATTAATATTAATTGTCACAGGTCATCGGGCGAGTCCGAACTCTCAGTGAGTGGGGTCTCAAAAGACAAGAAGGACAAGAAGGGAGTCTTCGGGGGTCTGTTCAGCAGAAAGAAGCGGCCCCAGAGTCATATGTAACATTACTGTCAATTAACTGTCAAATTGCTGTCAAACATACATTAAACTCAGGAGGTCTACTCTAATTCTACGAAAAACTAAGTTTCGTCCGAAATTTCGCAGATTTCATACTACAATTCCATTAATTGCGAACTTTCGTCAACAAAAATGAAGATAAATTAATAGGTTTTGATTTGAAATTAAAAATAAAACGTTATTTTAAGTAATTTTATTAGTAAATCTATAAAACCTACCGCCGAAGATTAAACGAAACTTCGCATTCGAGAACCGGAGTAGACCGACTAGCTACTGGTCTTTAAAGACATTTATTGACTTAACTCTGTTTATCCCTTTTTAGGGATATAAGCGTGTTTTTATTACATATTTAAACTTTAAACTTTAAAATAGTATGTTTTGTAACATAATATTTGTATATTATGACAGTTTTTTTTACTTTAATGTAATATTTCGTCAATCTTTTAAAGATTTTTGACAGCATTGACAAGTCAGTTTGTATATAAGTTTTTCGAGTATACATACATATACATTAAATATTTTTTGTAAACAATAAGTATAATTAAATGTATAAGTTGTTAAAAAAAGCGTGCCTTTCGAAAAAAATCATGTGAAAATACATTATTTTTGTCGTTTTTTTTCTTTATTATAATAAGTTTTCAACAAACAGTGACTTTTATTTTGAGGTTATAGTCTTGGCGGGCTTTTTTGACGTTTGTTCCAATATGGCCACGGGATAAAAGTTGTTGCGTTTTAAAACTTATTTTTTATAATTTAAGTACATATTTATTTAGGATTAGTTATTTGCCGTTTTTAAATACTTATATTGTTTGTTTATATTATAACACATTCCTTTCAAATAACCCACGATCTTGGCAAAAATATGTATTCAGTATTTTAACAAAAAAAATCTAACCTATGGGACCAATGCAAAAGTATTAATAAATTTTATATTGCAACTTGTTATATTCGCAATTGTTAAATGTTAAAATTACATTAAACTTAAAGTTAAGCAACCGTTGTTAAGGACGCGAAAATGATGGGTTTAAATCTAAGATCGTGGTACGGTGTCACAAATTGGGACCAAAAACTTGAAACATGGTCTTTCTAGTTGTTCTTTTAATATGTAACTAAAATTTTCAACCTTTTACGGGTTGAAAATGTAATATTATTATACAAGAGTATAAAATAAAATTGGATTTACGTCTTTTATAATTAAATTCGACAATAATAAGTTAAAACTAAGTCAATGTGGTATTTTTAAAGGTTACATATTGAAATTACAACAGTTCTATTGAAAAACTGTTTTATTACATACAAGTCTTTAGTATATAAGCATTATTATATTTAAGAATATATTTTATTCGTATTTATAATATTTTTCAGATGGAAACTCGAAAGTCTTAAACGAACGAACGATATAAACAGATTCATTCAATTGGTATCATTAATTCTTTACCTCATTTCGTTCACTTGTATTCTTGCAGTATTTTTATTATAATTAACTAGCGACCCGCCCCAGCTTCACATGGGTGCAATGGTGATATATTATGCATGTATTATACATATAAACCTTCCTCTTGAATCACTCTATCTATTAAAAAACCGCATCAAAATCCGTTGCGTAGTTTTAAAGATTTAAACATACATAACATAGGGACAGAGGAAGTGACTTTGTTTTATACTATGTAGTGATTCATGAAAAATGTAGTTTCTTTTAAAATTGCTTGCTTTTAATTTATGAGGTATTTCATTTTAACGAGTTTCCTATGTTGAATATCATCATAATATTTGTTAAAATTTAGCATAATCTAAGTTATCGATTACTTTTTTTTCGTTCTTAAAAACATATAAATTCTAATGTCAACTAAATAAAAGAAATTTAAAAAATATTGTCAATTTTTTCTTTCACCTTTCCTTTCATCATCAGCCTATAAGTGGCCACCGCTGACCAAAGACTTCATCTCACACGGAGAAAGTTTGAGCATTAATCACCACGCTTGCTCAATGCGGGTTGGCGATTTCAAACTTATAATTAGAAATTGTAAGCCCAGGTTTCCTCATGATGTTTTCCTTAACCTAGAAAGTACATATAACTCGGAAAAAGTTACATTGGGTCTTACCGTTGGTAGGTTTTGAAACAGCACTCTCATGGATGAGAAGTCTTAAACCCCGTCTATGGCTAGTGAGACTTAAAATGGCATTAAAATAATTTTACGCAACGACGCACCTTTTTATCCCCGAAGGCGTAGGCAGAGGTGCACATTACGGCATGTAATGCCGCTATACAATGTACATGCACTTTTCACCATTTGTGTTATAAGTCCCATGTAATAGAGGGTGAGCCTATTGCCATGTACCTACTGGATACAATTCTAGACTCTGTGCTACAACTGAGATCAGAAAACCGAAAAAGTTCAGTTATATTTTGCGCGACCCGGGAATCGAACCAGAGACCCCTTCCGACAGTCCCACTTACGATCACTCGACCAACGAAGCAGCAATAAAAATAATTTAATTAAAAAAAATACTTTATTACAAAAAATACATATACAATTAATAAACTTAATTATTATATACAGTATTCGAAATTAAATACGTGATATTTAAAGGAAAAAAAAACAAAAATAATTGTGAATAAATAGCTCAAAAAGTACATTAAGCATCTGTCATAGTAGCTATGACACCAGCATAAAATGGAGCGGGATTTAGTGGGTTATAGTTCGATCCAAATCTTCTTACAACCTCAATGTTCCCAGTTTGGAAAACTTGTTCTAAACCCAGCCTTACTTGAGCCGCTTGTACCGGGTCTGGGTTGAAATTGGTCCCCTCTTTATTCTTTACATAGTAACTTATATCCCCTTGTGGGTCCATAGGTATTCGAGGCAAATACATGTGCTCATATTTCAATGATCTTTTAATAATTTTATGCAATTTTTCGTGCTTCTTGTGCGTAATTTCGCGCAGTTTATGTAATTGAGTTAGAAGTTTGGGTTTTGTGTGAGTTTTGCCAAGAGAATTAATATATGTGTGCACGACTTGTAAAGGTTTAGGTATATGCATGTGAACAACCTTTTTCTTGAATAATGAACGTTTCTGAACGCTCTTTGGAACTGTCAAATGATTTTTGACGTCGAAATTGGCGGGCTTCTTTTCGTCGTAATTTTTTAAGGTTATCGGATTCGAGTTGTCCCAAACTTTGTATTTAATGTAATAATTCGCTAATTTCGAGAATGGATCTTCTGTGAAACGTTTGTTAATCGATTTTACTTTAGTATCGGGATATTTGGACAATCTTTTAGTCGTTTTGATGGAGGGCAAAAGATTCTCAAACTTTTTTCTGAATTGTGGACCCTTTTTGACGTATTTGTCAAACAATTTCCAATTCGACATTTGATTTATATGATTTGATGTCATACTGTGATCGTCAATTGATCGTTTCTTGAAAGATTTCGTGTTTATAACAGAAACATCAGACACAGGGTAGTGTAAAAGCAGAGTCGCATCTAAAGGCCTCTTCTCAACAGATTTCACAACGGGTTTCGGCAAAACCGACAACGGATTAATGGAATTAGACATTTCGAATTTATCATCAATCGATCTTTTGTCGAAATGCTTCTCGAAATGCTGTTTTTCTTCTTTCTTCTCTGCTATATGAGCCAATCTTCTTTCTACAATACTTTTGACAACTGATTTTATGTTCGACAACCTATGTTTGATCAATTTAACAAGTGGAACAGGGTAAGTGACCTCATGTAGTGGTTTGGGAGGGAAATAATACGCGTATTCCGTAGACCTCTTGGAAATGGATCGTTGAGGGAGAGGGATCGAAGAATCGGCTGTGATGAGGATCTCTGAGGGTCCTGCCACGTTGTCTGGTGTTCCACTCATTGGGACGACTGCATCTGAGCTTGGTGGTGATGGGGATGTGCCTGAAAAGATGAGATGTATGAAGCTGATAATTAAGCAAATTTTCCACTTCTTCGTGCATTGACAATGATCAATGCTCTCTTGACGTCCGCACCAGTGGCGTAGCGTAGTGGGGGCGGCAGGGGCGGCCCGCCCCGGGCGGCACTTTTTAGGGGGCGGCAAATTTTAAACAATAAATAAAAATATTTTGTAAATATTTCAACCATTTTATATTTTTTTCGCAACTAGAGATCGGAGAAAGTAGTGATAGTGGGGATGGAACCTTTAACGAGTGGTCCTGCCCCGAGAGGGAACCTTTAGATAGAGTCGACTGTACCGAATCGACTGGACCGAATAAAATGAGCTTACTCTTTAGGCGTAGTCCCGAAATCATGGAAGACGGCCTTGGTCCATCCGATCCCTAAACAAAAACCGGCCAAGTGCGAGTCGGACTCGCCCATGAAGGATTCCGTAACAGCAAGTAGATGACATAATATAAAAGTTGTAAAATAACTTGGTTTTACTTAGTGTTTGTATGAACGACAAAGTTATATTTGCGTTTTTTGAAAATGTTTTATTTCTTAAAAACTAATAATGATATCTGGTTCAAACCAATTTTCGTTGTTAGTTTCTATTGAAATCTACAGCATATATTTATTTTTGTTTTCTCCTTCTCTTATTTTAAAAGTTAGAGGGGGGGGGGGGACACTCATTTTTCCACTTTAGAAGCGTCTAACTTTCAAACGGTTAATTTTGACGAAAAATGGTTTTAAGAACCTTAATGTCTTTTTTAAAGACCTATCCATAGACACCCATTATGGATATGTTAGCTGAAAAATTTTTTTTTTGAATCAGTTCCATGTATGGAGTGCCCCCTTTTAATTTTTAAATTTATTAATTTTTATTCAAAATTCGAATAGCGGTTACCGAAATACATCAACCTTCAAAGTTTCAACTATGTAGGCCCAACAGTTTCGGAAATAAATGGCTGTGACATACGGACGGACGGACGGACGGACAGACAGACAGACATGACGAAGCTATAAGGGTTCCGTTTTTTGCCATTTGGCTACGGAACCCTAAAAAGGCGATAGAACCAATCCGTCCAACTACAGACCGATAGCCATAACTTCCCTCTTCTCGAAAATAATGGAATCCATTATTAACTGCCCGCTCTTGCGGTACCTAGAGGATCACCAGCTACTCAGTGACCAGCAATACGGTTTTCGTAAAGGTCGATGGGCTGGGGATCTTCTGGTTTACCTGACACCCCGTTGGGCACAGGCGATCGAATCTAAGGGGGAAGCGTTGGTAGTTAGCTTGGACGTGGCGAAAGCCTTCGACCGGGTTTGGCATAAAGCGCTTCTTTCGAAGCTTTCTTCCTATGGTCTTCCCGAAAAATTGTGCGAATGGGTCTACTGCTTCCTTGCAGACAGAAGCATTAAGGTCGTTGTCGACGGGGAATGCTCCGACTCTCTGTCTGTAAACGCAGGTGTCCCTCAAGGCTGCGTGCTATCTATCACCTACCTTGTTCCTCCTCCATATCAATGATATGTTGCAAATCAGCAGCATTCATTGTTATGCGGATGACAGTACAGGTGATGCCTATTATACCGGCCGCGCTAACATTTCTCGGGAAAACGTCATCGAGAACCGAAACAGACTTGTGTCTGAAATCGAGACTTCTTTGCGGAGAATCTCAGATTGGGGTGAACTTAATTTGTTCCAGTTTAACCCTACTAAGACACAGGTCGGCGTGTTTAGCCCGGTATTAGAATTGGGATACTTGGCATCAACATTTCGAGCGACGTCCATATCCGTGGCCATCTAGAGTATAAGGCTAAATTATCCTCGAAAAAGCTTGGTGTGCTCAACAGATCAAGGCAGTATTTCACTCCAGCCCATCGCCTGCTTCTATATAAGGCGCAGGTTCGGCCCCATATGGAATACTAGTCTCATCTGTGGGCGGGGGCACCCCAGTACCAGGTTCATCCTCTGGACCGCGTTCAGCGGCGTGCGAATCGGATTGTTGAGTGGCAGGAAATTTAAAACCGACACTTTGGCAATGCGTAGAGATGTAGCTTCGTTGTACATTATATCGCCTATACCACGGGGAGTGCTCTGATTCATGACTGTTCTCGCCGAAAAGTTCTCTATTATGAATGTATGTAATGTGTAGTATACATTAAATTAAAATACCTAAATAAGGGGGCGGCAAAATTGTCTTCCGCCCCGGGCGGCCGACACTCACGCTACGCCACTGGTCCGCACCAGAGTGTGATTTGTTCGCTGCGAGATGGAAGGATGTATGTGGTGAATATTTAGGATTTTAAGAGAAGATTGATGTCTGATGAATGAAATTATTGTTTTTTTTTTTGCCAAATAGGTAATTACATAATCGTGGAGTATTTTATACTTAAACTGTGTAATATATTGGCTCAGGCAAATGCTAATGTATTGGCTCAATTGGTAAAATTATGCATGTTTTTTGTACTAAATAAATATTTTTTCGAAAAACCGAAAATAAGCGCCCAATTATACTTAGCCCGACCTGGGAACCCGAGACCCTTGTCTGGCAGTCACACTCGCACTCGACCAACGAGGCGGTCATAATCAGTCATCAGTCAGTCCTCACGACCCTCAGACCTCACTCAACACCCTCACGTACCTTGATTGATAATCTGCTGCATCATATCAGGTATCTCCATAGGATACCGGCAGCGTACGGTAGCTGGCTCCGAAGACTTGCGCCGGAGACAGTCCATCATTTCCTTGTTCATGTCGTCTGATGAAGGCACCAGGGTCGGAGGTACTGGTGGCAGGGTTGGTGTACCTAAAAATAAGATGGTGAATTGAGATTCAGGGTTAGATATTGTCATAAGTTCGTGATTAAAAGGGGTAGTCTCCTACTTAATTCGGAGCTGCGGACTACCTAGCGGGTTACCGTAGCTCCGGCTCAAAAAGCAGGAGTAGGAACGGGGTGGTTTTAGTCAGTAAGAGTCTGACACACTCTCTTGCCTCGCCCAAGGCGGGAGAAGTCACTGCATGATTTCCGCCCTTCAAAAAAGGCTTTCCTACTTAAGGCGGTACTTAGTCTTTGGACAAGAAGACTAGGGAGTTAAGTATTCTTTCTTCTTTGAAACCAGTCAACAATCATTATGTATTAGCAATCATATAAGGGGATTCTGAATCATCCACTTCAATTCCTATCATGACATAACTTAAATGTCCAATTCAAGTTGTGGGCGGAGTAAACGTGCAGATGGATTACCTGATGGTAAGCAATCGGCGCCGCACATGGTGATTTTTGTTAATTTAGTATGGTTCACGATAGTGAGTAAATCCTTCCTGTGTAGGCTGCGCGACGTCGCCAACTGGTAGAGCTTTTCCATTAATTTACGTGAGTAAATCATGATTTTTAGTTAATTAATCTTACTCTTAGTAGTCCTAGACTCGTAATGCTTCTTGAAGTCTGGCTCGTACCCGCTGAGGTAGGCCAGGCGGTCCAGGAACCAGGCCAGCTTCAGGATCAGCTCGTTCTCTTCCTGTTCATCAGTCTGAAGAAGATAGGGTATTACAGGGTTTGGAAGTTGAGAGGCGTATTTTTGTAAATATTTGGGGGTGGTTGGTGAATGAATTTTAGGTGTTTAGGACAAAATCTATAATCTATCTATACTTATAATAAATCTGTAGAGAGGTCAATTCTGTACATGAAATATATTTCCAAAATAACTATCAGCGGGTGATTAGTGATCGATACTGACGCCAAAAATGCAATCAGAAATTTTTTTGTCTGTCTGTCTGTCTGTCTGTCTGTCTGTCTGTCTGTATGTTCTTTATAGAAATAAAAACCACTCGACAGATTTCAACGAAACTTAGTACAATTGTTCTTCATACTCCTGGGCAGGTTATAGTATACTTTTCATCACGCTACGATCAATAGGAGCAGAGCAGTGAAAGGAAATGTTGGGAAAACAGGAGAACTTACTCCATTTTTTAAGCTTCCGTCGCGTGTGCAGCCTTTATGGTTAAAGCTACACAGAAATCATGTATGACGGTAATGTTCTCCTTAAAATTGTTTAAAAAATATTCCACGACAGCAAATGTCTATCTTTTATGGTTGACTCACAATAACACGTATAACTCCCGATAGCTTAGCAGTTCGGAGCTTTCTGATTATATTTGTCTACTTTTACGTTTATAGCACTCTCATTCATTCATTCATATTATAATAAATCTGTAGAAGGGTCAATCTGTACATTGAAAATATTGAAAGAATAAATAGCAGGGGGTGTTACTGGATCGATACCAAACCCAAATATGTGATTAATTTTTTTTGTCTGTCTGTCTGTATGTTCAGGCGTCACGTGAAAACTAACGGTTCGATTTCGATGAAACTTGGTATAATCATACCTTATTATCCTGGGCATAAAATAGGATACTTTTTATCCTGAAAAAATGCGTAGAAAAAAAATCTTTATTTTCAGTTTTATACTACAGAACGCGAGCTCAACAGCAGTAGCTCAATAGAGGGATTTCCTTAATTATTATGGGCCTCGCCGTATTTGGGTCCAATAGATATTTATAAGATGTCATTGTCAGAGTTACTCAAAATGGAGAAATAAAACTTCCACGCGAAGACCGACATCCGCGCGGACGGAGTCGCAGGCGGAAGCTAGTATAAAAATAAGTCGGGTTTTTTTTTTTTTTTTTACATTTAATGGGTCGACGTTTGGCCGCTATCTCACCTGATGGTAAGTGATGATACGGCCTACGGTGGAGCACGTCTGCCCATATTTTAGGTTTTCCTTCCTGACGCTATAACTCCAGAACATATGAACCGATTTCTAAGGTTTTGCATTCAATGGAAAGGTCTCGGGCTCCGTGAGGTTTATAGCAAAAGAAAAACGGGAAAACAGGTAACACGGGCGAAACAGAGTTCGCCAGGTTTGCTAGTCTATAATCTATAATATAAAAATAAGTCGGGTTTTCCTTCCTGACGCTATAACTCCAGAACGTACGAACCGATTTCCACGGTTTTGCATTCGTTGGAAAGGTTTTGGGCTCCGTGAGGTTTATAGCAAAGAAAATTCAGGAAAAATGACAAGAGAAAAACAGGGAAACTTATTAGTGGCGAAACGGAGTTCTCCGGGTTTGCTAATCTTTAATATAAAAAATATGAATCTTAGTATGTGTTGCTAAACGCGAATCTCGAGTGTAGAAAAAAAAAACAAAGCAAACCAAAGTGCGTGGGGTCCGCTAGTAATTCGACTGCACGATTGGTTGAGCAACAGATTGCCACGCAACGTGTAGCGGTTTCGATTCCCGTAGGTAACAACTCTTTGTGTATTCCACAAGTTGTGTGTAAAAGGCGTTCAATTTAAAAAAAGACTAGAAAAAGGATAAAATTTTACTTGGCAGCCATGATTTTTATTCGAAGGTCTGTACCTAATATTGGTTGCTGTTAGATTATATTTAAATTAATTAAACAATTCAAAAAGAAATCACTTACTTTCTGATACTTCTTCGCGTAAGCCAAATCCTGGAGTCTACCAGTAGCCCACAGCGCTAGATCAGCAAACCGCCTAATTTGCTCACTGGCTTCGGTAGCCTCATCGCAAGACATGTTCCTCCGACCTGGTCTAATGCCCAGGCTGTTCGAATCTGAGGAGTTAGGCTTCAGGGGGATGGTAGAGTTGTCGTAGTTTTGGAAATTTAGTACTGGAGGTTGAGATCCTGATGGTACACTGCTGTTGTTCGGAGGGTCGTAGGCTGGACTCCATGTTGAGTTCGTGGATGATGAGCTTTGCTGTTTGGGAGGAGGATTTTGATTAATTTTTAAGGTTGTGACAGTTTTTAAAGATAAAAGGTAAAGTTTACCTCGTCTTTTTCGTCAACTTGTTTGAGGAACACTGAATTTACAGTATCACGCCTTAATAATGAAATTAATCAAGTATTAAATTCTGTGGAATCAGCTTCATGTTCCTTGACCACAGAAGAGCTGTAATGTTGTAGGTTGTCTAGGAATGTTACGGACATGCGGCGCGGCTGTTGCAATGCCGTATTTGTAAAGAGTGTTCAAATTAGCTCAAAGAAAATAATGCACTTTTTGGCTTACCTACTGGGCCTGTTTCGCTCATTTTTCGTATATTGTCAACAAGATGATAACAAAAATGTGATTCAAATTTTATTTATTAGAAGTTTCCTCTACGGTATAAACTATAAATTTAAATTTAATACATCAACGTAAAAAGTACACTAAATTCAGTCCCAAAAAATCTCTCAGTGTTTCTTTGAATATCTTTTCTCAAACATATTAACGAAATGGCTAATAAACTTACCCTAGTACCGTTCCGTCGGTTACAACTCTCCAGCAACTCGTTGTAGTCCTCCAGAGACCTTCGAAGACCTTCCAAATAATAGCTGCCGTCGCGAACTACAGCGTGGACCTTGAAAATAATCAGACATCCTCAGATGACCAGACAATCAGAGGCCCCATCTAGTTATTTAAGAGATTGACGTGTAAAAGAGTTACATTGTAAGCTATTTGCATAAATAAATATCATTTATCATTTGACGTTATTAGAGACTCCTCATACATGAAGAACTCTTGACAGTCCACAAGTGAACTATGACTATGTCCTATTGTAATTTGACCCTCTAGTCCAGTTCGCTCATATTATAAGGTGTTCTAAAAGTATCTGCCACGGCTTTAATGGGAGGTAGTGTTGTGTTTGAACATTACAATAGTAAATATAAATTATTATTAATTATGAGTATTTTATTTTTCATACAAAAATCTACGTACGAGTTTGTTATGGAAGAGCTATCTCTTTCACTGTCTCTGTCAAAGCGACGCATCGTGCGTATTTATCTTATCTTAACTTCTTTATGTCCTCAAATTGACAAGCCTCTGGTGTTTCGGGTGTCCATGGGCAGTGGCAATTGCTTACTATCATGTGATTCGTCCGTTTACCGGTTTATAGCATAAAAAATGTGAATAGAAAATTAAGTACAATTTACACAGTTGGTGCGGTGGCTGGGCAACCAGCTGCTGCGGGTTTCGCTACGAAGATGTACGATGTATGTATGTCGCTACTAAGATATGAAGCTATGTGACCGTTTCCAATGATACTAAGCTATGTAGCTGTGCGAGTAAGATCTGCTATAAAGATACGCCGTGAGAATGAGGAATTGCGCAGTTCGAGTAAACGTGCTTAACTGGGTCCGTTTCTACTAGTGTTAAGCTATGTATATCACTAAATATGATTGGTGGAAGCCAAACGCATCAACAGGGGCCTAAGTCTGCTATTACAATTGTGTCAGAATGGTCGATCATTGTATAGTGCAAGAGGGAAGAAGCTATACAACCTACATAGCTGCGTCCCTCTTGCATTGCTCAATGATCGACCATTCTGACACAATTGTAATAGCAGACTAAGGCCCCAGCAACGTAGCATAGCACATCTCTGGTGGAAAAGCACCGTTATGTTTGGGACCACAGGGAAGAGGAGATAGGTTATTAAGGAGGCAAAGTCGTGGACAAAAGTTAGATTGTTTAATAACTGTCGACTGCCTTGTTGGTCGAGTGGTCGCAAATGCGACTACCGGGCAAGGGGTCTCGGGTTCGATTCCCAGGTCGGGTAAAGTATTGCTGGGCTTTTTTTGGTTTTTCGAAAATTTCTTAGTAGTAGCACGGAGTCTGGAATTGTGCCCGGTATATGGCAATAGGCTCACCCCCTATTACATGGGACTTATAACACAAATGGTGATGTGGCATTACGCGCCGTAATGTGCACCTCTGCCTACCCCTTCGGGGAGAAAAGGCGTGATGATAAAAGAACAACATTGTTTAATAAATTATAGTTCCTACTAGTTTCCATTCTACTTATCTTCGATCCGGTATGCACAGGAACTTTAGATTGATGTTATTAATAGATTTTATCGCAATAATTAGAAGCAAAATGAGCACTTAACTATACATTATTTAAACTCGTTAATCATTTTGTAAAATTATGGTTATTGTGTTTAAATATAATAAAATTTTTATATCGTGAATCCCTTGTTAATGGAGAAATCCATGAGTTGTATTTAATAGACCTCTTGCACCCACATACCTATATGAAGATCTAAAATATCTAATCGATATAAAATAAGCTAAATTTTACCAAATTTTTTTTGCATTATTTTAAAGTTAAAGAGCCATATTTCAGCACTGCAGGGCCGGCTCAACCGGCTTACTTTGCGTTGTCTTTCGGTGTATGAGTGAGGGTACCGGAGGCCCATTTACCCCCTTGTCAATCTTCGTAATTCCCGATTCCTCAAACCCTTACACGCAAAAACCGGCAACGTACTTGTAATGCCTCTAGCGTTGCGAGTGTTCATAGGCGGCAGAGATTGCTTACCATCAGGTAATCCACTGCTCGTTTACTTATGTAAGGGATAACAAATGTTACGAATTGGTATCTCTTGCAGAAGTTACGAAGACTACTTTACTTTACTTACGACTTTTTTTAAACAATATCAGTTTACCTATAATATGTATTAGATAGAAACACAGACTCGTCATTTGCAGTAGGTACTTCGCAGTAGTCTCGATAGTCAATCGAATTTGCAACGCATTAATTTTTATCATAGACTGGTAATTAATGCGTTGCAGATTCGATTCTCGCACGAAATAACTATGGCTAAACTAGTTGTGCGATTCATAAATTGTTGATCCTGCTCTACTTTTGATGTGATGTGGTATTTGTGTTTGTAAACAACGTTGGGCAACGTTTCTGTTTCATGTGTGAGCTCTAATATCACTACATAGTATAAAACAAAGTCGCTTTCTCTGTCCCTATGTCCCTTTGTACGCTTAAATGATAAATCTTTAAAACTACGCAACGGATTTTGATGCCGTTTTTTTCAATAGATAGAGTGATTCAAGAGGAAGGTTTATATGTGAAATACAAGCATAATATATCCCCATTGCACCCAAGCGAAGCTGGGGCGGGTCGCTAGTGTATAAATAAATACTTACTTTCTTCTCCATATAAGTGTGGTAGCCATATTCTTCAGCGTAATTCTCTTTGTCATAAGAATGGTGAACGTGCTCATAATCTTCAGCATGATGCTTGCTATTCCCTTCAATATTACTGTAAAACTTTTGATCCTCCCTCAGATAATCGTCATGGCTATCTTTCTTCAAATCCTTATGCTTCTCGTTTCTCTCAAACAATATCTTTCTAACTTCAGGCAAATCGATTGTCCAAGCCGTAATATGAGAAATCGATACAACGAAAATTACGAAATACACGAACGCAGTTTTTTCAAACGTCATCTTTTGCCGCCTTTTTTTGACACTTTGATTTTGACAGATACAAATATATTATTTTTATTTTGGAAAATTTAATTTAACATTGTAATTTTTAAACAAAAGATGTGTTTAGTAATTAATTTTAATAACAATGCGTGGTTTTTCACGAACGCTCGGTGAAGTACTGTGGGGCAACAATCGGATAGAGATTTTTTTCTTCAACACATATAATTGCAAGTTTCCCGCGGTATATAATGTTCGAGGTTGCATTGAGTAATACCTAGTGCATCAATAGTTAACTGCTTAATGATTCGGCTTTGTTTATTACATAAATTGTTAGGTTCTTAGGGAATTTTCGCGATACAATCAATTGAATGCTCGTACTTAGATATTGCCATTAAGTAAATACCTACGACTGCCTCGTTGGTCGAGTGGTCGCAAGTGCGACTGCGGGGTCTCGGGTTCGATTCCCGGATCAGGCAAAGTATTAATGGGCTTTTTTCGGTTTTTCGAAATTTTCTCAGTAGTAACATGAACTATGGAATTGCGCCCAGGTGGCAATAGGCTCACCACATGGGACTTATAACACAAATGGTGAAAAGTGGGTGTACATTGTGGGCGGCATTACATGCCGTAATGCGCACCTCTGCCCCTTGCGGGAATAAAAGGCGTGACGTTGCATACGTGATACTCCCTCTCGTCTCGCCCAAGGCGGGAGAAATCATTGGATAATTTCCCCCATCAAAAAGAGCCGGTTTGCTCAATTGAACTTGCGACCATTCGAACAAGGATTTTAGACTGTCAAAAATCGTAATTTAAGTACTTACTAACTACTTATTTAGGCTTCCGTTATTATTCATTTCCTAATTAGTTTTAAGTACTTAGTACTCTAGTACTTGTTTCCGATTTCATCAATGTTTCAAATTGTTAGTCTTCGTCAGTTTCGTCATGTCACGCCGCATTCAACAAAGGCGTAAGCAGAGACGCAATTCTGATTTCAGAAATTGGTTGGCTTTGGTATTACTGAGAATTTTTGGAAATACGCCCGAAACGGGCATTCAATAACTGCACGGTTGGTGCGGTGGTGGCTGGATCGATAGCGGATTCGCTTTCCACGGAACAACTCTTTGTGTGATCCACAAATTATTGTTCCGGGTCTGGGTGTCATGTGTATGTGAGCTTGTATGTTTGTAAACGCACCCACGACACAGGAGACAATCCTAATGAGGGGCACGGTTTAAAAAAGAAAATCAGACCGCCGTATTCAGAATCATTTAATGGTTACTTAACCCAGTCCTTAGCGATTGTTTTCGATACAAAATCGTTACTAAGGAATAGTTTAAGTAATCATCATATATCTTTGAGTGTGGCAGTAAAACTCCATACTTTGTAAAAATGAATGCTTTTCACATATTATTACGACCTTTTAATAGCTACTTCCCATGTTTCCGACATATTTAAAACTCGACCACGCTAAGTATAACTTAACAAAATCTACAGACTCAAGCGCCTGTTGTTTCAGTAACTTAACCTCGCTTCTAAACAAATTGTTTTCAATGCATAATTATTAAATAAGTACGTATCTACCATCACATATCTACCTGTAGATCTACGATACTGGTATAAATTAGCTGCCTATGTTTGTTTGTTTGTCTATACAAAGTGTGGGAGAGCCATGCTTCGGCAATGCTGAGCCGGCTCGACCGGAGTGATACCACGGCCTCACAGGAAACCGACGTGAAACAACGCTTGCGTTATGTGAGTGAGGTTACCGGAGGCCCAATTACCCCCTTCCCAATCCCCGATTCCCCATCAACCCTTAAATTCCTAACCCCCAAAAGGCCGGCAACGCACTTGTAACGCCTCTGGTGTTTCAAGTGTCCATGGGCGGCGGTGATTGTTTACCATCAGGTGATCCGTCTGCTCGTTTAACGGCTTATACCATAAAAAAGAAACGAATGCACGCGTGAAATCGCAGGGAAGTATTAGTTTACTATGTAATAGTTCAACGCACTTTAGTTCAGATTGCTAACTGAAACGGTCGAACGAACGGCGCGTGCGCACGGGCCAAGGTAAACGATTATATTGTTACACATAATTAACATAATACAACTTTGTTCATAAGACAATGTAGACAGAAACCACTACATAATGACACTTACGGCCTCTCTCGATGAATGTGGAAATAAATAGATTAATACGCACTTTTCAACACGTAAACCATATTAAGTCAATTTCGCATTTTTTGCTGATGTGCCAATATATTACTGGGTGAGCGATATAAGGAGCTTCAAAAGTATCTGCCACGGCTTTAATGGGAGGTAGTGTTGTGTTTGAAGATTACCATCCCTACATAGTATAAAACAAAGTCGCTTTCTCTGTCCCTTTGTACGCTTACATCTTTAAAACTACACAACGGATTTTGGTGCGGCTTTTTTTCCATAGATAGAGTGATTCAAGTGGAATGTTTATACAATGTGATAGGGGCGAGACTTATAACCCGTTAAGGCTGAATACTACATCTAATTTTAACGACAAAAGTCCAGGGTCGAAGGGGTCGAATCCCCTCCCCCTAAAAATTATGGCCATTTTAATATTTTTTTTACTTTTTTTGATATCAAAGGTTGTATGCGTCGTAGAAACAAAAAAAAGACGACAAACGGTAGCTAATAACCTTGGCTAACTAATTCATTACTTTTTTCATATGTTTGATAATGTTTTGGTGAGAAAAATAATAATTTGTGAATTATTCTTACCGAAAAAATCACTATTTTCCTATATTTTCAATTAGGGTTCAACCCCCATATTATTTTTTTGTCTTTAAAATTAGATGTAGTATTTAGCCCACGCCTATCAATTGTATGTATAATACACGCATAATATATCACCATTGCACCCATGCGGAGCTGGGGCGGGTCGCTAGTTTAACTATAAATGAACCATATTTCGTGTAGTGGTGCTTCGGCGGGTTCGAAACCTACCAACGGCAAGTACCAATGTGACTTTTTCCGAGTTATATATACTTTCTAAGATTATTTAGACACCACTGACAAACGGTGAAGGAAAACATCGTGAGGAAACCTGGGCTTATAA
Source organism: Spodoptera frugiperda (assembly GCF_023101765.2). NCBI lineage: Eukaryota > Metazoa > Arthropoda > Insecta > Lepidoptera > Noctuidae > Spodoptera > Spodoptera frugiperda. The sequence goes on along the minus strand of NC_064235.1, from coordinate 928,308 downwards.
TTTCTAATTATAAGTTTGAAATCACCAACTCGCATTGAGCAAACCTTCTCCGTGCGAGAAGAGGCTTTTGGTTAGCAGTGGCCACTTATAGGCTGTTGATGTGATGACGTGAATTGCTTAATAGGATAGGATAGGCGTTTGGCCACCATCTCGCCTGGTGGTGAGCGATGATGTGGCCGACGATGGAGCACGCCTACCTATGAGCAACCTATTCACTCGGGACTTGAAGACACCCACATTATAATTTGGAGGAAACACAGACTTTTCGTCACATAAAAGGGAATAAATAAATAAAACACCAACTTTGGTATTAATTAGTTATTATAATTAATAATATTTAATAGTTAATACTATAATAACTTAGTACTAAGCGTGAAGAGACCGCCCGCAGTTCTAGTTGTTTGGTAAACATTAAAATAATAATACATCATGTATTTATGTATAAAACTCTACGCCTCGGTACAACGTCTCGAGCATAGAACTTATATCAAGTAAATGCAACCATCGACCGAAATTAATAAACTTTTATAATCCAAAATTATTGTAATTACAATGATTTTTCACATTACTTGTTTAAAGTGTCTATTTCAGATATATTAAGGTAAGCGTCCTCAGGCCCGCATCGCACGCATCTAAAGGATCGCATCAAACGGATTACTTTATCACTCGGATTTTTGGCATCGGCATTCCGTATGACGTCATCAGTACGCATCACATGTAGGCATTGCCGATGATGCGGTCCGTACGATGCGGATCAGTGGACGCAGTTGTATGAGTTTCTATACAAGACAAACTACAATCCGTTGCGTGCGATGCGTACGATGCGGACTTGTACCTTAAAGAGAAAGTCTTTCTTGTTTAAATTAAAAGTTATTATGTATAACCGACATCAAAAATATCAGAATATATTGTTTATGCTTTCTTTTTTCGTACAAGAACGTGGGGCGGTCAAGAAATAGTGGTAAAGCGTGAGTGGTGTGTAGAGGTGACGTCATCAGCCCATGCGCGGGCGTCCCATGCCGCGGCCCGGGGCTCCCGCCGTCGGCATGTCTTGTCCTTTGACGTTCTTTATCGTCTCGTCGACTGATAGGATCTGCGGAAAGAAAGAAGAAATGTTATTGTACTGTCGTAAAGTTATTTAGTATACAGATGAACAAATAAAGATTGAGGGTGCTTTTTCCAGAGATGGGCTATGTAACTATGCTACGATGTAATTAAACTATGTTGACTATGTAAGGAAAGATGCGTGCTATGGATGGCTTCCCTACTATCGATACATCGCATACTCGAGCTGCGCATCTTCCTCGCACAGCTACATAGCTTAGTATCAGTGGAAACGGTCACATAGTTTCACAGCTTAGCTAGTTAGTTAGCTAGCTAGCTACATAGCACATCTGCAGTGGAAAAGCACCCTTGCACCCTTAATCATCAAGCGTGCTCAATGCGGGTTGGCGATTTCACAATGGGCATTGTTCATAATTTATAAAATATCGTAATTGAAAAACCATTTCGAGGAATAGACTTACTAATCATTATGGACTAATTAATAATTAAAAATATTTATTATTTATTGATATTTCGTTAAAATACGGTTGACCTTGCTTGTCCTTCAAATGACGTCATAATAGGACGTATAAATTAGTATCGTTGCCTCATGTTTCAAAAATTAAAAAGTTTTAAGTCAAGCCTACAACTGTCAAATATAAATGTCATGTCAGTTTGTTTCGGTTTTGTTTACAAAAAATACAAAGATTCAAATTCTAAGTTTCTTCTGCATAAAGTGAAAATGGAATACAGAAAGTGCTTTGTTCCAAGTTGCAGCAGTAATTGTAAAAATTGTCCAAACAAAATCTTCGTTCGCAATAGGGAAGACTTACAAGAGAAGTGGTGTCGAGAAGCTGGTGCGGAATATTACAAAGTTTATACTATATATTGTCGCGAAGATCATTTTAATGTAAGTACCACAGAAGTAATAGACTCCTATGATATTATCAGTCCCATTATTGTCCATATCATATGTTAAATTACGTTTTATCACATGTTTTATTGTTTATAGCTTATATTAAGGTTATTATTATTGACAGTTCTATTCAGACAGCTATTATTGACAGTTGTACTTTTTTAATGCAACCACACTATGGCACAGATACTATCGTTCTGAGCCTTATGATGACGTCACCCATATCAAAAATTTTAAAATCTTAAAAAAATATTTTTGACGTGGTTTCTGATCCTTTTATCAAAATATTCAAATTAGTTTCTTTAAATGGTCTATATTATCGAAAAATTCAATAAAAACACAAGGTAATTTTTTGAACAATGCCCATTAAAATTAGAAATTATAAGCCCAGGTTTCCTCACGATGTTTTCCTTCACCGTTTGTCAGTGGTGTCTAAATGAACACACAGACCGGCTCGGAGAGAAGAGCAATGTTTTATCACTTTGAAAACAGAGTGTTTAGTATAAGGTTCATTTTTTTATATGCATTGTTTTTGTCACTAAAAATGCTTGACGGCGCTTGGTGTGAAATAATAAAAGCGCATCCGCTATCAGGTCGTTTTCAGCCGGTATATGTGAACTAGTTGGCGACTCCAAGCGTATACGATCCAGTCAGTGCGAAAAGAAAAATGCGCGCCGATGCTTTGCAAGCCGGTCTGTGTGAACGGACTCTAAATCGAGTAAATCATTTAACCACTTGTCTGTCGGTATATAAGACACAATAGAAAACATTGTGTCTCGCGTAGATCTGCGTTCCGACAGACAACGGGTTGACATACCTGCGCCGCGGCCTCGCAGGCGGCGGTGATGGCGTTGACCTTGACGATGGCGGGCTCCCACACGCACGACGCGTAGTTGTCGCCGATGTCTTCCTTCTGGATGTCGATGCCGTACCAGATGTCGCCTGGGAACATACATACATATATATTACTTGTTATAGGATTTTGAGCTTTATTTACAAAGAAATAAAGTGGGGAGTTGATAAAATGTAGCCGCAATTTAATTTTTATAGGACTTGAGCTTTATTTACAAAGAAATTAAGTAGCGTATTATTAAAATATAGCCTCAATAAAATTTTGTTTTATTTATTTTATGTTGTTCGATTTTGAATTGTATTATAAAAAAATGAAGTAGAAATAAGCCTCATGTCTACTATCAAGATCCTCACAGTTCTATTCAGAAATTGGATCCGTGTGTTATAATCATTGGCTTGGGGAAATATCTTTGGTTTAATAAAATGGCAGGTTCATCTCGGTAAATGTCATAAAATCGATACATGTATCACCAGCAGTCTCTTCCCGTGGGTACTATATACCCGACACACATATCGTCACGCCTGTCTCTCATTGCCTGTCCATAACTATACGTTTGGCGCGGTGGTTGGGCAACCGTGTAGCGGGTTCGACTCCCGTACAAAGCAACTCTTTGTAGGAAATACAAAATGTAGTTTCTGGTCTGAGTGTTGAGTATGTAAAATTGTATATTTATTTGTAAACGCACCCACGACACAGGAGACAATCCTATTGCCGCGCAACGTTATTAAAAAAAATAAAACCATAAATAAACACTCACCATTATGATGTTTATTCCTCAGCTTGTTCAACAGGTTGGTGGCGTCGAAGCCGGCGTTGTCACACAGTTGTCGGGGTATAGCCTCGAAGGCCCGCGCGACAGCCGCGACCAGGAGTTGTTCCTTGCCGGCGACGCCCTTCGCGTACTCGCGGAGGTGCTTCGAGATCTCCATGTCGATGGCGCCGCCACCTATCGGGGGTGGAAGGTAAACATACATCATCATTATCAACAGCCTATTAATAACCAAAGACTTTTCTCGCAAGGAGAAGGTTTGAGCATTAATTAATAACATAAAAAGTCACTTATTTAGGTCATCAAAGTAGGTGTGAGAGTGACACCAACGTATTTTACGTAGTACAGTGAAACCTCGTTAAGTGAGACATCAAGGGACCTTCAAATTGGTATCACTTATAGAGGTATTCCACTAACCCAGTATCTCCGGTAACCAGGTATAAATAAACATTTGTCTCATTTACAGAGGGTTCCATTAATGGAGGTGAACATACGAGTTATTTCACATAAAGAGGTGTGATTCTTAAATAAAACAATGTGTTATGTGCACATTATAAATGAATAAGAATAAGTAAATCAACAAACAAAACGATGTTGTCTCAGTTACTGAGGTTTATGCATTAAAATTCACTTGCTGTCTCAGTTATAGAGGTAACTAAGATGATAAATCGAAAGAACGAATCCCAGATATAGAGGGTTGTTTGTCCCACTAATAGACCTCAGTATGAGTTCCATTTGTGGAGGTTTCTCACTTATCCAGGTCCCACTTAACCAAGTTTCACTGTATATAGGTAAGAAAACAAAAATTGATTCAGTACAGAGATAGTAGCTATTGTTATACTAAAATGTAAGCTTATAACTTGGCTGGATGTACATAGTCTAGGTATAAAAGGTGTTAGCCTCATGTCTACTATCAAGATCCTCACAGTTCTGTTCAGAAATTGGATCCGTGTGTTATAATCATTGGCTAATCATATCAATACATGTATCACATGCAAGTGAAGCTACCAGACGCCCATCGACAAAAATTAAGTGTGGGCTCGCCATGCTTCGGCACTGCTGGGCCGACCTGACCGGAGTAATACCACGGCCTCACAAGAAACCGACGTGAAACAACGCTTATATTGTGTGAGGGAGGTTACCAGAGACCCAATCACCCCCCTTCCCAATCATCCCAATCCCCGAATCCCCAACAACCCTAAAATTCCTAACCCCCAAAATGCACTTGTAACGCCTCTAGTGTTTCAAGTGTCCATGGGCAGCGGCGATTGCTTACCATCAGGTGATCCGTCTGCTCGTTTATATATCTGACGAAGGAGAAATCTACGTGGTGTTTTGAAAAAGTGTGACGTCATCATTGCTGACGTCACAGTTGTTGTTCTCACGATGGTCACCCATTTTGGGGCTTAGAAAAACTTCACGAGTACTGTAAACTTAGTTTATTCAACTCCCAGAGAGGTCCGTACTGTACGGCGATCGGAGTGCAACTGCCACGATTGCCTACAGTGCGGGCGTATTTATAGGACTCGGCGCACGAGCACGTGCTTACAAGTTTTAGGTTAAGTATTGAAATTACAATGATAACGTTAATTTTACATCGTGTTAAACTTAAAATAATCAACTGATGATTAATAAACTGATTTTTAGGACAATCAAGTGAATTAACCAAACTTATTCTACTTTCTCTGGATAATTGATGTGGTTGCGCCGACATATCTCATCTATACTATTATTAGTTAATAGTTTGTTTGATTGTTTGAACGCGCTAATCTCCGGTCCGATTTGAATAATTCTTTTTGTGTTGGATAGCGCATTTATCGAGGAAGGCTATAGGCTATAAAACATCACGCTATGACCAATAGGAACTGAGCAGAGCGGGTGAAACCGCGCGGAAGTAGCTAGTATCTGATAAAAAGTAATGTACTGACCGGCAACCACGGCATCATTCTTGATGGTACGCCGGACGATCATGATGGCGTCGTGCAGGGAGCGCTCCGTCTCCTCCAGGAACTGCTCGGCGCCGCCACGGAGCACTATCGTGCAGGTCTTCGCTGCCGGACAACCTGGAGACAGGAAGGTGGGATAATTATTTATTTTGTTACTTCTTGGATGATTAAAAACAAACCAATGTTAAAGATTACAGTACGAGTTTGAAAACGAAACGAGAGTGCGTTCGACGCTCTGATTGGTTGATTCATTCGCGCCGGCCAATCAGAGAGCCGAACGCGTTCTTGTTTCGTTTTCGTTAAACGTAAACTTATACTAAGGGTACCAGTTTGAAGAGATTTAAAAAAATCTATCTACAGCTATTTGGCAATAGGGTAGCTGACTAATTTTTATTTTAATTACCGTCTTGTAGATTATTTAAAAAAAAATAGACACGTATTTTTTTTCTTACGGAAACAAATACTTTCGAAGATAATTATATCGATTTGAAATATCGCGTGACGTCACTTCTAGGTACGTTTTATACGTAGAAATAACGTATTTGCTCCCACTCCTAAACTTTGATTCGTTTTATCTAAGCATTGTTATCTTATATGACAAAATAAAAAATACTTGTCTAATATTTTTTCATGACCTAACTGCCGGACTAAATAGATTTTTAATTTTCATACCCCATCATCATCCCTATTGAGTAAGGTATATCTACGAAGTATGTAAGGTAATTATTGGATAAAATCATAAATACCTACTTTCAAACTCTAATTACAAGTTATTAGACATCTTTAACGAGAAGACTTATTGTGGGAGCCCAATGTACTAAGGGCCTATGCACACCACGTTTTTTAAACGCGCCGTCGACGCGCGTTTTGGAAACGCACGTCGCCGGCGCGTTTTTCTCCTGCAGAGCAGTTTGTTGTCGTTTGTATCGATACAAACGCGCGTCTGTATCGCTACACACGCGCGTCGACGGCGCGTTTAAAAAACGTGGTATGCAAAGTCCCTAAGTAGTAAGAAATTAGAACAAGATCAAGTAGACTATCTTCACTACTATATCTATTTTCACTACTTTATGAATACATGGGTCTAAGTAATCTACCATAAGCTTGGCACATCTTACCAGTGGGCGCGACTTCTTTGTCGTAACCTGTGGCAGAGGAAAGGATTGAGGATAGGAAGGTGAAAGGGAATAAAATGCAGGTGTTCTGAATTGTATATATTTTGTTTTTATGGTATAAGCCGGTAAACGAGCAGACAGATCACTTAATGGTAAGCAATCGCCGCCGCCCATGGACACTTGAAACACCAGAAGCGTTACAAGTGCGTTGCCGGCCTTTTGGGGGTTAGGAATTTAAGGGTTGTTGAGGAATCGGGGATTGGAAAGATTGGGACGTACCCCTCCTATTTTTAAAGTTTGATGACATAAGTGTCACATTGCATTAGCTGGTTCTATTTACATAGTAGAAAACCCTAATATTTTTTAAATCTGTGTTCATTTACAATATGATATTTGTGTCTGGAGATAGAAAGTTGAGAAGTGAAAGGGCAGTGACAGAATGTTAATGTTTATAATAATAATAATGTAATTAACATTAATAACATTATTATTAAATTATGACATTATTGTATTAACATTGTTTATTAACATTATTATTGTTGTGCCATTGAAAAAGACATTTTATATAGAATAGAATCAGGGGATTGAGAAAATACATAGTTGTTTTGAGACATAGATAATCGCGTTCTTTTCTAGAATGCTCATGCAGGACGTCGCATTATTGTAGTATGTATACTGACCAGTGAAGATATTGTACCGCTCGCCGCCGACCTGTTTCTCAGTGAAGTGCGCGCAGTGTCCGAGTGCCTCGGGGGCGAGGTCCCTGACTGAAGACAGCACGGCGCCGCCGCACGCGCGCTGCGTGCGCTTCAGGTCCTCGTCCGGGACACGGCCCGCGCAGAACATGTCGCTGGAGAGAGAAGAGAGGGAAATTGAAGATAATTTTATTGTAACTTATCAGACATATTGTAAAAATCATATTTTTTAAAAAGAGTAACGATAGTGTTTCATTCTCGTTCTTCTCCATTCCAAGCAACACTTTAGAACGAGCGCCTAGCTTCACTGACAGACGGACTGACGGACAATTCAATTTAACGTTTCAAAAGTGACTCCATATTTCAAGCTAGTCGACGTTCAAAATTGCCTGCCTAGTCTATTTGAAAAAATAATTTTGACGTTGACTTCGATCTTTGTTACAAAAATATTATAGAGTTGAAATAATGATGACGGAGTATAACTCATTAATCATCACGCGCCTACTTTTCCTGTAGGTGTCGTAGACTGGACTAAAAACGGTTCACATTTATGAGAGAATGACAGTACTGCATTCTCACATATGCATAATCATAAGCCCAGTAGCTTGAAAATTACTGATAATTCTCATAATATGTAGGTGGTGCCAATCATAGTCATTTACAGACTGTCACAAAACAGCTACTAAATCATGCTCTATCAATTATCATTTATTTTTTGCTCTTGTATTATTTCTTATGGAATGTATCACCTAATAATAAGTGATTATCGCCGCCCACGGACACCCGCAACTCTAGAATGCGTTAGCGACCTCTTAAGATGTCCTTTTTTTATTATTTAAAAAAAACACATTGCCATATACTAGGATTGTCTCCTGTGTCGTGGGTGCGTTTACAAACATATAAGTTCACATACACATGACATGTGTATGTGAACACAGACCCGAAACAACAATTTGTGGATCACACAAAGTTTTGCTCCGTGCGAGATTCAGACCGCTATGTGTTGCCTTATACCGCAGTCAGTTGCCCAGCCACCGCGCCAACTGTGCAGTCTAATGACCCTTAATTTTTTCGATAAGATAATAATATCCAACCAGCCCTTTAAGAGTAGGATTATGATAAACCCCTCCTACCCAGAGGATTTATATCAGTGGACTATCAACCTCATCTTCTCTGCACAACTGACCGGTCAGCGAAGTACTGCGTGGCGACGTCTCCGATGGGCAGTTTGCTGAGCACGACGTTGGCCCCTCATTATAATATTAGTGTAGATATATGTATGGAACTGACCGGTCGGCGAAGTACTGCGTGGCGACGTCTCCGATGGGCAGTTTGCTGAGCACGACGTTGGCCCCTCATTATAATATTAGTGTAGATATATGTATGGAACTGACCGGTCGGCGAAGTACTGCGTGGCGACGTCTCCGATGGGCAGTTTGCTGAGCACGACGTTGGCCCCTCATTATAATATTAGTGTAGATATATGTATGGAACTGACCGGTCGGCGAAGTACTGCGTGGCGACGTCTCCGATGGGCAGTTTGCTGAGCACGACGTTGGCCCCTCATTATAATATTAGTGTAGATATATGTATGGAACTGACCGGTCGGCGAAGTACTGCGTGGCGACGTCTCCGATGGGCAGTTTGCTGAGCACGACGTTGGCCCCTCATTATAATATTAGTGTAGATATATGTATGGAACTGACCGGTCGGCGAAGTACTGCGTGGCGACGTCTCCGATGGGCAGTTTGCTGAGCACGACGTTGGCCCCTCATTATAATATTAGTGTAGATATATGTATGGAACTGACCGGTCGGCGAAGTACTGCGTGGCGACGTCTCCGATGGGCAGTTTGCTGAGCACGACGTTGGCCCCTCATTATAATATTAGTGTAGATATATGTATGGAACTGACCGGTCGGCGAAGTACTGCGTGGCGACGTCTCCGATGGGCAGTTTGCTGAGCACGACGTTGGCCCCGCTGGCGTGCAGCGCCGCCAACTTCTCGTACAGGATCTGCCACTCCGCGTCCACCACCTTCTGGTACTCCTTCACGTTGTCCACTCGCACCTGAGGGGGGGGGGATGATGATGATGATGATTATTTTTGTTAAAGGTATAACTAACAGTCCAAGTCAAAATTCTTAGTAAAAATCAAATTCACTAATTTCAATTAGTCCAGGAAGTCACATTTGAACATCAAATAAAATATTTTAAGAGTCTGCTGTTGGTCAGTCCACTAGTTGCTCTATTTGGTTCTTTCGTTCCAAAGTGTAGATTCCTATGGAGAAGAATGAGCAAGTTCACAAACTCACAAAATCTAAAAAACCTGATATCAAACCATAATCTACGGATCATTTTAGACAGAAATTCAATAAAACTATCATACTCAATCCAAAGATTTACAGCTTTAAAACTATAATATAATATTTCAACTACCACAGGTCTAGTGGAAAATGCAACTAGCAAGTAGGGCACTATCGGCACTTGCGGATTTCAAACATTAACTACTATACCCTTAGTACGAGTTTGCTTTACGCACTGATTAACCGGCACTAATGAACCAACCAATTAGGAGTGTCGAGCGCGGTCTGGTTTCAAAGCAAACTCATTATAAGGGTATCTTCTTTAACACATTGAACGCCGTGGTGGTCACCGGTGACCGACGTTAGCGGAGGATTTGCCTTCAACAGTTTTCTATTGGCAGTCAAAGACTTCACACAATAAAAAAATATAATTTGTAAAGTTATACTCACTTCAGCGTTGTCCCTCTCAGCCTGCAACTCGAGCGTGATGTTCAGCAGGGCGATCTTGCAGTTGTCGTACGATTTGGGCTGCATCTCAAACCCAGCATAGGAGAATGTCTTCTTGAAGGCTACTCCAGACACGAGGAAGGAGTCTTCCAGAGCACCGCCTGATACTTTCTTGATACCTGATGGAAATACACATTTATTAGTTTAATGCATGCAATAGGCTCACCCCCTATTACATGGGACTTTATAACACAAATGGTCAAAAAGTGGATGTACATTATATAGCGGCATTACGTGTCGTAATGTGCACCTCTGTTGTCGTATGTTAAGCCTCATGTCTACTATCAAGATCCTCACAGTTCTGTTCAGAAATTGGATCCGTGTGTTATAATCATTGGCTAATGATATCAAGACATGTATTATATGCTAGTGGAATTACCAGACGACCATCGCCAAAAATCTCGTTTCTCGTTCGTCAAGCGACCGGAGTGATACCACGGCCTCACATAAAACCGACGTGAAACAACGCTTGCGTTGTGTGAATGAGATTACCGAAGACCCAATTAACCCCTTCCCAATCTTCCCAATCCCCGATTCCCCAACAACCCTTAAATTCCTAACCCCCAAAAGGCTGACAACGCACTTGTAACGCCTCTGGTGTTTCGGGCGGCGGCGATTGCTTACCATCAGGCGATCCATCTACTCTACATCACATAAACTTACCGATCATATCCAGCGGTAATAGAGGCGCGTCCAGGGACAGTACAGCGTCCACCACCATCTTGGAGAAGTGGCCCTTCTGCTGGTGGATCAGCTTCGAGGACATCGCTGTCGCGGCGCATTTCGTTAGCAGTTCTCTGTACATAAGAATTTATTTATACATATATATATATATACTAACTAGCAAACCCGGCGAACACCTTTTCGCCACCTGACTTTCCCTGTTTTCCTGCTTTTCTCTTGAAATATTCCTGAATTTTCTTTGCTATAAACCTCACGGAGCCCGAGACCTTTCCAACGAATGCAAAACCGTGGAAATCGGTTCGTGCGTTCTGGAGTTATAGCGTCAGGAAAAAAAATCCGACTTATTTTTATAATAATGATGACTAATATATAAAATTGAAGAGTTTGTTTGGTTGTTTAAACGTGCTATTTTCCGAAACAACTGGTTCGCGTGTGGGTTTGCCGTGCTTCGGCACTGCTGTGAGTGATACCACGGCCGAACATGAAACCGACGTCAAACAACGCCCGCGTTGTGTAAGAGAGACCCTTCCCAATCCCCGATTCCCCAAATTTTAAATTACTTTATCTAGGATTTAATGCAAGCCTCATGTCTACTATCAAGATCCTCACAGTTCTATTCAGAAATTGGATCCGTGTGTTATAATCATTGGCTTGTGAAAAACATTTAAAAATACAATCCAAACAATGAATTTTCGAAAATACAATGCCCGATAGTCGACCCACGACCTCTTACTGCTCATCATCATCATCATCAACAGCCTCAAAGTGACCATTGCTGACCAAGGTCGGGTATACTGCACCCACATCAAGAATGACGGTGGTAAAATACATTCTACTCTACCATCTTACCTACTACGGGTATGTGACACCCACAATCAAGAAGTCACATATATAAATGAATTAATAAACCTCACCTCTGTTCTTCAACGGACTTGTTGTCAATCTTCACAGCTAACTCCTTGACTCTGTCGACTGCTAGCTTGGCTGCCACGCGGATAGAACGCACGATGATACGGGGGTGGACTCCTGTGTGCAAGATATAGTATATTATGTTAGTAAAAATGTTTTATATGTGTTTCTCAGAGTAAAATATGTGATGGAAACATCATTTAGTGTTAAGTTTGTCCTCAAAAGAGAATCAGAAATTGGATCCGTTTGTTATAATCATTTGAAAAAGGTTTTTTTTGTAAGTTGTAATTGGAAAATCATCCAATGAATTCTCTAGCCCTGAGTCGGGCGAGAGAGTGTCAGACTCTTGGAGTGCTTTTCCACCAGTGATGTGCTATGTACGAAGATGTATTAGCTAAGCTGTGAAACTATGTGATCGTTTCCACTGATACTAAGCTATGTAGTTGTGCGAGGAAGACGCGTAGCTCGAGTATGCGATGTATCGATAGTAGGTAAGCCATCCATAGCACGCATCTTTCCATATAAAAAACATAGCTGAATCCGTTTCCACCAGTGCTAAGCCATAATTATGTACCTATTAATATGATCGGTGGAAGCTAAACGCAACCTCGTTGCGTGTGTCCATGGGCGGCGGCGATTGCTTACCATCAGGTGATCCGTCTGCTCGTTTACCGGCTTATACCATAAAAAAGTGTGTTTTACATACCTTCCTCAACGAAAGGCTTCAGTCTTTTCAGGAGCTCACCGGCCAGGATCACCACAGATGTTGTTCCGTCACCCACCTTGGGAATAGATGTTACAATTTTAATTACATACAAAGTAAAGAAAACATATTGCTAAGGACTGGGTTAAGTAACCATTAAATGACTGAGTATGGCGGTTGGAATCTTTTAATTAAAATAAATAGCATTAGCCTCATGTCTACTATCAAGATCCTCACAGTTCTATTCAGAAATTGGATCCGTGTGTTATAATCATTGGCTAATGAAGTTACAGAGTGCGAAACTTGTCGCGGGATCGATTCCCGCACGGAACAAACTCTTTGTGTGATCCGAAAACTTTTTGGCGTTACTAGTTCAGGTAGAGTACTCTAATTCAACGAAAAACAAACTTTCGTCCGAAACTTCGCAGATTGCATACTATATACAATTCCATTTATTGTGAACTTTCGTGAACAAAAATTAACGAATGAAATGAAGATAAATAAATAGGTTTTGATTTTAAATTAAAAATAAAATGTAATTTTAAGTGATTTTATTAGTAAATCAATAAAATTTACGGGCGAAAATTAAACGAAGCTTCGCATTCGAGAACCGGAGTAGGCCCCCAGTTCTGGATCAAGCGTTGGCTAGCGTTTTTTGTGATTAGTTGTATAATATCTGTTTGTTTCCCTAATAAAATAAACGTTTTCTCAACTCACCTCAGCATCCTGTGACTTAGCAATATCCACCAGGGTCTTGGCAGCAGGATGGACGATGTCCAGCAGCTTCATGATCGTGGCTCCATCGTTGGAGATCACAGCTTTACCGTTGTGGTCCACGATCAGCTTGTCCATGCCACGAGGACCGAGGGTTGTGCGGACCTGAAAGAGGTTGCATAGCGTTTTTATCTTACACATCTTACAGGCTATTATATAAAGCTTAAGAGTTTGTTTGTCTGTTTGAACCTGCTAATATCTGGAAGTACTGGTCTGATTTGAAAAAGATATTTTTTGTGTTGGATAGTCCATTTATCGAGGAAAGTTATAGGCTATAAAACATCACGCTACGATCAATAGGAGCCGAGCAGAGCAGATGAAACCGCACCCAAGTCTTGAAAAATTTACTTTTAAGTTTTTTAAATATTATACCTAACTTCATGCCCCCATGGGAGACTGGTGTGAAGTTATGTATGCATGTTAAAAGTGCCTTTATAGGGATTAAATTGAATAAAAATTTTGACACACATATTGTCACAACTTTTATTTACGAGAGTATGCGAAGATGCAGATTATGGCACATAATGCTGCTATACAATATACACCCACTTTTTGAATTATAGGTCTCATGTAATAGGGAGAGAGAATTTTTAGATAAAATAAATATTTTTTCTTCGGTGATGATTATAGCAAGCCTCATGTCTACTATCAAGATCCTCACAGTTCTATTCAGAAATTGGATCCGTGTGTTATAATCATTGGCTTGGGGAAAACATACCACAAAACAAATCCTGCATGTCTCTTGAATCAGTTTAAAAACTAAAATACACTGAGATGTCTAACACTGTTAACTAAAAATCACAGTATGCACACATAACTACATTAATGTAGAAAAGCTCCACTAGTTTCCGAGTCACAGTCACACGCGACGTCACACAGCCTGCGGGCGCGTCTGAACACGCTGCTCAAGATAAACTGTCCCTCTGTGACTCAATAAAACTTAATAGTAGTTTGGAGGCATTATTACATATGTGAGTACAGCATCTACGACCAGTTGGCAGGCATTGATGTTGGAGATGAGCTGCGGCTTGCCCTGGGACTGGTCCGTCCCCTCCTTCAGTACGAGGATCTGTGGTTGCTGCAACATAAATATTATTCATTGTAAGTTTCATTAAGTGTTTAATATAGGGTTTATTGCTAAATGGTGGATGTCCGCTGATGTTGTATGCACGCCTGTCATTTCCTGTGGATATGGAAAATTAATAGCAAAAAAAGACATTATAGTTCATTATCAGAGCAGATATTATAACAATATGTCGCCTATGGACTCCTCTGTATTTTAATGTAATATTAGATATAAAGAATTGGGACTGGTCTGTACCCTCCTTCAGTACGAGGATCTGCTGGTTGCATTGTAACAAAACGAAATGAGAGCATGTTTGCATACTAGGATATTATTTACTACTAGCTGAATCGGCAAACTTCGTACCGCTTCAAACATTTTGTTCCCACCATTTAAACTTTCAAAATGAAATGATTACATTTTTCTGTAAATAGGCTGCAAAAAATAATCTAGATGAGGTTTTTTACCCTGGATTTCTAATAAATTACGACTAAAATTGGTCAAATGTGTAGGTGACTACCTACTCAGGACCGTGAGAGATAGTGGGCGGTATGTGGCTAATTGCATTATGTTTGAATGCAATATCTAATTGGGAGAATATGAACAGCATGACTGCATGGATTAAAAGATTCTGTGATTTGCTGTATCTTAGTTTACTAAAAAAAATCTGGTTGATTATGTCTATACTCCAAAAAATGACTGTGAATGTTTTTGGAGTGCTCAAATTAAATTCATACTTAAATTACCTATACTAAAAAGATAGTTTTACTGTTATTGAAAATAGAGTAGTGCATGTAACAATGACTGGGAATTTTCAGGTTAATTTTGGTGACTAATGTACTTATTTTTTTTAAGGTTGGAATATGATCCAATGACTTCTCCTGCCTTAGGCGAGGTGAGAAGGAGTGTCAGTACTCTTGCTGACTAAAAACCACCCCATTCCTACTCCTTTAAAACGACCAACTGACTGCACCCTCCGGTAGTGACTAATGTAACCTATGATTTTAATAATAGACAAAGATATGAGTTTTTCTCTCAATTAATTCACATTACAGAACTAGAAGCTATTCAGATACGTAAGACAATAAGCTCTGTTAATGAGAAAAGTTAATATTTTAAGCTACAAAAAATAAAAAGTTCAAAAATATCATAGAAACAAAGACTACATTTATATTTTTGCTCTCCTAAGGTTATTTATATGTGTATCTACTTATTTAATTAACGAAAAAGGTTATAAGTAAACTTTTTATAAGTTTTATCTCAAGTCACATGAACAGTTGTTGTCTAAAATCATTCCGCATAGACAATGAATGACAATTGAACATCATATTTACGCCGGAACGACAAAACTCGAGCTATTTATCAATGAAATACATAATTACGATATTTTTTACTCTATTCAGAATGATCAGGACACTCTTTCATACCCATATCAGCCGTATTTATCGAGAAATTGCAATAAAATCCACCAGAAGTTCAAAAATTTTGGAAAGATAACCCTCGAGATTTCAAACCACTTTTTCACAGTAAAATACACAGAAAACACACAAAATATATATGCAGTCGTATAATTTATATCACACTGTTTAATAAATCGGTAATTAAAACACGAAATGATAAAGGATTATATTAATAAAATTAAATTGAATTACCATTTTGAAAAAGATTTTCCACAAACAAAAATTGAATGACTTTGACAGCTGATTCTTAGAGTTGTCACACTTTACTGAATATAGATTCCCCTCAAACAGGCAAAATAAAAACCAGAATATACAAAAATAAAGTAAGTTTAACAACTATTTATAGAGTTATTTTGAATCTTTTGAATACCGGTCGTCTAATTTATAAATAATTTACCATATGAAATACTGAATAACAACGAGGTTTACAAATTAGTGGAAATATTTTATCCTCTTCTGGGGATTACAAGTTTAGATGTAGTAACTAAACGTTATTCTGATTGGCTGTTGGAGAGAAATGGAACGGTTTCCTTAGAGATGTGCGTTTATTAGAATATCGATTTGTATAATTATAGAATATTAAAAATAATTGATTGGTATGTGACAACTTACATCAATTTTAATGTGCCGCTCGAAGCTTTTAGTTACTCAAATGATCAAATGTACTATATTCGAATGTTTGATTAACTTGCAAGGTACAAGTTTATTTGAAAGTACAGTCAATATTTTCTATAAACTTAGTTACTGTTTGAATAAATTTAAAAAGGGATATATCATGAACATGTTTTAAAAAACTTAAATATACTATTACATAAAAAAATAGTTTTTAAATTTCTGTGTAAGTCTATGTTAAGTACATTATTTTTGTAATTTCTTTCATTTTGTGAGGATTCATTACTAAGATTTTCTTTGAGAAATTATTTACGTCCTAACATTCCAATGGTAATAATGGTAAGAATGATTAAAATAGAAAATGTGACGACTATAATCGATTCTACAACTAATATATCTCTATCGAACAATCGAATGATTACTTGGACATCACTAAAACGAAACGTCAAATTCAGTTTGATAAAACTTCGGCGACGCATGTGACGTAAAGAATTTATTTTAAAAAGAAATTCATAAAAATACTGCTGAATTACTTTCGGTTTTCCAATAAAATACCGACAATGAGCCGGCAAGTGGATATAAAGGCGTTAGTGTCCCATATAGTGCGTGGAGATGGATCAGATAGATGCCGAATTTGTATGGGAGACACGAGTGAGGGCCAAGTTCATTTAGAAGACACTGTGATGATGGATGGAGACAAGCCTGTGACGCTTGCTGAGCTGCTGGAAGTAATTACAGGAGTACAGGTACATTATAAACATGATTATTTTGCATAATATCAAGTCTAACATCGAACGATTTGTTTATTTTCTGTGCAAAACGGAACGGCGTCTTCCCGCCGTGTTGATTACAAGATGGCGCCGAATGGCTGTAGCGATTTACTATAAAAATATTTTTTATATATTTTGTCATCTCTTTTGATGTTATTACTTGATTATTTATTAGAAATAAGTCAGTTAGTTACGTATAATATAAATTTACGTTGAAATATAGAAATATTGAAGTAGAATATTTGAAAAATTCGTTTCTCGTTGTGTTGTACCGTTTACGAGGTTAGTTAGGTTATGACGTCATATAAATAAGAATCTGACATGACTTATAAATTCGATGTACAATCAACTTACCTACTTATTAAATCCTTTAATTTATAATGTTCACTTATGAAGAACGGTAAACCATATTTATATACGAAAATAAACGAAAATATATTTAAAACGAAAAATTTTTTTCCTATCGTTAGCTATCTTTGTAAAACAAACTTGTACCAAAATCAAATTTTGGATACTTATTACTAAAGCATAGTCAGTATTTACATAACAAACTTATATAAAGATTAACACAGTCACATTATATTGATATTATTGATATATATAGCATATATTATAGTAACGCCATCTTCTGAAATACTCACTGCTGTACACAGGTTTCTGTAGCCCTCATTACAGAATTAAAATTAGAGTATATCCCAATTGGCCAGACTAAAAAGTTGGCTTTATATTACAGACTACCTATCTGTGTCCAATTTTATACAGAAACAAAAACAACATTTTATAGAACATTTAGGCCTTAATTAGACACTTTTGAAATATCTTAGTTGTTTGTTGGTCTGTCTGTCAGTAAAGCTAGGTACTTGTTCCAAAATGTAGTTTCAAATGATGAAGAATGAGGAGGAAACTCCATCGGTACTCTTTCCAGTCACTAGCTTTAATGAGGAACATTCAAGATTCATGAACAATTCAAACTTTTGCAATTATAATTTTATAGGGTTCCTTAATTATAATTTTTAACCTACTTCAAAATAGAAGGAGTATTTCTGTTTGAGCTGTATGAATGTATATTTTTGCGTGATTATTTCACGATGAGGTTGAAGTTGGTTTTTGAAATGTAGTTTACCGAAAATTATTATAAGGTAATAGTGTAATGGCCATTACACTTATTAATGGTTTCTACAATGGCAATCTAAGGATAGAATTTTCATAATTATATGGTAATAGCAGACCTTACAAACTTCGCGGTCTTGGAAATTTTTCTTAATATTCTTATTAATATTTCTTACATAAGGACCTTTTCCTAGCTATAACAATTGTGACTATGAAATTGGTTCAGCCGTTTTTGAGATATGCGCTTAGCAACATATTTATCAAACATAAAAATATAATAGATTACATTTATACATATAGTTTTACTTGTATATGAGGAAAATATTTGAAATATAATGCTATTTATAAAACATGTTGCCATCCCAATTGTTATTCTTCATTTAAGTTATGCATGTTAGTCAAGTCTTTAACAAAATTATTGTTGCATGGTGGTAAAATAAAACATAAATACTGTGTAGTAGGACGAATAATGGGAGATTAATTCAAGAATACTGTTACAAAAACACAGAAATGTTTTCATTATTAAAGAATTTAACTTTTATTATAACTTTCGTGAGACATACTAAACTAAATTATTTATTATGTTATCGGCTTAGTCACATAATGTTTTGACAAGGAACTCGACTAGTTTCAAGCCATGCTAGAGACTCATATGCATAAGCAGCAATCCGTGGCACATAGCAGCGTGAAATTAGCGATTCTCGCAGTGTGAAACTATCGAGTTCCTCATCAAACAGTTACGCTCTGTTCGGCTCCTATTGGTGAGTAAGTCGATAACATAATAATTAAGATTATAACTCTCTAGTTAACAATTATTTAAATTCCATCCTTCACTTAGTTCTACGCATTAAAATTATCACATATATTATAACCGAATATGACTACACACTTAAGGATCTTACACCAATAATGACTAATTAACACATTGGTCACTGGTAACCGTCGGTTAGTGGAGGACTTGCCTTCAATAGTTATCTTTCTGCAGTTAATGCTTTAAAGAAGAACATAAAAATTAATTGGCCGCTTGACTAGAACCCTGGTTGCAGGTGCGGCTGGACGATGACCTGCCCGTAGGCCTGTGCTCCGTATGCTCAGTGTCCGCACTGCAGGCTGCAGACTTCAGGACTCAATGCCGCAGGTCGGCCTTACAGTGGGAGACCACACTGGAACTCCTCGACAGCATACATAGCCAGGCCAAAGCCAGTTCTGATGGGAAAATCGTTGCTATAGTAACAGAAAACAGTATTTCTTTCAAAGATTTAGAACGGAATGAACCGCAAGAAGTACAAGTAAAACAAAAAGTTAAAAGCTCCAATATGAAGGGTTTAAAATGTCAGTGTCCGTGTTGTGGCAAGCGGTTCCTGTATGCCCAACTTTTGCATCAACATCTGAAGGAGTCTTCGGACAACCAACGAGCTTGCCACATTTGTGCCGGGATCATGACAAGAGAACAATTGCTTGCACATTACGTAGATGTACATATGATAATTCCGTATAGTTGCAAGAAGTGTCCGGCTATGTTCCATAATGTTTCTCAGTATAAACTCCACCTCTCGCAAGCCCATGCGCCTGGGGCCTGTACTTGTGGCGAATGCGGACGGAGTTTCCAAAGCGAGCATGCATACTACGCTCATCTTACTGTTCATGCCCCAAAAACGTGTCCAGGATGCGATGAATTATTCCGAAACCTGAAATGCTACCACTATCACGTAAAACGATGCTGTAACCTAGATAAAACCCGCTTGGATACACATAAAACTAAGAATAAAGTCACTATTCCCGTCAAAAATAAGAATAAAAACATCAGGGTTGGGTTGCGAGGTAGCGCCGACACGGAGTGTATCTGTGATTACTGTAAAAAGAAGTTTGCGGGCAAGAAGTTCGTTACAGCTCATATACAGATAGTCCATATGAAAACTACGCATCGTCCTTGCGTTTACTGTGGGAAGTTACTAGCCGCGGCACACATGTCGACTCATCTGAAGAAACACGAATCAAATGAGTCGTTCAAATGTGGGCATTGTGGCATCGTGTTAAAGACCAAACTCGGTTATATCCAACACGTACGTTTGCACACAGGCGAAAGACCTTATACATGCAAATTTTGTGGGGAATCCTTCTCAGCTTCTTCAAGAAGATCAGAACATATAAGAAAATGTCATAGAGAGACCGAAATTGTATTAAAACATGCCTGTTCCTATTGTCCTGCGCGGTTCAGATTGCCTTATCGCTTGAAAAAGCACGTTTCGTCAGTCCACGGTGATGGAAAGGAACAGGTGATGCCATTTGAGTGTAGTGAATGCCATGAGAACTTCAGCAGCTGTCGAGGGTTACTCCATCATAGTAGGAAGCACCAGGAAGTTGATACTGCTCCCAGGGTCCCGAGAGCAAGAGTTAAGGTTGATTAGAGAGAAGAATGGAGAGTAATTGGAGATAGGAGATATGATAAAGGTATAGGTGATTAAAATTGTTAGTAGGTATGACGCTTTAAATGTTAATGGTTTTATAAACTGAGTCTTATAAAGAATCGCTTAATTGGTACCGGTTATAGACTTTGGATTACTATACAATAGAGCAGTGGTCCGCGGAACGTAAAATATGGTCCGCGAAATAAGAAAAATTTGAAGACATGAGCAAATAAAAATTCCATGGTTAAAGATTTATATAGGTTGACTTGTAATATCGATGTATTCCTCCCGAGAGGTGATAATACAACTAATTTCCTACAAAATTAGACCTGGGGTACCTGGTCCAAAAATTACTAGTTTCTGAGATATTCAACATGTTTGGTTCGAATACAACACTAACAAACACCTTATGTACAGGGGCTTACGGTTACGGGATTTCTACTTTAACAATAATATGTATCGTAACATTAAATTATATGTATGTTAATATGTTCCCTCATAACAACATATGCCCATTCTGAGTATCGCTAGGGTGCTTTTTCACCAGATATGTGCTATGCTATGTTGCTGTGTACACCATGTTCATTGGTACACATAGCTTAGCACTGGTGGAAACGGACTCAGCCAAGTTATATTTTATATGGAAGGATGCGTGCTATGGATAGTTTCCTATTATCGATAGATCGTATACTCGGACTGCGCGTCTTCCTCGCACAACTACATAGCTTAGTATCAGTGGAAACGGACACATACCACCCTAAACCATTTACAAATTGTTGACACATCCACAGAAATTTGCGTTCGAAATTAGATACAAAAATATAATTAACCAATATCATACTATAAAATATCTTCTCTAAAATAATATTGAATTCGGCTCTACTCCTCAACTGACCTCTTAACCGACTGCCATAAAAAAGATTGTAGACCAAAAACTCATTGTTTTAGGTCGAGAACACATCACCGCTGCCTAACAGAATCTGCGGCCGATGCAATCAAGAACTAAAATTGATTCTACCATTCGTTAGACTATGCAAGGAATCAGCCAAACGCTGGAATGACATCACAGACTTCTTAGTCACTTTAAAACCAACGAAAAAAGCCAAAAATATCTATGTACAAGTCGGCAGTGATATTAAAAAGTATACAGATACGTCTAGGTGCCATGGAGATAAGATTAGGACGCGTAAGGAAGCTCTAAGAGCCTTCAAAATGCGACTAAGAAGAGAAATGATATATAAACACCGTGCCTTACACATCCCTACTTCTGAAAACTTTGATGAAGTAAAATCAAATAAAACAAGAACAAAAATGACGTGTAACCAATGCGGTGTCTCATTCTACAACTACTTTAAATTCAATAAACATATAAGCAATTTGCGGCAGAAAATATGTAGGCATTGCTCTCGGATAGTCGATTTTGAGTCCTATGTGGACCATTGTAAAGCTCATAATGTTAATGTATTCGCTTGCGAGATTTGTTTGGAGAGTTTTCAAAAGGAATCAGCGTTTTTGGCGCATAGAGAAAAGCATAAAAGAGGTCAGCAGGAGTGTTTGGATTGTCACGAAACCTTCGCTACTTCTGGGCACTTAAATCAGCATATGAATAAACATAAAGCTGCTTTGTGTGGATGTGGTAAAGTACTCCCGAATAAAATATGCTTTAATGCCCATAAAAAGATATGTACCCAACATAAAACTGTCAAACAAAAGTACATTTGTGACTATTGTAAAGCTCAGTATACACAGAAAAATTGCCTTAAAATGCATATAAAGCTAAGACACACTGTTGGATGGATTTTCCAATGTGATAAATGTGGGAAGAAGTTCTCTAGTCGCGCCCATTTGGAGGAACATGATAATACTCATTATAAAATTGTAGATAGGTACGTTTGTTATTGCGGCGCCAAATATAGCACGCGCAGAGGGTACGAGAGACACATTGTCAAGCATGTTAATGGGGAAATATAGAATAGGAATGGAAAAAGCAATGTTAAAGTTGATGGCAGAAAAACTAGTTTTGACTGAACCTGAAATGGGAATCGGTAGTTATTTTTTTGTATGTAATCAGTACTTAGCCAAAATAATTACAAGTAATATGACGTTATAAATACTTTGTTTATCATTGACGCAATCAATTTTGACTTCTATTGCTGTAGCAATAAGTTAATAATTAATCTAAGTACTTAGTTGTTTTTTAGAAGGAAGCTCAAAACCGCTTTACGGAATAAATAGACTTAATATGACGTGAAGTAAGTTTAATATTCTTCAGAAACAGAACTTATGACTAAAAATGTGTATAATACAAAATCTTTGTCTTCTGTCTTTAAAATCAAAATTATAATTTTTAAACTAGTTTCAGTGACATCAGTACTATCTCTTTGTATATTGAATCATCAGTTTCATACTAAAATCATAAAACCGTCCAATATTTGACCAATACACCAATAAACCAAAGACTGGCCACGTTGCCTACCTAAGACAAGAGGAGCGGACTGATTGAAAACGTCGTTTCAGATGGAGTTGGACCCAGCGCTCCCCTGCGGCTTATGCAGGACCTGTTCCGACGACACCCTTGCAGCCATTACCTTCAAGAATCTCTGCGCTCAGTCCGCTCACCACTGGACTGAAGGGTCCACCTACCTCACCCAGGTCTACCCACCCACCGAAGAAGATAAGGCATACTTCATATTCTATAATGAGGATAAGACCATCGTAAAAGACCAGATAGACCGAGTCCCCACCACAAAAGACGCGGCTGATAGGTTAAATTTGAAATATACTATTCCTGAACCTGAAAAAGTTCGTAAACCAAGGCAGCAATATAGTTCTAAGAAGGCTTGTAAATGTCCCGATTGTGGGAAGAAGTTCTCTACCCCCGAGTATTTGAATTATCATTTGAGGAATACGTTGAAACGGGCGTGTAGGGAGTGCAGACTCATCGTCCCTAAGAAGAAATTGGCTAAGCATTTGGCGTCGCAACATGGTATAAATTTACACGAGTGTAATGCCTGTTTCAAGCTGTTTGTGGACGAGGATCTGATGAAAAAGCATGTGGAGGTAGACCATAGAAAGTTGGCGTTTTCCTGCCATCATTGTGGGAACAGCTACGTTAGTGAACGGGCTCTAAGAGCTCATGCTCATGCCCATTCACTCTTCCACTGCGCTTTCTGCAACAGAAGCTATGAAAACATCAAATGCTACAAATACCATAGAAATACATGCGAGTTCCTCGATCGGCCTTCAGTGCAGTTTAAAAACTTTACGTGTGACCATTGTGGCGTTACTTATAACCGAAAACCGTCGTTACGGATACATATAATACAAAAACACCTAAACGTTTTGCCCTACGTATGCCAAACGTGTGGGAAGAGGACTTCAACGCTTGCTCACTTACGGTCTCACGAAAAGACTCATGTGCCTGAAAGAAGGGTCTTTCAATGCGGTTGTGGAGCTCAATTGCGCACGGAATTAGGATTCCAGTTACACCTAAGGATTCATACCGGAGAAAGACCCTATAAGTGCGAGCATTGCGGCGATAGGTTCCTCTCGTCTTCTCGAAGATTGGATCATATTAAAAGACGGCATAGAGGCGCCAGTGACTTTAAGCATGCGTGTGATCAGTGTACGGCTCGATTCGTTAGACCTTGTGAATTGAAGAAGCATTATTTGTCTGTACATTATTCCGTGGTTGAGGTGATGCCCGCTAAACGTGAAGTTAATCCGGTGACGCGGAGATTTCGGAATACTATCGAAAAAGATATTTAGGGAATCATTGAATTTGCCAAAAGGTGGTTTGAGGGTATCTTTTTGAATTTGGTACCAAGTTAGATAGTGAAAATAAAACATTTTAAAATGCGTTAATTTAATTAGCTTAATACTTATAATTTTTATAAAAATCAATCGTGTCTCATTGAAATATCGAATTTCATGTTATAAAACTAACCGCCGTACTCAGAATCATTTAATGGTTACTTAACCCAGTCCTTAGAAATTGTTTTCGGAACAAAATCGTTACTAAGGAATAGTTTAAGTAATCATTGAATGTCTCTAAATACAGCAGTTGGTGACTATTTTAAGAGCTTTGAAACCCAATATTGTTGAATATTAAATTAGCAGAAGTTCCATTATGTTACATTATTTGTTTTACCTACTATCAATAATTATTGAAATCGTTTTAAAGTAGATAGAATAACTTATTGTTATAATCTAGATAATTGTACAAAAATGTGTATTTGTTACTGTTTTGCGTGAAAACGGCTAAGCTGTTTTCGATTTGAATTGTCTTAAGAATAGATCTTGTTGTGAGCTTTTAGATTACGGGTGGTACAAGTTGGTACGTTGAAAAAACCTTAATCTCACTGGATCAAACCTAAAATCCACCAATGGTCGCAAATGGATTAATGATAAATACAACCAACCCTTTTGCGACCACTTGTGGACTTGGTCTCTTTCTGTTCGCCTTGCCAGTCAGAAGCAGTTTTTTTTTTTTGTATAAAATCAAATCCTTCATTCCAATTAAATCATATGTACTTACCGTAAGTAGTTTTCAAACGTCAACAAAGAAAGAAATAAGTAATAGTCTGTCAGTAAAGCTCGTTCCAAAGTGTAGCTTCGAATGGAGAAGAACGAGCAAGAAACTCCATTTGTCACTCTTTTAGATGCTATGCTATGTTTATTGTGTAACAATGAATATGATAGGTGGAAGCCAAACGCATTCACAGCAACATAGCATAGCACATATCTGGCGGTAAAGTAACCTTAAGACATTACGCTACTCTATTTGGTCTGTGAACCATCCGTAGTCTATCTAGCTAGCAGTTTTCAGGATAATTTTATTCAGACCCGGCAAAGGAATATTTAGTTTTAATTTTGTATTAATATTGATTAAGTTGTTTCTTTTTGTCGATTGTAAAAGGATATGTGTATGCTATTTTATGTTCTTATTAAATATGTTTGAAATATATCTCGTTATAGTTTAATTTTTATGTTTACTTTCATGGAATCAGTCCATGGGCGGCGCTGATCGCTTACCATCAGGTGACCTGTCTGCTCGTTTGCCGCCTATTCCATAAAAAAGTAGATGATATATGTTTAGTCTTTCTATACCTATAGCAATACCTACAGAATAATATAAATAATGTACTTATTATGAGATACAATATAAATTATAAATCTACTCTCATTACGCTTACCACCAGGCGAAATAGTGGCCAAACGTCGACCGAACAAATATAAAAAACAAATGAAAAGGTTCAATCTATCATTAATTGTACAGTTAAAACATTAAGCTCTCAAATAATAACCACGTTACGGTGCTTTTGCACCAGAGATGTACTATGTAGCTATACTACGAAGATGTAATAGCTTAGCTGTGAAACTGTGTGATGTATGTATATGTTTCCACTGATACTAAGCTATTTAGTTGTGCGAGGAAGATGTGCAGCTCCACTATGCGATGTATCGATAGTAGGGAAACAATCCGTAGCACGCATCTTTCAATATAAAAAACGTAGCTTAGCTGAGTCCGTTTCCACCAGTGCTAAGTTATGTGTATGTACCAATGAATATGATTGGTGGAAGCCAAACGCATCCACAGCAACGTAGCATAGCACATCTCTGGAAAAGCACCCTTAGGTTTAATAAAATACAACAAATAGATCAACTATAGAGAAAATTCTATTTAAAAAGTTATCACAGGACGTACTGCTGACGCAATTTTATTTACTTAAGTTTTTTAATTATTCAGAGGGCTTAGTACGAATTTATTTTACGTTAAACGAGAATGCGTTCGGCACTCTGATTGGTTGGTTCATTCGCGCCGGCCAATCAGAGAGCCGCACTCTCATTTCGTTTTCGTTCAACGTCAGGCAAACTCGTACTAAGGATACAGGCAACAAAATTTCTAACTATTTCTCATTATTACTTTTCAGATGAAAGAAGAACCATTGACACCAGTCGGGGCCTGTGTCGCCTGCGCCAGCACAGCCCTCGCCGCACAAGAATTCCGGATATTCGTCAGAAACTCGGAAAAAATATGGCGAAAAGCCATAATTAATATAGGCACACTACCAAACACAATATTCCCTCCTACGAAATCAGTTTGCGCTATAATAAAAACATCAGACATTTCAATACAGACGTTTAAAGATTATAACACAACGGACGCGAAAACTATTTTAAATCGGATCAAAAATCGAGTTGGGAAGAAGCCTGTAGATCGAAAGCCTAGGGGAGCAAGAACTGGGCCCACATGCAGCTGCCCTGACTGTGGCAAAGGATTCCTAAGCCCTTATTACCTAAACATGCACTTACGAAACAGTGGGCATAAAGAAGCATGTCTCATTTGCGGCTCTGTTCTCGTCAGAGGCAATGATATGAAAGAACACATGGCAAATATACACAATGAAGTCACATTCTTATGTAAACAGTGTCCTATTTTATGTCCAAGCGAGGCTCAGTTGAAAAAGCATGTGAAAAAAGCTCATAAGGCCGGCGCGTTAACTTGTACTGACTGCGGAAGGACGTTCCCTAGGAATGCGTCTTTCGAGAATCACTCCCAAATGCATGCGGTTAGGACATGTCGAGCTTGTGGGGTGCAGTTCACAAATAGAGGCTGTTATAGGGAACATAGGTCTCAATGCGAACCTGACGCTAAGCCTAACACGCAAGATATGCCTCGAAACCGCCGCTCAAACATCAGAGACCCAGCCACGTTCACCTGTGACCATTGTGGCAAAACTTACAACTCTAGACCTCAACTCAAAAACCATATACTATGGATCCATATGGATATAAGACCCCATCAGTGTCAGTGGTGCGAAAAGAGGTTTTACACCCCAGCGCGACTGGCTGAACACACAGTCGTTCATACGCGCGTTCGAAATTTCGAATGTGACATTTGTGGCGCGAAGCTTGTATCTAAGATGGCGGCGGTTTACCACAGACGAAGGCATACAGGCGAAAGGCCTTATGAGTGTGAGGATTGTGGAGAGAAATTCATTTCGGCTTCGCGTAGATCGGAACACGCTAAACGTAGACATAATAAGGGATTCAAATTGCCATGCCTGAAATGTTCAGCGAATTTTGTTAGGAAACATGAGCTGAAAAAACATATGGATAAGGCTCATAGGGCCCAAGAAGAAAACGCCATAGTCTGGCCTTAGAACCTATTGACTTAGACTCTGTCCTTTAATTTGCCCGGATTATTGGTAAAAGAAAATCTTCCTATATTTCTACCAAATATCTTATTAATATTATAAATGCGTAAGTTTGTGTGTGTCAATCACGTCAAAACGGCTGAAGAGGTTAAGATCGAATTTGCAACGGGGGTAGATTGTGAGCTAAAATAACACATAGGTTACTTTTTATCTCAAGGGAAAGCGAGCAGAAGCTAGTCATTCATCACTACTCGTATTTAATGACGAAATGTTTTTAAACTCACTTTTATTTATAATTTTCTGACAAAAGTCTGACAGACAGACTTTTCTAAATGTGAAACAGGTCATTATTCTATTAAATATAATAATATCTTGACAATAAATAGTAAAGGATTATCCAATTTGGTGCAGTAGTTTCGGAGATCTGTGCGGACATTTAAATAATGTTTTTTTTTTATGTATATAGAATAGAGTGATGTAATTTTTGTGTATAGTTTTGCTCAAATTCATTATGTGCTATGAAATATGTTTTCAATATTTTGTTAAACTCATAGATTAATTATCTACATATAATAGTATTGGACATGTATACTACCAAAAGGTATTCAAAACTTCGTTTCCCAGGGAGGGCAAACAAAATAATACTTTGCCCTACCCGTCTTTGGCGATCATGAAGCAAATACAAAGAGATGTCATAACTGGATGTCCCTTTAACATAACGCGTGACACGTTACGGGGAGCGCGGGACGTTACAAACCGCGCCCCTCTCTATGTCCCATCTAGCGGTCCCATACTACACACACGTTGCCAATTGTCCACATTTTAATGTGACACTTTCTGAGCTTATAACCTATCTACACATTTTTACTTATAATATTATAAAGGGCCGTGTTTTTGTGTCACAATGTACAATCACATTATGGCATCTCCTCTTTGTACTTGCTTCATGTAGGCTTTTCTCAACATAAAAGATTTTCTTTTCTATTTTTCCAATAATATCTCTGTCATTCTGTATAATATCTAAGAGCAGTGTAAAAGATGGGGCCCAGTAAGGCTGAAGCCTGATCCGGAGCTGCTACCTAGCGGGTTTACCGGGTGCTCCGGTTCGAAAAGCAGGAGTAGGAACGGGATAGATTTTAGTCAGTAAGAGTCTGATACTCCCTTTCGCCTCGCCCAAGGCGAGAGAAGTCATTGGATGATTTTCCCACTTAAAAAAAAAGCGTAGTGCAAGGCAAGGCTTTAATATCAGGTGATTTGTCTACTGATATGCCTCCAAAAATTTCTAGACTAAGCTCTTTATGGACTCAAGTTGTAAATAGTAATTAAAAATCTAGTTGGTATTGATATTATTTAATTGTGTAGATATTTGTTAAATAAGATTATAATGTTACATTTCTGGTGTATTAAATTACTTTATCTTTTGTATGAAATGGTTTTATTTCTTGCCTAAGCTGCCTCGTTACACAAGCCTCTGTTACATGAGACCCAAGGGTTGAGTACGAGTTGGTTTTACGTTAAACGAGATCGAAATTGGAGTGTTCGGTGCTGTGATTGGTTGGTTCATTCGCACCGACCCATCAGAGCGCCTAACACGCTCTTGCCGTTCAACGTAAAGCAAACTCGTACTAAGGGTACAGGTGTTTACTCTTGAATCCAATTCAGGTCAATCGACATTGATATTATGAAATTTCTTACTCTTGGGTTGCAACACTAGTGCCCATTGTATCTGTATTGCATGGATTAAATGGTATTGAGTTGGCTTTATATTCCGTAGGTACTCTGAATTATTAGGGGTTTCGGAAGTCAGTTGCAGAAGGTGGCCACCGGGGTGATTTTTGTGAGGTAGAAATTCCAGTGGTTTTTCTCCAAAAAACTAAAAAGCTAGTACTTTGATATTATAACAGCTACGATTGGTGAGTTTCGACATTGAATAATAGTTGAGGTTTGATTCATTTCAAGAGTAACCTCCTAGTTACCCGTGGCTCTAATGCCCTATACTCTTGCCTAGTTCGCCTAAAGGATATAGGCTCTGCATGGGACTGAAAACTGAAAAGTTACAATATTTGTAATCAAATAATTTGACCCATATAACAATTTTTGCATTATACAATGTGATAGGGGTGAGACTTCTAACCCGTTAAGGCTGAGTTCTACATCTAATTTTATCAACAAAAGTCGGGGTCGTAGGGGTCGAATCCCCTCCCCTAAAAATTATGGCTTTATATTTTTACTTTTTTAAGATATCAAAGTTTATATTAAAAAATATTTTTTTATATAAACTTTGACAAACATTGATCTGTCACTCAATGACAGCAATAGGACAGAAATTCGCTTCGTGAAACAGAGCGTCTCAGCCCGGACGACATTATTTAGTGCGAGCTATAATCGTAATATTAAAATTGAATTATTAAATCAAAAACCATGTCGTACAAAGCAGATTTACGGCAATTATTAAAGCCATATTACTGGTTCAATATAATATTAAGTATGTCCTACGTTACGTGTAAGAGAACGGGTATAATTTGCAACTTTTTGTTCCCTAGTTCGGACTGTGAGTTGGACAGTAGAGAAACGGAAATATTATTTTTCCTAATTATAGTCGTTATGCTGAGGACAAGGAAGGCGGGAAGTGTGACTATGGTTAACTATTTGTCGTCTTCATTCGTTTATACGAAGATTGCTAACTTAATTCTATGGTTTTACGCTGATATAAGGTGAGTAACCATTTCTTCTCATTAACCAAAATTCTAACTGGTTTGCTGCAGATTTTTTTACTTTAAACACTAGTTTTTAAGCTAAACGTACAGCTCTAAATGCTATACATTTTAAATTTAGCAGTTTTTACTCAAAATTGGCGTAAATTCTGATTGTGAATTTGGTAATATGTCAACAACTTTATTGTGTTATTTGACGCTTCATTGGTCATCTATAGACTACACTCCTTACTTGTATTCAGTGCCTGCTTGTATAATTATACAGTATGGGGAGATCTCTTATGACTTAATTTAAATCAAATCCTGGCTGACCATATATGAAAAATGAGCGAAATAGGTGCAGTTAAGCCAAAAATTCATTATTCTCTTTGAGCTAATTTGAACAATCTTTACAAACTATACTATACAGAACTCTTTATAAATAATACATAATAACAGCAGCACCACATGTCCGTAATATTCCTAGACAACCTACAACATTACAGCTCTTCTGTGGTCAAGGTACATGGAGCTGTTCACACAGAATTTAATACTTGATTTATTTATTTAGTTTAAAAAAAATCGTAGAAATATTTACTTGTATTATACTTCTGTGGATGAGTACTACTTGTAGTTTCATTTAAGTCATATGAGTGATCTCCATACTGTATGAATGAATACTTCACAAACAAGTGATAAATAGATTTACAAACACAGCTGCAATGGAGATAATAATTACACCTTTTAGCACTAACAGCGAACTATAATAAGTCACACCTGTCTTTGTTTATGTTGATTGTCATCGGTCAGCAGTGGCCACTTTTAGGCTATTGATGTGATGATGAACTGGCTATAAATACTGAATACAGAATATTGAAGTAGGGCTCTTATTAAAAATCATGGTTTACTCAAGTACATTAATGGAGAAAATATCTACTAGTTTCGAGTCACAGAGGGACTCTTCATTATGCAGCATGCGCAGACACAGCGACATCGCACAGCTTAAGCCTACTCAGTAGGCTCGATTAGAGTAAACTGATTTTTAGTTAATTTAATAATGAAACCTAGTTATTTTTTATTTTTAAGTCAAAATTATTTATTTCAAATACACCTTAGGAAGCGAAGGGAATAGGAAGGCACTTTTGAACGTCAAAGTAAATATGTCCATCGGTTAGTCCTCTAGTTGCTCTATTTGCTTGTTCCAAAGCGTAGATTCCTATGGAGAGGAACAAGCAAGAAACTCCTTTTCCTGAAATTAACAAAATTTATTAACATACCTCACCATTTCATTCCAGATACGGCCTACCCTACGGAGCCATCCTAATTCTATCAGCTCTACTCCTCCCGGAACCAACATACATGGGCCCGGAACACGTAACCTACTTCAGAGGCCCTCAAGTCCTGGATGACGAGCTGAAACACCACAAGAGTACCACTTGGATAGTCTGTCTGTATGCTGCTTGGCATCCAGCTTGTGTCAACTTTGCTCCGGTGTTTGCTGAGCTGTCTGCGAGCTATAGCTTGGATAACTTGAAGTTTGGAAAGCTTGATGTTGGCAGGTAATTGTGACACTCAGTTACACAACATCAGTTACGTTAAATGTCCCATAGTGTAAGGGACTAGCTACTCCCGCCCGGTTTCACCGGTATTGGCTCCAATTTTTTTTTATTAATTGTTGCTAGAACTTTTTCCTGTGTAAATGGCTTATAAAAGAAAGATTTTTTCAAATCGAACCAGTAGTTCCGACCTGACTTCACTTTGCGACTTTCTGATCATAAATTATTATGTTATCGGCTTACTCACGTAACTGTTTGACGAGGAACTCGACTAGTTTCAGGCCATGCTAAAGGCTCATATTCATGAGCAGCATTCCCCGACACACGACGCGGTGATTGTCGCGGAAAGCTACTTATGAAAATAAAGATTATTGTCTAATTAACATGTGAGATTTCGATTCTGGTTTGTGTCGGACGCACGCGAGCAACACTAGTGGCATCGCCATATCACTCTTTCACTTCCTCCTCTTCCAAGCTGGGAGAGCATGCTTGCTTCGGTACGAATGGGCCGGCTCGGAGTGATTTGCGTCACAAAAAAAATGCCTCCCGTTGCGACGGTCTAGCAGTTACCAAGCATGGCTCTCCCAGACTTTATGTGGATGTATACTGCGTAAATCTATTTTACCCCCATTTTAAACTCTCAACAAGCCTTAAAATGATACCACTTGCCACTCCAGGTACCCTGAAGCGGCAGCTAAGTACAGAGTACAGGACGGTCCGACCAGCCGGCAGCTGCCGACGGTGCTGGTGCTGTCCGAGGGACAGGAGAAGATGAGGAGACCTCAGGCTGACCATACCGGGAAACTGCAGAAGTAAGTCTTTTTATGGTACAACGGCCAATTCCAATACTACGGATCGTTAAATTTGCTTACGAGCCGTAGAATTTTGACATAAGCTCCATACAAAATGTGTCAAAATTCTACGGCTCGTAAGCAAATTTAACGATCCGTAGTTTATTGGAATGCGCCGTAAGTCGGTAAACGAGCAGACGGATCACCTGATGGTAAGCAATCGCCGCCGCACATGGACACTTGAAACACCAGAGAACGCCTCTGGTGTTTCAAGTGTCCAACAAGTACGTTGCCGGCCTTTTTGGGGGAATTAGGAATTTAAGTGTCGTTGAGGAATCGGTGTTGGGAAGGGAGAATCGGGTCTCCGGTAACCCCACTCACACAACGAAAGCGTTGTTTCACGTCGGTTTTTTGTGAGGCCGAGTATTTTACTTTAAATCATGAAATACACCTCCTAAAGATGCTCTGTGGGGAGGGCAACACGTCGTGAGTGTGTTGTTATGTTGCACCTCGTGCTGCGAGCATTTAATTGCCAGTTGGAGGGTGGTACAGCATACTGCATGCTGAACATACATCTACAAGCGGAATAATTAATAAAAACTAGAAATCTATTGTATTTTTAGTGTAGTATAGATTTCCGCAGAGTAACGCCTGACTATTCTATACAAAAACAAATTATTTTATTTTTCAAAATATACCTATAGATTTACCCAAACCTCTTCAAACATCTTCCAGGTTCCTCTTCTCAAAAGACAATGTGAAGGCAGCGTTCGACCTGGACGGCATCTACCAGGAATGCAAGCAGAGACTGGCAGCCACCAAGAGCATTAAGAAGGAGGAGTAGACTCCACCACCACCTCATACTTCATCCTCATCATAAGCTGGAAGACGTCAGCTGCTGAACCAAAGCCTTGTCTGCAAAGTCAAATTATAAAAGCATGGTGTTTATAATATAAGGTGTTCTAAAAGTATCTGCCACGGCTTTAATGAGAGGTAGTGTTGTGTTTGAAGATTACAATAGTGAAGAAGTTAGAAGTTAAATAATCATTGACTCTACTCTATATTAAAGCTGTGGCAGATACTTTTGTGCTACTCCTTATATAGATACTTTAGAAGTCAAGTTAGAATAGTCAAAGTCAAAATTATTAATTTTAAATAGACCGAAAAAGTGGCACTTTTGAACGTCAAAGCAAATATTAAAATATTTTTTATATTTAGCAAAATGTTTGTCTGTCGGTCAGTCCTCTAGTTGCTCTATTTGCTCGTTCCAAAGTGTTACTCTTTTTCAATCAGGTTCACAATACAATTCTTAGTTACATTGTTTCGATTGCTTTAATTATGTGAGAACAATGTGACACTAATATTCAGTCAAAGGGATCAAAAAGATCTTTGGACATGCGTATAGATAGATGCATATAGGTAATAAACTTACAATAAAAATTATATCACCTGAATTATCCTTTTTGTGTTGGGTAGTCCATTTATCGAGGAAGGCTATAGGCTATAAAACTTCACGCTATGACCAATAGGAGCCGAGCAGCTGCTGACAATGCGCGGGAGTAGCTGCCTAGTTTTATTTAATATGATTATAAGTATGTAAAGATCTGTTAATAATAGTAATATTTAATTTAGTGCTGCCAATTTTTTTTACAACCTATTTATTTTATAATTTTGTATGTTTTGATAATGTCGTTAAATTCCTTAATGATCTATGAATCTAAAGTATAAATGCAATAAAATTATTATTAAATATTATGTCGCAGACTGTATAGATTGTCTATTTAATGGTGCTTTTCCACCACAGATGTGCTATGTAGCTATGCTACGAAGATGTAATAGCTAAGCTGTGAAACTATGTGACCGTTTCCACTGATACTAAACTATGTAGCTGTGCGAGGAAGATGTGCATCTCGAGTATGCGATGTATCGATAGTAGAGAAGCCATCCATAGCACGCATCTTCCATATAAAAACATAGCTTAGTTGAGTCCGTTTCCACCAGTGCTAAGCTATGTGTACTAATGAATATGATTGGTGGAAGCCAAACACATCCACAGCAACGTAGCGTAGCACATCTCTGGTAGAAAAGCAGCCTGAAGTAACTGCCTTTTAGTATAAGTTGATGTTTTATGTGTTGTGTTTATTTAATGTTTTTTGTAAATAAATCTTTATTAGATCGTGCTTTATATTTTGTATTATTTTTCCTAAAATATTACTCGGAGATACACATACAGGATTTTTTTGTGTGGTGTCTGCCTGTTTGTTTCGGCTCATCTCTGAAACGGCTGCACCGATTCTGACGGGACTTTTATTGGTAGCTGATGTGCTATAGAGTAACTTAGGCTATTTTTATGGTATAAGCCAGTAATCGAGCAGACTCATCACCTGATGGCAAGCAATCGCCGCCGCCCATGGACACTTGAAACACCAGAGGCGTTACAAGTGCGTTGTCGGCCTTTTGGGGGTGAGGAATTTAAGATTTGTTGGAAAATCGGGGATTGAGAAGCTTGGAAGTAACCGCCTTCATAAGGCAGTTGTCCCACCAACGGCGAGTGAACGACTAACTATCGGCTATTTTCTCGCTCAAGAAACGTACAATAGATATACTTTCCGTGTAAACAAAAGAGATGCATATACAAATAGTTGATCGCTGACTGTTCACACTGCCGGCGAGTGCTCGCTTCACTTGTTTGTTTTTGATTTCACTCGTTTTCACTCGTTTCTAGTTCTAGCTCTACTCGTTACTCGTTCATCGTTGCCGGTGGGACAACTGCCTTAGGCCGGTAGGTAATAAATAAAACAACAGAAATACAAATAAATTAATAACATTATTTATTTATTGACTAGATACAAAAGTAAGTATTATAATAATACTAGATTTATACAATAAAACACTTACTTTTTTACATAAAAAACATGTCGTTTTTGCTACACCACTCATAGGAGAAGTTGATCAGTCATCTACCATGCTTTATGTACACGTAGCTAAGCTATTTAGTATATGTACAGTTATACAATGAAATAGATATAAAATAATTTGCACAATTTAAAATTTTTACTATCTTGTTTTATGTCATTAAAGTCCGTCGTAATAGAGAACAAATATACTGTCTTGTATAAAGTGACTGACTGGTAACACTGGTAAACAGTATTTTTGTTAAACAAAATCGAGTCGGTTTTTTAAACACTACTACCTACCCGCATATAAACCTCATACTTAGTTTTGTTCGATCACCCTCAGTTTCCATTAAATATAAACTAAATTGATTACGCGAATTTTGCTTACCGACGTATGTTCCCGATAAATTAATATTGAATTATTGAAATTAAAAAAAGTTTTTTTGTGATTGTCGTTTCTGTACATCGTAATGAGATGCCCAGAGTGTGTATAAACCATCCTGATAACTTTTGTTACATTTGCGGTCAACTTACTATTAAAAGTCAACTTCGTAATTTGACATCATTAGTTAATCATAATCATTTATTTAATTCAGACCATGGTGTCCATTTAGTTAGTAACAATTTTCTTATAGACTAGTGTTAGTAATATACAGAAACAAATTATAAAAGAAAAATAAAAACAATATAAGTAAAGTAAATACAACAATCACCGCCGCGCCACCCCATGACAAATGGCGCTGCAGTGATTGATGTAATCGCAATCCAGACGACTAGCGATCATGCAAAGGATGCTGTTGTGCCACGCACTCTACGCACCAGGGAGGGACATATTTTACGCATCGTAGTGTAAAAGCAGTCAACGCGATGTTCAGCAAACATCCCTGACGCACTACAGAATTGCCGCAAAGTTAAAAACTGTTATTTTAATTATATCAGCTTACAAGAATATGGGATGCAATATGTCGCTCAAGATACACTTCTTACACTCTCATTTGGATTTTTTTCCTCAAAATTTGGGAGCCGATAGTGATAAACACGGCGAGCGATTCCATCAGGATATATCCAACATGGAAAAACGGTACCAAGGCAAGTGGAGTCCGAACATGTTGGCTGATTACTGTTGGACACTCAAAAGAGATGTACCTGACGCTAAATATTCCCGAAAATCCTGAATAAAAGCCAAGTGTTACTTGTTTTTCTTGATTAAATTCAATTTTCAACCACATTTACTTAAAAAAAGTGTATTGCAGTTGCAAGAAAACTGAGGGTGACTGAAACTTTTCAAAAATGCAGATTATTAACAGGCTAATTGTAGATACAAAATATCCCATTCAAATTAATTTAACTTTCATTGAGGTCATTTTTGTCACACAGTGTAATTAGTGAATGACATTTAAACACGTGATTGCATTATTACAAGCAACTTTCCGAAGAAACAGAAAGATTATACAAAAAATGTTTCTTCGGAAAAGTTGTTTATAATCATGCCTCATCTAGTTATTTAAGAGATTGACGTGTAAAAGTGTTATTTTATAACCTATTTGCAAAATAAATATCATTTCATTTCATTTCATGAGTACAATCACGTGTTTAAATATCGTTCACTAATTACCAGTCACCTTATATGTAGGTATATATGACACACGATATCTATATGACAATATTAGACAGCAGCCCTAATCCGAATGCCTACTCCTATACTTAAAATTTCGTAAGTCAAAATAATAAATGAGTAATAGGTACATAATTTACCTAACTTTAAAATATAAAATAAATACTTTTCGTTCTCTACAGAACAAGTAAAGACACACCTTTTAAAAAAGCAGCACTCATTTGTTCCATTTTTACGTATCACTAAAACTGAAGAGACTTTAATCGACACAAACGCCATCTAGGCAACGCAAAAACTTACTAAACTCCTCCAAAAATGTTAGAATCTTACATTTCACACTACACTGTGTATCGGAAGCACAGTAGTTGTAATATTTGGAAGTAATATATAAAAAAATCACACATTGTCTCAAGTTTTTCAGTTTTTTCAGTATTTTATCACTTCTACCGTTTTTCACATTTCATCGCGTGGGACGTTCAATCGACGTAGAAGTTGATAATACCACCAAAGACCCTGGAATCAAAGAATTTATGTCATAATTTTATTATAACTTTCGTGAGACATACTCAATTAATTATTATGTTATCGGCTTACTCACGCAACTGTTTGACGAGGAACTCGACTAGTTTCAAGCCATGCTAGTAGTAGTAGACAGTAGCAGCGTGACAATCGCCGCGTCGTGTTCGCGGAATGCTAGCTCATGAATATGAGCCTGACTGAGCATAGGTTGAAACTAGTAGAGTTCCTCGTCAAACAGTTACATGAGTAAGCCGATAACATAGTAATTAATTTATGTCATTATTGTGCAATCAGCTACCTACTGTCTGCTCCCACAGTCATCTCCCAATGACTACAGTACCCTTAGTACGACTTTGCTTTAAATGATAAATGATATTTATTTCTGTAAATAGGTTATAAAATAACACTTTTACACGTCAATATTTCAAATAGCTAGATGAGGCCGGCATTTCCTATCTGACTACTCTGAGAAGGAATGCCGAAATAAACTCAGAGGTTTTACCTGTTTTAAAGTCCAGACAATGAAATAAAGGATAATGTGAGAGAACCGTGCAAGTTGATTCTGTAGTGGTCTTTAGAGGAAAGAACCACAACAGTATGAGCGGACCTGTTCAGATGGCAGTACGCATGTGTCAGTTTACAATTAGCTCAGCTGACTGCTGTTGCTGAATTTTAAATTTTAAGTTTAAATTAATCAAAACAAGAACACGTCCAGCGCTCTAGTTGGTTGGTTTATTCGAGCCGGTCTTTATTAGTTCTTCTGTCCACGTCACCATGGGAATAAATGCCCAATCCCTGATTCCCCAACAACGCTTAAGTTCCTAACGCCCAAAAGCGCAAGGCCCTTGTAACACCTCTGCTGTCAAGGGGTGGCGGCGATTGTTTACCATTAGGTGAAGCATCTGCTCGTTTACCGGTTTACACCATAGAAAAAAAAAACTAACAAGGGTTAGTTTTTAGTTAAAACGTTATTTAGAATCTTACATCACTTATGGTATCCATGGGCGGCGTTGATCGCTTACCATCAGCAATTCATTTGCCAATTCCCAAAAATTTGTTTAAAAACAAAACTAACTACAAAAATCGACTGCTTGCCTAAAGGACGAACATTTCAAATATCATATCGAGGATGTTCAGCAGCTTCAGGAACCGTGGCTTCGGCTCCTCGTCAGCTTTCCGGGCTGCCGGCTTCTCTCTTCTCTTCTCAGCGTCTGGTGACAAACAGACATTGTTATTGCAGTTGTCCTACTCATATTTTTCTTTTTTGATAAACGTTCCCCACATTAGTATTTTCTCGTGGGTGCGTTTACAAACATACAATTTCACATATCTACACATGAAACCCAGACCTGAAAAAACAATTTGTGGAGCACACAAAGAGTTGCTGTGTGCAGGAATCGAACCCACTACCTGTTAGACCGCTGCCGTGCAGTCATAATCACATGTATTATAAATATGAAAGTATGTGAGGAAGTAATGTGTATGTTTGTTACTCAATTATGTCAAAATGGCTGAAAAAAATCGTGATGAAATTTGGAACAGGGGTAGATTATGGTCTGGAATAATACATAGGCTACTTTTCATCCCACAGGAATGCGGGCGAAGCAGCTGACAGAAGCTGTTTTTAAGAGGGGGGGGATCATCAAATTACTTCTCTCGCCTTGGGCGCGGCGAGAGGGAGTGTCAGTCTCCTACTGATTAAAAACCACCCTATTTCTACTCCTGCTTTTTGGGCCGGAGCTTCGGTAAGCCTGCTAGGCAGTCCGCAGCTTCTAGTCGGCATCAGCCCTACTGGGTTTGGTTCTGGTCGGGCGGCGAGCATGGGTAGCTATCCCTTGCTCGCCGTCCGCAGTCCCACTCAATTTGAGAAGCTAGACTGGTAGTTAGCTTTCACACCATCATCATTATCAAACCGAATTATGAAAACTAGACATAGGAAATAGTTTTATTCTAATGAGAATTCCTAATAATAGGTGGGGCAAAACAAATTACCCTTTGCCCTACCCGGGGATTAAACTTATGATGAGATATTTGCCCTCTTACATAGTAAACTCTAGGGCGAACATAGCAGACGCACCCAGAGTTTTCATAATTTCAAAAATTATAATTATATCGGGCACAAATCTAAAATGAACACATACATTTTTTAAATACTTAATATTTTTTCAAGTATTTTTTGCATCCATAATTTACATAGGTGTTAGAAAATACAGTATTTAGGTAGGTAATCACAATATTATGGATTCTGTCGGGCACAGCAAAATATAAAATTCTTAGGAGAAAGAAAGGGCATTTAGTATTAATTTAAATTTAAATACGACAGTATTTAAATTAATTAAATAGGTTTTTGGTAATTTCAATATTTTAGTGTATATGTCACCGGAAAATTTCTCTATCCTATACATCAAAATTTTGAGAGACATTGCAACATAAAAAAATATATATGTTGCCGGAACATAGCCTTCCATATACCATAGTCTACACTACCACTATTCTCAAACATGCTAGAAAAATCTACCTCGTCTCAATAATCCGGCAAAATTAAAAGACACACTGCAATGTACGCATTACCCATTGACATTTTCCCATTACAATTTAGTCGGATAATTGCCAAATTCCTATTTCCTACAGAATAATAGTCTTTACTTCTTAAAACTGAAGAGTTAAAGTGCTATACACAAATGAAACATTAAGCTATCTCTTTCTTGCACGCTTCTTGTCAATATGCACGAAAGAGATGCGCGTTGTTTATTTTTGTTAGTTGGCGCGAACTTTTAGCGCGGCCATTTTATTGTTATTACATTTTCTTGTAACAGTTTTGTGAATGCATTTTCGTGTTCGGGAGTCCATTAGTTAAAGGAAATTTTTATTTAATTTAAATTCGCTATTTAATAGTTATAATAAAGTGCAGTATAATTAAAAACCGCATAAAATAGTGTCCAATATAATTAGACAAGGAAATTAATACGAGAAATCATGTGCGAAAAGTTTTATCACGAAAAGTTGAAAAATATGCAAAGTGCCGTTTGCAAATCGTGAAAAATATCGAAAAATAAGTCTTATAAAATTTGTGACATCAAAGTGCGTGCAAAGTTCTTGAAATGGGCAGTTTTATAGAAAAAAGTTCGTAAATTTTGGAAATAAAAGATTTTTTGTTGTAAATTCTAAGTGAAATCAGTGCTATCTTGTAATGTGAGCAAGTATTATGTATAAGTGGAAAATATGCCGAAATGGACAAATGGCGGAGGCCTCGCCCCGCACTGCACTCGACGGATAGACAAAGAGTCTTCCGATTTTTCTTTTAACAAAAAGGTAAGGATTAATAGAACTTAAGCTTTAAATGTTCCATGTTTATTGAATAAATAAAGATTTTAGATTTTCTCTAAAATGGCAGGATGAAGAGAGAAGTTGAGAAAATGGATGGCTGATGAATTAAATTTAAGAAAATAAAATTATTATACTTATTTTTTGTCAAATACGTAAGTATTTTATATCACTTCAATTACTAAATCAGTATTTGGTTTTTGTCGACAGTTGATAATTTTGCATTTTCATAAAAAACTGCGATTTTTTTTCTATTTATACTCAATTGTTTTGTTATTATTTGTTACATGTGAAGAAGAATGTATTTAATATTATGTTTCATTTATTTTAATTATATTTGTTACATTATAATCGGGATATTTGAATTTTTCTACTGTCCTTTTGTAGCAAGAATTTTACTGATTGAAAACCTGTGTGTTACTGAGTGTTCAGTGTGAATAGACACAGCAAATAGGTTGGGTAGGTAGAGACAATGTAACACCAATTGCTATGATTTTTACATATCTCTTTCACTTCATCAACAGTCAACAGTGTTGTTTCATCAACAGTCTTCATTAGTCTTTTCATGCATGCTTATCAGTTTAATTATTTACTTATTATGTACCTACATTTTTACTACTTAATTTAAATTTAAATTTTTTACCATTAAAATACAAGTTTACTGGGTCAATCAATTACAAGAGTAAACCATTATATTAAATTAATGAAATGAATTACCTAAATTTCTCTCCCCCTCACCAATCCCCTGGTGAGCTCTCTCAATAGCCATCACCTGCTCCTCGCTGAGGACCGTTGAAGCATCCAGGAACACTTGGATGCTGTACTCCGAGAGATAATGTGACCAGTGACCGAATACACCGATACCTGGAATATTATAAAAAAATATATGTAATTCTAAGACGAAGTCAAAATTAAATCATTTATTCCAATTAAACCATAAATAGGTACTTTTGATATGTCAACTAATAAATAATAAATAACAGCCTGTCAGTCTATCCGCTAGTGAAGCTAGATGCTCGTTCCAAAGCTTTGAATGGAGAAGAACGAGCAAGAAAAAAGAAAAATGTTGAATGCTGACATTATGTTAGTTTACATTACTTAAACTTACCTCAGTACATTTTTTTCTGAAAGGATATAGCATACAATCAGGTCAAATCATGCTACACTACATACATACAATAAATTTATAGTTTTCATTTCCGCCTGTAGATGTATTTTCACCATGCAGTATTCTGTACCAGCCTCCCACTTGGCAATAAAATTCATACAAACATAAAAGCACATACACGACACACAACTCATACTAAGCTACTGGCAGCTCAAATTTAAACTGCGGGAGCTGACAAGTCGACAAATCTTAAGATGCTCTCGTAGAGGAGTGAAGCATGTGTTGAGTGTGTTGTTGCGTGTTGAGTGTGTGTTTTGATGTTGTACCTCTGCTGCGTGAATGAGGTGGGATAAAAATTGTGTTGTTTGTGTTCAAGTAAGGATTCAACAATCCAACTAAAGTAAGAGTCCATAGGCATTGCCGATGATGCAGTTAGTACGATGCGGATCAATGGACGCTGTTATATGAGTTTCTATACAAAACAAACTAAATTCCGTTGCATGCGATACATATGATGCGGGCCTGTGGATGCTTACCATAAACAATTTTTCAGGCTGAATTTTTTAGTGCACTGTTTAAGTGGCCCTATATCTTAACGTGAGACCCATACATCATAGATGTGAGGTCTCACGTCGAGATATTAATCTGACATTTACTTACCAATTGGTCTGGGAAAGTCTGATGGAATGAAGACCGAGTCTGAACCGCAGGTTATGGAGCTGAAGTTGTTCTTGTCCACTTCGTAACTTGGCCTGGAAGTTATAAAGCAAAATGTTATGACTTTTTGTTCCCAGACTTTTGATAGAGTTGAAATAGATTATTTCTTTTTACTTTAATAAAAACTTAGATTTTATCTGTCATAGATGCATTTACAAACAAACAAATTCACATAGACATGACATAAGGAGTTGCATTGTGAGTAATAATTATTTTACCTAATGGAATCGGTACCGGTATCTAATTGGTTGGTTTATTTGAGCCAGCCAATCAGAATTTTGAATCTGATTTAGTTTCAATTATTTCTAATGTAAGAAAAACTCATACAAATGGTAACTATAGCTAAGTTTAACAAATGACGAAGAGGCAGAGTGAATAAATAATACTTGGGATGACTATCTTTTATAAAAACTGGTATACAGTACTGATGGCTGATATAATTGTATTGTCTAGAACAATTTACATTTAAAACTATAACCTTTATCTCCATCAAAAAGTCTAATTGACTAAA
Source organism: Spodoptera frugiperda (assembly GCF_023101765.2). Classification (NCBI taxonomy): domain Eukaryota; kingdom Metazoa; phylum Arthropoda; class Insecta; order Lepidoptera; family Noctuidae; genus Spodoptera; species Spodoptera frugiperda. Next base: position 884,775 of record NC_064235.1, on the reverse strand, counting down.
GTCACCAACATAATAATAGTCAATAATATCAACATTTTCATCACTAAACATAAAAATATTTACACAAATTCAGAGGTTAGGAAAAGTACAATTTGCACGTAAACACAAGGTTCTCTGACCACATACCTGATCGTATCGGACACGTAAAGGTCTGCATCACCAGATAGAGAAGTGAGTTCCACCAAAAGAGGTCCTATATGCATCAATTGCCAATAAGAAAAGTTACCAGCTCCTACAGCGCCTACCACTGTGTCTAAAAGTATTTTATCCGTTTCAATTTGGACATAACCGGATAGTAGCGAGCTTAATGTCGATACACATATAATTCCTAACAAAACTAAGATGAATTCTCTACGCATTGCTTTATATTTCCAAATAATAAATCGCAAACGGAATTTCTGCAAAAATGCACAGCACCGAATCAAAACGTCCGATTGGAATGTCAAACTGACATTGACAGAACTTTGAAGTTTACATTTTCGTTCAGAAATTGACAATTGTTACAAAGAGGTTGTTTCAACTTTGCGTTGAGAAGTGAATAAAATCAGAAATAATTGTTTTGAAAGACTTACTATGTTTTACCTATACATGTAATAAAAATGCCTGCTTTTAAATAATTTTAAGTGATTTCATAGTCCTAATACATTAAAGAGACGGCCTGGCGCCCTACGTCATGAGCCAGATATTCACGTCAGCTTAGCCAAATTCCTTCATCTATTTTTATCAATAACTGAACTAAGGTAAACGTATCTACGTAAACAGCTTTACAGTTTGATAATAATAGAATAAAACTGTCGAAAACAATGACGCTGTAAAGATATGAAGATTAATTGTTTTATTTGACATTGCTTTGCTACTTATTTTTGTTTGGAAGTATTTTTGTTTGTTTCTTCTTACCAATTTTTAGCCCTTTAGTGACTAGATTGAATGAATTGAGTTTTTAAACAAATTCATCGTTAACTAGCGTCCATGGGCGGCGCTGATCGCTTACCATCAGGTGACTCCTTTGCTCGTTTGCCACTTATTCCATAGAAGCAGGAGTAGGAAAAGGATGGTTTTTTCGTCAGTAAGAGTCTGACACTCCCTCTTAACGAGAGAAGTCATTGAATGATTTCCCTCCCTTAAAAAAAGCATAATAACTTTGGTTATTGAGAAGAAAATTTTCCATACTTATACTCTCTCATTGAAGATATAAAAAAATTAAAAAAAAAACAATAACAAAGAGATATGGGTAGATAACAATATTATATTTTGTTTTAATATCTATGTACCTACCTATACATATAGTATACGTAAAAGAGATAGCATTAATAAGTACCTAAACCTACTCGTATCAGTTTTGTTTAAAAAAATATATTTCGGTAAAAACACTTCATATTTTTATCAATTCTTTTGAAGTTGTTTTATTTAGTCATCTCGACCTTATTATGTAATACAAAGTAATATTTGTACATCTTTTTATTGTATAAACCGGTAAACGGCACGACACGGCACGGTTGGACCGGAGTGATACCACGGCCTCACAGAAACCCGACGTGAAACAACGCTTGCGTTGTGTTTCGTTGTGTGAGTGAGGTTACCGGAGGCCCAATTATCCACCTTCTCATTTTTTCCAATCCCTGATTTCCCAACAACGCAGCAACGCACTTGTAACGCCTCTGGTGTTTCGGGTGTCCATGCGCGGCGGCGATTGCTTACCATCAGTTTATCCGTCTGCTCGTTTACCCCTTAATAGCATTAAACAAGTATAAAAGTTTATGATTATGACTGTTTATTTTATACTCGGATAAGAAAAAAAAATGGTAAACCTTTTAAGAAATCGTACGATTGTGTGACGTAGTTACGTTAGTCACATAACATTGTTTGAAGTGGTTTGAACAAAGGGAAAAACTTACAATAACTATCGTGAAACATAGCTAAATTGACTAAAAAAAATCACGGTTTCCTCACGTACATTAATGAAGACAAGCTCTACTAGTTTCGAGTCACAGAGGGACTCTTCATCATGAGCGCAGATGCGGCGACGTCTCTCTGTGACTCGAAACCAGTAGGTAGAGCTTTTCTCCATTAATTTACGTGAGTAAACCGTGATTTTTTAGTTAAAGGAAAATATACATACAAACTAAATAAGTGCTTACTTAGGTAAGTAATAGTATAGGCAGATAATTAAATCTTTGACTGCCAATAGAAAACGGTTGAAGGCAAATCCTCCGCTAACGTCGGTCACCGGTGACCACCACGGCGTTCAATGTGTTAAAAGTACGAGTAATAAAATAGACAGTTAGGTACTATAGTTAACAATGAATCACAAGGTATTTACTTTAATTTCTTGACGTACCTATTTGTTTTTTCTGATAAAACTGACTTTCAAACGGAAATCATAATCTTATTTTCGTATAAAATCTTCAATGAGTATGTCATTATCTTAAAGATAAAAAAACTAAATGCTCTTTATCTTTTCAATGTGTAATGAAAAAAAAAACAAATATGTACTTATGTGACAGTAGAGTACATCGCATTTGCCACTGCTACTCCCGGATCAAGTGTGGGAGAGCCATGCTTCGGCACTGCTGGGCCGGCTCGACCGGAGTGATACCACGGCCGAGCAGTACACCGACGTGAAACAACGCTTACGTTATATGAGTGAGTTTACCAATCCCGATTCCCCAACCACCCTTAAATTCCTAACCCCCAAAAGGCTGACAACGCCTCTGGTGTTTCGGGTATCTATGGGCGGCGGCGATTGCTTACCATCAGGTGATCCGTCTGCTCGTTTACCGGCTTATACCAAAAAAGGTATAAATTAATTTGTTATTGGTACCTACTTATCAGCTTTTTTATTCATTCTTATCGACATTTTGTCAAGTGCCATTAAAAATTGAGATCTTACCAAACAGTATGTTTACTTTCGTCACCAATTCGTATTGAGATGAAATAATTATATTTCTTACACAATTAACACAATCAATTGAATCATTTATAGTATTCGATAAACTAACTACAGTTTTATGCATTGTAGTACAAAGATGATGAATTCAGACAAAAAATATCAATTCTTTTTATATTGAAACTATCTGATACCCACGACTTCGCTGGCGTGAATTACGGACTACTAATAAAAGTAGCCTAAGTTACGCTTTAGTATCCGGAGCTGCAGACTAGCTGGCGGTTTACCGGCCTCATCTAGTTATTTAAGAGATTGACGGGTGTTATTTTATAACCTATTTGCAAAATAAATATCATTTATCATTTATCATTTATCATTTACCGGGGCTCCGGCTCGAAGAGCAGGAGTAGGAACGGGGTGGTTTTTAGTCAGTAAGAGTCTGACACTCCCTCTCACCTCGCCCAAGGAGAAGACATTGAATGACTTCCCCGTCCAAAAAAAAAACTTATATTATGTAGAAACCAATGCCAATGAAAGTCCCGTCAAAATAGGACCAAGCCATTTCAAATAAGCCATTTCAAATAGACAGACAGACAAAAATTTTAAAAAATATTATTTTGGTGTATGTATCGTATTATGGTATATTCATATTATGCATGTAGTAAAAAGCTGTTATTTCAATATTACAAACAGACAGTCTAGATTATCTGTGCTTTTCCACCAGAGATGTGCGATGTAGCTATGCTTCGATAGCTAAGCTGTGAAACTATGTCACCGTTTCCACAAATACTAAGCTATGTAGCTAAGCAAGGAAGATGCGCAGCTCGAAGCCATCCAAAGCACGCATGTTTCCATATAAAAAAAAAAACATAGCTTAGCTGAGTCCTTTTCCACCAGTGCTAAGCTATGTACCAATGAATATGATTGATGAAAACCAAACGCATCCACAGCAACGTAGCATAGCACATCTCTGGTGCTTGTCTGTGACCAACATTCCATCCTTTTTTTTATAAACATAACTGTGTACAAGACACACCCATCCAGGATTGGGCCACGTCAGCATTTCTCGTCTCTTTCACTCCCACTACGTTAGAAAGAGAGAAAGCAACAAAAACAAAGCATCAGCTGGCCACATCCTGGCAGGTTATGCAGCTGCTATGCATTTAGATTCACCCATTCTAATTAGACATTTCGGGGTGGCGCTGCTTGCTAAGGGAAAAAGAGAAATTCAGTACATTTGTTTTTAGTTCCGATTTTGGCCGCGTTTCAAGTTGTTTTTGTTGTTTTAAAGTGTTAGTAAAAAGTTAAAATCAGCTGTCTTTCCTGTCGGTTGTTGTGGGCAATTTAATATTTCGTAAAATTAAGCTATAAATGGATTCTTTTAAAGATAATTTAAGTAATTTATGCCGAGCAAGTTGTATAGGTGATGCTTCGTTGGTCGAGTGATCGCATGTGCGACTGCCGGCCAAGAGGTCTCGGGTTTGATTCGCGGATCGGGCAAAGTATTACTGGACATTTTTCGGTTAATCGAAAATTTCTCAGTAGCACGGAGTCTGGAATTGTGCCCAGTATATGGCAATAGGCTCAACCCCTATTACATGGGACTTATAACACAAATTTTAATGGTGAAAAGTGGGTGTACATTGTATAGCGGCATTACATGCTGTAATGTGCACCTTTGCCTACCCTTTTGGGGATAAAAGGCGCTCTCATTTCGTTTATATTTAACGTAAACCAAACTCATACCAAGTGTTGATACAGGACAGGAGGTCTACTCTAAAACTTTAATTCAACGAAAAACAAAGTTTCATCCGAAACTTCGCATATTTCGTGCTACAATTCCATTCATTGCGAACTTTTCTGAACAAAAAATTTACGAACAAAATGAAGATAACTAAATAAATACATACATTAAGAATGAAACGTTATATCAAGTAATTCTATTAGTAAACCTACGGCCGAAGATTAAACTAAAGTTCGCATTCGAGAACCGGAGTATACCTACTGTTTTTGTTAGAATTTAGTACAACGTACTAATTTAGCTGTTATAAATAGATATTGTTATGAAGTTGTAATAATAATTTCATTTGATAACGAATCGTGACCTAGAAAAATTATCAAAATTAAATGTGAATCGTGTCATTGGATTGGTGATACCTACATATTGCAAAGTAACATACACATTTTTTTATTTCAGCCTTTTCCACCAGAGATGTGCTATGCTACGTTGCTGTGGATGCGTTTGGCTTCCACCAATCATATTTATTGGTACACATAACTTAGTACTGGTGGAAATGGACTCAGCTAAGCTATGTTTTTTTGTATGGAAAGATGCGTGCTATGGATGCATTCTAAGAATGCGTGCTAATAGCACGGTGCTATGGATAGCTTCCCAAATATCGATCACATCACACATAGTTTCACAGCTTAGCTGTTACATCTTTATAGCATCCTAAAGTTATTTATTTCATTACTATTTAATTCCATCACTGGGATTTTTTTGTAGGTATTTACTTACTGAGAACCTTCGAAAAAATTTCATACTTTTCACATTTTCTCTTATAAAAAAAAAACTTTCCCCCAATTGCCCCTTAAGATTTCTCCTTTGTCAATTAAATTACCAAAATAAATAACACATTTGCCAACCCAAAAATAATAAGTTCACTAACAAAGCTTCACTTGTCTAAAACTAATTATAAATGAATGCATAATCTCTTAAACAGCTACTAAAAATAACGCATTTAAAAATATAGGTCGAATTCATTTGGCTCAATAAAAACAATTCCTTTGTCTAATCACAATCGCTGCGACTGAAATACGACGGAACTTTTTTTTTATTGTTTGTCTGTTCTATATTTGACATTTGTATTGAAATGTCAATTATGGCGGCAAATGAATAATTAATTGTAATTTAAATTGTTTAATTTAGTAAGTACTTGAATTGGTTATTTTAATAACTATAAAAATGAAAGTATTGTCTGTTTTTCTTTTCTCGCAATGTAACAGCGCGATTTTGGGTAAAATGGCAGTTTTAAAAAGGTTTTTAAATCGTTAGTAAATGAAAGGGGCCGTAGAGGACGCCCAAGACGGACATATTATAACGAACAGATTGGCGATTCGTGGCAATTGGCGTTCCATTGTCTCTGCCTACCCCCATGGGAGACCCGGAGCTGCGGACTACCTCCGGAGCTGCGGACTACCTAGCGGGTTTACCGGGGCTCCGGCTCGAAAAGCAGGAAGGAACGGGGTGGTTTTTAGTCAGTAAGAGTCTGACACTCTCTCGCCCAAGGCGGGAGAAGTCATTGGATGATTTTCCACCCTCAAAAAAAAAAAAAAACCCCATGGGAGACAGGCGTGGTTATGTACGTGTGTATTTAAATGAATTCCACAATTCAGAGTTTTCGAGCCTCAATCGATTTCTCTGTGAAAGAACACCGACTCTTTTTAAAGTCTAGACAAAGTAAACAGAAGTTTTTTTTGTGGGGGGAAAATCATCCTATGACTTCTCCCGCCTTGGGCGAGACGAGAGGGAGTGTCAGACTCTTACTGACTAAAAACCACCCCGTTCCTACTCCTGCTTTTCGAGCCGGAGCCCCGGTAAAGCCGCTAGGTAGTCCGCAACTCCGGATCTGGCATCAGCCCTGCTGGGCCCCATCTGTGGTGGTCTGATGGCTCTTTGAGGCGCGCGCGGAACGCTACGCGCCGCACGCACGGGTCTGGTTCTGTTCGGGCGGTGAGCTACCCTTGCTCGCCGACCGCAGGCCCGTACTTACGGTGGCCGGAGATCGTCCCGCGATCCGCGACGGCTGGGGCGTGAGGAGGTTTGTTCTCTCACGCGCCCCGCCTCCTCCTTAGCTAGCATGACTGCTTCGCAGAAGGATGAAACGGCATCCCAGTCCCTCTCGCTCCGCACCATGGCTTGAACCAGTGCCGGGCGCAAGACGTCGCCGTCGCCGACCACATCCCTGAGGACTTGGCGGTGCTCTGCCCACGCAGGGCACACCGCCACCGTATGTTCTACCGTGTCCTTCGGGCGGTATACCGTACTGGCTGAAACGCATAATTATGTCAATTTTACACAGATATCTACAAATTGTTACCAATCAATGTATAACTCAAATTAAGATACCTAATAAGTAATAAATAAATAAAAAAAATAAACGAAAGCTGAAAAAGATAAACAAATAAAATATCTTGACTTGGCTCACGAGGTTGTCGACATGTGGAATGTGGATTCTGCTATCGTTGTGCCGATAGTCGTGTCGGCCAACGGTTTAATACCCAACAGCCTCGACAACCACCTTAGAAGGCTGGGGTTGGGCGGATGGATCAAGGGCCTGATGCAGAAGGCAGTACACCTCGAAACGGCACGTATTGTGAGGAGGTTTCTGTCTTTGGAGCCCTAACCACCGGTAGCTTGGACCATGCTCCCGCTACTGGTTGGCTCCTATTTTTATATTTTTAAATGTTATTTTGTTTTTTATTTTTATAAGTAATGTTTAAAAATATAATTTTAGAGTGTTTTAAATAAATATATGGAAAAAATAAATAACCATTACAATGTACTCGTTATTTATTGCATAATATTTACATTGTTAATTAAATAAACGGTTTTATTAATAACACTACTACGTGTTTATTATATTTTTAAATTGTACCTAACCTACCATTGAATTATAATTCAATGGTAGGTTAATAAAAATATACCTTATCACTTTATTTTAAAGCTCTATTTCGCCTGTATTTATGTGGTCTAAGTTTTACTAACATTGATTTATTAATCAAAAATATACCTTATCACTTTATGTTAAGGCTCTATTTCCCTTGCATTTAAGTACGTCCTAAGTTTTACTGAATAAAATACAATTTCGATTAAGGAAAATGTACCCTATTCCTTTACGTCAAGGTGCTATTTCCCCTGTTACTTGAGTATTCGAAGTTATGTACTGAATAAGATATAATATTATTGAGGTCGATATGTCGACTTGTATGTATGTAACGACCTCATTTGACCCTTTATACAGCAGCCATTTTGTTTTCATTTTGTGTCAATAAGTAATTCTATGTCTAAAGATGTTATTTGACCTAGCTCTATAAAGTTTGGGTCAAAGTGACCCCACATTAACTTTGACCAAGTTTAACCCACCAAAATTTTGGACGAATGAAAAGCTAATAGGTACACGCTTTGTTCTGGATTCCTATTGGTTATAGAATTTGGGTCAAAATAACCCCAGCGGGCAATACCTAATAACATGAAGTTATAGAATTTGAAATTTGGAACAAAGGTACATTATGGTCTGGAATAACACATAGTCTACTTTTTATCCTACGGAAATGCGGGCGAAGCCGTTGACAGAAGACGACATATAATTTTATATGAGACAAATATTTATTTATACCTGGTTATCTTAGACACTGGGTTAGTGAAATACCTCTATATTTATATAAGTGATACCAATTTGCAGGTCCCTTAATGTCTCATTAAACAAGGTTGCACTGTAGGTATAATAGATACATCTTGAGCTGCGGACAACATAACAGGTTATTGGGGCTCCGGCTCAAAGCAGGAGTAGGAACGGGGTGGTTTTTAGTCAGTAAGAGTCTGGCACTCCCTCTCGCCTCGCCCAAGGCGGGAGAAGTCAATGGATGATTTTCCCCCATCAAAAAAAAGGTATAATACGATGCAGAAAAAAATCCCAGAAGGTCAAGAAATTGCACTATACTATCGTAAGGTCCCTTTAGAATGCACCTGCAATTTTTTTCTTCACTAAATGGAAAGTGTACCGTTACAACTTGCCCTGCGCAGGATAGAAAAAAAAACACATGTCTATACTATGGTGCGATACGTTTACTTGGTCGAGCGGAAAGAAAAAAAAATTTGAAAGAATTAAAATATTTAGTAAAAATGGTCTAGGTTTTGTTTTTTATTTTAATAAATTATCTGTAGATTGTTTGTTTTTATTTGAAGTACATAAGTCCATCTGGACTTCTAGATATCTTCTATAATATAAAAATAAGTCGGGTTTTCCTTCCTGGCGCTATAACTCCAAAAGACACGAACTTATTACCACGGTTTTGCATTCGTTGGAAAGGTCTCGGGCTCCGTGAGGTTTATAGCAAGTTTATAGAAAAATTTGAAAATTAAGTAGATCATCAAATCTATGAAAGAAAGTGTGATTATGTTCGAATATTTTATTGAATTGAAAAGTCGAAATAATTTATTTTTGACTGAGGAAACTAGCCAATTCTCAGAACTAAATTAATGTACATTAAATTTAAAAAAATATAAAAAACAAGACTTGAGGAAGATAAACCAAATTAATAATAATAAAAAAAATTTTGTAATGGGTGACCTATTCATCATCAGGAAGGTCGATACCGAATATTCCTTCAACCTCCAAATAACCTTGTAACGGATAAATGAGGTCAAGGAGACTCAAATTGTAATATTCACTCAAGGACAATCCCAAATCTCAAGGATTTGTGTAAAGCGTATTTTGTGTAAAGCCAAATCATATGGACCCAAAAATAGTTTTGTTCTTTATCTATGCGTAATTGGGTATATTGTACATTATTATTATAGAAATACATTTGGAAATCTGTCCGTCGAATTTTTAGTGAAGATGTAAGCTCGCTCCAAGGTGTAAAGATGAAGGATTTTTTTACGGAACACACTGGTAAACGAGCTGATGGATCACCTGATGGTATGGCAATTGAACACCCGAAACACCAGAGGCGTTACAAGTGCGTTGCCGGAATTTTGGGGGTTAGGAATTTAAGTGTTGTTGGGGAATCGGGGATTGGGAAGACTAGGAAGGGGGTAATTGGGCCTCTGGTAACCTCACTTACACAACGCAAGCGTTGTTTCACGTCGGTTTTCTGCTCGGCCGTGGTATCACTCCGGTCGAGCCGGCCCAGCAGTGCCGAAGCATGGCTCTCCCACACTTATCTTTTAGTGAAGCAGTTTAGCTCGCACCAATATGTAACTAACGAGATGCATATGAATGCTTCAAATAGGCCTTGCCTTGCCTTTATCCATCTTTGATCAGCTATCTAAATATTTTTTTATAAAAACTACTTTTTTTTTTAAGGTGGAAAAGTCATCCAATGACTTCTCCCACCTTAGGCTGGGCGAGAGTGAGTGTCAGACTCTTAACTGACTAAACACCACCCCGTTCCTACTCCTGCTTTTCGAGCCAGAGCCCCGGTAAACCCGCTAGGTAGTCCGCAGCTCCGGGTTGAAATAACGACTAAGGATTTACCTACCTCAAAAATCATTCGTGTATTTCGTGTCAAGTTCAAAACATAATAATTATATTCTAGACATGTTATAGCGTACCTACGTATGATGCAGGCACCGTATCAGATACGCAATACTCGAATACAGCCTAAAGTCACGTATTCCAATGACGTATAGACGAAACATTTGTAACACTTGCAAAATTACTCAGGCATTGCTTACCGATACTATTTTAACAGCCAATTTCCCGACTTTCTCTTTAAAACCTTTAAACGGGAGAGTAAACAAGTTATTTATAGATAAATACTGTTTCTATAGCGTCTAACTACATTTATATATGTTTACAAACTTTGACGCAAAAGGAAGATTTTAATACGAGTCGTGTTAGGTAGATACCTATTGTTACGTCGCGTATTAATTAGCGCTGGAGCTGTTATGAAATATAATAATGATATAGCTGTACACATAGTTCATTATTATTAGCCCCTGATAACAGCGAGTCAGTTATTTAAATGAAAACAAACAACTTCTTATCTCCCAATGGGCTAAATGCGAAAATAACACAAGTACTATACGGCCATTTGCAATTATACGGCTAAATTAAATTGTAGTGCATTCGTATTGGGTTCTTTGTATGAGTGACCTTCTTAACTTGGTCGGGTTATACCCTCAACCTCCTTGTTTTCATCGTGGTATTTTTTTTCCAACGTTGCTAGCACATTGGTACTAGGCTGCAAATAAAGCTTCCCATACGTGCATAATGCTCGCGACTTTTTTCGAGATTGTTCTAGAAATCGTTGTTTATCTGCGATTTAAAGTCGTTGGGTGTAATTTTTTTTTATAGGAAATTAGATTAAGAATCGATTTAAAAATGATTATAGTTATCGGCAATTACAATTTGACGGTTTCTGTGATCGTGGGAAATCAATTTATAATGTCACCAGTTAATTGCTAAAATAATAAAAAAAAAGATAAATAACAGGTAGTATTATGAATGAAAAAAATACATTTAGGGATGCTATATTTTTATTTTATTTAATAAGTATGGAAGACTAACAGATAACTAAACATAAAATATTTTTGCCTGTTTTTTGTGGATTGAGAAATTATGGACAAAATTTTTATTTTACAAATATTTATTTTATGTAACTATTCGATTACCCACACGGATAATAACACACGTTCTGAGTAAGAACACACGTCCTGTTGTACTGATTAGTCCTGTATAGTACATTTTTATATACCACGATGGTGGCAAGAAAGCCCACGGCCCACCTGATGCTAAGTGGTTACCGTGGCCTATAAACACTTGCAACACGTTGGGCATTACATGCGCCTTGCTGACCCTTAAGAAACCTATTTACGTATGTGTGATGTACATAACGTTGGTCCTAATAGGCATTTCCTTACATCGTATGACATGAATTTTCCGTTGTTTGAAGTACTAAGACTAGATTAAACAACTTGTTATAAACGTCAATAACTGACTCATGTAAACTGCAATCTGGGTTTATTACACACATAATGACACATACATATCAACATAAATCTTGCAAAAGTTTTGATAAACATCTAATCTACTTTTATGTTAATGTGATTGTAAATAAAGAAAGTGGCTGGAAATCTGCATTATTTCCACCCATGTGCATAAAGCTTCTTAAATAAATACAACAATATAATCACAAAATATTAGATTTACATAGCAAATTTTGTCTAGGCTAACACAGTTGCCTGTTGGTACGAAATTAAAACCACGCTGTAAATAAATTAACATGCAAGTGAAATCGCAGGCATTGCCTAGTTTTTACAATAATAGCATTATCATTGCACTTGTATTGTTATCAGAGCGTTAATACTACTTGGTTGATGACTCTAGATAAGAGATAAAGAGGATAGAAATTTCCCACACTTCAATATTAAATTGTTATTTGTTTTTATCTTGTAATACGCCATAGGTAACCACTTACCATCAGGTGGGCTGTGTGCTTTCTTGCCACCGTCGTGGTATATAAAAAAAATACAATACTCGCCATTTGGTTATGAAAAGGGTAAGCAGAGATGCTATTAGATGTAATGCCAACATTCCACGTGTTATTTTAAGTTATGTGTGTAAAAGGTATCGAATGCAAATAAAGAACTATTGGAGATTAAGGATTTTTTGATTATTCTTAAATCGAAAACCATTTTTTGTTATATTTTAGCTGAACCAACATCATTCGCTGCAAAGTTTATGACAAATATGTTTTTGCATCAATGACTTCCCAGATTTCAATAGTTATGTATTTACTGAGTTTATATTAAGTTAAGGTGTATAAAACAATGGCTACTAGCCTTTAAAAGTTCATAATTAAATAAAAACAATTCAAGGCACTTAAAAACTTCCGAAAATGATCACGAGTTAAAAAATAAATCATACTATCCTATCTCAAAATAACCACGATTTAGAGTTTATATTATGTATATTACCTATCATATTTATTATTCGATTCAAAGATCCAAAAAAGACTGATCTTGAGCAACGAGACAAAATATAAAAGATATTTTTTAAACGTTGCCCCACTTTAATATTTTGTCATGTGTCGTGGGCGCGTTTACACACATACAATTTTTGAATCACACATGGAGAAATCCATGTGGGTATCGAACCCGGTACCCGTTGTTTAAAAGTTAATTGCCCAACCACCACGTGGACCGTATAGTCAATTAGTATATTAAGTATTTATCTCGTTACTCACAGATTTATAATTAATGAACTGAATATTAAATAACTATTTGAAATAATAGCCTAAGTGAAGTAACAGCTGTTTTTATTTAAGAAATGAGGTTTTTTATCACCATGCTTATCAATTCTGGTACCCACGTGGTATAATACGTTAATACCAAAATAATAAAGTACCAGAATAATAATATAATCTATAATTAGGGAGGGCAAATTACTAAAAGTCTTAGAAAACTATTAAAGAATCAGATTAAACATACATGTCTCATGTTTCACGTACATTTTGCAATTTAGTAAGATAAATCGATCGTTACCTTATATTATTTTAATGCCCTAATTTAACGCAACTCGTAAATGTCACTTAAGAAATTCACATATTGCATTTACTAATTACTAATTTGTAATTGGATGCAATTAATACATAAATTGATGCAAAAAAAACTGTTCGTTGTGCTAATTTCTTATGAAAGATAATCTACTATAATCTTATCTTTCATATCTTTTATAAATAATAATTTTCCATAGCTGTTAAAATAACCCTTTTCTTAAAATCTTAATATATTTTTGTTACACGAAAAAGTATCGTAAAATCTAAAGAAGTAATATCTAACCATTTATTTTTATGATAAATTTTAAAACCATACTATTATTATATTTTAGAACAATAAAATAGTAAAATACCATTTGTACCTATTATTATTTACTCTATTGTTTATCCATAATGGCTTTCTACCCAGACAAACAAAAGATAATCGCAACAAAAAAAAGTTCCGTGAATGGTCGGCTTTATATCCCCACTGCGCAGCCCGAGCCGCGCAGCCGCCATTGCCATATAAAAGCTACGAGCGCCACCGACGTCACGTAGTCGAAATCGAGAGGTGAAGGTGCGAATAATGGAGAGGTGGCGTCCATATTTTATTCCCATAATCGATCATCATCATAGGAGCTAGCAGCGCGACCGCCGACGTACAAGTCGTGAAAGTGAAGCAGTGCAGTGTTTCGACGTGTCATCCAAGCAGATCGACAGCGGTTCGAGGCCGACCCAGGCGGATCGCGGCGATTCAGCTAAGCCACATACACAATCTCGCGAGCGAGCGGCGACCATCTTGTGAAACATCCAACTCGCAAGTCGCGCCCGGCGGAGAGATCGCGAGCAACGCAACGAGCTGACTGAGCACCCTGACTGAAACAACGCCGTGCTCGTTGACATATTGGATCAGTGTCCGTGCAGAAGTAATAGTGAAGCAGCCAGACCAACAACAAGAGGCAGACCTAGAGCTGGGGCCGCGCGATATGAACAGGCCCAGTCCCCCCTCGTCCGTGGGCGCACAGCAGGCCCGCGGACGGCGACGCTCGGCGCTGCGGCGCGAGCGGCGCGACGATCGGTCGGAGCGATACGCCGCCAGCAAGTGGGGCGCCGCGCCTGCCGCCGCCGCGCTGCCTCCGCCGCCCACGCACTGGCGGCGCGAGGGCCGCTGTCGACCAGAGCCCGACCGTGCACTACCGCTCAAGCTGCTCCTCAACGTGACGGCGTAGAGCGCCACCGCCTTACGGACTCTAAGCTAGTGATAAGTGGCGCGGGCGCGACGCGGCGGCTCGCCGTCGGGCCGCGTCCGCCGCTCAGTGCTAAGTTTTTATTTCGCGGCGCGAGGCGCGGCTGTCGGCGACCTGGCGTCGCCCGCGGCCGCGCTCCGCCGCCGACCAAATTCCGGCGTTAGGTATTATTTTGTGAAAATTTTAGTAGGTAAGTGCAGCCACCGTCTGGCGGTCGCTCCCGGCGCCGCCTTGGTCCTAAACTTGAGAAAAACACAAAAAAATGCAGAAGGCATCGGCGGAGCGGCCGCCGGGCGGCGGCGCAGCTCGGCAGACGCTAGCGAGGCCCTCGGTATGTTGCCGGCCGCCCGCTGCCGGCGCCCGGGGCCAGGCCCCGCGCGCTGGCCGCGGCGCCCGCGTCTTGCTGCGCCGCTAGTCGTATCGTTTATTTATCTTGAGAGCGATGTGTATTTTATTTGTGCGCGCCGAGCCTGCCTCCGGCGGGAGGACCTGCCGTCCAAAGCTTTAAACGTACGTGTGAGAGGTCCGGCCCGGCGCACCCTAGTTGTAGATTTTAAAAATTTAACATACGGTAAATGTGAAAGCCGACTGTTGAAGATTGGGAGTCTATTATATATGTTTGTACAGTATAGTATATTGATCTCAGCTGCGGGCACCTGCGGCCTTCTCGTCTAGGAGCTTTTCTGTGATGTACAAAAAAAAAACGAGTATATTTGGAATTTTACAAGTTTTTTATAATTAATTTGTAATGTAATACTTTAAGTGAAGATTGAGCGATGGCGGTGGCCGCTCTACGCAAGTTTGTCCGCAGCATCCTATCCCACCTTGTCCCATCCCTAGTCCCTGTCCTATCCCAGGGCTCTTCGGAGCCCGCCATATGGTTCAGAGTTTCTGCAGAGAGTCAAAAACGTGCTCGTCACTCTTCATGAGTGGAGCAAAACATTTTTCCCTACAGCTTACACTTGGGATGACAAGTAAACATAACTTGTTTACCCGAAGACTGCAAGAAATTACAACAACATGTGCCATGTGTTATTGCAACTGCAAACAAGACTCAAGAATGTGCTGTGAACGATCTTGAAACACTACCGAAACAATACCAGTGAGGGAATCAAGTGACACGGAGATCTCACTCGGATGTTTGGTGAGTGGTAGCTTAGTAAATCAATTTAGTTTACATTTTAACATATTTTCACAATACATTTTGTGCCATCATGATTGCAAAATCCCAAAATTGAATATTTCATCAAAAACAATCATATTTTAGCTTGTTTTGAAAGTATTTCTGCAAATTTACATAATTTTTGTTTAAGCAAAACTTTTCTCACCATGTTTACATTATCAAAATTAAACATTGACATGAAACAGCTGTTTCAATATTATTAATTTTTTAAAGTTGTTCATAACAAAGCAAAGGCAACTCTTTATACAGTTAAATAACAGCCGTTAAAACTTATATAACCTTATTTTTATTAATTCTTTCATTACAAAGGGATTTTTGATACTCAAAAACTGATTAAAATTGAGAATAATATTAATGAAACTTGTTTTTCTTTTGTTAGTCAACAATGTATTACAAAATGTGCCGTGCTGTGCCATGTTTTGAACTCATGCATTTAGCAGTTTTAGGTTACTTAACCAAATACGCTCAAACATAAATGTGATAATGCTTTCTCTGTCCCTATGTCCCTTTGTATGCTTAAATCTTTAAAACTACGCAACGGATTTTGATGCAGTATTTTTTAATAGATAGAGTGATTCAAGAGGAAGGTTTATATGTATAATACATGCATAATATATCACCATTGCACCCATGTGTCGCTAGTAATAAATAATTTACACTAAATATGTAGTTACTACCTAAAATATTGATTTATACAATCTTTGTAATCTTGTTTTGAGGTTAGGATTTAAAAGATTTCCTTTGCCTCATTCTACATAAATACATTCATAGTTTGTCATTGACTGCTAAAGACAAGGCTGTATAGTTTTTTTTTATTAACACAGTTTGTTCTGTATCACATGATTAACTGAAATTGTTTTTTTGAGGATTATTTAGTAATTATTATGCTATTATCTAGCTAATTAGGTGCATTGCAAAATACTGATAATATATCAGTTTGTTATTATGTATTTTTGCAGATAACAAACATGCAATAATACAAAAATAATACAATCACTACATAGTATAAAACAAAGTCGCTGTCTCTGTCCCTATGTCCCTTTGTATGCTTAAATCTTTAAAACTACGCAACGGATTTTGATGCGGTTTTTTTAATAGGTAGAGTGATTCAAGAGGAAGGTTTATATGTATAATACATGCATAATATATCACCATTGCACCCATGCAAAGCTGGGGCGACTCGCTAGTATAATATAACCTACATAAAAATGAAATGATTACGTAATTTCGTTATGTACTGAATATGTAAACAAAAATTATGAGCTCGAATAAAATGGGAGCAAAGATTCGTATACAAAATAAACAATAAATGTAGGCTTTGTATTATAAACAACGTAAGTATTTCAAACTAACACAGTTTTAGCCAGTTTATATAGCTCTCTCTTTATATGATCTTTCTCTTTTGAGCATTTGCGTGGCCTACCCAAATGTTCTTTTGGTTGATATTATTCGTCGGATCATTCAGCAACAGCCGTCAGCTGAGCTGATTGTAAACTGACACATGCATGCTGCCATCTGAACAGGTCCGCTCATACTGTTGTGGTTCTTGCCACTACAGAACCAACTTGCACGGTTCTCCGACATCTTTAATTGATTTTGTCTGGACTTTAAAAGAGACCTCTGAGTTTGTTTCGGCATTTCTTCTCAGAGTAGTCCGATAGGAAATGCCGGCCTCATCTAGTTATTTAAGAGATTGACGTGTAAGAGTTAACATTGTAACCTATTTGCAAAAATAAATATCATTTATTTATCATTTACACATTCGACGGTCAGTTAACATTGGTAGGTAACTAATATTATATTTTATGCAGTAATTTGACCTTTTGTTTATGACATGGGGCCTCAAATTACATCTAAAGTTGCCTCTTTTGCGAAATTACGACATTTTGCAATTCTCCTAACCCATTGTGACTGTTTCAGTCGTTTCGAAATAATTTCAAAAGTTTAGTTTTAAAACATAACCTATTATTACACAATTGAGCAAAGAATGGACTAGTCACTAGGTAAATAGTTAATTCTAGAGTTTGTAATGTTTGTGTGAATTTTCTCATTTATTTCAGTAATTAAAGTTAGTTATTGCAATATAAATAGTTAATTTGATAATAAATATTATTACATTAATAAAACATGGTACTTTTACAATCAACTGAATTAGCCCGCATTATTTTTATTTGTTGTTTTTTTTTATTGCGTTGCGTTTATGCGGGTCGTTATAATGAACAACTAGGGACAATCGTTACAAACGTGTTTTTATCAATATGCTGTTTTATAATGTATTAAACTAAATGCCTTTTTAATAATAGTAATAAAATAACTGCAGTAAATAGAAAATTAACAGCTTCAACCGGTGCCTTTGCTCGCATGCCAATCGATAGAATTTTGACATAAATTCACATTTTATTTAACCTTTGTGTCAATTTTATCCAAATCAGTTCTGCCGCACCTATGTTAATTAAATTAATTATAAATATGCATATATCCTTAAAAACTTTCGCATTTGTAATAAGTAGGTATTATTAGTTGCATATTTTAGTATTTCTGATGTTTGTAACTTTACCAACCGTACGCTATTGTTATGTAAACCGAACCTTACAAACACAACGACAACAAAGTAACATTTTATTTACAAACAATTACTGACCTACGGTTTAAACGGAATGAAAATAAATTACATTTTACTGCTTGCGCGCCATATTTATTACTATTAAACATGTCGGTCATAAAAATATTGGAATTTACGATTGGTGACGTTCCATTCATTGTGATCAATTGGTTGATTTTAAAGGCCCCATACACGGTACGATTTGTTTGTACGATCCGTCGCTTCAGACCGATCGAAACGACGAATCGATAGTGTATATCAAGATCGATTTACTTCATCGTAGACGATATCGGAAATCGCAACAAAAACCCATGCAATCATGAATATCGTTAACGATCTGAATTATTTTAACACGTGTTTATACTTCAGTTTCAAACAAATAAATGATTAGTTACGACCAATCGTTTCGTGTATGAGCGTCATTTTTATGCGATCAATCGTCACGATTTTCATCAGATCCGTCGTACAGGCGAATCGTACCGTTTATATTCCCTTCTTGTACACTTCGGTAAAGTTCGTGTAAATTCGTCTATGTTCGGGTAATAAAATTGGTAATAATAACTGGGTATAGCAAAGGAATCTACACTTTATTTGTAAAAGGGAAAAGGTTTGTTATTGTTTGACAGACATCAATTTATTCGAAGCGGTCGATTCGATTTTTTTGGCATTTTATAGCTGGTAGAATTAGTTACGTAGTTTCTTTTTCTATTATTTTGAATTAATAATAGTAATTTTGTTGAGAATGAAGGATGCAGGTAAAACCACAGGAGAACTGTGTTTTTTTGCTTGTAAATTTAAAGAGGAGGCCCTATTTTATGCCATGCAAAGAATGATATCGGCGTAGGTAGTTACCTATGTGTGTCCCTGTACAGTGAACTTCGCTACCATTAGTTGACTGGACGGACACCGTCACAGGTTACCGGGGCTCCGGCTCAAAGCAGGAGAAGGAACGGAGTGGTTTTTAGTTAGTAAGAGTCTGACACTCCCTCTCGCCTCACCCAAGGCGGAAAAGGCATTGCATGATATTCCCCCTCAAAAAAAAAAACATTACACTACAAATGAGCTGCTGTTTACATGTGAACATTAGCTTTGACGAAAAACTAGGTTATTCATTAAAACTTGCGTCTAAATAACGTTTTATTCAAATTATTATAAGGACAGAAACTCAACTGCATTTAGTTATTCCATTTTACTTGTCCGTCATGCATTATTTATTAAATTAAAATTACGTGCGAAGGGAATAGGTTATTCACCTTTGAAGTGCATTACAAGTAGTAGGGACACAACATGGCGGTTGCCGCGCTTTTTGTTATTAAACAAAATGGCGGATGTACTTGATGTATTGTTAATATTAACGTACGTAGTATTTGTTTCCCATCACAGATGAGGCCTAATAGGGCTGATACCTAATTCGGAGCTGCGGACTACCTAGCGGGTTTACCGGGGCTCCGGTTCGAAAAGCAGGAGTAGGAACGGGGTGGTTTTTAGTCAGTAATAGTCTGACACTCCTTCTTGCCTCGCCCGTGGTGGAAGTCATTGGATGATTTTGCCCCGAAAAAAAGGCTGGGTCCATTTCCACCAATGCTAAGGTACGTGTACCAATGAATATGATTGGTGGAAGCCAAACGCATCCACAGCAACGTAGCATAGTACATCTCTGGTGGAAAAGCGTTATACTAAGTCCGACTATGGACGGAAACAGACTGAATGATATTTTTTTTATAGTCTAACCTACATAACATTGGTTAAAATGTATTTTTATGAAATACCTAATCAATGTTTTTCTGTTAGCTATGTAGGTCAAAGTTGTGTAGTTATCAGTTAGCACTGTTAAACACGGCGACAAGTAAGGCTATACACAACCAGTATAAACTGACCGGTGAATCTAAGGAAATATTATAAAAAGCGAGACCATGTTAGGCTGGTTTTTAGATCGATGTATGACCAGTGTAAACTGACCGTCGGTTACGTGGAAAGATCGTACAAAGCGAGGTCATGATAAACTGGTTTTTTAAAGTACGTGTATCGGTAATTTCGGTTTTTAGGGATATGACGTATAGTTTTATTAAGTTCCTATTATTCGTGGATATATCTTACAGCTCTCTTTTCCTCCTTTAATGTTTTTCCAACATTAATGTTGTATGTAGCTATGCTAGAAAGATGTAATTGCTAAGCTGTGAAACTGTGTGACCGTTTCCACTGTTACTAAGCTACGTAAATGTGCGAGGAAGATGCGCAGCTCGAGTTTGCGATGTATCGATAGTAGGGAAGCCATCCATAGCACGCATCTTTTCGTACACGATTGCTACCATGTTATTTATATTACCATCTTATCTTTACATTGTGGATTTGCAATAAAGAATTATGAATTATGAATTATCCAAATTGGGTTAGTTTGACTCTTTAGCGTGATTTTGACCCAACTTTAACCAATGAAAAGCGAATATACGCTTTATTCTGGATCTCTATTTATTAGAGGGTTTGGATCAATGTTATCTTACAGCGTCAAAATAACCCGAACACACCCTAGAATCTAATAACTTGAATTACAATTACAAGAACGCTATTTCATAAAATTCCAAAAATCAACAGCCGTTTTCAAATTACATTAAATATCGTCTATCGTACAAAATATAACGTGTTAAAACCCGTGTGTCGGAGCTCCCCTAAAATATTTCGTAATCAATAATCACTCGAGCTGTCAGCCAATAACAGCGCTCCCTTCAAAATAATCACGAGGGGAGATCACAACACAAACGTACAAATCAACCCCTTTTTTTTTTTTTTATGCAACAAGCCGGCAATCGAGCAGACGTATTACCTGATGGTAAGCAATCGCCGCCGCTCATGGACACTTGAAACACCAAAGGCGTTACAAGTGCGTTGCCGGCTTTTTGGGAGTTAGGAATTTATGTTCGGGAATCGGGGATGGGGAAGATTGGGAAGGGGGGAATTGGGCCTCCGGTAACCTCACTCACACAACGAAACACAACGCAAGCGTTGTTTCACGTCGGTTTTCTGTGAGGCCGTGGTATCACTCCGGTCGAGCTGGCCCATTCGTGCCGAAGCATGGCTCTCCCACACTTAAGAACCCCTTATTTATTTGAAACGCTTTATAAATTACTAACATTTGAGAATTTTACTCGGTCAAATACAAGGTTCTAAAATTATTGTAACTTTCGTGAGACATACTAAATTAATGTTTATGTTATCGGCTTACTCACGTAACTGTTTGACGAGGAACTCGACTAGTTTCAAGCCGTCCATATCAAGAGTAGCAGCGCGACAATCGCCGCGCGTCGTCGCGAAATGCTGCTGATGAATATGAGCCTCTAGCATGGCTTGAAACTAGTCGAGTTCCTCGTCAAACAGTTACGTGAGTAACGCGAACGAAGCCACTGGCAGAAGCTAGTCGAGTCGAGAAATAAAAGTGATATTGAACGCATATTATTTTATTATCAGTCACCTCTGCCATTTTAACTTTGTGACACTATGATAAAGGAACTTGGATACTGCTTATCAGTAATTCAGTACGTTACGTACGAACATACGTACTTATGATACATATATACACGATTGGTGCGGTGGTTGGGCAACTGGGCTGCCGTCCAACGTGTAGCGGGTTCGATACCTGTACGGAGCAACACTCTTGTTAACTGATAACTACCTCGTTTGTCTAAGTCACAAGTGCGACTACCTACTAATCTCTTGTAATGCCTTTGGTGTTTCGGGTGTCCATAGGCATCGCTGATCGCTTACCATCAGGTGATCCGATAGCTCAATTGCCTCCTATTCCATAAAAAAAAAACCGAGCAAGCAGTCTTCTCGGGTTCCTTGTTCGAGCAATATTTTATTCAGTTTTTCAGGTCCTGCAAAGTTTTCACCTGCAATCAGCCTCGTACTGTCTGCCCCCCACAGCCCTCCCCCAGTGACTACACATCGCGAGGGTGGGAGCGACCTGCGTGCTGCGACTGTCGGGGGACCTTCATCAGGGGCCTTAGTCTGCTATTACAATTGGCTACTTTCCTACTAGTCAAATTCAATACTTTTTTCGAAACGTCAAAAACGATATTTTCTATGAACTTTGTATGAAATAGTGCGTTATGACGTCATAAGTTTTTGACGTCAAATAGCAGACTTATTTCTAGAAATTTAGCTAGAAAAAAACGAAAATTAAATAGTTCATCAAATTTATGAATGAGAGTGTGATTATTTTTTAATATTTTATTGTATTGAAAAGTTGTAATAATTTATTTTTGACCGAGGATAGTACCCAATTGTGTCAGAATGGTGCGAGAGGGACGGAGCTATGTAGGTTGTATAGCTCCGTCCCTCTCGCACTGCTCAGTGATCGACCATTCTGACACAATTGTAATAGCAGACTAAGGCCCCAGGTCTTGGCTCCACCTTGTGGGTGGACATCCTACACTGTGCTTGGTGGTACGTGGTCCGTGAGCAAACTGTTCCTATATTATGTTTATTTGTTAGTTTTTGAACGAGCTAATCTCATGAACTGCTGGTTTGAATTTAATAATAATGTTTGTGTGTTGGAAAGTCCTTTTATCGAGTAAGATTATCGGCTATAAAACATCACGCTACGATCAAGAGGAGCAGAGCAGTGGATGAAATTGTGTGGGAGAAGTTAATTATTGAATATTTTTAGTTAGATATAAGCTACTCCTGCTCGGTTTCACTCGCTCTGGTCAGCTCCTAGTGGATAAAGTTTTGTTTTATAGCCTTTCTCGATAAATGAACTACCCAACACAGATTTTTTTTTATACTTATTTATTTAAATCGGACCAGTATTTCCGGAGATTAGGGCGTTCAAACAAACTCTTCAGCTTTATGTAAGTATATTAGTAAGAAAGTACCAAATAAGTCAAAGTCAAAATTATTTATTTCAAATAGACCAGGAAGACACTTTTGAACGTCAAAGCAAATATAACAATATTAATAACGTCTGTCTGTCGGTCAGTCCTCTAGTTGCTCTATTTGCTCGTTCCAAAGTGTAGATTCCTATGGAGAAGAACAAGCAAGAAACTCCATAGGTTACTCTTTTTCAATCAGATTCACAATACAATGAATACGAATCAATCGACGATCGACTTACTACCCAAGTACCTCGCAAATAACAATTTTCGATTCATGTACTCTACGGAGCACTGCGCAGTAAAACCAGGTCAAACCTGACCTATCCGGTCTGAGCCGGTTACAACTGGTTTTTGAAAGGGGATCCAATTGCAGTGGGGCCCCCATTTTGTAGTATTAATAGTAATAAACTTGAAGTTTGTTTGTTTGTGCGTATTTGAAGTCTTTTTGTATAGTAACCAGGCGTTTGCCTCGTTGGTCGAGTGGTCGCAAGTGCGACTGTTGAACAAGGGGTCTCAAGGGCAAAGAAATACTAAGCTTTTCTCCGTTTTATTATAACTTTCGTGAGACAAACTAAATTTATTATTATGTTATCGGCTTACTCACGTAATTGTTTGAATCGTGTGTCGCGGAATGCTGCTCATGAATATAAGCCTCTATCATGGCTTGAAACTAGTCGAGTTCCTCGTCAAACAATTACCTACGTGAGCCGATAACATACTAATTAATTAATTCGGTTTTTCGAAAATTTCTCAGTATTAGCACGGAGTCTGGAATTGTGCCCAGTATATGGCAATAGGCTCACCCCCTATTACATGGGACTTATAACACAAATGGTGAAAAGTGTGTGTACATTGTATAGCGGCATTACGTGCCGTAATGTGCACCTCTGCCTACCCCTTTGGGGATAAAAGGCGTTACGTTGTACTAACCATACTTATTTCTTTTTTTGCATGTTTGGAGCATTGACGGAACGGGCGACTGCAGCGCTGTTTGATCAAGAATTCAATTCTCACTATACTTTCTGATTTATGTATTTTTTTGAATAATAAATCAATATTTTAAAATATATTTCGTTGTTTTATTACAAAAATGAAACAAACCTTAAATCAGTGGACAAATATTTTTATTATTTTTAACAATTACAAGTTTACATAGTCTTCGTGCCACGTAACATGGCAAGATTTTGTCGTTGTAAGGGTAATTATTATTTTAGTTTATAGTAAAATTAGAATTCAGTAAATATACTATACAATTTATGAGTATAAATATACAATAGGTACTTATAAGAAATTATCCCGCTACGACAAAATTTTGCCATGTTCCGTGGCAGGTATAAGGCCGGTTGTACACGTTTGGTTTCCGATTCCAGACCAGGAATTCAGATTCGGAAATTGGAAGCCTTAGGAAGGCAGCACATTTTCGGTTTCTGAATAAAGTTTCCATATCCTGAATGCTTTACTTTCATACAGATAGTTCAAACACGCGCACATCTGTTTAATTTGAGAAAAATGAAGTTGATGGTCGCCTAATTCGGAAGCGTTCGTTTTCGGCATACTTTCAGGTTTCCGAATTTGAATTCCTGATTAGGGGGTGGAACGTTAGTCGGCCTTAAAGTAAAGGCAAACGTTCGGTTTGAGAATTAGGCATTCTCATTTTTTTTCAGAGCGCATAAAAGTACGTGTGAGATTCAGATTTACGAATCTGCATTCGGTATTAGCAAACCGCGCGTTAGCTAGCCTTATAAACATAAAAAAATACTTTCATTCCTCTATAATACTATCTATGTATTATTAATATTAGTATCAGTGTCACTAATATCAGATTTCTGAGCAACAGTTATAGTATAATTATGATTTACACTCGAATTCCCATCCAAATTTAACAAACCAACATTAGATGTACTAGGCAAGTCCTTATTTAACAATAAACTATTATTTTGCGAATTAGCTTTTAGAATAGTGTTAATAATTTCAATTTGAACACTAGAAAACACATCGGGCGGCAATTTTTTCAATAGACAAGTGATGTATTTGACAAACGCTGTCAGTTCGCTGTCACTGTCATTGTCATAGAGTGTTGTGTTGTCTCTGCGCCGTTTTGGCGGGCTGTCAATGTCAAATACACTTGTACGTCGGCGTTTTTTTATTAGTTTAGGCTTCGGTTTCTCTTTTATTTTCACTGGGTCCGGGCTTGGTTCTTTCTCTAGGTAGACTACTTCAGTGTACGAGGTGTTCCTCTCATCTTCGTTTGATGAGGCGTCTGAATTATCCTTGTCCTGTGAAGAATAGTAAAAAAATGGTTAATTTTTAAGCGATTAGTGTTATGTTATTATCTTATTTGCTGACTGAGACTAACCGTCGTACTCCGAGTCATTTAATGGTTACTTAACCCATTCCTTAGTTTAGTTATGATTTTCGATACAAAATCGTTACTAAGGTACAGTTTAAGTAATGTCTCTGAGTGCGGCAGTAAAAGAGCCTGTCATAAGTTGAAGCGAGATCAACATTTGAATAGTAAAAAAATATTTATTACTGGTTACAATTTGGACATAGGCTTTTTGGGCATAGAGCCTTTTTGGGGGGGGGGGGGGGTAAAATTATCCAATGACTTCTCCGGCCTTGGGTGAGGCGAGAGGGAGTGCTAGACTCTTACTGACTAAAAACCACCCTGTTCCTGCTTTTCAAGTCGGAGCCCCGGTAACCCGCTAGGCAGTCCGCAGCTCCGGGTCATTTTGACTGTCGTACTTTTCGATTTTTTCTAACCAGGTAATTTAACTAAAAAACGGTTTACTCCTCCGGTTTACGGCCTAGTAGTTTCTAGCCTACGTCGTCGCGTCTGCGTATGAAGAATCCCTTTGTGACTCGAAACTAGTAGAGCTTTTCTCTGTTAATTTACTTGAGTAAACCGTAATTTTTAGTTATTTACTAATGTATTTAAAATGTATACCTGCAACGTCTGCAGCATGACACCAGGGTGGTGCTCCTTCATATGCGCCTTGATATCCTCATACTCCTTCCCCACGGTGTCCTGGCAGATGATGCACCGGGACTTCCTGCCGTCCGTCTGGAAGAAGCTCCACAGATCGTGGACTTTTAGCAACTCCTCAACGTCGTCGTCTGTGGAAGAAAACGTGGGGATTTAATACAATAATGTTGGTAACAATGTTATAGTTGTGTTTTTATGTTGGCCATACTGGGTCTTGTAATAGTGTCCTACTCAACTTAAGTGTATGCTGTGTTCATTAAAACTTCTGCCTTAAATATAATAAATGTCGGTGCTGTTAAAACCACTGTTTTACTTATATTTCTACAAATAATAAACAAATACTGCCTTGTTGGTCGAGTGGTCGTAAGTGCGACTGCCGGACAAGGGGTCTCGAGTTTGGCAAAGTATTACTGGGCTTTTTTCGGTAAAATTTCTCAATTTTGGAATTGTGTCCAGTATATGGCAATAGGCTCACCCCCTATTACATAGGACTTATAACACAAATGGTGAAAAGTAGGTGTACATTGTACAGTGGCATTACGTGCCGTAATGTGCACCTCTGCCTACCGCTTCGGGGATAAATCGCATGGAGGTTGTTGTGGAATAAATAAATATAGGCTCGGTATCTGATTTTTTTAAATGGTGTAAGCCGGTAAACGATCAGACGTATCACCTGAAGGTACGCAATCACCGCCGCCCATGGACACTCTAAACACCAGGAATTACAAGCCCATATACACCCGAAACACCAGAGGCGTTACAAGTGCGTTGCCGGCCTTTTGGGAAGAAATTTAAGGGTTATTGGGGAATCGGGGATTGGGAAGATTGGGGGTAATTGGGCCTCCGGTAACCGCACTCACACAACGAAACACAACGCAAGCGTTGTTTCACGTCGGTTTTCTGTGAGGCCGAGGTATCACTCCGGTCGAGCTAAAGCGTGGCTCTCCTCCATTTAAATATGTAAGTATTATGTTTATTATAATAATAATAAAAATAATAAAAAGCCATTTATTCCATATCTCCAATGTACATTTCAAATTTGTTAGTAGTTTGTTTGTTAGTATGTTTTCCTTAGAGTATGTTAATAGTATTAGTATTCTTCGAGATATGGACCCCTTTCTGGGTAAAGGCCTCCTCCAGCTTCTTCCACACGTCCCTGTCCTTGCCTATGTCTAACCAATTGTCCCCTGCCACCTGTATAACATCATCAGCCCACCTTCGCTTTGGTCTACCAACATTTCTTTTTCCCCTGGTCCTTTCCATCTTGTGGTCTCTATAGTCCATCTTTTGTCTGTGTAGCGAGAGATGTGTCCTGCCCACTTCCATTTTAGTGTAAGTGCGTGTTCGAGAGCGTCAGTGATTTTTGTTTTTTTCCTGATAATTTCGTTTTTCACTTTGTGTCTTTTCTTTATCTTCAGCATACTCCTCTCCATTGCTGTTTGGGTACATTTGATCTTCAGTTTTACTTTATTTGTGAACACCCAAGTTTGACACGCGTAAAGTAGGCATGGTAAGAGACACGTGTCGAACACAGTTTTTTTCAGGTGCAACCCATAATCGCCTTTTAGGATTTCTTTTTGAGACCAGAATTTTTTCCAAGTCATGTTAATTCTCCTGGTTATTTCTTCTTCATTGTTGGATTTGTTGAAAGACACTTGTTTTCCCAGATATAAGTACTTTTGAGTATATTCTATGCTATTTCCTTTAACTGTAATGGGTCGCTCTTGACTGTTAGTCATTATTTTAGTTTTAGTTAGATTCATTTCAAGGCCAATTTTCGAGCTTTCGTGAGCAAGTGTTCTCATCATTTCTTCAATGTCTTTTGGAGTCTCAGCTATTATAGCTATATCATCAGCAAATCTTAAGTGGTTTAAATATTTCCCGTTTACTAGGAGTCCTTTGTTTACCCAGTTTAGCTTCTGGAATATGTTTTCGAGCACCGCTATGAAAAGTTTCGGTGACAGCGGGTCTCCCTGCCTGACACCTCTTTCTATTTTAATTTCATCTCCTCTGGTCTCAAGTCTAATTTTGCTTGTACTATTTGAATAAATGTGTTTTAAGATGTTGATGTATTTTTGGTGGACATTTGAATATTGCAGTGCATTCCAGATTGAGCAGTGGCTGATGCTATCAAATGCTTTGCTATAGTCAATGAAGGCCACATATAGGGGTCTATTGTATTCTTGGTGCTTTTCTATTATTTGTTCTAGCGTGTGTACGTGGTCCATTGTGCTATAACCTGATCTAAACCCTGCTTGCTCTTTCGGCTGCTTGTCGTCAATATTTTGAGATATTCTTCTTAGCATTATTGATGAGAATAACTTGTATATGCTTGGTAATAGGCTTATAGGTCTGTAGTTTCCTACATCTAAGGGATTTCCTTTTTTATAGAGTAGAATTATGTCGGATGAGCGCCATTGTTTTGGAACCATTTCCGTATCCATTACTAAATTAAACAGTCTTGTCAAGTGGTGGATTAGAATGGGTGCACCCGTTTTGAGAACTTCATTGCAGATTCCATCCGGACCGGGACTTTTTTCTGATTTTAACTGTTTAATGTGTTCATAAACTTCTGAATCTTGAATTGGTTTAATGTCTTCGCAATAGTTGCTAGTATGTATTTCTATTTCGTTATTGTTCCTTTTCCTATATAAATCCTTATAAAAATTTGTTGCATGGTTTAAGACATCTTTTCTTGAATTCGTTGTCTCTGTCTTTTGCTCTAGTTTGTGAATCCATGTTTTGTGTGTTGACAGCTCCTTGTATGCTCTTTTTGTACTTCTAAAAAGTTTTATGTTTCTTGTGATGATGTTATGTCTATAGTTGTTGTAGTCCTTTCTGATAGATTTTTTTGTTTCTTTGTATATTCTACTCAATTCAGATTTTATATCTTTTGTTTTGTTTTTAATATGTATTAATTCTGTGCGCCTTTTTATTAGTTGAACCGTGTCATGACTGAATATTCTATGGCCTTCTACTTGATCCGTATTCCTCAACTTCGAACTTTCCAGTATGCTCTTTTCTAGGTGGTTGTAATATGTCTGGCTATCATTAACGTCCAATTGTATAGATCCTAATTTTGTTTGTAACTTTGTTCTGTAGTCTTCAATTTCTTTTTCCGTCTTTGGGACCTTAAGTGGTGTTTTAAAGTTATTTCTACTCTTACGTGTGTGGCCTAGAAGTACTGAGGCCCTCATTAGTCTATGATCAGATGGAAATTGTACGTTACTCAGTATTTCTATGTTTCTTATTAGCTTGGGACTGTTTGTCATTATATAATCAATTTCATTTTTAGTTTTTAGATCGGGTGATATCCAAGTCCATCTGCGGTTTTGCTTTTTCTTGAAAAATGTGTTCATTATAGACAGTTTGTGTTGGAAAGCGTAAGTAATAAGACGGTCACCTCGTTCGTTTCGCCTTCCGTAACCATATTGGCCTAGAGTTGGGTAGTGATCTGCTTCTGAGATTCCTATCTTTGCGTTAAAGTCTCCCATTACTATTACTTTATCATCAGTTAGTTCATGTGCAGATTCCATTTCATTGTAGAATTGTTCAATTTCATCATCTGATGATTTCTCAGTGGGTGCATATGCTTGAATTAATGACAATGAAAATCTTTCAAATTTTAACTGTAGAAGTGCTACTCTTTCCGATATTCCTAAGAAGTTATTTATATTTTTCTTATACTTTTTCTTTATTAGAAAGCCTACTCCATAAAGACCTTTCGTCTGACCTATGTAGCAGAAAATGTAGTCTTGGTGTTCTTCGATATTGCATCCCATTCTTCTTACTTCTGAGAGTCCTACAATATCGCAGTTGATATTTCTTAAGGCGTGGGTGAGTTCAAGATATCTTTCCGTTGATGATAATGATCTTACGTTAAATGTGCATACTTTTAGATTTGGCTCTTTTTTAAATTTTATA
The DNA here is from genome assembly GCF_023101765.2 of Spodoptera frugiperda. Taxonomy (NCBI): domain Eukaryota; kingdom Metazoa; phylum Arthropoda; class Insecta; order Lepidoptera; family Noctuidae; genus Spodoptera; species Spodoptera frugiperda. The sequence continues at coordinate 854,809 of NC_064235.1, read as the reverse complement.
TTATTGTTCTGTGGAGGGTAGTAGTCTAATTCCCCACGAGGACCAGTCGGCTTGGGGAATATTTTATTTTCGATTTTGTTTAGTATTTCCTTGGTTGTTGGTTTTTTCCGGCGGCTGATGATTTTATCCTATGCTTTCTGCTCAGGTGGGTGAGAACCGAAAGGAAGGGAGTTGCTCCTATTTCTCATTAAATCAAAGGCGTTGAGTCTATTTGTTTTTGTTGTTAGATGTTGTTTACGAGGCTGCTCCGATCCACTTGGTGAGGTGGAGATCTCTCTCTTCCGCTTATCGTTCCCTGGTCTTCCCTCTTTGATGATTAGTTTATCGTAGTTCATCACTACATAGTTGCCCTTCTTCTTTTCTTCTATGAGTCTAGGCAGTAGTTCCTTCCTCTTGTTAAGAATTTCCTTCGGATAATCTTCGGAAGCATAGACATTGTTTTTCAATTTGTTTTTGTTTTTCATAATATCGCTCTTTTTCCAGTTGTTGACAAATGATACCATTATAGGCCTTGCCTTTGTGTTATTTTTATCAATTTTGCCAATTCTGTATATCATATTTATGTCTCTGTCTTCTACTAGAATATTTAAATCGTCTTTGAATTTCTTCTTAACTATTTCCGTGAGGGTATGTATTGATTTTTCGCTTTCTTCTATGCCGTATAAGACTAAATTGTTAATTCTTTGATGTTTTTCTAGATAGTATATTTTTTCTCTCAATTTTTCATTTTCTAATTTCAAATCTTGTATTTCTCGTGTAAAGGGTTGTAATTTTTCGTCTAGCTGTGCTATAATTTCTTTTGTTTGGTTTGCCATTTCCAATTTTACTTGGTCGAATAATTTTTGTAGGTTATCCATTTTTCGTGCGTCGGTGTTATGCGTGGAACGAAACGTAGTTGCGTGAACGCAGCCTTTGTTGGTTAGGTTGGTACTGACTTGTAATATTTTATGTTGCAACACTGTTCTAATACTGTCAGCTGTCAGTTGTTTGATTAATGTTATCGACAGTTAACCTCAAATCTTCGTCGGTGTTTTTGCACTTAATATGGTTTTTTAGCACCGTTTTCACTCGGATGTTTTATTTTAGATGCACTATGGTGCGAACTTATTGTGTTTTTGGAGTTTTTACACAGAATGTGACGGTATTTACTTGGTTTTCTTGTGATTTGCCGGAGCTTCGTATCACTACGTCTTTACGTTAACACAGCCGGAACCGGAATGTTTATTATAATACTAATTAAGTATTAAAGGAAAACTAGTGGTCGCCTATGGCCGAAATTCGACCATATATGATTTAATTTACAATACCACTTAACGTACGTTGAAGGATAATTTTTATTTAACTCAAACTCTTTTATAAAACTCTTTTCATATGAGACGTGAGAATATCATCGCAATGTCTATCGATTTTGACGTTTTGTCAAATACGATCAGATATTATGCATGTGTGTGTAATGTTTTATTTATTGATTTAATGTACTTTATAAGCATTATTTTTGAAAAATATTAGCGCTATGCACTTCTCCTACACATAAACTTTAAGTGTACCAAATTTTATGCTCCAACGTCCGCGCAATTTTCGTAAAAAGAATTACAAAGTTTTTGCTTCACGTATTAATATATAGATATTTAAGGAAAATAATAATTAGTTAGGCGGTTACAACCGCAACAAAAATGCAAAATGACTATTCGTACTCGGAAATGCAATGAGGAATAATTTTACATGAAAATGCAATGTGGTCACAACACGTAATTATTATTTCTGTAATACAATTAAAATTACATTTTATAACTAAGTTACCGATTGTTAAGAGTAGGACATCCTATCTAGTAGGGCTGATGCCTAATCCGGAGCTGCGGACTACCTAGCGGGTTTACCGGGGCTCCGGCTCGAAAAGCAGGAGTAGGAACGGGGTGGTGTTTAGTCAGTAAGAGTCTGACACTCCCTCTCGCCTCGTCCAAGGCGGGAGAAGTCATTGGATGATTTTCCTTAATTAAGTTGACTTAATTTTCACAATTTAGTCCCATCCGAGACTAAACTGTAAAAGTATGAATTAACTAGGTACCTAGAACTCACCCTTCCCGCCCCTCAACTCACGCAGCGCGACTTGCGAGCACGTTACAATAAGGTTTGGTTTGACTTTGTATTTTGCAGTCATACTATTGTATTTTTGTGAAAAAAAGCTAGTATTTTTTCATTCCGGGACAGTAAAGTAAACTGTAAAATTACTGGACACGGGATAGTTTTTTTTTAAAACGTTGCCCCATATTTGGATTTTCTCCTGTGTCGTGGGTGCGTTTACAAACATACAAGTTCACATGCACATGACACCCAGACCCGAAACAATAGTTTGGGAATTCACATAAAGAGTTGCTCCATGTGGGAATCGAACCCGCTACTTGTTGCCCAGCCACCGCACCAACCGTGCAGTCAAAGCATACAACATTCCGGGACGATCCCGAAAATCCCGGCCATCTAGTACCTAACCCTATTTGACACGCTGCCGTGTGGCAAGATTTAAGGAAGTTAATACAAATTAACAATAAATAACAATGAACAACTAATAAATGGCGGTTTTAAGAGGAAAAACGTTATAATTTAATAGAATTGAATCATACAGTAACCTACGTAGGTACGACTACTATCAACCTATTAGTATCCAGTTTAACCTGACCTTCGAATGTACGGAAAGACCATACAAAGCTAGACCAGGATATACTGGTATATTCGCTCGATGCCAATCCAGCATAAATTGACCCTTGTATATGCGGAAAGGTCGTACAAAGCTAGACCAGGATATACTGGTTTTTAGCTCGACGATCCAGTATAAACTGACCGTCGAATGTACAGAATGATCATACAAAGCGAGACCATGATATACTGGTCCTTTAGCTCGATGAGTAACCAACATAAAGTATTCAAGTATTCAAGTATTTATTGCATCCATAATGTACATAGGTGTTAAAAAATACAGTATTAAGTCACAATTATGGACCCTGTCGGGCACAGCAAAATATAAAATTCGTAGGAGAGAGGAAGGGCTTTTAGTATTAATTTAATGTCGTATTCGAATTAATTAAATAAGTATTTGGTTATTTCAATATTCTAGTGTATATATGTGTTTAGTAGTATATTAGAATATATATTAAGTATTTTTATTATAATTTTATTCATTATAATTATATTTGTTTGCTTCCATTCATATTTATTTATATATTTTATATATTATATTTTTATATATATTATATATTTATATATAGAGGTATATGTGTTATATTTATTATTTATTTTTAATATATTTATCATACAATGTTTTTATAATTAGTTTATGGTAACTCGTTTTGTATAGTTTATTTAAGTAATATTTCGTCTTATTTAGTGTTGACTATTTATTATATTGTAAGTAATTTATTGTTTAGCTTAGACTAGGCTTACCTAGCCAAGTTAGTGTTACAAGTAGGTAGTCTTATTTATTTATCCTGTAGGAATTCATCTATGGTGTAATAGCTTTTTTTAATTAGGAGTTGTTTCAATTTTCTTATAAATACACTAGTTTTTTCTATTTCTCTTAATTCTTCTGGTAGATTGTTATAAATTTTTATGGACATGGCATATGGACTAGAAGCATGCATCTTTAAGTTGGAACGTGGCAAATTTAATTTATTTTTGTGTCGAAGCGAGCGATTTGTTTGCATGTCTCCTCTTTTTTTGTAAGAGTCTGGATACTTGCGGACTAGCTTGCGTAATTCTAAAATATATGTATATATTTACTAAAGTGAGAATTTTATGTTTTGTGAAATGAGGTTTGCAACTATCAGTTTGTTCTATGTTTGTTATAATACGAATTAATTTTTTCTGTGAGATAAATAAAGACTGAGCATCCGTACTGTTTCCCCACAGAATGATACCGTACGTGAACCAAGCGTGGGCATACGCATAATACATAGTTAGTGCAGTTTTTAAATCAGTAGTCTTTTTAATTTCGTGTAGGGCATACGAAAACTTGGAAATTTTAGACTTTATTTTATGTATGTGTGATTTCCGATTAAATTGATATTCGAACGTACGAAAAGATTATACAAAGCGGGTCCATGATATACTGGTTTATAGGTCGGTACAACCAGTATAAATTGATCCTTAGATGTGAGGAAAGATCGTACAAAGCGAGGTCATGATAAACTGGTGGTTAATAACTCCATGTAATATGTACATAGTTAGGTATTTACGCTTAGTATGTAAGTGTTCCGTTACTAAATACCAATTGAACTAGTCATTGGACATTAATTACGCATTTACAGTTTTTCAAATTCAAGTACATACGTATGAACGTACTTTTAAACATAGATTAGTAATATCTACTAAAGGGTGTCCCAACAAGAACGCAAGATTTAAATTTGAAATAAAACGCAGATATTTTTAAAGAAATCGTGAAAGCTTTATAATATCGTAAAGTAGAGAGTATGAGGTTATCTATGGAACAATACATCGGGCAGATGGCTGCCGCTGGTTTGCTGAAACATACGTGATCTTTCAATGAAATTTTCAATGACCGTTTTGCATTAATGCTGCGGTATTTCATTAATACAGCGTCCAATTTCCTTTTAAGGCTTGAGTCGTCGTCGGCTTATTCGCATAAACCATCGACTTTAAGAAACCCCAAAGAAAAAAGTCTAATGGTGATAAATCACATGATCTAGGCGGCCAATTCTGGTCTCCAAAACGTGAAATAACACAACCGGGACATGACTGATGCAGCAATTCAATTGTTTCTCTGTTTGTATGACATGTGGCGCCATCTTGTTGAAAACACATGCTTTCCAAATCCATTTCTTCAATTCGAGGTACGAAAAGACTGGTTATCATTTTACGCTTGACCTGGCTCATTTTTAATCGCGTAGCGCTCCATTTTTACTAACCTCATACCTTATACTAACAAAAAATAACACGTGTTCAAATGTCAAACAATGATACTTCGAATGCCGCCAAATTTAAATCTTGCGTTCTTATTGGGACACCCGTTATAAACATCGAAAAGGAATGATGACGGGGTATGAAAATTAAAAATCTATTTAGTCCGTCAGTTTGGTAATAAAACAATATTAGAAATGTATCTGGGGGCACGGGAGTGCCCCCGCCAAGTCGAGCAAAAAAAGCGGCCGTACCATCCTTTTCTCGAAGCCATTCAGGCCAATTTCGACCGCCTATAGCTTCGTTGTGGACAAAACAAGAAGCCTGAATTTTCAGATACTGAGCAGGCATTGTTCCTGTTCCTTATTGGGCGGGAGGAAACGCCCGGGTGTCATCACTGCGAGGACCGCCCGGAGGACACAGTAGAACATAATTACAGTGGCGGTGTGCCCTGCGTGGGCTGAGCACCGCCAAGTCCTCAGGGATGTGGTCGGCGACGGCGACCTCTCGCGCCCGGCACTGGTTCAGGCCATGGTGCGGAGCGAGAGGGACTGGGATGCCGTCTCCTCCTTCTGCGAAGCAGTCATGCTAGCTAAGGAGGAGGCGGGGCGCGTGAGAGAACAAACCTCCTCACGCCCCAGCCGTCGCGAAAGACACTCCGGGCGTAGGGGATCCCGAGACGATCTCCGGCCACCGTAAGTGCGGGCCTGCGGACGGCGAGCAAGGGTAGCTCACCGCCCGAACAGAACCAGACCCGTGCGTACAACGCGTCGTCTTCCGCGCGCCTCAACGAGCCATCAGACCACCACAGATGGGGCCCAATAGGGCTGATGCCTGACCCGGAGCTGCGGACTACCTAGCGGGTTTACCGGGGCTCCGGCTCGAAAAGCAGGAGAAGGAACGGGGTGGTGTTTAGTCAGTAAGAGTCTGACACTCCCTCTCGCCTCACCCAAGGCGAGAAAAGTCATTGGATGATTATTCTCCCTCAAAAAAAAAAAAAAAAAAAGCAGGCATTGTACAAACTACATGGATCTCACAATTTTTTATGTACAAACTACATGGATCTCACAATTTTTTATGGTAAAAAAATTGAGATGCGGGACTTGGGCTTTTTTACAGGATGTTTTTGATAGTATACCTTATTATAAACATTGAATTATTATGAGTACTTTTCCACCACAGATGTGCTATGCTAAAAAGATGTAATAGCAAAGCTGTGAAACTATGTGACCGTTTCCACTGATACTAAGCTATGTAGCTATGCGAGGAAGTTGTGCAGCTCGAGTATGCGATGTATCGATAGTAGGGAAGTCATCTATAGCATGCATCCGTTTCCACCAGTGCTGAGCTATGTGTACCAATGAATATGATTGGTGGAAGCCAAACGCATCCACAGCAACGTAGCATAACACATCTCTGGTGGAACTGGAGCATTGTTGCTACCACATTAGGATTAAAAAAAAAACAAACAAGTTACGAAAAAGACATTTATTTATTTTTATTTAAAATTTTTACAGTTCTTATTTCAAATTTTTACAATTCTTATTCAAAATTTTTACAGTTCTTATTTTAAAAACTAACAACGAATAAAAAAAACAAACGATTTGACAGTTCCTTTTTAAAAAATAACCACTGTGACACATAGTGTTGTGGTTACCAAGTTAACAAATACTAGGTATTCGATTTAGTTTGAATATACATAACAGGTTCCGTTATATTAGTTTGGTTGTCCGTATTATGATTAATACTAACTTTACAATTCGATACTTCAGATTCTAAAGCCACTTTACTAGTTAAAATCTGTTTAATTATCTCATTTTGTAACTGACTTGAGACAGATTTAGGTAACTCTTTCAATAACGATACAACGTATTGGCCAAAGTAATCTAAGCTGGTGTTATATGAGTTACGTCTTGGTGTTGTATCGTTATTTCTGTTATTTTCGTTATTGAGACTGTTATTAAGTATCTGTTCGTTGCGTGGTTTTGCGGGCGATTGTGGTTTGGGAAATATTGGTTTTGCTTTCTTCTTTGGTGGGCTGGGAGTGGGGGAGGAGGGGCGGGACGTGTTGAAGTCTTCTAGATCCTCGAGGTATACCGTGTCCATCTCAATTGGATCTTTCTGTGTAAGAAAAAGTGAACATTTAAAATTTTATCTGTCGATTTATTCTGAGGGCTTATTATGAGTTTATTTTACGTTACCGTATTCGCGTGTTCTGACTAGCCTGCTTAATTGAACAAACCAATTAGAGGGTTAAATGTGGTAATATTTCTATCTTGTTAAACGTAAAATAAACTCGTACTAAGCCCTCAGATCGGCATTTTATAATTGACAATGAAAAATCCGGTGTCCCGCAGTGCGATTCTGTATCATTAATTCACGGAACTATATGAGGATATTAAAAAATGTTTACTAATTATATGTTTATAGAATACGAAACCGAATACAAATGTATTTCCTTTTGAAATAGTTCTTTCAAGCTTCGATATCGAAATCGTGTGTTACAGAATCGCAATACAGCAATCAGGGTCTTTTTACATTTGATGGGCCGACGTTTGGCCGCTATCTCGTCTGATGGTAAGTGATGATGCGGCCTACGATGGAGCACGTCTGCCCATAAGCAACCTATTCACTCGGGCTTTGAAGACACCCAAGTTATACCCATCAGGAAACACAGACTCCGGCAAGGAGTTCCACTCCCTAGCAGTTCGCACAAGGAAGCTTGGTCTTCAGATACTTACATCTTCAGTGTCGTCATTGTCATCCCCCTTCTCGGATTCCATCTCGTACAGCTGTCCATTCGATGCTACTATATACTTCTTCTGAAAGAAATGAGTAGAAAGCATATAAAACCATATTAAGTAACCTGAGGGACAGTAAGTAAAGTATTTTTTATAATAACTATCGTGAGACATACTAAAATAACTAAAAATCACGGTTTACTCACGTACGTTAATGGAGAAAAGCTCTACTAGTTTCGAGTCACAGAGAGACTCTTTATATCGGTAGGATTCTAAGTACTTACTAACATAGTTTATAAGTTCCTATTGTTACTAACCATTATGGATCACTGTTATCTGATTAATAAATAATAATAATTATCAATAGCAGCATGTGCAGTCGCGGTAACGTCGCGTAGCATACTCTGCTGCGTAGGCTGCGCTCTGCTGCTTTTCTCCATTGATATACGTGTGTTAACCGTGATTTACAGGTAATTAAGTAAGGTATTATTAAAAGATTCTGCTTGCATGTAAAATATTGTTAGGTTTAAAATATATGCATTGTATGATTATGTTAGATGATAAATAAATCATATCTATTTTGCAAATAGGTTCCAATGCAACTCTTTTACACGTCAATCTCTTAAATAACTAGATGAGGCCGGCATTTCCTATCCGACTACTCTGAGAAGAAATGCCGAAACAAACTCAGAGGTCATAGTCTCTTTTAAGTCAAGACAAAATCAATTAAAGATGTCGGAGAACCGTGCAAGTTGGTTCTGTAGTGGTATTTTGAGGAAAGAACCACCGTTAAAATAAAAAATACGTGTGTAATGTTTTAAAATAATCTACAAGACGGACATTAAAATAAAATTAGTCATCTACCCTAACACGACACCCTAATATACATATATCTGCATTGAAACCCACCTCATCTTCCTCAGGGACCTCGGCATCACGATGTTTAGTCACGAGATGCTTCTTCAGGTTGCTGATGGTCTGAGCATTGTACACATTCTTACAGATCAGACAGAGAGCAAAATTGCTTGACCTATCTAATTTCTTGAAATACTTCCACAGCTCTGAAAAATGTCTCGACCTGTACAGAAATATAACACATAACGTCACACCATTTTAGCTCCGAAGAAGCAAGAGGTGCACATTACGGCACGTAATGCCGCTATACAATGTACACCCACTTTTCACCATTTGTGTTATAAGTCCCATGTAACAGGGGGTGAGCCTATTGCCAATTCCAGACTCCGTGCTACTACTGAGAAATTTCAGAAAATCGGAAAAAAGGTTCTACTTTGCTGACCCGGGAATCGAACCAGAGACAGTAGTAAAGTAAATAAGAAATATAAATAATAAGTCCGTGGAAAGGAAAACAAACTACTTTTATATATGACTGGCCCGCGCACTGAGTAGCGGGTTCAATTCCCGCATGGAACAACTCTTTGTGTGATCCATAAATTGTTGTTTCGGGTCTGAGTGTCATGTGTTTGTGAACTTGTATGTTTGTAAACGCACCCACGACACAGGAGAAAATCCTTGTGCGGGCAACGATTTTATAAAAAAGAAAAAATAAAAAGCAAGCACTCACTTTGAAACCTGCTCCTCATCATCACTGTCTTGAGGATTCTGTCCGTGATCCTCAACATGTTTCTTCAAGTCTTCAACGGAATCATATTCAATATTTTTCTCACATATCTTGCATCGAGCCTCGAATTTATCAGAATCCAAAACGTCAAAGAAGCTCCATGTCGCTGCTCCTTTCTTTTCATTGAACGAGTTTCCTCTGAAAGTGAATACAGTTCATAATTCCACGAATCAACAGAGAGGAGTGGAAGGAGGGTAGGGAGGCCTTTGTCCTGTAGTGGGACAATCATGGCTGAAATCTAAATCAAGGATGTTAAGGATATCCACATCCGTAACCGAAACTATCGGATATCCGAAATAAAAAAATATCCATTTCCGTAACCGAAACTGAAATAAATGTTCCGGATAATTTCGGATAGGAGCGGAGTCTAAATGAGGCATGAGACAAGTTACGAAAAGTTATTTACAGGCAGATTGAAGTACCTGCCAAATGAAGACCTATTTATAAATAAAACCATTTGATTATCTATTTGTATGTTACTTTTGAAATTCCTTAGAAATCCAATATCCGTAACCGAAACTATCCGAAACTACCGGATAATTTGGAATAATTTCTTATCCGGATCCGAACCGATATAAAAATAATCACTACCCGTATCCATATCCATATCCGAAATTCCATATCCATAACATCCCTGATCTAAATGTAAAGCAACGCTAGGCTATTCTGTAACTTTCAATTCTAAAGATCGTAGTGAAGTCGATCGCTGTTCATTATATTCTTATTTTTTCATCCGCGACCATGGCGCTTGAAACAGTGCCGAAATATCAGAAAGTCATTGAAATAGAATAACATGGTAAATATCCCGTTTAAAGTTCCAATTTTTTTTTATGGAATGGGTGGCCAACGAGCGTACGAGTCACTTGATGGTAAGAGATCAGCGCCGCCCATGGACACCCGCAACACCAGAGGAGTCACAGATGCGTTGCCGGCCTTTTGTACTAGCGTCATGGTTTTTTTTATGTTTGATGGGTCGACGTTTGGCCGCTATCTCGTCTGGTGGTAAGTGATGATGCGGCCTACGATGGAGCACGTCTGCCCTTAAGCAACCTATAACTTGCTTGTGAGAATAACATCGACCATTGTAAAAAACATTTTTTAAAAAGAGTAACGATGGAGTTTCTTGCTCGTTCTTCTCCATTCGAAGCAACACTTTGGAACGAGCGCTTAGCTACACTGACAGATAAACTGACGGACAATTCAATTTGACGTTCAAAAGTGCCTAATTTAGGATTAATTGAAATAAATGCTTTGACTTTGACTTTGACCAATGACGGGCGAGAAATCGAGAATGCGATCGAGGGGACTTCGTCAACTCACATTTCACCTTCGCTGTCGCTGTCACTGGCAGGCCCAGTCAAATCGACGCCATGTTTGTTTCTCAAATGATGCGCGAGGTTCGATATAGTAGTGCGGTACGAATAGTCGTTACAACACAATTTACAAGTCGCTACGCTAGCGAGACATACAAAATTAACGTTTTAGTCACGTGAATTGTCTTCTGTAACTTTCAGTTCGAAAGATCGTAGTAAACTCGACCGCGGTCATTGGTAGTGAGAATCAACTCAACCAACGACGGGCGAGAATGTGATCGAGCTCACTTCTAAAGTTCGCATTGACAGTTACAGAATAGCCTAGCTGGGATTTTTAATAATTGCTACGCCCTAACAGGACTACATAGTCACAGGGTTATACGACTAGTACATACTAGTCGTATAACCCTGTACATGGTGCAATAAACCGTATGACTGGTGAGATACCTTCAATACTTATGGAGAGTACTCGGTACTCGATTCTCGTTAACTTGATATAAAAAAATAGGTGCTTAATTTTTATCGAAATGTCTCTAAAAATAAGTGATTTTTGAATAGGTCTCGATATAGGTAGGCAACAGCTGTACAGTGTAGGTACCTATGTATTCTGTATTGATAGCGACCTGTGCGTCCGCGCGGTGTCCAAGTATTTGCATCCGCAGTTAAATAAATAAATACTGGACTGTCGGTGTACAGTGTACGAAGTTTACTAAGAAGTTATTTAATATTTCGTTTTTATGTTATTTTATTTCATGATATATGTTCGCAAACTACAACGTCCTCATATATTGAAGGTATCTCACAAGTCAGTTTGTATAAATAAATAAATTAGAATAAAGACTTACAATACAACTTTCGGTTTCTTCATACAAGTGTAATCCGTGGGCATTTCACCGTGGTAATCAACAAGGTGTTCCTGTATCTCTGTAAATGCTTCAATGGAGAATATCTTCTCACACAGCTTGCATTGTGCCTCTGTCTTGTTAGGGCCCACAATGTCGTAATAGGTCATTGCTTTGCCCCGTCTCTTTTTAGCGCTTGACATAACTCTGAAAGTGTTCACTATTATTAAAGCATTAACTTTTTTTTTAAACGTTGCCCCATATTAGGATTTTCTCCTGTGTCGTGTGTGCGTTTACAAACATACAAGTTCACATGCACATGACACCCAGACCCGAAACAAAATTTTGTGGATCACACAGAGTTGCTCCGTGCGGGAATCGAACCCGCTACCCGTTGCACGGTAGCCAGTTGCCCAGCCACCGAACCAACCGTGCAGTCATACTGCACTGTTGTGCAGAAACTGTCGAAAGAAAACTGTTGATGGCGCTTTAAATCCGTCACCAGTTACCGATGTGGTCAGCATAAACATCTTACAAGTGGCCACTGCTGACCAAAGACCTCTTCCCACACGGAGAAGGTTTGAGCATTAATCACCACGCTTGCTCAATGCGGGTTGGCAATTTAAAGCTAAACAAGCTCTTCTAACTCGAAGATTCTCCGTGCGAGAAGAGGCCTATGTTCAGCAGTAGCCACTTATAGGCTGTTAATATGATATCACTAGCGACTCGCCCCAGCTTCGCATGGGTACAATGGTGATATATTATGCATGTATTATACATATAAACCTTCCTCTTGAATCACTCTACCTATTACAAAAAACCGCATCAAAATCCGTTGCGAAATTTTAAAGATTTAAACATACAGACAAACAAACCGTCAAAAATAGTGACTCTGTTTTATAATATGTAGTGATAACGAAAATATTATAATTTAATAACATAACTAATAAATAACAGGTTACTCAGTTACTTACTTCTCCGCCTCACTATCGTTTTCAATAGCGCGCGCATTGACGCCATGTTTCCTTTTCAAATGGAAATTAAGATTGGTCGTAGTACTACGAAACGAATAGTCCTGGAAGCAAATCTTGCATGTCGCTATATACCGCGCCTTCCTTTCAAAGAACCTCCAATATGGTGCTTTTCTGCAATAAATAATTATTTATTATTGAAAACTTGCGACCCGCCCCAGCTTCGCATGGGTGCAATGGTGATATATTATGCATGTATTATACAATATATAAACCTTCCTCTTGAATCACTTTATCTATTAAAAAAACTGCATCAAAATCCGTTGCGTAGTTTTAAAGATTTAAGCGGATTTTTACAGAGGGACATAGGGACAGAGACAGCTACTTTGTTTTATACTATGTAGTGTCTGATATTTATTCATTATCTAACTGACGGAATAAATAGTTTTTGTATTTTAATTTTCTGTCATCATCACTATTGTCATGTTTTGAGATATGCACACCACACAATATCGCTCACCTACTAATATATTGGCACATCTGCAAAAAATGCGAAATTGACTTTATATGGTTTACGTGTTTAAAAGTGCATATTAATCTATTTACTTCCATATTCATCGAGAGAGGTCGTCAGTGTCATTATACCATTATTGTAGTTCACGCACGTAAAACAACGGTTCATTGGTCAGTAAACTAAAAACTAAACAAGTCAGGTAAACTATGAAAACCGTACCTAAATGTGCCAATATATTACTAGGTGTGTGCGATATTATAACTACGTAGGTATGTATTGCACTACTACTGCCTACCACTCTATGGCTATATCTCACGTTTTGTGTGTAAAATTAATGTTTTAACATATTTCTTTCCTGTCAATAAATAAACCAAGTGTCGAATAATACACTAATGTGAAAGAAACATTGTATAATAATAATAGACAACAGACTAAAACGATACAGGCATAAGTCAGTTCTATCAACTGCTTGCCTGAATCTAATATATAAAATTCTCAGTACAACCCATATTTTTTTAATTTTCCGCGGACGAGGTCGCGGACAGAAGCTAGTAATGTATTAAAGACTAATAATATGATCAAAAACCAAAATCATAATATACATTGAAAACGTATTTTTATTTTGTAGTAACAAGATATCAAGTTGAAACATTATAACCTAAACATAATAGGTATACATAACATAAAAACATTTTAACACGTCTAACCCAGACTATTATTATCATCATAATACTACATATTATAACGGCGTTAACATGTATTAGTAAATATCGAATAAAACATATTATAATGCGAATCAAAACATATTCACGTTGTAATTTAACATTATTAGCGTCCAACATCGATGCTAAATTGAAATAATGTATTAAAACTTCTAACATCGAACGAAATAACAATATATGTTATTGTATTCAAGTAGTAATATAATATGAGCATATAATACTGACTAACAGTTACGTTATAATAAAATAACAAGGAAATATAACTCACCTCTCCGTCATGTTGCTGCGTGATGTTCACAAAACGTCAAACAACTGTGTTGCCAGCACTCGAAAACAAAATTTCTTACAAATTTGTCTCAAACTCACTGATCTAAAACATTTTTGTAAGATAAAAAAGATAAAAATCCGGTTAAAATTATTGTCAGAATTATTACAATGTATTCATTTTAAAATAAAAATATGTGTAGAGTTTTGTTTGTATTTACTTTTGAACATTCTGAAAGGTATTGTTTTAATATTTACTTATAAGTGTAAAATATTAATAATACTGTTATTTAATTGAATATGTTTTAAAGATTTTATAAAAATACGTTATTGTTAGTAATAGCATATTGCGTCGTTTTAAATCACAAAAATGATATATATTATTTTAGAAAAGGCTCTTTGAAACGTATGATTTATTACTACTACTACTGTACAATGACGGTTACCGATTTTGGTACGAAGCTTTTTGTTTCAAATGTAATAATAATTTTTTGTCCAATCACAACAACTGACAAATATTTTATGTCCAATGGTGAGTCACTAGGTAATACAATGTAGTGAGCAAAATTACGGTAGGTTCCATTGTACTATAATACAATTCCTACCAAATTGGTAGAATTTTTATAACCAGTCGCTCTACATAACACGCTGCCGCATGCTATATTATTTGACTACTATTTAGGTATTATAACATGTGTTATAGACATTGAATAGATACTTTTTTGAGGGGGAAAATCATCCAATGACTTCTCCCGCCTTGGGCGAGAGGGAGTGTCAGACTCTTACTGACTAAAAACCACCCCGTTCCTACTTCTGCTTTTCGAGCCCCGGTAAACCCGCTAGAAACCATCCATAGCACAAGTACTTACATAGCACACATCTTAATTCCAATCCATATAGAAAACACAGCTTAGCTGAGTCCATTTCCACCAGTGTTAAGCTATGTGTACCAATAAATATGATTGGTGGAAACCAAACGCATCCACAGCAACGTCACGCATATTTCTAGAGAAAAAGCACACTTACCCTTAGTCGGGTATACGACCCCGGCGACAATAGGAGCGGTGGTGTTGCACGTATTCTAGTCTTAAATCAAACGTAGCATAGCACATTTCTGATGGAAAAGCACCCTTTGTCATCGTCGGGTATGCAGCACCCGGCGGGAAGAGGAGCGGTGGTGTTACGTGTATTATAGTCTGAATTGAACACATGGCTTGTCTGTTGCTTAACAAGGCATGAAGCATTAATAATGAGTTTAATAGAAAAAAAAACAAAGACATTAAAATTGTAACTACACAACCACGAGGTGACTTGCTTAACCTTGAGAAACTGGTTGGCGGGGCGTAAACATAATACTAAAACATATATTTTTAAACACATTAATTAGGTATAGTATTATCTAGATTTCTAGACTTAGATAATACACATAAAACATTTTGTTAACCACCGCTTCTCTTCTGTTGGGGTGTCATATACCCGATTAAGTTTAAGGGTGCTTTTTCCACCAGAGATGTGCTATGCTACGTTGCTGTGTATACGTTTGGCTTCCACCAATCATATTCATTGGTACCTAACCATATCTTAGTTCTGGTGGAAACGGACTTCCTATTCCTGCTTTGAGCCGGATCCTTGGGTATAATCCGTTAGGTAGTCCGCAGCTCTGGATGTGGTCTAGAGAGACTAAGTGTGGGAGAGCCATGTTTCGGCACTGCTGGACCGGCTCGACCGGAGTGATACCACGGTCTCACAGAAAACCGACGTGAAACAACGCTTGCTTGAGTTTACCGGAGCCTCAATTACCCTAGTCTTTCCAATCCCCGATTAACCAACAACTCTTAAGCCGGCAACGCACTTGTAACGCTTCTGGTGTTTCGGGTGTCCATGGGCGGCGGCGATTGCTTACCATCAGGTGATACGTCTGTTCGTTTACCGGCTTATAATTATCATAAAAAATTCATGTAAAAGAATTTAAACCTACAGATTGAATACATTCGTTATGAAAAAACTGATTATTTTGACAATAGTTATTTATGACTTTTCAGACGTCTATTGTTTATAAGATTCAGTACAAAAAATACTACATTATCGATTACACAATTTGACTAAAATGTGATGCAGGATATAAAATAAAAATATATTACTACTAGGTCTATTTTATTTACTATTAAACCGACTTCGCAAACATACGACCGTAAAAAACCCACAAAAATTCCCTCTACATTTTATTCTAACACACAAAAAAAAACGTGCAAAAACTAAAACTAAAAAAAAACCTATTCTCTAACAAAAATAACTTGAAATATTCACATGTATAAATTAAAATAAGGATACATACTACTTGGGACAAACCCGTCCACAGCGAGTGACGCGCGTGTAACGTCACTCACTACGCAGATGTAACGTCACTAGAGCGCGTAACGAAACCAATTGGCTACTTTCCTACTAGTGGACAAACTTTTTTCGAAACTAAAAACGATAATTTCTATCCAACTCTGTCCAAATAGCGTTATGACGTCACAAGTTTTTGACGTCAAATAGCAAACTTATTTCTAGAATTTATCCTAGAAAAAATTGGCACTTAAATAGTTCATCAAATTTATGAATGAGAGTGTGATTATCAATCTTTTATTGTATTGAAAAGTTGTAATCATTTATTTTTGACCGAGGATAATACCCAATTTATAGAATGCAGGTGGACAAATTCGGAACTAAAGGTAATCCTAGTCCAATCTTCCAATAGCTATGTGTGTTACAAAGTCAATATCATCTGATTTCAATAGGGGTCAAAAATAAATTAGTTACAACTTTTCAACTACAATAAAATACTTATACAAAAATATGGCGCCAAGTTCCAAATCTTAGTCCGTTCAGAATTATTTTATCAGTAGCTAAATCAGGGGCGCATCGCGTTCTGCGCCCGCCTCAAAGAGCCATCAGACCACCAGTAGGGCTGATGCCTAATCCGGAGCTGCGGACTACCTAGCGAAAATAGGAACGGGGTGGTTTTTATCAAATTAAATCAAATCAAATCAAAATCATTTATTTCAAATAGACCAGGAAGGCACTTTTGAACGTCAAAGCAAATGTAATAATATTAATAACGTCTGTCTGTCTGTCGGTCAGTCCTCTAGTGAAGCTATTTGCTCGTTCCAAAGTGTACCCCCGATTCCTATGGAGAAGAACGAGCAAGAAACTCCATAGTTTTAGTCAGTAAGAATCTGACACTCCCTCTCGCCTCGCCCAAGACGGGAGAAGGCATTAGATGATATTCCCCGCTTAAAAAACAAGGATTTGTACGACTACTAGCGCCCCTGTAAACTGTTTCCGTAACTTGGTGTTACAGTTACGTCATTTTGAGAGTTTCGTAAGAGTATTCTTGACAGTAGGTATGGCGGATGGCCTGGTTATTTTAAAGAAAGTTTCAAATTATTCGCGTCCCACTTTTGTGTGCTGATTGTAGTAGCGTTACGATGTTTAAAGCGTTGCTTCCTATTATTCTAAGCTGCGAAGATAGATTTGCATGGAAACAGTTGTTTGTGGACGCGAGAAGCGTTGGCATAGGTCAATATGTATGTATAAATAGATTTTAAAATTTACCTGCGGAAATATTAAATTCACAGTTATGAAACTACATTCTCAGTGTACGGAAATGAGCTTATTACATGGGTCCTATAACTATTATTAAATTAATGGGTATATAAAGTAAATAGTATAAAGTATGAGTAATATAAAGATGATTAAATTATTCAGACACCACTGACAAACGGTGAAGGAAAACATCGTGAGGAAACCTGGCCTTATAATTTCTAATTATAAGTTTGAAATCGCCAACCCGCATTGAGCAAGCGTGGTGATTAATGCTCAAATGTTTTCCGTGTGAGAAGAGGTTTTTGGTCAGCAGTGGACACTTATAGGCTGTTGGTGATGATAATGGAAACGCAGTATTATACCTAACCTAGATTATTCTTATTTTTATGGTATAAGCCGGTAAACGATCATACGAATCACCTGATGGTAAGCAATTACTGCCGGTTATGGACCCCCGAAACACCAGAGGGGTTTTGAGCGAGGAAAATCATCCAATGACTTCTTCCGTCAGTTCTTTCAGTGTCAGACTCTTACTGACTAAAAACCACCCCGTTCCTACTCCTGCTTTTCGAGCCGGAGTCCCGGTAACCCGCTAGGTAGTCCGTAGCTCCGGTCGCTGTTTGCGGGGGAGGACTGTCTCTGTCTGAGGCAGCAGACAACGTCACACCTTCTTTTTCTTCTCCTCTAATAACATCTTCTGATTTATTTCGTTGCGGGATTCAAGACAGTCATTCATGTCCCTGAGACTTCAGTATTCCGGTGTTTTCATGGTTGTATCTACTGTAGATCCTGGTGCACAGGAGTTGCAGTGGTATGGGAGGTTGTGGCAGGCTTGTTCCAATTAGAAAACGTCACACCTTTTATCCCCGAAGGGGTAGGCAGAGGTATACATTACGGCGAACGATGTCTAGTCTGCGAGAGAACTGTCTCTATCTGATGAAGTGGACAGCGTGTTTCATGGCTGATATGACGATGATATCAGACTGCATACCTGCGTAAGTTTGACGAAATACTTGGGCACCGTACCCAGCGTTACGTAAGTAGTCATTAAAATAAAATAAATGACGATGACGGCGCGCACGTCACTGTGACGTCACGTCGTACGATATCGTGCGTTTAGTTGTTGCAGGAAAATCGTCAGTTATTTGCTTATGTCTGGTAAATGGTTAAGATTGCATTAAGGTTGGCCTTTAGGCTTTGACGTATACATAAGGTAAATTGTGATTTTATGAATAATTAATGTAATAATACACAAACGTTCCTAATCCGTGCAGCCAGGGAATGGAACAAACTTCTATTTTTCTTGAGAAATACTACCCGGGTCTTTTCAAGGTCAGAGTAAAATATAAGGTAGGTACCTACTATCTAAGTCTGTGTGCTCCATCCTCGGCCACATCTTTACTTCGCCGTCCTGGCAGTGAGTGGGTCGATGGCTAAACGCTGACTTATTAACGTTAAAAAAATGGGGAGTTGTTCATGTTCCTGGGATGTGCCTGATTTCATTGTTTTTATGGTATAAGCCGGTAAACGAGCTGATGGATCACCTGATGGTAAGCAATTGCCACCGTCCATGGACACTTGAAACACCAGAGGCGTCACAAACAGTATTTAAGGGTTATGGGATTAGGAAGGGGACTAATTGGGCCTCCGGTAACCTCACTCACACAACGCAAGTTGTTTCACGTCGGTGTACTGCTCGGCCGTGGTATCACTCCGGTCGAGCCGGCCCAGCAGTGCCGAAGCATGGTTCTTCCACACTGTATGGATAGTACCACAGAGAACATTTGTACAGAAACTTTAAGAATTTATTTTGTACTGTTTCAAGCAGAATAGTTATAGCACCTAGAACCAAAATTCACGACCAAAGCCACGCACAACAACAAGTTTAAACATCACAAACCTCATTCAATCCAACGCAAACAAAACAAACAATGCAATAACGAAACGTTATCACTACAATCTACAACCTTTGGCACTAGCACACTATAACCACCTTTATTACCAAGCTACTAAACACTATAATCCCATACAATGATCTACACATTCATTGTAAACATGTTATGCGTTGGGTTACCTCACAGAATTTCAACCTCTATAACTTTCCAACATAAGATCTATAACAGCATGCAATTCAATTCTTCATATAGACTTGGTATCGTACACGGGAATATAGACACTACAGCTTCAAGAATAAGATAGATAATCCTGTGTGATATATTATCAGCGTGAATAGGTCTGCCCTTGCATCAGGTCGTTGGCTCCATTCGTAGTAAGTCCTCAGTACATTACAGTTGGCAGTTGTCCAGGAGACCATTTGGTTCAAAATAGTCTTTAGGGCTTAGTTTTGAGGCGTGGGATAGGTTAAGTAAGAGTGGGTAAGGTTTATTGGAGGCCCAGTAGGACTGACGCCTGGAGGTCTACTCTAATTCAACGAAAAACGAAGTTTCGTCCGAAACTGCGCAGATTTCGTGCTAAAATTCCATTTATTGCGAACTTTTGTGAACGAATGAAATGATGATAAATAAATAGGTTTTGATATGAAATTGAAAATAAAACGTTATGTCAAGTAATTCTATTAGTAAATCAATAAAACCTACGGCCGAAGATTAAACGACACTTCGCATTCGAGAACCGGAGTAGACCTACTGATCCGGAGCTGCGGACTACCTAGCGGGTTTACCGGGGCTCCGGCTCGGAAAGCAGGAGTAGGAACGGGGTGGTTTTTAGTCAGTAAGAGTCTGACACTCCCTCACACCTCGCCCAAAGCGGATGAAGTCATTGGATGATTTCCCCCTTAAAAAATAACATTTAGACTCGTATGGAGAAAAACGAGCAAGAAACTCCATAGGTTACTCTTTTAACAATCTCATTATAAAACTATCAGCCAGATTGACATAACCGAACGTGTCTTTTCTATTGGATTGCAATCGACTAGTAATTTATGCAATTTTTCAATATGCACGTCACGCCTTTTATCCTAAAAGGGGTAAGCAGAGGTGCACATTACGGCACGTAATGCCGCTATACAATGTACACACACTTTTCACCATTTGTGTTATAACTCCCATGTAATAGGAGGTGAGCCTATTGCCATATACTGGGCACAATTCCAGACTTCGTGCTACTACTGAGAAATTTTTGGTAAACCGAAAAAAGTCCAGTAATACTTTGCTCGAGTAATCTCAAGCCATCGCTCCTTCAATCACAATAACAACAGGACGTAAAACGACATGAACGCCATCTGCCAAGTGCAAAAAACGAGAAAAAAGCTTTAGAAAACATCGCACACGCACTCGAGTCTGCCGACCACCACGACCGGCGGATGTTAATATGCGGATATGAGTCACAATTAAGCCTCATGGTGAGAATGTACAAAGAGCTAACCTTAAATAATATGGGAATAGTCGTGTAACATCAAGAAAGAAGACTTATTTAAAGCAACGTATTATAAACGCTATGCTTTTCGGCACGAATGGGCCGGCTCGACCGGAGTGATACCACGGCCGAGTAGAAAACCGACGTGAAACAACGCTTGCGTTGTGTTTTGTTGTGTGAGTGAGGTTACCGGAGGCCTAATTACCCCCCTCCCAAACCCTCGAATCCCCAGTAATCTGCAAATTGAAAACCCCCAAAAGGACGGTAACACACTTTTAATACCTCTGGTGATTGCTTGCCATCAAAGTTAAAGTCAAACTTATTTATTTCAAATAGACTGGGAGTGGGAAGGCACTTTTGAACGTCAAAGCAAATATAATAATATTAAAAATGTCTATCTGTCGGTCAGTCCTCTAGTTGCTCTATTTGTTCGTTCCAAAGTGTAGATTCCTATGGAGAAGAACGAGCAAGAAACTCCATAAGTTACTCTTTTTCAATCAGGTTCACAAATCACAATACATCAGGTGATCCGTCTGCTCGTTTACCATAAAAAACATACCAGAACTTTCATTCGTACAACCAAATATAGTCAACGAATTTAAACACAAATTAGTTAGAACATTGCTCATTAAACAAAATTAGATATGGCGCGATGATTCAACACTGAAGCGTGGAATAAACAAGATATATTTAGACCGTAGTGGTGGGCACGAGAAATAAAGAGGTTCCAGTACAGAAATAACTACATTATTACGTGGGAGATGCAAAATAATGAGATGTTAAGAGAAAGATTCCCACGACTCGACGCCGTCGTGTCTTTGCCTTGCATTTTTCTTTTATTTTTTTTTTATTTTGTGAACTGTCAAATTTTCCCGCTAAAATTCGATTTGGCACCAAAATGCTATGGACACTGTTACAAATAGAGTGAAAACTATTTATGATCTTTTGTTTTATTCATCTGCTAAATTATTTCGGCCATATATATAAAATACCTATATAACAAACACTAAACAGCATTATAATAAAAATAGATTATTTCTTTGTACAGTATTATTTACATAGTAACCATAAGCAATAAGTACCCAGAAAGTATGTAGTAATGCTTGTGTTGGGTCGTTCCGGTCCTCCTTAAGCCTCGTATTCATGGTAAACATTTTGCTTAGCAACAGTTGATCCACGTTGTTGCTGGAAACTTTGTTAAGCTAATATAAACTGATGTTTTCGCTCGCCGAGCGTCAAATCTGCAGCATGGCGCGACCAACTCCACAACACAAGTGTTGCCCGTAACATGTTTATGCAATCATGTTACTAAACAATATGTTAACATGAATACAAGGCTTTAGGAACAATGATTTATGTTTAGGCTAATATTCCTCTTAAAATATCAGCCTACTAGCATGGCATGAAACTAGTCGAGTCCCTCGTCAAACAGTTACGTGAGTAAGCCGATAACATAACAATTTAATTTAGTATGTCTCACGAAAGTTATAACAAAATTTCCTTTTATGCTAATTTCTTGAGTTCAATGAAGCAATTATGATATATTTTTCTAAACTTAACCTAAAAATATCGATGACTCACTAATAATCACGTGTGGCGCGATGCCAGACCCGGCCAATGCCGGTGCGCGGTACAAAACATTATACGTCAAATCTCGTAACTGACGTGAACACCATGGGCATAACATAACATCGTGTTTACATCTCATATTTCTCGAGATACGACACAATCAAAATGTAACCTTAACTTTTCACCAATTAAGTTATAAGTCCCTTGTCACATCACATCAACAGCGTATAAGTGTCCACTGCTGACCAAAGGCCTCTTCTTACACGGAGAAGGTTTGAGCATTAATCACCACTCTTGCTCAATGCGGGTTGGCGATTTCAAACTTATAATTAGAAATTATAAGTCCAGGTTTCCTCACGATGTTTTCCTTCACCGTTTGTCAGTGGTGTCTAAATAATCTTAGAAAGTACATATAACTCGGAAAACGTCACATTGGTACTTGCCGTTGGTAGATTTGGAACCCGCACTCTCAAACAGGCGTCTTAAATCACCGGGCCTGTAAATCCCGTGTGATATAAAAAAGCCCAGTAATACTTTGCCCGACCCGGGAATCGAAAACGAGACCCGTTGTCTGGCAATCGCATTTGCGACCACTCGACCAACGAGGCACTCTCTTCAATAGTTTCATTAAGTCTTTGACTGCCAATAGAAAACTGTTGAAGGCAAATCCTCCGCTAACGTCGGTCACCGGTGACCACCATGGCGTTTAAGTAATGTGTTAATCACTTATTTCTCTGAGTACGGCGGTTAAACAGTTACTAGAATCACTGTAAATTAATTCTGCGTATCCCTTGCGGCGCAATAACGTAACAAACAAACGCATAACGCAATGGATTTAACCATATTGCCCAATAACCGCGCAAAAAATTACAACTTTAAAGTGTGCGTGCGGCGAAACTTGGAACTAATGTAGAATGTATGTATTTTGACAGCTCTTTGACATGTTTATGTAGTAAGTGGCGCCGCCGTGGTGTGTGAATGTAAGTTTGTTTCTTTGTATGGCTTATGGGTAGATGTGATAGGTTGGCTATGGAGTATTAGTGGTAAGGAGTGCTAGGTAAATCTTTTTCTAGCGTCATAAGCCTGCAATCAGCTACAAGGGAATGGGCAGCGGACAACGTTAAAGGTTACCGGGGCTATGGCTCAAAGCGGGAGAAGGAGCGGGGTGGTTTTTAGTCAGTAAACGAGTCTGACGGATCACCTCTCCCGCCTCACCCAAGGCGGGAGTGTTACCGGTATTTTGGGGGTTTGAAATTTAAGGCATGTTAGGAATGGAGATTGAGAAGGGTGGTCCCCGGTAACCTCACTTACACAACGTAACCTTTGTTTCACGTCGGTTTTGTATGAGGCCGTGGTATCACTCCCGTCGAGCCGGCATATTTGCCGTCGAGCCAGCCCATGGACGGCTATTGTATTCAGGCTGATAAGAAAAAATGTGACATTATCTATTAACTTAACGATCACCATACCTCATATCATAACATAACTACTGAAAACTGGGTGCTACAATGTTAATGCACCTCTGCAACCTTCAAATGTTAGATGGGGCCCAGTAGGGCTGATGCCTGATCCGGAGCTGCGGACTACTTAGCGGGATACCGGGGCTCCGGCTCGAAAAGCAGGAGTAGGAACGGGGTGGTTTTTAGTCAGTAAGAGTCTGACACTCCCTCTCGCCTCGCCCAAGAGGAGAGAAATCATTGGATGATTTTCTCCCCTCAAAAAAAAAAAAAACCTTCAAATGCTATGTTTATTCAGACCGAGTCTACACTCTCCGAACTACATACTCCATGGAGCCCACGACACGTAACACCTCGCAGTTTCCGGATATTTCTCGACACTGTGAACTTGTTGACCAATCCTGTTGTTATACAGGTGATATGCAGAAGTGCAAGTAGATTGTATCGTTGGTTAAATTATTCAATACTTCACGTGGGAAAGCCTTCCTTGAAACAAAAAACTGTCTTAAATCTGTGCTTGCGTTGCGTGTTTCGCTGTATACAGGGTGTCCCTGAAGTCGACGTCCAACAGGCACCAGATGATCGGCAAGGTTCCAAATGTTATCAGAAAAATATAAAAAAATTCTAAGTCCTACAGTTTTTAAATTACAGTGACTTATGTGTTATCCACGAAAAAGTACACCCTGTGCCAGTCTTTTGACTCTTGTTGCTACAAATCTTTATTTTTTCGTCTTCAGTCTTCCTTACATTATCCTGAATAGTACTCCAGTAATATGGAATCATAAATTCTCACCCAACTGCTTTAGATTGGAAAACCTTGTTAGTTTTAGAGGAACCAAATATTCTGAATAAAATTTTCACCTTACTTTAAGTGACTGTACTGAATAAATTATGTATGGCGCTAGTAGTGGCAAATTTCACCAAAGTTGGCGCATTTAATAAGGATTATAAAATGGTATAGCACTTTGCAAATTATTTCTTAAATTCGACACAAAAAAAGATTTTTCAACGAAACTCCGTTTCGATGAATTTATTTGAACTTACTAAAAATTCTTCTAGTGTACTCAAATCATACGTTATAACCTCGTATGCACTAGACAGCACTTTGCACGCTATTTGTTATCATCATGTTGAAAATCAGCGAGGATCTCTTGTTAAACAACATTGTCTGTTTACCCGTGATTTCGCTTGCAGCATTCGTCATTGCACTGGTGTTGTGCATCTCGAACCATCGTACCCGGGCTTCGGCATTTTAGCTGAGCACTGGCTTTTTTGTACCGTGTTGATTATTTATTTTTTGCTTTACCTGCAATTCCTTGTAACGGTGCAAATAACTCTTTCTCGACAAACTGAAGAATATTTGATGCTACATCCCGCATTTGATCACAAGGCATGAACACGTAACTTAATCGGAGGATTTAACCATTTCTTTTTTTTTTGATGGGGATATGATGAGTAATTGTGCGTAAGGGCTCATGTACACCATACCACTACCGCGTCGATATGCTGTGTACATGAATCTGCCGCGTCCGTTCCTTTTGATTTTACTACACATTTGATAATGTGTTTGATGCATTATGAACATCATATTGCAATCATTCAATATTATTTAGTGAAACATGATACACAACATCAGTTCCTCTAGTAAGTCTAGTAATATTGCCGACGAATGCTGCAAGCGAAATCATGAGTAGACAATGTTGTTTGACAAGAAATCCTCGCTGATTTTCAACATGATGATAACAAATAGCGTGCAAAGTGCTGTCTAGTGCATACGAGGTTATAACGTATGATTTGAGTACACTAGAAGAATTTTTAGTAAGTTCAAATAAATTCATCGAAACGGAGTTTCGTTGAAAAATCTTTTTGTGTCGAATTTAAGAAATAATTTGCAAAGTGCTATACCATTTTATAATCCTTATTAAATGCGCCAACTTTGGTGAAATTTGCCACTACTAGCGCCATAAATAATTTTTTCAGTACAGTCACTTAAAGTAAGGTGAAAATTTTATTCAGAGTATTTGGTTCCTCTAAAACTAACAATGTTTTCCAATCTAAAGCAGTTGGGTGAGAATTTATGATTCCATATTACTGGAGTACTATTCAGGATAATGTAAGGAAGACTACAGACGAAAAAATAAAGATTTGTAGCAACAAGAGTCAAAAGACTGGCACAGGGTGTACTTTTTCGTGGATAACACATAAGTCACTGCAATTTAAAAACTGTAGGACTTAAAATTTATTTTATATTTTTCTGATAACAATTGGAACCTTGCCTGGTGCCATTTGGACGTCGACTTCATGGACACCCTGTATAATGTGAGGTTGCTGTCAGTTATGTAATGTTCGGTGAGCCATGCTTCGGCATTGCTGGGCTGGCTCGACCGGAGTGATACCACGGTCTTAAAGAAACCCGACGGGAAACAACGCTTGCGTTGTGTGAGTGACGTTACCGTAGGCCCAATTGCTCTCCTTATCAATCTTCAAAATCCCCGATTCCCTAAAAACGCCTCTAGTGTTTCGGGTGTCCATGGACGGCGGCGATTGCTTACCATCAGGTGATCTGTCAGCTCGTTTACCGGCGTATACCATAAAAAAATAAAAATAGAGTCCACCATTACCATTAGACCAACCGAACCAATCAATTGCTGTTCGTTAGTCTCGCTAAAACTCGAGAACGGCTGGACCGATTTGGCTAATATTGGTCTTGAATTATTTGTGGAAGTCCAGGGAAGGTTCAAAAGGTGAGAAAAAAATATTGAGGCGACACGAAGTTTGCCGGGTCAGCTAGTAGTAGTATAAAATTATCAAGTGAACTGGCACTTCTGTACCTCGGCTCAATTACGACCGGACCAAAGTGACGCAGCCGATGACTCACACAGCACACTACTTCAAAACTTGTGCAAAAATACTTATCATTACATGACACACATTTAATCGTATTACTATCATATTAATCTACGAATTTATAGTCATGTCGAGTTGAGTATTCGTGACTAAAAGGCTCTGTTTCATCATTGCTGATAACGTTGCTCATCATTGCAACAGCTACAAGATATCTACAGGTTCACATAGGCCCGGAGCTGCGGACTACCTAGCGAGTTCCGGCTCGAAAAGCAGGAGTAGGAACGGAGTGGTTTTTAGTCAGTAAGTGTCTGACACTCCCTCTTGCCTCGCCCAAGGCGGCAGAATTCATTGGATAATTTCCTCCCTTTAAAAAAATAAAATTTACATAGGCTTTTCCTAATAACTTCCAAATCGGCTAATTGGAAGCGATTATCAGAGTATAAATAGAATTTTTAATACAAATATTGAAACGGAACCAATTAAAGAGCGAATCCGATCATTAAACTCAAAAAATACGAACGATTTTTTATCTCCATATAATTTTAATTTGGCGCGCCAACTGACAAGCGGCCATATTGCAGGAAGTTAAAATAAACGTCACGAACAAGGAAGCTACCGACTTCCGAGACAAGTTTATAATAATACCATTTTCCTTATCGATTTTATACTTAAATTATTATTATTCTATGTAAATAATACAAGTCGAGCATCAGCGTCTTCTGATAATCTTGAAACTTTTTATACTGCAATCTGCAATCCGTCTGGTCCCCTTTTTTTTCACGGCGAAAAATCATCCAATGCCCTCTCTCGCCAGGGCAAGGCGAGAGGGAGTGTCAGACACTTACTGACTAAAAACCACTCCGTTCCTACTCCTGCTTTTAACTCGCTAGGTAGTCCGCAGCTCCTATGTGAACCTGTGAATATCTTGTAGCTATTTCAATGATGAGCAACGTTATCAGCAATGATGAAACAGGGCTTTTAGTCACAAATACTCAACTCACACATGACTGTAAATTCGTGGATTAATATGATAGTAACACGATTAAATGTGTGTCATGTAATGATAAGTATTTTTGCACAAGTTTTGAAGTAGTGTGAGTCATCGGCTGTGTCACGTGGGTCCGGTCGTAATAGAGCCGAGGTACAGAAGTGCCAGTTTAGATGATACTTTTATACTACTACTAGCTGAGCCGGCAAACTTCGTATTGCGTCAATAATTTTTCTCACCTTTTAAACCTTCCCTGGACTTCCACAAATAATTCAAGACCAAAATTAGTCAATTCGGTCCAGCCGTTCTCGAGTTTTAGCGAGACTAACGAACAGCAATTGATTGGTTCGGTTGGTCTAATGGTAATGGTGGACTCTATTTTTATTTTTTTATGGTATACGCCGGTAAACGAGCTGACAGATCACCTGATGGTAAGCAATCGCCGCCGTCCATGGACACCCGAAACACTAGAGGCGTTTTTAGGGAATCGGGGATTTTGAAGATTGATAAGGAGAGCAATTGGGCCTCCGGTAACCTCACTCACACAACGCAAGGGTTGTTTCACGTCGGTTTTCTGTAAGACCGTGGTATCACTCCGGTCGAGCCAGCCCAGCAATGCCGAAGCATGGCTCACCGAACATTACATAACTGACAGCAACCTCACATTATACAGGGTGTCCCTGAAATCGACGTCCAACGGGCACCAGATGATCGGCAAGGTTCCAATTCAGAAAAATGTAAAAATGATCAAAATCCTACAGTTTTTTAAATTACAGTGACTTATGTGTTCCCCACGAAAAAGTACACCCTGTGCCAGTCTTTTGACTCTTGTTGCTACAATTCTTTATTTTTTCGTCTGTAGTCTTCCTTACATTATCCTGAATAGTACTCCAGTAATATGGAATCATAAATTCTCACCCAACTGCTTTAGATTGGAAAACATTGTTAGTTTTAGACGAACCAATTATTCTGAATAAAATTTTCACGTTACCTTATATGACTGTACTAAAAAAATCATATTGCGCTAGTAGTGGCAAAAGTTGGCGCATTTAATAAGGATTATAAAATGGTATAGCACTTTGCAAATTATTTCTTAAATTCGACACAAAAAAAGATTTTTCAACGAAACTCCGTTTCGATGAATTTATTTGAACTTACTAAAAATTCTTCTAGTGTACTCAAATCATACGTTATAACCTCGTATGCACTAGACAGCACTTTGCACGCTATTTGTTATCATCATGTTGAAAATCAGCGAGGATCTCTTGTCAAACAACATTGTCTACTCATGATTTCGCTTGCAGCATTCGTCGGCAATATTACTAGACTTACTAGAGGAACTGATGTTGTGTATCATGTTTCACTAAATAATATTGAATGATTGCAATATGATGTTCATAATGCATCAAACACATTATCAAATGTGTAGTAAAATCAAAAGGAACGGACGCGGCAGATTCATGTACACAGCATATCGACGCGGTAGTGGTATGGTGTACATGAGCCCTTACGCACAATTACTCATCATATCCCCATCAAAAAAAAAAGAAATGGTTAAATCCTCCGATTAAGTTACGTGTTCATGCCTTGTGATCAAATGCGGGATGTAGCATCAAATATTCTTCAGTTTGTCGAGAAAGAGTTATTTGCACCGTTACAAGGAATTGCAGGTAAAGCAAAAAATAAATAATCAACACGGTACAAAAAAGCCAGTGCTCAGCTAAAATGCCGAAGCCCGGGTACGATGGTTCGAGATGCACAACACCAGTGCAATGACGAATGCTGCAAGCGAAATCACGGGTAAACAGACAATGTTGTTTAACAAGAGATCCTCGCTGATTTTCAACATGATGATAACAAATAGCGTGCAAAGTGCTGTCTAGTGCATACGAGGTTATAACGTATGATTTGAGTACACTAGAAGAATTTTTAGTAAGTTCAAATAAATTCATCGAAACGGAGTTTCGTTGAAAAATCTTTTTTTGTGTCGAATTTAAGAAATAATTTGCAAAGTGCTATACCATTTTATAATTCTTATTAAATGCGCCAACTTTGGTGAAATTTGCCACTACTAGCGCCATACATAATTTATTCAGTACAGTCACTTAAAGTAAGGTGAAAATTTTATTCAGAATATTTGGTTCCTCTAAAACTAACAAGGTTTTCCAATCTAAAGCAGTTGGGTGAGAATTTATGATTCCATATTACTGGAGTACTATTCAGGATAATGTAAGGAAGACTGAAGACGAAAAAATAAAGATTTGTAGCAACAAGAGTCAAAAGACTGGCACAGGGTGTACTTTTTCGTGGATAACACATAAGTCACTGTAATTTAAAAACTGTAGGACTTAGAATTTTTTTATATTTTTCTGATAACATTTGGAACCTTGCCGATCATCTGGTGCCTGTTGGACGTCGACTTCAGGGACACCCTGTATACAGCGAAACACGCAACGCAAGCACAGATTTAAGACAGTTTTTTGTTTCAAGGAAGGCTTTCCCACGTGAAGTATTGAATAATTTAACCAACGATACAATCTACTTGTACTTCTGTATAATACCTGTATAAGAACAGGATTGGTCAACAAGTTCACAGTGTCGAGAAATATCCGGAAACGGCGAGGTGTTACGTGTCGCGGGCTAGATGGAGTATGTAGTTGTCAGAGTGTGGACTCGGTGTGAATAAATATAACGTTTGAAGGTTTTTTTTTTTGAGGAGGGAAAGTCATCCAATGACTTCTCCCACTTTGGGCGAGGCGAGAGGGAGTGTCAGACTCTTACTGACTAAAAACCACCCCGAGCCGAGCCTTCGAGCCGGCGCCTCGGTAACCTGCTAGGTAGTCCGCAGCTCCAACCCTGGAGATAATGTATGGGAGGCCATCAGGCCTATTTAGGGTAAAAATGTTCATTCTCTGTTAAATGTGTATCCTCTTAATGCCCTTAGTTTTTTAATGGTATAAGCCGGTAAACGGGTAAACGGATCACCTGGGGCCTTAGTCTGCTATTACAATTGTGTCTTCCGTTCCTCTTGCACTGCTCAATGATCGACCATTCTGACACAATTGTAATAGCAGACTAAGGCCCCTGATGGTAAGCAATTGCCGCCGCCCATGGACATCCGAAACATTAGAGGCGAAACACCCGATGATCCCCAAATCTGCAGGACCATAGACCCGATAGGTCTCCTCTACATTACCTACCTCCACAGTTGGTGTTAATGTTGGTCTTATATTTTTAAGAGCCAAATAGTTATTTGGTTCCAGATTGACTTGGTCTTATAATCTTCAGTACATGAAGTACATCCTTATTAAAATTACAAATATAAAAGTGTGTTTATTTGTTTTTTAGAAGTTTTTATGATAGAGTACGTTGGGGTAAGATCGGCGCAGGGGTAAGAACGTACAAATCAAATATCTCACTCCGTGTTAACCGGAGCGAGTGGTGGTCACCGCGGGACGGAGAGGAACTTAATGACGTGCCACGCAATGTGATCAGCATTAAAAAATATAGCCAAATAAGTGAGATATTTGATTTGTACGTTCTTACCCCTGCGCCGATCTTACCCCAACGCACCTTACCTAAAGCTATGATTTTTATTCCCAGACCCTCCTCTTGACAAATTTTAACTGAAGATCATTATGAGAAAGCTGCACAGCGGCATAGACTACCAACATCTTTGTTACAACGACCAGCAAAGCCAGTAAAACCGCTGACAAAACAGCAACTATACATAGTTAAAAACTAAATACTAACTGCCACACTCAGAGACGTTTAATGATTACTTAAACTATTCCTTAGTAACGATTTTGTATTGAAAACATTTACTAAGGACTAGGTTAAGTAACCATTAAATTACTCTGAGTGTGGCTGTTATTGCTGGGCTTTTTCGGATTTTCGAAAATTTCTCAGTAGTAGCACGGAGTCTGGAATTATGTCCAGGATATGGCAATAGGCTCACCCCTTATTACATGGGACTTAATGGTAAAAAGTGGGTTTACATTGGCATTATGTGCCATAATGTGCACCTCTGCCTACCCCTTCGGGGATATAAGGCGTGACGTTGCATTAGTAGCTAATCCAAAAATGGAAAATTTAGCTGGAAATCGTTAGAAAGCTGAACAGTCATATAAACTAGGTATCAACTTATTTCTTTCAACGACCAGTAAAGCCGTTGACAAAACAGCAACTATACAAAAATTTATTATACTTTGTAAACATAGTTTAAAGTCACCTTTGTGGAAGAGTAATAAATGATTATTATTACATGTATAGTTAGGTATAGTTAAAAACTAACTACCGCACTCAGAGTCATTTAATGGTTAGTTAACCCAGTCCTTAGTAATTGTTTTCCATACAAAATCGTTACTAAGGAATAGTTTAAGTAAACATTAAATGTCTCTGCCAGTCATTTTTACTTACAGTAAAAATGCGTGCCATACATATTATCATTTCGCGACGTAAGTACCTACCAACGCAACTGACTACCAGTGAAGTGTCACAACGGTTTAAATTAAAAAAAAAACAACATGAACGCGAGAGAAAGCGACGTTGCCGCTCCGTGCGCGAACATGGCGGCTTGTTGTTGTGCGCTGACTGACTGACTGGTAACCATTTTATCTCACAATTTGATTTCGTGATATTATTATTTCGTTTGAATCGTTTTTTTTTGGTAGTGTAGAAAAGATTTTATGAAATAAACTCTTTGATACATTTTTTGATTTTTAAAAAACGTTGCCCCACATTAGGATTTTCTCCTGTGTCGTGTGTGCGTTTACAAACATACAAGTTCATATACACATAACACCCAGACCCGAAACAACATTTTGTGGATCACACAAAGAGTTGCTCCGTGCGGGAATCGAACCCGCTACACGTTGTGCGGCAGCCGGTTACCTAGCCACCGCGCCAACTGTGCAGTCAGCTCTGCTCCAACAGTTTTTTTTTTTTTTTTTTTGAGGGCGGAAAGTCATTCAATGACTTCTCTCGCCTTGGGTGAGGGAGTGTCAGACTCTTACTGACTAAAAACCATCCCGTTCTCCTGCTTTTCGAACCGGAGCCCCGGTAACCCGTTAGGTAGTCCGCAGCTCCGGTTCTGTTCCAGCATTTGGATTTGCTCGTGGATGCGTTTACAAACATACATACAAATTCACACACGCATCACAGCACCCTTCCCATACAATAGGGTAGATGACTAATTTTTATTTCAATGTCCGTCTTGTAGATTATTTTAAAACATTACACACGTATTTTTTATTTTCTTACGGAAACAAATACTTTCGAAGATAAATTATTTTGAAATTGACGTTTGAGCATTAATCACCACGCTTGCTCAATGCGGATTGACGATTTCAAACTTATAATTAGAAATTATAAGCCCAGGTTTCCTCACGATGTTTTTCCTTCACTTTGTCAGTGGTGTCTAAATAATCTTAGAAAGTACGTATAACTCGGAAAAAGACACATTGGTAAATGGTAATTGCAGTTAGTAGGTTTGGAATCCGCAGTCTTATGCATGAGAAGCGTCTTAAACCTTCGGGCCACCACAACTTATGCGCTTTAACTACTTTTTTTATGGAATAGGTGACAAACGAGTAACCTGGGGCCTTAGTCTGCTATTAAAATTGTGTCAGAATGGTCGATCATTGAGCAGTGCAAGAGGGAAGGAGCTATACAACCTACATAGCTCCGTCCATAAGGCCCATGATCGCAAGCGATCAGCGCCGCCCAAGGACACCCCGCAACACCAGAGGAGTCACTTAACCAACATTTTACAAAAATAAGGAAGTACGGAGAGAAAAAAATAGGCTTATTGCTGCAAGTAAAGCCACAGGTAAAACATAGTTTATAAATAAATGTATCGGCGATCATTAGCAGCGTAATGAGCTATGTGACATTTTACCGTTTTCATTTGGGGCCGGTGTCGGCTGCGCGCCAAATGCCAAACTCCATTCGGTCCAGCCATGGAATGTCTGCATGTAACTAGACCAGGAAATGAGAGGCTCCGTGCTTGAGAAAGGTCATATTTTTCACTGGCTTTATGTCTGGAATTTCATCAATATCACCATTAATAGTTCGTGACTTTATCTCGGCTGGTGGTGCACGATGATGCGGTCTAAGATGGAGCACGCCTAGATAAGCAAGCTATTCACTCGGGACTTGAAATCACACGATTAGCCCAAGGTAAGACGGCTGAACAGAAAACGGACGTCAAACAAAGCTTGCGTTGATTCATTATATGAGTAAGGTTATCTGAGGTCCAATTTCCCCCTTCCCAATTTTCACAATCACCGATTCCCCAATAACCCTTAAATTTCTATCCCCCAAATGGCGGACAACACACATGTAACACCCCTGGTGTTTCGGATATCCATGGGCGGCGTTGTCTGCTTGTTTACCGGATTATACCATAAAAAAGACCCTTGAGGAAACAGCACTACTAGCAAAAATAATACTCTACCTCTGACTGGAATCTCCACGCCAGGATTGGAGACCACAGTATAAAAGGTTCAGGTTTATCAGAAAGCACTGCTGCACTGTCTCTGTCTAATGTGTAGTCTCTTAGTGTCCTTATTGGGTTTTTATAAGAATCTTATTGAACCTTCAAAAGTTAACACCAAGTTCCATTTAAATCGTGTTTCAGTAATGAGTAGCCACATTGTCTCGTGCCTAATCGCATCGAATACGTAAATTGTTATTTTCAACGTAAAATGATAAAAATTATCAATTCTTTATGACGTGAGCGGCTATTCATATCTTGTATCATACGATAGTGATTTTTAAACATGAAATTTTATTATTTTCGAAGAATTTTGCCATTAAAATGATACAAACTATCTTTCAATCCGTCTCTTTTTATACATTTGATAAGTCGACGTTTGGCCGCTATCTCGCCTTATGGTAAGTGATGATGCGGCCTACGATGGAGCACGTCTGCCCATTAGCAACCTATTCACTCGGGCTTTGAAGACACCCAGGTTATACCCATCAGGAAACACAGACTCCGGCAAGGAGTTCCACTCCCTAGCAGTTCGCACAAGGAAGCTCGAAGCAAGGCGCTTTCTGCGTTCTTCAGTCTTGTCTTATGGTTCGATGATGGAATGGACTAGACCCTAGTGACTAGGGTCTCTGGCCAGCATGAGCAGAAAAAATGTTTTTTAAAAGAGATCCAATGGGATCCAATAGGATTTAAAAGGGATCCCACAGCCGGGATTTCGTATTTCTTTCAAGATTGAGGGTTTTGCGGCCCATGGCAATTGGCAAGTTTGCTGAAAGAGAAAAGCAGTGGGTAAACTTGAGCTGCTACGAAGAAATAAAGAAAATATTGGAAAACACATTATTATATTAAGACATCTAACTTTCTACTTATCTATCTGATTGTAGTAGTAAAATTGATCGATTTTGTTACCGCGGAAAATCCCATGTTTTGTTTATGAGCGAACCGATTCAAAATAAAGATTACTGATTGAAGATTACTTGATTATTTCGATATAGTAGCCGGAATCAAGATACTTAAATGAATTTCAGAAACTACTTTAGATATTCTTGTTGTCTATTGGGTTTTCCACCATTATAATCAATTGGGAAGGCGAAAGTTTTTTTTATAGTATAAGCCGGTAAACGAGCAGACGGATCACCTGATGGTAAGCAATGGCCGCTGCCGATGGACACCCGAAACACCAGAGGCGTAACAAGTGCGTTGCCGGCCTTTTGAAGGTAAGGAATATAAGGGTAGGATAGGGTAATAATATAAGGGGAATCTGAGGATTAGAAAGATTGGAAAGGGAAAATTGGGTCTCCTCTGGTAACCTTACTCACACAACGCAAGCGTTGTTTCACGGTTTTCTGCTCGGTCGTGGTATCACTCCGGTCGAGCCGGCCCATTCGTGCCGAAGCATGGCTCTACCACACTTATCTTAACTGGCTCGAAGCTTAGTAAGCATAAATATCTTGGGATTGAAAAAAATAAAAATAAGTTGTGTCATATTATGTATAAAGAACAATAATACATTATTACAATGTCCTCATTCTAGTGTTCTGACCCAATATTTGTACAGTTTTCGAATATATTTTTCCGTCATATGTAAAAACATACATTTAAATGAGCTCACGAGGTCTCTGGGTGAATAGGAAGTATTAAAATATGTAAAACTAAGTGTCTGCCCGCAAAACACGAGAATATTAAAGCATCTAGGCGACAGACAGACAGAAATATAATCAGTCATAATACAAACTCTTCCTGCATTCTTCCTGTTTTTTAATAGCGACCTGCCCCAGCTTCGCATGGGTGCAATGGTGATGTATTACGCATGTATTATACATATAAACCTTCCTCTTGAATCACTCTATCTATTAAAAAAACCGCATCAAAATCCGTTGCGTAGTTTTAAAGATTTAAGCGTACAAAGGTACATAGGGACAGAGAAAGCGACTTTGTTTTATACTGATGATAAAGGTAAACGAGCAGACGGATCACCTTATAGTAAGCAATAGGCGCCACCCATGGACACACGAAACACTTAGAGGCGTTACAAGTGCGTTGTCTGCTTTTTCAGGGTTTGGAATTTAAGGGTTTTTAGGGAATCGGGAAATGGGAAGATTGGGAAGATAGCCTCCGGTAACCTCACTTACACAACGAAATACAACGCAAGCGTTGTTTCACGTTGGTTTCCTGCTCGACCGTGGTATCACTCCGGTTGAGCCGGCACAGCAGTGCCGAACCATGGCTCTCCGACACTTAAATGAACTTATGAACAAAATACCTAACTTCTTTCATACAAAAATGTGTTCAAATACCAACCATTGACTTCCTACGTAAACCCGCTGTGTTAATAACATAACAGTTTCGATAATATTTACACACGTGTTCCTGATTTAGAACTAAAACCAATGTGACGTCATCGTCATGTGTTTTTGAAAACTGTTCGTTAAAAACATCTACTGAACTGACGTAGTTATCGGATAGTGCGATAAATAGATGGGGTCAATGCACTCCTCAGTACATAGTATATATCTACCTACATAATAGTATTGTTTCTTGTTGTTTGTACATACGAAGGCGGATTTAGTATACCCTAGATTTAATTAAATCTGTCTGTCTCTGAATCGTGGTCCCACCTTCCAATCAAGGCTCGGAACCGGTTTAAAAAATACCGGTTAATACCGGTTTATATCGGTTTTCCTCCGAACTTTTCTTAAGAACGTGAACATTAAAGAACTTTATTTTAACCTAAATTAACCGGTTTATTCGACGAGGGGCATGTCGGTACACGCGTTGAAATATTATTATTGAAATAAGCTGAACAACGCGCGGCGTTTCTTTGATGTGCGTCGTATTAACCGGTTTTTATTGCTCTAAACCGGTTAATCCGAAAAAACCTTTATGAAAATACTGTTCCAAACACCGGTTTAAAAAAACCGGTTTCGCGAACGAAACCCAATGTAAAGGTTTTGCGTACAAGTACATAATAACGGTTTGAAAATTTAACCGGTATCCGAGCCTTGCTTCCAATAGCTATGTGTGTTACATCATTGGATAGGTAATGTTGAGCTGAATAAAAGTTACTATGTTACTATGGCTCCAAGTTCCAAATCTTAGTCCGTTCAGAGTTATTCTAGTCATAGTAGTTTTATCAACTAATGAGAATAGCAACCGATTTCAATCTAAAATCTGTTGACTACCTATTTATCTTTTGACATTAGCTGTTAATTTGTTATTTCTGTCAATTCCAGAGATTTGAATTAAGTATTAGTTTATTAATTTCGGCTGTAAGAAATCGAAAACCTTCTGGGTGCTTTCCCACCTGAGATGTTTTATGCTACGTTGCTGTAGACGCGTTTGGCTTCCACCAATCATATTCATTGGTACACATAGCTTAGCACTAGTGGAATCGGACTCAGCTAAGCTATGTTTTTGTATGGAAAGATGCGTGCTACGGATGGCTTTCCTACTATCGATAGTATACTTGAGCTGCGCATCTTTCTCACACAGCTACGTAGCTTATTATCAGTGGAAATGGTCACATAGTTTCACAGCTTAGCTATTAAATCTTAGTAGCAAAGCTATGTAACGCATCTCTGGTGAAAAAGTACGCTTACTCTGTTCCACAGTGGCATTTGCAGTCACTTGACCAACAAGCTAACATGATAAATGAGTAAAAGAAATTAACGCATATATAAAAACATAGAATATGGTAATAATGTTTCCGATTGCATCGGCTAACTGGCGCCGGCGTTGCCATGGCAACCGGTTGTTAGCCGCTCCCTCCCAAACAGCTGTGTGGGCGAAACTCTCCTCTTGACATTCTCTCGATATTGAGAACAAAGTTTTATTTATACTTAAATGAAATCTTAGATTTTGTATTGAATGTAATGTGGTTCATTGTATTGTATTGTGGCTCATTTAGCCTTACTGAACTAATAAAAATCATTAATTATTTGCATCGACAATAACGTATTTCAGTAATAAATTATCCGGCTTATTTTGACTCCCGTTTTTATTAAAAATACATTTAACTAGTTATCATTTTTCACCGGTGACCGACGTTAGCGGAGAATTTGCCTTCAACAGTTTTCTATTAGGAGTCAAAGACTTAATGAATGAATTAGGTATATCGGACTGGTCGCAAGTGCGACTGCTGGACAAGGGGTCTCGGGTTCGATTCCGGGATCGGGCAAAGAAATACTGGGAAATTTCTATTATTCGAATTAGTAATTCAGTATATGGCAATAGGCTCTCCCGCTATTACATGGGACATATAACACAAATGGTGAAAAGTGTATGTACATTGTGCCGTAATGCACCTCTGCCTACCCCTTCGGGGATAAAAGGCGTGACGATGTGTGTGTGTATGGGTACCTAATTACCTACTACACAATAATGAAAATTTCTTTTCTCTACGCAGTTATGCAAAAAAGATCGTTATTTACTCAATATTCTTAAGTAAATAAGGATACTTTTTACGTAACATTCCCGGTTAGGTAGCCCAGGCGTAGCCATTTATAGCAATGATCAATAAACAACGCGACCAGCGCGACGTTGCCGCTCTTACGATGAAAACAAACCATCTCTCCTTTTCACTCAAACACATTTAACATAGAACGAACACCTTAATCACGCAATAAAACCCTCTTTTGTTTCAAAAATAAGACTCACTTTCGTATAGCAAGTTTTGTGAGTTACGACGTTTTAGCACGGGAAGGCGATGTAAACAAAAAATGTACGCAATGGAAAGTCGACTTTAATACGTTAAAGTTAAGGTATGAAATGGAATGTGTTGATAAAACTAAGATGGTTGCCGGGTACACTCGTTCGAAATCACGTAGCCATATTTTTAAAAGGTTTAAAACGAGAATGGATATAGGCAGAATGTTGTAGCGCGTGTGTTTTTAAAAATATACTGTTTTTGTCGATATTTCTTTGGAGAATGTGACATAACTAATGGCAATAATAATAAATACGTAGTTAAGTATAAGTTAATGAAAAGAAAACGTTATTTAATTCCTCCAAAAATATTATTTTTAACATAGTTGAACCAACAAAACAATGTAACCAAGAATTGTATTGTGAATCTGATTGGAAAAGAGTAACCTATGGAGTTTCTTACTCGTTCTTCTCCATAGGAATCTACACTTTGGAACGAGCAAATAGAGCAACTAGAGGACTGACCTACGGACAGATATTTTGTTATTTTTAATATTGTAAGTACCTAATATTCGTTTCGACGTTCAAAACTGTCTTTTGATGGTTAGAAATTTAAGGTTTCTTGAGGAATCGGGTATTGGGAAGACTATGAAGGGCGGTAATTGGGCTTCCGGTAACCACACTGACACAACGAAATAATTGCAAGCGTTGTTTCTCATCAGTTTTCTGCTCGGCCGTGGTATCACTCCGATCGAGGCGACCCAGCAGTGCCGCAGCATAGCTTTCCCACAGTTAAATCTTTAAATTTACCGTTTAAAAAATAGTTTAACAGAACAAAATTGTCATTTTATTTTTAAATTATATTATAAACTAACCAAAACACAAAACAACAATACGAAACCTTAAAAAACTAACCTCAAAATCAGTCAAAAACAATACAAAA
This sequence comes from Spodoptera frugiperda, assembly GCF_023101765.2. Taxonomy (NCBI): domain Eukaryota; kingdom Metazoa; phylum Arthropoda; class Insecta; order Lepidoptera; family Noctuidae; genus Spodoptera; species Spodoptera frugiperda. The sequence goes on along the minus strand of NC_064235.1, from coordinate 814,988 downwards.
CAAAAATACACGAACGATACAAACTACAGACAACAAAATAAGCAAAAACGACCCAAAGTCTTGAATTTGAAGGTTAACGGGAGACGTAGAGGGGACGGGGAGGGAGGGGGGAGGATATCACCTGATCCTACCACCCCCCACCGAGTATAAACAACCAATTTAACAAGAGCCGTGGCGAAAATTGGAACTAACACTATGTAAGAAAGTCCAGTGTATCTTGAACTCGCTTTGTATAATCTTTCCTTCTATTTAACGGTCAGCTTATACTAGTTATTCATTGAGTTAATGTCCAGTATATGTTGACCTCGCTTTGTATGATCTTTTCACACAATCAAAGATCAGTTTACACTGGTTTAAGCAGGCTATACTAAGAAGTCCAGTGTATCTTGACCTCGCTTTGTATGATCTTTCGTCGCAATCAAAGATCAGTTTATACTGGTATACGAAAAAGTGGAATATCAATGGCTACAGTGGGAAAGTCTAGTATATCATGACCTCGCTTTGTACGATCTTTCCTCATATTCAAAGGTCAGTTTATATTGGATTCAAAGAGTTTGATAATATGTCAATCGCTACTTAGTGTAAGGTCCATTATATTATGATCTCGCTTTGTATGATCTTTCCTCATATTCGACGGTCAGTTTATAGTGGTTTAAGTATATATTTGTGTAAGTACGTTGTATTTTGCTATTTAAGCTTTTCTGGTTTTGCTTGCTCCTTGCACCTACCACTGGTTTGCCTCTGCATCATCCAAAGGTTTGACTGATAGAAAATGCCTACGGCATTAAGCCCACCTTATGTAAATCACTACATAGTATAAAACAAAGTCGCTTTCTCTGTCCCTAAATCCCTTTGTACGCTTAAATCTTTAAAACTACACAACGGATTTTTTTAATACATAGAGTAATTCAAGTGGAAGGTTTATATGTATAATACATGCCTAATATATCACCATTGCACCCATGCGAAGCTGAGTAAAAAATAAAGAAAGTTTGACAACAGCGCCACGCAAGACGTATCAAGTTATATTTGGTATAGGGAGACTGGGGACACTTGATCCCCAGGGAGACTTGATCCCTTGTCAATAAATCGATAAGCACACGGTATTTTTATTTTAAATACTGACAATACTGTTGCCTTCACTCATTGTGTATGGCTGAACGTAAATTTTACGGTTCACAATCGACAACTTCAGAACAGTGGTGCCATTTTGTTTTCGCCAGGTGAAAATATTTTTCTGTGAGTATTTAAATCATTATCTTTAGTTATTATTAATTATAAATTAGTAACCACATTCTAAACACTAGAAAAGTTGTTAGTTGAAGTTTGTATTGATGAGTTTTCCTTCTATTTACGTCTTTATTTCTTTAACAAAAATTTGGTTTTTGAAAAAATCAGCTCCGGGTACACTTGATCACTGCGAGCGCGGGTAGATTTGATCCCGGGATCAAGTGTCCCCTATTTTATTATTGGTTATAGATTGCTCAGTATTTTTAGATGGAAGGAAAATGCCGAGAACGTACAAACCTAAAGAGGGCGCTAAGAAACGCATACCCATAGACAAAACAAACTTGAATTAGCGGTTAAAGAGATTTTGAAAGGAAACACTGTCAAAGGAACTGCAAAACTTTATGATGTGCCTTTGATGACACTAAAAAGATACGCCGGAAAACAACAACGACAGCCAGATGTTAAAATATCCTATAAACCTGACTATAGACAATCCAAAGTTTTTACTGAAGAAGAAGAGACCAAGTTGGCTAAATACTGTGAAAAGGCAAGTAAACTTCACCATGGCTTGAACTCAAGTAGCGTGCAGAGGTTGGCGTACCAATTTGCTGTAGAAAATAATAAACCAGCTGACAAAATAAGTAAATGGAGCAACAATATGGCTAAACAAAAGTAAGAGAAAGAGTTTTAATAAGGACCCACTTAGTGTTATTACTAGGACTGTTATTACTAAGACTCAAATTATCTTTAAGTTACCAAATATAGGCCTAAAATAATACAAACATTGTAAGTGTTGATTTTTGTATGTTTATATGGTTAAATAAACAATTTTTATATTGTAAAATGCATTTATATTATTATTTTATAATGACGTAGGTACACTTGTTCTTTGTTACATTTTATAATGATGTAGGTACACTTGTTCTTTGTTACACTTGTTCTTTCTTTGTAATCAAGTCTACCCTACACAAGGATCAAGTCTCCCAGCATAGGGGACACTTGATCCTTTTGTAGTGTCGTAGAAAAACTAAAAAAAAATACTAATTATTAATTAATTCCATAATCTGATAATGCACAAAGTTAGGTGAATAGTTATTCTAGGTAGTCACCAAAACTTTTCTGAAAACCATTATCACAGACTAAGATATGAGCAAAAAACTAAAATGGGGATCAAGTGTCCCCAGTCTCCCCTACGTATCCATTGAGCATTGTATTGTCAAAACGACCGGTTTGTGAGAGAGGGAGCTATTTATTATAAGACATTGAAATGCCCTTTAGAACTTGGCTGAGGTTTGCAAAGGATGCCAGGAATAGGACAGGAGTGAATCAATATTTTTACGGCATCAATTTTGTTGTCCTCAAGGTTATTTTCTTATTCTATCGCTTTGACTGAATATTAGTTTTACTCCTGCGGACTAGCGGGTTTACCGGGGCTCCAGTTCGAAAAGTAGGAGTAGGAACTGGCAGGGGTGGTTTTTAGTCAATATGAATCTGCCACCTCCCTCCCGCCTCGCCCAAGACGGGAGAAGACATTGGATGATTTTTCACCCTCAAAAAAAAAAGTTTTACCTTGTTCTCACATAGTTGAAGCAATCGAAACAATGTAACCAAGTATTGTATTGTGAATCTGATTGAAAAAGAGTAACCTCCATAAGTTACTCTTTAGGAACGAGCAAGAAACTCCATAGTTTCTTGCTCGTTCTTCTCCATAGGAATCTACACTTTGGAACGAGCAAATAGAGCAACTAGAGAACTGACCGACACCGACAGACAGACGTTATTAATATTATTATATTTGCTTTGACGTTCAAAAGTGTCTTCCTGGTCTATTTGAAATAAATAATTTTGACTTTGATTTCAAGCCCGCTTGTATCGTCCTTTTATGAAAGGAGTATCTTATCGTTGTATTATTGTCATAAAAATGATAAAACGTATCTTTAAAGGAACGGGCAGATTAACTTGTGTTAGCCTTCCTTATCCATTCCGATATTAAAAATAAAAGGACATTTGTTTGACTGCCTTGTTGGTCGAGTGGTCGCAAGTGCGTCTGCCGGGCAAGAGGTTTAAAGTATTACTGGGCTCTTTTCGATTTTTCGAAAATTTCTCAATAGTAGCACGGAGTCTGGAATTATGTCCAGTATATGGCAATAGGCTCACCCCCTATTACATGGGACTTATAAGACAAATTGTGAAAAGTGGGTGTACATTGTACAGTGACGTTAATGCCCGAATACTGAAACGCTACTTAATTTTAAGTTGTACTTAAATATCGTGCTATCTTTGTCATTTTATAAATAATTGATAGAGACAGAACTAGTTTTGAGAGCGTCTTAAAATTGAGTAGCGTTTGAGTATTCGGACATAAGTATCGTAATGTGCACCTCTGCCTACCTCCTCATGGTGTATGCTTGATATCAAAAGTTATGTTAAAATGCTAATAAGATGTCCTAAATATATTAATAAACATACATGTTTTGATTGAGGTTAGAGGACAATTATATTTGTCTGACCTCTCGAGAAATCCTTGAAAAGGCCATTTATGAAGGCGAATCAATGTTTAATTCTTCATTGTTTGTAGGCCCATATACTTAAGTGGTATTTTCAAGGATAATTTTTATATTATAAGCCGGTAAACGAGCAGACGGATCACCTGATGGTTAGCAATCGCCGCCGCCCATAGACGCTTGAAACACCAGAGGTGTTACAAGTGCGTTGCCGGCCTTTTGGGGGTTAGGAATTTAAGGATTGTTGGGGAATCAGGGATTGGGAAAGGGGTTAATTGAGCCTCCGGTAACTTCACTCACACAACGCAAGCGTTGTTTCACGTCGATTTTTTGTGAGGCCGTGGTATCATTGCATTGTTATTTTTATTGTGCAATATTGCTGTATTTATGTTGGTGACACTAAATAAATAAATAAATCACTCCGGTCGAGCCGACCCATTCGTGCCGAAGCATGGCTCTCCCACATTTTAGACGTCGTGCGATCGTGAGGAAACCTTGTAAGTTTAAAATCGCCAACCCGCATTGAGCAAGCGTGGTGATTAATGCTCGAACCTTCTCTGCGTGAGAAGAGGTCTTTGGTCAGCAGTGGACACCTATAGGCCGTTAGTTATGTGATGTGGATAAACAATAGATTTTACTTCGCCCTCATAGGTAAATCTAAAAACCCACAAATAAATTAAGTCCATGTAAGCAATGTAGAGCAAAAAATTCGCAACGCAAAAGATTTTTTCTTAATTTATTTGACTAGATAGTTCTAAACGAAATCTATGCAATAACAACAAGCTCTCTCTTTCTACAACATCACAACTCTCATTAGAGTAAAAGAGACAGCACGAGTTTAGCCGCCATAATTATTTTGCGTTTCACAATTTGAATGAAGTTTTTTTTTTAAAGGAACGCGCAATAACTTGACCTTGGATACAGCCTGGGCCATAGATTAGCTAAACGAATGGGACTTGAATGCGCCATAGTTAGGCAATTAAGGATGTAGATTTTATTTAAGCTAGTAAAGCTTCTGCGAACGGCTTCGCCTGCTTTCCCGTGGGATAAAAAAGTAGCCTATGTGTTATTCCAGACCATAATCTACTTCTGTTCCAAATTTCATCCCGTTTCCTTTAGCAGTTTTGACGCGAATGAGTAACCAACTTTCGCATTTATAATATTCGTAAGATAACTAAGTACTTAGGATCAAGTTTTGAGGTTTCGTACCTAAAAGGGTGCTTTTCCACCAGAGATGTGCTATGTAGCTATGCTATGAGGATGTAATAGCTAAGCTGTAAAACTATGTGACCGTTTCCACTGATACTAAGCTATGTAGCTGTGTGAGGAAGATACGCAGCTCGAGTATGCGATGTATCGATAGTGGGGAAGCCACCCGTAGCACGCATCCATATCATCATATCATCCACTGACTAAACACCACCCTGTTCCTACTCCTGCTTTTCGAGTCGGAGCCCCGGTAAACCCGCTATGTAGTCCGCAGCTCCGGTTCGGTACGGTCGGCATCAACCCCATCTCTGGATGTGTGGGTGAACTGAGGGACCACACTGGGAATTCGCGAAATGAAAGTTCTAGGATTTAGTAGTAGACTTAAAACAATTTTTTTTTTATTGTTAAATGGGCCGACGTTTGGCCGCTATCTCACCTGATGGTAAGTGATGATGCGGCCTACGATGGAGCACGTCTGCCCATAAGCAACCTATTCTAATTGTGGTGGTTTGTCTGGTTGGTCGGCAGCAGGCTCGTGTTTCATGATAATCTCGCGATCCTCGATGCCTGGAGACTCTTTCGCTACAGCTAGGATGTTAGGAGGTGATAGTTCGTTGCCTCACACCCTCCGCCTCCTCCTTAGCTAGCATGACCACTTCGCAGAAAGAGGCGGCGGCATCCCAGTCCTTTTCCTTTTCTTCTCCTCTAATAAAATGTTCTGATTTATTTCGTTGCGAGATCCAAGACAGTCATTCATGTCCCTGGGACGTTGGACTTCAGTGTTCCGGTGTTTGCATGGTTGTATCTACTGTAGATCCGGAGCTGCGGATTATCTAGCGGGTTTACCGGGGCTGTTTTTAGTCAATAAGAGTCTGACACTCTCTCTCGCCTCGCCCAAGACGGGAGAAGACATTGGATGATTTGGATTTGGATGATTCCTGGCTTACAAAAATTGCAACGGTTTGGGAAGTTACAGCGAGCTTGACCCATCAAAAAAACTTCTCGCTACGCATATTCTGCCGTCACAACTAAGGTTATATTGCAACGCGTCTAACCAAACGAGTAGTGCGAAATATATTTTGTGCCTAGCAGCAATTACCTTCCCCTACCACTGACATTGTGAATAAGGTCGCCAAATTAACTCTTCATTTAACACGTGGCGCTAGTGTCTTCGCAAACCACAGTTTTGTTTACGATTTTGTATGGACAGTTTTTAGTTCCGTTTTTCTCCACCGTCTCAGTTAAGTTTGTAGCGTTGCGAGCACGATTCGCATTGATGTTGACAAAAGATTTCTATGAAATTGATATTGTGTGTTATTTAACTTGTTATAAGCCTTTCTAGTTAGTTAAAATAACGATTTGTAAAGGAACAATCTTGCTGTTTGGTTCCTTCGTCAAGCCTTTCGCACACGAACGATCAAAAAGCATGTCAATTTTATGACGTCGACGAATTGCGAAATCTGATCCCAAACTTTACGTATCGTTTATACCAGTCTGTTCAATTCAGATTAAAGATAAAGATAACAATCGGAAACAACATTCAACGAAAAGATACATCGAATAATCTCTCGGAAAGAAAAAATACTTTCTAAAGTTTTCATATTTCATTACGTACTACTAACGCCATCTAGAATTTTAACTGCGAACTAAACCGTCCATTTTAACTTGATACACGGGGAAATAGTAACTAAACAATGAAACTTGCTATAAATTTGAATGTTTCTCACAGAAATACTTAAATAAACAAGTAATTTCCACGACAGAACTTGTATTTCATAAATTAGAAGTCAATTGGAACCTAATTAGACGTTCAAAAAGCTAATTTCAACAATTTTTAGTCGTCCATCTTCCAAAACAGAGCTAATGAGAGGGACCAACTTACGCTGGTATACTTGACTTGTTTTTATCAAGCTATAGTTGTAGTATTGTACTTGTGGAGTGCACATTGACTCGTAACCATACCATAGTTTGTTATTGTTAGGTTACCTACTTATTTCTATAAAACATTATTACCTATTGTAAGTTGTAATTTTCCATTGATGACCTATTTTAAAGCAGGTATTTTTAACTTCTAATAAAGTTATGGCAAATTAAGTTGGTAACTTTGAGGTTATGTTTTCGACTGACGAAGAAAAAGTTAAGAGAAACTTAGGGCTTGGTTTCGCAATACCTAATATTAGCTAAAAAACACATTTCCTATGGAAAAAACACGTCACTTACACAAAAATAAATAAAAATATGTGATAAAGTCCCTAATTATTATAATAAAGAAGAAATTCATATTGATTAATTAAAACAACAAAAAATGTGAGAAGAAATTAGGAATATTTTTTAGTAGACAACTAGAGAAGTACAAGTGTAGAGAATAGAGATAGGATAACTTAAAAATAACGTGTAAATAGATAGTTATCTAAACAAAAACAAGTTATTTGTTATGATTGTATGGATATGCTAGCTAAACTAAAGCAAAGCTTAGGTATCTGTACAGTCGGACTGTACAGTTAAATCGTATGGTGTGTAGACTGTACGAACCTACAATTTATCTGTGCAGATTTAACTGTACAATTAAATCGTACTGTATGGACATGGGTGTTTCTTCAAAAACTTTGAGTTTTATGTAACAAATCATAATTCTCCTGCTTTTTTAAGCGTTGCCTTTGAAAGGTTTCCCCCTAAATAAAAAAAGTATACCTATGTATGTATATTGATGGAAGATTACCAAATAAATAAATACATAATAATACCTATATACATATTTAATTGCACGAAATCGTCTATCTAGTCGAAATTGCACAAAACAACAGACAACTTTTGTTATTTATTTAATTTTAAATTCAAATTACGACTCGTCAATAACATGTTTCGTCAACAACTCTGTCAAAATTACGCAATAATTTTACAGAACGTCCTAACAGTCGTTTAAACACGAAAACTTAATTAAATAGTAATTTTCATTTGAAAGTCAATACTCAAAACTATTTATTTCAAATAGACACTTTTGAACATCAAGGCAGATAATATTAAAATATAAAGAAAATAAAATGTTTCTAGTTCGCTTTTCGTAAATAAAAACGACAATAAACTTATAACTAAACAATAAAAAGATAGGTAGTAAAACCACTGTTTTGCATTTCTAGTTGTTATATAAAAAACTGTTATAACGGTAACCTATAATGTATCTAACAACTGTTGTAAACTTACCTTCGTTATCGCCAGTCTTGGGCGCCCATTCGATTCTTTTATAAACCTCTGGATGACAATGCCTCAAATGGCCCTTTAAATTACTCGTAGTAGATTGAAACGAATATGACTTATTACAATATCGACATATAGCCGATTTTCTATTCGGTTCCTTGTCAAAATAGTTCCAAAGATGTGAATTGTTTCGCCGCATTTTCACAAAATTAACACAAACACTAAATTGTTTTCAATAATAAATAACAGTACATCAGTTAGTTAAAAAAACGGTTGGTTATTTCCAACGTAACTCGCGACGACGACGCGTAAACTGGTTATCAAAACTCAGTTATTTTTCATAACCTAAAAATTCGTTTGACGTTTCGTTGACAGTAACGTTTTGTAAGTGCAGTAAGATGAGTAATTTCTATTTTAATGTCCGTCTTGTAGATTATTTTAAAACATTACACACGTATTTTTTATTTTCTTGCCGAAACAAATACTTTCGAAGATATTATATCGATTTGAAATATCGCGTGACGTCACTTCTAGGTACGTTTCATACGTAGAAGTGACGTATTTGCTCCCACTCCTAAACTTTGATTTGTTTTATCCAAGTATTGTTATCTTATATGACAAAATAAAACAATACGTGTCTAATATTGTTTCATTACCTAACTGACGGACTAAACAGATTTTTAATTTTCATACCCCGTCATCATCTCTATTATTTCGAATAATGGCCTTTTTACCAAGATAAAGTAATAGTTTTTATGCAACAAAGAAGATAAAGTTGTTTTGATATAATTGTACCGTTGCCAGTCGCGCAGTCACTTCGCCAAGGGGCGAAAGCTACTTTTATTCCCTTATTCCAATCACCAGTGCCGGCGTTAGGGGGGGGCGACATGGGCCGATGGCCCAGGGCGACAAAGTCTAGGGGGCGCCAATAAAATGAAAAACTACTACTAACACTTGATATTGCTTCCCTCAAGTGGGCGCCACAATATTTTCGCCCGGGGTGTCAGTGGCCCCTACGCCGGCACTGCCAATCACTACTCCCGTCTGGGGTGAGGCGAGAGGTAGTGTCAGACTCTTACTGAGGAACTCGACTAGTTCCAAGCCATGTAAGAGATTCATATTCATGAGCAGCATTCCGCTACACACGATGCGGCGATTGTCGCGCTGCTCTTCGTCGCGATAATTAAACAAAATCAGGAGAGGAATCAAACAAAATATCGTTATTAAAATAGTATGTAATTATTTTATACATCTTATATACATAGATATAAGTACAGACATACAAAATTATTATAATTATCTATTTGTTATTAAGAATTACCTGTACAAAGTTACTGGTATAATATTAACACCACAGGACCACTTACTACATAACTTCATAAAAATATATTTTATTCTTTTAATTTTTATCATAAAATTTAAGTATGTATAGTAAAAATTCATACAACTGTCAAGTATATAGGTAAGAAAATAAAGATAGATTCAGTACTGAGACAGCAACCATTGGTTGTCTAGAACCTACTGAGTTACAAAAGATATGGCTTCAAATTGCTATGATGAAGAGTCCCTCTGTGACTCGAAACTAGTAGAGTTTTTCTCCATTAATTTACGTGAGTAAACCGTGATTTTTAGTTTATTTAGTATGTCTTACGATAGTTATTAAAATAAAGATATGGCTTCGTTACAAAGCGTACAATTTAGTATGACAATAGCTACTGTCTCTATACTGAATATATCTTTGTTTTCTTACCTGAATACTAAATAATTTGGCTTCTTGTACATACATAACATATTTCCTAATTTGACAAAAATGGCACAAATTTTTAATATCGAAATATATAATTTTAAGAGATTCTGTAAATACTTCTTTTTTGAAGAGAATATCATCCAATTTTATTACTTATCTCGCTTTGGACGAAGTGAGAAGGAGTATCAGACTCTTACTAACTAAAAACCACTCCGTTCCTACTCCTGCTTTTCGAGCCGGAGCCCCGGTAAACCCGCTAGGTAGTCCGCAGCTCCGGGTCGGCTTCTTTGTATGGTATAATCCGGTAAACGAGCCGACGTATCACCTGATGGTAAGCAATCGCCGCCGCCCATGGACAGTCGAAACACTAGCATTACAAATGCGTTGCCAGCCTTTTGAAGATTAGGAATTTAAGGGTTATTGGAGAATTGGGGATTGGGGAGATGGGTAAGTGGGCCTTCGGTAACCTCACTCACACAACATAAGCGTTGCTTCACGTCGGTTTTCTGTGAGACCTACTGGGCCCCATCTGTGGTAGTCTGATGGCCCTTAGAGGCTACTTAACTTAACCAAACTATCTACACAATAACTGTCTATAAAAACTCACTATCAGACAAAACAGTAATTTTTAACTTATGTTTGGGCCAAGTGAGAGTGAGAGGTAACATGGGAGGGTCGACGCCTGGTTCCTCCTCGTCACTGTTGGATTCGGAGTCCGAGTCGGCCAGTTTCGCGAATGGCGCCACTTTCTTAGACATGTCTAGAGCTAAGTCCTTTGGGATTAACACCTGGAAAAATGTGAAAGATTTAATAAATGTGGTTGATGAAAATTGCAATTGAAAATGAAGGAGTGGAATATATTTATCACCGCTGCTACTCTTCCCGTAGGTATGGTATACCCGACTGAGGAGCAACAATTTTAACAGAGAGAGATTTTCGACACTCCTGTCAAAAGTAGAGACACTCGCTCCTCATGCAAAAGAGTGCAGTTTTGAAACCTACCAATGGCAAGCATCAATGTGAATTTTCGAGTTACATGTACTTTCTAAGATTATTTAGATTTTAGACACCACTGACAAACGGTGAAGGAAAACATCGTGAGGAAACCTGGGCTTATAATTTCTGATTATAAGTTTGAAATCGCCAACCCGCATTGAGTAAGCGTGGTAATTAATGCTCAAACCTTCTCCGTGTGAGAAGAGGTCTTTGGTCAGCAGTGGCCACTTATAGACATTAATGGAATTAAATAAAAGCTTGTAAAATAATATAATAGTTTACCTGCAACCACGCAGCGCAGGCGGTGTAGGGCCTGGCGGCGTGTACCTTGGAGCCCGGGACGCCGGCGGCCACCAGCGTGAGGGCGGAGCCCCGCCCGCGCCACGTGAAGTGGCTGCCGGCCAGGATGCGCCCGCTGGGGGGAAAGTTGAGTGGTTTTATTACATGTATAATGAAGAATAGATAAATGAGGGGGAGGGGGCGTAATATTCCGCGACACCCGACGCGGTGGCTGTTATGAATATAAGCCTCTAACATGGCTCTCTGCTTAAAGCTATTTTATAATAAAAAAATAAAAATACAAATACAAAAATATTTATTGCTTTATCAGGTTTACATCAGAAATATAGTGTTTGGAGCTTCCTTTCCCTTTAAAAATAATTACTTATTCAATTTGAATCTATAATTTCGGAGATGAGATTTAACTTTAGTAGTAAAATAAAAACTCACTCGATAGCCAGCGGCAGTAGACTGGCTCCCTCAGCATTGAGCATGATGTGCACTCCTTCCAAGTACTGCACGTCGCTGTCACCGCGCCACGAGCCCTGGACAATTAAACATAGCTGAGTATTTTTTTATGTTAAATGGGCCGACGTTTGGCCGCTATCTCGCCTGATGGTAAGTGATGATGCGGCCTACGATGGAGCACGTCTGCCCATAAGCAACCTATTCACTCGGACTTTGAAGACACCCAGGTTATACCCACCAGGAAACACAGACTCCGGCAAGGAGTTACACTCCCTAGCAGTTCGCACAAGGAAGCTTAAACTTAAGCTTTAGCTTAAGTTTAACCCGTTGTATGTCGGAATAGTGATCTACGCGAGACACAATAGAATTTTTTTAAGGGGGGATAGTCATCCAATGACTTCTCCCGCCTTGGGCGAGGCGAGAGGGAGTGTTAAACTCTTACTGACTAAACACCACCCCGTTTCTACTCCTGCTTTTCGAGCCGGAGCCCCGCTAGGTAGTCCGCAGCTCCGGATAGACATAATAGACTTTGAGCCCGCGACTCTCTGTCCTTCCTTAAAGTATAATATATGCTGCCTTTTTTTACATATGTGTTGTTTTGTTATTGTAATAAAAATAAAACTAATGAATATACAAAAAATATCTTCGGGAAAGTTGTTTGTAATCATGAGTACAATCACTTGTTTAAATATCGTTCACTAATTACTAGTCAAAATATACAGTATGGAGATCACTCATATGATTTAAATGAAACTACAAGTAGTACTCCACAGAAACATAATACAACTAAATATTTTAACGAAAACCGAAATTAAAAAATTTAAATTTTCAAACAAAATAAATAATTAAATTAATCAAGTATTAAATTCTGTGTGAACAGCTCCATGTTCCTTGACCACAGAAGAGCTGTAATGTTGTAGGTTGTCTAGGAATGTTACGGACATGCGGCGCGGCTGTTATAATGCCGTATTTGTAAAGAGTGTTCAAATTAGCTCAAAGAGAATAATACACTTTTTGGCTTACCTACTGGGCGTATTTCGCTCATTTTTCGTATATCGTCAGCCAAGATGATAACAAATATGTATGTATATCATCACGCCTTTTATCCCCTAAGGGGTAGTCAGAGGTGCACATTATGGCACGTAATGCCACTGTACAATGTACACCCACTTTTCACAATATATGTTATAAGTTCCATGTAATAGGGGTGAGCCTATTGCCATATACTGGACACAATTCTAAACTACGTGTTACTACTGAGTAATTTTCGAAAAACCGAAAAAAGCCCAGTAATAAATACTTTGCCCGACCTGGGAATCAAACTTGCAACCACTCGGCCAACAAGGCAGTCGTGTGCATAATGTGATTAATTGATAATAATAATAATGTTACCTCCATGAGCTCCGGTATATGCGGTAGCGCTCGCTCCATGCTCGACATCTCGAAACTGTCCGTCGACATGTGTCCTGCAATGTTACATTATTCATAAAACTACTACACATTGGACAGAGATCGGACAGCAGCGCTCTCTGATAAACCTGTTTTTTTTTTATTCTGTGATCTCCAAATTAATTGTAAAGCGTGGAGATTATGGCAAACCCCTCTTTTGTAGAGGAGGCTCATAGTTCAGCAGTGGACTGTCACCCACTTCTGATTAATTGATATTGATGCAATGCAAATAAGCAATAATTTCTTGGTCTGAGTTGACAAACCATGTAATAGGGGGTGAGCCTATTGCCATATAATGGACACAATTCCAGACTTTGTGCTACTGAGAAATTTTCGAAATACCGAAAAATGCCCAGTATGGCATTGCCCGATTTGTAACCCCTCGATCAAAGAATTAACTCAATAGTCTGGTTTTTTAAAGTATTCTGATAATATTATAATATAAAAATAAAACATTTATTGTGTGGTCCTTCCATTTTCATAATCCAGTCCGCTGCTGTCTGTCATGACCTGTTACCCTTAAATGGAAAGAGGAGGTAGGGAATACATTATATCACCACCCCTGCTCATCCCGTGGATGACATATACCCGACTAGACCAAAAATACAGTCGAAATTATCTCTCCATTTTGAAAACATCTGGTGATTATTACAATTTATAATAACGGTGTACCTTCAGGTCCGCTCCTGTCAGTCATGGAGCTGAGTCCGCGTTGTAGTGTGTCCTTGATCTGTTGCTCCACTGACGGGGGGAGGGGGGACGGGGATGCCGGTTGTTCTGAGGGTTGCTGGAATAATTATACAGATTATTGGAACAAAAAGATTTTTTTAAGTATAATAAAATTTAAAAATAATGGTGTTTTAATTCAAATATGATGATTTAATGGCGGCTAGTCGTTCTACGTGGAGGACTAAGGGGGAGGCCTTTGTTCAGCAGTGGACGTCTCTCGGCTGATGATGATGATGATTTCATTCATAGTATTCAAATACGGTATTTTCATGTAGGAAAGCCATGCTTCAATACGAATTTGTGACTAGATCGCAGTGATAGGTACAACTAAAACATTATTTAAATCTTTATTTTGCCTCATATACTCTTATATTTCCTTAACACAAATCAAAACAGCCCCAGTAAGTGGTTAATAACACCTGATTTGGTATAAATATTAGACATTTAAAATTTAAAATCATTACCTTTACCACAGTTAATTACATTAATAACTATATAACATAAAAATCGATACAAACTTAACAAATATAATATACTCACAGGGCTCCAAGCCCCCCAGCGCAGCGCGGCGGAGACCCCGGCCAGCGTGGCGGGCACCCCTCCCGCGACCACGGGGGCCCGCGCCCCCACACACGACGTGCGACGCGACATGCGGGTCACTAGCCAACCCCCGCCACATCTGGGGGGAGGGGGGAGAGAGAACAATGTAATAAAATATTTTTTGCATTTTGTATAATTTTCATAACAGTGATTCTTACATAAGGACCCATTTAAAGTAATAAATAAAATAAAATAAAATAATCTTTATTTCAGACAACTTTTACACCGTCCATATTTAAAATTTAAAAGGAAAAAAGAATACAGGATAACAATATTAAATCACCCTCTCAATCAAAGACGGGTATACCTGTTTTAGGAAGCCCGATTATCGATTAATAGTTTATATGTATAAAAAAATGAGACAGTAAGATCCAATTTATTAGGCTATTTTTTACCCGACTGCGCCAGAAGGAGGGTTATGTTTTTCGAGTGTATGTATGTATGTATGTATGTATGTATGTATGTATGTATGTATGTATGTATGTATGTATGTATAATTGTTTGGCACGCTCTGCAGCCTAAACGGCTTGATGGATTTTGACTTGAGAGGTGTCGTTAGATTCGTATTTACTGTGAGAGTGACACTGGATATATCAAAATTAAAAAAAAAAACAAAATGGCGGATTTTTGGCGCCAAATTCGAATATTTCTCACTCTCTAGCCTAAACGGCTTGACGGATTTTGACTTGAGAGGTGTCGTTAGATTTGTATTTACTGTGAGAATGACACTGGATATATAAAAATAATAAAAAAACAAAATGGCGGATTTCTGGCGCCAAATTCGAATATTGCTCACTCTCTAGCCTGAACGACTCGATAGATTTCCGCTTTATAGGGGTCGTTTGATTCGTATTTACTGTCAGAGTGACACTAGATATATCAAAATGAAAAAATAATAAAACTAAAAATAAATAAATAAAAAAAGTAATTTAAAAAACTAAAAAACCCGACTGCGTTTCTTTATAATATTAAAATGAAAAAACCCTAAAACAAGAAAGTAATCGTAAAATTTAAGCAGTCGGGACCCATTCTAGAAAGCAAGCCGTATGTGCCCTCACAAAGTCTTTATATTTAGAATGGGTCCCGACTGCTTAAATTTTACGATTACTTTCTTGTTTTAGGTTTTTTCATTTTAATATTATTAATAGCATCTTTGCTTTATACCCTTCTAAATACTCCCAAAAATTCAAGTGTGGGCCACGTTTCGGCACTGCTGGGTCGGCTCGACCGCAGTGATACCACGGCCGAGCAGAAAACCGACGTGAAACAACCGAAGCGTTGCGAGTGAGGTTACCGGAGGTCTAAATTATCCGCCTACTCAATCCAAGATTCCCCAACAACCCTTGAATTCCTAACCCCCTACGCACTTGTAACGCCTCCGGTGTTTCAAGTGGGCGGCGGTGATGGCTTACCATCAGGCGATCTACCATTAAAAAGCTTAGAACTTTGAATCATTTTCAATGAATAGATGATGCTGCAATAGACTTCAAGGTACACATTATAAGTTATTGATAAAGCTAAAATAAAATAACATAAATGACTTACTTGGGGTCTTC
This sequence comes from Spodoptera frugiperda, assembly GCF_023101765.2. NCBI lineage: Eukaryota > Metazoa > Arthropoda > Insecta > Lepidoptera > Noctuidae > Spodoptera > Spodoptera frugiperda. The sequence continues at coordinate 799,026 of NC_064235.1, read as the reverse complement.
ACTGATCAGCTTCAGTACTTCGAAGCCGGACCCTCGCTGAGCTGCCTTCAGCTCTCTACCGGTACATCCTACTATCTGAAACGTGAAGAAATACTTCTATTATATTCTTGAATGAACATATTAGACTAGCTATTTCCGCGCGGTTTCTATTAGTCATAGCGTGATGTTCTATAGCCTGTAGCCTTCCTCGATAAATGGACTATCCAACACAAAAAGAATTATTCAAATCGGACCAGTAGTTCCGGAGATTAGCGCGTTCAAACAAACAAACAATCAAACAAACTCTTCAGCTTTATAATATTAGTATAGAAGTATAGATTGAACGCACGGAGCAACTCTTTGTGTGATCCACAAATTGTTGTTTCGGGTCTGGGTGTGATGTGTATGTGAACTTGTTTGTTTGTAAACGCACCCACGACACAGGAGACAATACTAGTGTGGAGCAACGTTTAAAAAAAACACAACATTCTAGTGTTGTAGGTCATAATTCTGCTTTCCATTTCTTTAATACAATAAAGTTATGAAAAGAGAGGTTTTTATTATTTCATTTCACAATTTCAGTTTGACATAATTTGTCGCGGTCGCTACCCATGAATATGAACCCCGGTCTGGCTCGAAACTGTTCGGGCATGTTCAACAAACCGTATATCGAATAAATGTAATATTGTTCACAACAACGTACCTGTAAAAACGTGACAGTACCGTGTGGAGTGTGTGTAGTGGGCAGTTGTGGGTCCGTGGCGACGAGTAGGTGTCGCAGACGGGAGCGCGGCGCCCCCGCGCCCCCGTCCAGGGCGCGGTGCCATGTTATGTGGTCGCCGGCGCATAGCTTGTTACCTGGAGTAGAAAAAGATAATGTCACACAAGTTTAAGTGTGGGCGAGCCATGCCATGCTTCGGCACGAATGGACTACGTCAGCTCGACCGGAAACCGACGTGAAACAACGCTTGCGTTGTTTGAGTGAGGTTACCGGACGCCTAATTACCCGATCCCGATTCCCCAACAAAACTTAAATTCGCTCAACAGGCTGGCAACGCACTTGTAACGGTTTTGGTGTTTTAAGTACCCATGAGTGACAGCGATTGCTTACTATCAGGTGATCAGTGTGAGTCAGTACGAGTCTGAGACTCATACTGACTAAACACCACCCCGTTCCTACTCCTGCTTTTCGAGCCGGAGCCCCGGTAAACCCGCTAGGTAGTCCGCAGCTCCGGATCAGGCCTCAGCCCTACTGGACCCCATCTGTGGTGGTCTGATGGCTCGAAACTAGTAGAGCTTTTCTCCATTAATATACGTGTGTAAACCGTGATTTTTAGTTTAATTTATTATTATATTTTATTTTAATTTATTGCAACTAACTGTTATAAATGCTAGTGGGGGTCTATAGACATAATGCTACATGGGGTCTTAAAACCTAAGACCCCTTCCAGCTTATATAGCTAAAGATACTCTGTACTTATAAAGACTCCTTGCCGGAGTCTGTGTTTCCTGATGGGTATAACCTGGGTGTCTTCAAAGCCCGAGTGAATAGGTTACTTATGGGCAGACGTGCTCCATCGTAGGCCGCATCATCACTTACCATCAGGCGAGATAGCGGCCAAACGTCGGCCCATTTAACATAAAAAAAGATATTCTTATAATTACCTGTAGTAAAGACATATCTGGCCAACGCCTGCAGTAGCGCGGCCGGCCAGAGAGGAGGCTGAGTGACTCCCTCCTCGGCAGACAGTCGCATCGTCAGCTCGAAGCCGTACCCTGACGGAGCGCCCGGTGACATGTCCGGCGGAGGGTGCACGCGCCCGTCACCGTGCAGGTCTGATACTCCGAAACTGGGGAAAAAAAAATTGTTGTATCGTTACCACTTTTATCCCCGAAGGGGTAGGCAGAGGTGCACATTACGCCACAGTACACCCACTTTTCACCATTTGTGTTATAAGTCCCATGTAATAGGGGTGAGCCTATAGCCATATACTGGGCACAATTTCAGACTCCGTGCTACTACTGAGAAATTTTCGAAAAACCGAAAAAAGCCCAGCCATACTTTGCCCGACCCGGGAATCGAACCCGAGATCCCTTGCCCGGCAGTATATTTACGTGACTTTAGTTTAGTCAGTAGAGACTCTGATAGTCCCTCCCGCCTCACCCAAGGTGGGAGAAGGCATTGAGTGATTTTCCTCCCTCTAAAAAAAAGGTTACTGGACAAAAGCACTTACCTGACATAATGCCAATGTGGCAGTATTTGCTCCTCTGGCTTGCCCGGGTTCCAATACATGCTGATATAGTCCAGAGGATCATGGCCACCCAGCCTGGAAACATAAGAACAGTACATCAACAGTCCGTGACAGTCGGACAGACAGATATAAAGCAGTAATCGAGCAGACGGATCACCTGATGGTAAGCAATCGCCGCCGCCCACGGACATTCGAAACACCAGAGACGTTACAAGTGCGTTGCCGGCCTTTTCGAGGTTACGAATTTAAGGGTTGTTGTGAAATCGTGGATTGGGAAGATTGTGAAAGGTAATTGGGGCTCCAGTAACCTCACTCACACAACACAACCGTGCCGAAGCATGGCTCTCCCACACTAAGCTATATTTTTTATTTGGAAAGATGCATGCTATGGATGGCTTCCCTACTATTGATACATCACATACTCAAGCTGCGCATCTTCCTCGCACAGCTACATAGCTTAGTATCAGTGGAAACGGTCACATAGTTTCACAACTTAACTATTACATCTTCGTAGCATAGCTACATAGCACATCACTGGTGGAAAAGCTTTCTAATATGTATTAGTATGGACAAACTAAAAACCACTCACCAGTACTTGAGTCTAGTAGTAACTTGTAAAGGGTTCGGCTGGTCAGGATACAGTCTGGAGCATGCTTCACATAGCGCTGTCAATCCTGCCGGGACCAGGCGATCTGTGGAACACATAATCAAAGTCAAAGCATTTATTTCAATTAATCCTAAATTAGGCACTTTTGAAACGTCAAATTGAATTGTCTGTCAGTGAAGCTAGGTGCTCGTTCCAAAGTGTAGCTTCGAATGGAGAAGAACAAGCAAGAAACTCCATTGTTTAATGAAGGGATGAAAGTAACTCTTTTATGTGTCAATCTTCAAATTACTAGATGAGGCTATAGCACCAGAATGCAGGCTCCCGATATGTAGTCTTTGGGGAGGACTGTGGGAGACAGTGGGCAGTATGTGGCTGATTGCTTGTTCATGATAGCTCTAGATAGAAGCCAGTGGATTATTAAAGATAGAATTGAGGCTTGGCAGTATACATAGAAGATAGATACTCTACATTCAGTGGGCATTGTTTGCCTAGCCCTAAGGATACTCACTGACCAACTTCATATCTAAACAACCTTCTTGTAACTATAAGAAATATGAAACTACTCCTAAGGACCCACTGACTTTTGAAAGGCTGTATGTTTTATATGAACGGAATTTGGGGCAGAGATTGATCATATACTGGAACAACAGTTAAGAGACTTTTTATTCCCATAACACGGACAAAGTCGCGGCCGAAAGCTAGTTTACAATAAAGTCAAGATGATCTCATTTACCTGTTTGAGCTACCTGTTCCCGATTCATATCCGGAGCCCCGGGAACGTTGTCAGCTGTTGTCGCGGGCTGCGCAGACGCAACAAAGGACAACGCGCTGCTCCTGACCACGCCACCCTGGGGCGGAGCGCCCGCACCACTCCCACTCGACATTTTAACTCAAATGAGAACTAAAAATAAAGTATTTTCGGCCCCAAAATGAGGTTTTATGCAAAAAGTATAAATTAAATAGATTTTAGTAGTCTGTGCATGTTTTTTGTTTTCTTTTTTGGTGTTCCTTGTATGTGAAATAAGAGTATGTTAAGCATTGTGTATGATTCTCCATTCGGAAATGTACGCAAGTGCGAGCGAGACAAAGAAACATGCTTGACAACTTGAGTAAATAAAAACTGGAACGTTTTTAAGTTTCAGAACGAAAAAAATTATGACAATTATGCCGCTTCCAGAAATATTATCAGAAAAAATACGTTTGATTTAAATTTAAAGCAAAATCTGATAAAGTTATCTATAATTTTATGTAATTATAAATAATTTCACCACAAAGCAACAAAGACGATGAAGGAAATGATCTGTCAAAAACAAATTTCAGAACGATTACTAATATCCGCCCGGTTGTCAGTCAGTGAATTAGCACCCCGATCTCTGACTGTTTATTTATTTGCAAAATTTAATCGGACGTATCGCTCGTTTTGTGCTATTTATAAACAGAAACAACTCATACGGGTACTAAAAATAACTTTACTAACACTCCGTGGTGCCACAACCTGAGTATTAAACAATAAAAACGCTTTATTCCTTTAAAATGCGTTACTTATTTCTTACAACTATATTTAGTGTCGTATTTGCTTATGAGAAAGACATGACTATAATTGTGCAGCCTGGGAAAATAGATTGTTTCTTCCACAAAGTCGTGACGGACGAAATCATTGATATTGAGTACCAGGTAAGTTGAATTTTATCGTTATACACAGATAACCTCTTTAGTTTTCGTAGATAAAAAAATTATTGCCAATATCGTAAACTAGGCATATCTATAAACTTGCTCACGTTTCTTGAATAATAAAAATATAATAGCGAAACTAATTGTATTAGTCTTCTATATTAATGACTTTGATAAGAGTTAAAAAATTACTTAAATGATTTGTTCTGGCTTTCTGCCAGTTACACTCACAATTGGAGTGTAATGTATTTAAGTACATATACTCCACGGTACAATGCTCTGTTAAGATAAAAACTGTACTCATTGTATTTGTATCCCTCTCTATTTTCCTACTGTTATCTCTCAAAAAGACTATATTTTTTATAATAACTATTGTGAAACATACTAAATTAACAGTTTACTATAAGTGTGGGAGATACATGCTTCGCCACAAAAGGGCCAGCTCAACCTTAGTGATACTATGGCCTCACAGAAAATCGACAAATCCAATTCTTCCATTGATATTACTTGATACTTATTATGTAGTTGCTCATTTTCATTATGTATTATCTATAGGAGCTGTATTTGCTATTCTAGGTGGATTTATTCATTGATATCTATTATTAACTGGATTATCTTTAAATCCCCACGGTCCTGACATACCTCTCTCACTATACCTACATTCATCAATCTCTTCATGCATACTTGAGGCTTTTGATTTGTTTTCAACTAGCAATAATTAATGCTTTTTTTAAGCATCGAAAATCATCCAATTACTTCTCCCTCCTTGGGCGAGGCGATAGGGATTGTCAGACTCTTACTGACTAAACACCACCCAATTCCCACTACTGCTTTGCAAGCTAGAGCCCCAGTAACCCATTAGTCCTACTGTTCACCATCTGTGGTGGTCTAATTGGTCTTAAAGGTGCGCGGGACTCACGCACGTGTCTCGTACTAGTAGGGCGACGATCCACCCTCGCTCGCCGTCCGCACACCCGCCCTTACGTTGGCCGGAGATCGTCTCACGATCCCCGACACCCACAGTTTCTTTTGCGACGGCTGGAGCGTGATCAGATTCGTTCTCTCACGCGCCCTGCCTTCTCCTTAGCTAGCATGACTACTTTGCAGGAGGAGACCGCATCCCAATCCCTCTCGCTCCGCACCATGGCTTGAACCAATGCCGGACGTGAGACGTCGCCGTCACCGACCAGCGATCATAAATGCTTATAATTTTATTATAACTTTCGTGAGACATACTATATTAATTATTATGTTATCGGCTTACTCACGTAACTGTTTGACGAGGTATTCGACTAGTTTCAAGCCATGCTAGAGGCCCAAAAAGTCGTCCAACAGTTACATGAGAAAAGGCCGTGTGTTTCCTGATGGGTAACAACCTGGGTGTCTTCAAGGCCCGAGTGAATAGGTTGCTTATGGGCATAGACGTGCCGTCGTGACATCGTAGGCCGTATCATCACTTACCATCAGGCGAGATAGCGGCCAAACGTCGACCCATTAAACATAAAAAAGCCGATAACATAATAATTAATGTTTGCTTATGTCATTTATTTATTGTTTGTTTATATTTGGACCAGTGATATCAGTTACATGTTTGTGTTTATTAAATAACATTGTATTGTTTGGCATTTTATGGAGTCTCGTTACCAGGTCCCTCTAAAAGGAATTTGAAGCCACTTCCTTGGCAAACAAACTAATGTCAAGTGTGGGTGAGCCATGCTTCAGCATGAATGGGCCGGCTCGATCGCAGTGATACCACGGCCTCACCGAAAACTGACGTGAAACGCTTGCGTTGTGTTTCGTTGTGTGAGTGTGTTCCCAATCCCCGATTTCCTCAACAACTCTTAAATTCCTAACCCCCAAAAGGCCAGCAACGCACTTGTAACACCTCTGGTGTTTTAAGTGTCCATAGGCGGCGACGTTTGCTTACCATCAGCGAGTGATACGTTAAATAACAAATATACCACAAAAAAGATTTCTGATAAACAAACAAACTCTTCCTCACTATAACAGTATAACAGATTAATGCCGTTCCAATCAACACGATTGCACAAACAACGTGGTAGGCAACAAATTAACTGTTAATTTTTTATTGCATAACGAGCGGCCGTTACTTCGTGATTCGTCACGATAAGCTCATTTTTTTTTTTTTTTTGATAGGACCACTCGTAGTTCAGCATGCTAAGGCTATTGACTACTTAACCTACTACTACTTACTACTTAACTGATAAGCTCAAATGGAAAGTAGTCACTAATCGTAGTACCTAGGCGTTAATTACAGTTTCAGGTACTACCTATTACCTAACATTCACACCACTTTTTTGAGGGGGAGAAATCATCCTTGGTTTCTCATGCCTTGGGCGAGGCGACCCTGTTGCTACTCCTGCTTTTCGAGTAGGAGTCTCGGTATCGCGCTAGGTAGTCCGCAGATTCGAACCAGGCATCAGCCCTACTGGGCCCCATCTGTGGTGGTCTGATGGCTCTTTGAGGCGCGCGGAACGCGACGCGCCGTACGCACGGGTCTGGTTCTGGTCGGACGGTGAGCAACCTCGCTTGACCCGCACTTACGGTGGCCGGAGATCGTATCGCGATCTCCTACGCCCGGAGAGTCTCGCTACGGCTGGTGCGTGAGGAGGTTCGTTTCTTCACGCGCCCGAACCTAGAGAGCGCCTTTGGCAGGTACCTCATAGAAGCCCGTAATTTATTTTGTCCGTGCCGTCACTTTATTGGCAGTTGGACACGCGCGTCTATCGGCCCTCTGTTACCTGGCGCCCGGCATTTGCCTGGTTTACCTTAGAGATAATATTTGTCAGGCTAGTAGGCGACCGTGACCGTAGTACTACAATGTTTATTTCATTAAAAACTTTGCCCCATACCAGGATTTTCTCATGTATCGTAGGTACGTTTACAAACATACAAGTTCACATACACATGACACCCAGACCCGAAACAACAATGTGTGGATCACACAAAGAGATGCTCCGTGCGGGCATCGTAACCGCTACACGCCACCGCGCCAACCGTGCAGTCGTCGTTGTTACAAACTAGCTACTTCCGCGCGGTTTCACCCGCTCTGCTTGGCTCCTATTGGTCATAGCGTGATGTTTTATAGCCTATAGCCTTCCTCGATAAATGCACTACCCAACACAAAAAGAATCATTCAAATCGGACCAGTAGTTCTGGAGATTAGCGCGTTGAAACAAACAAACAAACTCTTCAGCTTTATAATATTAGTATAGATGTCTTTATTACTTTCCAGGTGATAGACTCGACCCACGGCGACCTGGACATATCGTTCCAGATGTCGGACCCGACCGGCCGCATGCTCGTCACCGACTACAAGAAGCCGGAGAACTCACACAGACACACCGCGACACTGGACGGCGACTACAGATTCTGTTTCGACAACAGTTTCAGCACTTTTAGCAAGAAAACTGTGAGTATAAAACAAAGTCAAACTTCTAGGGAATGGAACTCCTTGCCGGAGTCTGTGTTTCCTGATGGGTATAACCTAGGTGTCTTCAAAGCCCGAGTGAATAGGTTGCTTATGGGCAGACGTGCTCCATCGTAGGCCGCATCATCACTTACCATCAGGCGAGATAGCGGCCAAACGTCGGCCCATTTAACATAAAAAAGTCGCTTTCTCTGTCCCTATGTACCTTTGTACGCTTAAATCTTTAAAACTACGCAACGGATTTTGATAGGTTTTTTTTCAATAGATAGAGTGATTCAAGGGGAAGGTTTTAATGTGAAATACATGCATAATATGTCACCATTGCACCCATGCGAAGCTGGGCCGGGTCGCGGTCGCTAGTAAATTATATAGGGTGACTAGTAATTAGTGAACGATATTTAAACACGTGATTGTACTCATGATTACAAACAACTATTCCATAGAAACTTTTTTGTATACTCATTAGTTTGATTTTCAAGCCCCGAGGCGTTCTTCATCTTAGGAGGCATCGCCGTGTACCACAATTTGTATGGTATGAGCCGGTAAACGAGCAGACTGATCACCTGATGGTAAGCAATCACCGCCGCCCACGGACACTTGAATCACCACCATCGTTACAAGTTTGTAACAGCTCAAAGGGAATAATGCGCTTTTTGACTTACCTACTGGGCGTATTTCGCTCATTTTTATTTCGTATATCGACAGCCAAGATGATAACAAATATGTGGTTTAAATTAAGTCATAAGAGGTTTCCCCATACTGTATAATGTTCCAGGTGTTCTTCGACATGCTGATAGAGGGAGAGGATCCGGATGAAAGAGACTATGATGATGATAAGGAGATGGAACTTGGTGAGTTTTACAAATTTATAGTATACTAGCGGACCCGACAGACGTTGTCCTGTCTACACGTTAATTTGAAAATTTTATTCTTTTTTAATAAGCTAAAACTTTCTGGACCTTTTTGATGAAAATTATTATTCAAATGTTATGACAGTATCTAACGTCATTAATATTTGACACTGCGATGGTAGCGCCGTCCGTCGGATCCGATGTAAAACATTCCAAAATCAACAACTACTAATAAATTAAAAATTAATTAAAAAAACATTGTCCAGCGGACAAAATTGTGAATCTAAACCATTCTCAGATCCTCTTGAACACACACAAAAAGTTTCATCAAAATCCGTCTAGTCGTTTAAGAGGAGTTCAGTGACATACACACGTACAGAAGAATTATATATATAAAGACTAGCTACTTCCGCGCGGTTTCACCCGCTCTGCTCGGTTCCTATTGATCGTAGCGTGATGATTTATAGCCTATAACCTTCCTCGACAAATGCGCTATCCAACACAAAAAAAAATATTCAAATCGATCCAGTAGTTCCAGAGATTAGCGCATTAAAACAATGAAACTCTTCAGCTTTATATAATAATAGTATAGATGTGGCAAGATGGCCACTTATAAGAGTGGAACCTTTTTTATGATCTTATTTTGTTTATGAAATATATATCCAGTGTGCTTTTGATTATATATTTGTTTGATTAACATGTTAAATTATTACAACAGTATATATTTAAAATAAATAACAGTAAGAGCAGGGGCACACGAGGCAAACGTTTCACTGTGTCAGTGGGCACACGAGCGGTGCGGCGCCGCAACGTTGTTATGTCGCAGCGGCGTCGTAGCAGCGTTGGCCAGTCTATTAATGAAAGTTTCCTTATGACGCGAAACTACTGAGCGGTGCCGCTCTGACGTCGCAACGTATTCTCTGCCCTTATCTGACCTTAAGTGTGGGAGAGCCATGCTTCGGCACGAATGGGCCGGCTCGACCGGAGTAATACCACGGCCTCACAGAAAACCGACGTGAAACAACGCTTGCGCTGTGTTTCGTTGTGTGAGTGAGGTTACCGGAGGCCCAATTCCCCCCTTCCCAATCTTCCCCATCCCCATTCCCGAACAACAACCCTTAAATTCCTAACTCCCAAAAAGCCGGTAACGCACTTGTAAAGCCTCTGGTGTTTCAAGTGTTCATGGGCGGCGGCGATTGCTTACCATCAGGTAATACGTCTGCTCGATTACCGGCAAGTCCCATAAAAAAAAACCCGCGACACGTTGCACGGCAGCCAATCGTGCAATCATAATAGATCATTAAGTTACTTATATTTCCACTCTACCCCCCAGGTAACGCGGCAGAGACCTACATGATGCGAGTGCGGGATATATCGGAGTCTGTGACTCGCGTCAAAGACAAGGTGTCGACGGCGCGGCGCCTGCAGGAGCTACACTCCGCACACGAGGCCAGGGATCGAAACCTCGCTGAGGATATGTGTGCCAGGTTAGTGGAGAATTTAATTCAAATTCAAATTAATTTATTTCAGGTGAAGTAACCCATATAAGTAACCCATGGGTGGATATCCCACCCACTCGCACGAAACGCTTCGCTTCAAGCTTCCTTGTGCGAACTGCTAGGGAGTGGAACTCCTTGCCGGAGTCTGTGTTTCCTGATGGGTATAACCTGGGTGTCTTCAAAGCCCGAGTGAATAGGTTGCTTATGGGCAGACGTGCTCCATCGTAGGCCGCATCATCACTTACCATCAGGCGAGATAGCGGCCAAACGTCGACCCATTAAATGTAAAAAAAAAAAAAACAAGTTTTCACATGCACATGACACCCAGATCCGAAACAATAATTTGTAGATCGCACAAGAGTTTCTCCGCGCGGGAATCGAACCCGCTACATATTGCGCGGCAGCCAGTTGCCCAGCCACCGCACCAACCGTGCAGTCAAATGATTAGAATAGAGATTTTTTTCTTGGTCAACCCACCACAACCTCCCATACCGCTGCAACTCCTGTGCACCAGGATCTACAGTAGATACAACCATGAAAACACCGGAACATTGAAGTCCGGCGCGTCCCACGGACATGAATGACTGTCTTGGATCCCGCAACGAAATTAATCAGAAGATATTATTAGAGGAGAAGCATTTTTTTATGGTATAAGCCGGTAAATGAGCAGACGGATCACCTGATGGTAAGCAATCTGCGCCCATGGACACCCGAAACACCAGAGGCGTTACAAGTGCGTTGCTGGCCTTTTGGGGGTTAGAAATGTCAGATTTGTTGGGAAATAGGATATTGGGAAAATTGCGGATCGGATTTATTGGGCCTCCGCTAACGTCAGTCACACAACGCAAGGGTTGTTGAGGAATCGGGGATTGAGAAGATTTAAACAAACTAACTCTTCAGCTTTAAATGTATATTTGTATAGAAAATATATTGATTTGATGTATTTCTGTTTCAGAGTCCTGAAATGGTCGATAGGCCATGTTGTACTGATGTTGTTGGTAGGAATCACACAGGTAAGTTTTTAATATTACACTAGCAGACCCAGCAAACTTTCGTACCACCTCAAACATTGTTTTTCTCTCGATTTATTGCCATAAACAGAGCGCAATGATTCAGAAAGTATGAAACACTAAATAGTCTAATTTTTCTTTTTTAACTTGGATACAATTTCTACCCCTACTAGGCAGTATTTATATAGATTCGCCCGCGTTCCAGTGGGATAAAAATATATGAAGGTGATATGTATCCTATTACCTAAGTCAGCTCATACCCTGTCTGTATACAAAATTTCATCAAAATCCATTCAGTAGTTTCAGCGTGATTGATGAACAAACATCCAAACAAACTTTCACATTTATAATACCTATTAGTGTGATAAGTTGATAACTTACTTTATTTTGATTCACAGGTAATATTTGTAAAAAGTCTGTTCGAAGATACGAGAAACTATAGAAAGTTAGTTCCCGGCTTCTCGTCATGATGGCAGCAGTGATGATCACACTGTCATAGGTATGATGGTTGATGGTCGAAGGTGGCAAACTAAACATTTTGTTAATTAGTCGAGTTCCTCGTCAAACAAGCATGCATACTACATAGCTACAGTTTTAAATGTACTTTCGGTCTATATATACCGTTAGTATGAGTTTGCTTTACGTTTAAGCATAGGCGTAACCAGGTTTTAGTATCGGGAGGGGTTCAAGAAAGTAAAACGAACAAAACTTCCCTCATGAACTTAAAAAACAATCTACATAATATGTAATAAACAGATTCATACAGGGGTTTGGGGGTTTGAACCCCCAACCCGTGGCTACGCCTATGCGTTTAAGTCTTTGACTGTCGATATAAAACTGTTGAATGCAAATCCTCCGCTAACGTCGGTCACCGGTGACCACCACGGCGTTCAATGTGTTAAAGTAATCGAAACGAGAACGTGTTCGGCGCTCTGATTGGCCGGCTCGAATAAACCAACCAATCAGAGCGCCGAATGAGTGCGCGTTCACTGCTCTGATTGGCTGGTGCGAATGAATCAACCAACGAGAGAGTCAACGCGTAAATTCGTACTAAGTGTACTGATTGGTTGATTTATTAAAGCCGGCCAATCAGAGCGCCGAACGCGGTAACGATTCTGTCTCGTTAAACGTCAAACAAACTTGTACTAAGCCCTCTGATTGGTTGGATTATTCGAGCGGGCTAGTCAGCGCTGAACGTGCTCCTGTTTCGATTACTTTAAACGTATAGCAAACTCATATTAAGGGTACTAAAGTCAAACAAAGTCAAAAGTCAAAATTATTTATTTCAAATAGACCAGGAATGCACTTTTGAACGTCAAAGCAAATATAATAATATTAATAACGTCTGTCTGTCGGTCAGTCCTCTAGTGAAGCTATTTGCTCGTTCCAAAGTGTAGATTCCTATGGAGAAGAACGAGCAAGAAACTCCATAGGTTACTCTTTTTCAATCAGATTTACAATACAATTCTTGGTTACATTGTTTCGTTGGTTCAATTTATTGAAAAAGGATTAGATAGAAAATGTCTAAAATTTTAGAAAATAGATTTATTTCTTTAAAAAGTCCTATCGGTCGTGTACCTCAGTCCTATGTAGATTAAAAATAAGAATAAATAATGTAAATATTAAATAACAAAGTATTAGAATATGATATTATTTGTTCGTCACAAACAAACACACAAATGTTTCCTATTAATTATTAATAATAATTATTAATAGTATGTATTTAGCTACCAGTTTCATATATCGCTCACCTAGTAATATATTGGCACATCTGCAATAAAATGCGAAATTGACTTTATACGGTTTACGTGTTTAAAAGTGCATATTAATCTATTTATTTCCATATTCATCGAGAGAGGTCGTAAGTGTCATTATACCATTATTGTAGTTTCCCCCCTCACGCACGTAAAACAACGGTTCATTGGTCAGTAAAGTAAAAACTAAATAAGTCAGGTAAACTATGAAAACCGTAAATGTGCCAATATATTACTAGGTGTGCGATAGGTTCATGATTATAGTTACTGCCCAATAGATAAATAAATTAAACTATAATTTTATTATAACTTTCGTGAGACATACTAAATTAATTATTATGTTATCGGCTTACTCACATAACTGTTTGACGAGGAACTCGACTAGTTTCTAGCCATGCTGTAGTAGTAGCAGCGCGACAATCGCCGCGTCGTGTGTCGCGGAATGTTGCTCATGAATATGAGCCTGTAGCATGGCTTGAAACTAGTCGAGTTCCTCGTCAAACAGTTACGTGAGTAAGCCGATAACATAATACGTAAGTAACTCAAGAAAGAATTTAGGGTGACTGGTAATTAGTGAACGATATTTAAACACGTGATTGTACTCATGATTACAAACAACTTTCCCGAAGAAACTTTTTTTGTATAGTCATTAGTTTTATTTTTATTATCCAAAATACCTACCTAGTTACTAGTCTTCCGATAACGTGGGCGCCTCGCTGCTAACAGCTGATCATGCGAAAGCACGCGCGCGTGAAATTTTGTTGTTTTGTTATTGTGATAAAAATAAAACTAATGAGTATACAAAAAAAGTTTCTTTGGGAAAGTTGTTTGTAATCATGAGTACAATCACGTGTTTAAATATCGTTCACTAATTATATTACCAGTCACCGTATTTCCTGTTCTGCTCAAGTAAATCCTGAAATACCGTAACTTCCCAATATACCACTATATGCTCTCCTGTTATAAAAATATGTTATAATATTTAAGTTGAAAGTTGCCAAAGCACATGTTATATGTAGCATTTATTTATTTTGTTATTTATAAAGTAACGACCAGTTAAACCTATCTGTCTGTGGATTTGCTTGTTAAAGGTACAATTTTTTTATGGTATAAGTCGGTAAACGAGCAGACGTATCACTAGATGGTAAGCAATCGCCGCCGCCCATGGACACTCGAAACAGCGTTACAAGTGCGTTGCCGTTTGCATGGTTGTATCTACTGTAGATCCTAGCTTACAGGAGTTGCAACAGTATGGAAGGTTGCGACGGACTTGTCTAACGCTCGGTAATGCATTTGTTATTCCTCTAGTGTTGCGGGTGGTCGTAACAGCGCGGAGTGCTTACCATCAGGTGGAGATATCTCTGCTATCGAGTGGTTGACATATCATGAAATATATGTGTCAAAATTGTATCCTCAGTTGACAAATACAGAAAGGATATATAGCAATCTTAAATAGCTTTTGTATATCGTGAGATATACTAAATTAAATAAAAACAACAGTTTCTTCACGTAATTTAATGGAGAAAAGCTCAGTAAGTTCGTCTAGCACTCGTCAAAATTATTTATTTCAAATAGACCAGGAAGGCACTTTTGAACGTCAAAGCAAATATTATAATATTATAACGTCTGTCTGTCGGTCAGTCCTCTAGTTGCTCTATTTGTTCGTTCCAAAGTGTAGATTCCTATGGAGAAGAACGAGCAAGAAACTCCATAGGTTACTCTTTTTCAATCAGATTCACAATACAATACTTGGTTACATTGTTTCGATTGCTTACTACTCTTACTGCCACACTCAGAGTAATTTAATGGTTACTTAACCCAGTCCTTAGCAATTGTTTTCGATACAAAATCGTTACTAAGTAATATTTTAAGTAATTATTAAATGACTCTGAGTGCGGCTGTTAGTCCCTCTGTGACTCGAAACTAGTAGAGCTTTTCTCTGTATATTTACGTGAGTAAACCGTTGTTTTTAGTTAGACATAAAAGACCTTAAACTACACGAACGCCATCTAGTGAGCGCTCATAGCACAAAGATATTGTTAAAATCGTTATTTTAAGATTTAAAAGTTGTCAATGAATTTAGAATTAGCCTGTACAAAGGATTAATGCACAATAATTAGAAATAAATAAGATTTGCTAGTCTATTTACATTTTGTGTTTAATTTTTAATGTCCACACCCTTTTTTTCTTTTATCCCCGAAGGGGTAGGCAGATGTGCACATTACGGCACGTAACGCCACTATACAATGTACACCCACTTTTCACCATTTGTGTTATAAGTCCCATGTTATAGGGGGTGAGCCTATTGCCATATACTGGACACAATTCCAGACTCCGTGCTACTACTGAGAAATTATCGAAACAGAGAAAAAAATGCCAGTTTGCTCGACCCGGGAATCGAACCTGAGACCTCTTGTCCGGTAGTCGCACTTGCGACCAGTCGACCAACAAGGCAGTATATTTTTTTAGGAAAATCATCTAATGACTTCTCCCATCTTGGGCGAGGCGAGAGAGAGTGTCAAACTCTTACTGACTAAACACCACCCTGTTCCTACTACCCGCTAACTCAGCAGAATAATACTTTGCCTGACCTAAGAATCGAACCCAGAACCACATCACCAAAGTCAGGTCAAAAAATCTCGAAATAAAAATACTTTATTAATATTATTGTAAAGTGTATTTATTCAAAAAGTTCATTTCACAAAACTACAACATAACATCATCATTTTAACCCCAGAAGGGGTAGGCAGAGGTGCACAAGCATATAATAATTAATTAGACCAGTTAGAAGCGAGACCCCATTTGACCCCATTTGTTGTTTGAAGATAGCTTATCTCTATTTATTTATGTGAATAAACCGTGATTTTTAGTTTAATTTATCTATTATTATACTATTAATTTATTGCAACGAACTGTGTTATAAATGCTAGTGGGGGTCTATAGACATAATGCTACACGGGGTCTTAAAACCTAAGACCCCTATCAGCTTATATTGCTAAAGATATTCGTATTACAACTTTCGTGAGACATACTAAATTAATTATTATGTTACCGGCTTACTCAAGTAACTGTTTGACGAGGAACTCGACTAGTTTCAAGCCATGCTAGAGGCTCATATTCATGAGCAGCATTCCGCGACACACTGTTACGTGAGTAAGCCAAAAAACATAATCATCATCATCATATATTATTAGCCATAAGACGTCCACTGCTGAACATAGGCCTTCCCCAATGAGTTCCATAAAAAATAATTGAAAAACATAATAATTAATTGCTAAAAATGTTTAATATATTACATGATTTTACATAATAACATTGAGTATTCATAAGTATATATTTTACTTCTAATGTCTTCAAATTCAATAACTGTATACAATACACTATTCTACTTCGACTTAAAACTAATTATTATGTATATTTAATAACTAGAACTATAACAAATATCACAATAACTTAAGTGGACTACGTTTAACAATAAATATTATAAGATTTCATACAATATTATTTTATTGTTAACACAATTTACATAAATAGCGATCTAGACGCGAAGGCGATGCGGCGCGAAAACAACAAACTGTTGAAATGTATTGACGTGGCCTACGTCACCAACCGCACGTGGTGATGAGGCGCGGCGATACAACGCGATCTATTGTCTTGATATTGTCGCGTGATGAAATAGGGTGACTGGTAATTAGTGAACGATATTTAAACACGTGATTGTACGCATAATTACAAACAACTTTCCCGAAGACACTTTTTTTGTATACTCATTAGATTTATTTTTATTACAATAACACAAAAACAAAATTTAATAGCGTCGGTGGGGAGCGAATAAAGACTCACTGATATGCTATAATTAATGATGATATGTGTCAATGATAATGTCGATATTTTGTTTATAATGTCGGAAACAGAAACAAAACGAAACGATTCACATGCACGTAGGACATAGCCGCCGTCACACCGCATCGCGTTGTATTCGCGTGTCACCGCACCGCTTCGCGTTCGCTTCTAGATCGCTCACGCAGGACGTCGCGTAAAGCCAGATTTACGTTCCGAAATAAGTGCCTTGAAATTAGTTTTATAATACTAATCGTCTTTGTAACCTTTTATCCCCGAAGGGGTAGGCAGAGGTGCACATTATGGCACGTAATACCACTGAACAATGTACCATTTTTCACCGTTTGTGTTATAACCGCACTCAGAATCATTTAACTACATATTAAATATGCTGCGCTTACTACTTAAACTATTCCTTAGTATTAACTTTGTTCTGATAACAATTGCTACGGACTGGGTTAAGTAACTATTAAATTATTAGAGTAATTAAGGCGGTAAGAAATCTAAAATCCTACGTCTCCTAACTGAGCTCAATTTTAAGTTGTGAATTTTTACATAGATAAAAATTATTGTTTATATATTTATTGATAAGTTAAAATAAATACATTAGTTGTACTTGAAGCTACGGCTTATTCACTATCGGTGAAAATAAATAACAAATCTTAAATTCAAAATTGATCCAGAAATTCTATGCAAAGAATCTCAAAATCAATTATTGTTCACATATTTTTGCCATTAGTCAGACGATAGTAAGTACATAATGTCTAAAAGTAAAAAATACTGAAGCGAATGATTGCCATAGAATGTGATAACTAATATTATTTTATTCTGTTATTCATAAGTGTAAATAAATATTGCACAATTTGATATCTCACAATCCATCACTACATAGTATAAAACAAAGTCGCTTTCTCTGTCCCTATGTCCCTTTGTACGCTTAAATCCTTAAAACTACGCAACGGATTTTGATGCGGTTTTTTTAATAGATAGAGTGATTCAAGAGGAAGGTTTATATGTATAATACATGCATAATATATCACCATTGCACCCATGCGAAGCTGGGGCGTGTCGCTAGTTTCATTTCAGCATAAAAATCAAAATGGTTTATTCAATTCAAACCAGCAGTTCCGGAGAATAACGCGTGCAAACAAACTTTTCAACTTTTGGGGTGATCATGCCTGGCGGGCTTTCTGCCCAACTGTTGACGACGGGGCCGTCTCTACGTCCCCGACTGGGGGCGTGAGGACGCGCGATCCAGGCCGAGGCCTGTTTCGGCGGTTTCATGTCGCTGCCCGCGACTGCGGGCGAGGGGTTGGAGTAGTCGGGCCCCTCGCGGGGCCCGATGCGATGTCAAGTCCGTGTAGTCGCGCCGCTAGCGGCCGCGCTCAAGCCGGGCTGGCCCGGCGAGCAGCAGGCGGGTTAGCGGCGCGTGGTCAAGTCCGGTGGGGGAGCCTCTACCGCCCCGCCCTAGCTAGGGCGGGCGGGAGGCTCATGTGGCTGCGTCAGGTGGGTCGGTCGGGGCGACCAGGTCTCGCGGCAGACCGTATCCGTCGGGGGGGCGCCGATGGTATGGCGCCAGCGCCCGAAGGTGGTCGTGCTGCGACTTGCTGGCGCGCTCGAACATATTTGTGCTCAGGCGCTGCACGAAGTCGTCGACGCTCTCTACGCCGAGGTCTCTCGATATGGTCGCGTTCCGTACGAAGCGCGGGGCCTTGACTATGGTGCGCAGCGTGAGAGACTGCTGCGCACGGAGGCGTTTCTTGTTTGTTTCGGACACGAGCGCGTACCAGGCCGGGGCGGCGTAGGTAAGCCGTGTCCGAATGTAGGCCTTGTAGATGCCGAGCTTCGCACGGAGCGGCAGCGACGAGTCGAGGACCGGGCGCAGGAGGTGACGGGCGGCGCGCGCCTGAGCAACAGCCTGCTGCACGTGGGGCGTCATGGACAGGGAGCGGTCGATGGTCACGCCGAGGTATTTAACTCTCGGCGCCCACCGTATTGGCTCACCCATCAGAGTCATGGTGTCCGGCTTCATGATCCCCACGGCGAGCGCTTGGGTCTTGGCCACGTTCACAGCCAACCTCCACTTCTCCAGCCAGTCAGGGAGTGCATCTAGGGCGCGCTGTAGTTTGACTACTGCGTGCCGGGCGTTCAGCGACGTCGTGTAGAGCGCCGCGTCGTCCGCGTAGAGGGCGAGCTTGGCGCCGTCCACGACGGGGATGTCGTCCGTGTACACGCAGTAGCACACGGGTGAGATGCAGCTTCCCTGGGGCACGCCGGCTTGGATGCCGCGCTCAGTCGACAGAACGCCTTCCACTGCCACTTGGAAGGTTCTGCCGTGCAGGAAGGTGGCCACGATCTTAACTAGTCGACGAGGAGTAGTAGATGTGGCCAGCTTGCTGAGCAGGCCGGCGTGCCAGACGCGGTCGAACGCCTTCTCCATGTCGAGGAATACTGCAGCGGCCCGCTCGCGCTTGTTACGCGCGGCGGCCAGGTCGTGCAGTACCCTCGCGACTTGCTGGGTCGTGGAGTGTTCGGCCCTAAAGCCGAACTGTTCGCCGCGTGGCTGGAGGTGTGGGCGCAGGTGCAACAGCAGCAGCTTCTCGAAGAGCTTCGATACGGTGTCCAGGAGCGTGATGGGGCGGTAGCTCCCCGGCAGCAGCGTGTTCTTCCCCTGTTTGGGCAGCATGATAACTCTGCCGAGCTTCCACCTAGCCGGGAAGTGTCCGGTGCGGAGGATCCCGTTGAATAAGCGGGTCAGCGTCGCGATTCCTCGCGGCGGCAGGCGGCGAAGGGCCTCGTTGGGGATGCCGTCCGGACCGGGTGCCTTGCGTAGTGGGGCTCGGAGAGCCATACGCCGCACCAGGCCAGGGGAGAACACGATGGGGTCTTCCTCGGGGGGGATCGGCTGCTCCAGGTACCGTTCGACCTGTTCCTCGATAGCTGCTGTGTGTTGCACGTTGCGGGCTGGGTTCGGCTGGAACGAAGCCTCCAGGGAGTCGGCGAAGAGCTCCGCGCGGTCCTCGGCACGGTAACGGGGGGTTCCGTCGCCGGCCAGTAGGGGCCTAATCGGAGCCGGCTTCCCTGCGAGGCTGCGGCACAATCGGTGAATGCCCGACCAATCATCTGTCGCTCGCTCGATGGCGCGTTGCCACGACTCGCCCGCGTGGTTTGCCACAGCGGACGAGATCTTCGCAGCCAGAGCGTTGAGCGAACTCTTCATGGTCGGGCAGCGGGTTCTTTGCCACGACCTGCGAAGTCTCCTCTTCCTCTCGATCATGGCGAGTATGGAGGCCGGGAGTGGTGTCGGCCTCCTAGGCGTCGCGGTGCTCGCCGTCTGGGCCTCGTCGAGTGCGGCCTGTGTGGCCGCGGCGAAGTCGTCGGCGAGGCGGTCCACGTCCGCGGGCGTGTCGACGCGGTAGGACGGCGAGTTCCGCGCCATGTGCGCGGCGAATGAGCGCCAGTCCCGCCGTGGGCGAGGAGGAAGAAGTCGCAGGTGCTGCGGGATGTCCTCGAGAGTCAGACACACCGGTTGGTGGTCTGACAGGAGATGGTCGTCCAGGACGTCACAGTTGACCGTCGCGGTGATGCCGCGCATGACGGCCAGGTCTATGACGTCGGGTAGCTGCAGCCGGTTGCCTGGGTAGTGGGTGGGGCCCAACTGTTGTTCGTTGGGATTTTCTATCCATGTTTATTCGCATGTAAACTTCATATGTGCGATGCAGGATATTTATGACGTCATCCATTGATTTGCTCGTCGATAGTCTATGTGCGACTTCTGTCATCTGTCACTTGTCATGTGTCGCCATAAACTTAATATTAGCCTATAGCTGTACTCTAGCTATGGGTCCAATTTGGTCGTCCGCAGCGCCATGCACTCTTCGCATATGCGCACGTACTTTATTAGGTTTCTCGAACCTATGCTCGCATATGCTGCATAGGTAGCCGTACCGCTTGCCGGTATGCATGTTATATTTGTGTATCTGAAGGAATTTGCGCGACTTCAGCCGTTTTGGGCACATGTCACACTGTTTGGGAGGAAAAGACATCGTTTTAGTTTTATTGTAACTTTCGTGAGACATACTAAATTAATTATTATGTTATCGGCTTACTCACGTAACTGTTTGACGGGGAACACACGACGCGGCGATTGTCGCGGAATGCTGCTCATGAATATGAGTCACTAGCACGGCTTGGAACTAGTCGAGTTTCTCGTCAAACAGTTACGTGAGTAAGCCGATAACATAGTAATTAATCGTTTTAGTTAGTTGTGGGGTCATATATGTTTTAGGGGTCAGGTAAAATAGGGCTGGATTTTAGCTATATTAAATTTTGTTGTAAGAAAATTGTGGTTAAGTTTTAAAGTGTTTTCCTGTATCGTGGTTGCGTTTAAAAACATACATACATATCACATCTAGACCCGAACAATTTGTAGATAACACAAAAAAATCTGTTCCGTGCGGGAATCGAAACCGCGACACATTGCTAAAGAAATCTCAAATCATACATATTGTCACGCCTGTCTCCTATTGTGGTAGACAGAGACAATAGAACGCCAATCGCCTCGATACTCATATACCTCTCTTGTTACACATCACATCAACAGCCTATAAGTGTTCACTGCTGACCAAAGGCCTCTTCTCACACGGAGAAGGATTGAGCATTAATCACCACGCTTGCTCAATGCGGGTTGGCGATTTCAAACTTATAATTAGAAATTATAAGCACAGGTTTCCTCACGATGTTTTCCTTCACCGTTTGTCAGTGGTGTCTAAATAATCTTAGAAAGTACATATAACTTGGAAAAAGTCACATTGGTACTTGTTGTTGGTAGGTTTCGAACTCCACACTCTGCACTATCATGCATAAGAAGCATAAACCTCCACGCCACCAATAAACACCTCTCGTTAAATCTACATTTATCAATCTCTACATGCATTGACTGCACGGTTGGTGCGGTGGCTGGGCAACTGGCTGCCGCGCAGCGGGTAGCGGGTTCGATTCCCGCACGGAGCAACTCTTTGTGTGATCCACAAATTGTTGTTTCGGGTCTGGGTGTCATGTGTATGTGAACTTGTATGTTTGTAAACGCACACACGACACAGGAGACAATCCTAGTGTGGGGCAACGTTTTTTCTAAAGACAAAGAGAAAGCATGCTCGTCGATAAAGTTAAAAAAAACGCAATAACATTTTACCCGACTCATAACAAATCTCATATAAAATAGACATAAATTTTCTCACCTGGAAGTTATTCTCGGGGAGGTGTATAGCAATGTGTTGTACCAGGTTCGACCTCCGGTGGAAGGTAGCGCCGCAGTGGTCGCAGATGTAGGGGCGCTCGCCCGTGTGGCGGCGCTCGTGGATCTTGGCAGAAGAAGAAGGAATTTGGTAAAGTAGTATAATTTACTGACTGCCTCGTTGGCCGACTGGTTGCAAGTGCGACGGGCAAGGGGTCTCGGGTTCGATTCCCGGGTTGAGCGAAGTATTAGCGGGGTTTTTTCGGTTTTTCGAAAATTTCTCAGTGGTAGCACGGAGCACAGTGTTTTAGAAACCCTTGGGGAGGACATTTTCAGCTTATAGCGTATATCGATGTAGTTAGGCCTAATAACACAAATTGCAAAAGAAACCCCATGTCAATTATTTTTAGTTTTCGAGAAAAAAATACTAAAGTTGCTAATTCGGAGTGTGGTTTAAATAGGATTTTTTAAAATTATTCTTTTATCTTTAAAATAAAGAGCAAAATTTGATATCCGGTTTTTATCACATATATTTATGTGTTATTCAAGCTTTACAACACGAATGAATTGTAACTAGGTACAAAGATATTTGCAAAAAATCCAATTTTAGTTTCTATTTTTTATTTTTTTATTGACATAGTTTCCGCACGAAATCTTCATGGTAAATGATAGTTAGCCTTTTGTACTATGTACTTAAATTTAATCAGCCACATAATCCGTGGTATTACAAAATTATGTACAATTGAAAAAAATCTAAGCGCCTTGATTATTACAAATAGCAAAGTCAACAATCAGCACTTTGCTTTTTAAATGATACAATAATTTTATCTAGAGAAGTCGACATTTTAGAAGATGATGCTTAAAATAAATTCTTAGTTAATCTACCATATAGATATGTTTAATATATACATGTTTTAATGTGTATTTCTTTCAATTACGTAGGTCCTAGTAATAGTCACCACACGATTTTTAATTGCAAACTATCATGACATGACTTTTGCTATATGGTAGATTAACTAAGAATTTATTTTAAGCATCATCTTCTAAAATGTCGACTTCTCTAGATAAAATTATTGTATCATTTAAAAAGCAAAGTGCTGATTGTTGACTTTGCTATTTGTAATAATAAAGGCGCTTAGATTTTTTTCAATTGTACATAATTTTGTAATACCACGGATTATGTGGCTGATTAAATTTAAGTACATAGTACAAAAGGCTAACTATCATTTACCATGAAGATTTCGTGCGGAAACTATGTCAATAAAAAAATAAAAAATAGAAACTAAAATTGGATTTTTTGCAAATATCTTTGTACCTAGTTACAATTCATTCGTGTTGTAAAGCTTGAATAACACATAAATATATGTGATAAAATCCGGATATCAAATTTTGCTCTTTATTTTAAAGATAAAAGAAAATTTTTAAAAAATCCTATTTAAACCACACTCCGAATTAGCAACTTTAGTATTTTTTTTCTCGAAAACTAAAAATAATTGACATGGGGTTTCTTTTGCAATTTGTGTTATTAGGACTAACTACATCGATATACGCTATTAGCTAAAAATGTCCTCCCCCAAGGGTTTCTAAAACACTGTGCGGAGTCTGGAAATGTGCCCGGTATATGGCAATAGGCTCACATGGGACTTACAACATAAATTGTGAAATGTGGGTGTACATTGGCATTACGTGCCATAATGTGCACCTCTGCCTACTCCTTCGGGGATTAAAGGCGTGACGTTATATAATAATAATAATATAAGGATGGGACCGTTGACATATTATGTCGGGCATGTCATAGTCCTGGTGAATCCATAAGACATATAATTTCTGGTTGTGGTCGTTTGGCTAATGGTGAATATTTGCATAGACATAATCAGGTGGCCAAGATTATCCACCAGCAACTTGCTTTGCACTACCAACTTGTTGAGTTTGAGGTTCCATACTACAAGTATGCGCCCGATCCAGTTCTCGAAAACGGCCATATCACGTTGTACTGGGATCGATCTATCATCACTGACAGGACTATTGTAGCCAATAAGCCTGATATAGTGGTGATAGACCGACAAGCGCGCCGCACGATGATAATCGATATCACCATCCCCCATGACGAGAACCTCGTGAAAGCTGAGAAAGATAAACAAATAAAATATCTTGACTTGGCTCACGAGGTTGTCGACATGTGGAGTGTGGATTCGGCTATCATTGTGCCGATAGTCGTGTCGGCCAATGGATTAATACCCAACAGCCTCGACAACCACCTTAGGAGGCTGGGGTTGGGCGGATGGATCAAGGGCCTGATACAGAAGGCAGTACTCCTCGAAACGGCACGTATTGTGAGGAGGTTTCTGTCTTTGGAGCCCTAACCACCGGTAGCTTGGACCATGCTCCCGCTACTGGTCGGCTCCTATTTTTATATTTTTAAATGTTATTTTGTTTTTTTATTTTTATAAGTAATGTTTAAAAATATAATTTTAGAGTGTTATAAATAAATATATACATAATATAATATATACATATATAGTAAAATTTCCTCTGAGTTTGTTTCGGCATTTCTTCTCAGAGTAGTCCGAAAGGAAATGCCGGCCTCATCTAGTTATTTAAGAGATTGACGTGTAAAAGAGTTACATTGTAACCTATTTGTAAAAATAAATATCATTTATCATTTAATTTTAAGTGTGGGAGAGCCATGCTTCGGTCCTGATCCGGAGCTGCGGACTACCTAGCGGGTTTACCGGGGCTCCAGATCAAAGGGCAGAAGGAGGAACGGGGTGGTGTTTAGTCAGTAAGAGTCTGACACTCCCTCTCGCTTCGCCCAAGGCGGGAGAAGTCATTGGATGATCTTCCCCCTCAAAAAAAAATAAAATGGGGACTACTTACAATAAGGGCCTCCTTAGTAGCGGAGCTGTACTCGCAGTAGGCACACTTGTGTATCTTGTAGAGTCCGTGGCGGGCTCGCTTGTGTTCCTGCAGCTGATTGTTGTTGCGGCATCTCTTTCCACATACCTGGGGGGTAGGGGGGTAGAGTGAGATGGGTATAGGGCGTTAGGACCGTCTTTTAATTGTGAGCTAAGAGTCAGAAATGAGCTCCTTTACTTGAGGTGTTATTAGTTTTAGTTTATCGTTAAGAACCACGTTGTGGTTCAAAATAAATCGAGCTTCGAAGCATTTAGTACGTGTAAGTCGTTAAAACTTTAGGTAATAAAGTAGTTAAATTAAATAAGTAGTGTTATTTTATGAAATTCTAGGGTTTATGTTATGTTAAAACGTTATGTAATATCTATGTACCTAAACATAAAGGTATAAGGTAAGTTCGTGTTATGTTATAAGGTAAATAATATATAATTTTAAGTACCTTAAGGTTTGTAATAATGTACTATTTTGATATTGTTAGTATATAACTGCAATTGTTATAATATTGCCCTGTAATGATAATTTAAAGTGATTTAAATTGAATAAATAAATGCAATAAATGAATTGTTTGAGTTGGAGTTTAGTACCTCGCACACACAGAAGTTGGTATGGAAGCGTATATGCGCCTTGTACGTGGCCTTCATGCGAAACTCCTTGTTGCACGTCGCGCACTTATACGACGCGCAGTTGGGGAGGCGTTTCTGTTTCGGCGGGGATGGGGGGTCTTGCTGTAAATGAAACAATAGGGTAGATGTTTTTATTTCAATGCCCGTCTTGTAGATTATTTTAAAACATTACACACGTATTTTTTAGGGTTCCGTAGCCAAATGGCAAAAAACGGAACCCTTATAGATTCGTCATGTCTGTCTGTCCGTCCGTCCGTCTGTCCGTCCGTCCGTCCGTCCGTCCGTCCGTCCGTCCGTCCGTCCGTCCGTCCGTCCGTCCGTCCGTCCGTCCGTCCGTCCGTCCGTCCGTCCGTCCGTCCGTCCGTCCGTCCGTATGTCACAGCCATTTATTTCCGAAACTGTTGGGCCTATATAGTTGAAACTTTGTAGGATGATGTATTTCAATAACCGCTATTCGAATTTTGAATAAAAATTAATAAATTTAAAAATTAAAGGGGGGCACTCCATACATGGAACTGATTCAAAAAAAATTTTTTTTCAGCTGACATAGCCGTGATGGGTGTCTATGGATAGGTCTTTAAAAAAGACATTAAGGTTCCTAAAACCATTTTTCGTCAAAATCAACCGTTTGAAAGTTAGACGCTTCCAAAGTGGAAAAATGAGTGTCCTCCCTCTAACTTTTAAAATAAGAGTGTGAGAAAACTAAAAAAAATATATGCTGTAGATTTCAATAGAAACTAACAACGAAAATTGGTTTGAACCAGATATCATTATTAGTTTTTAAGAAATAAAACATTTTAAAAACCGCAAATATAACTTTGTCGTTCATACAAACACTATGTAAAACCAAGTTATTTTATAACTTTTATATTATGTCATCTACTTGCTGTTACGGAACCCTTCATGAGCGAGTCCGACTCGCACTTGGCCGGTTTTTATTTTCTCATGGAAACAAATACTTTCCAAGATAGTTATATCGATTTGAAATATCGCGTACCGTCACTTCTATGTACGCTTTTTTACGTAGAAACGACGTATTTGCTCCTACTCCTAAACTTTGTCATGTGTATGTGCGTTTGTAAACGCAAGACCAAGACACCAAAACCCGAACAATTTGTGGATCACACAAAGAGTTGTTTCGTACGGGAATCGAACCCGGTACACGTTGCACGGCAACCGGTTGCCCAGCCACCGCACCAACCGTGCAGTAAATTTGCGCGAGAGGGGCTTATCACAGTATAAAACAATGTCGCTTTCTCTGTCCCAATGTCCCTCTGCTTGTTTAAATCTTTAAAACTACGCAACGGATTTTGAACCAGTTTTTTTTAACAGATAGAAAGATTCAAGAGGAAGGTTTATATGTATAATAGGTACATGCATAATATATCACCATTGCACCCATGCGGAGCTGGGGAGGGTCGGTAGTTAGTACAATGAAGAAGGACATTCTACTTCCCACACAGTCAACATAGAATTTCAAATAATAAAACAAGACTCACCAACTCCTCAACAGCATCAGCAACATCATTAGTCTCCGGCTTCACAACAGCGGAGTAATCCTCATCATCATCATCACCATCATTTTGGAACCCCTCACCACATATCTCGTAGCTGTAGTCGTTGAGTTCCACCTTCTCTACCTTGGTCGCCTTTATCGGGTTGGGGGGGATCTTGCGTCTCGGTACTGTCACCATCTTCGGTAAACGATAGATATGCTTTATTATAACTTTCATATTCATATTCACAATGTATGTACATAGATGTTCTTAAAAGTAAAAGTAAAAGTGACAATTATGGACCCAGTTTGGGCACAGCAATTTTAAAGATATAAAAATAATAAAAGATATAAAAATTCCGGATCCCGTGTCGGGCAAAACTTTCGCAAGACATACTAAATCAATTATTATGTTATCGGCTTTCTCACGTAACTGTTTGACGAGGTATTCGACTAGTTTCAAGCCATGCTAGCGCGACAATCGCCGCGTCGTGTGTCGCGGAATGCTGCTCTTGAATATGAGCCTCTAGCATGGCTTGAAACTAGTCGAGTTCCTCGTCAAACAGTTACGTGAGTAAGCCGATAATATATAATAATTAATACAGATAAGCTTTTTACTATGGGTATTTTATGTTAGATTTTTACACTTTTTCATGGGATAACTTTTTTGAGGGGGAACATCGTCCTATGACTTCTCCCGCCTTGAGCGAGACGAGAAGGAGTGCCAAACTTTTACTGTATAAACACCTTTCCGTTCCTACTCCTGCTTTTCGAGCCGGAGCCACGGTAACACGCTAGGTAGTCCGCAACCATGATGGGATAGGTCGAAAACGAGTAAATAGATGATTTTCCCCCGTCAAAAAAGCCTATTATGTATAAAAATAATAAATAGTTACCTTAGGTCTAGCCATGCTCCTTCGAAGTTGAAGATTAACTGATTTCCTTATATTCTCCGTACAGGTGCGGTCGCAAGCTGAAATATTTAATAGGGTCTTTAGTCACAATAGTCATGTAAGTCATTAAAACAAAATAATAAGCTTTTTAATCCTAGGAAGAGGTGGGTGGAGGTGCTTAATATCAAATATCTGATTGTCATAAGCGCGATTGCCGAATGAGGGGTCTCGGGTTCGATGACTGCCTATAAAATTTTGTACGCTTTCCGAAGCAAAACATAGCAGGATCTATTCATGTATAGCAGCATACCCAACAACCTATAATCTACCATATGTTTTACAAGTAAATACTAAATAAATATAAAAATGTACGTAGCAAAATTTTCAAAGTGTGTAGCAAGGAATTTGGGATTTTGGAACACTAGTCAAATTCAATATCTTTTTATACATTTTTTTTTTACCTTGTATCGGCGGCCAAGGGATCTCGAGTTCGGATCGGACCTACGTCGGGCAATTTTGATTTTTTTTTGTAATAGTAAAAAATAATAGAAATGAGAGCGCGTTTGGTGCTCGTCAATTAGAGCGCCGGAATGTTCTATTTTGTTGAATGTAAAGCAAACTCGTACTAAGAGTACGACATGTTGAATAGTTACCTGACAACAAACTCCGTAGTTCCTTCTCAGCCTTCCGACTGGTTCTTCGGAACTGCATCGCTACAGTCATGGTCTCCACACATCGCGTGCAAATCTGCTGTGACAGTCCGTCGTCCATTCTTATCTGAAAATAGAGAAATTTTGCTAATATATTATTAATGATAAAGTTTGTATGTATGTGTTTATGTTTGTTACTCAATGAATGAAATTTGAACAGGGGTATTTTTTTTTAAGGGGGAATAATCATCCAATGACTTCTCCCGCCTTGGGCGAGGCGAGAGGGAGTGTCAGACTCTTACTGACTAAAAACCACCCCATTCCTACTCCTGCTTTTTGAGCCAGAGCTTCGGTAAACCCGCTACGCAGTCCACAGCTCTGGGTAAGGGAACGGGGTAGATTATGGTCTGGAATAACACTACTTTTTATCCCACGGAATCGTGGGCGAAACCGCTGACAGAAGCTTGTCTTTAATAAGGCTGTATAGTTGATGTAATGGCTAAGAAACATATTTACGAGTTTGTTTCTCGCATAATTTTTAAGGTTTTTTGCAAGAGCCATAAATTGCGGCTTTTGAAGAAAGTTTAAGTTATGAAAGGCTTCCTCTTCACTGTCACAGAACAGCTGTCCGTTTCTGTCCAGTATGTATATAGTCTTGGTCGGGTATCTCACACCCAAGGGAATGGTGGATACTACATTCTACTCTATCATGCCCACACGGCTATAATATAGTGTTCTTACCTTCAATCCAGTCACAAGTTTCAATTCGCGCGATCTTTTCATTTCGCTCTCTTTGTCGAGAAATATCGCCATTAAATCGTCTGTATTTCTATTTAGGCAAGTCCTGCAGCAAGGTGCTTCTGTATCTCTTGAAGCTGGTGTTCTTTGTTCTACTTTTATCGCCTGTACTCGCCTCGCAGCCTTGCGTTTAGCCGTCATATTATTTAAAAGTAATAGCGCTAACATTTTCACTAAATTACTAAGTTATTCCTAATGATATAGCAAGATTATGACTTGGATAATTAAGTAGGTGTGCTACTAAAGTGATTAGAATAGAATTTCTACGTGTTTGTACACTTTTAATTCAATAAATCGGTGTTTTTTTGTAAATATTGATCAATTTATAAACATAAACAAGTCCAGTAGGTAGTATAGGTTGACATTGACAGATTAATGTTGCCTATCACAAAAGGAATTACATATTTTGGTATTTATTTGAAAGATTTCTTAAATTAAATGTCAATATTTGTAAGGATACGCTTGTCAAGTTAGGCGTTAGAAGTTTAAGCATAAGCTTAGTTAGCTAAGTTTTAGTAATACGTGATGAAATAATTGAGAGTTTAACAATATTCTTTCAGTTGCGAAAGAATATTTTGCGCGAGTTTTAAGTGCGACTAGTAGAATTTTGTAATATTAAAATGGCAATAGCAAAGGGAACAGATGATAAAACTTTACGTTTAGTTTTACAAATCGCAATGTCTAGTCTGAAAAATTAAATTATTCTTATAGGTCTTATATATTAGTAAGAATATATTTCTTATTCTCTGCCGTTTATAATTTACAAAACGAAGCTGATTATATTTCTTACAAGAATAAACCAGCATTTTAAAAACAATATATTAAATAAATTAAAAAATCCATCTACTTGAAACAAAACGCAAACGTCACTTCCGTAGCGTCAAGAAGTTCTTGTTTTGTTCGTATTTTTTTGTCTAAAATGATTCTAATGAGAATTATTACTTAAAATTCTAATTAATTTAGTAACTAACAAGTATATCCTACAATATTTATTGCTATGGACACTTGGAACTGCTGTAGAACATGTCTGAGCGTGGAATCTTTGCACCCTATATTTCAATACGAAAATCATCACGAAAAATATTCCGAAGTTATTTTCTCAGCTACTGGACTTAAGGTAAAGTTAAACAACACTTTATATTTAATATTATGACTTCCCCAATAACTAAATTCCCGCAGAAAACTTGATATCATTAAACCACTTGACTAATCTATATCCAACTTTAAAAAACTATTTAAAAGTCTTTTTAAACTTTTCCAGGTTGAATATAACGATACACTACCTCAACAGATGTGCACAACATGCATAAACTTTATAAACACATCATACAAATTCAGAAAAAAATGTGAAGAAGCCTACCAATCGTTACTATCCAGACTTAACGACAATCCTATCTGCAGCGTCAAGTTAGAAACAGACATATTCCCACCAGACAACGATAGCAAAATATCAATAGACATTACTCACTTAGTTAACGATTTCAACAATCACGATAACGGAATTAACGATTTCACATTATACGATGACATTGAGAAACAGGAAGAAGATTTAATATACGATTCTAAAGATCAAGAACTTAACGATAAGGATATAGAAAATAATTGTAAACGGAAAACGAGAAGTAAAAAGAGTGATAAGCCCGTTAAACGGACTTTGAGACGGAAGAAGGAAGATGGAGACAAGAAAACGGGAGTTAAAGAAGAGATAGAGTGTGAATATTGTCATAAGATATTAACATCTAAATTATCTTTACGTAATCATTATAAGATTCATACAGGATTTGATGTGGTTTGCGAAGTAAGTAGACAGTGACATTTTCAGGTTTGGTTCATATCTGACGTAAAATACAGCCAAGTGTATCATCGGTTGTACATTTGTCTGTTCTGGCGTTACGCGACCGATGATACGCGAAGCATGTTCCATCAGATATCCACCAACCCTAAGTTATAGTCATATTTGTCCATCATCTGATGATTAGGAGTATCATCATAGTAATAGTAATTAAGCATGATGTCATTTATTTTTATTCTTCACCTTAATGCAATTTAGACTGTTACAAAAAACCGACATGAAATACTGCTAAATTAACTAAAAATCATGTTTTATTCATGTACATTAATGAAGAAAGCTTTACTGGTTTCTAGTCAGAGGGACACTTTATCATGAGCAGCGTGCGCTCACGACGCGCAGCCTCGCTGAGTTGGCTCGAAACTAGTAAAGCTATTCTCCACTAATGTACATACATGTTTAAAAAAACTATTGTGAGAAAACCTGGGCTTATAATTTCTAATTAGTTTGAAATCGCCAACCTGCGTTGAGCAAGTGTAGTGAATAATGCTCAAATCTTCTCCATGTGAGAATAGAGCTTTGGACAGTAGTGGCCATGTATATAGGCTGTTGATGTGATGTGTCATATATTTTCTTCATATTATTTATAGCCATGGTATTCCCACTGCAGGGCAAAGGCCTCCCTACTCTCCTTCCACCTGTTTCTTCATATACCTAATCTATATTTGTTAATTTGTGTCCACAGCACTGCGGCAAGAAGTTTATAACCCGCCGCCTCCTTCTGATGCACTGTAGAGCCAAGCATGGGTACGAGAAGACAGACAAATGCTCCTTCTGTGATTATAGAGCTTCTAATGCTGAACAGGTTAAGGTGAGGACTAGTTTTAAGCTTATTTATTTAGGTTTTTTATGGTATAAGCTGGTAAACGAGCGGACAGATCACCTGATGGTAAGCAATCGCCTCCACACATAGACACCCGAAACACCACAGGTGTTAGAAGTGCGATAACGCCGCGAAGTGCGTTGGAGGTTAGGAATTTAAAGATTGTTGACAATTCGGGGATAGGGAAGATTGGGGAGGGGGTAATTGGGGCCTCCGGAAACCTCACTCACTCACGTTGTTTTACGTCGGTTTTCTGTGAGGCCTTGGTATTACTCCGCTCAGCAGTGTCGAAGCATGGCTCTCGCTTAGCTGTTTGACTGCTAATGAATATGAGCCTCTAGCATGTCTTGAAACTAGTCGAGTTCCTCGTCAAACCATCAAACGTCATTAAACCGATAACATAATAATTAATCAAGTTTTTTTACGGTATAAGCCGGTAAACCAGCAGACGGATCACCTGATGGTAAGCAATCGCTGCCGCCCATAGCCACTTGAAATACCCGACACGTTACAAATGCGTTACCGGCCTTTTCCAAGTAGAAAATAGCCCCAAAAAAGTACTACCTCTCCTATGCATCAAACCTGACACACGCACCCAGATGATTTTCGCCCCTTAAATAAAAAAGAAAATCATATGTAAGTGTAGATAATATTGGAAACTTATCATAAGATTGACCTGTTTTTTCTACCTAATGACATGTAAAATACGAAGATCATGATTGATGGAGGTAGCTAGCTCGATTGCCTTCTAGATATTTGTAATGCGACCGTTTTTATATGAAATTAATCAACTCATAACTCCAGATCCACGAGCGTCTCCACACGGGCGAGAAGCCGTTTGTCTGCGCGGAGTGCGGCGCCGGCTTCCACCGCAAGAGCAGCTACCTGCAGCACGTCGCCATACATCTACCTGACAAGAACGTACAGGTTCGTAGCACATTAACTCTTACCCGGGTATACTACACCCACCGCAAGAGCAGCTACCTGCAGCACGTCGCCATACATCTACCTGACAAGAACGTACAGGTTCGTAGCACATTAACTCTTACCCGGGTATACTACACCCACCGCAAGAGCAGCTACCTGCAGCACGTCGCCATACATCTACCTGACAAGAACGTACAGGTTCGTAGCACATTAACTCTTACCCGGGTATACTACACCCACCGCAAGAGCAGCTACCTGCAGCACGTCGCCATACATCTACCTGACAAGAACGTACAGGTTCGTAGCACATTAACTCTTACCCGGGTATACTACACCCACCGCAAGAGCAGCTACCTGCAGCACGTCGCCATACATCTACCTGACAAGAACGTACAGGTTCGTAGCACATTAACTCTTACCCGGGTATACTACACCCACCGCAAGAGCAGCTACCTGCAGCACGTCGCCATACATCTACCTGACAAGAACGTACAGGTTCGTAGCACATTAACTCTTACCCGGGTATACTACACCCACCGCAAGAGCAGCTACCTGCAGCACGTCGCCATACATCTACCTGACAAGAACGTACAGGTTCGTAGCACATTAACTCTTACCCGGGTATACTACACCCACCGCAAGAGCAGCTACCTGCAGCACGTCGCCATACATCTACCTGACAAGAACGTACAGGTTCGTAGCACATTAACTCTTACCCGGGTATACTACACCCACCGCAAGAGCAGCTACCTGCAGCACGTCGCCATACATCTACCTGACAAGAACGTACAGGTTCGTAGCACATTAACTCTTACCCGGGTATACTACACCCACCGCAAGAGCAGCTACCTGCAGCACGTCGCCATACATCTACCTGACAAGAACGTACAGGTTCGTAGCACATTAACTCTTACCCGGGTATACTACACCCACCGCAAGAGCAGCTACCTGCAGCACGTCGCCATACATCTACCTGACAAGAACGTACAGGTTCGTAGCACATTAACTCTTACCCGGGTATACTACACCCACCGCAAGAGCAGCTACCTGCAGCACGTCGCCATACACCTGCCGGATAAGAACGTACAGGTTTGTATCATAGCGTCATCGACCACAGTGGGTGATGAAGCTGCACTTTTACTCTTACTGCCGCACTTAGAGACAATTAATGATTACTTAAACTATTCCTTAGTAAAAATTTTGTATAGAAAACAATTGCTAAGTACTGGGTTACGAAACCATTAAATGACGGGTACGGCAGATAATCGTATATCACACCCAAGGGAAGAGAAACGTAAGTGACACAAATTTCAGTTTTGTGTTGCCAATTGAGAATGATGGTAGAGTATGCGTATCTCGTTGGTCGTGTACCTATATTCGGGTTCGATTCCTGGGTTGGGTGAAGCGTCGTCAGCCTTTCATCCCCGAAGGGGTAGGCAGAGTGCACATTACGGCACGTAATGCCGCTGTACTTATACTGGACACAATTACAGACTCCAGCTAAGAATCAAGGCTCAAAAAGCAGGAGTAGGAACAGTGTGGTTCCTCGTCCATTAGAAAGAAAGAAAGAATTTTAAAAATCAGTCCAGTACTTTTTGGTCCAATTCGTTAGAAACATACTTACATAAACATATCAATCTCTCTCACTTTATAATATTAATATAGATGACATTTTAAATTCTATGTCCTCTCTTCCACAGTGCGACCAATGCCCTGCCCGTTTCAAATCGGTCACCCTTATGAGGATACACAAGAATAGACACAAGGCGCCTCAGTATTCGTTCAAATGCAGGATTTGTCAGAACACGTTCGTGAGACGACGGAACGCCGTCAGACACCTGCTGAGGATCCATGCTGTACAGGCTGGACCCCAGCATATTGACAGGTTGAAGATCGCTTGATAAATCATGATATGTAGCATCGTAATTATCTTCTACGTATGAGAAGAGGCCTTTTATCGAGGAGATAAATTAATTATTATGTTATCGGCTTACTCACGTAACTGTTTGACGAGGAACTCGACTAGTTTCAAGCCATGAATGCTCATGAATATGAGCCTCTAGCATGGCTTGAAACTAGTCGAGTTCCTCGTCAAACAGTTACGTGAGTAAGCCCTTGTAACGCCTCTGATGTTTCAAGCGTCCATGAGCGGCGGCGATTGCTTACCATCAGGTGATCCGTCGGCTTATAAAAAAAACTAGTATTAAAAATTGTGATATTGATATTTGTACTATACTAGTAGTTAGCTTATTAGATAATCTAGAGGTAGGTTCAAAGTATTATTTTTAATATCTAAAGACTATGTATTGATAAGTCTAAACAATTAATTCTTTACTGCGAAAACATCTCATTTATTTGATCTGAATCATGAGTATTATTGAATTATTATTAAAATAATGTATTTTTTTTTTGTAATAACTATCGTGAGACATACTAAATTAACTAAAAATCACGGTTTACTCACGTAAATTAATGAAGAAAAGCTCTTACTAGTTTCGAGTCACAGAGGGACTCTTCATCATGAGGCTTAGCTTCAAGTATTATGTACTATAGGGAGGTCCCCACCTCCCTATAGCACTTTGTTTTGCTTGTATTGGTCAGTTTAGATGATGATTGCCTCATCAGTACGCGTATCTTTTTTACGCGAATGGCAGCCCTCAAATTGTCTATGCTTGAAAACGAAACGCATTTTCGGGGATTCTCGCCGAATATAAACGTATATGTTTAGGCACCCGCTTTACAATCGATTAGAGAAATCATTATATTTTTTTTAATTAAAAATGTTTACGTACGCTTGAATCCCCCCTCAAGGGGGAAGGGGGTAAGATAATTAATTTAGTATGTTTCACGAGAGGTACAATATAAATATAATGATTATGTAATCA
The DNA here is from genome assembly GCF_023101765.2 of Spodoptera frugiperda. Taxonomy (NCBI): domain Eukaryota; kingdom Metazoa; phylum Arthropoda; class Insecta; order Lepidoptera; family Noctuidae; genus Spodoptera; species Spodoptera frugiperda. Next base: position 763,020 of record NC_064235.1, on the reverse strand, counting down.
GTATAAAGTTTTATAATTTACATATTTATTGGAGAGAAAAATAAAAGAATATTTTGTAATTAATATAATGTATTTTTATTTTAATTTAATGTAGTTTTTAATACAATATGAACTGTACAGTATTATTACACTTTGTGTTTTAATGTGATGGACACAAGGTTCATGTTTATTCTCAAACATTGTATAAAGTGCTGTGTCACTTATTACCAAATGGATACTAATACTGTATAAAGCGACGTCCTGTGTGGGCGATGTAGAAGCGAACGCGAAGCGGTGCGAATCCACCGCGATGCGGTGTGACGGCGGCTATGTATTACGTGCATGTGAATCATTTCTTGTTGTTTGTTTCCGACATTATAAACAAAAAAAAAATGTCTTTTAAAGAAAGTAAATAGGCATTAACATACATACAATTATATCATCATGAATGTAATTTAGTTGTTTTGTTATTGTGATAAAAATAAAACTAACGAGTATACAAAAAACGTTTCTTCGGGAAAGTTGTTTGTAATTATGAGTACAATCACGTGTTTAAATATCGTTCACTAATTACCAGTCACCCTATATAATCGCGCGACAACATCAAGCCAATAGATCGCGTTATATATATCACCGCATCCCACGTGCGGTTGGTGACGTAGGACACGTCAATACATTTTGACAGATTGCTGCTTTCGCGCCTCGCCGCACCGCATCGCCTTTGCGTCTAGATCGCTCAAGCAGGGGCCTTAGTCTGCTATTACAATTGTGTCACAATGGTCGATCATTGAACAGTGCGAGAGGGATGGAGCTATACAACCTACATAGCTCCGTCTCTCTTGCACTGCTCAGTGATCGACCATTCTGACACAATTGTAATAGCAGACTAAGGCCCCTGGACGTCGCGTTATACACTCCAATAATGAAAATAAGTCCTTAAACTAATTTGAATGTTATTTAACTTCATTACAAGGCCTGTTTTCCTTGTCTCCCTGGAACGGCCAGCCGGGGGCTGCGGTGGTCTGCAGTAGCGCCCACAGGGCTCCGCTGTCGGCCCCGCTCGACATGTCTAGTTCTATAGGCTGCAGTAGCTTGCGGGATTCACTCTTTATATCTGGTTTTTTGGTGGTTAAGGAATTTATTCTTACAAATATTGAACATCGTACTAGCATTTCCCAGCGGGTTCGCCTAAAGTCCAAAAGGATGAAGTGTCCTATGATTTATTCCAGACCATAATCTACCCCTGATCCAGATTTCAACCCGATCCTTTCAGCTAAATTGAATTTAATTGATTAAGTAAGAAACATACACACAAACATTCGCATTTATAATATTAGTAAGATGACTGTAAAATATCAACTTATTCATTTGTATAATAATGACAGGTGTGTCTGCAGAACAAAGGGTCTTTGGTTCGATTCCTAGGGCAGTAAGGCATAGTGATTTTGAAACAGACCAGCAACACATGTGTAGCACTCTGGTATTGCGGGAGTATATGAGCGGCAAGGACTAAGGGGGAGGCTTTTGTTCAGCAGGGGACGTCTTTTGGCCGATGATGATGAGCGGCAATTGCTTACCATCCAATCCGTCTGCACGTATGCCGCCATAAAAAATGTAATGTTCATCACTGCAAATATTATCAAAAACAGATCTATTGTGTCTGATTTAATAGTTTATAAAAAGGATACATCCTTTGGCCACATTAGGCGGAGCACTGAAGTCCCATCGGATGCCTGTCAGCTCCTTAGCTAGCTGATATGTCTCTCTGAAACAGGTAACAACAAGGATGAGTATAGGTCCAATAAAACATTTTTATAAATGATGCTGTAGTTATTGTCATTCTACATACGTAGAATATAATAGACGGAGGCCTTTGTTCAGCAGTGGACATCTCTCGGCTGATGATGATGATGACGCTTTAGTCACAAATATACAGTAGAAATCTTTATATATATAATTCTTCTGTAAGTGTGTATGTCACTGAACTTCTCTTAAACGACTGGACCGATTTTGATGAAATTTTTTGTGTGTGTTCAAGGGGATCTGAGAATAGTTTAGATTCACAATTTTGTCCGCTGGGTAAATGTATTTTTAATTAATCAGACGTGTAGACAGGACAACGTCTGTCGGGTCCGCTAGTAACATTATAAAATCCACATAAAATTCAAAGATTTTGAAATTAATTCAGTTAGACACTTATTAATTTAAACTGTAACTTTAATAAACTAAAACCAAATTAAACAAATACATAGAGGAGATGTTATAACTGGATTTCCCTTTAACATAATGCATGACACTTTACGGGGAGTGCGGGACATTACAAACCGCGCCCCTCTCTATGATCCATCTAGCACATTTTGATCCAGATCTGTTAGAGACTGCCACATGACTTCTGAATAAATAAATATGTAGTCTTGTACTCGGTATACTATACCCACAGGAAGAGTAACGGTGGTGACATATGTATTCTACTCTGGCCTCACCACAGACCATAGATAAATACATTACAGAATAATGTGGTAAGTTTTTTTTTAACATACATATATGAGGCCTTTGCCCTGCAGTGGATAACCATGGCTGAAAATATAAATAAATACTAACTTAGCATTATCCAATCTGTTCCTATCGCTGTCTGCGATACTGAGGTGTGACTCGAAGGTGGCACAGACGCGGTCCAGCTCGCTGCCACGCCGCACCAACTCTGCCAGGCGCTCCGTCAGCTCATTCTGAAGATTGAATGCGATATGTTTAGAAGAAACTCTGAAGGAGTTGATTGGACAATGGTTTTTGGGTGTTTAAAGATTGGTAAGGATTCGATTATTATTATTTTAAAAAATTTGTCAGTAGTAGCACAGTGAAATAGTGTCCAGTATATGGCATTATTATGGCAATAGGCTCACCCCCTATTACATGGGACTTATAACACAAATGGTGAAAAGCTGATGTATATTGTACGTGACATTGCAGATTGGATTAGGTTAGATTAAATTAGAGAGAACAGGAGTAAAGAAAATAATGAACTAGAATATAAATAAAAAGCAAACCCATATGTATTAGTATTAGTTAAACACGTAACAGTGAAAACTTATCTGTAACTTGTTATTATAGCTTGTTTAAGCAGCCTACAGCACTGTTATTAATGGATTTTTTATATCTGATGGGTCGACGTATGTCCACTATCTCGCCTGATGGTAAGTGATGATGTGGCCTACGATGGAGCACGTCTGCCCATAAGCAACCTATTCACTCGGGCTTTGAAGACACCCAGGTTATACCCATCAGGATACACAGACTCCGGCAAAAAATCCACTTCCTAGTTTATTTTGCACATTATTATTGGATTTTTTTGTTTGTTGTTATTTTTATTCTATTTATTAATTAAAATTCTAACTGGTAACGTATGTAGTGGGGACCTATTTGAATGTTTTATAATAACTTACGTGTAATTTCATTTCCTGTGCAAGTTTAGTTTCTAATTCAGTCTTCTTCTTACATGCTTTCATTTGTTGCTGCTCTTTTTCGATCTTTTCTGTAAATATTAGCCAAGAAATGCGATATAAAAATCAAAGATAGTCTTAGGGAGAACAAATACACTTTTCACTGTAAATTACCGTCTACACGTTTGCAGAAGTCGTCCAATTTCTCAACAATATCGAGGAACCAAGTTTCTTTCGATTCTGAAGCCATTATTGTTGGTATTTATTTAGATTTTGTATATTATTTCACTGAATACAACTGTTGCAACAACAAACGAAAACGACCCTTTTGAATTCAAAATTCATAAACAAATGCCACAGATAAAATAAATCGGTAGTTTTTCCACAGATTATAGTACACGGTCAGCGGTTCTCAAAGTTTTCTGACATCTGTTTTGTGACTTTTGATGGTCGGTGAATGTATCCGAACGTTTTGATAAATAGAAAGGTCCAGAGGCGCCCCGTGGTGCCCAAATGAAGAACTAGTATTATCGCCATATTTGTGATGGCGACCGATATTTATAGATCGTAAGGGTGTTGTTATTCAATAAATAAATGCATTAAAAATGGAGGAGACTAAAGTTATTTATTATATAGACGATGAGGAGACTCCTTATTTAGTGAAAATACCAATCTCACCGGAGAAAGTGACGTTGTTGGACTTTAAAAACCAGTTGAATCGGCCGAACTATAAGTTTTTCTTCAAATCCATGGACGATGATTTCGGTGTTGTTAAAGAGGAAATTGTTGACGATAACGCGCATTTACCGTGTTTTAACGGTCGTGTAGTGTCGTGGTTAGTGTCTGCTGAGGGTTCAAACCCTTCCGATGGAGCTTCGCAGTGTACTGATAGCAATGCTGGCAAAGGCAAACCAAATCACGGTGCTCCGGCGCCCGTCACCAGAGACACCTGTACGGACACGGACAGCACGATCAGCTCGCGGCCGGGCCACCGAGCGTCGTGCGACAAGTATAAATACCGAGGATTACGCATAAACGGCCACTCGAAGTACGGCAATCATGGCTTGGAGTACGAGACAGCTTCGGTGCTGAGTTCTGACTTGGATTCGACCAGTCTCTTCGACAGTCAGTCGGAGATCACTACGACGACTGGCCGGCACACTAACGCGTCCGTGGACCGAGCGCTCACGGAGTGCAGTAGCGTGTCCCACCTGCAAGTGAGTTCTCGCAAAAGACCGCAGCGAAGACGTAAAAGACCGCAGGTTATGTCGAGAACTTCCTCGTACTCCTCCATAACAGACTCCACAATGTCTATGCACATCATAACAGTGACTCTGAACATGGACACGGTCAATTTTCTCGGTATTTCTATAGTGGGCCAGTCGAATAAGGGTGGTGACGGAGGCATCTACGTTGGCAGCATCATGAAAGGGGGTGCCGTGGCTCTGGACGGAAGGATAGAGCCTGGAGACATGATATTACAGGTTTGTTGTTGTTTTATTGGTCTTGTTATGTTATGGATTTCACTCCAGAGTTCTATTCACTTTAGCACACGGAGATATTTAATGATTACTTAATCCTTAAAGAATCAATCCAAATGCAGAATGAAGGGCTATACACTCCTCCTGTGACTCCTCCGACTAACTCCCAATGGTGTTACTATGTTACCTTAACTTATAGGTACAGACTCACTCACGCATGCTGCTCACCCTTCTCAAATACCTTTCCATGAATATCAACGGGTTCCTTGCAAGCCCCATCACAGTCTCTGATGTTAAAGGGAGCTATAGGTATTAAAGTATTCCTTAGTAACGATTTTGTATCAAAAGCAATTGCTTAGAACTGGGTTAGATAACAATTCAATGACTCTGAGTATGGCAGTAAGTTTTCCAGACACAATATTAACCTAATAACTACATACATAAATACATATTCCTTTTTCCATACATAAATACTCCTTGAACTATATATTGCCACATAGTCCACATACTAGAATCATTACATACTTATTCATTAGTCCCATCATATGTATTATCTTGGGAAATGTACTGTCTTATGTGCCATGGTGACATATAAGACACTCGATAGGTTAAAACAAACCCTATGTATATGAATTTGTATGTTTGTAAATACACCCATGAGTAAATAGTAAACTTTAGACAATTTAGTACATTAAGTACATTTTCAAAGCTTTGGAGATATGTTTTTTTTTTTTGCTAATATATATTTTGCCCTGATCATATGATCATATACCCATTTCCATTTTCTTTTGTCTCATCACTGAGAACCTTATTTTTTTTGGCTACATGATCAGGGCAAGGGATAAGTGGAGTAAAATGTTGGGACGACAACATCAGAGAAGTTATGGGAACAATTTGCGATAGAGTTTCGCTCTAGAGAGGTCAGATTGGAGAAGATTGGACGAGGCCTTTGCCACCTGACAATCTGAAATGCAGAAGTGGCAATAACTTAATAGCTTTAAATTGATTTAGTCATGTCCAAATAAAAGGGCTATTAAAAATAAATAATCTCTTGTGCTGAATTAGATACTTCTGCCCATCATTATTAATACATATAGATATATGCCTATAAACATACAAACTCACAGCTTTGTCCCATGAGAACTGTTAGAAAAGAATGTCACCTGATACAATTCACAGCACTATGTTTACAAACACTGACTCATATTCACATAACTCATATTAATTCATTGTATTGTATTACATGATTAGTATTTTAGTCTTATAGGCTCTATACATGTCACACCTTTTTATTCCCGAAGGGTTAGGCAGAGATGCACATTATGCAATAATGCCATATAACAATGTACACCCATTTGGCTCATTTATCATGTAAGTGATGTAATAGGAAGAGAGGGCCTATACACCTTACCTTTAATAAAGGTTTAATTTAAGGACTGTAGCTTGCACTAAAAGAATGCTATTTCCACCAGAGATATGCTATGCTATGTTGCAGTGGATGTGTTTGGTTTCCACCAAACATACTCTACACACAGCTTATACTTGTAGGAAACGGAGTCAGCTAATATGTTTTAAACTTATATGGAAAGATGCGTCCTATGGCTATGGATGTGTACTTTGGATGCATGCTATGAATGGCTTTCCTACTATAGATACATTGCATACTCGAGCTGTGCATCTTCCTCACACATATAGCTTCAATATAAAATTTCCATGGCACAATGTTAGTTACCAGTCTCTGAAACAGCTTAACCCATTTTTACCAAATTTTGTACGAATATTCAGTAGGTCTGAAAATCGGATACTATCTATTATCTAGAAAAAAAAATTATAAGGCAAAACAATGTTAACCAGGTCAGCTAAATCTTCTTGAAATACCTAGTATTTGTGTCAGTGAGTCAGGAATGAGTGTGCAGTAATCAATCATATAATCTAAAGATTATGTCTTGATAATACCAGTCACTAGTCAGTGTTAGAATTTAATCTGTCCTTACTCAAGTAGTCATGTGTATTATGCAACTATGTGCACTATATGATAGTTGTCTTACTATCAATACATAGTATATAACAAAGCCGCTTTCTTTGTCCGTATGTCCCTTTTGTAGGCTTAAATCTTTAAAACTACGCAACAGATTTTGATGCGGTTTTTTTACCGATGCTATAACAGCGAGCCCATGTTTGGGGGCTCTTATGATGATTTAATTATCCTAAAGTTCCTGCCAACTTTTGAATGCATGCTTCACGTGGCAAACAAGGAATTGAATTAATTATTTGGATTTTCGTAACCTGAATGATTTTCTTTTTATTTTTTGATTATTACTGAAGCTTCTGACTGGCTAGCTGAATGACAGACTGACTGAATGACTAAGTGACTGACCTGGAAGTCTAACTGCCGCACACAGAGTCATTTAATGGTTACTTAACCCAGTCCTTAGCGACTGTTTTCGATACAAAATCATTCATCATCATTACTAAGGAATAGTTTAAGTAATCATTAAATAACTATCTCTGTGTGCGGCAGTTATCGATCTAAAATTAAACTCACACACTTTACCCAACCCAATAACCAAACATAACTAACAAGTTTCCAACCAAAATTCCAGGTGAACGATGTAAACTTTGAAGATATGACGAATGATGAAGCGGTGAGGGTGTTACGCGAGGTGGTGCAGAAACCCGGCCCCATCAAGTTGGTGGTGGCCAAATGTTGGGACCCGAACCCCAAGGGATATTTCACTATACCCAGGACGGAGCCCGTCAGACCTATTGACCCTGGTAAGTGGATTGTTAGGCCTTTTTTATGATATAAGCCGGTAAACGAGCTGACGGATCATCTGATGGTAAGCAATCGCCGCCGCCCATGAACACCCGAAACACTAGAAACAAGGTTTGGCGCGATAGCTGGATAACCGGCTATCGTACTACGAGTAGCGGGTTCGATTCCTGCACGGGCAACGTTTTGTTTGATCTACAAATTGTTGTTCCTGGTCTGAGTTAGCTATGAAATTGGGCATATGAAATTTTGTTTGTTAACGCAAACGCAATGTTCTATAAAACGAAAGAAAATGAAAGATTAGGCATCCAGTAACTTTACTGACATGACGAAACACAACGCAAGCGTACTTTCACGTCAGTTTTCTGCTCGGTCGTGGTATCACTCCGGTCGAGCCGGCCCATTCGTGCCGAAACATTACTCTCCCACACTTCTATGCTAAAAACTATTTTAATTATACACACACATCTAACAATCAATCTTTACATTCCACAGGAGCATGGGTAGCGCACACCCAGGCGCTTCGAGAGGCGTACCCTCCTCCGCCGCCCTCATTGTCGGCCCTCCCCGTGTCCTCGGTGTCGGAGCGGGGCGCCAGTGACGCCAGCACGGTCCCCGCCGGAGCCCTGGAGCCCCAGTTATCTGTGAACATGGATATGGCGCTGGTGGTCCGAGCCATGTTGAGGCCGGAGTCTGGTGAGTACTGGTTTTTTTATGGTATAAGCTGGTAAACGAGCAGACGGATTACCTGATGGTAAGCAATCGCCGCTGCCCATGGACAGCCGCAACACCAAGGCGTTACCATAGTGCGAAAATTGCAAACGGCGTTTTGGAGGTTAGGAATTTAAGGGTTGTTGGGGAATTCAGGATTGGGAAGATTGGAAAAGAGCTAATTGGGCCTCTAGTAACCTCACACACACACAACGCAAGCGTTCGTTTCCCGGATCGGGCAAAGTATTACGGTGAGACCGTTCGGTATTTCGAAAATTCCTTAGTAGTAGCCGGAGACAGGAACTGTGCCAGTAAATGACAATAGGCTCACCCACATTGACATGGGACTAATAACACAAATGGTGGAAAGTGTAGTGTACATCCGTAACGCCATTACGTGCCGTAATTTATTTAAAACTCTGCCTAGCCCCGATCCCAGCCCGATAATCAATTGACGTGATGTTGCAAAATTATATCCCCCTCCATGTCCCCCCAGGTCTGGAGATCCGCGACCGCATGTGGCTGAAGATCACGATCCCGAACGCGTTCATCGGCGCCGACGTGGTGGACTGGATCCTGCAGCACGTCGCCGGCATCACGGACCGACGGGACGCCAGGAAGTACGCCTCGCATATGCTCAAGGTACTTGTTTTGTTTTTATTGGGACAAACCCACCATAACCTCCCATACCGCTGCAACTCCTGTGCACCAGGATCTACAGTAGATACAACCATGTAAACACCGGAACACTGAAGTCCAACATCCCAGGGACATGAATGACTGTCTTGGATCCTGCAATGAAATAAATCAGAAGATATCTTATGCTCAAGGTACTGTTTTGTGACCAATTTTTGTTTTTCTTTATAAGGAAAATGTTGTCCTACACTAGGATTGTCTCCTGTGTCGTGGGTGCGTTTACAAATATAAAAGTTCACATACACATGACACCCAATGTTTTTCGCACATTTTTTATGTTAATTTAGGTTTAATTGCGTTGGCTCGGTTCCAGCTGGGTAACTTGCTGCCGTGTCGTGGGTTTGCGTTTACAGAGCACATACAAGTTCACATAAGTACACATGACATTTCAGACCCGAAACAATAATTTGTGAATTTACATAAAGAGTTGCTCCGTGCGGGAATTGAACCTGCTACACTTTACAAGGCTGCTGGTTGTTCAGTCACCGCACCAACAGTGCAGTCAATTGAATACTAATTGGATTGACATTAAGATTGGTTTCAAGAGGGCCCTGTACCCTTAGTAGGAGTTTGCTTTATCTTTAAAGTAATCGAAACGAAAGCGAGTTTGGCGATTTGATTGGTCGGTTTATTTGTGCCCGCCAATCATTTAAGCATTTAAGCTGAGTACTGGTCCTTATGCACCGTGACTTTTATGTTTTTTTATCATATTAATTTTTATGTTTATTGTTTTTTTTTAAATGGTGCAAATAAACTGTTTTTCTTTCTTTCTTTCTTTCAATCAGAGCGCAGAACGCGTTCTTATTTCGATTACTTTAAACGTATAGCAGACTCATACTAAGGTTATTGATCGATATAATGTCAGTTGAATGCGCCCTCTACCTTCGATCCCTATCTTAGATATACTTTAATTGTAACAAATGTTTATGTCTCCATTGCAGGCGGGGTTCATCCGTCACACGGTGAACAAGATAACGTTCTCGGAGCAGTGCTACTACGTGGCGGGCGAGCTGTGCGCGGAGCTGGCCGCGCTGCGCCTGCGGCCCGCAGATACTGACTCATTGCTCAGTGACACGCTCGCGCCGCTGCCTAACCCCAAGTATGGAGTGAAGTTTGATGTTATTACAATAGAGTACCAATAGAGTACCCATTTTTATTTCAATGTCCCTCTTGGAAGTGTTTTAAAACATTACATAAGTATTATCAGTATTTCTGGTAACTTAACATTTTAACGTTATTTTTTTATATAGGCGCACTTGCCCCGTTTCCAAAGGCCATGTTTTCCAATTTCGTTGAAAATAATGTAAAAATATGAAAAGAATTGATATTACCAACGTTTCTTGCAGATACAACAACCCAAATGTTGATAATTTAATAAAAGTTCACTCATAAGTCAGCATTAAAAAAATATATTTTGCGTCGAAATCATCAATGCAAATAGTATGGCGCCCTTGCCCCGCCTGACCTTACGTTTTATTTATTTTTAAAGTCAGACATGGCTTTGTAAGTACGTTTTATACGTAGAAATGACGTACTTGCTCCCGCTTCTAAACTTTGATTCGTTTTATCGTAGTATATGACAAAATAAATATAATATGTGTCTAACCACCGCACTCAGAGTCATTTATTGGTTGCTTTACCCAATACTTAGCAATTATTATTAGAATTTATGACGGGATATTTACCATGTTTATTAATTTTGATGAGTTTCCGATATTTCGGCATTGTTGCAAAAGCCATGATCACGGATTAACTGAAAAAAAAAACTTAGCAATTGATTTTGATAAAAAACCATTAAATACGAAGGAATAGTTTTAGTAATCATTAAATGTCTCTGAGTACGGCAGTAGTATATTTCAACTACCTAACATACTTATTTCTTGAAAATTAGCTACAAACATTCGAAAATTAAATAGGTAGATCATCAAATCTAAGAATGAAAGTGTGATTATTTTCAAATATTTTATTGCATTCAAAAGTCAAAATAATATATTTTTCACTGAGGAAACTTCCTAATTATCTGTCTAACCGCTGTAGTCAGTCATTTAATGGATACTTAACCCAGTCCTTAGTAATTGTTATTCATACAAAATCGGTACAGTAATCATTAAATGACTCTGAGTATTGCAGTAAAAGTTATAGCTATGATAATAATGATGTGTATGTACGTGTTCCAGTATAATGGGTCCGGGCTACATGCCGTACGCGGGCTCCTACGGGTACCAGCCGATACCGTTCAAGTACTCGTCCTGTCTCAACAGTGAACACACCGTCTATGGGTAAGTTAACATTAATACATGTGTTTTACAACTATACACATAACATACATACATATCGTCACGCCTATTAATCCCCGAAGGGGTAGGCCGAGGTGCACATTATGGCATGTAAGTTCTAATAAATACATATATTTTACAACTATACACTACATATTTTTTATGATATAAGCCCGTAAACGAGCAGACAGATCACCTGATGGTAAGCAATCGCCGCCGCCCATGGACACTTGAAACACTAAAGGCGTTACAAGTGCGTTGCCGGCTTTTTGGGGGTTTAAGAATTTAAGGGTTGTTGGGGAATCGGGGATTGGGAAGGGGGTAATTGGGGCTATTCCGATAAATGATATTTATTTCTGCAAATAGGTTACAATGTAGCTCTTTTACAAGTCAATCTCTTAAATAACTATATGAAGCCATAATCTCACTCACACAACGAAACAACGCAAGCGTTGTTTCACGTCGGTTTTCTGCTCGGCCGTGGTATCACTCCGGTCGAGCCGGCCCAGCAGTGCCGAAGCATGGCTCTCCCACACTTAACTAAACTTATTTTCTCTCATTTTATTGTAACTTTCGTGAGACATACTAAATTAATTGTTATGATATCGGCTTACTATTCCGCGACCATCGCCGCGTCGTGTTGCGGAATGCAGCTCATGAGTTTGAGTATGAGCCTCTAGCATGGCTTGAAACTAGTCGAGTTCCTCGTCAAACGGTTACGTGAGTAAGCCGATAACATAATAATTAATTAAATATCTTATTTATGATTCCACAGCTACAACAGAGAAGAGAGCGTAGTATCCGGGTCCGGGGGCTCCAGCGGCGGGTCGGAGCGCGTGGCGGGCGGCAAGGACGCGCGCGACGACCGCAAGTCCACGTCCTCCGGCTCCGACCGCGACCGGGCGGACAGGACGGACCGCCCCGACAGGACGGACAGGACGGACGACGCACACGACAGGCCTGTGCTCTTCCTATAACGACGGTACACGCATTCTCATCATTCTATCCCTTCCCCTGTTTCTTAGTTTGGTTGGGGATCAAATATGGTAGTAGACAGGGTATAAAAATTAAATTAAAAATCTAATTATTAAAATCTAATTTATTATAACTGTTCAAGTATTACGTAAGCACTATGGATGGGTAAGAGGGTTCTTGTTTTTGCTTATTTTGGATGACATGGGGGGTAGAGTCTAGTTGATGATTACGTCATCAGTAGTTATTTACATTTTAACACGAATGGCAACTCTCACATTGTCTATGAATGAAAACGAAACGCATTTTCGGGGATTCCCGCAAATATTTATTATACTTCTGTCAGTGTAGTGTTTCGTTTGAATATTATAGCGGGTTTCACAAAATGTTTACGTAAGCATGGGGGCAGGGGTAGTTTTGCTTACTTTTGCTGATAAGAGGGATAGGGAGGTAAATAATTGTAATTAATCTGCTTACGTAATAATTCTATGGTCCCTTAGTCCGTCATTTACATAATTAAAAAATATAAGACACGTATTATTTTTATTAATATCGTGGTGGCCCGGAGGTTTAAAACGCCTGGTTCTCATGCAAACCTACCAACGGCAAGTCAGTCCCAATATGACTTTTAACCGAGTTATATGTACTTTCTAAGATGATGTAGACACCACTGATTAACGGTGAACGTTTGTAAACTCACACACGACACAGGAGAAAGTCCTAGTGTGGGGTAACATAAAAAGAAAAAAAAATAAGCTAGCATGGCTACAAACTAGTCGAGTTCCTCGTCCTCGTGAGTAAGCTGATAACATAATAATTAATGATGTATCCGTATCTGTCTTTATTTGTTTCTCCCCTCTTCTCCCCCTATACCAGTCATATTAATATTTTTTGTTATAATCCCCTTCATACATATAATGTTAAGTATCAAATCATTGTTTATTTACTTTAATGTAATTATGGTATCTGTACAGGATAAGTTTTAAGGTATTGGGTTCGATTCCCGATTAAGTCAAAGTTGAATGCATTATTCATCAAGAGACTTTTGGTGCGACTACTGAGCAATTAGTCTTGGGTTTGATTACTGGAATGGACAGTGCTATTGGGCTTTTTTAGAAAAGTATATCTTAGTAATGTTAAGGATTCTAGATATGTGTCCTTTCCCTATTACATGGGACTCATAACACAACTGGTGAAAAGTGGACTGTGCATTGTATATATACACCTCTGTCTACCCCTTTAAGGGTTTAAGCGTGCTTTTCCACCAGAGATGTGCTATACTACGGTACCGTGGATGTGTTTTACTTCCACCAATCATACTCATTGGTACACATAGCTTAGCACTGGCAGAACGGAATCAGCCAAGCTATGTGTACCAAACAAATATAAAATACCGAATAAATAAAAGGATATGGAAAGATGCGTGTCGAGCTGCGCATCTTCCTCGCACAGCTATACAGCTTAGTAACAGTAGAAACGGTCACATAGTTTCACAGCTTAGCTATTAATTACATCTTCGTAACATAGCTACATAGCACATCTCTGGTGGAAAAGCCCACAAAAAATAGTAACTTTAAATTTTGATTGACACAAAAATCGAACCTACTGCGTCAAATATACTAAATAAATCCTTTTTCTCTATTACAGGAGCGTGTTATGAGAGGCCCACTCGTCCTAACTGCCAAATATCGTGACAGACGGACACCGACTACCTGCAGACACTATATAGTGCCATTCTAGTACCACTTGACATTTCACAGAAGAAGAAATTTTACGTAAGCTAATGTCAATATCGTAAATATTACTTTTATAACCAATATTGTCTAAAATATCTGTTTTTGAAAATTCATAATCCAAAAATGTTACTATTTTTTATTCTAATGCCCGTCTTGTAGATTATTTTAAAACATTACACACGTATTGGATTTATTTTCCCCCGGAAAAAAATACTGTCGATGATATGATCGATTTGAAATATCGAACCTGCGACGCTAAATATACTAAATAAATCCTTTTTCTACGTATTACAGGAGCGTGTTATGAGAGGCCCACTACGTCCTAAACTTTGCCATTCGTGACATGTACAGACATTGACTACCTGCAGACACTATATAGTGCCATTTTAGTACCACTTGACATTTCCAGAAGAAGAAATTTGACGTAAGCCAATGTCAATATTGTAAATATTAATATTAATTTTATAACCAATCTTGTCTAAAATCTCTGTTTTTGAAACTTAGAAATTCAGAATCGAATGTAATCCAAAGATTTTGGACTAATTTTTATTTCAATGTCCGTTTTGTAGATTATTTTAAAACATTCAACACGTATTTTTTATTTTCTTACCGAAACAAATACTTTCTACGATATATTGATTTGAAATATCGCGTGACGTCACTTCTAGGTACGTTTTATACGTAGAAATGACATATTAGCTCCCGCTCCTAAACTTTGATTCGTTTTATCTAAGTATTGTTATCTTATACGACAAAATAAAAAATACGTGTCTAATATTTTTTAATTACCTAACTGACGGACTAAATAGATTTTTAATTTTCATACCCTGTCAAAAAGCTGCGGATTTTTAACCGACTTCTAAAAAGAAGGAGGCTCCCATTAAAGCCGTGGCAGATACTTTTGAACACCTTATATCGCTCACCCAGTAATATATTGGCACATCTGCAAAAAATGCGAAATTGACTTTATACGGTTTACGTGTTTAAAAGTGCATATTAATCTATTTATTTCCATATTCATCGAGAGAGGTCGTAAGTGTCATTATACCATTATTGTAGTTTCCCCCCTCACGCACGTAAAACAACGGTTCGTTGGTCAGTAAAATAAAAACTAAATAAGATATTGTATGTACTAGTGTCGAAAGGTATGTTTATGTCTGTTTTTATATATAAAACTAATTATTTTGTAAGAAGTAGTGAACGCCATATAAAGTTAGTCTTAGTCTTTATGTATATTTCTAGTATATAAGTGTACATATATTTTTTAATTTTAAAACCCCAACATAAGTTAATGATTGACTAAATAGTTTGACTTTTTGACGGGAGATGGTATTAAACGATTGTAGCGACATCTATGATGCGCGAAAATTTGGAATGTAAACTTAATTAAGAACTAATTTCTCAGTCTAGCTTTTTAATCGCCTAAGAGGTGGTAAAAGGTGCGCATATACTATGTTACTCTTACTTCTCACCCCCTATTACATGGGACTCATAACATAACTGGTGAAAAGTGGGTGTTACATTGTATATAGGGTGACTGGTAATTAGTGAACGATATTTAAACACGTGATTGTACTCATGATTACAAACAACTTTCCCAAAGAAACTTTTTTTGTATACTCATTAGTTTTATTTTTATTACAATAACAAAACAATAATATTTTGTACGAGCGCGTGCTTTCGCATGATCAGCTGTTAGCAGCTAAAGTTCCAAAATACCTACCTAGTTACTAGTCTTCCGATAACGCGGCCACGGATCCGCGTCTCGCGAAATTTTGCTAACGAGTATACAAAAAAGTTTCTTCGGGAAAGTTGTTTGTAATCATGAGTACAATCATGTGTTTAAATATCGTTCACTAATTACCAGTCACCCTATATGTGCACCTGCCTACTACTTCGGGGATTAAAACGCATGTTTTTACACCGGTCACACCAAAACCAGTGTTGCCATGCTCCCGTTAAATAAGTTAGTAATAAAACAATTAAATTATGATGTATGTAATATGTTAATTATGAAAAGTTTCATACATGAGTATAAAAATATCGCGTAAATAAGTTTTTGACATTAAATACTTATACAAGTATTTCTATCCTTGTCTAACTTTATAATGTTAGAAAGAGATGCGAGATTTTCGTTATGCATTTTTTCTTTTAAATGTAGTGGTATGGCTGCTTTGTTGAGTAAAGATTTAAGTCAAAGTCAAAGCATTTATTTCAATTAATCCTAAATTGAATTATCCGTCAGTCTGTCTGTCAGTGAAGCTAGGTGCTCGTTCCAAAGTGTAGCTTCGAATGGAGAAGAACGAGCAAGAAACTCCATTCGATAGTCTACAAAAAAAAATGTTGTTTTTATATTAGGTTGTATTTTCGTGTCGGACAAAATAATATTGTGTTTTTTAATATTGCTGAATTTACAAGAATAGCATATAGTTTGGAATTGTACTCGGTATATGGCAATAGACCATGAAGCAAATACAAAGAGATGTCATAACTGGATGTCCCTTTAACATAACGCGTGACACTTTACGGGGAGCGCGGGACGTTACAAACCGCGCCTCTCTCTATGTCCCATCTAGCGGTCCCATACTACACACACTGCGCCAATTGTCCACATTTTAATGTGACACTTGCTGAGCTTATAACCTATTTACAAATTCAAGGCAGTTATACCACTATTCATAATTAAAAAGTCATTATGGATATATTAAAGGCTATCTGAGGGCTTAATATGAGTTTGCTTTACGTTTAAAGTAATCGAAACGAGAGCCCGTTCGCCGCTCTGATTGGCCAACCTATCAGTACGCTTACTATTCCGGAGCTGTGGACAACGTAACAGGTTACCGGGGCTCCGGCTCAAAGCAGGAGTAGGAACGGGGTGGTTTTAGTCAGTAAGAGTCTGATACTCCCTCTCACCTCACCCAAGGCGGGAGAAGTAATTTGATGATTTTCCCCCTCAAAAAAAACCCTTAGTATGATTTTGGTTTACTTATTGGTTTCATACTATACTATATATTATATGCTGATTGGTCGATTTATACGAGCCGGCCAATCAGATCGCCGAACGCGCTCTCATTTCGATTACTTTAAACGTAAAACAAATTAATACTAAGTTCTAAGGATTTAAAGCGATACTACTGCCACCTACAGTGCTCAAAAACGTAAATGTTAATTACAAAGCTTGTCACAAATTTTCCAAAATGCCTACGTCTGGATGAAATCCCATTAAAGCTATGTTTTTTTCATAGTTTTTAGATATTTTTTGTGTCTAATTATTATATTTGTATATGTCCTACTATACTAGAGTGGTTTTAGAGGGGGATGTGTGTTACTAGCTTCTGCCAGCGGGTTCACCCGCGTTCCCGTGGGATAAAGTAAGCCTATGTGTTATTCCAGACCATAATCTACCCTTGTTCCAAATTTTATACCGATCCCTTCAGCCGTTTTGACGTGATTGAGTAACAAACATGCACACAAACTCATTCACTAAGTTTCGTATTTATAATATTAGTAAAATATAATTGTTAAAACACTTTTTTTACTATAACAAGAGCCTATAGAAAGGCTGGCAACGCACATAAGTGTGGAAGAGCCATGCTTCGGCACTGCTGGGTCGGCACGACCGGAGTGATACCACGGCCGAGCAGAAAACCAACACTTGCGTTGTGTTTCGTTGCTGAGTGAGGTTACCGGAGGCCCAATCACCGTCCTTCCCAATCTTCCTAATCCAAAAACGATTCTCCAACAACCCTTAAAATCCTAACCCCCACAAGGCCGTCAACACACTTGTAACGCCTTAAGTGTTGCGAGTGTCCTTGGGCGGCGGTGACTGCTTACCATCAGGTGATCTGTCCGCTCGTTTACCGTTTTATACCATTAAAAAGCGACGATGATCGCGTACAAACAGTTGATGACTTACCATAATCACACCCACGGGAAGAGGAGAGATAGTATTTTCTACTCTAACGTCTAATATAGTAGGAGCATATATACGACGCGCAAGCAAGCATTATGTATACGTAGAAATGTATTAGAGGTATATAAATATGAGGGTATAAGCATACATGTACGTAAAAAGTAACTTATTGCTATATGATTATAAAGTCGACAATCGTGTAACCTAAAAAAGATTTTTAATAAATTATTATTATTATTAAATTATAATGTTAAATTGCGCTAAAATGTATTAAAATATGCGTTCGGTAGCTAATTTTTTTGTTGCTATTGGTAGGAACAGTATTTTTATTGTTGGCAACTCTTCTCTGTTTTTCTTTATGAATATGGCAACATCGTTTCGCTAACCTACCGTGGTAGGTTTGTGGAAAGTAATTTATTTAGACATATCATGTGATTTTGTCATAATTTTTGCATCAAAATATATAAATATTTATTAATTCTAGTTAAAACTTTTCGTAAATGTAATCATGACTGGTTTTTTGAGAAAAAATAAACTGAAAATGTGCTATAATTTTATTGTAACTTTCGTGAGACATACTAAATTAATTATAATGTTATCGGCTTACTCACGTAACTGTTTGACGAGGAACTCGACTAGTTTCAAGCTGTATGTCGTGTGTCGCGGAATGCTGCTCTTGAATATGAGCCTCTAGCATGGCTTGAAACTAGTCGAGTTCCTCGTCAAACAGTTACGTGAGTAAGTCGATAACATAATAATTAATTGAAATATGCTATTTTATTTGTATGCTATAAACTATGTTTTAACCGGGCTTTGCCCGCGTGAATTAGCCCATGTCTTTCTCCGTACTTCAAACCTTTTTATATTGTTTTAAACATTACTCTGTGAGGGCGATCAAGTATTACGTCACGCAATTTGTGGGGGTCTCGTAAAACGTTACTAGGGCTGGAGGGGGTCTTTCTTACAACATGCAACGTAATATAAAAAAATATTATTAAAGAAAGCTAAAATGGGAGAATGAACAAAAGGAAAACAATTGTAGGACCTACATTTTATAAAAAAAAAATATACGCAAGAGAGGAGGTGGGGGGTACAGAAAAACGTTACGTTGCGTTACAAAGGGGGAAGGGGTGGTCAAAAATCTTCAAAAATTGCGTTACGTAATACTTGAACGCCCCCTGTACGATTCAAATAATGCATTTATTTTATACATATATACAGGCACTTTTGTGTAGTCAGTTTGTCTAGCTATTCGCTCGTTCCAAAGTGTAGATTCCTATGGAGAAGAACGAGCAAGATCAACATATTTTATATTTTTTTTTATCCAGTGCCATTCTTATTTTGTATGAATATGTAAAACAAGTGATACATGAATATGATTTTTTTATGCTAAACGGCCACCTGGGGCCTTAGTCTGCTATTACAATTGTGTCAGAATGGTCGATCACTGAGCGTGCGAGAGGGACGGAGCTATGTAGGTTGTATAGCTCCTTCCCTCTTGCACTGCTCAATGATCGACCATTCTGACAATTGTAATTTAAATTGCTAAGGCCCCTAGTTATTCATAATCATTATACAGTGCGCGACAGTCCACTGCTGGACTATGGGTCTCCCCTATATAAGAGGTATTGCCATAGTCAGGTATAATACACCCGCAGGAAGAATAGGAGTGGTGACAAATGTATTCTACTCATGCTCGTTGTCACCAATTTCTCTTAGGTTCCGGAGCTGCGGACTACCTAGCGGGTTTACCGGGGCTCCGGCTCGAAAAACAGGAGAAGGAACGGTTTTTGTCAGTAAGAGTCTGACACTCCCTCTCGCCTCGCCCAAGGCGGGAGAAGTCATTGGATGATTTCTCCCCCTCAAAAAAAATCTAAGATAGGTGACACTTTAAAACATTTTAATTTGAGTTTTTACTAACTTATAACTGTCGCCTAATAATACAAGTAAGGGGTTAGTTTAGGTGTCTCTTCACACTGAGTAAGTCTTAGAAGATTTTTTTTTGAGGGGGCAAATCATGCAATGACTTCTCCCGCCTTGGGCGAGAGGGAGTGTCAGACTCTTACTGACTGAAAACCACCCCGTTCCTACTCCTGCTTTTCGAGCCGGAGCCCCGGTAAACCCGCTAGGTAGTCCGCAGCTCCGGAAGTCTTAGTAGATGGGTGATTGGTTCATAATAACGGTATATTTGTTCGCGGGGAGCCAGTGGATGCAGGCGGCTTGTCGTTCTACGTGGAGGACTAAGGGGGAGGCCTTTGTTCAGCAGTGGACGTCTCTCGGCTGATAATGATGATGATGAATAGGAAATGGTCATTTTAACAAACTTAAATCAATGAGATTGTGGCATTTATAATTGTTTTTTTGTCTGACATGGAAAGGATGAGAACTAAAATTCTTTTTGTTGTCTATCATTTAGATTTTATACATGAATATTTGACACGTATTTCGGTTTTTTAGTCAAAGCTTTTATGTCATTTTAAGTGTGGGAGAGCCATGCTTCGGCACTGCTGGGCCGGCTCGACCGGAGTGATACCACGGCCGAGCAGTACACCGACGTGAAACAACGCTTGCGTTGTGTGAGTGAGGTTACCGGAGGCCCAGTTACCCCCCTTCCCAATCTTCCCCAATCTTTCTTTCTAAGATTATTTAGACACCACTGACAAACGGTGAAGGAAAACATCGTGAGGAAACCTGGGCTTATAATTTCTAATTATAAGTTTGAAATCGCCAACCCGCATTGAGCAAGCGTGGTGATTAATGCTCAAACCTTCTCCGTGTGAGAAGAGGGCTTTGTATGTTTTTAATACGTGTCTAATATTATTGTTATTTTTTCTAACTGATAGATTTAAAATTAATTATGTTTTCATCCCTTTTCTAAACACTGATGAGATTTTTTTTGTAAAACTGGACATTTTATATTTTAAATTAAAGTTGTGATAGACGATAGCCTGAGTTTCTATAATTTATCGAAACATTTATTATTTTTGTATTATAACTATCGTGAGACATATTAAATTAATTATCTTTTACTACTTACTCTCGTAACTTTTCGTCTTAACTCGACTGATTTCGAGCCTCAACCGGGGCCTATAATTCTCTCGATAATAGTTGAGGTAAGTCAAAAAGTTACGAGAGTGAGTCGTGTGATATAATTGGTTTATAATTATTATGATTTTGTGTATATTATTATAATTATAGCGATGATTATTTTTTGATATTAATATTATAATTATTGAGCTGCTATTCCATGTTTATACCGTGTAATTTTCAATAAACTGATAGCATTTTGTATTTGGTTGTTTCTTTTTATAGACAATCACCCCTGTGTAATCCCTACACTTGTCAATTTACTTAGGATGTGAGGATGCATATCACTTATATGACTTAAATAAAACTACAAGTAGTACTCGTCCACAGATATAGATTTAGTCGGCTCTTTAGACCCTCGGGTAGAGAGGTGCTGACATGGAGACATAAATAAAACACAAATTTATATAGAAAAGATATTTATTTAATAACAAAATTAATAGAAATTTCAATAAAGTATTTACTAAACAATACTAAAGTAAGTATAAATGCTTAATAACAATTATTATTTCTCCCTTTATCCCCGAAGGAATACATAGGTAAGCGTCCACAGGCCCGCATCGGACGCATCGCACGCAACGGATTTTAGTTTGTCTTGTATAGAAACTCATACAACTGCGTCCACTGATCCGCATCGTACGGACCGCATCATCGGCAATGCCTACATGCGATGCGTACTGATGACATGCGTGCGATGCGTACAATGCGTACCTTTAGAGTCCCATACAATTTCAAAATTATCATTTCAGACTTATAACTATTAAAAAAATATCTTACTGCTGTATTCAGAGGCATTTAATGATTACTTAAACTATTCCTTAGTAACGATTTTGTTCCGAAAACAATAGCTAAGGACTGGGTTAAGTAACCATTAAATGACTCGCAATACAAAAATTCTATAATACTGCCACAGACTCGATAATCGAACCTAATACTTAGTACTTTCTAGTCAGTCGTACTTTAAACCATCTGTAGATTTGCATACTAGAGATACAATTTTGGTACACATTTTGTTTTTTATGGTATAAGCCGGTAAACGAGCAGACCGATCACCTGATGGTAAGCAATCGCCGCCGCCCATCAACACCCGTAACACCAGATGCGTTACAAGTGCGTTGCCGGCCTTTTGGGGGTTAGGAATATAAGGGTTCTTGGGAAATCGAGGATTGAATAGCACACAACGCAAGCGTTGTTTCACGTCGGTTTCACTCCGGTCGAGCCGGCCCAGCAGTGTCGAAGCATGGCTCTCCCACACTTATATTATTTTGTATGGCGCTTATTTCACATTGTTTCACGCCGGTGTACTGTGAGGCCGTGATCAAAGCTTGACTCTCCTACCCTTTATTATGTCTTTAATAAGTAAATCTACAAATAGATATGTTTTCAAGACTGGCCCTTAAAATATAACTTAAATTATTATACTTTACTAGCAAACTCGGCGAACTTCGTTTCGCCACCAATGATTTTCCCTGTTTTCCTGAATTTTCTTTGCTATAAACCTCACGGAGCCCGAGACCTTTCCAACGAATGCAAAACCGTGGAAATCGGTTCGTGCGTTCTGGAGTTATAGCGTCAGGAAGGAAAACCTGACTTATTTTTATTATACCTTATAACTACAGGCAATCTTATAAATATACTGATATACACAACCTTTTATTATTTTGAGTCGAGGCGATATTTTATATACACATATGTACATAAACTTACAGAAACTACAGAGCGCCACCTACTACGCTCCTTACATACTTCTTTAGCTTCCACCACATTCATACATCTGATGGTATACAGAAACTACAGAGCGCCACCTACTACGCTCCTTACATACTTCTTTAGCTTCCATCACATTCATACATCTGATGGTATACAGAAACTACAGAGCGTCACCTACTACGCTCCTTACATACTTCTTTAGCTTCCATCACATTCATACATCTGATGGTATACAGAAACTACAGAGCGCCACCTACTACGCTCCTTACATACTTCTTTAGCTTCCACCAAATTCATACATCTGATGGTATACAGAAACTACAGAGCGCCACCTACTGCGCTCCTTACATACTTCTTTAGCTTCCACCACATTCATACATCTGATGGTATACAGAAACTACAGAGCGTCACCTACTACGCTCCTTACATACTTCTTTAGCTTCCACCACATTCATACATCTGATGGTATACAGAAACTACAGAGCGCCACCTACTGCGCTCCTTACATACTTCTTTAGCTTCCATCACATTCATACATCTGATGGTATACAGAAACTACAGAGCGCCACCTACTACGCTCCTTACATACTTCTTTAGCTTCCACCAAATTCATACATCTGATGGTATACAGAAACTACAGAGCGCCACCTACTGCGCTCCTTACATACTTCTTTAGCTTCCACCACATTCATACATCTGATGGTATACAGAAACTACAGAGCGCCACCTACTACGCTAATCTATATAATATCACTGCAGCATTTAGGAACAAGGCAGATTATTATTATTATTAAAAATACATTATTTTCTTATTATTAATGACAAAATAAATGCTATTTACTTCTACATTTGGGAGTAAAGATACGGAGCTATTTTCTGCTACAAGTATTTTATTAGTTGATGATGTATGTCGTATGAAAGGCAATTCAATTACTTTTAAAATGAGAGTAGGTGTTTGTAAAACGACTGCCTAAAGTTATAGTTTTTAAAATTAAAAAAGACACGCTATTGACCCTTTCATTCTTTGCTCCCAAATGTAGAAATTGGCTTACAAAAAGTCGTCAGTTAGGAAATATCAGCCTCATCTAGCTATTTTTTAGGGGCAATATCATCTTGGGCGAGGCGAGAGGGGGAGTGTCAGACTCTTATTGACTAAAAACCACCCCGTTCCTACTGCTTTTCGAGCCGGAGCCCCGGTAAACCCGCTAGGTAGTCCGCAGCTCCGGATCAGAGCCTCATCTAGCTTAGCTTTAAAATATTGACTTTAAAATTGCTACTTTCTAGTTAAAATATTTATTGCGGCACCAACCGAATAACGTTAGGAGGCTCATACAGACTATGTGTGAGCCGCACATGCTTCACAGTGTAGTACTTACATTCTAGCTACAATATTCACTGTGGCACCAACCGAATAACGTTAGGAGCACTTAGGAAATGCCCCACTTAGCTTAGCTTTACCCATAGATGGGGCATTTCCTAACTTAGCTTAGCTTTAAAATATTTACTTGAAAAACGCTATTTTCTAGTTAAAATATTCACTGCGGCACCAACCGAATAACGTTAGGAGGCTCATACAGACTATGTGTGAGTCTCACATGTTTCACTGCGTAGTACTTACACTTGTAGGAGCGTGCACAGACTAGGCACGAGTAGTAGGCCTTGCTGTGGCACGTCAGTTTGTGCATGTGCAAATTGTTGTTCGCCTTGAACGTGGCCGGGCACAGCGAGCACTGGGGAAGGAAAATAAGTACGTTAAATGGGGTGAATAGAAACTCAGGGGGTGAATAGAAAAAAATGTTTTATTAGGATTATTAGTTTGTTTTCATGTTTTTGGTTTTAATAGAGCATTTTTGGTTTTAATAATGAATTAATAAAAAATATTAAAATGGTGTACATTTTAATATTTTTTATTAATTCATTTTTTATTCAACAGTTCTAAATTACGTGAAAACATAACAAAATGTTGTTCCTATTCTGATATACCCCTGATTTATTTCTATTCACCCCGTTTTACGGTACGTATTAATTTTGTATAAGTATTTTTTTAATGGGACAAGCCCGCCACAACCTCCCATACCGCTGCAACTCCTGTGCACCAGGATCTACAGTAGATACAACCATGCAAACACCGGAACACTGAAGTCCAACGTCCCAGGGACATGAATGACTGTCTTGGATCCCGCAACGAAACAAATCAGAAGATATTATTAGAGGAGAAGAAAAAAGAATATAATTGTATAAGTATATACAACGTCTCTCCTTTTTATCCACGAAGGCGCAAGCAGAGGTGCACATTACGGCTCGTAATGCCGCTATACAATGTAGGTTTAACCTGAGACCCCTTGTCCGGCAGTCACACTTGCAGACCACTCGACCAACGAGGCAGTCAAAGTTAATGTTAAAGTGATGGTATAATACACCGCTACTCTTTCCGTGGGTGTAAAAAAGTAGCGACTAAAGGTAAGCGTCCACAGACCCGCATCGTACGCATTCCGTATGACGTCATCAGTACGCATCGCATGTAGGCATTGCTGATGATGCGGTCCGTACGATGCGGATCACTGGACTCAGTTGTATGAGTTTCTATACAAGACAAATTAAAATCCGTTGCGTCCCATGCGGGGTAAAAATAAAACTAATAAGTATACAAAAAAGTTTCTTCGAGAAAGTTGTTTGTAATCATGTGTACAATCACGTGTTTAAATATCGTTCACTAGTTACCAGTCATCCTATATACGTATTGTATATGTATACTATCAAATGTAACATTATTTATTCAGTCCCTTTGTCGGATATATAACACTCACATGAAAAGTAACGGTGTAGGTAATGCGGTTTTTATATATTTATTATGTACGTTAACATCGGGTTTCTTTGACCCTAGAGGGTAACTTTGACCCAAACTTTTAGACCAATGAAAAACTAATAAACGTTTTGTTCGGGATTCCTATTGTAGAATGTTTTTTTTAATGCTAAATGGGACGACGTTTGGCCGCTATCTCGCCTGATGGTAAGTGATGATGCGGCCTACGATGGAGCACGTCTGCCCATAAGCAACCTATTCACTCGGGCTTTGAAGACACCCAGGTTATACCTATCAGGAAACACAGACTCCGGCAAGGAGTTCCACTCCCTAGCAGTGGGTCAAAGTTACCTCACAGGGTCAAATAAACCCGATGTTACGGCAGTGCGCTAGCGTGTTCTACAGGGCCCCGTATAAAAATATTTTGGGGGCTCATTTGATTATGAAACGGCAGACGTATCACCGAATCAGCACCATGTTTGGAGCCCTTGAACTATGTTTAAAGTGCGTTGCTGGTCCTAAAGTTGGTGGTCAGGAATTTAACGCATGCTTTACGCGAATCGGGGGAAGGTTCTGAATTAAGCCTGGTAACTTTTCACATGATACGAAATACAAAAAATTATTTTTTGCTCACGTACTTTCTGGGGCCGCGGTAACACTGGTGAGTAAGCTTCACGTATACTGTTTACGAGCAATCGAGTAGTTTCAACGCCCCTGTACTAGAGGTCATTTCATTGAGCAGTTTTCGCCCGATGTCGACGCTGCTATGTTGCTACCAGTAGCGCTAGTATGGAACATAAACGTCTCACACACAGTAGGGCCAGCTCACCGCGTCAACTGTTCAGTGGTTCTAGAAATTATACATACGTGTAATTAAAACTATATTTTTCATTAATTAGAGTTTTTAAGTGGGTGTACACACCCGTTTGGCGCATAATCTGGGTAAAGCTCTGTTTAGGTCGCATCTATGCTCACTTGAAAGCAATTCTCGTGGATAAAATTAATATCGATGCTTTGTTGCGGTTTAATTAAGTGACTCAATTATAAACATTAACTTGTTGTTTCTTTAATACATATTGTTAGACATTATGTCGTAGGTGTACTAAACCGTGAAATTGCCGGTAAACTATATAGTCGCATGTAAACTAATTGCAATTGAAATTTATTTACAGTAGAAACTGCAATTCGCGCGTTTTGTGTCAAACGGAAAACTTGGCCGAAAATACCTTGTGTATACATTATAACCTCAAGGGTGTCTCACCCGCATGGGTAGATGCCGAGCTCAATGGAAGCCAATGGCTACGAATCTTCCACAACGCTTCTCGTTCATCAACAGTCATTAGTCTTTTCATGCATGCTCGTCGGTTAAACGGTACTTTTAATTTGGCCCTTCTTTAATAGGTCGAATTTTATGCTCCAAGGACAAACTATTTTATTTACCACAGCCTCACAGAAAACCGACGTGAAACAATGCTTGCGTTGTGTGAGTGAGGTTACCACCCAATTAATCCCCGGGTAATTTTCCCAATTCCTGATTCCCGAATTCAAATAAATTCCTTATTCCAAAAGAGCCGGCAACCACTGGGAACGCCTCTGGTGTTTCAAGTCGGCTAGCACCACGGAAATTGCTTACTATGAGGTGACATTTAAAACATGTAAAAACCGTTTAGTTCTTCGTCCTATAGGTGAATTAGCTAGGCTAGTTTATACCATTGGGCGTTCAATATTTGACAGTATGGCATGATTGGAAAAAATACCTTTTGCTACTTTGCGACATCTGGTGACCAAAAAAAGAAACGAGACGGTAGCCACAAATGCAAAAAATAAGTACTTTTGGCCAATCATTGCATCTACCAAATGATTATGTGACATTAGCTAATTCCCTAATAGACTAAAAACGAGGGGTGCATATCTGCGAAAATATGGTAGCATCAGTTCATCCATATGCATCCGAGACCTGTCTAGTGTCATGTGTAGTGTACTCACCCGCATGGCGCAGATGCCGGCGCTCTGGAAGTCGCAGTAGCTGCACTTGAACTTCTCGTAGCCGTGCTTCGCGCGGTAGTGCTCGTTCAAACGGAACTTGTTGCCGAAACTCTTGCCGCAGTGCTGTGGACATTTTCAGGATAGCTATACGACATATACCTATGGACCATAACCTATGGAGTTTCTTGTTCATTCTTCTCCATAGGAATCTACACTTTAAAACGAGCAAATAGCTGTTTTTTAAAACGTTGCTCCACACTAGAATTTTCTCCTGTGTTATGGGTGCGTTAACAAATATACAAGTTCACATAGACATCACACTCAGACCCAAAACAACAATTTGTGGATCACACAAAGAGTTGCTCCGTGCGAGATATGATTCTAGCGACCGCGCTAACCATGCATTCATTTATCTTTATAGAGTTTCTTGCTCATTCTTTTCCATAGGAATCTACACTTTGGAACGAGCAAATAGAGCAATTAGAGAAGTGACCGACAGACAGAATTTTTTTACATTTGCTTTGACGTTCAAAACTTCCGGTTCGAATTAAATAATTATGTATGTGTTGGATAGTCCATCAATCGAGGAAGGCTCAAGCATGACATAGGCGTAGTCAGGGGGGTTTTTGGGTTCACCCCCCCCCCGAAAAATTCGTGCCTAGACATTACAGAGCGTTAATTTTCTAGTTAGCACAGTACATCCCCTGTTTGGCAAAGGTCTCTATATATGACTACCTATGAATCTGTTTATTACATATAAAGTGTTTTGTTGATTTTTAATTTTTTTTTTTTGGTCACACATTTCATGGGTCGACTTTCTTGAACCCCTCCCGAAACTAAAACCTGGCTACGCCTATGAAGCATGATGTTTAATAGGTTAGAAAACATCACTATGTTTTACCTATTTACCATTAAAGCCGTGGCAGATACTTTTAGAACACCTTATATACTGACCTCGCATACAGGCCGGAGTCCAGCATGTTTGACCGCCTTGTGTTTCTGTAAGCTCGCTCGCTGCATCTTCATCTTACATATGTCGCATTCTGCTATCTTGCGAGCCTGGAATTAAAGATTTTATGTACTAAAAAGAGATAGGCAGAGTTGCTACGACTATGTAGCTTACCACCTGCTTATTCACTCATTTTTTTAATTAGGACCACTTTTATAGTGTAGGTCCCAATTAAGAAGTTTGAGGAAAAGGCATCAAATATATGACAGCAACAGCGAATCTACCTAGCGGGTTACCGGGGCTCCGGCTCGAAAAGCGGGAGTAGGAACGGGGTGGTTTTTAGTCAGTAAGAGTCTGACACTCTCTCTCGCCTCGCCCAAGGCGGGAGAATACATTTCTTTTTCTTTTTTAAAAAAACGTTGCCCCACATTAGGAGTTTCTCCTGTGTCATGGGTGCGTTTACAAACATAATTTCACATACACATGACACCCAGACCCGAAAAAACAAATTGTGGATCACACAAAGAACTGCTCCGTGCGGGAATCGAACCCGCTACCCGTTGCACGACAGCCAGTTGCCCAGCCACCGCATTAACCGTGCAGTCAAACTATGGTGGAAAAGAACCGTTATTTTTAAAGGTTCATCTATGTCCTGTATATAAGTTACTTACATTTTCGCTCATCTTTCTCTTCTTGTACCTAGCGGGGCAGGTGACGACGTGAGTGATCAGCACCTCTTTACTTGGAAACTCTTTTTTACAGTACTGAAATAAAAAACATCAGCTTTTAGTACGAATTTGCTTTACGTTTAACAAGATTGAAACGAGAGCGCGTTCGGCGCTCTGATTAGCCGGCTCGAATAAACCAACCAATCAGAGGGCCTCTCAGAAAACCAACGTGAAACAACGCTTGTGTTGTATTTCGCTAAGTGAGTAAGGTTTCCGAAGGCCCAATTACCCCCTTTCCAATCCCCATTTCCCTGACATCCCTTAAATTCCTAACCCCCAAAAAGCCGGCAACGCACATGTAACTTCTCTGGTATTCCAAGTGCTCATAGGCAACGGCCATTGCTTACCATCAGGTGATCCGTCTGCTCGTTTACCGGCTTATACCATACTCGTGACTTTGGTATTATTACTGCTCATTAACCTTTTGAACGCCAATGGCATGAATAGATGTCATGCGCAAGCGTGCCCTGTGCGCCACCGACATCTATAGATGCCAAGAAACAGATCACAGAGAAAAACAAAATAAACACATTAAATCATTACTTTCACGTGTTTTATTGATGTATCTTAAGAACTGAATACCCAGTTATTACATAATTGTACACAGTGAACAAAATTGCAATATAGTTATTCTAATATTTGATTGATAAAAACAACTTAAATATCGGCTAAAAAAGCATGTTCTCTCGCGCCAATGGCATGTATACATGCCTACTAGTGATGTAGTGTAATTCAAGTAATATTAAAACTTCAGCTAAATGACTCGCTTATTTTTTGTAATAACTATTAAAAAGTATATATATAACCCTAGTCTCTGAGAAAAAAGGTAAATAAATACTATATTTTAAACTGAAAAATTCTTGGGTATAATAGCATATTTACTATATTTTCAATATTATCGACATTCCCTTTTCGCCAATCATGCGCATCCCTAGCATACTACCGATATGTAATCCCTTCTGCGCCATTGACATGTATAGATGTCGGACTCGTGACGTCGTAAGCGCGTGCCGTGTTTTTAAATGCGGGGAAGTTGCAAAAAATATTTTATCGAGTAAGTACCTACATTATAATTGCTATTTATTTATTAAATTTTTGTTATTGATAATAATTATAGATAATATACAATTTAGTTTTAAATTTTACAATTCCAAGACTGTTAGTGAGCATAATGTTTTATAGGTACAATTGTTGATTTTTATATATTTTTAAGTTTCACGTAACCTTTTTCAATTACAAGGCTGTTAATGAGCATAATAAATAAATACGATTGTTGATTTTTTATATTTTTAAGTTTTATGTGACATTTTACAAATACAAGGCTGATATTGAGCATAATAATTATACACAATTGTTGATTTTTGATATATTTTTAAGTTTCACGTGACGGTTTCAATTACAAGGCTGTTAATGAGCATAATAAATAAATACGATTGTTGATTTTTTATATTTTTAAGTTTCATGTGACATTTTACAAATACAAGGCAACTATTTTAAGAATATGAAAGTGTATAAATAATATCACTAAAATCTGTACCTATTTAGCAGTTTTCAAATTTGATTACCTAATACATAAATGAACTCGATAAGTTACATTATTCAGCTACATCCCTAATCATAAACGAGAGATTTAAAAAAAATGGATAGTTGCCCGCGCCATTGGCATGTATACATGCCAATGGCGCGTAACTGATAGATAATAGTGCTGTAACTTGCTGCAATTTTATATGTATTTTTGTGTCTCAAAAGGTTGATATTTTATTGATAGTTGCTATTAATGTGGTCTTAAGTTTATTACAGTGGGAGATTAGGTTAAATAAATATTCTTTTTATGTTATAAGCAGTTTATTCAAAAAAATTCAGACGAAAATTATTACTCACTTTGGTTTATCGATAACATTTTGGAATCCCTAATATTTTCAAGGTTATTTCGTTGAATTTGTGGCTTGGCGTGGAGGGCACAGCGAAGCTTTTATGCTCTGGCGGTCAAAAGGTTAAATGGATTGGACAGATAAAATACTCACCCCACATAAATCCCCAACAGCGCCATGAGTCAACAACCGATGCCTATTCAGTTTATCCTTCATCACATATCTGTCACATAGCTCACACCTCAGTTTCCTCTCATCAGCCCCAGGGTGTCTCCGGACCATGTGAGTATCTATACTCCTAATAGACAATTCCTTCTGACAAATCTTACACACAACCCTTCTTGTCTTCTTGTAAGTCTCCGTTAAAACATATGGAGGTTCCGTTACAGTGGTAGATTCTGGGTCACCATCGTTATCTGGGTAACGTTTTGTTTTAATATCTTTTCGTTTAACGGTAGTACTAGATACATTGTTGCTTAAATCGCTTCCGTTATCGTTAATACAGTAGATATCAGCGTCTGAATTTTCTTTGATATTTTTCTGATTATTTTGGAAATATTTTAATGGTTGATCGTCATCATCATCATCATCATTCAGACTATCACACTCAGATTTTACATCTTTTAAACCAATATATACTGATGGGTAACAATCACGGTGGTCTTCCGTTGTAGTGGTAGGGTATTGGTCATCGTTGGTATTGTCATCGTTAGATTGAGATGCAGGTATTATCTTTAGGAGTTCTGTCTCGACTTGTTTACATTGTTTCCTGAATTTCAGCGTAGTGTTGAACAGGTTCATGCATATTGAGCACATGTTCTGCGGTAGACCGTCGTTGTATTTAATCTGAAATTTTTGTTCCATAGTTAGATAGGAGAGAGAGAAAAAAATATAGGTATTTATTTACACTTTGGACTGAGCACCTAGCTTTGTTAAGACAGAGAGATGGACAATATATTTTGACTTTTCAATGCCGAGAGTGAAGCTGCTGGCAGAAGCTACCTATTATAAGTGTAAAAATTTGCAAGTTTGTGTATATGTTTGTTACTCAATCATGTCAAAACAGCTGAAGGAATTGGTTTCAAATTTGGAACAGGGGTAGATTATGGCCTGGAATAACACAAAGATTGAAGAAGATGAAGCTAGTACCTATTATAAATGTGAAAGTTTATCAGTGAATTTGTGCTTAATTACATCAAAACGGCTGAAGGGATTAGGTTGAAACTTAGATAGACTATGCTCTGGTATAACACATAAACATAAACTATGTTTTATCCTATAGTAACACAGGTGAAGCTGCTGACACAAGCTAGTAATTTATAGTAAAAAGTTATTTAGAAATGAATGACTGGAAATTGATATCTAAAAGTATCTGTGTTATGTAAATAACAAACTGATAACTTAATGTTTGTTTATGTTATTGGTAAGAGCTGATAAAGGAAATGGTTTAACTTATTACTTCCTTTAGAAAAAAGTTAAACCATATACTGTAATGCTATAGTACAATTATATTTAAAGACTATGACCTCTTGGGCATTTCTTCTGAGGTCCTTGGTTTGTTTCGGCTTTTCTTCTCAGAGTAGTCTGATAGGGAATGCGGGCCTCAGCTAGATTTTATTTTATAATAATTTTTATGTGTAAAATTGCTCTTTTATAGCCTATTTGCAAAAAAATATTCATTTAAAAATTATTATTTTTTAATTAATTAATTTAAAATACATGTAAACTTTTTGGGGTAAAACTGTTAGGCTATATGAAATAAATTACTATTTTACAATGGATACGATGAGTATTTGTGTTAAAAATTATAAAGAAAATTAACTAAATAAGCATTTTTAAATTTTAAATAAATATTAATGAGAATTTTCTGATTACACATGAACTAGAAATATAAGGCTTACACAGCAAACATACTTTATACATAGCTAAAGTTAGCATTACAAAATACGCTAATTCTACAAAATATTCTTCAATCTTGCAAAATAATATCGCTTAGCTCGCAACTTGAAAAAGTAAGCGATAAAACGAGAAAAATAAGTATTTCTAAATAAAACATGTTACATTATTTACCTGGACTCCTATACACGAGTAAATAACAGCTGAAAACCGGTCATGAGTGTCTTCAGACATAAATATTGGGTTCAGTAAACGAGACGGATCACCTTGCATACAAGTTCGACAAATTTTCGAAAAATCCATTGTTTCTGAATTAAATCAACCAAAATTACTATTTAAAAGACACTAGGGATAGTTTCTGGACATATTTCAATCACATTTAAATAATATTATTGGTTTCTAATTAGAATTTTCACTATATGAAAGTAAACAGGTAAATATTCCGGTCGTATTCTGACAAAAGACAGGGGACAGGATTTTTCATTGAAATCCAGACATTGACGTTTAAGACGCGAGATATTGACAGCTCGCATAGTTTTTCTTTATAGTGATTGACGAGGAATTTACCGTAAATATCGATGTTTTGGAAAACCGGAAAACTCATATTCATATTAAGTAAATAATATCAAATAATCGTGTTATGTATTTTATTTTAGATAGGTTTTATTATCAGCTAATGTGCAGTAAGTGATTTGGGTGTTGAAGTCTTATTTTTTTCTTGGCATATGGACATAGTACTTATATAGATAAAATGTGAACGGTGAAGGAAAACATCGTGAGGAAACCTTTTTTTTTTTGAGGGGAAAAATCATCCAATGACTTCTCCCGCCTTGAGTGAGGCTGGAGGGAGTGTCAGACTCTTACTGACTAAAAACCACCCCGTTCCTACTCCTGCTTTGAGCCGGAGCCCCGGTAACCCATTAGGTTGTCTGCAGCTTCGGATCGAGCTTACGGCGGCGCAGCGACTGTTCCAACGCATCGACTGTTGACGCAGTGACTGTTCAAACGCAGCGACTGTTCAAACGCAGCGACTGTTCAACGCAGCGACTGTTCAAACGCAGCGACTGTTCAAACGCAGCGACCGCTCAGACGCAGCGACTGTTCAAACGCAGCGACCGCTCAGACGCAGCGACTGTTCAAACGCAGCGACTGTTCAGACGCAGCGACTGTTCAGACGCAGCGACTGTTCAAACGCAGCGACTGTTCAGACGCAGCGACTGTTCAGACGCAGCGACTGTTCAGACGCAGCGACTGTTCAGACGCAGCGACTGTTCAGACGCAGCGACTGTTCAGACGCAGCGACTGTTCAGACGCAGCGACTGTTCAGACGCAGCGACTGTTCAGACGCAACGACTGTTCAAACGCAGCGACTGTTCAGACGCAGCGACTCTTCAGACGCAGCGACTGTTCAAACGCAGCGACTGTTCAGATGCAGCGACTGTTCAGACGGTGTGACCGCTAAACGTTCAAACTACGACTACGACTGTTCAACTGATCGTTTCGCAATCACCGAAAAAGTGATGTTAAATTGTATATTTGCACCTCTTTTTACACATTCGACGGGACTAGAAAGGGGCCATCCATTAATTACGTCACACTTTAAGGGGGAGGGAGGGGGTTGACGAAGTGTGACTTTATGTGACAAGGGGGTGGGAGGGGTCTTAAATTTTGTGACGTCACATTTCAATTATTAGATATAATCTAACTGTTAAAACACGAACTTGGAACTATTATCGAAAAACATATATAATGTTAGTTTTACTAAACAAAAAAAAATGTAATAAAACAAATTTCGGGACTACTGTTTTAATTAAATAATTTTATTATTCTAGATTTAAAATTATAAAATGTGACGTGACACTAGGGGGGGGGGGGGGCGGTGGAGGGAGGTCCTACAATTGTGTCAAGGACGGGGGAGGGGGTCAAAAATCGTGAAATTCGTGTGACGTAATTTATGGATGGCCCCAAAGGCCTAACGTTAGTAATAAAACCAATATTTTTTTAACATATTTTATTTCAAGCGTTATGGAATACACTTTTAGCTTTCTTCTCTTTTTTCTTCTGTTCTCGTTTCCGCTTCTGCTTCTCTGTGCTTCGCAGAAGCTTCTTGATCGCATCATCTGTGTTGTCTAAATCAGCGTCAGTGGCGCCCTCTGATGAAGGTCTGATTTTCTTAGCTGGCAACTCCTCGGGTTCCGGTTTTAGCTTCATCTTTTTCGGTTTTTCACTGAAAACCAAGAACAAGTTTTACTAAATTAATTATTATGCTATCGGCTTACTCACTAATGTAAAGTAATGTTTTGACGAGGAACTCGACTAGTTTCAAGCCATGCTAGAGGCTCATATTCATGAGCAGCATTCCGCGACAATCGCCGCGTCGT
The DNA here is from genome assembly GCF_023101765.2 of Spodoptera frugiperda. Taxonomy (NCBI): domain Eukaryota; kingdom Metazoa; phylum Arthropoda; class Insecta; order Lepidoptera; family Noctuidae; genus Spodoptera; species Spodoptera frugiperda. Next base: position 727,635 of record NC_064235.1, on the reverse strand, counting down.
GTGTAATAATAATTAATTTAGTATGTCTCACGAAAGTTACAATAAAATAAGTTTTACTTATAACTTTAGTGAGACACTGAATTAGTTATTCTGTTTTCGGCTTACTCACGTAACTGTTTTCAGTAGCAGCGCGACAATCGCCGCGTCGTGTGTCGCGGAATGTTACTCATGAATATGAGCCTCTAGCATGGCTTGAAACTAGTCGAGTCCCTCGTCAAACAGTTACGTGAAGCCGAAAACGTCATAATTAAGTTTATTTAATATGAAATTTTCAGAATTTAAGACGTAATTAAAGAACCGTATGTTGATGATAAGGCAATATTCGTATCGAGACAATGTCGCCAGCATGCAGCATCAGAACAACTCCTGTACACCTAAGTGCCGCGTGGGTAAGGTTACCAGAGACCCCACTCCTCCACTCACTCTTATCCCCATTCTCTTCAAAATGAAAGTCAAAATTATTTATTTCAAATAGACCCGGAAGGCACTTTTAAATGTCAAAGCAAATATTATAATATAAAAAATGTCTATCTGTTGCTCAGTCCTCTATTTGCTCGTTCCAAAGTGTAGATTCCTACAGAGAAGAACGAGCAAGAAACTCCATAGGTTAGCTCTTTTTCAGTAAGGTTCACAATTATACAATTTTATTATTGGTTACATTGTTTCGATTGGTTTAACTACCCCCCAAATAGCACTTGTAACTCCTCTAGTGTTGTGAGTGTCCATGGAAGGCGATTGCTTACCATCAGGTGATTCCTCCTTTATTTCATAAAAATGTCTATAGGTGACTTGATTGATTTGCCGTGCAATAAGTAGCGGGTTTGATTCCCGCACCGAACAATTCTTTATGTGATTCACAAATTGCCGTTCCGGGTCAGGGTGTCATGTGTATGTAAACGTTGTATGTTTGTAAACGCACCCACGACACAGAAGAAAATTCTAGTGTGGGGCAACGTTTAGATAAAGGAATATCTTACCTGACAGTTTCCATGTTATCAAACAGGGTGTCTAGATCATCTGCCTCTATCTCCTCTACTCCTAGCTCTGGTTTCTCCTCCTTGACTTCCTCAACTCTGCTGAGAGGAGTCGAGCTCTCTGACTGTATGAGCACGCACGATAACTTCGATGTTAGGTATTGCTAGAACAAAAATTAGAATTTTATTGTAACTTTCGTGAGACATAGTAAATTAATTATCTTATTATGTTATCGGCTTACTCACGTAACTGTTTGACGAAGGATTTGACTAGTTTCAAGCCATGCTAGAGGCTCATATTCATGAGCAGCATACCGCCGAGTAAGCAGATAACATAATAATTTAAAAGTTTGAATTAAAATCGGTAATTTTTGAGTGCAAAATCTATCGATAAAGTCCGATTCACTGTTTTAAGACTCTCGAAGAGATTCTCTTTAAGAGTGATGTCAAAAATCGATCTTTAACGAAATATTTTAGATTGTAATCGTTTATTAACCCGTCGTATGCTGAAGCACTGATCAGTGCGAGACACAATGCGTATTCTATTGTTGTCTCATAACGCAGACAAAAGGTTAAATTAATTACTGATTACCTTATTAAGTTGGATTGTAGAGGGCATTTAAATAAAAAATAAAAAGTATACAAAATGACAATCTCTTTCTTACAAGTCAGTTTAATATTCTCAGTAGCACATAACCTCACGCCCATCTCCCATGGGGGTAGGCAGAGACAATGGAACGCCAATTGCTACGGTTCTTACACACCTCTTTCGCTTCATCAACAGTCTTTTCATGCATGCTCGTCGGTTAAGAGTACTACACATAAGCTACCTTTTATCCCACAGGGACGCGAGCAAAACCACCGACAGAAGTTAGTCTATAAGCTGTTTGATTGTTTGTTTGTTTGAACGCTAATCTCCGGAACTACTGGTCCGATTTAAATAATTATTTTTGTGTTGGATAGCGCATTTATCGAGGAAGGCTATAGGCTATAAAACATCACGCTATGACCAATAGGAGCCGAGCAGAGCGGGTGAAACCGCGCGGAAGTAGCTAATTTTTAATAAAATTAAAATGAATACCTTATAAACCAACTCCTTGCTGGCATAATCATGTACTCGCAGTTGTCGGTCGAGACTCGAACTGACTATAAGCCGGGGTTCCTTCACTATGGATATATCGGTCACTGCGCCTACGCAGCCTTTGTACCCTTTGTCCGGTTTGCCTTTGCGCAGGTCCACTTGATGGAGTTGGCCTCTGCCAAATCCTACTAAAACTTGTCTGAAAAATAAACATATTTTTTTATTTAATATTATTTATAACTACTTAGGTAAATATAATATATTAAACTATATTAACTAAACAATAATAATAGCCTAATTGGCAATTCTTATTATACTTTCGAAAAGTTTGGGGGTAAAAGTTTTGTAATAAATAACATAAAAAAATATTTCATATTACACTAATTTATAAAACTTTATTTTTTTCAAAACTGGCTTCCTGGCCTAATGGAAATAATTGATTTTGACTTTTGACGAATTTATTTATATAGAGTGAGGCGTTACTGTGATAAAAATTAAAACTACGTGGTATACAAAAAAAGTATCTTCGGGAAAGTTGTTTGTAATCATGAGTACAGTCACGTGTTTAAATATCGTTCACTAATTACTAGTCACCCTATTTATTTATTTGGGCGTGCTGATCTCCGGAACTACTAGTTTGAATTGAATAATTCTTTTTGTGTTAGTTAGTTCAATTATCGAGGAAGGATATCACTACATAGTATTAATATAAAACAAAGTCGCTTTCTCTGTCCCTATAACCCTTTGTACGCTTAAATCTTTAAAACTACGCAACGGATTTTGATGCGGTTTATAAAATAGAATAGAATAGTCATTTATTTCTCATATAGATAGAGTAATTCAAGAGGAAGTTTTATATGTATAATACATGCATAATATATCACTATTGCACCCATGCGAAACTGGAGCGGGTAGCTAGTATGCTATAAAACATCACGCTACGATCAATAGGAGCCGAGCAGAGTGGGAGTAACTAGTGTGATATAAATAAATAAATTACTGACCGTTCATCAAAACTGTTGGCGATGCAGGTGGCAGCCATCTTCTCAAAGTCCACCGCTATCACGGGCCGCCTCTGTGCTCGACTGTCGTATAACCTGTGGACACAGAAACATTTTGATGTGATAAACATAATGATTTAATTTTATATATCTATCATGACATATTTTACAACTAATGTTGAATTAATTGAGAGATTGAAAAATCGTCCACAGAAGCATAATACAACTAAATATTACAACGAAAACTAAACATTTAAAATAAAATCTGCAAAATAATTAAATTAATGCAGTATTAAATTCTGTATGAAAAATGCACTTTTTAGCTTACCTACTGGGCCTATTTCGCTCATTTTTCGTATATATTATCAGCCAAGAAGATAACAAATATGTGGTTTAAATTAAGTCATAAGAGGTTTCGGTGAAGGACAAAACCGTGAGGAAACCGGTCGGCAGTAGCCACTTATAGGCTGTTGATAAATAATATAAAACTAACCTAACATATCCATGTCTAGAGCACACTCCAACGAGCCTCCCTCCCTCCTGCGGGAGGAACACGAGGTCAGTGACCCACACGGGCCTCCTCAGCTGCAGCCAGTCGTGCGGGAGGTTCTTGGCTACGAATGTAGGCGCGGGCTCGCCTATACGCCATATCTTTAGGTCGTTTTCTTCTCCACCTGTGAAAAAAACATTGCTTAATATTTTAAAATTATTATACATAATTTAATATTTTAATGGCCTTTGCCCTGCAGTAGGACGATCAAAGCTGAAATCTAAATCTATTTTTTATAATAATTATCGTGAGACATACTAAATTAACTAAAAATCACGGTTTACTCACGTAGGTACATTAATGGACAGGTGACTCGTTTGCTCGTTTGCCTCCTATTCCATAAAAAAAAAAAAAAAAATATGGATAAATGCTCTACTAGTGTCGAGTCACAGAGGGACTCTTCATCATGAGCAGCGTGCGCAGACAGCGGCGACGTCGCGCAGCCTACCGTGATTTTTTAGTTAACATTTATTTTTGGTATGAAGTTGGTATAAAATTTATTATAGTTACTGGGTTAGCCTATGTGTTATTCCAGACCATAATCTACAGCTGTTCCAAATATTCATCCCGTTTTGACGTGATTGACTAAACAAACATACACATAAACTCATAATATCAAGAAGAAATAAAATGCCTGCATGGTTGACGTGGTGGCTGGACAACTAGCAGATTCGACTAACTTGAAGAAACTCTTTGTGTGATCCACAAATTGTTGTTTCGGGTCTGGGTGTCATGTGTATATGAACTTGTATGTTTGTAAAGGCACCCACGACACAGGAGAAAATCCTATTAGGGGCCATCCATAAATTACGTCACACGAATTTCATTATTTTTGACGCCCTGCCACGTTCTTGTCACAATTGGTCACATTTCTGAGACCTCCCCTCTCTAGTGTGACGTCACATTTTATAATTTTACATCGTTCGTGTTTTAACAGTTGGATTATAATAATTGAAATGTGACGTCACAAAATTTAAGACCCCTCCCGCCCCCCTTGTCACATAAAGTCACACTTCGTCGACCCCCTTTCCCCCTTAACGTGTGACGTAATTAATGAATAGCCCATAGTGCGGGGCAACGTTATAAAAAAAGTAACACAAGTCCTTACCAGTAGCAAAAACAGTATCATCGTCAGCACAGACCCTCATCCGGTCAATCTTGCCGACATTGATGACTTCCTCTGCCTTCTTACTCCATATCTTCACGACTCCACTGGAGACGGCGGCCAGCAGCTTCCTCTTACAACGACCCAGGCCCACCACCTCGCCGGGCGCGAAGTCCGCTGTGTAGGACTTCGTGAAACCTTGGAGTGTGTTGTAGATTTGTATCTGTTGAATAAATTAATGAAATTTAATAAATAATAATATTGTGTATTTTTCACTCAATTTCAAATATAATTAGAAATTATAAGCCCAGGTTTCCTCACGATGTTTTCCTTCACCATTTGTTAGCGGTGTCTAAATAATGTTAGAAAGTACATATAACTCGGAAAAAGTCACATTGGTATTTGCCGATGGTAGGTTTCAAGCCCTCGTGCATGAGAAGCAGGCGTCTTAAACCTCCAAGCCACCACAATATCACAACAGGGCTCACTGTCATTGCAGCTGTAAGTCCCGTCTTTGAGGAGTGGTTTGAGAGGTGTGATAGCAACCTCACCTATGGTCTGATGCAAGTGATTACCACTGAATGATTTTCACCCCAAAAAACACCTCTATAAAGGAGACCTATAGATCAGCAGTGGACTTTTGCTGGGTTGTTGGAAACATTAAAGTATAAATAAACAATCAACTAACCTGTTGGTTCTTCCGTCCAATCAGCATCTCAGTCTGCTCAGCGTTGCTCCACTCCATCCGAGTGATCCCTTCATCTTTCTGCAGAGTCTTTATATCTACGAGGTTCTCTATGTATTTCTTATTGTTCTTTGTTGTGTCCGTATGGTATTTTATATCTGGAATTATATTATACAACAATATATAAGACATTATGCCTTTAATTTATGTAACACACATATAATTTGTTGTTCTGGGTGTGGGTGTGATGTGTATGTGAACTGGTATGTTTATTACATGACACAGGAGAAAATCATAGTGTGGGGCAACAATACAGAATAGTGAAATTAAAAGTAACCTAGGGAGTGTCTCGCTCATTCTTCTCCATAGGAATCTACACTTTGGAACGAGTAAATAGAGCAACTAGAGGACTGACTGACAGACAGACAATATTTTGTTAGACTTATCCAGAGCTACATAACCAGAGCTCTTGCTGAAAGTAGGAGAAGGAACAGGGTAATTTTTAGTCTCAGTAAGAATCTGCCACTCCCTCTCGCCTCACCCAAGGTGGGAGAAGACATGGATGATTTTCACCTCTCAAAAAAAAAAAGACTTATTAGTCTCATTGAAATAAATGTATGCCAAATTTACTTTGTTTAACCCAGAGATCGAAAATGGAGCAAATTGTTTGTTTGTAGTGTTTATGAATTCGTTAACATTAATCATATAAAACCATAGGTTACTTTTTACGATTGCTGTTTGTTTACTATTGAATAATATTATGAAATTACAAAAATTGAGTTTTTAAACTTTTTATTGCAGTATTTTCACTATATTAGCAATACATTTGAGCCATATTCTATACTATAACTATAGCAGAATTACTAAATTAACTTACGAAGCGTGGTTTTTGTTTACATTTTGTTACAATCTTTTTACAGCAAAATAAGACATTATTCAATTCTAAATAGGCTTTAAAATGATAATTAGCTTTTGTACTTAACTTAACGACTAAAAGGAATACCAAATTAAAGTTAAAAAACACAAATATCTTGCAGTTTCTTGGAGCAACTAAAACAGTTCAATTATTCGTGAATTTTATAAGAGGAATGGTACTTACGTTTCAAAGAACCTATTTTACTAGCGACAAATATGTCGATTTCTTTATCTTCTATCAATAACATTGTAATTTCTAATATTTATCTACAATTTCAACAATATTAACGCACATCACAACCACGGTAAACACGTGAATTAAAATGTCAATTTCAAATGACAGTTACGTCAAATTGTAATTTTGACAGTTATAGGGTTGCCAATAATTAAGTAAAAAAGCTACTATTTATCTGTACGAATTGTCACTCGCAGCGCCCGTCTTAATTGGGGTAGGCAGAGATACTTCTTTCGGTTCAAAATCAATAACTCTTTCATGTTTCCTAGAAAGCGTATATTATCTACTCCAAGTAAGCGTATGTTCAGTAGATCTATAATTTAGCAGATTATCACAGGTTAGCAAAGATGATGAGATGGGGAAAAAAATAAAACGTACAACTTTATTTAACAGATTTATTTTCAGAGATTACTTAATAAATAAAGTAAAACAAGTATTTTATGTATAAAATCTTATAATATTAGATACATTTTAGTGTTTGCAGTCATTTTCTTTCATTCAACATTCATACAAAAGACAGCAATAAGTTGACGATTCTAAACTTTAAATCTTTGAATAAACCGAATGGTATTATATTTGTTTTGTCAAGTATAATTAATTATTTTTGGCCAAAAACTCCGTTATAATCTAAAATGTAACGTATATTGTGACAAAATTTGTATATTCAAGTTTGAAATCTCTATTCCATCTCTATTCCATAAGGAAAAGGTTAAAAATGTTTTAAAAAAGGACTGGGCTAAGTTCACGACTTAGACGGTCAATGATCATGGTGATTAAGGAGGGAGTCTTTTATAAAAGAAGGATTTCTTATAACGACGAGGACGAGGCTTATGCTCAACAGTGGACCATAATAATGTTGGGACAAGATTACGAGATTACATCATGGACAACAAGGTAGCATGTCATAGGACGATTGAGGGTTGGAATGGGACATAAGAGCCTGGCATTATTGGCTGAATAATCTCTTTTTCAGCATTTAGGACAAGTGGAAGCAAAGACAGGGCACCGCTTGCAGATGTAGCTAGCCTGACGTTGCAGGCAAGTTTAAATTACGGTGAAGAGAAAAAAAAACGTATGTATGTACAAAATTCTCGTATGGTGCATCGAATTGGATGTTTTTAATCACACTCACACTAATAATTATAAGTGTCGAAGTTTGTTTGTTGGATGTTTGGATGTTTATCCGTCAATCACGCTGAAACTATTGAACGGATTTTGATGAAATTAGGTATACGAACCCGAGCCAACTTGGGTGATATGACTTTTCATCCCACGGAAAAGTGGGCAACGTTGCAGCTAGTTAATTGAGTAACTTTAAAATGTCATCAGTTAAAGTAAAGAATTAGTATCCGACTAGACCCGGAATGGACCGTTAATTTAGAATATTTATTTATTAAACTCTTTATGCACGTAATAAATATGTACATAAGGGGCGCTTAATGCCTTAATGAAGAATAATATGTACTAACTTAAACAAAAATCTAAGAATTTCCCGTGATCTCCCCTAGATGTTCCCAGAAATTAAAATGTATACAAATTAATTTCCCTAGTGAGTCTGTTTAAGTTTATAACAAACATTATCTTTAAATATACTTGTTGCTCAATGATGATAGTCATTTAATTCCCAGATTTCTGTTACATTTTTATATAATAAAGCAATTAAAAAAATACATTTGCTTATTAAATCTTGCTACTTCAGTTCATTCATAATTCGTGTTGCACCGTATGGTAACAGAGAGTTCTTTTATAAATGTACATTACACACACATCACACTCTAAATCCGGAATAAAATATGAATTACAGAATATGGCATAGAACTTATAACACGTTGCAAAGCAGCTAGTTGCTCAGTTACTGTGCCAACAGTTGCTATTGCTAGTTGGTAATTATTAGTAGAGTAGAGGGCACTATATATATATAAAATATGAGCCTAAATGATAAATGATGATAAATGATAATTTTATGATTTCTTAAACTATTCCTTAGTAAAGATCTTGTACTGAAAACAATTGCTAAGGACTGGGTAAAGTAACCATTAAATTACTCTGAGTACAGCGATAAGACTCTTAAGGATAGATATGGCATTATAGTTGTTACATGTCATTTGTCACAAGACAAGGAACTTGGTAAATTGAAACTTTCATTAAATTACAGCGATAACAATATTCACAAATCGAAAAACCTTTTAAATCATAATTGAATATTAAAAAGAAGGGAAAAAAGGGGTTATGAACCTTGATATGTTATTAAGGCGACCCAACCTGGCCGCCAGTGCGCAGGCCGATGGTAATCCTTACTAATAAGCGCACTGTAAAGGCCTACAACGCGAAACCAACTTAAAAACGTATGTGTTGTTACAAAATCCGGAACTGCGGACAACGTAACAGATTACCGGGGCCCGGGTCAATGCAGGAGAGGGAATGGGGTGGTTTTTAATCCATAACTCGCGCACTCAGAGTCATTTAATTATTACTTAACCCAATCCTTAGCAATTGTTTTCCATACAAAATCGTTACTAAAGAATAGTTTAAGTAAGCATTAAATGACTCTGAGTGTGGCAGTAAGAGTCTGACACTCCCTCTCACCTCGTCTAAGGCGGGAGCAGTCATTAGATGATTTTCCACCCAAAATTGTATTCTGAAGATTCTGACAACTTTTCTTCAAAGAAACCTTATTATCCCTTTGCATAAAATATTTAAAAATAACTACATCAAAATTTATTTAAATATATTCTCCAGCTTTTGTTACAAGCAATTCGCTATTTATGTTTAAGCTGAGCAAAATTATATAATTATATTTTAACGCAGCCTTTTTATCGGATAGGGTAGCGGAAGGAAAACATGATGGTAAGCAATAGGACCATCAACAGATAACCGTAACACCAAAGACATTAAGAATTCAAGCATTATTTGTACCGAAGCGTGGCTCTTCCACACTTTAGTATTCTTTTCAAACATATTTGTGTTATAAGCTGGTAAACGAGCTGACGAATCACCTGATGGTAAGCAATCGCCACCGCCCATGGACACCCAAAACCCCAGAGACGTTATAAGTGCATTGCCGTCCTTTTGGGGTTAGGAATATAAGGGTTGATGAGAAATTGAGGATTGGAAAGGGGGTAATTGGGCCTCCGGTAATCTCATTCACACAATGAAATACTAAAGGATACATTAAGGTTGTCGCTGGATGCAGATCGCTTCCAACCGGCCTATCTGGAAGTCATTGGGGGAGGCATATGTTCAGGAGTGGACGCCTATTGGCCGATATAATGATGAAATAAGTACTTTATGTCCGAACAATACAGTTTCCTTTCAATCAAAGAAGTGAAGAGCCAAAATCTGTATAGCAAAGTTTTGTTTTAAAATTTAAAAAGGCTAGATTATTATGTTATATTCGTAAATGTAAGTTTGTAAGCACTACGAGATGGTAAGTAGTTAAAATAAGGAAAATGTGTCAGTTTTGAAATTCTGCTAGAGAACATTTTGACTCGTGATTGAATAATAGGTTACGTTGTATTAGAATCGAAACAAATAAAGTATCTATCGCCCACAAAATATAGGTGCACAACCCACTTCTAAAGAATTGTACACACTGTTAAAATATGTCTAAGAGTGATTAGTAATTTAAAGTATTTAACTCTTTAAGCACGCAGTTAAATATCAATTGCCGTGCCATTAGCGCGCAGCTATAAATTGAAAAAAAATATAAAAATATTTACACTTAACGAGGAGCAATCGTGTGAATATAACGATGCATGATTATTTCTGTCGCAGCAATACGACATAAATGGTAAGCAAACGATAGTATGTGTCGCATATATGGGATACGGCAGGGGTTAGATATATTACTTTAATATGATATTGTAATTTAACCTATGTGTTTACTTTAGAGTAAGGTACGATGAGGTTGGCATATCCTTGTTATGACAAGAAAAAATGAAATCAGGTTTTGATGCTATGAAATAGATAGCAAACGCTGCATAAATATAAAATTCACGTTTAAATACAACATAATGGGAAAGAATTAGGAAAAGTAAATAATATTTGCGATTTAGTTCCAAAATATCAAGTTCCTGAATGACAATATACTACTGAAAATTACAATTACTGTATATCAAACATCAGAATAATTTTCCAACTAGCAACACAAACTTCAAACCAATAAGAAATGGTAGCTTTTGATTTTTTTATACTAGCAATACAAAATTAACTGTCACTGTCAACTCAACCTGCCATATATTTGTACCTATCTTATTTCCTTTTTTATTACTTCTAATTGTCGTCAGCAGGCGATGAAACATTTGCCGAGTTGTCTACACCTCCGCCCTCAACATCGTCGTTTTGGCCTCCCATGCCTCCCATCGGGCAACAGGAGCACAACAAGCAAGTCAAGCAGGCTATGCAAGCCGCCATACCTGCCTTATTCGCCATAGGACCCGTCTGAGCAGGTTGACCTTACATGAAAATAAAAATAATTTTATTACAAGTAAAATTATTACTCACCTAAATGGAAGATATTCTACATATTTTGATAACAGTCGTCTACGAAATTATTAAAATTGATTCTGTAAATAGGCTACCAATTAGCAATTTAAGAAAGAAAAACAACTTATTGGCACCGTTTGTAATTATAAAATATTATAGGCAAAATAAGAAAATAATCAAAAACTCAGCTAAAATGCCATAGCCCGAGCACTATGGCTCGAGTCACGGCGCTGATTTTCAGCACTAGCCAGTTGAATACAATTGAAAATCACAATATTTTTAACAGATAGTAGTCTAACTACTCTGAGAAGAAACATAACAAAATCACAGTCTCTTGTAAAGTCCAAACAAACTTAAAAGAACCGCAAAAGTTCATCTTGTCATCTTTTGGAAAAAAATACATACACTGGGTGGACCTATTAAAAAAATATCTACCATTTTAGTAGTATTTCTTACCGTACCCCTGTTGTGGAGGGTAGCCCCCTTGTGGGGGGTAGCCACCTTGTGGGGGGTAGCCACCTTGTGGGGGGTAGCCACCTTGTGGGGGGTAGCCACCTTGTGGGGGGTAACCACCTTGTGGGGGGTATCCCCCATATCCGCCCTGTGGGGGAGGGTAACCACCTTGCTGGGGTGGATAACCATGTTGTTGATTTGGATAGCCCTGCTGAAACAAAAATCATCGATTCGACTGTCGAATCGACGCCATATATGGACACCTCAACACCAGAGGAGTTACAAGTGCGTTGAGGACATTTTGGTCATTTGGGATCGGTGATGGGAATAAATTATAAAATTGATCTAATTGTAAAAAGCTTGTACATGATCTGATTAAAAAGATTCAGTTCCAGGTGTTTGCTGATTTCCGAAATTTCTCAATATAGTATGGAGTCTGGAATTGTGTCCAGTATATGGCAATACGCTCACCCCCTATTACATGGGGCTTATAAAATAACTGTACCTATCTGTAGGAACATTGTACCTCTGTTTCTGTCGATGATAAAAAAGGGGGATGCATTTCGAGACAAAACTAAACCCTCAAAGAAATGCTCCCACATTTTAAACTTACCATTATAAAGAAAATTACGGATGACTGCGAACTGTAAGCCATTTGACAAGTGTGGGGATGTCGTTGAGAACCGTTTCTGGTTATAATATATCAGATTATCTCTTCACCTGTCCAGAAGACTGCGGGTATCCCCGTTGGTAGGGTCCTCCACTTGGGTACTCAGTATTTTGAGGGTAACCCCCGCCCTGAGGTTGGGGGTACCCACCGGGTTGTGGGTAACTCCCTTGGGCACGATTCGGGGTTCCTGGCCGATTGGGGTGATTGGGGGTTGTTCCATAAGCTATGGTATGGTGGCTGGAGTAGTTGGGTGTTGGGCGGGAGACTGTCGGTTCGGTCTGTGTGCCGCGATGGTCGGCTTCGTATTTTTGGGTGGATCTGTGGTATTCCATCTGAGTCCCGCTGTTGGCATGGGTGATTTTGTAGCGGTCCTGGAAAAGTTAAATTCGTTGCATAAAGAAACAGGTTTTCGGTACAGATAAATATACAGGTACCTATTGTCGAGTAACCTACACGGCACCTCACGGCCTTATTTTTAAATTAAACACCCTAGGATTTTCTCCTGTGTCGTGGGTGCATTCACAAACATTCAAGTTCACATATTTGGTAATAAAGAATTTTATTTATTAATTTTATCACATACACATCACACCCAGAACCGAAACAACAATTTGTGGATTACACAAAGAGTTGCTCCGTGCGGTAATGGAGCCCGTTACACGTTACGCGGCAGCCAATTGCCCAGCCACCGCGCCAACCATGCAGTCAATGTGTGTGAATAGATTATATTGAAATATTAGACCCCTGCACCGATCCGATTTGCGTGTACTGGAAACCTGTTTCTTTATGTAATCATCTCAAGGCGGGAGGAGATTCTCATTTGATGATTTTTCCCCCTTTATGAAAGATCTTCAATGTCATTTACCTGCGGGTATTCTTCATACCCAGTGCTGCCGGACGGCCGATACTGGATGCGGTTCGGACGGCGACAGCGGTCTCTCAGCCGACGGCATCGCTCCGGTACTTGCTGTTGTATAGTTTGCTGCAAATACAATCACTTATTATACTTTAAACAGAGAGGAATGGAAGGAGGGTAAGGAGGCCTTTGTCCTGCAGTGGGATCAATCAATTATTCTGTGTGGAATAAAATTATTCCAGACCATAATCTACACCTAGGCGCTTGAAACCCATCTCAATGTCAATACAATTTCAATATTTTTTATGACATAAGCCGATAAATGACCAGACGGATCACCTGATGGTAAGCAATCGGTGCCGTTCCACAATATCAGAGGCGTTACAAGTACGTTGCCGGCCTTTTGAAGGTTAGGAATTTAAGGGTTGTTGGGGAATCGGAGATTGGGAAAATTGGGAAGGGGGGGCCTCCGGTAACCTCACTCACACAACGTAAGCGTTGTTTCACGTCGGATTTCTGTGAGGCCGTGGTATCACTCCGGTCGAGCCGGCCTAGCAGTGCCGAAGCATGGCTCTTCCCCACTTAATCATGTTTTTTTATACTATAGGTCGGCAAACGAGCAGACGGATCACCTGATGGTAAGCAATCGCCGCCGCCCATGAATACTTGAAACACCAGAGAAGTTACAAGAGCTTATTTTTAAAATGTGATGAGATATCTATAACATAAAAATAAGTCGGGTTTTCCTTCCTGACGCTATAACTCCAGAACGCACGAACAGATTTCCACGGTTTTGCATTCGTTGGAAAGGTCTCGGGCTCCGTGAGGTTTATAGCAAAGAAAATTCAGGAAACATTTCCAGGGAAAGGCAGGAAAACAGGAATAATCATTGGTGGCGAAAAGGAGTTCATCGGGATTGCTAGTTTGTTATAATTATATCGAAAGGAACTTACAAGGACATTCCCCATCCCAAGGATATCTAAACATGCAGCATTCACGAGATTTTCTTCTCAATTTCTTAACCATTTTGCAAAATTAACGATTTGTATATTAAAAACTATATTTTTCAATTTTAACATTTTACTCATACATTTTTAGGACAAAAATTTGACGCAAACTGAGTGACGGACGTTCTGACGTGTGATAGAAGAATTTTGTTTCGAAAAAGGCGACTGAGGAAGGAGGTATGTCCCTTAGGTAGGTTGTCAAAAAGTTTTTAAATGATTGCGCGGTTGGCGCGGTGGCTGGGCAACCGGTTGCATAGTAAGGTGTATCGGTTGCGATTCCCGCATGAAGCAACTCTTTGTGTAATCCACAAATTGTTGTTTCGGGTTTGGGTGTCATGTGTATGTGAACTTGTATGTTTGTAAACGCACACACGACACAGGAGAAAATCCTAATGTGGGGCAACGTTATTTAAAAAAAAAAATTGGCGTCAAAAAAGGAGATTGCATATTTCATCTACTTTAGGGTGTATGTAAACACAGGGCTTAGTACGAGTTGCTTACGTTTAACGAAAACGACACCTGAAACACCAGAGGCATTACAAGAGCACTTCCTAACCCACAAAAGGCCGGCAACGCACATTGGTGGCGGTGATTGCTTACCATCAGGTGATACGTCTGGTCGTTTACCGGCGTGTTCCATAAAAAAATATGGTTAAAAGAATAATTTACTTTATAGTTCAAATTAAGCACAATATTTTATCGACATCAATACCCTTGATGGATCACAGTTGAACTAGGGACCTCCTCTACACATCTTTTTATTATGGTAAGCGATCAGCGCCGCCCATCGACACCCGAAACACTAGAGGAGTCACAAGATGTGTTGCCGGCCTTAAATAACACCATAATAACACAAATAAAACCGTTTCAATTATGATTTAAATTAGAGAATGGTTTGCGCCTACGCTGCTACGATGTCGTAGGTAAGCGCGTAGCACACGTCGACCTACGTCGTAGGTCGTAGCAAATAGAATTGTAAGTTTTTTATGGCACACGAGCGTACTGATAACCTGGGGGCCAACTCCGGTTCTCGAATCCGAAGTTTCGTTTAATCTTCGGCCGTAGGTTTTATTGATTTACTAATAGAATTACTTGAAATAACGTTTTATTTTTAATTTCATATCAAAACCTATTTATTTATCTTCATTTCATTCGTTCATTTTTGTTCACGAAAGTTCGCAATAAATGGAATTGTAGTATGCAATCTGCGAAGTTTCGTCCGAAACTTCGTTTTTCGTTGAATTAGAGTAGGCCCCTGTATCTACCTGTAGTACGAGTTAGCTTTACGTTTGTACGAAAACGAAACGACAGCGGGTTCAGCACTCTGGCCGGCACAAATGAACTAACCAATCAAACCGCCGAACGCTCTCTTGTTTCGATCGCGTTAAGGTCTCAGCACACATATGGGATCGGAAAGGGATCGTAACCGTAACGCCTTTCGCCTCGCTGTCAACCAGGCGTCAACCTACCGTATGCACGTAACGAAAGCGTATCAGCAGCGCCTGTACGTCAACTCGGCTACGGCTAGGCGACACCGACTAGACTAACACGATAGTTAGTCGGTACGGAGAGACGTAAGCGCGGGGACGGAGAAACGTAAGCGCGGGGACGATGAGCCGTAAGCGCGGGAATTCAAGTTCGGAGCCTGTTCCGAGGCGAGGCGATTACGTTATTATTCCGATTAGTGTGCGTTGCAGTAGGGAGTTTAATACAAACAATTCTGAACGGCTCGAGGCGATACGGTGACGATCCCTTTCCGATCCCATATGTGTGCTGAGACCCTTAAACGTAAAACAAACTCGAGTATACTAGGCGTTCTAAATAGTGTTTTTTTTTTGGGGACAATCATCCTATGACTTCTGCCGCCGTGGTCGAGGCGAGAGGCAGTGCTAGACTCTTACTGACTAAAACCACCCCGTTGCTACTCCTGCTTTTCTAGCCGAAGCCCCGGTAAACCCGCTAGGTAGTCCGCAGCTCCGGATCAGGCGTCAGCCCTACTGGGCCACATCTGTGGTATTTTAGTTCTTGTCGGGCAGCGACCCTTGCTCACTGTCCGGAGACCCGCAAGCCCCCTGATGGTACAAGTAAGTAAGCGAAGCCTTGTAACAGGTGATTTTTTAAGAGGTATAGGATTTGATTTTCAAAAAAATCACAAAAAATCCATCTTAGGCCATCTTAACTGGAGCCGCGGTTAACATTTGGATGAAATCATCATTAAACATTAAATTATATTGATCGTTCTATCGATTCCAATAAATTTTTGATTCCGTAAAAAATCACCCGTTACAAGTAAGCTTTTAAAGCACGTTCTCTTCTTAATAATTTTAAAGTAGTATCGGTTCGGAAATGTCGCAGGCGATAGATTATTCCATAACTTTGTAGTTCGATGTAAAAGTTAAATGCACATTTATAAACTGGTAATGATCCTACGATTGTAAACGGTGGATTGAATCGATGCTGTGTGGGGGACGGCGATTCTACTGTCGAAAATCTAATAAAATAAATAAAAAATAACGTACATTTAAGTGTGGGAGGGAGAGCCATGCTTCGGCTCAACCAGAGGGATACCACGGCCGAGCAGAAAAGCGACGTGAATCATCGTTTGCATTGTGTGACTGAGGTTACCGAATGCCCAATTACTCCCCAATCACAACGCCTCCGGTGTTGCCATAGGCCGCGATTGCTTACCATCTGATGATTCGTCTGCTCATTTACCGACTTATACCATAAAAAAAAACTATACACCTACCTTTTTGAGGTGGGAAGATCATCAAATGATATTCCAACCTCCTCTCGCCCAAGGTGTGGTACGTACCTGGACTTGACACCTCCTTGACACCCTGATTGGGCGTCATTTTTCTCTCGTCCTAATCATCACGTATGGCCACAGCTGCTGAGTGCTTCTGGCAAAGACAACGTCATTAGGTTAAATCAAAATGGCTAGGCTTTTTTATTGGGACGCCACAACCTCCCATACCGCTGCAACTCCTGTGCACCAGGATCTACAGTAGATACAACCATGCAAACACCGGAACACTGAAGTCCAACGTCCCAGGGACATGAATGACTGTCTTGGATCCCGCAACGAAATAAATCAGAAGATGTTATTAGAGGAGAAGAAAAAGAAAACAATAGTTTCCACTTCCCTCGGTGAATTTAATGCAGGAGACAGAATGACTTAAGCCTTAAGGCACAAAGAGACTGCACAACTGGTAGAAGTCCAGTCGCCAAGCACCACGAAAGATTTAAAACGAAGTGGGCTCTATGACATAAAATGGACAGGCTTCTATAAGTGATTCTACTTGAAATATTCGCATAAAAAATTGCGAATGTGAATGCGATTTTTTTTCTAAACCTGTGATCAGTCGGCTGGACTATATGTATAATCAGGTGAGTGGGTTTTTTTTTATTTTGAGGGGATAAAGTCATCCAATGACTTCTCCCGCCTTGGGCGAGGCGAGAGGGAGTGTCAGACTCTTACTGACTAAAAACCACCCCGTTCCTACTCCTGCTTTTCGAGCCGGAGTCCCGGTAACCCGCTAGGTAGTCCGCAGCTCCGGATCAGGCATCAGCCCTACTGGGCTCCATCTGTGGTGGTCTGATGGCTCTTTGAGTATGCACGGGTCTGGTTCTGGTCGGGCGGCGAGCTACCCTTGCTCGCCGTCCGCAGGCCCGCACTTACGGTGGCCGGAGAGGTGAGTTGGATGATAATGAGGTTAGGCAAGGCAGAGCCATTGCTCATTCTCCCCACATTAAAGCAACGCGTCTGCTCTCTTGAATCTCTTAATCTGGTTAGGTTGCAAGAGCTAGCTGGATAGCGGGTCGGGGTGGGTTGCTAAGCGTTCTGTGAATCTATACTAATATTATAAAGCTGAAGAGTTTGTTTGATTGTTTGTTTGTTTGTTTGAACGCGTTAATCTCCAGAACTACTGATCCGATTTGAATAATTATTTTTGTGTTGAATAGTGCATTTATCGAGGAAGGCTATAGGCTATAAAACATCACGCTATGACCAATAGGAGCCAAGCAGAGCGGGTGAAACCGCGCGGAAGTAGCTAGTGCGAATATAAAACAAAACTGTGCGAATATTGGTGAATGCGAATACTTAACATTCGTTAGATGACTAGTTACTTGTGTACCTTATACCTATAATATGAATACTTATCACTTATCATGCATTATTTGCATTAAAAAGGCATTGATCAGGATGACTAAACATTTTAACGAAGCGATAATTATTTGGCATGACAAAACTGTCTTACGGCGCATTCCAATAAACTACGGATCGTCAAATTTGCTTACGAGCCGTAGAATTTTGACATAAGCTCCATACAAAATGTGTCAAAATTCTACGGCTCGTAAGCAAATTTAACGATCCGTAGTTTATTGGAATGCGCCGTTAAACTATTAGTTTAACACCACAGCCATTTGGGGGATTGCGCAATGTTATGCAGTATTATTAGTCATAATATAACTGCATAACATGACGTCATATATTAAATTCGGGGCTTAAAATGTTACATCTAGTTTTCACCAGTTAACTTATGATAACATTACTGGAGAAAAGTGGAATGTTACATTTATGTAATGAATACTTACCTATAATATGTATGTAAACATACTGTTTAGAGAAACCTCTTATGACTTAATTTAAACCACATACTTATTTGTTATCATCTTGGCTGACGATATACGAAAAATGAGCGAAATAGGCCCAGTAGGTAAGCCAAAAAGTGTATTATTCTCTTTGAGCTAATTTGAATACTCTTTACAAATACGGCATTATAACAGCCGCGCCACATGTCCGTAACATTCCTAGACAACCTACAACATTACAGCTCTTCTGTGGTCAAGGTACATTGACTATTTTATTTTGTTTGAAAAGTTCAATTTTTAATTTTCTGTTTTCGTTGAAATATTTAGGTATGTACTTAGTTGTATTATGCTCCTATGGACGAGTAGGCTCTAGACATATCAATTAGATTTTTAAACTTACCACATTTTTTCAAAAAACGTAGTTTACAAATACAATAAATTTACGTTGGTGAGTAAAACAATGAATTTAAAAATACTTCGGTTAAACATTTTGAAGGATTTTTATATAATTATATATTATGTAGGTATATATTTTATAGGAATTTTATATTTTTTATTTTAACAATAGATTTCTTTTATAAAGTTTTTATCGCAAATGACATTTGGTTTTGTCTTGTCTAAAAAGACAGTTTGAATAAGATTATAAAGGAAAAAAAGAGTTTCTATACCGTATGATCAACCTCTTAGATTTAATTAAAATTTAAACCACATATTTGTTAAAAAACGTAGTTGACAAATACGAATAAATGTGCGAAATAGGCCCAGTTGGTAAGCCAGTAAATTATTCTATTTGAATTTAATGCAAATAACGTATCGTTACGTCATTTCATCCCCGAAGGATTAGGCGGTGGTGCACATTACGGCACGTAATGCCGCTATACAATGTATATCCACTTTTATATTTTAACAATGAACCTTTGCAATTATAACAATTCCAGACAGACAAATTTTCGATAAACCGAATAAAGTACAGTAATACTTTGCCCGTCTTGTCGAACCCAAGACCCCGTTGTGGCAATCACACTTGCGACTGAATCAACCAACGAGGCAGTCTATACCACTACATAATATAAAACAAAGTCGCTTTCTCTGTACCTATGTCCCTTTGTACGCTTAAATCTTTAAAACTACGCAACGGAACCGCATCAAAACTGATGCGGTTTTTTCAATAGATAGAGTGATTCAAGAGGAAGGTTTATATGTATAATACATGCATAATATATCACCATTGCACCCATGCGAAGCTCGGGCGGGCCGCTAGTTATACAACGTGTTACAAAAAGGGGGTATACATATCAAGTGCACGGTTTCTAGATAACATAACAAACGATACGGGAAGGGTTTTTTAAACTCATGTTTTCATGGAACCAAGTTACGAATTTTTCCAATCGCGCCGGGGCGCGATTCTAAATTAGGTAGACAGGTACTAGGCGATCAGATTGACAGAAAAAATGTTTCGTTTTAGCGAGTGATCCCTGCGGTGTTGTGAACGTTTTATGATTTGAAATCAAGAACTTCGCGGAGCCCGAGACCTTTCCAACGAATGCAAAACCGTGGAAATCGGTTCGTGCGTTCTGGAGTTATAGCGTCAGGAAGGAAAACCCTACTTATTTTTTTTTGTTATAGATAATATACATTTCATGAAACACTATTACAAATCTAGATTTCAGGAAGTCTTTTTGTCACGATTTTTCCACGGTGACATCATTTTCTGCTTACACCCAAACAGTATGAGTCGTAAAACAACGATTCAAGGCTAAATTAATTTTCCATAGACGATGTATGTAGGTACGTGTACCTATTGATAACTAAGTCATAACTAATAAGGGGGAGTTCCACTGTTGCGACCTATTTTGTTTTTCTTTATTGTACAGTAATACAGAAAGGACTTAAACTAAGTTATACTTAAATATATGGTTTATGAATGTACAACCTATGACACATTCCCCAATATTTGGCACGTAATATTAAAAAGTGCGCTGTTATTAGTAAAAAAATTAATACGAGTCAATTGACAGTGATATTTTTTTATGGAATAAGTTAGTAAACGAGCAGATGGATCTCCTGATAGTAAGCAATCGCCGCCGCCCATGGACACCCGAAACACCAGAGGCGTTACAACTGCGATGTCGACCTTTTGGAACCCTGAAGTCCCTAACCCCCAAAAGGCCCACAACGCACAATAGGAATTTAAGGGTTGTTGGGGAATCAAGGTAGATTGGGAAGAGGAGTAATTTGGTCTCCGGTAACCTCACTTACACAACACAACCGTTGTTTCACGTCGGTTTTCTGCTCGGCCATGATATCACTCCGGTCGAGTCGGCACTCGTGCCGAAGCATGGCTCTCCCACACTTATACTGGTGATGATTGCTTACCATCAGGTGATCCGTCTGCTCGTTTACTGGCGTTACGTTTATTTTTCTAGTCACAAGAGGACTTTGACTCCAAGTCTATTTATATAAGAGTAATTGTTTAGCTGGCTAATCGCCAAGACGATGCGAATACAAGCTAAATGTTCCTAGTTTCAGCGATAATAACACTAATTATAGAATCTCGTGTCTATTCAATTACTTTTATCTAGAAGTGTAATCTGTGATTATGACGCCACGACAATTATACTAAGTAGTTAGACTTGTTTAGATGACCTTGTCATATTAATTTTAAATACGTATTTTAAGTGATAACTATTATTTAGTTTTACATTTTTAATATATCTTTATTTTTTTTAGGTAATAAATCTGTTAAATTGTATTGTCTTAAATTTTATAATGTAACTGAATTCTTTTTCTTTAATTGTTAGGTACCTATTTATAAATTTGTTAAAATTATTTCTTCAACTAATGTTGGTCTATAAAAATTTTAATATGTATTTCTTTTGAGTATTTTTTTCTTTTTTAAAAGTTTTAAGTATCTAATCACTTGATTACATAAATGTTGGTTAAACTTGTAATCCGCGACTATAATAATATTTTAGTCGGTTCGATTCTCATACATAGCAAATCTTTGTGTGATCCACAAATTGTTGTTCTGGGTCTGGGTGTCATTTGTATGTGAACTTGTTTGTTTGTAAACTGTAAATTCTTGTGTGGGGCAATGTTTTATGAAAAAAAGTCCAAAACTGATAGTGACCTAGTTTATATTAACCAGCTTTTTTGTAAGTTGTTGATGTGATTATATGATCCAGGAATGGAATCCAACTTCTCTCGTTCGCTAGTCGTTGTGCCTATCATTGGACTTGTTATTATTTTATTAAAAAAAAACATCAATATTTTTTATTTATTTTTTTATTTTAGGGAATATCTTACAAACCTTTCATCATTAACTCTGCAAAAAAAAATCGCAACAACCAAACCACACCTCGCATTAAGAAAAGAAAACAACTTTTAATAAATTAAAAACACAACACTATCATTAACACTATCTAAACAAACAACAAACTCTAATAGATTACTTGCAAACATTTCCTTCAAGTCGCGCGAACGCGGCAATGAAACCACACCTTAATGTGCCGGTCAGTTT
Organism: Spodoptera frugiperda; assembly: GCF_023101765.2. Lineage (NCBI taxonomy): Eukaryota > Metazoa > Arthropoda > Insecta > Lepidoptera > Noctuidae > Spodoptera > Spodoptera frugiperda. The sequence continues at coordinate 705,502 of NC_064235.1, read as the reverse complement.
TATAAAAACCAATCGCAGTGTGCCTTGAGTCAGTATCGCTCTGAACTTCGTTTAGTGAGCACGTGTTTAAATTTTACAAATGGCTGCCAATGTACCGATAATCTTGAACAACGGACGCACCTGTCCTATTTTAGGATTGGGGACTTGGAAGGTAAATAAATATTTGTTTTATCTTTTATACCGTATGGAGAAACCTCTTATGACTTAATTTAAATTTAAACCACATATTTGTTATCATCTTGGCTGACGATATATGAAAAACTAGCTAAATAAACCCAGTAGTTAAGCCAGAAAGTGCATTATTCTCTTTGAGCTAATTTGAACAACGACAAATACGGCATTATAACAGCCGCGCCGCATGTCCGTAACATTCCTAGACAACCTATAACATTACAGCTCTTCTGTGGTCAAGGAACATGGAGCTGATCACACAGAATTTAATGCTTCATTAATTTAATTATGTATTTTTATTCTGTCATTCAGTTTTTTAATTTTTGGTTTCGTTGAAATATTTAGTTGTATTATGCTTCTGTGGACGAGTACTACTTGTAGTTTCATTTAAGTCATATGAGTGATCTCCATTCTGTATTAAAGTAGTGTTATGTCAATTTATTTTAAGCGATTCTATTCCCGGGTCGGGCAAAGTATTACTGGGCCTTTTTCGGATTTTCGAAAAATTTCTCGGTAGAAACCCCTAAATTCCTAACTCCCAAAAGGCCGGCAACGCACTTGTAACGCCTCTGGTGTTTCAAGTGTCCATGGGCGGCGGCGATTGCTTACCATCAGGTGATCCGTCTGCTCGTTTACCGGCTTATACCATGAAAAACAGATATTAATATAAATCTTACAATCTCTTACTGAAGATCTTACTTATTATCTATGATAGATAGTAAGGTATATCAAATACCTATAGATAATTTTGTATATGTCGTAAAAATGTAACAAATATTTTGTTTATCAATGCTTATGTAGATATAGATAAACTGACATTTTAACCAAAAATATCGATTTGATCTCAATAGAGATGGGTTTACCATAATCAACACGCTTAGCAGACGTGTTGGAGATAGCAGTTTGTGGGGCTCCGGCTCTAAAAGCAGTAGGAACGGGGTGGTTTTTAGTCAGTAAGAGTCTGACACTCCCTCTCGCATCGCCCAAGGCGGGAGAAGTCATTGGATGATTTCCCCCCTTAAAAAAGGGTGCTTTTAGCCAGGTGTCAGAAATGTGCTACGGAGAAGTAATAGCTAAGCTGTGAAACTATGTGACCGTTTCCACTGATATTAAGCTATGTAGCTGTGTGAGGAAGATTCGTAGCTATGCGATGTATCGATAGTAGGGAAGCCATCCATACACGTACCTATCCATAGCACGCATCGATAGCAAACATCCATAGCACGCTTATGGAAAGATATAGCTTAATTGTGTCTTTTTCCACCAGTGTTAAGCTATGTGTACCAATGAATATGATTGGTGTAAGCCAAACTCATCTACAGCAACGTAACATAGCACATCTCTGGTGGGAAAGTAACCTGAATCTTTCAGGTTAATAGAAAACGTGTAATGTGAGTCCTTAGTTTAAAATATTAGGTATAATAGTTATTTTTGATTGAACTAACTTTTTTCTCCGACATCTTTAATTGATTTTCTGGACTTTAAAAGAGACTATGACCTCTGAGTTTGTTTCGGCATTTCTTCTCAGAGTAGTCCGATAGGAAATGCCGGCCTCATCTAGCTATTTAAAAAAAGTGTTATTTTATAACCTATTTGCAAAATAAATATCATTTATCATTTGTTTAAAAGCAACCAGCTGAATAAACAAAAATGTAAATTCAGATGTATTATAGTCATATTCAAGTGAGGGAGAGCCATGCTTCGGCACTGCTGGGCCGGCTCGACCGGAGTGATACCACGACCGAGCAGTACACCGACGTGAAATAACGCTTGCGTTGTGTGAGTGAGGTTACCGGAGGCCCTATTATAACCCCTCTTCCTAATCCCCGATTTGCCAACAGCTCTTAATTTTCTAACCCCCAAAAGGCCGGTAACGTACTTGTAACGCCTCTGGTGTTTCAAGTGTCCATGGGTGGCGGCGATTGCTTACTATCAGGTGATACGTCTGCTCGTTTACCGGCTTATAGAATAGTATGATTTTTACCCTTAAAGTAATTATTGATTGGGTCAACCAAGGTGAAGCTGGTTATGTCAAGGGTAACTTCAAATAGACAAGAAAATACAAACTTTATTTTTCCATCATTAAAGTGTAATTTTCTTTGCATTTTAAAATAACCAATTTTTCCAATAAGACCTATTACTATGATTGTTCAGAAATCAACTTTAACTTAAGTATTAAAGAGTACATATTGGTTTGATAGCTTGTATCTTTGTTTAAAACGATCACAAATACACCCTATAATTTTCTTTCAGTTTGTCAAACCCCCCTCCCCCTAAAAAGGGGGGAATTGGTCACAAAGGTCAGTAAAATTACCCCCTATTAGGGGGTAATTTTAAAGAATGTTTGTCTTCTATACAATTTGCTTTGAAATAGCAAATATGATTTGAAAAATTATTTCTTTGTATGTATTCTTTGGAAATTGGTTTAAAATTGATACCAAGCATTTTTTATTCAATACTTTTTCAAGGAAACTACTTGTATTTTTCGATGAATCATCCTCTATTGCCTCGTTGGTCGATGAGTTCGATTCCCGGGTCGGGTAAAGTATTATACTGGGCTTATTCGGTTTTTCGAAAATTTCTTAGCAGTAGCACGGAGTCTGGAATTGTGCCCAGTATATTGCAATAGGCTCATCCCCTATTACATAGGACTTATAACACAAATGGTGAATAGTGAGTGTACATTATATTGCCGTAATGTGCACCTCTGCCTACCCTTTCGGGGATAAAAAGGTGTGATATTGTTTCATCCTTTATTCCTTTTTAGATGATTAGACTAGGTCTAGGTCATATCTTTTGGGAAAATTCTTCAATTGGTCTCCCAAACCCCCTTATTTATGGCGATGCAGTTGAGCTCGAGTCCCAGAGATTCCCACATATCCCGTCATCCTCCGGCGGGAGGACGATACATAAAGTATTTTTCTCAGAGTCAAACAAAAATGGTATATGGTAGGTGGAGAAAACATCCCAGTCCCATTCGCTCCGTACCATGGCCTGAACCAACGCCGAACGTGTCACCGTCGCCGACCACATCCCTGAGGACACGGCGATGCTCACCCCATGCAGGGCAAATGGCCACCGTATCCTCCGGGCGGTCCTCGCAGTTTGGAACAGTGGTAGATTATGATCTGGAATAATACATAGGTTACTTTATATCCCACGTAATCACGGGCGAAGTTGCGTGCAGAAGCTAGTATTTAACATAAACATAATAATATGATAATAAGATACCTCCCTAAATGACAGTATCATCCAAAGTTGTGATCTCATAATACTTTTCGATAGTCTTATCAAGTTGATGAAACCCTATATCGTATTTTCTATGTAAGCTTACTCTAAAGGTAAGCGTCCACAGGCCCGCATCGTACGCATCACACGCAACGGATTTTAGTTTGTCTTGTATAGAAACTCATACAACTGCGTCCACTGATCCGCATCGTACGGACCGCTCATCGGCAATGTCTACATGCGATGCGTACTGATGACGTCATACGGAATGCCGATGCCAAAAATCCGAGTGAAAGTGGTATGGGTAATCCGATTGCTTCAATATTCGTGTCGGCGATCCGAATGCTGTCGATACAGTGGACGCTGTCAATCCGTTTGATGCGATCCGTCCGATGCGTACGATGTGGGCCTGTTTAACGCTTACCATAACTAGGTACTTATGTTGAGTGTGCTAATACAACGTGTAACAAAATACCCATATACATCAAGAAGACCTGATGAATACAGGTTAAAATACGTTTAAAAAAAATTGGTACCAAATACTTGGTGTCGTATGGTTCTTGACTTTATAAATCATACAAACGTGTCACAACACTACAGGGGTCACTCGCTAATTGCGAAACATTTCTTCTGTCAATCTGATCGCCTAGTACCTGTCTACATAATTTTGATTTGCGCGGCGGCGGCGCGATTGGAAAAAATCATAACTTGGTACCATGAAAAAATTAGTTAAAAATACCCTTCCCGTGTCGTTTGTTATGTTATCTAGAAACCGTGCAATTGATATGTATACCCCCTTTTTCGTTACACGTTGTATACGTAGCCAAGAGGCCTTAGATAATTCTCCAAAACGTTGATATCTGACGGGTAAAATACCGATAGTCACGCTGCTATAGTTCAGCGGATTAGCAAGCTGAAGTGGCAGTGATAGTGCCAAATCTCCAATCCCTAAAATGCCATCAGACCACTACAGATGGGACCCAATAGGGCTGATGCCTGATCCGGAGCTATGGACTATTTAGCGGGTTTACCGGGGTTCCGGGTCTAAAAGCAAGAGTAGTAACGGGGTGGTTTTTAGTCAGTAATAGTCTGACCGCCCTCTCGCCTCGTCCAAGACGGGAGTAGGCATTGACGATTTTCCCATTTTAAAAAAAGCTCCTCTAGTATTGGGGGTGTCCAAGGGCGGCGCCGATTGCTTACTTTCATGTAATGGTTGAGGAATAGGGGATTGGGAAGATTTGGGACCCCTCCCAAATCTTATCTAAGTTATGGTAATCAATTACGCATCCGGTAACCTCACTCACACAACGAAACACAACGCAAGCGTTGTTTCACGTCGGTTTTCTGTTCGGCCGTGGTATCACTCTGGTCGAGCCGGCCCCTTCGTGTCGAAGCATGGCTCTCCCACACTTATCTGTATCTATATAATTATCTATAGGTATTTTAATTAAAATATGGTGCAATATTCCTTCTACATAATTGTACACGTACCTACATAATTTTAATACAATCTTACGCAATACTTATTTTTTGCCAGTCATGATGAATTGGTTTATTGAAACTATTTATAAATGTATAGGTACCTACATATAAACTGGATTTCCATTTAACATAACGTGTGACACTTTACGGGGAGCGCGGGACGTTACAAACCACGCCCCTCTCTATGTTCCATCTAGCGGTCCCATACTACACACACTGCGTCAATTGTACACATTTTAATGAAAACTGTAAACTGACACATGCGTACTGCCATCTGAACAGGTCCGCTCATACTGTTGTGGTTCTTTCCTCTAAAGACCACTACAGAACCAACTTGCACGGTTCTCTCACATTATCCTCTATTTCATTGTCTGGACTTTAAAAGAGACTATGACCTCTGAGTTTGTTTCGGCATTTCTTCTCAGAGTAGTCAGATAGGAAATGCCGGCCTCATCTAGCTATTTGAAATATTGACGTGTAAAAGTGTTATTTTATAACCTATTTACAAAAATAAATATCATTTATCATTTATTTATCATGACACTTTCTGAGCGGTTATAACCTATCTACGGGTGCGCGTGACAATCTCCGGCCACCGTAAGTGCGGGTCTGCGGACGGCGAGCAAGAGTAGCTCGCCGCCCGACCAGAACCAGACCCGTGCGTGCGGTGCGTCGTGTTCCGCGTGCGACTCAAAGAGCCATCAGCCTCAGCATCAGAGCCACCACTACAAATGGGGTTCAGTAGGGCTGATGCCTCTGAAGCTGCGGACTTCCTAGTTAGTTACCGGGGCTCCGGCTCGAAAAGCAGGAGTAGGAACGGGGTGGATTTTAGTCAGTAAGAATCTGACACTCACTCACTCTCGTCTCGCTCAAAGCGGGAGAAGTTATTGGATAATTATCCCCCCTCAAAACAAAAGTCTAGATGTAAAGATTAGATGCATTTTTTTTTTACCTTACGTCACGCCCTTAATCCCCGAAGGGGTATGCAGAGGTGCACATTATGGCACATAATGCGTACACACACATTTCACAATTTATGTTGTAAGTCCCATGTAATAGGTGGTGAGCCTATTGCCATATACCGGGCACATTTCCAGACTCCGTGCTACCACTAAGAAATTTTCGAAAAACCGAAAAAAGCCCAGTAATACTTCGCCCGACTCGGAAATCGAACCCGAGACCCCCCTCTCGGGCAACAAGGCAGTCATTTCTATGCCGTAATAATTAAATTATCTCTTTTATTTTCCTTGCAGTCCAAACCTGGTGAAGTGGAGCAGGCGGTGAAGGATGCCATCGACGCCGGGTACAGACACATCGACTGCGCACACGTCTACATGAACGAGAAGGAGGTCGGCCAGGCTCTGAGGGCCAAGTTCGATGAGGGAGTCGTCAAAAGGTATAGTAGAGGATGATGCCAGAGTTTCTATGAAACCTGGGGCCTTAGTCTGCTATTACAATTGTGTCAGAATGGTCGATCACTGAGCAGTGCGAGAGGGACGGAGCTATACAACCTACATAGCTCCGTCCCTCTCGCACTGGTCCCACCTTCCAATAGCTATGTGTTACATCATTGGATAGGTAATTTTGAGTTGAATAAAAGTTACCGTTCAGGGTTATTCTTTATTAAACATTGTAGTTTTATATCACCATCCCCACTCTTCCCATGGGTGTAACATACCCGATTAAGGTAACTACATCTTTGAAAAAGGCTAGGTAACAGCTACAGTTACCTCTTATATTATTCTTACCGAGGGTGTCACCTTCACTAAAGAAAATCTGTAAAGAAGGTCAAAATAACTTTTATTTACACTGAAATGGTTAAAATAACTTTTATTTACACTGAAATGCTCAAAATAACTTTTATTTCGGAGATCGGTGTTAAATAAAAAACAAACAATAATGCGAAACACCAATTTTCGAAATTAACGTCAATTTGATCCTTTTATTGGTTTTTAACTGTTTTTCTTCAGTAAAGTCGTTTATTTTATTTTCTGTAAAAAGGATTTTGTATTTTGATGATCCGTAACGACCAAAAAAAAACGTTGGTTGTATTATGGTCTGGAATAACACATAGATTGTTTTTTATTACACGAGAACGCGGGCGAAGCCGTAGGCAAAAGCTAGTGGTATAATTATATACTTTTCCTAGATAGTAGATGCGATTAGATACAATTTTAATAGCATTTCTATGTCAATTGTAACTTAATCTGTTTTATGTGATGTAAAGTGATAAAAAATCAAATTACCGTTTGCGTGAGAAATGTGAGTTATTTGATAACATCCATCTCGTTCAATGCTGTTATCGAAACAACGCTTGCTTTGTGTTTGGTTGTGTGAGTGAGGTTACGGGAGACCCCCCTTCCCAATCTTCCCAATGCCAGAGTCCTGAACAACTCTTAAATAAGTAACTCGTATTTGTAACGCCTCTGGTGTTTCAAATGTCCATGGGCAGTGGCAATTGCTTACCATCAGGGGAACCGTCTGCTCGTTTACCGGCTTATACCATAAAAAATTAAAAATTTTTATTTAACTTGCCCCGTTTGTTGTCTGGGGTCTTTAGTAATTGTAATGTCACCCCCTTCCTGACAACAGATCGATCTGATATTTGGTACACACTCTTACCCCGTCGTATGCTGAAGCACTGATCAGTGCTAGACACAATGTGTATTCTATTGTTGTTTCATATACCCGCAGACGAAAGGTTAATCTCGATAAGCATTACAATATAATGTAATTGTTTCCACAACTACCTCCATTATGGATATCCAACGGAAGGACTTGATTGGTAGAATACAGCTCATTGAAACCGTTTTATATAGAAATATGTTTTAAATGTATTGTTTATTTCTATTCATTTCTACAAAGTTTACAATTTTTTATTATGCATTACTAAGACCGGTGAAAATATTTAAACAACGAATGTTGCTAATCTAAAAATTTCTCCCCAATTTCAAGGACCCATTTTTCATTATACATCACTCATAACCGTCTAAATATTTAAACGTCAAATGTTGCCACTCTAAAATTTTTTCCCCAATTTCAGGGAAGATATCTTCATCACATCGAAACTGTGGTGTACATTCCACCGCCCTGATCTTGTGGAGGGAGCTATTAAGACCACGCTCAGCAACTTGGGACTGGAGTACTTAGACCTGTATTTGATTCACTGGCCTCAAGCTTTTAAGGTAAGCCCTAAATTGGGTAGATGACCAATTTTTACTCCAATGTCCGTCTTGTAGAATATTTTTTAAATATTAGACACGTACTTTTTATTTTCTTACGGAAACACATACTTTTGAAGATATGATTTGAAATATCACGTGACGTCACTTCTAAGTACATTTTATGCGTAAAAATTACATATTTGCCTCCACTCCTAAACTTTGATTCGTTTTATCTAAGTATTGTTATCTTATATGACAAAATAAAAAAATACGTGTCTAATATTGTTTCATTACCTAACTGACGGACTAAATAGATTTTTAATGTTCATACCTCGTCTTCGTCCCTATTATTGTAGTATTTACTCATTGAATTACCATGTTTCACTATTTGTTTATTAAAATATGTCCCTTCCATCACAGTTATTATATTATATAAAATTCAAAACTGCTTACCACTAAAGTGTTCACACCAAATGTCATCTTACCAAAGCTTGTCTTTGCAAACCACATTTTTTATACGTTCATTGCCACATAGGTTACCGGCGACCTACACTAGTGGAGGATTTACCTTCAACAGATTTCTGATGCCAGTTAAAGGCTAACCAAAAAGTAAAATCAATTCTCAATTCCAGGAAGAAGGAGAACTGTTCCCATACGGAGCTGATGGCAAAGTAACTCCCTCATCAGTAGACTACGTGGACACTTACAAGGAAATGGAGAAACTGGTAGAGAAGGGTCTCACAAGAAGCATTGGACTGTCAAACTTTAACAAGAAGCAGATCGAAAGAGTCTTGGAAGTCGCTTCGATAAAACCAGCGATGTTGCAGGTATGTTTATCACAACACATCACATCAGCCTATTAAGTGGCCACTGCTGACCAAAGGCCTATTCTCACACGGAGAAGGTTTAAGCATTAATCACCACACTTGCTCAATGCGGGTTGGCGATTTTAAACATATAATTAGAAATTATAAGCTCAGGTTTCGTCACGATGTTTTCCTTTCACCGTTTGTCAGTGCTTTCGTCTCACCTAATGCAGGAAAAGTCATCGAAAGTCATTCCCTCCTCAAAAACAGGTACCATCTAGTACTTATTTAGATTAAAGAGACTTTAAACAGAAAAGCAGATCTCATCGTATGTCAAGTGTAATTCTTTTTATCCGATTATCTTTTTATCATACGGTATTCTGTGTTATGATAACAATAAATGGAATCTTTGTAATACACCATAATACCGATATTGATTCAGTCATGTTCTTGTATTAACAAAGGCGGCATTCAGTTATGATAATCAATGAATAACGTATTGTTTATAAATGGATACCCGTGTATAAAATTATTATTAAATTTTTTATGGTATAAGCCGGTAAACGAGCAGACATATCACATAATGGTAAGCAATCACCACCGCCGATGGGCACTCGAAACGCCAACACCAGAAGGGTTACAAGTGCGTTGCTTGACTTTTGGGGGATAGGAATTTAAGGGTTGTTAAGAACCTCACTCACATAACGAAACAGTCTACACGTTGCGCGACACCCAGTTACCTCGTTACTGCGGCAACCGTACATTAATATGATATTGTGTACTTTCTAAGATTATTTAGACACCACTCATAAAGAGTGAAGAAAAACATGGTGGGGAAACCTGGGCTTATAATTTCTAATTATAAAAGTTTGAAATCACCAACCTGCATTGAGCAAGCGCGGTGATTATTTGACATTTGTTGATATGTTTCAAGGATGAAGCATTAAGTGTATACTTATTTAAAACATAAGTCTAATTAAACTCTTTCTCTTTACAGATCGAAGTCCACCCATACCTCAACCAACAGAAATTGATTGACTTCTGCAAGCTCCACGACATAGCGATCACTGCATACTCTCCTCTCGGCTCTCCTGACAGACCCTGGGCCAAGCCTGATGATGTGAAGTTATTGGATGACCCAAGGCTCAAGGCTATTGGAGATAAATATGGAAAGAGTACCGCTCAAGTTCTTATTAGGTTTGTTGGTCCTACTAATATGCGTAAGGTTGTGTGTTACTCCGTTACGTAACTGAAGTATCGAAGTAAAATTTGGAATAGGAGTAGATTATGGTCTAGACGTAGGCTACTTTTTATCCCATGTGCTGGCAGAAACTAATATACATTTAAATTCTTAGAATTTTTGATTAAGGAATGGCGCCACACATTGGGTGCTTTAGCATGTGCTTTATTTTACCACCAAGTCAAAAATTTTCTTCTTCGCTGACAACTCCATCATTCAAACCGTCAGTGTGTGTCAACGCCTAGCCTGCCAGTGGATGCGATAAAATCTGCTACTACAGTGCTATTTAATTGCTAGACTTAGAATTGCACCTTTGCTCGATTATGATTGACGACCTATTTGCACGATTTGCGATGCAATTAACAGTTAAAATTATTTATTGCACTTACAACTGCTATTACCATATTAAACTAATGTCTATTCCTCATCTAGTTATTTAAGAGATTGACGTGTAAAAGTGTTATTTTATAACCCATTTGCAAAATAAATATCATTTATCATTTATTCTTTCTCCCCTCAGATACGCCATCGACCGCGGCCTGGTGGTTATCCCCAAATCCGTCACCAAGACCCGCATCGTGCAGAACTTCAACGTATTTGACTTCCAACTGACCCTGGATGATATAACGGAGATATCTTCTCTCGAGTGCAACGGCAGAGTCTGTTCCATGGGAGAGTAAGTATACCATGTTATTTTACGGAATAGGCCATAAACTTTCAGACGTATCATCTGGGGCCTTAGTCTGCTATTACAATTGTGTCAGGATGGTCGATCATTGAGCAGTGCGAGAGGGCGGAGCTATACAACCCATATAGCTGCGTCCCTCTTGCACTGGCCAATGATCGACCTGATGGTAAGCAATCGCCGCCGCCCATTGACACTTGAAACACCAGAGGCGTTACAAGTGCGTTGCCGGCCTTTTGTGGGTTAGGAATTTAAGGGTTGTTGGGGAATCGGGGATTAGGAAGATTGGGAAGGGGGGAATTGGGTCTCCGGTAACCCACTCACACAACGAAACACAACGTAAGCGTTTTTTCACTTCGATTTTCCAGAAAGTTGAACAAATAAATAATTTAATTTCTACTTTGTTCCAGTACACATCATCCGGACTACCCATTCCATGACGAATACTGAAGAACTGAAACCAAACGCAACAGCAGAAATCGGTCGCTCTGTCATAAATTCTATTCAAACATTTTCAACCTTAAAACTCAAGCGATAAGATTGAAAATGACTTAATGACCGATGTTTGTCGCTATTTTGACAAGACAAGCATTCCTAATTTATTATTATTTGCATTTTTGTGTTATGTACAAGGATTATTGTGATTTTAGTGTAAACATAGTACTTATGACACTTTTAGAGTAAAGCACGCGTAATGCCCCAAGTGTTGCAAGCGTTCATAGGCCACGGTAACCACTTACCATCAGGTGGGCCGTGTGTTTCCTTGCCACCGTCGTGGTATATAACAAAAGCACAGTTTAAATTAAAAATCATGGTTTACTCACGTATATTAATGGAGAAAAGCTCTATTGGCTGCCCGAACGTCGCCACGTCTACGCAGCATATTGAAGAGTCTCTTGTGCCTCGAAACTAGAAGAGCTTTTCTCCATTGAGTTAATTTAAGTGTCACGATAGTTAGTATAAAATTAAAGCACAGAGTGTTGTGTGCAATTCAATTCGCTCTTTGAAAAGAAATATGTTAAAAAAAAACAATTCGTTTAAACATCGTTTTGCAAAAAACCACAGTATCTTCAAAGAGTATTAAAATAATAATATAATAATGTCACCGTGTGAATAATTTAATGTCAATATTTTGTGAATAAACTGAATCAAAGATATAATACGTTTTGTTTTATTTCTATTCTCTAGGTATTTTAAATTAATTATTTGTACTTATATTTTTCATATAATCACATTTTCTAATCCTTGTAGGAATACTTATTATTAACCGCTTTGATAAAAAATTAAAAAAGGGAGCCCTCAAAACTTAGTGAGTCGGTTATTATACCTAAAACCTTCTCTTGAGTCTGAAAAATACTATGCTTAAAACCGCATCAAAATCGGTTCAGCCAAACGCGAGATAATCGCGCACAAACATTCATACATATCAAACTGAAAACCTTTACAAATTTGCATATTTTATTATGTGTGGGTGAACTGAGGGACCACCCTGGGAATTCGCGAAATGAAAGTTCTAGGATTTAGTAGTACACCTAAAACAATTGTAGAACGAATCTGGGAATTTGTAAACAAATATATTAAAAACTACGACCCATAAAGTGTGGTCCCTCAGTTCTCAAAGACGATCAGCCAGATCTCGGAAAGTATCTTATAAAATAAGGTTTTGTGAATACAGACATTTAGTAAAGAATTTGTAAAGATATCTATTAAATAACAGACCACAAAGCATTAAAGATAAAAAAAGTATAACAACTGAACTGTGGTCCCTCAGTCCACATAACAAAGATAAATATTTTAGTGAATATTACTGAATAAAACCGTTATTATTCTACATAAAGTTTTAGTAAAAGTCTTAAAACATTATGTAAAAAGAAATGGATCTTAAATATCGAAGCATTTCGAAGATAGCGATGATTAAAAGTGGTCCCTCAATCCTCTCCTCCACTGACATATAGACACTGCTAGCTGCTAGACGAGAGGAATATCAGAAAGTCTAGTGTACTTAACATTTAGTAGTAGTTTTCTACTAAATAATAGGTATATACAATTTTGTATTTCTTACCTCTAAGCTGAGAAAATATTAATTTTTTAATCCTATGAAAATAGGTAGACCAGTGTGACCACAAAATCAAACAAAGTGTAGACAGTACTATTATTCTTTATTTAATATATCATTATTTAAATAAAACAAAGAGAGACATTGCGTTTTTACCCTTAAATATAAATTTTATTGAAATATTTGGCATAGGTATTTTAGAAGACGCGATTACCATCGATGAAAGAAATAGGAACTTTAAAACATAATTTCATTCGATTTGAATGGTACTGATAAAAATTGTCTTAGTAATGTTCCTGATACCGCGTAACAGTAAAGAACAAAACCTACAAAATCCTGGGCGCATCTGAATTCATTCCAGCATTAATTCCAGGCGGTCTTGGCCATTACCGATGTCACTGTTTTATCAATGAGCGTTTGTTTTGCTACGATGATCAACGTCTCAAAATTATTGAAAGTACTGACCAACAAATATAGGTACTTACACTACATAACTTACACTCATTAAGCTCCGTCCAAATGTCACTTACTTAAATAAAAGTATTATAGGTAATTAAGTGATGAGTTAATTTTGTAATTTTTTTCTACTTTTTATTAAATACACATAAGCCATGTAATAAAGCATTGAATTAACCGTACAACCTTGTTTTCGTTTCATCTAAATAATGATATATTAAATATTAAATAAAGAATAATAGTACTGTCTACACTTTGTTTGATTTTGTGGTCACACTGGTCTACCTATTTTCATAGGATTAAAAAATTAATATTTTCTCAGCTTAGAGGTAAGAAATACAAAATTGTATATACCTATTATTTAGTAGAAAACTACTACTAAATGTTAAGTACACTAGACTTTCTGATATTCCTCTCGTCTAGCAGCTAGCAGTGTCTATATGTCAGTGGAGGAGAGGATTGAGGGACCACTTTTAATCATCGCTATCTTCGAAATGCTTCGATATTTAAGATCCATTTCATTTTACAATATGTTTTAAGACTTTTACTAAAACTTTATGTAGAATAATAACGGTTTTATTCAGTAATATTCACTAAAATATTTATCTTTGTTATGTGGACTGAGGGACCACAGTTCAGTTGTTATACTTTTTTTTATCTTTAATGCTTTGTGGTCTGTTATTTAATAGATATCTTTACAAATTCTTTACTAAATGTCTGTATTCACAAAACCTTATTTTATAAGATACTTTCCGAGATCTGGCTGATCGTCTTTGAGAACTGAGGGACCACACTTTATGGGTCGTAGTTTTTAATATATTTGTTTACAAATTCCCAGATTCGTTCTACAATTGTTTTAGGTGTACTACTAAATCCTAGAACTTTCATTTCGCGAATTCCCAGGGTGGTCCCTCAGTTCACCCACACATATTTGATTTATATCCTAAATGCAAACTCTGAACTTACGATTAAATTATAAAAAAACAGATTTTTAAAATATGTATTAAAAATCAGAACACACCGTTCCGAATCCATAATTTTTACTTTTGCAACCCTAAACACATCACAAAAACAATGGTAGTTTTTAATCCGCATCTGGCAACACTGCAACTGTCAAAGCGGTTATACTCGACAGCCGATATTATAGACTTATTATTTTGTCAAAACAATTGTTTTTCACAATATGAGTGACGATACCGACCATTTAATTTGTAGATTATGTTTAAATAATGATAATTTAATTCCTTTATTCGATGGGACGACTGAAGATAGTGATTTTAGCGATCTATTGTATCTTACAACCGGCATTACAGTAAGTTTCTAATATTTATTTATTATTTCTGTTTTAAAGTTACTGAAGTAATGTTTTTGTTGAATAAAAATTTAGTTTATACTGTTTTAAATACTTGATTATATTACATATATTGTATATAGGTGTATATTAAAATGCTTTGTAAAATAATATTAGTGGTTAGTGTAGCATGGTATACCTAAAATAATATGTTTTATTGACTATAAAAAGTTTAATCAATGTATGACAAGGACTTAGTCAACTAGGTATATGAATAAAAAGAAATACTGGATTAAAGTTGTTTATTTTATAGTATTAGATAGTTTACGAAATAGTTTTTTTAAGATAAACATGACGTTTTTACCTATAGGTACTTAGTTATCTATATTTTATGTTAAATCCGGGAGCAAGTTTGTTGTGAAAATACGTAACTTGAATTTGTTATTAAAATAATTATGAAATTAAATTAATCTTTATTGAAGTTTATATATTATTTTTAATTCAATTTCATTACGTTACATAATTATCATTGTATAATAATGAAAAGTATCTTCGACTCACATTAAATACAATTTGTTAAAAATGTTGATACTGCATTTTGTAATGTAACACCCTAAAATACAGATGGCAGCACTATAAGGTCGAACTGTCAAAATGCTTTTTTTCGGAATTTGAACTTTATTTCTGTGCTCATAAAGTTTAAATCTCATTGGTTTTTAACTTGCAACTGTCAGATAGATTACACTTAGTTGTGTTATGTTTGCGAAGTAAGGGGTTTCGGATTCGATTCCCAAGTTTAATATGTCCTTGGGCTTGATAGTTGTCTGAGAATCTAGACAGGGTTTGCGATGACCTCTACGCGAGACACAGAGGTCAGTTTAAAGGCTTATTCAAAGCGCTGCTGCTCCTTCACTATCGAATGTGTAATTTCTTGAACCGGGTATGCTACTCCCACGAGAAGAGTAGATTTAGCGACGAAACGTATTATACCTTTAATAATATTTTTGTAGTTATGTTATAATCTGTTAAACGACCTGACGAATCTTATTTTAGGGGTTAGAATTTAAGGGTTGTTGGGGAATCGGGGATTGGGAAGATTGGGAAGGCGGGAATTGGGCCTCCGGTAACCTCACTCACACAACGAAACACAACGCAAGCGTTGTTTCACGTCGGTTTTCTGTGAGACCGTGGTATCACTCCGGTCGAGCCGACCCATTCGTGCCGAAGCATGGCTCTCCCACACTTGATATTCATACTCTGTTATAATTACAGATCCAACCAAACGACGGTCTACCACAAAAGATATGCGAAAAATGTAAACTAGACGTATATTCGGCCATATATTTACGAAACAGGAGCGAAGAGAGCGAGGCCAAATTGCTGGAGGCAGGGTATCAGAAAACTGGGACAGAAACCATCACAATTGACACTGGTATCGAGACCGCCAACGATGTGACGGAAACTATCGACAATTGTGACAATAATGATGACATGGTACCATCAAATAACAATACAAACGATGAAAAATCTCATTTCAATATAAAAAATTGTGACATATTGCAAAATAATATTAACAAATATGACGAAACTGCAATAGGAAATAAAATGGATGACATAGATTTGAACGACTATGAAATAGTGAACGGCTTTCCAGAACTAAAGGCTGACAAAATCGACAAATTAATTGACAATGTTGACATGACAAGATTACCTATTGCTATTGAGTTAAGAAAAGTTTCTAGTAAGGAGAAGAGGCAGCAGTATTTATCTATGGTTGAGGGTCAATTTGACCCCAAGGGTCCAATAAAATGTAAAGTCTGCAAGAGTATTGTAAGAAACTGGAGCTGCTTTCTAAGTCACGCGAAAAAACATATTGGGTTCGATTTTATGTGTGAGGTAAGTTTTGTTATAGTATAAGCCGGTAAACGAGCAGACGGATCACCTGATGGTAAGTAATCGCCGCCGCCCATGGCGTAACACCAGAGGCGTTACAAGTGCGTTGCCGGCCTTTTAGGGTTAGGAATTTATAGGTTGTTGGGGATTGGGAATTGGAAAATTTGGGATGGTAATTAGGTCATTGTTTATTAGTGATAAATGATAACTTATTTAAATAAATACTAATATTACAAATGCGAAAGTTTGTGTGTATGTTTGTTACTCAATCACGTCAAAACGGCTGAAAGTATCAGGATGAAATTTGGAACAGGGATAGATTATGGTCTGGAATAACACACAGGATACTTTTTATCCCACGGGAACGCGGGCGAAGCCGCTGGCAGAAGCTAGTAATATTATAAATGTGAAAGTTTGTATGTTTGTTACTTAATCACGTCAAAACGGCTGAAGGGATCGAGATGAAATTTGGAACAGAGATAGAATAAGGTTTTAGGACACAAAAATTTTGGCATATTAGTTAGGACATTTTACTTTTTTCAGTTCTGCGGCAAAAGCTTCATAGGTTCCCATCAACTGAAACGCCACTGCCGATCCTACCACGGTATGAAAAGAGATATAGCATGCAAACACTGCGACTATCTCGCTCTAGACAACGCTCAGATGCGGGTGAGTGATAGAGATGAACATATGTTACTCAGTATCTTTTTTCAGTAAAAGCTGCAAACGAGTAGACGGATCACCTGATGGTAAGCAATCGCCGCCCATGGGCACCCGCAACACTAGAGGAGTTACAGTTATCTTAATTGTCATATAAGACAATTTTATTTTACCGTTAAACGGTAATAGGGTAAATGACTAATTTTTATTCGGAAGCAAATACTTTCGAAGATATTTATCGATTTGAAAAATCATGTGACTTCACTTCTAGGTATGCGTAGAAATGATGCATTTGTTATCGTTTTTATCTAAGTATTGTTGGCTTATATGACAAAATAAAATCTAATATTGTTTCATTACCTAACTGACGGACTATATGTATATTTAATTTTCATGTCATCATCCCTATTGAATAATTGTTTTTGTGTTGGATAGTCTATTTATCGAGAAATAAAATAGGCTATAAAATATTACGCTACCTTCAGTAGGAGCCAAGCAGCGGGTGAAGGGGGAATTGGGCCTCCGGTAACCTCACTCACACAACGCAAGCGTTGTTTCACGTCGGTTTTCTGCTCGGCCGTGGTATCACTCCGGTCGAGCCGGCCCAGCAGTGCCGAAGCATGGCTCTCCCACAGTTAAACACTTATGTTTGCAGCTGCACGTTAGAAGAATGCACACGTTTGAGCGTCCGTTTGTATGCGACGACTGTGGCGCCTCCTACCATAGTAGACGGTGTCTCATCCAACATATCGACTGCCATCGCCCTGTCACTATAGCACAGGTAATTGTTATGCAACCAAAAATTTTTTTTTTATGGAATAGGTGGCAAACGAGTCACCTGATGGTAAGCGATCAGCGCCGCCCATGGACACCCGCAACACCACAGGTGCGTTGCCGGCCTTTTAAAAAGGATTATGCTCTTTTCTTGAAGGTTTGAAGGTCGTATCGGTTCGGAAATACCGCCGACGACAGCTCATTCCACAGTTTTGCTGTTTTGACTCCACAGCTTGTTTTACAATTATATTCTTAGTTAAAAAACATCGTTGTGTCTTGGTCGCCCTGTGGTGTAAGGCGCCCTTTTCTTTGACACTATGACATTTTCCAAGTTATATGTACTTCAAGATTATTTAGACACCACTGACAAACGGTGAAGGAAAACATCGTGAGGAAACCTGGGCTTATAATTTCTGATTATAAGTTCGAAATTGCCAACCCGCATTGAGCAAGCGTGGTGATTAATGCTCAAACCTTCTCCGTGTGGGAGGAGAGGCCTTTGGTCAGCAGTGGCCACTTATAGGCTGTTGATGTGAATGAATGAATAGGAAATATTTATAACAGTACATTTATATTAATTATTATGTTATTGGCTTACCATACACCAAGCCATACTAGAGGCTTATATTCATGAGCAGCATTCCGCGACACACGATGCGACATGAAACTAGTCGAGTTTCTTGTCAAACGTCAAACAGTTACGTGCGTAAGCCGATAACATAATAATTAATTTAGTATGTCTCACGAAAGTTACAATAAAAGTACATTTATATTTTGTTGCAGTGTGAAGATTGCCCGAAAACGTTTAAGACGCCTCTACAGTTGACAAGACATCGGTGGAGGTGTCACAGACGAAACTCGACCTTGATTACAGATTTAAAATCTTGAACATACCTTTATTTCAACCCCCATTCCCCTTCAATAGCCGGCAAAGCTCTTGTAACTCCTCTAGTGGGGTTTTAGTCTTTCTAGTCGGGTGTTTAAGGCGGTGGCGATTGCTTATCATCAGGTGATCCGTCTGCTCGTTTGCCGACGTATAGTATAAAAAAAACATGATGAAGTGTGGGAGAGCCATGCTTCGGCACGAATGGGCCGGCTTGACTGGAGTGATACCACGGCCTGACAGAAAACCGACGTGAAATAATGCTTGCGTTGTGTGAGTGAGGTTACCAGAGGCCCAATTATCCCCTTCCTAATTTTCTCAAGCCCCGATTTCCCAACAACCCTTATTTCTAACGCCCAAAAGGCCGACAACGCACTTGTATCGCCTCTGGTGTTTCAAGTGTCCATGGGTGGCGGCGATTGCTTACCATCAGGTGATCCGTCTGCTCGTTTACCGGCTTATACCATAAAAAAAAACGTGATTAATATTTGATAAAGACAAAAAATTGTAAAGAACGCAATACGCAGAAGGTTGTCCTTAAAATAAAGAAAATTATTACAAAATTAGTTTTGTTTATTTATTTTGACATATCCTATGCTTATATTAATGCAATGATAAAAATATAGACTGCCTCGTTGGTCGAGTGGATTCCCGTGTTGGGCAAAGTAATGATGAGCTGTTTTCGGCTTTTCGAAAATTCTTCAGTAGTAGCACGGAGTCTGGAATTGTGTCCAGTATTTGGCTGTAGACTCACCCCCTATTACATGGGACTTATAAATATGCAATTGGTGAAAAGTGGGTGTACATTGTATAGCGGTATTACGTGCCGTAATGTGCTGCCATTCGAGGATAAAAGGCGTGCGACCCGGGAATCGATCCCGAGACCCCTTGTCCGGCAGTCGCACTCGACCAACGAGGCAGTCAGTTTTATCCTTGTTTTTTTTACAAAAATGTTTTTGTTGTGTTCTTTCGTTTCTTTCTTTACCATGACCTCATCGTCAACTGTTCTGTGAGAGACCCTATAAAACGCGATGCGGTGGCGAAACTCGTAAAAATATCCGTTCAACGCCATCTATCGGAGGGGATAGTGAAATTAGTGCGAAAAAATATTTACCTAAAGGTGCAGGTGTATTCCGGAGCTGCGGACTACCTAGCGGGTTACCGGGGCTCCGGCTCGAAAAGCAGGAGTAGGAACGGGGTGGTGTTTAGTCAGTAAGAGTCTGACACTCCCTCTCGCCTCACCCAGTGCGGCAGTCGCACTTGTGACCACTCGACCAACGAGGCAGTCTCTAGTTAGTGAACTACAATTATTTTGTAAAACACAGTTTCTTCGTTGGTCAAGCTCGTGACTGAACTGGTAACTGCCTCGTTGGTCGAGTGGTTACAAATGCGACTGCCGGGCAAGGGATCTCGGGTTCGATACCCGGGCCGGGCAAAATATTAACGCTCTTGTAACGCCTCTGGTGTTTTAAATGTCCGTGGACGGCGGCGATTGCTTAGCATCATGTGATTTTTTTCGGGTTTTCGAAAATTTCTCAGTAGTAGCACGGAGTCTGGAATTGTGCCCAGTGTATGGCAATAGGCTCACCCCCTATTATATGGGACTTGTAACACAAATGGTGAAAAGATACATTGTATAGCGGTATTACGTGCCCTCTAACTTCCCCCTAGGGCATAAAAGGCGATACAGTTTTCTCATGCGGGAATCGAACCCGCCATTCCTTGCTCCGCACTAATCACGGGAAACAGAATGAATAATGAAATAAAACTCTTAATGAAACATAAAATATTTTTAATGACATAAACAGATAATTTCAAATTATAAGTTTGAAATCGCCAACCCGCATTGAGCAAGCGTGGTGATTAATGCTCAAACCTTCTCCGTGTGAGAGGCTTTGGTCAGCAGTGGCCACTTATAGGCTGTTGGTAGAATAGAGTGGGACTGCGGGAGTTATGTAATAATGTAATATTGTAATTATTATGTGTAAAGTAGATTGCCAGCATCTCTTCTGTGTTGTATAGGGATCTGTAAGACAAAACGGTCTATTGTTACTATACATTTATTACAAGCTAAGTGTGGGAGAGCCATGCTTCGGCACGGCCGAGCAGAAAACCGACGTGAAACAACTCTTGTGAGTGAGGTTACCGGAGACCCAATTACCCCCTTCCCAATCTTCCCAATCCCCGATTCCCCCACGATTCCTTAAATCCCTAACCATCAAAAGGCAACGCACTTGTAATGCTTCTGGTGTTTCGGGTGTCCATGGGCGGCGGCGATTGCTTACCATCAGGTGATCCGTCTGCTCGTTTACAGACTTATTAGATAAAAACATAGATTTGCTTACCTTGGGCTCCTCGTTAGCAGGGACGCGGCGCGGACTGAAACATGACAATTTTAATATTATATAAACCTTTTAATTGGAGGGGTAGGCAGAGGTGCACATTACGGTACTTAATGCCGCTATACAATGTACATCTAATATGGGGGTGAGTCTATTGTCATATAATGACTCCGTGCTACTACTAAGAAATATTCGATAAAAACCTAGTAATTTAACTTTGCCCTACCCGAGAATTGAACTCGAGACCCCCTGCCCGACAGTCGCACTTGCGACCACTCGACCAAAGAGTCAGACGTTTTATTCTATAATATAAAAATAAATCGGGTTTTCCTTCCTGACGCTATAACTCCAGAACGCACGAACCGATTTCCACGGTTTTGCATTCGTTGGAAAGGTCTCGGGTTCCGTGAGGTTTGTAGCAAAGAAAAATCAAGAAAAAGCTGCCTGTTTACCGAAATAGGGGAAATCATTGGTGGCGAAACAGAGTTCGCCTGGTTTTTTAGTTTTAAGTAAAATTTCCGTGGTGCTTGGCGACTGGGCTTCTCCTAGTTGTGCAGTCTCTTTTGTGCCTTAAGGCTTAAGTCATCCTGTCTCATGCATTAAATTCACCGAGGGAAGTGGAAACTATCGTTTTCTTTTTCTTTTTCTTCTCCTCTAATAACATCTTCTGATTTGTTTAGTTGCGGGATCCAAAACAGTCATTCCTTTCCTTGGGACGTTGGACTTCAGTGTTCCGGTGTTTGCATGGTTGTACCTACTGTAGATCCTGGTGCACAGGAGTTGCAGCGGTATGGGAGGTTGTGGAAAAGAGTTCGCCGGGTTTGCTAATGGTTTTATAAATAAATGAATGATTTGATTTGGTTACCTCAACTAACACACTTAGGGCGCGTTCACATATGACGTCCGTTTTACAGGTCCGTTTAAACGTGTGTGTTATTAGCGTATGTAGTTGTATGAGCCAGTACACACATAATACAGTATAGCGGATCCAGTATACTGATCGGTTTATCGGATCGAACTGCGCCAGGCTTGGCACGGGGTGTAATGGATCCTGTAAAAATAGACGTTCTATGTGAACTCGCTGAATCACCTCCAGTAGCAACGGATCCGTTAAAAAGGATCCTATAAATGCTGTGTGAATACTATCTCCAGTAGCGACGGATTCGTTAAAACGGATCCTGTTAAAACGGACGTTATATGTGAACGCGCCCTTACCTGTTCAGGAGGATCGAAGTCGACCTGGAACACCGTGCATTCACCGGCTACAACCACGTGGGTCACTTTGTCACAAGTGATACGGTGGGCAAAGTCGCAGAAACAATTCCCATTCACCTTCACCTAGAGTAGGTTTGGAGAAATTAGAATAGGGATGATGACATCATTTTTAAGTGTGGGAGAGCCATGCTTCGGCACTGCTGGGCCGGCTCGACCGGAGTGATACCACGGCCGAGCAGAAAACCAACGTGAAACAACGCTTGCGTTGTGTTTCGTTGTGTGAGTGAGGTTACCGGAGGCCTAATTTCTCCCTTCCCAATCTTCCCAATCCCCGATTCCCAGTCCGTCAGTCTGTCTGTTAGTGGAGTGTAGCTTCAAATGGAGAAGAACGAGCAAGAAACTCCATTACCGCGTTCTAACAAACAAGCTCTTCATCATTATACAATGTGATAGGGGTGGGACTTCTAACCCGTTAAGACTGAGTACTACATCTAATTTTATCGACAAAAAAATAATATTGATGGTTGAACCCCCAATTAAAATTATTGAAAAATTTTATTATTATTTTTCGGTAAAAAATTCAGTTTTTTTTTCTCAACAAATCATTATCAAAAATATGAAAAAAGTCATGAATTACTTAGCCAAGGTTATTAGCTACCGTTTGTCGTTTTTTTTTTGTTTCTACGACGCATACAACCTTTGATATCACATAAAGTAAAAAAAAATATTAAAATAGCCATAATTTTTAGGGGGAGGGGGTTCAACCCCCAATTTTTTTTGTCGATAAAATTAGATGTAGTACTCAGCCTTAACGGGTTAGAAGTCTCACCCCTATCACATTGTATATTAAATATTAAATAAAACACATGTAGTTAACATACCCGGTAAATATCTTGGTAACAATGTATGGATATTTCGAAACATTCCCCAACTTTAAACGGCGACTCTCCATCGCTCTCCTCCTTCCCCCATTTCGAATCAGCGCAGTGGTTGCGGACCACTTTCTTCTCGTCCAAGCGAACATCAAAACGGAAGGCTATGTCTTCATTAGCATTCACTTTCGGTCCACATTGGAGGTCTACATAGAACCTGGAGGCAGTTAAACGGTTTCAATGAGCTCTATTCTACCAACCAAGCCCTTCCGTTTGATATCCATAATGGAGGTAGTTGTGGAAACAATTTTTTACATTTACATTTTACATTTAATGGGTCGACGTTTGGCCGTAATCTCGCCTGATGGTAAGTGATGATGCGGCCTACGATGGAGCACGTCTGCCCATAAGCAACCTATTCACTCGGGCTTTGAAGACACCCAGGTTATACCCATCAGGAAACACAGACTCCGGCAAGGAGTTCCACTCCCTAGCAGTTCGCACAAGGAAGCTTGAAGCGAAGCGCTTCGTGCAAGTGGGTGGGATATCTACCATGAAGCGGTGACGCCTCGCCGATTGTCTTGTGGTTCGATGATGGAAAGGATTACATTATATTGTATGGTCATCAAGATTAAGAGTGTGTACCAAATATCAGATCGATCTGTCGTCAGGAAGGGGGTGACATTACAATTACTAAAGACCCAAACAAACTAACGGGACAAGCTAAATGAATCACGCTAGTATTATAAATGTGAAAATTTGTTTGTTTAGATGTATTGCCCGTCAATCACGCTGAAACTGCTGAACGGATTTTGATAAAAGGACATGGCTAAACCAAAGTATGGACGTCGTAACCCGTACAAATAAATATTGTATAAATATGGTACCTAGCAATAAATAAAGACGCATAATTAAAAATTGATATTTTGTAATTAAGAAGGTCCAGAAACTTGGCATATCTGCGCAATCCTGAAAATAAAGTAGCGCTCCTACGTCAAACAACGTTACAAAAACTTCAAACCACAACATTGCTGTGAACTTTTATCAAGGCGTTTTGATGTACCTGAGCCGAAAGTTATTTATATATGAGGTAGATAGGTAAACAATTCTGCTTATACTAGATAATGAACACCAAGGACAGACACAAAATATATAGTAAGATTGTGCAATCTTATACAAAATATATATTTTGTGTCGATCAAAACATTTACAATTATTTGGTTTCAGAAAAAAGTCATTATATTACCGTTATTAAAAATTGATGTTCGTTTAATTATTTCGACTAGTGGTCGCCTAGTGGTTGAAATTCAACCATATACGATTTAATTTACCATACCACTTAACATACGTTCAAGGATAATTTTTATTTAACTCAAACTCAAACAAACTCTTTTATAAAACTCTATTCATATGAGACGTCAATATCATCGCAATGTCTATCGATTTTGACGTTTTGTCAAATACGATCAGATACTATGCATGTGTGTGTAATGTTTTATTTATTAATTTAATGTACTTTATAAGCATTATTTTTAAAAAATATTAGCGTCCTGCACTTCTCCTACACATAAACTATAAGTGTACCAAATTTTATGCTCCTACGTCCGCGCAATTTTCGTAAAAAGCGGTCCAAAGTTTTTGCATCACGTATTAATATATAGATTTGATTTTCGGGGAAACTAATGTCCTAATAATAGCTTGCAGTATCTACTTCCGTGTTGTCATGTCAAACCACAACAGAAAAAATCAATTATGAAACTTATTTTTGTTAATTTTTGTTCACCAAGTTATAAGAATTAGTTAAACATAAAATAATTCATAAGTGAATATTTAAATGATACGGGTTAGCGTGAAATTCGTATTCTTGTTATTATGCCTGGGTCAGTCATTTAGCCATCTCCTTTGGTATACAAACAGGGTATGAGCTGTCTTGGGTAATAAGAGTTTTTATTCCACGGGAACGCGGGTGAAGAAGTAAAAAATAACTTCCAGATCCTGCTTCGCTTTTTGGCGCTTTCTAGCGGCCCATTTACCATACCTGAAGGTTCAATATGACAGTGGACTCACCTTTTACACCCAGGAGGGGTCTTTCCCTTGATTCTGATCCTGCGGTCAGGGCACATACCCTTTGGAATAGGGGTCACATTAGGGATTGGCTGTAAAGATAAAAATATGTGATCCAAATATCCCAGAGGCCGGCAACTCACTTTTACACCAGAGATGTGTTATGTAGCTATACTACGAAGATGTTATAGCTAAGCTGTGAAACTATTTAATTTGATGATTTGATTACTGACACTAAGCTATGTAGCTGCGCGAGGAAGATGCGCAGCTCGAGTATGGTAAGCTTTTTGTACTAAGCATTTATGGTCATGCAAACCAAACGTGTATACAACATTTTAGCTCAATCGGTTGAAGGTATCTGCTTCGAAATCAAGTTGCAAGATTCCACTACACTCACACAAATGTAGGAGAGCCATGCTTCGGCTCTGCTGGGCTGGCTGGAGTGATACCACGGCCTCACCAAAAACCGACGTCAAGAAACGCTTGCGTTGTATTTCGTTGTATGAGTGAGGTTACCGGAGGCCCAGTTATCCTTCCCAATCAACCCAATCCCCTCAATAACCTAACCTCTAAAAGGGCAACGACAACGCCATTGTAACGCTTCTGGTGTTTCAAGTGTCCATGGGCGGCGGCGATTGCTTACCATCAGGTGATTCGTCTGCTCGTTTACCGGCTTATACATTACAAGTTAAATAAAACCTCATTGATTTGCTTACCACGTTGGGGTTCTCTTCTCGAACAAATTCGATCTTGTCTACAATGATGCCACCTTCGATGCCAAAGTGTGTCACCTTGCAAGCCGGAATGCGGTGCTTGAATTCGCAGACAACCTTCCCATTTACCTCCACCTAGTGGGAAGATGGGAAAATTAGTTTTGAATGCAAAAATATTACCAAGTAGCTGACCCGGCAAACTTCGTATCGCCTCAAACAATTCTTTTTTTCTCCCTTTTGTTTAAAAGGGGGGGATAAAAACGAAGGTTTCTTCCCTGGACTTCCACAAATAATTCAAGACCAAAATTTGCCAAATCGGTCCAGCCGTTCTCGAGTTTTAGCGAGACTAACGAACAGCAATTGATTTTTATATACATACGGATGGACAAACAATTTGAAATGAGGCAATAGCTTCAATAGAGGATAACTGGCCACTACTGACCAAAAGCCTCTTCTCACACGGAGAAGGTTTGAGCATTAATCACCACGCTTGCTCAATGCGGGTTGGCGATTTTAAACTTATAATTAGAAATTATAAGCCCAGGTTTCCTCACTATGTTTTCCTTCACCGTTTGTTACTGCTGGCCTTTTAGAAAGGCTCAGAGTCGCCCAGAGAGAGCTATGCTCGGAGTATCTTTGTGCGACAAAATCCGAAATATGGAAATTCGCCAAAGAACAAGAGTTACAGACATAGCTCTCAAAATATGCAGGCTGAAGTGGCAATGGGCAGGCCACGTCGCTCGAAGGACTGATGGCCGCTGGGCCAGGAAGGTGGTCGAATGGCGACCGCGGACCGGAAGACGTAGCGTGGGCAGACCTCCCACTAGGTGGACCGACGACATCGTCAGAGTAGCGGGGAGCCAGTGGATGCAGGTGGCGGCTTGTCGTTCTACGTGGAGGACCAAGGGGGAGGCCTTTGTTCAGCAGTGGACGTCTCTCGGCTGATGATGATGATGATTATGATGATTGTCAGTAGTGTCTAAGTAATCTTGGAGCTTACCTTGTATGTTTCACAAGCGCAGCATATGCGGGCTTCGAAGCAATCACCTGCTTTGAAGGGTACGCTGTTGCTGATCTCCTGGGTCCCCCACTTGGAGCCTTCATAGTGGTTGCGGGCTAATTGCTTCTCCGTGAGGTGAGGATGGAAATGGAAGGCGATGTCCTCACCAGGGTACAACTTCGGACCGCATTGCAAGTTGAACTCGAAACTGAGAACCAATTCGTCAAAGTCAAAGTCAAAATTATTTATTTCAAATAGACCAGGAAGGCACTTTTGAACGTCAAAGCAAATATAATAATATTAATAACGTCTGTCTGTCGGTCAGTCCTCTAGTGAAGCTATTTGCTCGTTCCAAAGTGTAGATTCCTATGGAGAAGAACGAGCAAGAAACTCCATAGGTTACTCTTTTTAACCCCCGACGCAAAAGAGGGGTGTTATAAGTTTGACGTGTCTGTCTGTCTGTCTGTCTGTCTGTCTGTCTGTCTGTGGCATCATAACTCCCAAACGGATGCAGTGATTTCAATTTAGTTTTTTTCGTATGAAAGGGGACTTACGTGCGAGTGTTCTTAGACATGTTTGATGAAAATCGGTTGAGCCGTTTTAAAGTTATGGGCGGTGAAAGTGGGGAGATTAGCCGAAGGTATGCAAATATACTGGGATAGGGTCTCAAATTAAACCGCACTGAAAGAAGATATTGAAAGATATTATTTTTTCGTATTAACAAAAATAAAAAATTAAATAAAAAATAAAAAATAATAATAATTAAATTAAAAATTTAATAACAAAAATATAAATGTTTAATTTAACGTTTTATAATAAACAAAAAATCTTGCACCAAGATAATCTTTAGCCTACTTATAGAAACAAAACCTAGTAATTAATAAGTCAAAAAATAAAAATAAAAGCGAACGAGCTTGACCTTAGATGTAATCTTTACCTTAACAAGAATCGAAATTATAAGTTAGTTACTTAGTATATTACATATGTAAGTATATGTAATATACTAAGCCTAACTTAACCTAACCTACCTATAAAAAGTATAAAATAAAAAATTAAATTAAAAATTTAAAAAACCCCCGACATAAAAACTTAATTTCCCTTTAAAAAGTAAAAAATAATAAAAGAAACTTATTCTTAAAGTACCTAAGAATGTACTAATAATTCTAAAAAAAAATACGTCGCGTTGGGGGACCGCATTCATACGGACTGTACACCGCCGCCCGCGCCGCTATATTTCAATTTTCTGCCTTATAGTTAAGTACTTAAACATCAATTTACTTTAATGTTAACACCAAGCATGTGATACTTATGAACAAATCGTAGATAAGTAAGAAATAATTAGGAGCGGTCCCCCAACGCGACGTATTTTTTTTTAGAATTATTAGTACATTCTTAGGTACTTTAAGAATAAGTTTCTTTTATTATTTTTTACTTTTTAAAGGGAAATTAAGTTTTTATGTCGGGGGTTTTTTAAATTTTTAATTTAATTTTTTTCAATCAGATTTACAATACAATTCTTGGTTACATTGTTTCGATTATTTCAACTATGTGAGAGAGTTGTTTAAAGATGAAAATAAAGGCAAAGATAAATTAAATAAATAAAGCTTAAAACTAAGAACTTATTCCCACATAGTTGAACCAACGTTCAGAAGTATGTAATAAATTTGCAATAACATTTACAGAAGAAATAGAAAAAATCAAGCATCAATGTAATGTCTTCATCTTTCTTTCTTTCAAAAAAACATGGATAAACAGAAAGGAATATGTGGCACTCACGGACAGGTCTATGAGATGGCAACCGGTGACCGCTAGCGATATAAACAATGTCATTAAAACCATGAGTACTAACAAATCACCGGGAACTGATTTAGTTCGTATGTCCGATATAAAAATAATTGCGAAAAAGTTGTGTCCTGTACTGGCCAAACTCGTAAACCTGTCAGTTGCTACAGGTACTTTCCCAAATAAATAAAAGAAGCAATTGTACGTCCTATACACAAAAAAGGAAATTTTAAAGATGTTTCAAATTATCGACCGATAGCCATATTGTCAAGCGTAGATAAAATTATGGAAAAATGTGTGGTCAATCAACTAGGAAAATATTTACAACAGAATAATATTGTCAATAAGTGTCAACACGGGTTCTTAAAGGGTAAAAGTACAAGTACACTGTTATCTGAATTTACTGACGAAATTAATAATTATTTAGAGGATAAAAAAATTGTATTTGATACATTGCAAAAAGATACCCTTATTAACGCTATGAAGGAGTGCGGTGTGGGACAACCACTAAACCAGTGGTTTAGTGATTACCTCACAGGGCGCTCTTACCGGGTAAAGGTGGGTGATACTCTCAGTGACAGGGTGGAGGTACGGAGCGGAGTGCCTCAAGGATCAGGATGTGGTCCTATCTGCTACCTCATGCACGTGAACAGCTTATGCGGAGTGTTGCGTCATTGCTCGTCATACATGTACGCAGACGATCTATGTGTGCTCCGCGCCGGAACCGACATCAATGACATCTGTCCGTTAATCCAACAAGACATAGACGCGGTAGTTAAATGGTCCCATGACAATGGGATTATTCTAAATGCTGATAAAACCAAACTTCTTGTCATCAGATCACCATACTTACACCTATCTATTTCTACTCCTAAATTGATAACACACGAATACTCATGTTTTCATAATCATTTAATAAATTGTAATTGTAAACCTGTTGAAGCTGTTAATTCTGTTACATATCTTGGTGTCAAAATAGATGAAAGTTTTTCATGGTCCTGTCATGTAGATTACATTTGTAGTAAATTAAGAATATTACTTAGTAAGTTTTATCATTTAAGTTACAAAGTTCCTATTAAAATATTAAGATGTTTGTATCTATCCTTAGTAGAATCAATAATAAGCTATGCTCTTGACAGCTACGGGCTAACATTTAAAACTTACATAAATAAATTAGAATCATTACAAATAAGATTTCTTAAACTATTAGTTACAAAGAAGACTAAAATAAGTTGCAAAGGCGATTATAGAAAATTATATAAAATATGTAAGATCTTACCGGTTCATTTAAAACATACATACCTTTTAGCTATAAACCAGCACGGCAGGAAGGAGCATGACTTATCTATTGTGACAAATAACCACAGTACACGGTCGGTGGCTGCCGGTAAATTTAATGTTCCAAGAGTCAATAATTACTTCGGCGATAGAACTCTAAAGAAACGGATACCTTACGTACTTAATAGTTTACCGGCAGACATTCGACAGGAAAATAATAAAAGAATTTTTAAAAGTAAGTTAAAAAAATACCTGTTTAAAATACTTATATAGAATATATATTATATAGAATAAATAGTAGATAATAATGTGTATAACAATGCGGCGCAACACCCACAGTCAAACCGTTAAACCGGTTTTGTGGGAGATTGTCATAAATAAAATGCTGTATTTCTTTTATAATAAATAAATAATAAATAACGAAACAATGTAACCAAATATTGTATTGTGAACCTGATTGAAAAAGAGTAACCTATGGAGTTTCTCGCTCGTTCTTCTCCATAGGAATCTACACTTTGGAACTCGAAGAAGGTACTCGGTTAATGAAAACACGCCAACTTTCGTTGACATTCCTCGTATTATATTGTTTAGTCTATTTCATGATTCCGAATTACGATGGTCTATTGCATGATTACGTGCGGTAACCAAGTCGATGAATGGACTTAATAAAATAACCGACTTGGTATTACATGGATCTCACAACTTTGGGTAGGAAAACTGAGGTGTGAGACTTGGGCTTTTTTACAGGATGTTTCTGATGGTGAATGGTGACTGCCTCGGTGGCCTAGTGGTTGCAAGTGCGACTGCCGGGCAAGGGGTCTCGGGTTCGATTCCCGGGTCGGGCGAAGTATTACTGGGCTTTTTTCGGTTTTTCGAAAGTTTCTCAGTAGTAGCACGGAGTCTGGAAATGTGCCCGGTATATGACAATAGGCTCACCACCTATTACATGGGACTTACAACATAAATTGTGAAAAGTGGGTGTACACAGTGGCATTACGTGCCATAATGTGCACCTCTGCCTACCCCTTCGGGGATTAAAGGCGTGACGATATGTATGTATGTATGTTTCTGATGGTAGTTACCCCTTGGAGCAGGGTGGGACCATGCCCCTCACTATGATGCAGGTGCCGGGAGCAACGACCCAAGGAATCGGAAACGTACCAGGAGTTTTCTGAAAGAGAAAGAAAGACAATTAAAACAAATCCGCAGTGCCGGCGTAAGGGCCTCTGATACCCCGGGCGAAAATATTGCGGCGCCCCCTTGGCTCAAGTAGGCGCCAGTACTTTTTTTTTTGTTTTTTAAAAACGTTAACGATTAGGATTTTCTTCTGTGTCGTGGGTGCGTTTACAAACATACAAGTTCACATGCACATGACACCCAGACCCGAAACAACACAAAGAGTTGCTCCGTGCGGGAATCGAACCCGCTACCCGTTGCACGGCAGC
Organism: Spodoptera frugiperda; assembly: GCF_023101765.2. NCBI lineage: Eukaryota > Metazoa > Arthropoda > Insecta > Lepidoptera > Noctuidae > Spodoptera > Spodoptera frugiperda. The sequence goes on along the minus strand of NC_064235.1, from coordinate 674,002 downwards.
CAGTTGTCCAGCCACCGCACCAACCGTGCAGTCAAACTGCACCAATCGTAAGCGTAAGCACCGTAACGATATCTTTAAAGTCACTCCTCGACTACCGGTGGACACCAGTGGTGGACACACCCTCAAAAAATCCACCAAAAAGAAATCTCAATAGGCTACTTTCCTACTAGTCAAATTCAATACTTTTTTCGAAACGTCAAAAACGATATTTTCTATGAACTTTGTATGAAATAGTGCATTATGACGTCATAAGTTTTTGACGTCAAATAGCAGACTTATTTCTAGAAATTTAGCTAGAAAAAATCGAAAATTAAATAGTTCATCAAATTTATGAATGAGAGTGTGATTATTTTTTAATATTTTATTGTATTGAAAAGTTGTAATAATTTATTTTTGACCGAGGATAGTACCAAATTCTGAGGGAATCTCGCACAGTTCTGAGGGTTTGCACCAGAAGAGGCAAAATACTCCAAATTCAGACCTTGGAGCCCCCCAGAATTTGTCGCCCTGGGCCACCGCCATCAGCCCACTCTCCCCTAACGCCGGTACTGTAAATCCATCCAAAATACGTCCAAAAAACACACTTCAACCACCCTCTTTTAAGTCGGTTAATACATTTTTTTAAGGTAAAGGTGCCTTTATGAAAATAAAATAATTGAAAGTGCCATCTACCCCAACAGTAAACAAAAGTAAAAATCAATTTAAAAAATATATGTCAAAGCTTTTCGTGGGAGAGCCGTTCCCAATCCCCGATTCCCCAACAACCCTTAAATACCTAACCCCCAAAGGCCGGCAACGCACTTGTAACGCCTTTGGTGTTTCAAGTGTCCATGGGCGGCGGCGATTGCTTACCATCAGGTGATCCGTCTGCTCGTTTACCGACTTATTCCATATAAAAATACTTTGCTCAGCACACATCGAAATATTATTTTGTATGAGGGTAAACTGAATTATTTGTATACATACGAAGTTTTGCCATAATCACCGCTTTTGGAAGGCTTTAAAACGTTCAGGTTTATCAGAGAGCGCTGCTGTCTGTCAAATGTGTAGACAAAGTCGGGTGTACGATACCCGCGGCAATAATACGGGTGGGAAGTAATATATGATACAGTTTTACGTAGGTAATTGCACACTGAATCGTCTAAAATATTTGTAAAGGTAACAAGTCGACGGTATTCATATTTTTACCTCGCTTTTGTTGTTAGGTCGAGCTGTAATGACCTATGTAATAAAATCTAAGAATCTGAATTACACACACTACTAATTATTGTAGCACAAACTTGACAATAGGGTAGATGACTAATTTTTATTTCAATGTCCGTCTTGTAGGTTATTTTAAAACATTACACACGTATTTTTTATTTTCTTACGGCAACAAATACTTTCGAAGACATGTCGATTTGAAATCTCACAGAAAACCGACGTGAAACAACGCTTGCATTGTGTTTCGTTGTGTGAGTGAGGTTACCGGAGGCCCAATTACCCCACTTCCCAATCCCCGATTCCCCAACAACCCTTAAATTCCTAACCCCCAACAGGCAACGCACTTCTAACGCCTCTGGTGTTCCGACCAGATGATCCGTCTGCTCGTATACCGCCCTATACTATAAAAAATGACGGTAGACGTAGATTTTTCTATCACATAATCTCTTGTATTAAATTAGAATAATGTAAAAATCACTCACCGGTTTAAAAATGGCAGCCATTTTAACTTGATTTTATTTCTTTATATAAATAAATAAAATAAGAGGTTTGAGGGCCAATATAGGAAGATGAATGGGTGGGTAATAGAAGTCCAAGATTGGTAGCAGCTGTAGAAATTATAAAGGCATTGTACTGGTTACACGCACAATTTGAAAATCCCAACACATAAATGACAAACAAAAATTAAACGCAGCATCTAGTAGGCTCAGAAGGTACATAACATGTACAAAACGTAAGTTAGAAAATGGCCCTTAAAGAACCAGACCACCACAGATGGGGCCCATTAGGGCTGATGCCCGATCCGGAGCTGCGGACAACGTAAAAGGTTACCGGGGCTCTGGCTCAAAGCAGGTGAAGGAACGGGGTGGTTTTTAGTCAGTAAGAGCACCTTAACCCAAAATGTACAAACTCCTTCCGTAGAAACGCTCCGAAAATTCCGGGCAGACATAAAGGATTATCATTAGCATGATTAGCAAGCTGAAATGGCAATGGTACGGCCACATTTGTCGAAGAACCGATGACCGTTGGGGTAAACGTGTTCTAGAGTGGAGACCGCGTCTAGGCAAGTGTAGTGTAGTCCAGCTAGGTAGAGTGACGATATCCGCAAGGTGGCTGGTAGTGGTTGGATGCGTAGAGCTGAAGATCGAGCTCAGTGGAGACGGAAATAGGCTGATGATGATGATATGGGAAAACCCGGTGTGTCATAACTATAAAGCGGATTGGATACACCAGGTAAACTTAGAACATGAGGGAATCCAATTTGAATTTATACCGATAGATACCCTTCGTATGTTTGGAACGTGGATCCACGCGAGACACAATGCTTTTTCTATTGTTGTCTTATATACGGCACACGAAAGGTTAAACTAAAAATTCTGTCCGTCCGTCCGTATGTCACAGCCATTTACTTCCGAAACTTCCTCCTCGAAGAGTCCTCTTAAAAGTCCTCCGAAAAGTGCTCTTAAACATCCACCCGCATATACTCCAGTTCATCCGTGATCATGGCGCTTGCAACAGTGCCGAAATATCGGAAACTCATAGACATAAATAAACATGGTAAATATCCCGTCTCAAGTTCTAATGATAGTGTAAGTGACCATGTCAGTTTAAAAACTTATAAAAGTAAAAAAAAAGTAAACTACCTGAAAATACAAAATGTTACTGAGACTACCCTATCTCAGAATCAATATTTACCATCTATAAAAGGAAAACTTAAAAACCGGCCAAGTAGCAGCAAGTAGATGACATAATATAAAAGTTATAAAATAACTTGGTTTTACATAGTGTTTGTATGAACGATAAAGTTATATTCTAAGTGTGGGAGAGCCATGCTTCGGCACTGCTGGGCCGGCTCGACCGGAGTGATACCACGGCCGAACAGAAAACCGACGTGAAACAACGCTTGCGTTGTGTGAGTGAGGTTACCGGAGGCCCGATTCCCCTCTTTCCAATCTTCTCAATCCCCGATCCCCGAACAACAAACCTTAAATTCCTCTGGTGTTTCAAGTGTCCATGGGCGGCGGCGATTGCTTACCATCAGGTGATACGTCTGCTAGATTACCGGCGTGTTTCATAAAAAAAAAAATGTTTTTCTATGTAGGTATTTAAGAATTTTCTGGTTAAACAAGTATTTAAGATTACAGCTTTTTGAAGAAGAAGGTAGGTTAACGAACTGATATTTAACTGGTTTAAACTATTATGGAGGGTTTTAGGGATTACTCCCGTGGTGGGTAAAATTATTGGGACAGTTTTGGTGTGGGTAACGTTCCACTGAGTTTTGATTATTAATCAATAAGATATTAAATAAATAAATAAAATCTTTATTCGCCGAAATATGGTACAAAAAAGGTGGTAACAGTAATTATGTAGCTAAACACATTTCGCCTTCAGTAGGCATGCGAAAACAACTACGGTACGTTACTAAACATAAAATTATATTCTATACTTAAAAAAATCTTCTGAAGTATAGAAGTACGTTTCAATAAGCCAGTCTTTTAGTTTTCTTTTTTTCGTGGTAGGTAGTAGGAAGAAATAAGAGAGGAATATTATTATACAATGTGATAGGGGTGGGACTTCTAACCCGTTAAGGCTGAGTACTACATCTAATTTTATCGACAAAAAAGATGGGGGTTTGAAACCCCAATTGAAAATATTGAAAAATAACGATTTTTTCGGTACAAGTAATTCAGAAATGATTTTTTTTTCTGCCCAAAAGATAATCAAACATATATTATGAGAAAAGTAATGTATTAGTTAGCCAAGGTTCGTTTGTCGTTATTTTTTTGTTTCTACGACACATACAACCTTTGATATCACATAAAGTAAAAAAAATATTAAAATAGCCATAATTTTTAGGGGGAGGGGGTTCAACACCCCATGTTATTTTTGTTGTCGATAAAATTAGATGTAGTACTCAGCCTTAACGGGTTAGAAGTCTCACCCCTATCACATTGTATATTAATTATCATCATTCGACTATTTTTCTTATGTAAAGTACTTCTACATCTTTCCATTCTTAATTTTGTAGAATCGCTCTGTTTAAATTTACAATTCTCACTAGCCTTAGGATACAATTGAGGATAGTTTCGTACAAACATACCTATCTCAGCAATTTATAAGGATACCAACCAAATATATTGACCAACGTCTTCTTTTATCGAAAAAAGTAGGTAGATAGGATTCTAAATGCAGTTGCCAACTCCAATCCGGTAAATAAGATACCATCAAAAACATCCTGTAAAAATTTCCAAGTCTCGCACCTCATCAGTTTTTCTATCGTAAAAAGTTATGAGATCCATGTCGGTTATTTTATTTAGTCCCTATTTAAGGGACTTCTGTCTTAAGTTATTATGTAAATTGTTATTATATCGACGGTTAAAAGGAAATAGGGTATAAGCGACAAAAAATGAAATGTTCAGGAGAGCCATTTAAACTCGTCGGTCGTCGAAAGAATACTAGGAAAATGTTTTTTTTTGCTAGGGTATAAACGCCAAAAAAGTCTGGAACCATTCTAGAAAGCCAGCCGTATGTGGCCTCACTAAGTCTTGTTGTAATTCTTCATTAAACTTTTGGTTCGAATCTAATGAAAATTGAAATATACCATGTTTGTACAATGCCTGCTTCGTATCTGAAAATTCAGGCGTCTTGTTTTATTCACAACGAAGCTATAGGCGGTCGAAATTGGCCTGAATGACTTCGAGAAAGTCAAAGTCAAAGCACTTATTTCAATTAATCCTAAATAAGGCACTTTTGAAACGTCAAATTGAATTGTCCATCAGTCTGTCCGTCAGTGAAGCTAGGCGCTCGTTCCAAAGTGTAGCTTCGAATGGAGAAGAACGAGCAAGAAACTCCATCGTTACTTTAAAAAAAAATTACAATATCTCTGATACATTATTTGATCATTTACCTATTGTATATATATGTAGGAACAATGTAACGACAATACAGCGTCAAAACTAATGGGACAATAAAACCAATTTGTAAAGAAAAGGATGAAAAGGATGGTACGGCCGTGCCGCTTTTTTGCTCGACTTGGCGGTTGCACTGCCGTGCCCCCAGATAAGAATATAAGTGAGGCAAATGGATGCAGAGTGCATTCTCTCCTCGACAGTTGAACCGAACCGGTGTCGGATACATATCGTCATTTAATTTAATTTGCGTGTTAAAGAAATAAAATCAAGTTAAAATGGCTGCCATTATCAAACCGGTGAGTGATTTTTACATTATTCTAATTTAATTCTTTGACTGCCAATAGAAAACTGTTGAAGGCAAATCCTCCGCTAACGTCGGTCACCGAATGTGTTAATACAAAAGATTATGTGATAGAAAAATCTACGTCTACCGTCATTTTTTATAGTATAGGGCGGTATACGAGCAGACGGATCATCTGGTCGGAACACCAAAGGCGTTAGAAGTGCGTTGCCGGCCTTTTGGGGGTTAGGAATTTAAAGGGTTGTTAGGGATTCGGGGATTGGGAAGTGGGGTAACTGGGCCTCCGGTAACCTCAGTCATACAACGCAAGCGTCGGTTCACGTCGGTTTTCGGTGAGGCCGTGGTATCACTCCGGTCGAGCCGGTCCAGCAGTGCCGAAGCATGGTTCTCCCACACTTTTGTATGTAGAAATGACGTATTTGCTCCCACTCTTAAACTTTGATTCGTTTAATATAGGGTTATGACAAAAAAAAAATAGGTACGTGTCTAATATTTTTCCTGAACTGACGTCACGCGATATTTCAAATCGATATGTACCTATTTGTTTCCGTAAGAAAATAAAAAATACGTGTGTAATGTTTTAAAATAATCTACCAGACAGACATTGAAATAAAAATTAGTCATCTACCCTATTGTCAAGTTTATGCAACAATAATTAGTAGTATGTGTAATTCAGATTCTTAGATTTTATTACATAGGTCATTACAGCTCGATTGATCAATTCTTGGTTACATTGTTTCGGGCAATGTATTGGGTATAAGACACCCGCAGGAGGAGCTGGGGTGGTATTGTGAATCTGATTGAAAAAGAGTAACCTATGGAGTTTCTTGCTCATTCTTCTCCATAGGAACGAGCAAATAGACCAACTAGAGGACTGACCGACAGACAGACATTCATATTATTATATTTGTTCAAAAGTGCCGTCCTGGTCTATTTGAAATAAATAATTTTGACTTTGACTTTGACCTTACAACAAAAGCGAGGTAAAAATATGAATACCGTCGACTTGTTACCTTTACAAATATTTTAGACGATTCAGTGTGCAATTACCTACGTAAAACTGTGTCATATATTACTTCCCACCCGTATTCCTGCCGCGGGTATCGTACACCCGACTTTGTCTACACATTTGACAGACAGCAGCGCTCTCTGATAAACCTGAACGTTTTAAAACCTTCCAAAAGTGGTGATTATGGCAAAACTTCGTATGCATACAAATAATTCAGTTTACCCTCATACAAAATAATATATTTCGATGTTTGCTGAGCAAAGTATTTTTTATGGAATAAGTCGGTAAACGAGTAGACGGATCACCTGATGGTAAGCAATCGCCGCCGCCCATGGACACTTGAAACACCAGAGGCGTTACAAGTGCGTTGTTGGCTTTTTGGGAGTTAGGAATTTAAGGGTTGTTAGGGAATCGGGGATTGGGAAGATTGGAAAGGGGGGAACTGGGCCTCCGGTAACCTCACTCACACAACGCAAGCGTTGTTTCACGTCGGTTTTCTGCTCGACCGTGGTATCACTCCGGTCGAGCCGGCCCATTCGTGCCGAGACGTCTCTCCCACACTTTTATATTTTTTTCACCACCCCAACTCCTCCCGCGGGTGTCTTATCAATCAATACATATTATACAGAAAACTGGTACCTGCGCACAGCTAGGCTATTAGTCTGTAACATCCGCCATGTTTTTGAAAATAATCTCAGCCAATGACGGGCGAGAATGCGATGGAGCACAAAAATTCAAATTGACAGTTACAAAATAACAGTTTTTTTGAGGGGGGATTTTTTTTTATAAAAACTTTGCCCCACTTTAGGATTTTCTCCTGTTTCGTATGTGCGTTTACAAACATACAAGTTCACATAGGTACACCCAGACCCAGGCGCGGCAGCCAGTTGCCCAGCCACCGCACCAACCGTGCAGTCAATGTCATTAAATGACTTCTCCCACCTTGGTAGAGGCGAGAGGGAATATCAGACTCTTGCTGACTAAAAACCACCCCGTTCCTACTCCTGCTTTTCGAGCCGGAGCCCCGGTAACCCGCTAGGTAGTCCGCAGTTCCGGGTCGGTACAGCCTAGCTGATAATTGTTATGTGAAGGTAAATGTTTAAGATATTAAACTGTCACTTCCAGTAGCCTTAGTATAAGTTTGTTTTACGTTTATAGATATGGCAACGAGAGCACGTTCGACGCTCTGATTGGTTGCTTCATTCGCGCCGGCCAATCAGAGCGCCGAACGCGTTTTCGTTGCGTTTTCGATCGACGTAAAGCAAACTCGTAGTAAGCGAAATACCGTTCACCTTTTTAAATTATTTTTTAATCTCTGAGGGTAGTCTACACTTAATATAATATAATAGGGTAGATGACTAATTTTTATTTCAATGTCCGTCTTGTAGATTATTTTAAAACATTACACACGTATTTTTTATTTTCTTACGGAAACAAATACTTTCGAAGATATGTCGATTTGAAATATCGCGTGACGATACTTCTAATAATTATATCGAATTAAACCATGAATAATGAGTCTGTCAGTCTGTCCGTCAGTGAAGCTAGTTGCTCGTTCCATAGTGTAGCTTCGAATGTAGAAATAGCCTTTAAAAAAAATAATTGAAAAAGCAATCTACCCCCAAAAGTAACAAAAAAATAAAACAAATCTATTTAAAAATATATGTCAAAGCTTTTCGTGGGAGAGCCGTTCCCAATCCCCGATTCCCCAACAACCCTTAAATTCCTAACCCCTAAAATCCGGCAACGCACTTGTAACGCCTCTGGTGTTGCGGGTATCCATGGGCGGCGGCGATTACTTACCATGAGGTGATCCATCAGCTCGTTTACCGGCTTATACCATAAAAAATTATATTAACTGACCGACTTAAAAAAGGGAGGTTGAAATGGGTTTTTTGGACGTACTTTATTGAAAATTAAATAAACCATGGATTTGTTCAAATAGGCATGTTTCCTACTAGTCAAATTCAATACTTTTTTCGAAACGTCAAAAACGATATTTTCTATGAACTTTGTATGAAATACTCTATTATGACGTCATCAGTTTTTGACGTCAAATAGCAGACTTATTTCTAGAAATTTAGCTAGAAAAACTCGAAAATTAAGCAGTTCATCAAATGTATGAATGAGAGTGTGATTATTTTTGAATATTTTATTGTAATTGAAAAGTTGTAATAATTTATTTTTGACCCAGTCATCATCCGTATTGTTTTTCTTTCTCTTTCAGAAAACTCCTGGTGTGTACCCGATTCCTTTCGGCCTTTACCCTGGCCGCATCATCAGGGTGACGGGCAGCGTCCCATCTTGCGCCACCAGGTAAGCAATACCATTAAAAACATCATTTTAGAAGTGCCTTATACTAATATCATCTTCTGATTTATTTCGTTGCGGGATCCAAGACAGTCATTCATGTCCCTGGGACGTTGGACTTCAGTGTTCCGGTGTTTTCATGGTTGTATCTACTGTAGATCCTGGTGTATAGGAGTTGCAGCGGTATAGGAGGTTGTGGCGGACTTGTCCCATAAAAAAGTGCCTTATACTTTTGATGATCTGTCAGTCAGTCAGTCAGTGACAAAATTTCGAAACTTTGACAAGTTATAGTTTTTTTTTATATAACGTCACGCCTTTAATTCCCGAAGGGCAGAGGTGCACATTATGACACGTAATGCCAATGTACACCCACATTTCACAATTTATGTTATAAGTCCCATGTAATAGGGGCCTGGCCCGGTATATGGCAATAGGCGTGAGCCTATTGCCATATACCGGGCACATTTCCAGACTCCGTGCTACTACTGAGAAATATTCGAAATATCGAAAAAAGCGACCACTCGGTCTAAAAATGAAAACGTAAACCACCTTCCAATAGCTATGTGTGTTACATCATTGGATAGGTAATGTTGAGCTGAATAAAAGTTACTATGGCGCCTAGTTCCAAATCTTTATTTACCACAAATTTCAAAAGTCAAAAGTTAAAATCATTTATTTCAAATAGACCAGGAAGGCACTTTTGAACGTCAAAGCAAATATAATAACATTAATAACGTCTGTCTGTCGGTCAGTCCTCTAGTTGCTCTATTTGCTCGTTCCAAAGTGTAGATTCCTATGGAGAAGAACGAGCAAGAAACTCCATAGGTTACTCTTGTACAATCAGGTTCACAATACAATACTTGGTTACCATTACATTTGTCCTTAGGTTCCATTTCAACTTCCAATGCGGTCCGAAGATGTTCCCTGGCGAAGACATCGCCTTCCACTTCAATCCTCGCTTCAGCCAGAAATGTGTGGTGCGCAACCACTATGAGTGCTCCAAGTGGGGGGTTGAGGAGATCAGCGATACTTTGCCCATCACTGCAGGAGATAGCTTCGAAGCTCTCATACACATTTATTATTACTTATTCAAGGTAAGCTCCAAGATTACAGGAGATAATCCAATGTGGGGCACACGGTTTTTTTTAAGGAAAAAATCTTATTTTTGAGCGTCCCTGGGCTTCTAGTGTCCTCCCTTGGGTACCATAAAGTTACTTGTTTGCTCCATTTGTTTGTCTTACAACGTAGCATGTGCCCTGTCCAACCCCACTTTAAATGCTCTATACGTGTTACTATATCTGTAACTTTAGTTTTTTTATTTGAAGTTTCTGATTTATCACTGAAGTCTGATAGGCTATAAACATCACGCTTTCCATTGCCAATAGGACCAAGCAGCCCTTTGGTCTGAAACCGCATGACCCAAAAGCTAGTAATTATAATTTCTAATTATAAGTTTGAAATCGCCAACCCGCATTGAGCAAGCGTGGTGATTAATGCTCAAACCTTCTCCATGTGAGAAGAGGCCATTGGTCAGCAGTGGCCAGTTATTTATTGAAGCTATGTTAAATGGGCCTAGTTATCCTCTCTTGAATTATTGACTGAAATCCAGTTTGTTTAAAAGGTGAGAAAAAAAGAAATAAAAGGCGGCACGAAGTTTGCCGGGTCAGCTAGTACAGTAATATTTTTCAAAGTCAAAGTCAAAATTATTTATTTCATTTAGACCAGAAAGGCAATTTTGAACGTCAAAGCAAATATAATAATAACGTCTGTCTGTCGGTCAGTCCTCTAGTTGCTCTATTTGCTCGTTCCAAAGTGCAGATTCCTATGGAGAAGAACGAGCAAGAAACTCCATAGGTTACTCTTGTTCAATCTGGTTCACAATACAATGCTTGGTTACATTGTTTCGATGCATTCAAAACTAATTTTCCCATCTTCCCACTAGGTGGAGGTAAATGGGAAGGTTGTCTGCGAGTTCAAGCACCGCATTCCGTATCGCAAGGTGACACACATGGGCATTGAGGGTGACGTCACGGTAGACGAGATCGACTTCGCTGGAGGCAACCCCCCACAGGACTCCAACCTGGTAAGCAAATCAATGAGGTTTTATTTAACTTGTAATGTATGGAATTCAGCCGCAGTTCAGCTAACGAGTCGAGCTATCAAATAGTCACATAGTTTCACAGCTTAGCTATTACATCTCCGTAGTATAGCTACATAGCCATCCGGTAACTCACTCATACAACGAAATACAACGCAAGCGTTGCTTGACGTCAGTGGTGGGCCGTAGTCACTGCCCAGCCCAGCAGGTACCTTCAACCGATTGAGCACGTTGTATACACCTTTGGTTTGCATGACCATAAATTGTTAGTTTCAAAGAGTCTTACCATATCGAGCTGTGCATCTTCCTGTTTGCTACATAGCTCAGTATCAGTAGTCAAGTATGAAATAGTCACTATAGTTTCAAGCTTTTTTTTTACATCTCCGTAATATAGTAGCTATCTACTGACATAGCACATCTCTGGCGGAGAAGTGTGTTGCCGGCCTCTGGGATTTAGAGATAAAGATTTTCATATATCATTTTTTTTATCTTTACAGATTATCCCTTGTGTACTCCCTATTCCAAAGGGTATGCATCCTGGCCGCAGGGTCAGAGTCAGGGGAGTGACCCCTCCTGGGAGTAGCAGGTGAGTCCACAGTCATATTGAACCTTTAGGTATGGTAAACGGGCCGCTAGAAAGCGCCAAAAATTATCGAGCCGGTGCCCCGGTAAACCCGCTAGGTAGTCCGCAGCTCCGGATCAGGCATCAGCCCTACTGGGCCCCATCTGTGGTGGTCTGATGGCTCTTTGAGGTGCGCGCGGAACGCGATGCGCCGTACGCATGGGTCTGGATTTGGTCGGGCGGCGAGCCCTACTCGACGCCCGGAGTGTCTCTCACGACGGCTGGGGCGTGAGGAGGTTGTTCGTTCCCTCACGCGCCCCGCCTCCTCCTTAGCTAGCATGACTGCTTCCTTAGGTTGCGGGAAAGACAGTCATTCATGTCCCTAGGACGCGCCGGACTTCAATGTTCCGGTGTTTTCATGGTTGTATCTAATGTAGATTTTGGTGCACAGGAGTTGCAGCAGTATGGGAGGTTGTGGCGGGCTTGCCCCAACGGAAGCGCACCGTACCATGGCCTGAAAAAACGAAAGATTGGTAGAATAGAGCTCATTGAAACCGTTTAACTGCCCTCAGGTTCTCGATAAACCTCCAATGTGGTCCGAAAATGCTTACTGAAGAAGACATAGCCTTCCATTTCAACCCTCGCTTCCCGGAGAAGAAAATTGTCCGCAACCACTACGCCGCATCGAAATGGGGCAATGAGGAGACTGAAGGAGAATTGCCACTAAACAGTGGGGAATCCTTCGAAGTATTTATGCATTGTTACACAGATACCTACAAGGTAAGATACCTACATGTGTTTTTGTCCATACCCCGTCTTTTTTTTATGAAACACTCCGGCAATCGAGCAGACGGTAGACCTGATGGTAAGCAATGCATAAGCGTGGTAGGCGTTACAAGTACGTTGCCGGCTTTTTGGGAGTTAGGAATTTAAGGGTTGTTGTTCGGGAAAGGGGATGGGGAAGATTGGGAAGGGGGGAATTGGGCCTCCGGTAACTTCACTCACACAACGAAACACAACGCAAGCGTTGTTTCACGTCGGTTTTCTGTCATCAACCCTATCCAACACAAAAAGAATAATTCAAATCGGACCAGTAGTTCCGGAGATTAGCGCGTTAAAGTCAAAGTCAAAGTTATTTATTTCAAATAGACCAGGAAGGCACTTTTGAACGTCAAAGCAAATCACTACATAGTATAAAACAAAGTCGCTTTTTCTGTCATGTGTGTTGTATGTCCCTATGAACGCTTAAATCTTTAAAACTACGCAACGGATTTTGATGCGGTTTTTTTTAATAGATAGAGTAACTCATGAGGAAGGTTTTTATGTATAATATCATCCATTAAATAGTGGACAAATACTGTTATTTTTGAGGTTTCTAATGTGATGTCGCAAATAATTACATTTTTTCCGCTTACATTGCAAACGCAGGCTGAATCCTACGAGATTTATCAAAATAATGTACTAAGTATTGTACACAATGAAAAGGTCTACAGAAAACTCCGCGATGGTATATGTCTATCTCTTATGGATATCCCACAATAACATTTTTTTGTCATTTACTTTTTACGACAAATAATGACTAATATTCGAAGCGATTTTAACCAATACAGCATTAATCCTTATCCAATTAAATACCTTAAATACATTGTTGATTTAATATAGATCTATTTGGCCTTTTACAGCATCTGATTTAAATCAATATTTTTGAAGATGTACAGATTTAAAAATTGCGGAACGTAGCGTTTACGGCGACGCGGCGCGGCGGCAGCGTGCCTATAAATAAGGAAAGGGGAATTGTTTTAAGTACTCCAAAAACGCGTGCGGGCTACGGGCAGTAAATGAATAAATCAAATCTACTGGATTGATTTTATCATTTTTTCAGTGAGTTACTTATTTTAAACCCGTGCAAAGCCGGAGCGGGCCGCTGTGTTTTTATAAACAACGTTCACAGTTTTTCTGTAGCGTATTTAGTATAATCAGCATTGCACCTGTGCGAAGCCGGGGCGGGTCCCTAGAATAATAATATTAATAACGTCTCTGTCAGTCAGTCCTCTAGTTGCTCTATTTGCTCGTTCCAAAGTGTAGATTCCTATGGAGAAGAACGAGCAAGAAACTCCATAGGTTACTCTTTTTCAATCAGGTTCACAATACAATACTTGGTTACATTGTTTCGTTGGTTCAACTATGTGGGAATAAGTTCTTAGTTTTAATCTTTATTTATCTAATTTATCTTTAGCTTTATCTTTTTTTATGGAACACGCCGGTAAACTGTACTGTTAGTGCGGTGGCTGGGCAACTGGCTGCCGCGCAACGTGTAGCGGGCGACTCCCGCACGGAGCAACTCTTTGTGTGATCCACAAATTGTTGTTTCGGACGAAATCAAACGAAATCATCAGTTTTAGTGTATAACATGTTTCTGCTATCATCATCCCTGTTCTAATGTCTCCAAACCCCGCTAGGTGTCGCTGAACGGGAAGCATATCTGCGACTTCGCCCACCGCATCTCCGTTGACAAAGTGACCCACGTGATGGTGGAAGGTGATGTCATGGTGTTCCAGATCGACTTCGATCCCTGTGAGGGAGCGGTAAGTTGTGTGTTATTCGTTTATTTATTTAGAAAAACATCCATAATTTTACAGCTTAAGCCAATACATTATACAGTTAAAATGTTGAAAATTTACAACAAAGAAAGAAGAAATATAATATTTTTAATTACTTAAAACTAATTCATCAGCCATCCATCTTCTTACAAAACCAAATTAAATCATTTATTTTTAAGTACCTATATAAGAGTGTTACACCAATCGATCGATAGCCGATAGATACTATCTGTCGATGGTGGAATGGATTGATCGATATCGATCGTTAGTTTCTACTACACCGATCCATCGATAACTGATAGATACTATCTGTCGATGTTAGAATGGATTAGTCGACGTCGATCAATAGTTTCTACTACACCGATCGATCGATAACCGATAGATACTATCTATCGATGGTGGAATGGATTAGTCGACGTGGATCGATAGTTTCTACTACACTGATCGATCGATAAATAACCGATAGATACTATCTGTCGATGGTGGAATGGATTGATCGATATCGATCGATAGTTTCCGACCGGAATATAAAAAAAATCCGGTCGGAATTGTGCCCAGTATGGCAATAGGTTCACCCCCTATTTTATGGGACGTATAACACAAATGTTGAAAAGTAGGTGTACATTGTATAGCGGCATTACGTGCCGTAATGTGCACCTCTGCCTATCCCTTCGGGGATAAAAGGCGTGGCGATACAAGAACAAAAAAAAACATAATACGTAAATACAATATTTTTCAAAAATTTTGTTTATATAATATTAAAATTGTGGTGTTTCAGGCTGCGCCGCTGCAGTTCAACTAACGAGGAACCAAAGGTGAGCACAACTATATCTTCAAGGTATAAGCCGGTAAACGAGCAGACGGATCACCTGATGGTAAGCAATCGCCGCCGCCCATGGACACTTGAAACACCAGAAGCGTTACAAGTGCGTTGCCGGCCTTTTGGGGGTTAGGGATTTAAGGGATTGTTGGTGAATCGGGGATTGGGAAGGGGGTAATTGGGCCTCCGGTAACTTCACACATACAACGCAAGCGTTGTTTCACGTCGGTTTTCTGCTCGGCCGTGGTATCACTCCGGTCGAGCCGGCCCAGCAGTGCCGAAGCATGGCTCTCCCACACTTAGCTAGTAATAAATGTATAGTAACAATAGACCGTTTTGTCTTACAGATCCCTATACAACACAGAAGAGATGCTGGCAATCTACTTTACACATAATAATTACAATATTACATTATTATATAACTCCCGCAGTCCCCCTTTATATATAACCATATACTTAGGTACTTTTGAAACGTCAACAAAGAAAGAAATAAACAATTGTCTGTCAGTCTATCCGTCAGTGAAGCTAGGTGCTCGTTCCAAAGTGTAGCTTCGAATGGAGAAGAACGAGCAAGAAATTACTGTTTCGGGTCTGGGTGTCATGTGTATGTGAAATTGTATGTTTGTAAACGCACCCACGACACAGGAGGAAATGTGAGAGGGAATATTAAAAAAGACACTGGTACTAGCAAAGGGTTTTATAATAATGTAATAAAAAAAAGGTTTTAAAAAAAGCAACTGTAATATTCTTATTATTTATTTTAAAACTGTTGTAATAATTTATTGTCTATATATTTTTTATCTGTTTATGTTATTAAAAATATTTTATGTTTCATTAAGAGTTTTATTTCATTATTCATTCTGTTTCCTGTGATTAGTGCGGAGCAAGGAATGGCGGGTTCGATTCCCGCATGAGAAAACTGCGTCGTCACGCCTTTTATCCCCTAGGGGGAAATTAGAGGTGCACATTACGGCACGTAATGCCACTGTACAATGTACACCCACTTTTCACCATTTGTGTTACAAGTCCCATGTAATAGGAGGTGAGCATATTGCCATACACTGGGCACAATTCCAAACTCCGTGCTACTACTGAGAAATTTTCGAAAGTCCGAAAAAATCACCTGATGGTAAGCAATCGCCGTTGTCCATGGACACCCCCAACATTAGAGAAAATGGCATGAACCATGCAGCAAGTAGGTACAAAGAGGAGATGCCATTTATTTTTTAAACTTTGCCCCACACTTGCAGGAATCGAACACGCTACACGTTGCGCGGCAGCCGGTTGTCCAGCCACCGCACCAACCGTGCAGTCAAGTTTTTGTGTCACAGTGCACAATCACATTATGGCTGTGCACTGTGACACAAAACACGGCCCTGCCCAATAACATTTCTCATTATTTGCAAATCTCCTATTTTCAAATTTACGGTTAGTACATGTTATGTACCTTCAGAGCCTACTAGATGCTGCGTAAAATTTTAGCTTCAGTCCAGGAAGTGTGTCATTTATGTGTTGGGATTTTCAAATTGTGCGTGTAACCAGTACAATGCCTTTATAATTTCTACAGCTGCTACCAATCTTGGACTTCTATTACCCATTAAACATTGCAATAATCTTCCTATATTTGCCCTCAAACCTCTTATTTTATATTTTCTAATCTTGTTTGCCAAATAATTTGCGTGTTAAAGAAATAAAATCAAGTTAAAATGGCTACCATTATCAAACCGGTGAGTGAATTTTACATTATTCTAGTTTAATACAAGAGATTATCTATCATTAGAACTTAAGACGGGATATTTTCCATGTTTATTTATTTTGATGAGATCACGGATAAACTGATTATATAAAAAAAGAGATTATGTGATAGAAAAATCTACGTCAACCGTCATTTTTTTATTGTATAGGGCGGTATACGAGCAGACGGATCATCTGATCGGAACACCAGAGGCGTTAGAAGTGCGTTGCCGGCCTTTTGGGGGTTAGGAATTTAAGTGTTGTTAGGGAATCGGGGATTGGGAACGGCTCTCTCACGAAAAGCTTTGACATATATTTTTTAAATTATATTTTTTTTATTGGGAGTTGATGGCTTTTTCAATTATTCTATTTCTTTGAAGGCACCTTTACCTTAAAAAAATGTATTAACCGACTTAAGAAAGGGAGGTTGAAGTGGGTTTTTTCGACGTAGTTTATTGAAAATTAAATAAACTATGGATTTGTTCAAATTGTTTTTCTTTCTCTTTCAGAAAATTCCTGGTGCGTTCCCGATTCCTTGCGGCGTTGCCCCCGGCACCTGCATCCTAGTGAGGGGCATGGTCCCACCCTGCGCGAAGAGGTAAATGCCATCAGAAACATCCTGTAAAAAAGCCCAAGTCTCACACCTCAGTTTTCCTACCAAAAGTTGTGAGATCCATGTAATACCAAGTCGGTTATTTTATTAAGTCCATTGATCGACTTGGCCACCGCACGCAATCATGCAATAGACCATCGTAATTCGGAATCATGAAATAGACTAAACAATATAATACGAGAAATGTCAACGAAAGTAGGCGTGTTTTCATTAACCGAGTACCTTCTTCGAGTTCCAAAGTGTAGATTCCTATGGAGAAGAACGAGCAAGAAACTCCATAGGTTACTCTTTTTCAATCAGATTCACAATACAATACTTGGTTACATTGTTTCGTTGGTTCAACTATGTGGGAATAAGTTCTGAGTTTTAATCTTTATTTATCTAATTTTTACCTTTATTTTTTCAAAGTCAAAGTCAAAATTAGAGCTAACTCATCCCGCTAGAGATGTAATGTGAGGACAACCCAAGCTGCACATGCATTGTCGTCTAATACAGGTAATTCAGGGCTCAGGAAAATGATTGTAGTTGCTCTTTTATTATTAATTCTAATTTCTCCCTATTTAATAATATATCACATTTATTACTTTTAACATTTGGCAAAACAAATCTAATACATTTTGTCTTTTTATCGTTTAACACTAAGTTATTGACTGTAAACCAATTTTGAACCTTCATTAGAGCATCATTTACGTCGTCATAATTGTTTGTTCGTCTATTTATTTTAAAAACTAGTGATGTGTCATCAGCAAAAAATACCATTTGAGGTTCATTTTTGAATAAATGGGGCAAATCATTTATATATGCCAGAAATAGGAATGGACCTAGTATCGATCCCTGAGGTACACCCATAGATACGCTAGCCCCATGTGAGTTTACTTTGTTTATTTGAACTTTAAGTTGCCTATCCTGAAGGTATGACTTCAATAGATTTAGCGATACCCCTCGAATGCCGTAGTGTTCCAGCTTCAGCAACAAAGTCCCATGCTCAACACAGTCAAATGCCTTCGAAAGGTCACAAAATATTCCGATAGCGTCCTGTGCTTCTTCCCACGAGGCGAAAACCCGTTTATCTTTGAACCACAAATTTGTCCAAAGGTTCGAGTTCAACTTGCAATGCGGTCCGAAGTTGTACCCTGGCGAGGACATCGCCTTCCACTTCAATCCTCGCTTTGCCGAGAAGCAGTTGGTCCGCAACCACTATGAATGCTCCAAGTGGGGGCCCGAGGAGGTCAGCAACAACTCACCCATCAAAGCAGGTGATTGCCTCGAAGCCCGCATATGCTGCACTTGTGACTCATACAAGGTAAGCTCCAAGATTACTTAGACACCACTGACAAACGGTGAAGGAAAACATCGTGAGGAAACCTGGGCTTATAATTTCTAATTATAAGTTTGAAATCGCCAACCCGCATTGAGCAAGCGTGGTGATTAATGCTCAAACCTTCTCCGTGTGAGAAGAGGCTTTTGGTCAGCAGTGGCCAGTTATCCTCTATTGAAGCTATTGCCTCATTTCAAATTGTTTGTCCATCCGTATGTATATAAAAATCAATTGCTATTCGTTAGTTTCGCTAAAACTCGAGAACGGTTGGACCGATTTGGCAAATTTTGGTCTTGAATTATTTGTGGAAGTCCAGGGAAGGTTTAATTAATATTTTTGCATTCAAAACTGATGTTCCCATGTTCCCACTAGGTGGAGGTAAATGGGAAGGTTGTCTGCGAATTCAAGCACCGCATTCCGCCTGGCAAGGTGACACACATTGGCATCGAGGGTAACATCATAGTAGACAAGATCGACTTCAATGGAGGCAAACCGCCAGAGGAGCCCAAACTGGTACGCAAATCAATGAGGTTTTATTTAACTTGTAATGTATGGTATAAGTCGGTAAACGAGCAGACGAATCACCTGATGGTAAGCAATCGCCGCCGCCCATGGACACTTGAAACACCAGAAGCGTTACAAGGGCGTTGTCGTTGCCCTTTTAGGGGTTAGGTTATTGAGGGGATTGGGATGATTGGGAAGGATAACTGGGCCTCCGGTAACCTCACTCATACAACGAAACACAACGCAAGCGTTTCTTGACGTCGGTTTTTGGTGAGGCCGTGGTATCACTCGAGCCAGCCCAGCAGTGCCGAAGCATGGCTCTCCTACATTTGTGTGAGTGTAGTGGAATCTTACAACTAGATTTCGAAGCAGCTACCTTCAACCGATTGAGCTAAAATGTTGTATACACCTTTGGTTTGCATGACCATAAATGCTTAGTACAAAAAGCTTACCATACTCGAGCTGCGCATCTTCCTCGCGCAGCTACATAGCTTAGTGTCAGTGGAAATAGTCACATAGTTTCACAGCTTAGCTATTACATCTTCGTAGTATAGCTACATAGCACATCTCTGGTGTAAAAGTGTGTTGCCGGCCTCTGGGATATTTGGATCACATTTTTTTATCTTTACAGCCAATCCCTGTTATAATCCCTATTACAAACGGTATGTGCCCTGGCCGCAGGATCAGAATCAATGGAAAGACCCCTCCTGGGGCTAAAAGGTGAGTCCACAGTCATATTGAACCTTCAGGTATGGTAAATGGGCCGCTAGAAAGCGCCAAAAATTACCGCGGCTCTGGCTCGAAGCAGGATCTGGAAGTTATTTTTGTTTGGGTCTTTAGTAATTGTAATGTCACCCCCTTCCTGACAACAGATCGATCTGATATTTGGTACACACTCTTAATCTTGATGACCATACAATATAATGTAATCCTTTCCATCATCGAACCACAAGATAATCAGCGAGGCGTCACCGTTTCATGGTAGATATCCCACCCACTCGCACGAAGCGCTTCGCTTCAAGCTTCCTTGTGCGAACTGCTAGGGAGTGGAATTCCTTGCCGGAGTCTGTGTTTCCTGATGGGTGTCTTCAAAGCCCGAGTGAATAGGTTGCTTATGGGCAGACGTGCTCCATCGTAGGCCGCATCATCACTTACCATCAGGCGAGATAGCGGCCAAACGTCGACCCATTAAATGTAAAAAATTGTTTCCACAACTACCTCCATTATGGATATCAAACGGAAGGGCTTGATGGTAGAATAGAGCTCATTGAAACCGTTTAACTGCCTCCAGGTTCCATGTAGACGTCCAATGTGGTCCGAAAGTGAATGCTAAAGAAGACATAGCCTTCCATTTCCATGTTCACTTTGCGGACAACAAAGTGGTTCGCAACCACTTCGCTGCTTCGAAATGGGGGAAAGACGAGAGTGATGGAGGCATGCCGTTTAAAATTGGGGACTATTTCGAAATATTCATACATTGTTACCAAGATATTTACCGGGTATGTTAACTACATGGCTTTTATTTAATCTTTAACATATAAAAGTTTCTTAAACCCGATAATGCTGAAGAGCTTGTTGCTTGCTCTGGCTTTTTTATGGAACACGCCAGTAAACTAGCAGACGTATCACCTGATGGTAAGCAATCGCCGCCGCCCATTGACACTTGAAACAACAGAGGCGTTACAAGTGCGTTACCGGCATTTTGGGTGGTTAGGAATTTAACCTCGTCGGTTTTCTGCTCGGCCGTGGTATCACTCCGGTCGAGCCGGCCCATTAGATTTTTGTTTTTTTTTTTTCGTTTTTTTGTTTTTTTTTTTTTAAACGTTGCCCCACATTAGGATTTTCTCCTGTGTCGTGTGTGCGTTTACAAACATACAAGTTCACATGCACATGACACCCAGACCCGAAACAACAATCTGTGGATCACACAAAGAGTTGCTCCGTGCGGGAATCGAACCCGCTACCCGTTACGCGGTAGCCAGTTGCCCAGCCACCGCACCAACCGTGCAGTCATAATAATTAGTGCCGAAGCATGGCTCTCCCACACTTAAAAATGACGTCATCATCCCTATTCTAATGTATCCAAACCCCCCCTAGGTGAGGGTGAATGGGAATCGTTTCTGCGACTTCATCCACCGCATCTCTTGTGACAAAGCGACCCACGTGGTGGTGGACGGAGACTGCGAGGTGTCCCAGATCACCTTCGATCCCTGTGATGAGGTAAGTGTGTAAGTTGAGGCATTTTATCCCCGAAGGGGTAGGCAGAGGTGCACATTACGTGTACGGTACGGGTTGAGTGTTAGAAATCAAACACGACGAATGCTGAGAATACACTGGTTTATTAATCTAAAGACATTGGATTATATAGGATTATGATTACATACAAGTACATAGTATAGTGGGGACCTCACAACGGCACGTAATGCCGCTATACAATGTACACCCACTTTTTACCATTTTGTGTTATAAGTCCCATATAATAGGGGGTGTACCTATTGCCATATACTGGACACAATCCCAGACTCCGTGCTACCACTGAGAAATTTTCGAAAAACCGAAAAAATGCCAGTAATATTGCCCGACCCGGGAATTGAACCCGAGACCCCATGTCCGGCAGTCGCACTGGCGACCACTCGACCAACGAGGCAGCCAAATCAAATCATTTATTTATAAAACCACTAGCAAACCCGGCGAACTCCGTTTCGCCACCAATGATTTTCCTAGTTTTCCTGCTTTTCTCTTGAATTTTTTCCTGAATTTTCAAACTACTTTTGGCTACAAACCTTACAGAGCCCGAGACCTTTCCAACGAATGCAAACCGTGGAAATCGGTTCGTGCGTTCTGGAGTTATAGCGTCAGGAAGGAAAACCCGACTTATTTTTATATAATAGAATAAAACGTCTGCGTCTTTGGTCGAGTGGTTTCAAGTGCGACAGACGTGCAAGGGGTCTCGAATTCAATTCCCGGGTAGGGCAAAGTATTACTAGATTTTCATTGAAAATTTGTCACTTTGTCAGTAGTAGCACGGAGTCATTATATGGTAATAGGCTCACCCCCTATTACATGGGACTTTAACACAAATGGTGAAAAGTGGGTGTACATTGTATAGCGGCATTAAGTACCGTGATGTGCACCTCTGCCTACCCCTCCAATGAAAGGTTTATATAATATTAAAATTGTCATGTTTCAGTCCGCGCCGCCCTGCTAACGAGGAGCCCAAGGTAAGCCAATCTATATCTTTATCTAATAAGCCGGTAAACGAGCAGACGGATCATCTGATGGTAAGCAATCGCCGCCGCCCATGGACACTTGAAACACCAGAGGCGTTACAAGTGCGTTGCCGGCTTTTTGGGGGTTAGGTATTAAAGGGTTGTTGGGGAATCAGGGATTGGGAAGATTGGGAAGGGGGGTAATTGAAATTTCTTGTTAATTTTCTGCTCGGCCGTGGTATCACTCCGGTCGAGCCGACCCAGCAGTGCCGAAGCATGGCTCTCCCACACTTAGCTAGTAAGAATAGGATAGATGACTAATTTCGATTTTAATGTTCGTCTTGTAGATTATTTTAAAACTTTAGACACGTATTTTTTCGGAAACAGATACTTTCGAAGATATATCGATTTGTAATATCGCGTGACCTCACTTCTAGGTACGTTTTATACGTAGAAATGACGTATGTGCTCCCACTCCTAAACTTTGATTCGTTTTATCCTAAGTATTGTAGTCTTAAATGACATAATAAAAAAAGTACGTGTCTAATATTGTTTCATTACCTAACTGACGGACTAAATAGATTTCTTAATTTTCTTACCCCGTCATCATCCGTATTTAAAGTAACAATAGACCGTTTTGTCTTACAGATCCCTATACAACACAGAAGAGATGCTGGCAATCTGCTTTACACATAATAATTACAATATTACATTATTACATAACTCCCGCAGTCCCACTCTATTCTACCAACAGCCTATAAGTGTCCACTGCTGACCAAAGCCTCTCACACGGAGAAGGTTTGAGCATTGATCACCACGCTTGCTCAATGCGGGTTGGCGATTTCAAACTTATAATTGGAAATTATCTGTTTATGTTATTAAAAATATTTTATGTTTCATTAAGAGTTTTATTTCATTATTCATTCTGTTTCCCGTGATTAGTGCGGAGCAAGGAATGGCGGGTTCGATTCCCGCATGAGAAAACTGCATCGTCACGCCTTTTATCCCCTAGGGGGAAGTTGGAGGTGCACATTACGGCACGTAATGCCGCTATACAATGTACACCCACTTTTCACCATTTGTGTTATAAGTCCCATGTAATAGGGGATGAGCCTATTGCCATATACTGGGCACAATTCCAGAGTACCTACGTGCTACTACTGCTACTGGGCACAATTCCAAAGTACGTGCTACTACTGGGCACAATTCCAGACTCCGTGCTACTACTGAGAAATTTTCGAAAATCCGAAAAATTCACCTGATGGTAAGCAATCGCCGCCGCCCATGGACACCTGTAACACTAGAGAAGTTACTAGTACTTTCCCGACAAGCGTAGCGGTGCTACGCCGTAGTAGTGCTACGACGTGGCACATGCTACTACGAAGAGGGATCATGCTACGCGGTTTCAGTCGCTGCTCGGCTCCTATTGATGGTAGCGTGATGTTTTATAGCCTTTCTCGATAAATGGACTATCCAATACAAACAATTATTCAACTCGAACCAGGAAAATAGTGCGTTCAAACAAACTCATAAGCATTATATAAGGTGACTGGTAATTAGTGAACGACATTCAAAGACGTGATTGTACTCATGATTACAAACAACTTTCCTAAAGAAAGTTTTTTTGTATACTCGTAAGATAGGCAGAGGTGCACATTACGGCACGTGATGCCGCTATACAATGTACATCCACTTTTCACCATTTGTGTTATATAAGTCCTATGTGGCAATCGTACCCGAGACCCCTTGTACGGCAGTCGCACTTGGGACCACTCAACCAACGAATAAAATAAAACACTGAAATAATTGTATTTACACATTTATTTTACATAATAACACATATTATACATGGTGTCCAAGCCACACAAGTGTATCACCCTGTATACAGCATGTTTTGAAACCACTGTCCGGCCCTTAAAATATTTTATACCATCAAAAACATCCTGTAAAAAAGCCCAAGTCTCGCACCCCAGTTTTTTTACTGTAAAATGTTGTGAGATCCATGTAATACCGAGTCGTTTATTTTATTTAGTCCTTATTTAAAGGACCTTTTGTCTTGAGTTATTATTTAAATTAGATAAAACGAATCAAATTTTAGTAGTGGGAGCAAATACGTCATTTCTCCGTATAAAATGTACCTAGAAGTGACGCCATGTGATATTTCAAATCGATATAATTATGTTCGAAAGTATTAGTTTCCGTAAGAAAATAAAAAATACGTGTCTAATGTTTTAAAATAATCTACAAGACGGACATTAAAATAGATATTAGTCATCTACCGTATTGAATTCAGTGGCCGTACAGTGGTTTCAAAATATGTTGTATAAATCTATATAACATATAATATAACAATATTAAACTCTTATCATATAATATAAATATAATAATACTTTTTATCACATCAACAGTTATTTAAAGATTCTTCATTTTATTCTACATATATGTTTGTATAATTTCTTATACAGTATACAATGTGATAGGACTTCTAACCCGTTAAGGTTGAGTACTACATCTAATTTTATCGACAAAAAAATATATGGGGAGTTGAAAATATTGAAAAATAGGTAAAAATAATTCAGAAATTATTTTTTTTTCTCACCAAAATATTATCAAACATATGAAAAGAGTAATGAATTAGTTAGCCAAGGTTATTAGCTACCGTTTGTCGTTTTTTTTTGTTTCTACGACGCATACAACCTTTGATATCACATAAAGTAAAAAAATATATTAAAATAGCCATAATTTTTAGGGGGTTCAACACCCCATATTATTTTTTTGTCGATAAAATTAGATGTAGTACTCAGCCTTAACGGGTTAGAAGTCTCACCCCTATCACATTGTATAATCAGCCCATTCATTGAGTATACAGGTAAGAAAATAAATATATATTCAGTACAGAGACAGTAGCTATTGTTATGCTAAATTGTACGCTTTGTAACGAAGCCATATCTTTTGTAACTCAGTCTCTAGACAACCAATGGCTTCTTTTACATTTAATAGGTCCACGTTTGGCCGCTATCTCACCTGATGGTAAGTGATGATGCGGCCTACGATGGAGCACGTCTGTCCATAAGCAACCTATTCACTCGGGCTTTGAAGACACCCAGGTTATACCCATCAGGAAACACAGACTCCGGCAAGGAGTTCCACTCCCTAGCAGTTCGCACAAGGAAGCTTGAAGCGAAGCGCTTCGTGCGAGTGGGTGGGATATCTACCATGAATCGGTGACGCCTCACCTATTGTCTTGTGGTTTGATGATGGAAAGGACTAGGAGGAATCAAGTTGTGCAGTTCCCCCGCACACTCTCCGAAATGTATCCGGTAAAAACACGGAAAAGCTTGCAACCTTGCGCCTGTGTTCAAGGTTACTGCCTCTGTACTGAATCTATCTTTATTTTATTAAGCATGGCTTGAAACTAGTCGACTTCCTCGTCAAACAGTTACGTGAGTAAACCGATAACATAATAATTAATTTAGTATGTCTCACGAAAGTTATAATTAAACGATTTTGTTCCAAAAACAATTGCTAAGGACTGGGTTAAGTAACCATTAAATGACTCTGAGGACGGCATGGTTAACAATGTTTTTAAATACCACCACCATGATTATTTTTAAATTAAATTATTATTAAATATAAAATAATTTAATATAATGCCTCCTCGGATTGACTAAAATATAATATTATAGTGAACAATAAGTTCAAATTGATGTACAAAGCCACTCTTTACGCGAAGGGGTAGGCAGAGGTGACACACAATGTAACACCCACTTTTCACCAGTTATGTTATAAGTCCCTTATAATAGGGGGTGAATTTATTGCCAGCCAAAACTCTAGACTACTAAAACAAACAAGACAATAATTTTTATTTACTATTGTAATCTTCAAACACAACACTACCTCCCATTAAAGCCGTGGCAGATACTTTTAGAACACGTTATACAACGTGTAACAAAATACCCATATACATCAAGAAGCGCTGATGAATACAAGTTGAATAGAATCTCTACACAAAGTTTCAGCTTAAAATACGTTTAAAAAAAATTAGTACCAAATACTTGGTGTCGCAATGTTCTTGATTTTAAATCATCATACAAACGTGTCACAACACTACAGGGGTCACTCGCTAATTACGAACCATTCCTTCTGTAAATCTGATCGCCTAGTACCAGTACCTAAATAATTTTAATTCGCATGAAAAAAAAATTGGAAAAATCCATAACTTCGTTCCATGAAAACATAAGTTTAAAAAACCCTTCCCGTATCGTTTGTTATGTTATCTAGAAACCGTGCACTTGATATGTATACCCCCTTTTTGTTACACGTTGTATATATGTAGCTGATTTATTTATATAATTATAGCTAATTTATTAAATCTACGTATATAAGGCAACTTTTTAATGATTTCGAGATATAACTCGAGACGGGTTAAAATACAAGCTAACATTATTTAAAAACCACTGATAAACGGTAAAGGAAAACATCCAAACCTGGGCTTATAATTTCTAATTATAATTTTGAAATCGCTTCGCATTGAACAAGCGTGGTGATTAATGCTCAATCCTCCGTGTCAGAAGAGGTGTTTGGTCAGCAGTGAACACTTATACAGTGTGATAGGGGTGGGACTTCTAACCCGTTAAGGCTGAGTACTACATCTAATTTTATCGACAAAAAAAATTATACGGGGGTTGAACCCCTAATTGAAAATATTGAAAAATTGTGATTTTTTTGGTAAAAATTATTCACAAATGATTTTTTTTCTCACCAAAACATTATCAAATATATGAAAAAAGTAATGAATTAGTTAGCGAGGTTTATTAGCTACCGTTTGTCGTTTTTTTTTGTTTCTACG
This sequence comes from Spodoptera frugiperda, assembly GCF_023101765.2. Taxonomy (NCBI): domain Eukaryota; kingdom Metazoa; phylum Arthropoda; class Insecta; order Lepidoptera; family Noctuidae; genus Spodoptera; species Spodoptera frugiperda. The sequence continues at coordinate 646,961 of NC_064235.1, read as the reverse complement.
ACGCATACAATCTTTGATATCAATAAAAGTAAAAAAAATTTAAAATAGCCATTATTTTTAGGGGGAGGGAATTCGACCCCTTCGACCCCCGACTTTTGTCGATAAAATTAGATGTAGAACTCAGCCTTAACGGGTTAGAAGTCTCACACCTATCACATTGTATATGACATTGATATAATACATACGTATAAACATAATTTTCCCTACTTTTATACAATTCTGTATTATTATTTATAATGATAGGGCGACTCAGTGCAGGTAGGCTTATATGATTTTAAAATTAAAAAACATATGTACTCTCTAATAATCTAATTGCATTTACAGTTATATGCAATCTACAATCTATATAAGGTATTCTTGAAGTATCTAAAAGGATTTAATGGGAGGTAGTGTTGTGTTTGAAGATTACAATAGTGAAGAAATTTCGTACCCTGGACTAGTTAATTCAATTTGAGAACATAAAGAAGTTAAATAAACATTAACTCTACTCTGCATAAAGTGGTTCACAAATACGCACGATGCGACAGAGACAGTGAAAGAGCTCTTTCATAACAACTCAAGCGTAGATATTTTTGTATGAAAAAAAAAATTACTCATAATCAATAATTTATATTCACTATTGTAATCTTCAAACACAACACTACCTCCCATTAAAGCCGTGGCAGATACTTTTAGAACGCCTTATATGTAAAAATCAATTGCTGTTCGTTAGTCTCGCTAAAACTCGAGAACGGATGGACCGATTTGTCAACGAAAGATGATTTGTGTACGAAGTTTGCCGAGTCAACTAGTAAATAAGTAAATAAATAGTGGACGAAAGATTATTATAAGCTTTTTTGTGTCTTGTGTCGTGGGTGCGTTTATCATACACACTATGGGGGACATCCATTAATTACGTCACACGTTAACGGGGGTAGGGGGATTGACGAAGTGTGACTTTATATGACAAGGGGGCGGGAGGAGTCTTTAATAGTCTTCAAAATAACGTCACATTTCGATTATTATAATGAAACTGTTAAAACACGAACTTGGAACTATTAATTATCGAAAAGTTCTAGATGTAAAATTAGAAAATGTGACGTCACACTAGGGAGGGGGGGTCTCACAATTGTGACAAGGACGGGGGAGAGGGTCAAATATTATGAAATTTGTGTGACGTAATTTATAGATGGCTCCTATCCATAAATTTCCAAAAAATCTGTTTCCCCCCTTAAACACTAATCTAATCGACCTACCAGCCACTCAGTCGCCCTACCCAAAGTACCGTTAGTGCCACATTAGTGCCAGGCACTAGTATGGCACTAACAAGTGCCGCTACAGCTGTCTGCCTCAATCCATCCAGTCATCACCTCCGAAGTCGATGGATTCCGAAAACGAGGCAGTCTCCACCTGCAAAATAGACAAAAAACGGATTAAAAAACCTTAAGTCTTTGACTGCCAATAGAAAACTGTTGAAGGCAAATCCTCCGCTAACGTCGGTCACCGGTAACCACCACGGCGTTCAATGTGTTAAACAAGGAAACCTCCTTCTAAAATTAATGTCGAAACCTCCATTTTTTAAGTCGGGTAATATACTTAAAACCTTCTCCTAAGTTTGAAAAATACTATAGGTTCAGCTAAACGTGAGATAATCGTGCACAAACAAACATACATACAGGCAGTGCCGGCGTTAGGGGGGGGCGTGATGGGGCAATGGCCCAGGGCGACAAATTGTGGGGGCGCCAGAAAAAAATTAAAAACTGCTACTAACACTTGATATTGCTTCCCTCAAGTGGGCGCCACAATATTTTCGCCCGGGGTGTCAGTGGCCCTCACGCCGGCACTGTATACACGTCTCTGATCTCTGATCTGACCTCCTTTTTTGAAGTCGGTTAAAATTTATAAAGCGGAAGGTAAATATATGCCATGGTTACTTAGAGGTTAGGTTGACAGGTCCTCAAGCATGGTCTACATGCTGTGAAATTGAAACCTGGGGAAAGTCAAGTGCCAATGTAACTTTTTCAATATAATAACTACTTCCTATCGGCCGAAAGTAATAAATTATTTACCCGACTGCGCCAGAAGGAGGGTTATGTTTTTCGAGTGTATGTATGTATGTATGTATGTATAATTGTTTGGCACGCTCTGCAGCCTAAACGGCTTGATGGATTTTGACTTGAGAGGTGTCGTTAGATTCGTATTTACTGTGAGAGTGACACTGGATATATCAAAATGTTTAAAAAAACAAAAGGCGGATTTTTGGCGCCAAATTCTAATATTGCTCACTCTCTAGCCTGAACGACTCGATGGGTTTCAGCTTGATAGTGATCGTTTGATTCGTATTTACTGTGAGAGTGACACTAGATATATGAAAATATAATAAATAATAAAACTAAAAGAAAATAAAATAAAAAAAGTAATTTAAAAAACTAAAATCCCGACTGCGTTTCTTTATAACATGAAAATGAAAAAACCCTAAAACAAGAATACAAGAAAAATTTAAGCAGTCGGGACCCATTCTAAATATTATGAAGACTTAGTGAGGGCACATACGGCTGGCTTTCTAGAATGGGTCCCGACTCCCGACTGCTTACTTTTTTTTCCATCCAAAATTTGTGAATCAGGATCATCAGCCTATAAGTGGCCACTGCTGACCAAAGGCCTCTTTTCACACGGAGAAGGTTTGAGCATTAACCACCACGCTTGCTCAATGTGGGTTGGCGACTTCAAACTCATAATTTTTTTATTTATTTATTATACAGTTTTATTACAGTTTTAAATTGTTACAGTTTAGCTCGCCAAACTTCTCAGTTTGATCAATTAGAACGTTCCTTCACCGTTTGTCAATTTCATCCACCGTTTGTCAGATTAATGCTCAAACCTTCTCCGTGTGAGAATAGACCTTTGGTCAGCAGTGGACACTTATAGGCTGATCATGATCATAAGTAACCGAACTACGACAGATACACTACTTCCAAATCCACAAAAAATTACTAGTACCAATTTTCCGTGCATGTTAACTATTAGTGTCCGCTAATCCCCTCAATCATCAAATCCTCCTGCGTAGTCATCCATGTCTTCATACGTTTCTTCGTATTGCTGCTGCTGGTCTGCTTCTGGAGGGGGGGCTTGTGGTGGGGGCTGGCCCTAGAGGATCAGGGAGGGAGAGGGTTAGGAAGGAATTGGGATATGATGGCAAGAGGCTCACCCCCTATTACAAGGTGTGTACTTAGACTTGTGTAGCCTAAACATATAAAAATTGTAAAATTTATGCTACAGTATATGGCAATAATCTCACCCCTTATTACATGGGACTTATAACACAAATGGTGAAAAGTGTGTTTACATTGTATAGCGGCATTACGTGCCGTAATGTGCACCTCTGCCTACCCTTTCGGGGATAAAAGGCGTGACGTTGCATATTATGGGATATGATTGGTGGAAGCCAAACGCATCCACAGCAACGTAGCATAGCACATCTCTGGTGGAAAAGCACACATATGCCCGTTTTCACCAACCTGTCTCAAATTTTAAGGAACAGCTCAGCTAAGATAGGTTATACTTGACGACATTTTTTATGTTATAAGCTGGTAGACGAGCTGACGGAACACCTGATGGTAAGCGATCGCCACCACCCATAGACACTTGAAAGACCAAATGCGTTACAAGTGCGTTGCCGGCTTTTTAGGGGTTATATATTTAAGGATTGTTGGGGAATCGGAGATTGGGAAAATTAAGCCCCCGGTAACCTCATTTACACAACGCAAGCGTTGTTTCACGTCGGTGTACTGCTCGGCCGTGGTATCATTTAAGTCGAGCTGGCCCAGCAGTGCCGAAGCATGGCTCTCCCACACTTAGCACACTTGTTTTTTACCAAACTACTTATAAGTGACACCTAATGATACTGGTAGAAGTAAGGGGTTCGTTTAGGTGGTGCGTCACACTGAACGAATTATAGTTAAGAGCTGTAGGTCTATTCCGGTTCTCGAATGCGAAGTTTCGTTTGATCTTCGGCCGTAGGTTTTATTGATTTACTAATGAAATTCAAATCAAAACCTATTTATTTATCTTCATTTCATTCGTTCATTTTTGTTCACGAAAGTTCGCAATAAATAGAATTGTAGTACGAAATCTGCGAAGTTTCGGACGAAACTTAGTTTTTCGTTGAATTAGAGTAGACCTCCTGGGGCCTTAGTCTGCTATTACAATAAAATTGTGTCAGAATGGACGAAAAGACCCTGGTTTAAAAGGTATAACGTTGCTCAACTTACCGCTGGTGGAGTGCTAGGGCTGTTGAACCCACCCCCCATGGCGTACCCCGCGATGCCCCCCGCGGCGAGGGCGGCAGCCCCCATGCCCACGGCCGCGCCCGTGCCCACACCGCCCCGCTGTTGGCCTTGTACTACCTGCGGCTGTGGTTGGCCACCGTACTGAAAAAAATGGGGAAAATTATCAGATCGATCTGTCTTTTTTTTATTAGAACTTATGACGGGATATTTACCACGTTTATTCACTTTGGTGATTTGTCTGCTCGTAAACACCCACCCGCATTTACTCCAGTTAATCCGTGATCATGGCGCTTGCAACAGTGCCGAAATATCGGAAACTCATCAAAGTGAATAAACATGGTAAATATCCCGTCATAAGTTCTAATAATAGTGTTAGTGACCATGTCAGTTTAAAAACTTATGTCTTTTTTTTATTGTAACTTTCGTGAGACATGCTAAATTAATTATTATGTTAGCGGCTTACTCACGTAACTGTTTGACGAGGAACTCGACTAGTTTCACGGCGTTTCGCGACAATCGCCGCGTCGTGTGTCGCGGAATGCTGCTCATGAATATGTGCCTCTAGCATGGCTTGAAACTAGTCGAGTTCCTCGTCAAACAGTTACGTGAGTAAGCCGATAACATAATAATTAAGATCGATCTGTTGTTAGAAATGGGGCAATATTGCAATAAAGGAGGATATGAAATCCTGGTCCCACCTTCCAATAGCTATGTGTGTTACATCATTGGATAGGTAATGTTGAGCTGAATAAAAGTTACTATGGCGCCAAGTTCCAAATCTTAGTCCGTTCAGAGTTATTCTTCATTAAACATGGTAGTTTTATCAGTAGCCAAGTAATGCTATTTTTACGTTATAATTACATTTGTGCTTTATACACGTATTCACTCCTTGAGGGTGGGTACACTAGGATTTTCTCCTGTGTCGTGTGTGCGTTTACAAACATACAAGTTCACATGCACTTGACACCCAGAACCTTAACAACAATTTGTTGATTACACAAAGAGTTGCTCCGTGCGGGAATTGAACCCACTACACGTTGTAGTTAGGAACTTCGATCATAGTCCAGACAACTTTGAGAACCACTACTATAGGGTATAAAACATCACGCTACGATCAGTAGATGAACAGCGAGTGAAACCGCGTGAGAGTAGCTAGTGTATAGTAAAAGTATCTCACCATTGCCCCTTGGGGTCCAACTTGACCTGTAACAAAACAACATAGTTTTAATAGTATTAAATAAATAAATAAACAATTATTTATAACATACCCTGTTAGCTAATTATTATGTTATCGGTTTACTCACGTAACTGTTTGACGAGGAACTCGACTAGTGTCAAGCCATACTAGAGGCATATATTCCTGATCAGCATTCCGCGACATACGACGCGGCGACTGTCTAACTAGTCGAGTTCCTCGTCAAACAGTTACGTGAGTAAGCCGATAACATAATTATTATTAATACCCAGTTAGTTTGGCAATTGTGTGACATACCCGGGTCACACTACAGTTTGTCTAGGGTAGGCCTTCGATAAACGTATGCGCAGTGACGTCAATTTAAGGTACGTTTTGGAGCTGTGGCCTGCCCAGCGGTTTACCGAGGCTCTGTTTCGAAAGGCAGAACTAGGAACGGGGTGGTTTTTAGACAGTAAGAGTCTGACACCCCCTCTCGCCTCGCCCAAGGTGAGAGAAGTCATTGCATGATTTTCCCCCTCAAAAAAAAAAAAAAGGTTTGATCCACCATTCCAGTAGAGGACGTCTTTCAGCCATGATTATGGTTATCACCTTTTATTTTCCGAAGAAGTTAGTGGGAATCCAAACTCACTTTATAGAAATTGGTATACAAACAGAAACTACAGAGCGTTCTCATTCTCTCACATTCTTACATCTGATGGTATACAGATACTACGTAGGTTCTTCAGGGCGCCCTCTACAGTCATTACCATTAACAGTATCCCCATAATAAAAAGATTCTCAATCCTTAATCATGTGTGAGAACTTCGAATTTCTCTGAAAATCTCTAAGAGCCTGGTCCAGGTATCGAAACCAGTACCGAACATTTGCTTGACAATCGTACTCACTAAAACAATAATTGTGGGCTCGCCTGAAGAATGGCGAGCTACTGACACAGTATACCAGCGTGAAACAACGCTTTTGTATGCAGGCAGGGGCTAATCCTTCCTTACCGCTCCGGTTTAGATTAGTCTCAGATTCGAACCAAGAGCTTACAATCTGAAGGAAATATCGGACCAAGTATTTAGACACTCTCTCTCCTTACTCAAGTCGGTACGGAAGTCAAACTATAATTTTCCCCTCTCAAAAAAGGCGAAAAAAATGAAACACAAGAAAAAAAACATGGATTTAAACATTTTTTATTAACTTTAAAATATTAAATTATGCAAAATACATACAAAGACTAATTAATACAACAGTTTTTTAATTTAATTTATTACATTTTAAATGCAAACATTACATTTATGTGGAGACTAAATGAAAAAAAGAGCGTACATAAACATTGGGACGTTAATAACTTTTCATTTAATTTTAATAAACGTGAAATAAGAGAAAAATTCACAAAAAAAACACATTTCTAAATGCCAACAAGTAAATGCGTTTCAAAATTCGTTTTAAAAAAGAAAAAAACATTTACGTACGACTATTTTAAAAACATATACCTTTTCGATTTATCTTTCTCAATTTATTTAATACATGATTATAAAAAAACAAACACCCTAGTATCCGAAAGGGGCGGAGCGATGTGCTTCATACATTTTCGAAAAAAAAAACAACCTTCCTGTTTCCATTACTTTTTTTGTTAAGAAAAAAAAAACTAGAAACTAGGTACCTACATTTAAATTTTGATTTAATCAAAATCTTGTTTAGCTACCCTTTTTTACTGAACACTGTCTGTACCCTTAGTACGAGTTTGCAATCGATAAAGTAATCAATCAGAATACACTTGAAAAAACCAACCAATCAATACAAAAAAGTAATTTAAACGAGAGCGCGTTCTGCACTCGGATTGGTTGGTTTATTCCAGCCGGCCAATTCCCGGCAAGTACCCATAGTACAAGTTTGCTTTACGTTGAACGAAAATGAATCAAAAGCGCGTTCTGCGCTCTGATTGACTAATCAGAGCACAGAACGCGCTCTCTTTTCGATCTCGTTAAACGTAAAACAAACTCGTACTAAGCCGTAACCTGGCGCCCGTATGTAGCCTGGCGCCCCTTTGTATAACCGGGCGCCCTCTGTATAAACTGGCGCCCTCTGTATAAACTGGCGCCCATCTGTAGACTGGCGCCCCTCTGTATCTTGACGCTACTCTGTAACTTGGCGCCCCTCTGTAACTTAACCCCGTTGTTATCTGGCGCCGCTCTTTAATAACTCTATAACCTAGCGCCCCTGTGAAACCTGGCACCTCTCTTTCACCTGGCGCCCCTCTGTAACCTAGCGCCCTAGTCTTGCCTACTTTATCTCAGGCATAATACATCTCTGTATAACAGTGTTCAAAACAAAAAAAAATCTAGTTATAAGTCTTCAACCAACCTAGTTGGGTAAAGACTGATAGAAAAATGTATGAAGCACATTATAATAGGAGAAATTTTTGGCTTAATGGGACGTTATACTTAAAGCTAAGTGTAAAACAACTGTTTCTGCTCACCCCACTGGAGTTTTATTGAAGGAACATCGTATGACTGTATCATGTGAGGTTGATACTGTATTAATTTAACTTTCGTGAGACATACTAAATTAATTATTATGTTATCGGCTTACTCACGTAACTGTTTGACGAGGAACTCAATTAGTTTCAAGCCATGCTAGAGGCTATGTTCATGTCGGACTCGACCTAGTGGGTGGCACGAAATTAGTCTAGTTTTTTTTTTTTTCGCAAACGAGCAGACGGTTCGCCTGATGGTAAGCCCATGGACACTCGCAGCACTAGAGGCGTCACAGATGCGTTGCCGGCTTTTTAAAAAGGAGTACGCTCTTTTCTTGAAAGTTTGAAGGTCGTATCGGTTCGGAAATACTGCCGACGACAGCTCATTCCACATTTTTTTTTTACAATTCATCAAAAGCAATTTTAATTTTTCAAGTTTCATATCAATAACCTTTTAAAATGATTTTATATTAATACAGCACCAACTCAACATAACACAGTCAATTCTATATACCATAAAAACGTTACATTTCAAAAAAACGACCAAACCATAAGAAATATAAAAAAAAAACTGCCAAAAAGAGCATTTTTCATAAGTTTCATATATCGCGTGGCCAAACAGACAAACAGCGTAACACTATAAATATAAAAAATGCAATGAAAAAAAAAACATAACTAAAAAAAAGAAAAAAATAAGTAGTATTCTTAATACTACTTTTGGTCACGTGAAAAAAAAAACAAAAAAAAGGTAATAAAAAAAAATTGTGTGTGATTACATGTTACATACAAAAATAGGGGTAGATGACTAATTTTCATTTCAATGTCCGTCTTGTAGATTATTTTAAAACATTACACACGTATTTTTTATTTTCTCACGGAAACAAATACTTTCGAAGATATATCGATTTGAAATATCGCGTGACGTCACTTTAGAGTACGTTTTATACGTAGAAATCACGTAAATCGTTTTATCTAAGTATTGTTATCTTATATGACAAAATAAAAACATACGTGTCTAATATTGTTTCATTACCTAACTGACGGACTAAATAGATGTTTAATTTTCATACCCCGTCATCATTATATTTTGAGAAAACAATGCAAGAAATTCGAGGCTGATTCTGGATGTTTTTCCACCAAAGATGTGCTATGCTACGTTGCTGTGGATGCGTTTGGCTTCCACCAATCATATTCATTGGTACACATAGCTTAGTACTAGTGGAAACGGGTTCAACTAAGCTATCTTTATACGGAAAGATCCATGCTATGGATGACTTCCCTACTATCGATACATCGCATACTCGAGCTGCGCATCTTCCTCGCACAGCTACATAACTTAGTATCAGTAGAAACGGTCACATAGTTTCACAGCTTAGCTATTACATCTTCGCAGCATAGCTACATAGCCCATCTCTGGTGGAAAAGCACCCAAAAACAAAAATACCTTTAGAGATTCTAGTGACAATTATTATCTTGTTTACAAAATCAATTTTTGGACTAACATTTACTATTTTCACCAACTACTCCTAAATTTTAAGGAATCTGAAGCTAAGATAGGTGACATTCATCGACTCACCTAACAGTACCTTTAGTACAAGTCTGTTTTACGTCACGCCTTTTATCCCCAAAGGGGTGGGCAGAGGTGGCTACAATGTACACACACTTTTCACCATTTGTGTTATAATTCCCATGTAATAGGGGTGAGCCTATTGCCATATACTGGGCACGATTCAAGACTCCGTGCTACCACTGAGAAATTTTCGAAAACCGAAAAATCCCAGTCGTACTTTGCTTTATAAAATGACAGAGATAGCACGATATTTAAGTAAAACTTAAAATTGAGTAGCATTTCAGTATTCGGGCGTTAGTGACATTTATTTAAGTGATGGTTTAAAAGTGGTTGGTGAAAACAGTCGTTAGTTTATAAACAATTTAGTGCCAATACAGCGTTGTGTTAAGTATTTCATTACATTGTTATACAAATCCCTCTATTCCATTCAAAGATTAAGACACCACTGACAAACGGTGAAGGAAAACATCGTGAGGAAACCTGGGCTTATAATTTCTAATTATAAGTTTGAAATCGCCAACCGGCATTGGGCAAGCGTGGTGATTAATGCTCAAACCTTCTCCGTGTGAGAAGAGGCCTTTGGTCACTTATAGGCTGATGACAGTGACAGTGTGATCTTCAAGTAAATTAACAAGAGTGAGGATTGTAACTATTAGGTAGTTTCCTTAGTCAAAAATAAATAATATCGACATTTCAAGACAAAAAAAACTCAAAAATAATCACACTTTCATTCATAGATTTGATGATCTACTTAATTTTTTCTAGAAATAAGTCTGCTATTTGACATAAAAATCTGACTTTTTTATGGTAAAAGCCGGTAAACGAGCAGACGGATCACCTGATGGTAAGCGATCGCCGCCGCCCATGGACACTTGAAACACCTAGACCTGATGACGTCATAATAAAGTATTTCATACAAATTTCATAGAAAATATTGTTTTTTGACGTTTCGAAAAAAGGATTGAATTTGACTAGTAGGAAACTAGCCTTACAGCCTTTTTTACATTTGATGGGTCGACGTTTGGCCGCTATCTCGCCTGATGGTAAGTGATGATGCGGCCTACGATGGAGCACGTCTGCCCATAAGCAAACCTATTCAAGTACGATTGTATGTTTGTATGTAAAGAAAATTAATACGAATAGAGGGAGTTATATAACAAAGTAATTTCTGAATAAGTAAATTAGTTTTCCTTTATCTCTTCTTATTTTAAAAGGCACCTGAAATAGAGAAAACAAGCCAATTGTTAATATCTGTATAACCAATAGGAGTAGATGACTAATTTCTATTTCAATGTCCGTCTTGTAGATTATTTTAAAACATTACACACGTATTTTTTTATTTTCTTACGGAAACAAATACTTTCGAAGATATATCTATTTGAAATTTGAATATCAATGTAACGTCACTTCTAGGTACGTTTTATACGTAGAAATGAGGTATTTGCTCCCACTCCTAAACATTGATTCGTTTTATCCAAGTATTGTTATCTTATATGACAAAATAAAAAAATACGTGTCTAATATATTTTCATTACCTAACTGACGGACTAAATAGATTTTTAATTTTCATAAAAAATATTGCACTAGTAGTGGCAAATTTCACCAAAGTTGGTCGCATTTAATAAGGATCTTAAAATGGTTTCTTTGCCAATCACCTGGTGCCATTTATATGTCGATTTCAGGGACATATATATGTATATATGACATTGTTAGACTCTATATTAAAATTATCGCATTTTCTAAGCCCAGGTATCGAACCCAGTACCATTTCACTTATTAAACAGACACTATAAAATTGTATACTAACATTTTAACTGCTAAAATTATTAATCTTTGATAGGCTAACACAACGTCACGCCTTTTATCCCCGAAAGGGTAGACAGAGGTGCACATTATGGCACGTAATGCCGCTATACAATGTACACCCACTTTTCACCATTTGTGTTATAAGTCACATGTAATAGGGGGTTTGATAGACTAACTAAAGAAATAACTACAATTTTCAAAGACTAACGGCATTGTCTAGGTTTTAAGCTAAAGTACTAAATTTTATTGTAACTTTCGTGAGACATACTAAATTAATTATTGTATGTTATCGGCTTACTCACGTAACTGCTTAAATTTCCGCAGCATTCTGCGACCCACAACGCAGCGATTGTCGCGGAATGCTGCTCATGAATATGAGCCTCTAGTATGGCTTGAAACTAGTTGAGTTCCTCGTCAAACAGTTATATAGCCGATAACATATAATAATAAAGTACTAAATATATATAAAGCTATATACCTGTATTACATCGCTGCTCTACGGTAAGGGGATCAGTAGTAGCCTGCGTCAAACAAAAACATACGGGCTTAAATAAAATATAGCATTTGCAAATAAAATGTATATATGTAAACAATTTTGTGTATAAATATAAATACATATTATATGGTGTAAACGGAACGCTCCCGAAAAACACTACAAATCATTTTTTGTTTTTATAATTTTAATCGTTTTTGTTTTCGTATTATTCATGCAATATCAGCCTTGTTGATTGCAACTATTATTACAAAAATTAAGCATTTAATTCCTTATTGTTTTTAAAATAAACCTCGTTTTTTACCATCACCTGATTTCAGCGTTTGGGAGCTAAAAGTGTATGTTGGAAATTATGTTTTTGCAACAATTACTCCCACGTTTTTTGAAATACAGTAGAAGCTCCTTATTCGTTCCGTATATACAACATGATTATTATGTATGCAAGTAAAAATACCAATCATTCTAAAATGGAAGCATTTAAATAATAATATGAATTATGTAATTAATTCTTAAGATCTCATTGTGGCTTAAGTAATTTGCCGAGGTAAAATTTTATCTTTGTTAATCCGCGATTATCTAGCGGTTAGCTGAACCAATTTTGATACGGGTTTCAGAAAAATAAATTTTATATTTGGGAACAAAGTTTAGTATATTAACCTACAATAAAAGAGGAGGTGGGTGTTAGATTTTTTATCGTATTTTTAAGGGATACTAGCAGACGGATCACCTGATGGCAATCGGCGGATCAGAATAGGGGTAGATTACGGTCTGGAAAATCCTTTTATCCCACGAGAACGCAGGCAAATCCACGGGCAGAAGGTATATTTAACATTCCAGTTATTGGGGGTACGTGGAGGTCAGTATGTACTATGAAGGTATGAATCGAAGTTCACCTTGACCTTAGAGAGTAACTCGGTAACCAAGGTCACACGAGGCTAGACGAACACTAACTAAGGATCGATAACTTATACGTTAAATGTATAGGAAAGTTACCATCAGCTTTTATTAAAAAAAAATAGTACAGCCTTTTATCCCCGAAGCGGTAGGCAGAGGTGCACATTACGGCACATAATGCCGCTATACAATGTACACCTACTTTTCACCATTTGTATTATAAGTTCCATGTAATAGGGGGTGAGCCTATTGCCATATACTAGGCACAATTCCAGACTCCGTGCTACTATTGAGAAATTTTCGAAAAACCGAAAAAGCAAGCAGCGCTGTTGCCGGGCTTTGGGGGTTAAGAATTTGAAGATTGTTGAGGAAAATTGGGGAGTAATTGGGCCTCCGATAACCTCACTCACATAACGAAACACAACATAAGCGTTGTTTCACGTCGGTTTTCTGTGAGTCTGTGTTGAAGCATTGCTCTCTCACAATTAAACGTTTATTTTTCTTTAAAATATGACGCCTTTTAAAACCCGAAGGAATAGGCAGAGGTATACAAACTAACATCTACTTTTCACCAGTTAGCTTATCGTCATATACAGCCACCACCAGTATCATAAAACCCGAAAAGCAACCTATAATACTTTGCCGGATCTGGGAATCGAACCCTGGTCACCTTGCTCAGGACCAATACCAGGTGGGTTTACAAACATACAAATTCACATACACATGACACCCAGACCCGAAACAACATTTTTTAAAAAAAAAAACGTTGCTCCACATTAGGATTTTCTCATGTGTCGTGGGTAAGTTTACAAACATACAAGTTCACATACACATGACACCCAGACCCGAAACAACAATTTGTGGATCACACAAAGAGTTGCTCCGTGCGGGAGTCGCCCGCTACACGTTATACGGCAGCCGGTTGCCCAGCCACCGCGCCAACCGTGCAGTCATGTCCCATTAAATCAGTTTTTTTATACATTTGAATAAAATTTTGAAAATATAATACAAAGCATATTGCAATCCCAAGCCAATAAGTAAGTATTAGTAGTATTAACAAACATTTAAGAATGCTTTTCCACCAAAGATGTGCTATGCTACGTTGCTGTGGATGCGTTTGGTTTCCACCAATCATATTCATTGGTACACATAGCTTATTATTGGTGGAAACGAACTCAGCTAATCTATGTTTTTATATCGAAAGATGCGTGCTATAAATGGGCTCGAGCTGCGCATCTTCCTCGCACAGCTACATAGCTTAGTATCAGTGGAAACGGTCACATAGTTTCACAGCTTAGCTAGCATAGCTACATAGCACATCTCTGATAGAAAAGCACCCTTAAGGTTAGGAAAGTAGTCAGTTTTTAAGAACCTAATGAATTAGGTTTAATAAGCACTTAATAAATTTCATATATTTTTGACACGACACAAAATGCTTGACACAAAGCTAGCCACATACACACACATATCTCAATAACAAACGACATATATATGTATACATAATATACAATAAAATAAAGAAATTAATGAAAAAAAACTATATATTTACAAATAAAAGGTAGTACTTACCTTTTTATTCGATATTAGTATAAAAATATAAAATAAACACTCGCGTTATCTTTAAAAATCATTTAAAAAACATTGTTTATAATTATTTAATATAAAAAAAGGATTTTATGAGAAATTGAGCCGTTAACAAAGTCATATCATATAGGAATGTACACTTTGGAACGAGCAAATAGCTTCAGTAAAAGACTGACTGACAGACAGACATATCATAATATGCGTAAATCAACATATCTAGCCTAATTAATAAAATTGTCTGTTTGTAATATTGAAATAACCATAAAATAAATTATTTTGTCTGTCTGTCTATTTCTTGTTATTATTGTTTTGGTTAATCTCTGAAATTGCTAGACCGATTTTGATAGGACTTTTATTGGCAATTAGCTGATATACTACAGAGTAACTTTAGTTTGAAATGAAAATCACAAACCCAAATAAGGTATGTCAAAGTAATTATTCTACGTGGACGAAGTCGCGGGCAACAATTAAGTAGTTAGTTATTCTAGTTCTTATAATAAAAATATGAAAAATTAAAGTACTTGTTGTCAAAAAATATGTATTTTATACATCCTAACATATTGTACATTTAATATTTGTATATACATAAAGGCGTTTATATAGGGTGACTGGTAATTAGTGAACGATATTTAAACACGTGATTGTACTCATGATTACAAACAAGTTTTCCTAAGACACTGTTTTTGTATACTCATTAGTTTTATTTTTATCGCAATAATAAAACAACTAAATTCCATTAGCACGCGCGCGTACAGTTTCGAAGTACCTACTAGTCTTCCGATAACGCGGGCGCGGGCGCCTCGCTGCTAACAGCTGATCATGCGAAACTACGCGCGCGCGAAATTTTGTTATTTTATTATTGTGATAAAAATAAAACTAATGAGTATACAAAGAAAGTTTCTTTGGGAAAGTTGTTTGTAATCATGAGTACAATCACGTGTTTAAATATCGTTCACTAATTACCAGTCACCCTATGTACTAGGAGGAGCTTATATACTTCTTATTTATTATATACCACGGATATAAAGCATGCAATACATGCAGGAATTAGGAAGATCCTAAAGTTAGTTTATTAATAATATTTTATTTACAGCGGTTACGGAGAAAATACCAGCGTTATAAAGCTCATAAATACAACATCACGCTTCATAAGCCCCGACAGACTAGGCAGACAGGTATAATATCAACACCTACTAACAATAAATAATATTTTTTCAACTTTATACTTATGTATATACCCAAGTAACAACCAAATACTACTAAAATGAAAAAAGCAACGTCAGGCCTTTTATCCCTGAAGGGGTAGGCAGAGGTGCACATTACGGCACGTAATGCCGCTATACAATGTACACCCACTTTTCACTATTTGCGTTATTTATAAGTCCCGTGTAATAGGGGATGAGCCTATTGCCATATACCAGGCACTATTCCAGACTCTGTGCTACTACAGAAAAAAATCGAAAAGCCGAAATAACCCCAATATTAATAATATTATGCATGTATTATACATATAAACCTTCCTCTTGAATCACTCTATCTATTAAAAAAAAACCGCATCAAAATCCGTTGCGTAGTTTTAAAGATTTAAGCATACAAAGGGACATAGGGACAGAGAAAGCGACTTTGTTTTATACTATGTAGTGATTTAGTAGTATTTGGTTATTAATTCTTACCCATAAAGAACCATAGGCCTATGCAAAGCTCCCAATACTAGAGTATCTAAGATATATGTAGGGGGGAGGGGGGGCTTACCTTGGGGTGCTCCGCCGTAGCCGGGGGCTCCGTATGCCGGTGGTGGGGCGCCGTACGCGCCGTACGCTGGTGGTCCAGACTGAAAAACACGTACAAATTTGTGTTAAAATTTAGAATTACTTGATTTTGTTAATGATTACCAGATTGCTCCATCCCAATAACCACCTGATGGTAAGTCAGCGACTTTAAAAAAAAACGTTTCCCTTTGCTCCCGTGTCGTGCGTGCATTTACAAACATACAAGTTCACATACATATGACACCCAGACCCGGGACAACAATTTGTGAATCACACAGTGTCGTTCCGTACAGGAATCGAACCCGTTGCAGCGTGATAGCTATCGCGCGAACAGTGTAGTCCTTTGACATGACAGTTCGCACGTTTGTAATCCAATCTCCAATTGCTTACCATCAGGTGATCTGCTCGTTTACCGGCCAGTCAGGTGAAGTCAGGTCAGTTCTGATGGTCTGTTCCTTACCATGTACATCTGCTGCGGGGGCTGCGCTCCTTCGAAGGCGATCAGCTGGATCATGACGTCGCCGTCCACCGTGATGTGCGAGATCCTCTGGAACGGGATGCGGTGCGGGAACTCGCAGAAGTGGACTCCGTTCACTGCCACCTGGTGGGGGGTTACTAATATTAATAATTATATCTATACAAATACTATTGTTAATAATATGGCAATGTTTATACATATGACTAGGTTGTCTGCAGTGCAAATTTATTATGTTTTATTGTTGGTCACACTGATGTGTTCTGTTTTTATTCGTTTGTTCTTTGTTTTACATTGATATATTCTGGAAAAATGTCAAATGTGTGCTGTGTAACTCAGATGAGAAATTATTAATAAAGTTCCACTAGATCTGCCTATCTTTGTCTCAAAAACAACAACTATCTTCTGCCAGCTTTGTCTCATTTCCGTGGAATAAAAAGTAACTTATCACCCAAGTCAGCTCATACCCTGTCTGTATACCAAATTTCATCAAAATCCGTTCAGTAGTTTCAACGTGATTGATGGCAAACATCCAAACAAACGTTTAGAAAACCTGGGCTGTTTTCGAGGGTGGTAAAACCGATGGTATTGTCAAAATGGCTGCTCGCTGCTCGAATTTAATTCAAGAACTAGGTCTCAATTTTTGTGTTGAATAGTCCATTTATCGGGGAAGGCTATATGCAATAATTGATTGGCCTAAAAGCTTATGACACGATTAAGGTATACCTAACTATTATTTATTAAGCATGCTATTGACTGCCTCATTGGTCGAATGGTCACAAGTGCGACTGCCGGACAAGAACACTCGGGTTCAATTCCCGGGTCGGGCAAAATATTACTACCTTTTTCGGTTTTTCAAAAATTTCTCAGTAGTAGCACGTAGTCATGTCCAGTATATGACAACAGGCTCACCCCCTATTACATGGGACTTATAACACAAATGGTAAAAAGTAGGTATACATTGTATAGCGGCATTACGTGCCGTAATGTGCATCTCTGCCCCTTCGGGGATAAAAGGCGTGACGTTACATGATGATTAATCAGCAGTATCAGCACATACCTTCAAAGACTGCGGTTCGCAAAGAATAAGAGCCTCGAAGGAGTCTCCCCTGCTGAGCGGCATGCCCCCGTTGGTCTCCTCGACCCCCCAGTTCATGGCGGTCAGGTGGTTGCGCACCACGCACATCTCCACGAAGCGGAAGTTCAGGTGCAGGGCGATGTCGTCGCGAGGGTCCGTGTTGGGGCCGCACTGGAAGTTGATCGCGAACCTGAGGGCAAAGGATATCATCAGCATGATGAGAGGCATATTAAAGCTACAGAAGTTAAAACCAGGAGTAGGAACGGGGTGGTTTCCAGTCAGTGAGAGTCTGACACTCCCTCTCGCCTCGCCCAAGACGGGAGAAGTCCATACCATACCTTTTTTTGAGGGGCGAGACTGAGTGCACGGTTGGTGCGGTGGAAGGGCAACTGTAATTGGCAATTGGGCCTCCGGTATCCTCACTCACACAACGCAAGCGTTGTTTCACGTCGGTTTTCTGTGAGGCCGTGGTATCACTCCGGTCGAGCCGGCCCAGCAGTGCTGAAGCATGGCTCTCCCACCCATGGCAACTCTTTGTGAGATCCACAAACTTTGTTTTGAGTCTGGGTGTCATGTGTATGTGATTTTTTTTTTAACGTTGCCCAACACTAGGATTTTCTCCTGTGTCGTGGGTGCGTTTACAAACATACAATTTCACATGCACATGACACCCAGACCCGAAACAACAATTTGTGGATTACACAAAGAATTGTTCCGTGCGGGAATCGAACCCGCTACACTTTGCACGGCAGCCAGTTGCCCAGCCACCGCGCCAACCGTGCAGTCAAACTTGATATTGCATGTTTGTCGCACATACGACACAGGAGAAAATCCTAGTGTAGGGCAACATAGAGAAAAAATAAATAAAAGTGTGACCTAGGCAACCTCATAGGCGCTCCTAATTTATTTTGCCGTCGCCGTCACTGTTTAAGTGTGGGAGAGCCATGCTTCAGCACTGCTGGGCCGGCTCGACCGGAGTGATACCACGACCGAGCAGAAAACCGACGTGAAACAACGCTTGCGTTGTGTTTCGTTGTGTGAGTGAGGTTACCGGAGGCCCAATTCCTCCCTTCCCAATCTTCCCCATCCCCGATTCCCGAACAACAACCCTTAAATTCCTAACTCCCAAAAAGCCGGCAACGCACTTGTAACGCCTCTGGTGTTTCAATTGTCTATGGGCGGCGGCGATTGCTTACCATCAGGTAATACGTCTGCTAGATTATCGACTTGTTTCATAAAAAAAAAAAATGTTCCAGCCTTAAAATAAGGCATGTTTACCTACTATGGACTTACCTCTGTGCGCCGGGAGGAGTGTTGCCCTGGATCCTGATCATGCGGCCGGGGTACATGCCCGCGGGGATGGGGTGCACGCATGGTATTACCTGGAAAGGTGGAAAACACATTTAGTTAAGTAGTAATAAAAAGTATAACCAACCGGCCTATTTGGAAGTCTTTGGGGGAGGCCTATGTTCAGCAGTGGATGTCTTATGGCTGATATGATAATGAAAAAGTATAATGACAGAAGAGGACCTGAATCCCTCTTTTTAAGGGAGGAAAATTATCTAATGACCTCTCGCCTTTGGCGAGGCAAGAGGGAGTGTCAGACTCTTACTGACTAAATACCACCCTGTTCCTACTCCTGCTTTTCGAGTTGGAGCCCCGGTACACCCACTAAGTAGTCCGCAGCTCCGGAGCACCTGGATCCCTTAGCAGTGTGTTCTTGTAATTCAGAATAATGTACCACTGTTCCATATTTCACCCCGACCTCGTCACCCTGACCTCGTCGTCCCGTTTTGGCGTGAATGAGTAACAAACATACACACAAACACAAACTTGCGCATTTATAATAACAGAAAGATACATAGACGTGGCCATTAGACTATGAGGGTACTTTCCCACCAGAGATGTGCTATGTACCTATCCTACGAAAATGTAATAGCTAAGCTGTGAAACTATGTGACCGTTTCCACTGATACTGAGCTATGTAGCTGTGCGAGGAAGTTGCGCAGCTCGAGTATGCGATGTATCGATAGTAGGGAAGCCATCCATAGCACGCATCTTTCCATATAAAAAACATAGCTTAGCTGAGTCCGTTTCCTAAGCTAAGCTATATGTACCAATGAATATGATTGGTGGAAGACAAACGCATCCACAGCAACGTAGCATAGCACATCTCTGGTGGAAATTAATACTAGACTATAATACATGAGTCATCAAGAAATAATTGCCGCTATGGTAGTAATATTACACATATAGAGGTAATTCTATACAGAAATAAATTTGTTTTTACATATTTCTCCTTTTGGAAATACCTTGAGGATAAAATTAATAATGTAATAGTCATTCATATTAAACCTATGACGTCAAATACTACCTCGGTGCGAATGATGCCCAAACCTGACTGCTGAGGAAGATTCATTTCCCCAATATGGACGAGGATAATAGGATCATTTTTGAAGTTCCCAGAAACACGCCCAGAGTTTGCCGGTAAACGAGCAGACGGATCACCTGATGGTAAGCAATCACCGTCACCTATAGACACCCGAAACACCGAAGGCGTTACAAATGCGTCGCCGGCATTTTGGGGGTTAGGAATTTAAGGGTTGTTCGAAAATCGGGGATTGGGCCTCCAGTAACCTCACTCACAACGCAAGCATTGCTTCACGTCTGTTTTCTGTGAGAGTGTGGTATCACTCCGGTGTGGTGTTTCGGGTATCCATGGGCAGCGGCGATTGCTTACCATCAGATAATCCATCTGCTCGTTTACCAGCTTATACTAAAAACACTCATTCTTCGGTACTACAGTATCACAGGATAATTGGTTATATTTTATAGCACCCAAGCAAAGTCAAGACAAACCAATTTACATTAAACCTAACAGATTGAAATTAAAAACTTAATTCAAGCACCAACTCCAATATTTGTATACCGTCACAATTATAAATAGACATACATATATGTAGTGAGTCATTCCAACTAGTATAATATATGTAAAGAAATATGTATGTATGTACACATGTGTTTGTATCATTGAATAATATATTATTTAGGTAGACAACAGAGCTGTGGATAATAGTATTGCATAATACTTGATTGTAGTTGTAACCAGCATTGAGCACATCATCACATCACATCATCAGCCTATAAGTGGCCATTGCTGACCAAAGACCTCTTCTCAGGCAGAGGTTTGAGCATTATTCACCATGCTTGCTCAATGCTGCATCGTGATGGCCCATTGATTTAAGAAGCCCGCTTCTTATGCATGAGAACACAGGTTTGAAACCCACCAACAGCAAGTACCAATGTAACTTCTTCCAAGTTATATATACTTTCTAAGATTATTTAGACACCACTGACAACTGGTGAAGGTAAATTATTAGTTTGAAATCGCCCACCCGCATTGAGTAGTGGCCACTTATAGACTGATAGTGGAAGCATATTCAGGATCACCCTGGAAAAACTAGTATGATCCATACATTTCTTTTTTCTTGTGTCATAGGTGTGTTTACTTTAACTAAATAACATGCACCTTTATCTACTTCTGTTTTAAAAAAATATGTTTTTAAAAACAACTGATATAATGGTCAGCCCTCATTATGTTCATGTTGTTTGTCTTCTCTTCATGAGTTTATGACTTGATTTTTTTGTAAAGTTCATTGGGGGTTGGAGAGTGACATACATAGGCTACTTTACGTCTCTTTCTAACTCCCTACTTTCCTAAATTGTGGGGTAGAAGATTGTACGGAACATAATGCAATGTTCAAGATAGAGAAAGCTAAAAATGTTTATGTGTACTATTTTATTTTGTAACAAAAAAATCAGGTAATATATTTTTTGGAAACCCTTAAAAAAGCGCATGAAGCCACAGGCGGAAAGTTAGTCAAAAAAATAAAACTATCATATCTGATCTGCCTACCCAAATAAACAGAAAGGTTTAAATATCATCACAAATTAAGGCTAAGAAAGTGCAAAAAACGTGCATAGGTTAATTCAATTCAAATTGGTTGAAATAGACAAAAGTCCTATGTTTTTCTATAATGATGTAATCAAGTACCTATGTCCATTTGAATGATATCTGCACACCAGTGTGTGCAAATGTGGCTAGGAATATTTATAGTAATCTTTACAATAGTAGTTAGTTATTATTGGAATTCCTAGCCAGGATTACATTTTCGATTTTCTTATTGGAAACTACATTTAATATGCAAATTATACATCAGTTTTCAACTTTCGTACGTAAAGAATGTACACACGCCTAGGATAAGAATATAAATAGGTGAATTATAGACGTTTTCGATTAAAAATAGCTATAGTAACGCGAAAATTTAAGCGACAACTAATTTTTTTGCTCGTACAGTCAGTATTTTTCTAGGTAACGCCTTGAGAAATGAGGAAAATACGGTACTATACGAGAATAACGTGAATTGTTGCCGCCGCATTATGCAAAGACCTTGGAAAACGGCAAAATACCAACGAATACTAATTTTTATCGCCGTAAAAGGGGCATGCTAACGTCGTTTCATTTTATCATTGTATTTACACACTACCTCTCGTAACTAAGCGCACCAAATTGTCCTAAATACCCTTGAAAATGTATAAAATGCCGCATTGCAATGGCATCGTTCGTAACTACACAGAATAAAGTAAAAAAAACTCACGGGATTGTAGATTGGAGCAGCCATTTTATATTCGGTGTTATTTGCGGCGGCAAATCCAGAAACTGATATTACAATGCTAACACAACGCTTTTTGGCGGATTACACTTAAATACTAAGCGTTAGCGGATACGCCTAGCGCAATAATATTACGCGATTCAATTGAATCAATTTCTTTTAGTGCGTCATACGTCATATGACGGTAGATCAAGGCTGAGGGATGGGCACAGCTCCGTTAAGCAGACAGGTAATCGTTAAATAACGAAGTCTCTGCCGTTAACGATTTAACGTAAGTAGCAACGAATTGACGTTATTGACGTGATTTTGACTGAAGATAGTAGCGCCGGAGAGTGAGATGGGCTATAAAATGTAACACTACGATTAATAAGAGTTGAGCAGCGGATAAAAGCGCGTACGAGTAACTTATCGATGAAATGGCCTAACTTTTTATTATCGTATCTAGACCCAAGGATCTGTGCTTACAAGCAGATGTTGACATTTTAAGCAAATTAGTGTTATTTAAAGATACAAGTGTTATTTACAGATTCTCCGGAGAATATCAATTTAAGTCTAGTTAGGTTACCTAAATAGGTAAACGATACGAGTGTAAAACCGAGGATCAAATAGATCCATCTAGGATCCATGTATTATACCAATTTTGTAGGTATCTTTCTAGGTAATAACAAAAAACTATAATAAATTTTATTTATGACTTACGAGTGTATTGGATTTTCTCGTGTATATCTTAGCTCAATATTTCAAGTTTAACAACTTAACTAAACGAAACGGTACGCATTTGTAAGTTTTAATAACAGTATATTTCGTTAAATTATCAAATAATCTAATAAGATTTCGATTAGCTTTCCCCACCCTAGTTGATGATTAATCCCTGGCGTGATGTATATTGGATGTGCAGTATGAGAGAGATGGCAATATTAAATACCGCAAGAGTAAGTGAGATAGAAAAAACATTTATGCTATTGATTCTAATATCTACAGGTCTGAAACACGTTTGTTTATACGTCAAACGTGTTCCAAATATCATATAAAGTATGCTATGAGGCTTTTGATATTAAAAAGTATAAAATCCTACAATTCTACCAGAGAACATAATTTTATAACTCACTTAGATTGAACTTTTATTTAATTATATAATTTATATGCATATTTCTGTATTTGCGTATTTATCCGTTTATTTTATTCCGCATAATTTATTAAAATATTTTTTATAAATCTTTATCAGGTGTCATTAAAACCTACCATTTTTTACAATGCGACCCTAAATGCGGAAATAGTTTTATTATGTTGGTATCTCATCAGTATTTTGATTGACGCAATCGTACACCATTAGTGCACATAAATGTAGTGAATTAAACGCAATTATATTCTATTTCCACTAATTAAATTTGCGCGTCGCGAACCTCATATCATTCTGCGACGTGTCGTCCGCATTAAGAACAAATTTTTAACAACAAAGAGCTCCAGGATAGCGAGAAAATGACTCTTGATGGGAACAAGGACGAGGCAGAAAAATGCATAGCAATTGCTCAAAATGCACTAACGGGAGGTAACTTTGAGAAAGCCGAGAAGTTTTTGTTGAAAGCCGAACGGTTATACCCTACTCCGTTGGCTAAAGAGCTTTTAGCTCGCGTTAGGGCCGCGGGGCCGTCAACAGGAGCCCCGAAACGGACTCCACCTTCGAGCCCTAGTACTGAGGAAGTTAGGAGGCGAAAGACGCCTGCTCACCAGGTTCCGCAGAGGGAATACACTCCAGAACAGCAGGAAGCAGTGCGCCGAGTCAACAAATGCAAAGATTTTTACGAAATCTTGGGTAAGTAAGCTAATTATTTATTTAGACATTAATTTCTTATTGTTCAAGGTTCCTGAGTGCTTTTGTTTATTTTTTTGTTGCGATAAGGCCATTGTACGTGGTGTTTTACTTGTTAACATCTCTGCTCTTTATTATCTGTCCTAATTGTACTTGGACAAATAGGTTGAGGCTGTAAAATGTAAAGAATGGTATTAAAAAAAAATACCATTCTATTAAAAAACTACATTAAGTAATTAATTAGCAATAACTAGATATTAATGTGGTAGTTTTTAATGAGGTAGGTGCTATTATGGAGGCCTTATTTTACCAGTAGACAGTTACCTGGTGATTTGAGTAGTATTTATTTAACTAATTGACTTTTTAAGTGCCCAGTTAAATATAAATTAGCGTGCCCTAAGCATGCACCAATGAATCAGAAAAAAATGCATCTAGACTAAATAAGGAGGAGCAATTGTGTAAATAGAATGAAAAAATCATGCATATCCTCCGTTGCAGCAATACAACACAAGTAGTAGGGACTTGAAATATTTTTTTTTATATATTCGATGGGTCGATGTTTGGCTGCTTTCTTGTATCACATATATGCGACACAGGTGGTTATAGGATTAAAAGTTTGAAGCAAATATTTATATTTTCTTAAGAAGAGTTTGTTTGTTTGAACGCAATAAACTTTGGAATTACTGGTTCTTATTTAATAATGATTTATGTGTTGAATAGTCTATTTACTCAGGAAGGCTATATATGAACAAAAGTAGCCGAGCAGCAGGTGAAACCATGCCGTAGTAGCTATGTAATTTAAAAATCTAGTGAATAACCAATGTGCTAGAATTGTCTGACATTTGACCTTGTATTAGCATTAATTTCGTTAGTAGTCACAACAAGTATTCTAAGTTACTGTTACTCAACCTGTCCATTTTGTAGTTTGCTTACTACAGATACAATTACGACATAAACTATAAAATATATATTTTGATAAAATCTCTGGATTGATAAAAGGTTTATGCCAGAATGACAGTAGTTAAATTCACACAGCTTTTTGACAGCTCGCCTTGAGCGAGAGGAGAGGGAGTGTCAGACTCTTACTGATTAAAAACCACCCGTTCCTACTCCTACTTTTCGAGCTGGAGCCCCAGTAACCCGGTCGGTAGTCTGCAGCTCCGGATCAAATATTCACACGGCTAATGGTCAAATACCAATTTATCCAAAAACCAAGAATTGGATTAAAATTATCTAGTCCTTTCCATTATCGTACCACAAGACAATCAGCGAGGCGTCACCGCTTCATTGTAGATATCCCACCCACTCGCACGACGCGCTTCGCTTCAAGCTTCCTTGTGCGAACTGCTAGGGAGTAGAACTCCTTGCCGGAGTCTGTGTTTCCTGATGGGCATAACCTGGGTGTCTTCAAAGCCCGAGTGAATAGGTCGCTTATGGGCAGACGTGCTCCATCGTAGGCAGCATCATCACTTACCATCAGGCGAGATAGCGGCCAAACGTCGACCCATCAAAATATTTTTTTTTCTAACGTCACGCCTTTAATCCCTGAAGGGGTAGTCAGAGGTGCACATTATGGCCGAAAATAAAAATAAAATTAATAATTTCTGACGCTAGACTTAGCTAGCCTCCAATTGATTAATGTGTGATGTCACACAGCTGTTGCGTTGCGACATCACCCTTGCAAGAGTTTCCCTATAGAAGACGTCATAGTAAGAATGACTAAGCCAAAATATATACAATTTTATATTTTATATTAGTTAGTTGTCCTTATACTGACGTGGCGCCACATCGTACATAAATTAAATAATAATAAACATTATTGACGACGTTATGTTGACTAGTTCTATTAACTTGTATTTTTTTATGGTATAAGCCGGTAAACGAGCAGACGGATCACCTGATGGTAAGCAATCGCCGTCGCCTATGGTCACCCGAAACACCAGAGGCGTTTATAAGAGCCGTTGCCGGTTTTTTGTGGGTTAGGAATTTAAGGGTTGTTGGGAAATTGAAGATTGGGATGGTTGAGGGTCGTAGGAGGTTTGGTAACCTCACTCTCACAACGAAATACAACGCAAGCGTTGTTTCACGACGGTTTTCTGTGAAACCGTGGTATAACTCCGGTCCGGGCAATCCATTCGTTCCGAAGCATGGGTCTCCCATATTTTTATGGTATAGGGCGGTAAACGAGCAAATGGATCACCTGATGGTACGCAATCGGTGCCGCTCATGGACACTCGCATCACTAGAGGAGTCGGGCCTAGTGTTGCGAACCGCGACTTTCGGGCCTTGTATAATAACCATTGGTTTATATTTTCCAGGTGTGTCCAAGGAGGCGACGGACTCCGACATAAAGAAAGCCTACAAGAAGCTGGCTTTGCAGCTCCATCCCGACAAGAACCACGCCCCAGGAGCCGCTGAGGCATTTAAGGTAACAATCACTACATAGTATAAAACAAAGTCGCTTTCTCTGTCCCTATGTCCCTTTGTATGCTTTAATCTTTAAAACTACGCAACGGATTTTGATGCGGTTTTTTTAATAGATAGAATGATTCAAGAGGAAGGTTTATATGTATAATACATGCATAATGTATCACCATTGCACCCATGCGAAGCTGGGGCGGGTCGCTAGTACTATAA
Source organism: Spodoptera frugiperda (assembly GCF_023101765.2). Classification (NCBI taxonomy): domain Eukaryota; kingdom Metazoa; phylum Arthropoda; class Insecta; order Lepidoptera; family Noctuidae; genus Spodoptera; species Spodoptera frugiperda. The sequence goes on along the minus strand of NC_064235.1, from coordinate 620,248 downwards.
TTATAATAATATAATATAATAAGTGTGGGAGAGCCATACTTCGACACGAATGGGCCGGCTCGACCTTTTCATGGCGACGAGGCTTATTTTTTTTTTATGGTATCAGTTAACGATCTGGCGTATCATCTGATGGTAAGCAATCGCTGCCGGGTATGGACACCCGAAACACCAGAAGCGTTACAAGTGCGTTGTCGGCCTTTTGGGGGTTAGGAATCTAAGGGTTGTTCGGGAATCGGGGTTTGGGAAGATTGGGAAAGGGGGTAATTGGGCCTCCGGTAACCTCACTCATATAACGCAAGCGTTGTTTCACGTCAGCTTTCTGTGAGGCCGTGCTATCACTTCGGCTTCGGCTACGGCGTATGAAGATATGCCAAACCATCTTATATAGAAGAGCCACATAGTGCAGTCACTGTATTATTTATTTATTTATTTTATTTTCAGCCATGATCCTTCTACTCCTCTCTATGCAGAGCTATCTTTCTTTTGTTTTCAGTCACTGTAACATGACAATATTTCCAGGCAATAGGCAATGCAGCAGCCATATTAACAGATGCGGAGAAACGCAAGCAGTACGACTTGCGCGGCGAGGAGGCGACGCACGCGCCGCAAACCCACCATCAATACTACGCGCGCGGGTTCGAATCCGACCTCACCGCCGAAGAACTCTTCAACATGTTCTTCGGAGCGACAGGTATGGGTACTGTACTCTTCATATTTTGTTACTATTTTAAGCTATTTTTAAGTGTAACAGATGACTATTTTTAACGCCCGTTTCGTACTGGATAATCTAATGTATAAAATTCTCGTGTCACAGTTTTCGTTGCCATACTACTCCGAAACGGCTTGATCGATTTTGATGAAATTTTTTGTGCTTATCCGGTATCTATGAGAATCGGCCAACATCTATTTTTCATCCCCCTAAATGTTAAGGGTAATACAACCCAAAATTTTTATTTTCCGCGGACGAAGTCGCGGGTCGAAGCTAGTTATTATGTTATCGGCTTACTCACGTAACTGTTTGACGAGGAACTCGACTAGTTTCAAGCCATGCTAGAGTAGAGTAGCAGCGACAATCGCCGCGTCGTGTGTCGCGGAATGTTGCTCATGAATATGAGCCTCTAGCATGGCTTGAAACTAGTCGAGTTCCTCGTCAAACTGTTACGTGAGTAAGCCGATAACATAATAATTAATTCGTACTGGATAATATATAAAGAAATTGACGGGTTTTCCTTCCTGACGCTGTAACTCCAGAACGCACGAACCGATTTCCACGGTTTTGCATTCGTTGGAAAGGTCTCGGGCTCCGTGAGGTTTATAGCAAGAAAAAAAGTTTAAAGAGAAAAGCAGGAAAACAGGGAAAATCATTGGTGGCGAAACGGAGTTCGCCGGGTTTGATAGTTTAATTATTATAAATATTGGAATTAAAAATCACCCATTACATGGGACTTATAACACAAATGGTGAAAAGCGGGTGTACATTGTATAGCGGCATTACGTGCCGTAATGTGCACCTCTGCCTACCCCATCGGGGATAAAAGGCGTAACATTATCTTATTTTTTATCAAATCACGGTTTACTCACGTACATTAATGGAGAAAAGCTCTACTAGTTTCGAGTCACAGAGGGACTCTTTATGAGCAGCGTGCTATGGAGAGAGTAAAAGACTGACAAATCGACCATAAGGGTCATGCCACTGGCTAATCGCAAGCGTGCTAGTCTCTATAAGCATATTATTATTTTTTTAAATAAATCACTATTTACAAAAATTTTAGTTTTTTTTTCGATAGTTTTAGTCTGCGTCAATAGGGTAGATGACTAATTTTTATTTCAATGTCCGTCTTGTAGATCAAATTAATGACTGTTGATGAAGCGTAAGAGGTGTGTAAGAATCGTAGCAATTCGCGTTCCATTAAATCTGCCTACCCTCATGGGGGACAGGCGTGAGGTTATGTATGTTATATGTGTAATTATTGAGATTTTATTGAATTGAAATTGCATTGACATTTAGATTGGTTTCAAGAAAACGCGCCTTGACCATACATAGGGACGGACAGCGGAAAGCGACTTTATTATTTTACTCTGTATACTTTTTAATTTTTATACATAATCTCGCCTGTTGCGTAAGTGCTGATCCAAGCCTACGATGAGAGAACGACAGCCCAGTGAGTAGGGCTATTCACTCGAGCCTTGAAGATCAGTCTTGTGAAACCCATCAGAACAACATAGATTCTTGTATGGGATTCCTAATTCCTGAGTGTTGGTCCCGCCAGTTTAAGACGCCCGCTTCTTATGCACGAGGGTGCAATCTACCAACGGCTTTCTAATGCACCACTGACAAACGGTGAAGGAAAACATCGTGAGGAAACCTGGGCTTATAATTTCTGATTGTAAGTTTGAAATCGCCAACCCGCATTGAGCAAGCGTGGTGATTAATGCTCAAACCTTCTCCGTGTGAGAAGAGACCTTAAGTTAGCAGTGGCCACTTATAGGCTGTTGATGTGGAATTCCGAACCGGCTGTAGCCAACATTCAAGAAACGACAGGGTAACCAACATTACACAACTAGAAACTAGTTATTTATCCAAGTTTCTAATGGATCAGTCAGTTTCTCCTCTTATTGTATTGTAAAGATTATTTTAAAGTATATAATGCAAATAAAATGGAATTATATGAAATATGTATATTTTGTAATGTGTTATGTTTTTGTTATTTTTATTAGTAACTAGCGACCCGCCCCAGCTTCGCATGGGTGCAATGGTGATATATTATACCTGTATTATACATAAAAACCTTCCTCATGAGTTACTCTATCTATTAAAAAAAACCGCATCAAAATCCGTTGCGTAGTTTTAAAGATTTAAGCGTTCATAGGGACAACATGACACATGACAGAAAAAGCGACTTTGTTTTATACTATGTAATGATAAATATGAAATAAATCATAATTATTTAATGTATATCGAGTTTTATTTTTCATAGTTTTCGAAATAAATATGTTAGTTTTGGAACCCTGTACTTGTATATTTTTATGCCCAATAATTTACCGATATCGATGAAATCTGAATTTCGAAAAGGCACACCCGTATCTTAGATGAACTGAACTGCAAACTCACAGAAAGACTCCCATAGTATTAATCTTTTAATATGTATTTTTGTGCCTAAAATTTTATCGATATCGATTAAATCTCGACAGTTTTTATCGTAACGGCACACCTTATCTAAGACAGTTGTGACAGTATTAAATTTTAATGTTGGTAGCTTTGTTTTTTTTATGAGGTTTACTAAAATCGGTCTGGAAATCATCAGAAATTAATATTCTAACTTTCTAAGTTCCGTCTTTATTATTATTATTATATAGTCTATGGCTGTCGATCACTGGCAACACTAGTCGCTTAATCACTCGTTCTCTTCTCATTCGTGCAAGCAACGATGAATTAAGGCAGAAATACATTATCATGGCGATGCGTGGCGCGCCAGACTTATATCGAGCTGCATCATAGCACCCGATTTATGGACAACTTTAGATGGTTTCCGTCTTAATAATACCCAATTCGACTAATGTAAAAACGAATTGTTATGAGATTTAGGTGTACCTCAGTATCTCGTATTAATTTCTTGCGTGTTACCAGTGATTACATACGGAACTAAAACGTGGGCCCGTAGTCTTTATCTTGTGAGAGGGAGCTAGCGATAGAGAACAGCTATGCTCGGAGTTACGTGTAAATTCGCCAAAATATCAAAGTTACAGATATAACTCTACGATTCTGCACGCTAAAGTGGCAATAGGCAGGCCACGTCGCTCGAAGGACTAACGCCCGCTGGGCCAGGAAAATGCTCGAGTGACGAACGTTGCCTGGAAGACGTAGCATAGGCAAGCCTCTCACTAAGTAGACTGACGACACCATCAATGTCATCATCATCGGTCATCATCATAGTCAGCATCAGTGGAGCTAGTAGATGGTTGATGATAGCTAGTTGATGATTTTTCAAAAAAACTTCTATTAAACAAATCATTATTCTCCCGCGTTATTAAGCATCGTTTTAGCTTATTATCATCCTTATTTTTATTGGATTGTTTGTTAAGAGCAGTGTCACAGCTTAATTTATTGAAACCAAATTTTGTGTTTCATTCGGCAGAATTGTTATCTTTTGGTTGAGGATAATGACGCCGTTAACTTTTTGTGATTTTTATTATAAATTCACCCAGATGCAATTAGTGGCGAGTTAGGGCAGTTGCTCATGATGATAATTTTCCTTCATAGCGGCGTTCCCTGGTGGTGGCCCGACGGTGTACACGCGCCGCCGCGGCCGCCAGCCCGAGACCCGCGAGGCGCACGCCGGCCTGGTGCAGCTGCTGCCGGTCCTCGTGCTGGTGCTGCTCAGCATGATGTCAGGGTACTTCATCAGCGAGCCGGTCTACAGCCTCGCGCCAAGCTCCAAGTATCCCGTTCCTAGGGAGACTGTTAATCAGAAGGTATTGTTTGGCATGATTTTTGTGATAGGGCTTCTTCTAAATGGGCAGACGGATGAGCTGATGGTAAGCAATCGCCGTCGCCTATGGACACCCGAAACAACAGAGGCGTTACAAGTGCCGACCGAGGAGGATACAAAGGAGGGAATTGGGCGACCGGTAACCCCACTCAAACTGTTGACATTTAATTTTGATGAAAAGCAGGTGTTGCTTTCCATGTCAGGGTATCAAAGGTGTAATGTTATGAATGCCCCTTCCCAATCCCCGATTCCCCAACAACCCTTAAATTCCTAACCCCCAAAGACCGGCAACGCACTCGTAACGCCTGTGGTGTTTCAAGTGTCTATGGGTGGCGGCGATTGCTTACCATCAGGCGATCCGTCTGCTCAGTAGTAGTACTACTCAAAAATGCGTGTCTAATATTGTTTCATTACCTAACTGACGGACTAAATAGATTTCCCGTCATCATGTCTATTCCAGGTACCATACTACGTGAAAGAAAACTTCCACACTGACTACCAGGGCTCACTGCGCCGGCTCGAGCTGGCCATAGAAGAGGAGTATATAGGTATGTATACTTCTATATTTTAATTATTAGATGTCTTTGAAAAGTCCCATTAGTTTTGACGCTGTACTCCTGTACATTGTTCCTACATATATGTATACACAATTATAAATATAATATATAAAAAAAAAAACATTTTTTTAAAAGAGTAACGATGGAGTTTCTTCCTCACTCTTCTCCATTCGAAGCTACACTTTGGAACGAGCGCCTAGCTTCACTGACAGACAGACTGACAGATAATTCAATTTGACGTTTCAAAAGTGCCTAATTTAGGATTAATTGAAATAAATGCTTTGACTTTGAAAAAACAAGCTTTTGTGCAGCTCAGCATTTATGGTCTTGGAAACTAAATGTACCTATACAATTTTTCAGCTCAATCGGTTGAAGATTGATGATAAGACTGCACGGTTGACGCGGTGGGTGGGCAACTGACTGCCGCGCAACGTGTAGCGGGTTCGATTCCCGCACAGAGCAATTCTTTGTGTGATCCACAAATTGTTGTTCCGGTTCTGGGTGTCATGTGTATGTGAACTTGTATGTTTGTAAACGCACCCACACAGGAGAAAATCGTAGGGTGGGGCAACGTTTAAAAAAAGATATCTGCTAAAAAGTTTTGTTGCAAGATTCCACTACACACACACACACACACACACACACACACACACACACACACACACACACACACACACACACACACACACACACACACACACACACACACACACACACACAAACACACATTTTTCGATATTACTTACTTATAATTTACTTTCTCTGTTACAGTGGGACTTCGCCACGCTTGCCAAAGAGAGAGAAACTACAGAGACAGTATGGTGTGGAAAGCGAGGAACTTCGGAGACTCCAGGCAGTACGCGGACGCACAGAAACTGCGCACGCCCTCTTGCGAGAAATTACAGAAGTTCCATCGATAAAATGTATAATATAATATCGATATATCGATAAACTTCTATCGACACGTAGACAACACTATCACTGTTAATTTATTTTGTATTTATTCTCCGTTGTTATTAATTTTGTGGACAAATTATTATTATTACATCGAAATGTGAATTTTTATTGGTTTTTTCCATTTTTTTTGCAAGTAAGTTACAAAATAACACTTTTACACGTCAATCTCTTAAATAACTAGATGAGGCCGGCATTTCCTATCGGACTACTCTGAGAAGAAATGCCGAAACAAACTCAGAGGTCATAGTCTCTTTTAAAGTCCAGACAATGAAATAAAGGATAATGTGAGAGAACCGTGCAAGTTGATTCTGTAGTAACTCAACAGAATCAACTTAACACAACAGAATTAACTTTTTTGTAACTGCCAATTTGGTTGGTATTAAATCTGTCTGTTACATGGGATTTATAATATCCAACAGCAAGTACCAATGTGACTTTTTCCGAGTTATATGTACTTTTTTAGGGTCAATTTATATTAGCGCAGAGTCGAAGCGCATACAAGCGTCAAATTCTTTACAACCAAAGCGAATACGCGCGCATTCGCTACAATACGCGCGATAGTCCATCGCGATCAACACCGATGCAGGCCAATTTCCAACTGATGGCGCGTGGGTTCGCTAGTGGGCGCATGGATACGCGCGAATGCGCGCACACCAATCTGCATCGTTCGCGCGCAGACGCGCAAAGATCTAAGAATGCGCGCGCCTTTTTAAAATCTCAGAAGTAATGTGTGCGTTACGCTGTGGAGTTAAGGTTGAATTTGTTATGTTCAGTTTTAAAAAGACGCTTCGATGCGCTTCGACTCTGCGCTAGTATAAATTGACCCTAAGATTATTTAGACACCACTGACAAACGGTGAAGGAAAACATCGTGAGGAAACCTGGGTTTATAATTTCTGATTATAAGTTTGAAATCGCCAACCCGCATTGAACAAGCGCACTAGGATTTTCTCCTGTGTCGTGAGTGTGTTTACAAACATACAAGTTCACATGCACATGATAATAAAAATATGTTTTGAATTATATGGCAATAAACTCACCCCCTATTACATGGGACTCATAAAATAAGTGGCGAAAAGTGGGTGTTACACCTCTGTCTACCCCTTCAGGGGTGAAAAGTTACCATCTACAACGAAATATGTATTATGGCAACACTCGATTTCAGTATTTAAGGAAAGTGTTGCCAGTCAAAAAAATATTATTTTAATTTTAAATGTAATATGAGAATATTAGATTGAATTTTTATTATAACGTTCGTGATACATACTAAATTAATTATTATGTTATCGGCTTACTCACTTAACTGTTTGATGAGGAACTCGACTAGTTTCAAGCCATGCTAGAGGCTCATATTCACTAGTTGAGTTCCTCTTCAAACAGTTACGTGAGTAAGCCGATAACATAATAATTAATGAGAATATTAGTTTAAATTGTTAATTTATAGTGCAAGCCAAAATATTAGGTTCAATTCACGGGTAAGACAAAGTATTATTGAGTTTCAAAATTCTATGTAGTACCTATGTAGATTTATGTATGTAAAATGTAAAGCCTACCTACTCCTTTAAGATAAACGGTGTGATGTTATTACATAATACACATTAATAAATAAAATATTGCATTTTGTTTGTATTTTATCTCCAATATATTGTTTTATAGTTAGTACCTATTTTTTATGGTATAAGCCGGTAAACAAGCAGACTGATCACCTAATGGTAAGCAATCGCCGCCGCACATGGATACTTAAAACACCGGAGATGTTACAAGTGCGTTGCCGGTCTTTTGGGGGTTAGGAATTTATGGGTTGTTGGGGAATCGGGGATTAGGAAAATTGGGAGGGGGGTAATTGGGCCTCCGGTAACCTCACTCACACAACGCTGTGGTTGTTTCACGTCGGTTTTCTGCTCGGCCGTGGTATCACTCCGGTCGAGCCGGCCCAGCAGTGCCGAAGCATGGCTCTCCCACACATAGTTTCTAAAGTCAAATCAATGTTTTGTTAGTTAGTCCATAGACTTATGAAGTCACTATAACATTCTTAAGTTTTTGATAAAAATTGAGGGGGGGGGCCAAAGTGTTAAATTAACAGAAAAGCATTCAAATATATGGTGGGCCAAAGAACAAGCAATGCCCGTCTTCGCCTGGCTCTATTCTTACTTTATAGTGAGGTGTCTCGACTAATCTTACTACGGCTTTTCTGTAAGATGGAGACTGCCTCGTTGGTCGAGTGGTCGTAAGTGCGACTGCCGGCCAGAGGTCTCGGGTTCGATTCCCGAGTCGGGCAAAGTATTGCTGGGCTTCTTTCGGTTTTTCCAAAAAAATCTCAGTAAGTAATAGCACGGAGTCTGGAATTATGTCCAGTATATGGCAATAGACTCACCGCCTATTACATAGGACTTATAACACAAATGGTGAAAAGTGGGTGTACATTGTATAGCGGCATTACATGCATGTCGTAATGAGCACCTCTGCCTACCCCTTCGGGGGTAAAAGGCGTGACGTTGCGTTGCTTGTTGTCTTGACAAATCTTACTATAGCTTTTCTGTAAGAGCTACTTCCTCCATCTTACAGAAAAACTTCTTGTTTAAAAACCACTTTAAATTATGCACTCAAGCAAACTAGCACTTTGTGGAAAGCGTCCACAGGTCCGCATCGCACGCATCTGACGGATCGCATCAAACGGATAAATTTTTCAGACTGCGTCCACTGTATCGGCAGCGTTCGGATTGCCGACGCGAGTATCAGCAATCAGATTGCCGATACCACTTCGATAGGCATTCCGTATGACGTCATCAGTACGCATCGCATGTAGGTAATGCCGATGAGCGGTCCCTACGATGCGGATCAGTGGACGCAATTGTATGAGTTTCTATACAAGACAAACTAAAATCCGTTGCACGCGATGCGTCCGATGCGGGCCTGTGGACGCTTACTTTTAAACGGAGGCCCATAAGTTAATTTTAGAAAGAAATTCCACCAAAAAGTTCGTCACTTGAACAACACTATGTTCAAAGAAACTAAAAAGCTTCGAGAAGCCATAAAAAGAATTAGAAAAAGAATATTATTGAAAAAATTCGAACGTCGAATTGATCAGTCACAGCTTTTGTTCTGACACGACAAGATAGGTCACGCTCCTACCATGGCCAAAATTTTTAAGTAGCAGTAACCCTTTTTTGTAAAATTTACAAGTAAAATACCGTCTAGTATAAGCAAAATTTTGTAGCACAATAAAAGACGAATTTTATCGTGAACAATGGCTCTAGTTTTTAGGAAGGCGGTCTTACCAAAAAATGTTTCGTTGCTAAAATGCTTAAAGGGGAGACCTTTAGCCACTGCGGCGAAAAAAAATCCTGCAGCATTATGTAAGTATCATATTATTGAATAAACTATGTTTGCAAGTGTGTAGTCGGCTCGATTGTGTGTGTGTCATCGCCCATCACTAGTAGCTGAGTATATCGAGCGGAAAGTACAAATTAGCAAATATTTGGTTTGTAGAAGTAGTTGTCATGTCATCCACGGCAGGTAAGTGGTAGAATAGAGTAGTTAGAGCGGCCCCTACGTGGCCAAACGCCGACCCTTTACGAAGTCATGAATAGTTTTGACTAAACAAATAACAATCGCGCGCGACATGTCCAAGTTTGACGTTTGACGGCTGTCAGGCACTAGCTCGCCGCTGGTGAGGTTCTGTTATTTTGAAGAACGGTGGTCGCCGTCACAGGACCGTCCAGGCTTATAATACTCGGCGTGAGCCCTTCGTTCTTCCCAATAGCATGAGCCACACCCAGCGGCTTTCTCACCGAGTATTATATGCGTGGATGTCCTTTGCAGTGCACCGAGGCGTGAAACAGGCGTTCGCGCTCACAATGCACGGCCGCACCTCGCTACTTTGTTGCGGGGACCACATCGTCACACCATGGAGATGTTTCGCTTGCAAAAAAGATGATGGCAAAAAGAAGGGTGGCTGCCCGGTCTGTGGCGGCTGCGCGTGCCCATGCCCGCCGTGCGGCCCGTGCCCGCCGTGCGGCCCGTGTGGACCTTGCGGACCTTGCGGGCCTTGTGGACCCTGTCGTTGCCCCTGCCCATGCGGACCTTGTGGTCCATGCGGCCCGTGCGGGCCCTGCGGACCGTGTGGCCCATGCGGTCCATGTAACTGCCCCTGCCCATGCGGACCTTGTGGTCCATGCGGTCCATGTGGTCCGTGCGGTCCGTGCGGTCCCTGTGGCCCCTGTGGTCCATGCGGCCCCTGTGGTCCTTGCGGCCCATGTGGGCCCCCATGCGGACCATGCCCCACCTGCCCTTGTCCATGTGGGCCCTGTGGCCCGTGTTGCCCATGTCCTCGCCCTAAAGTGCCTCCTAAGAAATGCGAGGCGGCCCAAATTTGTGCCAAGTGTTCAGGGCCGATCGGATCAAAATCTGAGTGCGACAAGAAAGAAAAAAATAATGATCCAAAGCGGATGCCAGCGTACGGCAAACAGTCTCCTTGTTAATTTACTTTGATGAAATATTTTATTTAAAAATCGTTTTGAATAAGCACATTGTTTAACATTTTTATTTTATATTTTTGTATTAAAACACTTTTAATGTTTTAATAAATATTTCTCTAATTCAAAATCTTAGTTTGATTTGCTCACGCCCGCACGGATTATTCCAAGCCCTGTAGGTGCTCCGAGTAATCCTTGCGAGCTACTAGTCTCCGTTGGAGCGCTCTCCTTCCTGCTAACACGAGTCACTATGGGATTTTTAATGAAGGTGAATAGCATAAAATACCTTTGCAGCGGTGGCGTTCCCATGTCGAAGCACGAAGGATAAGAAAAAGACGCTGCGCACGGGAACCTTGAAGATCGAAACTATGAAGCCACTGCCGGCGATGCACGTTGAATGCGGTCGCAGCGTGAGCGCGACCTTGCGATTCTGCATGTCGTGCCCCCACCTCGCACCCGCGAGTATAGCGAGGCTCTGTGTGTCGCCAGCCTGCTGCAACCCTTGCAGAACTAGGTCCATCTGTCACGACCTGCTGTCCCCGCCCGCACGCCGCGCCGGCTCCACCCCACACCTCGTCCCTTGTCAGTACTTACACACGTCGAAGAAGACAGATTTCGCCAAATGCCCTCCTCCCCCGTGCGGCTGCCCCTGTCCGTTCCCGTGCGGCCCGTGTGGCTGCCCCAACGGCTGCAACTGCTTGCCCCCACCCTGCAACGGGCCTCCCAAGTGCATCCAGTACATGACCGGCTACTACTACTACCCTTACGGCTTTTGGTTCTGTGGACCGTACCACGTCACTGGCCAATGTACTCCCGTCGGTCCATGTGGCGCTTGTCCTTCGCCGTGTGGCCCGTGCCCTCCGCCGTGTGGCCCGTGTCCTCCGCCGTGTGGCCCTTGCCCTCCGCCTCCCCCTCCCCCTTGCCCTTGCCCACCTTTCCCCTGCCCCCCTCCTAAATGCCCGAGATGTCCCTGCCCGAAATGCTGTGCCTGCTTCAGTCCTGTTGCCGTAATGGATAGTTGCTCCAAATCATCCCAACCACCACATCTAACACACCAACCACAGCCGTTAGAGCAGTCCCCGAGCATGGCACCACAACGACCCATCCGGTCCGGCCCCCCCATGAAAATGAAGTACCCTCTCCAACAACGGGACGTGAGGTTTAATTCAACCTTACCAGTGCCGTTGGAGTCAGCAGCCACCAAGCCGCAGCCCCGAAAAAGCGGTATTTCAAAATTCTTCCCATTCAACTCTGTGGCCGCCGTGGACGCAGCGCGCCACATGCATCACACGTCGGCACTCCTGTGTCCCTTCCCCGCGGCGCAGTGCGAGCTTCCCAGGGCGAACGACATTGCTGAGCAGTTCCCCGTGTACTACACTCCCTGCCTTAAACAAGCGAAGAACAACTTCAACACCAGGCCCCGCCATTCATTCTCTAGTACCTGCCAAAAGCCTAAGAAATGTTGTCCCACTGCGCTATTCAAATCGTATTCAGATAATTACGAGAAGCGCAATGAGATCCGGAGCCCCATCTGTCACAGGCGGTCGAGGAAATTGAACTACGACGTATGCCCACTACTCGAAAGCCCTAGAGTACTGGTTTCTCCAGAGGAACGCGACCGACCCACTGTGTACCCCGGGGCGTTCCAATATGCCAACGTTCCTAACTTTAAGCGGCCGTTCCCGTACATGAAAACAGGCTTCAGACCCTGCGACTGATAAGTCTGTGGAAGAACAAAAGCTGATGAGCTCCGCTAGACATGGATTGAAATACCAATACCTAATAACACTTTGTAAGCCAGATCCGTATAATAAACCATGTCTTACCAAACTGCTGTTTCATTTCCGAGCGCCCTCTAGACACGTACGTTAGCTAGGTCCATGATTACAGTCAGCATCATCCTTTCAGCGAATCTCTCGTCGATGAAGAGCACGATGGAGCGACTATATATGATTCGAGATGTACCAGTGGCGACTATATCAGGGCTGCCCACAACGCACGCTGCTCGTGAGAAGAGGAAGAAGCCGTCCATGATGCAGTACCGGAGCGCGTCCTGTCCCAACCTCGGCGCACGCCGGCCGCGCCATGCGCTGCCCATCCCCTGCCAGTACCTGGCGCGCGCGCAGCCCGCGGTGCTGGGGGACGAGCTGGGCGCGCACCGCGTCGTGTACAACTACGGCCGGCCCTACTTCCGGTCCGCGCCCGCGCAGGCCGAGCAGGCCGCGCTGCCGCCCGCCGACATAATGCAGCAGCTGGGCAACGTGTGCGCGGCCTGCCCGCCGCCGCCGTGCTCGTGCCCGGCGCCCTGCAACTGCGGCTGCTGTCTCCCCGCCCCCTGCAACACCCCTCCGCGCTGCGTGCAGTTTATGACAGGTTACTACTACTACCCCTATGGATTTTGGTTCTGCGGTCCGTACCACGTTACGGGTACTTGCGTGCCCGGAGGACCGGTAGGTCCGGGTGGCCCCTGTGGACCCTGCGCTCCTAACCCAGGAGGGCCGTGTGGTCCGTGTCCCCCCTGCTGCTGTGTACTCGACCCCAGCGCAATACTTTCTCCGACCATGTTTAGCGATAGCAACCCGACGTGTGACATCCTCAGCGAGCTGTCGGCTGTAGATTACACTAAGATCAACTTACCGTCATCAATGAGTTGTTTGGCATTGGGCTGCCTACCTATGTATGCGCCATGCAAGCCATGCCAGCCATGCCAGCCGGGCCAGCCATGCCAGCCAAGTGGGCCTCTATCATTCCCGATGGCGTGCGGCGCGTGCCCCGGTTGTGGCCCGTGCGGCCCGTGTGCCCCTGTTTGTGGCGGCACCGGCCCGTGTGGTCCTTGTGGCCCCAATGGTCCATTTGGGCCGTGCGGTCCTTGCTTTCCTGGCGTAGGTTGCTCTAATAGCGGCTTTGGTGGATGCGGCGCCTGCAGTACCTGTTGTATGGGTTCAGGTTGTGGATGCTCCGGTTGCGGTCCATGTGGTCCGGTCTGTTGCGGCCCGGTCTGTTGCGGCCCATGCGGTCCATCGTGTGGCCCTTGTGGGCCCTGTGGGCCATGTGGGCCATGCGGTCCCTGTGGCCCGTGTGGACCTTGCGGTCCGTGTGGGCCGTGTGGTCCATGTGGTCCATGTGGCCCCTGTGCTTGTGGGCCAGGCTGCGGTCCCCTTTGCTCGCCATACAACCGTTGTGGCCCATGTGGTCCATGCGGCCCATGCGGACCATGTGGACCATGTGGACCGTGCGGCCCATGTGGACCATGCGGCCCGTGCGGTCCAGCTTGCTTACCGTTTGGTGCATGCTGCGGTGTTGGAAATCCACCTGCTGCTCCTCCTCCCTGCACGCCTTGGTCGGGTCCTTGCTTCGATTGCAAATGTCCACCTGTTCCTGTAATTGGGCCCGTCAGACCTGGTGGGCCAGGCGGGCCTATAGCGGCGGCGGGTAGCGTGGCCATGCCCTGCGGAGTTCCTCCCACGCCTTGCAGTGTCCCTCCCACGCCTGACACTAAGGACGCCTCCCCCGCCAAGACTACTTGTTTCTGCTCGACGCGCAACTCGCCAACTGACGCCAAACCTGGTGTACAGGGTGCGTCGACACCGAATCAAGCGATGCACAAGGCGATACCTGAGTCGCGACCTGGCGTCAACCCAAACATGATCCGCAAAGACCCGGTGACCCAGTCGAACAATTTGAACTCTCGTACTAACGCGCCGCTTATGAACAACGTGCAGATGAGCTACCTGTCCACGGCAAAAGGCTTGTCGGGGCTCCTGTGCACTAAAGACGGAGGCGCGCGCCCGAGCAAACCCCACGGCAAGCTCGAGTTACTAAATAGACCGAAGGGCTATTGCGTGAACATGTCGATTTCAGTCTACGACCAAGTTGCTATCCTACAGAAGACGAAGTCCAACGTGGCGAGAGCTTTATTACATAACTACAGTCTGAAGGAAGTGAGATGCGTGCCCACCCTAAGCAGTTACTTCTCCTGTCTGAAACCAAAGAGTTTACTCAAAGCTTCGAGTCAGATAATGCCATTGAGCTCTGATGCTGCCTTCAGTAACGGTGTAAAGAGGGCGTGGGCCCCGCTCATTAGCCGTGCAGTGAAGTAATTATCTAGTACCGTAAACTATCTTGTTTATAATGATATATTTGGCTAATATATTTCTTTGTTTTGATCCATTTGACTTCAGACTTGTATTTTTTGTTAAAATGAAAATGTAATAAAAATTGTAATAGCTATATCTATGTTTTTTTTTATTTACAGTAGTTGTATGTACCTACACGCTTCTTTACTTACGTAAACACAATAAGGATGATGACGGGGTATGAAAATTAAAAAAATATTTAGTCCGTCAGTTAGGTAATGAAACAATATTAGACACGTATTTTTTTATTTTGTTATATAAGATAACAATACTTAGATAAAACGAATCAATCAATTTACGAGTTGAAGCAAATACGTCATTTCTACGTATAAAACGTACAGTACAGTAAAATAAATAAAGGTGAAGGTGATCGAGAGGTGAATAGGAACAGAAGAGGGGTGAATAGA
Organism: Spodoptera frugiperda; assembly: GCF_023101765.2. NCBI lineage: Eukaryota > Metazoa > Arthropoda > Insecta > Lepidoptera > Noctuidae > Spodoptera > Spodoptera frugiperda. The sequence continues at coordinate 605,227 of NC_064235.1, read as the reverse complement.
TACTATGAAGAATTTCCCTATACCTATTCACCCCTCTTCTGACCCTATTCACCTCTCGATCCCTATTCACCCCATTGTACCTAGAAGTGATCTCTATAACACATAAAAACACATAAAAATCAATTGCTGTGTTCACCAAAACTCAAGAACGACTGGACCTATTTGTCAAGTGGAAGTCCAGAGTCCAGGGAAGGTTTAAAAGGTAAGAAAAAGTGTTCACATGTGTGGGACACCCGAAATACTAGAAGCGTTATGCGTTGCCGGCCTTTTGGGAGTTAGGAATTTTGAGAGTTGTTGGGGAATCGGGGATTGGGAAGATTGAAGAGGGAAGTAATTGGGCCTCCGGTAACCTCACTTCCACAACGCAAGTCTTGTTTCACATCGGTTTTCTGTAAGCGCTCGTGTTCAGTTCGTTCGTTTGATTCATTCCATTACCGGCCGCGTACGAATTCGCGTAGGTAATGGAATGAATCAGTCAGGGAGGGGAAAGCGAGCACGCGGCGGCGGCGCGGTGGCGGGCTTCACGCAACTCGTATATACAGTGTAACGGTGCGGCGTCGGCGCGGCGACGGCGCGGTGACGGCATCGTGTGCACGAGCTCTAAGGCTGAAGCATCACTCAGGTCGAGCCGGCCCATTCGTGGCCGTCCCACACTTAACTTGTCCACCACAGATGGGGCCCAGTAAGGCTGATGCCTAATCCGGAGCTGCGGACAACCTAGCGGGTTTACCGGGGCTCCGGCTCGAAAGGCAGGAGAAGGAACGGTGGTTTTTAGTCAGTAAGAGTCTGACACTCCCTCTCGCCTCGCCCAAGGCGAGAAAAGTCATTGGATGATTTTCCCCCATCAAAAAAAAAAAAAACACTTGTGCTCTCTTATTATTAGGTGACACTATTGTAGAGTGAAGACCAATTTGTAAAACACTGTAGCTGTCAATGTACTGTCCTATAGTTATACACCTATTCAATAAACAAGACCTAAAACTACACAAGCGCCATCTAGTGGGTTTCACTAGAGTTAGTGAGAACACATACATTTCACCAGATATCCGCCAAGACGAGCCAAGCGAAGCGCAAGGGCACTACCTACCTTTTCTTGAAGCGGTTCGTCGTATTTTTGAACCTTCATAACTTGGACGTAACTAGCGAGTCGGCCGCACGGAAAGAGTTTAAAAGATTAAATAGACTTTTAAGCTCAAGCCCATATGACGAATAGCAAAAAGTTCATGCGGTCGACTCGCTAATTACGTCCACGGTTTGCACGCCTACAAACTTGGCTCCACACTAGATCTGATTACTTTTTGACAGTGCGAGCTATACGGTCTCGTCTTGGCAACATTTAACAGGAAATGTTTTTGTGGGATGCTGTATGTCCTGCAACGAACTTATGAACAAGACGCAAAGAAAAAAGTATACAGTGCTACTATTGAGAAAGAGTAACCTATGGAGTTTCTTGCTCGTTCTTCTCCATAGGAATCTACACTTTGGAACGAGCATATAGAGCAACTAGAGGACTGACCGACAGACAGACATTTTTAATATTATTATATTTGCTTTGACGTTCAAAAGTACCTTCCTTGTCTATTTGAAATAAATACTTTGCCTTTCTTACCAACAGTACCCACTATTTTCCACGAAATTATCTTAAAAAATTTTATTCTATGAAATATCTGAAAGCTTAAAAGTTAAAATAATCGGGCATTGGCCGATATTGGCACATTTTTTTATAGTAGAACTGAAATAACAAAAATACACGTGTTAGTCGATGTTAGCCTCACGTGTAGTCATTTAATTTTGATTTCAAGAATAACGAATAATTCGTAACAAACTTCAATACGCAACTAATTATTAAACAGTTTTCAACATTTAGCTATTTATTATTCATCGCCTTGCAACTCATAACTCAACCTTCAATACAAACGTGCATTCTAAAAATACCGTAAAATCGATATCGATTCAACAACCGGTAGACTTACTTACAGCTGCGTCAAGCACTAGTAGGCAAGCCGCCGGCCGCCATCTTAGGTCGACATTGTTGATTTCCTCATCAGCGAAATGTGTCTTTACTCCAACAAATAAACTGATTATTATGAGGACTTGTTAAGTTTTTTTTGATTCTGTAGTGATTACTTTATAATGGAAGAGGAATATAATATTGAAACGCAGGACCCAGTTGTGAACGATGTGGTAAATCGTGCTAGCGAAGGAAATGAGAATTTAGTGGACGGTGCTAAAGATTTTGGTGATGTAGTGGCCTATGACGAGGGTTACGAGGACGAGGAAGGTGGCAACAGCTTCCGTGGAGGCCGAGGGCGCGGCAGCTTCAGGTAACACCATCCATTTTCTTAAAAAAAACATGTACTTGAGTACTCTATTACGTAGGTAGTATTTTGTCCAATTTCTTGTTAAATTTAATGAAATTCACAGTCTAGATGGTAAATTAATGTATAATTAACATTTATAAATGTTATTTTATAGTTTTGGCGCTTAAAATATGTGTTATTTCACGGTTTTTGTTAAAGACCTTGAGTGTATTGTGGGTGTTGGTTCTAACCCTGCTGGCGTAATTTTGGCAAAATTTAAGTAAAATAGAGCCTTCTAATGGCAAAATTATTATTAAGACAGTATATTTTAATACTAACAAACATAATAATTAGATATTATTTACTGTACTTCTGTTGATATGCTTAAAGTAACAAAATTTTATCCTAGGTGTTAACAATGCAATGCTCAATGACTATTATTGCAAAATTTATACGCTTGACAATGTAATGCAACTTGTCATCCAATTGGCATCGCTCATGCAACTTCCCGCTCATCACAACATGTGGTCGCAGCATACTATGTTTATACTTTCCGAGTATTTTTGAGTTCCACTAAATTCACTGTTACACTTAAAATTGGCTATAATTAGTTATTACCTAGTTCTTAATTATATACAACGAGTTTTATAGGAGACAGTATTTAATAATATTACCCAGTTAGTATTATTAGACTCGAAATATATGAAAAATCACACTTAATATTATAAGAGTAAAGGTTTGTTTGTCTCTTCATCAATCATGCTGAAACTGTTGAACGGATTTTGATGAAATGTGGTATACAGACAGGGTATGAGCTGATTTGGGTGATAGGATACTTTTTATCCCACGGAAACACGGGTGAAGCTAGTATATATACATGTTGCTTGTGCTTGGTATATGACAATTTTCTTATTCCTCTATTAAATGTGACTTTAAATACATAACTGGTGAATTAATATGACATAATATGCCCAACATAATGTAGCGGTTTTGCCATAGTGCTATTTTTGGCCCCTTCTACTGGTTTATTCATTACTATTTTGCATAAATAGTTTGCCCAAAGAATCATCTTATTCTTACTTAGTATATAAAGCTAAAGAGTTTGTTTGTTTGAATAATATCTGGAAATATTGGTTTGATATGAAAAAAAAAGAAAATTGTGTTGGATAGGCCTTGTATCGAGGAAGGTTATTGGCTATATAATATTACGCTAATGCCACACATAGTGGGTGAAACCACGCGATATCATGAATAAAACAAACTAATAATCAAATTAGATCATCCTTTTGTCAAATATCATTTTACATATAACCATTTGACATTTCTATCAATATTATTATACATATGTGTTTGTAAAAGCGAAATTGTAATTATATTCCTATAATATCTTGCATCTTATGAGTATATTATCATATTACCTTTAAACATTTTATTTATGTTCATTCATACAAATCTAATTTATATTAACTTTTTAATCTTTGAATAGGAACAGAGGTGCACATTACAATGTAAAAGCTACTTTTATGTTATGAGTCCCTTGTAAGTTGTAAGAGGGGCTGCAAATATAGCAAAAAAGAAATCCAGATTCCATTTTATTACTGGGAAATATTAACTCTAAATCCATTGCTTGTATGACAATATTGTAGGTAGCAGTGGACACTTTTAAAACACCACCCCTTTCCTTTTTGAGCTGGAGCCCCAGTAAACCTGCTAGATATGTGCTAGGTCTGCAGCTCTGGATCAGGCATCAGCCTTCCTGAATCCCTTCTGTGGTGGTCTGAATATTGGTTTAGTTGCAACACACATTGGAATTGTTTAACCGTAGTTCAGAGTGAGACCTATAAACGTCTTAATTACCTGTTATTCTAGTTCGCAGTAATTTCAGTACTGCTGTAGTATACAGTAGGTACCATTTCAATAATGTAGTGTTGTAATTGTTAATGAGGATTCATTTATTAATCAATTAAAAAAGTATTTTTAATTAGTAATTAGTAAGCCCTGTGCAGGCCTACCCACAAAATCAGTGGTTCTCAAGTAGTTAGTGGGCTGTGAGCCGTAGTTGTCTGCAGACTATTACTGACTATAAACCACCTGTTCCTACACCTATTTAAAGAGACCCGGTAACTTGTCTGCAGCTGTGAATTGGGCATCATCCCCACTGGGTCCCATCTTTGATATGACGAAAACTTGGTGAATTTTTCATGTGAAATAAGTTTCAATGGGAATATTACTTTTCTACAACATAAAAATGTTATTAATCAATATTATCAGATGTTTCCTAATTGGTTGGTTAGTTACATGCAATATGTTACCATGTGATAACAAAACATGCAGGTTGTAACTTTTTAATTATATTTTTTATTCTCTGATAAACCTGAACCCTTTTTATTGCGGTCTCGAACTAGCCCAAGTGTCCACCCGTCCCGGGAGACACTCCGGGCGTCATCAGGGATCGCGTGACGACCTCTGGTCACCGTAAGTGCGGGTCTGGAGATGGCGAACAAGGGTAGCTCCGTAGGTAGACCCGTGCGCACGGTGCATCGCATCGTCATTAGACCGCTGCAGATGGTTCCCAGTGGCGCTGATACCCGGAGTTACGGACTACCTAGCGGGTTACCGCGGCTCTGGGTCGAAGAGCAGCAGTATTAACGGGGTGGTTTTTAGTCAGTGGAGTGTCAGACTCTGACACTCCCTCTCGCCTCACCCAGGGCGTGAGAAGTCATTGGATGATTTTACCCCTCAATAAAAAACTTCAGTCAATTAGATAGAAAATAAAATAATAATTATAGTCTGGAGATGACCAGTCCCAATTGACGACGCCTGTTCACAAACATGACACGTACATCAGCATCGCCCAGCGTAACTATGTTGTAGGGAATTGAGGGATCCGATGCCCGTGAGAACGAGCGATCCACCACCATGACAAGATGCCATTTTCATCCGTATGCCATAGTAGTTAAGGTTTATTATAAGTTATAATCTATGCATGTTATCATTATTTAAATGTTTAGTAATGTAATTTTTGCATCTCTGTGTTGTAGGCACAATGTAACACGGTTTTATTTTGACAGAAGCAGAGGCCGTGGTCCCCCGCCTGGCTGGATGAATGGGCCCCCTATGAGGTTCAGAGGACGAGGATACGGACCAGGAGGCCCCCCGATGCGCGGACGAGGATTCTTTAGAGGCCGTGGCGGCCCACGAGGCTTTGGGCCCAACAATGGACCTAATTTTGATAATAATTGGGGCCCGATGGGGCCCCCACCGCCGGGTATGATGGGTGGGCCCCCACCTGGGATGATGGGTGGGCCCCCTCCGTTTGGGCCCCCACCTGGCATGATGCCCCCTGGTGGTCCAATGGGTCCTCCCCCAAATATGATGGGCCAGCCACCGCCGTTTGGTGGCCCGCCTGGCATGCCACCGCCAAACATGGTGAGAGTTTTATGTATTTGTTAAATTGCTGAAGCCATTAACGGACGTCTGGGATGAACTTCTAACTGAATGGCAGTGTAAATGGGAATCTTCTATCAAGGGCCGCCACCTTTATCAGTTCTTTCCATCTCCCAGTCGTGCAATCTCTATTTGTGCCTTTAGGTTTCAGTCTTTCTAAAATCAAAAGATTTATTTCTTTGAGATCCAAGACAGTTATTCATGTCCCTGGGACGCGCCGGACTTCAGTGTTCCGGTGTTTGCATGGTTGTATCTACTGTAGATCCTGGTGTACAGGAGTTGCAGCGGTTTTGGGAGGTTATGGCGGACTTGTCCCATTATAAAAAATGCTATTTAACTTAAATGAAGTACTGATAATTTTTTTATTTTCTGTTTTCTTCTGCGCGACTTGCGCATTCCCGTTTTTTCCCATTCCCGTAGGATTTTCGACAAATCCTTGGATAAAAAGGTATCCTATCTCCATCTCTCAGTTCTAAGCTGTCATCTCACCAATTTTTAGCCAAATCAATTAAGCTATTTTTGAGTAATTAACTAGCTATCCACACCAGCTTCGCATTGGTGCAATGGTGATATATTATGCATGTACATCTTTATATATATAAACCTTCCTCTTGAACCACTCTATCTATTAATAAAACCTCATCAAAATCCGTTGCGTAGTTTTAATGATTTAAGCATAGAAAAGGTCATAATATGTAGTGAAGTACCTAACACGACTTTCTTCTTTTGATATTGTACAATAATATGTAATATGTTTTTGCCAAACAACAGAACCTAGAGCTGTGGGTGGAAACGAAATCAGACGAGGGCAAGCCGTACTACTACCACGCCAGGACCCGCGAGACTACGTGGACCCGGCCGCAGGAGGGGCCCAACTGTAAAGTTATATCACAAGGTGAAATGGAGGCCATGGTCTCTTCAGGTAAGGATATGGTCGTGCACTAGCTACTGCCGCACGGTTTCACTCACTTCTCGGTGCCTATTGATCGTAGCGAGATGCTTTATAGCCTATAACCAGCCTCATAGAGACTTATGATACAAATCTCTGACTTATTTTGAGCTCCTGTTCCCCTCTTATATACATATAAGGTGTTTGCCCGTGTTACTGTTAGTTACTCCCGCGCAAATGTAGGTTTCTCAAACACAGATTTGATTGGTTATATCAAAAGACGAAAGCATATTTTATTTTATTTATTAGGGACACAAAAACAGTTACATGTTTATATTTAAAATATAACCTATTACATGATTATGTTGGTTACATTATAACTCATACCAACATCCACGGATTAACAAAAGAATACCTTAAAAAAATGGAAAGACAGTTTTGTAATTGTAAAGTATAAAGAATAATTTAATTTAGGATTGTGCTGAAAGAATTTTTGTAGTCAGTGTTTTTAAGTCAAAATTATTTATTTCAAATAGACCGAGAAGGCAGTTTTGAACGTCAAAGCAAATATTACAATCTAGAAGTAACAAAATGTTTATCTGTCTGTCAGTCCTCTAGTTGCTCTATTTGCTCGTTCCAAAGTGTAGATTCCTATGGAGAAGAACGAGCAAGAAACTCCATAGGTTACTCTTTTTCAATCAGGTTCACAATATAATTCTTGGTTACTCCAAGCTTCTTAAACACAGATTAGATTGATGATATCTAGACTTAAAAAGAGTTCTTGGGTTTTATTTCTCATTTCGTACCCAATAAATGGGATTTATTCATATATCTTATTGTCTATAACAATGGCACAATAAATATGACGCGAAGGAAGATATCTGCCTACTCCCTCAGAGGACGAAAGGCGTGGTAAAACACAAATTAATCACATTAAACATATTTTCATGTTTTTGCCAATATAGGTATGGTTTTCCCAACAGGCGGTCCAATGAACATGGCGGGGCCCCAGCAAGTGCCTATGAACGGGCCCATGGGTGGCGGGGGCCCTATGGCTGGGCCCATGGGTATGATGCCAAACGGTGTGATGCCCAATGTGATGCCGCCCGGAGTACACAATGCACCTCCTCAAGGGAACGTGCCTCCATTTATGTCGCAACCACCCCCGTGGGTAAAAGAAGGAGGTAAGTTTTATTTTTTAATTTAAAGCTAATATTTGCTCGTGGATTCGTACGTGTTAAATTCAGCAATATATAAATGTTCCATCACAGGATTAAACTTAAAATCATTTATTCAATTAGACCAGTACCCTTAGTATGAGTTTGCTTAACGTTTTAAAAATAATCGAAACGAAAGCGCGTTCGGCGCTCTGATTGGCTGGCTCGAATAAACCAACCAATCACATTTCAACGTCAAAGTCAAACAAAAAGATATTACCATTTAAAAGTAAAAGGTCAAATACTCAAACGTCACTCAATTTTAAGAACCTCTTAAACATAGTTCTGTCACTACAAATTCTTTGTAAATGACAGATATAGCACGATAGTATTCGGGCGTCAGTCTGTCCGTAACACACAAACTTTTCGCATTTATAATTAGCAAGATAGTAAAGATTAATATTGTATTGTTTGTCCAGGTGCCAAGGATAAGGAAGAGGAGAGTCCCGCGGAGAATGACGAGCTTCCTCCCGGAGAGAGCGCGCCCATACAACCCACTCCTAATGGTGAGTCAATCGTCATCATCATAAGCGATAGCTCATGACTACATCAAAGTCAAAGTCATTTATTTCAAATAGACCAGGAAGGCACTTTTGAACGTCAAAGCAAATATAATAATATTAATAACGTCAGTCTGTCGGTCAGTCCTCCAGTTGCTCTATTTGCTCGTTCCAAAGTGTAGATTACTATGGAGAAGAACGAGCAAGAAACTCCATAGATTACTCTTTTTCAATCAGATTTACAATACAATTCTTGGTTACATTGTTTCGATTACTTCAGCTATGTGAGAACAATGTAAAACTAATATACAGTCAAAGCGACAGAAAAAGAAAATAACCTAGAGTACAATAAAAATTAACGCACACCTAGTAATATATTGGCACATTTACGGTTTTCATAGTTTACCTGACTTGTTTAGTTTTTACTTTACTGACCAATGAACCGTTGTTCTACGTGCGTGAGGGGGGAAACTACAATAATGGTATAATGACACTTACGACCTCTCTCGATGAATATGGAAATAAATAGATTAATATGCACTTTTAAACACGTAAACCTTATAAAGTCAATTTCGCATTTTTTGTAGATGTGCCAATATATTATTAGGTGAGCGACATATTTAAATTCATGAGCAAAAACGTCATTTTTACGTATAAAACATACCTAGAAGTGATGTCACGCGATATTTCAAATCGATATATCTAGGAAACTATTGGTTTCCGTAAGAAAATAAAAAATACGTGTGTAATGTTTTAAAATAATCTACAAGACGGATATTGAAATAAAAATTAGTCATCTACCCTATTGCCCAAATATGTATCTAATTATAATATTTTTGTATGACTTAATAGGCATGTTTCCTACTAGTCAAATTCAATGCAAAAATACTTTTTTCGAAACGTCAAAAACGATATGTTCTATCAACTTTGTATGAAATACTCTATTGTGATGTCATAAGTTTTTGACGTCAAATAGCAGACTTATTTCTAGAAATGTAGCTAGGAAGAAAAAATCGAAAATTAAGTAGTTCATCAAATGTATGAATGAGTTAAATAGTTCATCAAAAGTAATCACACTGATTACTTTTGAATATTTTATTGTATTGAAAAGTTGTAATAATTTATTTTTGACCCAGTCATCATCCCTATTGTCATACACTGTAACTTCAGACTTTATAAACTTGTATCTCCACACAGGTAACATGTTCCCGGGCCCCAACAACGGTCCGCCGGGCGCGGGCGGCGCGGGCCCCGGTGTGTCGGGTCCCCCTGGGTACAGCTACCCCGGGGCCGGGTACCCGCCGCCCGGCTGGCCCGCCTGGTCCACCTGGCCCCCGCCACTCGTGGGACAACCCCCCCCTAACATCAATAATGCTGCTGGTAATGAAAGTAGTAAGTATCCTCATAATATTATATACTAGCCACCTATGTTAACTGATCCGGAGCTGCGGACTACCTAGCGGGTTACCGGGGCTCCGGCTCGAAAAGCAGGAGTAGGAACGGGGTGGTTTTTAGTCAGTAAGAGTCTGACACTACCTCTCGCCTCGCCCAAGGCGGGAGAAGTAATTGGATGATTGTCCCCCATCAAGGTTTGTTGGGAAATCGGGTATTGGGAAGTTTCTGAAGGGGGAATTTGAATTTGTTTGTTATTTGGATGTTTTTCTTTCAATCGCACTGAAACTTCTAAACCACTTTGTGATAAAAATAAAACTAATGAGTATACAAAAAAAGTTTCTTCGGGAAAGTTGTTTGTAATCATGTGTACAATCACGTGTTTAAATATCGTTCACTAATTACCAGTCACCGTATATACATTACTAGCTACTTCCGCGCGGTTTCACCCGCTCTGCTTGACTCCTATTGGTCATAGCGTGATGTTTTATAGCCTATAGCCTTCCTCGATAAATGCACTATTCAACACAAAAAGAATTATTCAAATCGGACCAGTAGTTCTGGAGATTAGCGTGTTCAACAAACAAATAAACAAACTCTTCAGCTTTATAATATTAAGTATAAGTATAGATGATGGATGTGCCATTTCTAACCCTCGTATTCCTTTGCAGCCGCCGGCAGCCAGCCTCAGACCGGTCGGCCGACCAGTCCGTCATCAGAGCCGACCATCATATCAGACTCCCCCACTCCACTGCAGCAACCAGCCAAGAAAGAGGAACTTGTGAGTATACCACTATAACGTCGGGGATAGTGCAAATCCGCGTTACTAGCATTGGATTGTGGCGACCTATTATTATTAAACTCTTTGGAGTTGCGACTCCTGTCAATTGACCCTTGATTTAATAAAAGAAAATAAAAAGTGACAGGTGTCAAGAGTCACACGTAGGCCATCGGAGAGTTGCGTTTGTGTTAGACTTCTACTTACTCAGATTTAATTAAAGAGTTTTACTCCGATTCAATTTCGTCGCGCTTTTATATATGCTTTCCTAACTATCGTTTTCATCTATCCGTTCTCATCTAATATTTCACTCCTTCTGTAAACTATACTTGTGTTGTGCTGAACTCTTGTGACTTCTGTATATAAATATAAATTATATATTTCTACCGTGAGAGACTTTTAATATCTATCTTCTAATTCTTCAATCTTACACAATATGATTGGTGGAAGCCACAACCTACAGGATAATTCCGCGTATCTGACAAATGTAGCCAATTTTTTATTTCGCGTTCATTTCACGTTAGATCCCTATTGGCATCCTTCTCGTTGACGTGACTCTATGGTAAAGATACAAAGAAAACATATTTTTTTACTAGCCATGTAAAAATGAGGCCATTTGCCCTTAAATTAACGATTTTAAAGTGTTTTAACCTGCCCCTGTAAAATTAGATCAAATGCAGATACGCGGCCTTTACCTACGGTTGATTCGAGGTTTTGCACTATCCCCGACGATAATGGAGCTTTTCCACCAGAGATGTGCTATGTAGCTATGCTACGAAAATGTAATAGCTAAGCTGTGAAACTATGTGACCGTTTCCACTGATACTGAGTTATGTAGTTGTGCGAGGAAGATGCGCAGCTCGAGTATGCGATGTATCGATAGTAGGGAAGCCATCCATAGCACACATCTTTACATATAAAAAACATATCTGAGCTAAGTCAGTTTTCTTCAATGCTAAGCTATGTGTAGATTGGTTTCTTGCATCCAGCCAATTGGGTAATATCCTCGGTCAAAAATAAATTGTTACAACTTTTCAATACAATAAAATATTCAAAAATAATCTCTCTCTCATACATTGGATGAACTGCTTAATTTTCGATTTTTTTAGCTAAATTTCAAGAAATTTGTCTGCTATTTGACGTAAAAATCTGATGACGTCATAATAGAGTATTTCATGCAAAGTTAATAGAAAATATCGTATTTGATGTTTCAAAAAAAGTATTGAATTTGACTAGTAGGAAGCTAGCCTATTAAAGGACGGAACGTTCTTGTTTCGATTACTTAAAACGTAAAGCAAACTCATACGTAGATTACAGTCTAGTTTATCCTAACGGGCGAAGCTCGTGGCAGAAGCTAGTCAAGTATATATAAAGCTGTATGAGGGTGATTTTCCAAAAAAAAAAACACAGATGGGGCCCAAGATTAACGAGCGCGGACTACATTATCCTCAACCAGGAGAAGTTAACAATTCTTAGTCAGAAGAGTTGAAACTCAAGGTGGGAAAGTTTCGTTTCCCCTCAATAAATTAAGCTGTGACACTACTCTCAACGAAGGCCAATATTGTTTGTAAAATCAAGCGATGCGTACATGATAAACGCTACCGCCGATGCTTAATAACGCGTGGACGATTGTATGATTTGGTACAAAAAACTAAAATCCGTTGCGTGTAAAAAGCTGTATGTATGCCCCCCCCCCCCTTAGGTGATAACCCCGGAGCTGGTGGCGGCGGCGGGGCAGTGGACGACGCACCGCGCCCCCGACGGCCGCCCCTACTACTACAACGCCGGCAAGCAGGAGTCCGTCTGGGAGAAACCCAAGCCCATGAAGGAACTCGAAGGTACACCACTCCTACCCTACCTCGTCTATAGTTATATCTATACTATCTATACCGTAAAACGGGGTGAATAGAATTCAAAAGGTGAATAGATACAGGAATGGGGTGAATAGATGTTAGAACATTTTCCCAACATTTATTCACCCCTCTTCTGTATCTATTCACCCCTCGAATTCTATTCACCCCGTTTTACGGTACTATACCAATACTAGCAAACTCCAACAATTTTCCTACTTTTCTTCAATTTTTTCCTGAATTTTCTTTGCTATAAACCTCACGGAGCCCGAGACCTTTCCAACGAATGCAAAACCGTGGAAATCGGTTCGTGCGTTCTGGAGTTATAGCGTCAGGAAGGAAAACCTGACTTATTTTTATATTATAGATAGATAATGTTCTTGGTTGCTTTTTTATGGTATAAGCTGGTAAACTAGCAGACAGATCACCTGATGGTAAGCAATCGCCGCCGCCCATGGACACTTGAACCACTAGAAGCGTTACAAGTACGTTGCCGGCCTTTTGGGGGTTAGGAATTTAAGGGTTGTTGGGGAATCGGGGATTGGAAAGAGGAGTACCTAATTGGGTCTCCGGTAATCAAACATGTATGTATGTATGTATGTATGATGTATATATATGTAAGTATATATTGTAATATTTATTGTATATATAACATGATAATTATCAATATAATTATAATTTATTTATCATAAAGAAAAATAAAGAAGATGGACGTTGACATGGCAAGATTGATTTTCAAAGTCATCAAAATTACTATTAAAAAAGAAAAAGAAAAGAAAAAAAAAGAAATATTTGTTTGTCAGTGTTGTTAAGGAACAAACTATTTCTGTCTGTCTCTAAGAGTAACTGCATCACCCCAAGGTTGACAATGGTATATATTATACCTGTATTGGCATAAAAACCACCTCATGTTATGGATCTGTAAAAAAAAGTGTCAAAATAAAAATTTAAATTAATAACAAACAATGACGAAAAAGCGACTTTGTTTCATACATGTTTTGAATAATTTAACCAAAAAGTAAAAATAACTCAATGTTGTTATATTCTCCAGTAATCGACGTGGAGGCCCACGCGGAAGCCCAGGCGGCGGCGGAGGCGGAGCGGGCCGCCGCGGCCGAGCGAGCTCGCCGCGCCAGCTCGCCAGCTCGCCAGGAGCCCGCCGCCGAGGACAAGCCCGCCGCCGCCAGCGACACCAAGGACAAGGACAAGGACAAGGAGAAGGACAAGGCCAAGCAGGACCGCAGCAAAGATATCCAGCACGCCTATACTAGGGACGCCGTGGTGAGTGTCTTTTCATGGAGTATTATTGGGCCTTTGCAGCCAAAGTAAAAATTATTTATTTTAAATACACCGAAAAGGCGCGTAAAGCCAATATAACAATATAAAAAAAAACATTCTAGTATTTTTTTTTTCAATCGGTATTAACGAGCTGACGTATCACCTGATGGTAAGCAATTGCGGCCGCCCATGAAACACTAGAGGCGTTATAAGTAATTGCAACGATTTTGGGGGAGGAATTTAAGGGTTTGTTTCGGGGATTGGGAAGATTAAAGATTTTTGAATTAAATCACCCTAACCTCTTTAATACGAAGTGTTTTGTATTTAAAAATTATCTATGTAATTCTCGCCTTGCAACTTGGTAAAATACACGTTTATACGGCCAGTAATCGACGTGGAGGCTCCTATCGCACCCGAAGCCCAGGCCGCGGCGGAGGTGGACGGGCCGGGTCGCGTGTTCCGAGCAAGCTCGCCGCGCCAGCTCGCCAGCTCGCCAGGAGCCCGCCGCCGAGGACAAGCCCGCCGCCGCCAGCGACACCAAGGACAAGGACAAGGACAAGGAGAAGGACAAGGCCAAGCAGGACCGCAGCAGGCCGATATCCAGCACGCCTATACTAGGGACGCCGTGGTGAGTGTCTTTTTATGGAGTATTATTGGGCCTTTGCAGCCAAAGTAAAAATTATTTATTTTAAATACACCGAAAAGGCGCGTAAAGCCAATATAACAATATAAAAAAAATACATTCTAGTACTTTTTTTAACACCGACTGTTAAAGGCGAGCTGACGTTATCACCTGATGGTAAGTAATTGCGGCCGCCCACGTTAAACACGTCAGAGGCGTTACTGGAGCTGCAGTACGTACTGTTGCCGGCGATTACAAGGCCGGCCAGCCCCCGCCTTAGGAGCTGCAGGTACGTTGTTTAGAAATGCGCCGACGTTACAAGGCCGTCAGCCAGCCCCCGCCTTACTGGAATTGCAGGTACGTACTGTTAGTGCGCCGACGCTTACAAGGCCGTCAGCCAGCCCCGCCTTACTGCTGGCCGTGGTATACTCAGGTGGAGCTTTAAATACACCGCAGGTACGTAGTGCCCGACGTTACATGCCAGCTCCCCACAATTAATTGGGCTTCTGGTACCAAGTGTTAGTGCGAAGTGAAATTTTAAGTGTGGTCAGAGCCATGCTTCGGCACTTACTGGGCTGCAGGTACGTACCGCCGACGTAATACCACGGCCGAGCAGAAAACCGACGTGAAACAATGCTTGCGTTGTGTGAGAGAGGTTACCAGAGGTCCAATACCTCGCTTCCCAATCATCCCAATCCGCGATTCCCGAACAACAACAACCATTAAATTCCTAACCCCGAAAAAGCCGGCAACGCACTTGTAACGCTTCTGGCGTTTCAAGGGCGTCGGTGATTTCTTACCATCAGGTGATACGTCTGCTCGTTTACATAGTTATAATACCCCCGTGTGTAGGTGCGTGGTGTGGACGGGCGACGGGTCGGTGTTCTTCTACAACTCGGCGGCACACTCGTCCGTCTGGGAGCGGCCCGCCGCGCTCATGGCGCGCCCCGACGTCGACAAGGCCGTCAGCCAGCCGCCGCCCGCGCTACTGGAGCTGCAGGTACGTACTGTTAGTGCGCCGACGTTACAAGGCCGTCAGCCAGCCCCCGCCCGCCTTACTGGAGCTGCAGGTACGTACTGTTAGTGCGCCGACGTTACAAGGCCGTCAGCCAGCCCCCGCCTTACTGGAGCTGCAGGTACGTACTGTTAGTGCGCCGACGTTACAAGGCCGTCAGCCAGCCCCCGCCTTACTGGAGCTGCAGGTACGTACTGTTAGTGCGCCGACGTTACAAGGCCGTCAGCCAGCCGCCGCCCGCGCTGCTGGAGCTGCAGGTATGTGGAAATAGCTCCCACAGCCCCCACAGGTCCTACATATACTGGCCCACTTCAGGCCATCGCTATTGTGTATAGGGGCTAATGGTATCTACTGGCGGATAAAGGAACGTGTCCAGAGGCCCGCATCGTACGCATCGCACGTGTCTCACGCATTCCGTATGACGTCATAAGTACGCATCGCATGTAAACATTGCCGATAATGCGGTCCGTACGATGCGGATCAGTGGACGCAGTTGTATGAGTTTCTATACAAGACAAACTAAAATCCGTTGCGTGCGATGCGTACGATGCGGGCCTGTGGACGCTTACCTCAATTGTTAATCGTGGGGCGGAATCGGGATGTCGGTTTTTTGGGTCAAAGGAATCGCAAGCGTTTTACCAAGCAGCAATGAACCATGCGCCATTGTGTGAACATGGCCTACAGCTATGCATTATAAGGCATGGCCCATCAAAGACTATGGTCTTTACTTCTACGACCATAGCCACGCTTAGCGATAGCTACTGGATTGGTTTATTGATTCTATCAAGACCAACGAGACGATGAAAATTGAAATGAAACCATCCTTTATTTGTATAAAATTAACAGTTAGTCTTTACAAGACATAAACGAATGCTTGAAGATTACAATAGTAATTATAAATTATTAATTATGAGTACTTTTTGCTATTCTTACAAAATATTCATCTGTGTATGAATTTGTTATGAAAGAGCTATCTCTTTCACTGTCTTTGACGCATCGTACGTATTTGTGAACCACTTTATACAGAGTAGAGTCAATGTTTATTTAACTTCTTTATGTTCTCAAATTGAATTAACTGGTCCAGGGTACGAAATTTCTTCACTGTTGTAATCTTCAAACACAACACTACCTCCTATAAAAGCCGTGCCGGATACTTTTTGTCATGACAGTGAAATTAATTTTAGAGTACACGAGAAACTCGTCATGAAAAAAAATTTAAACGTTGATATGATAAAAAATATCACAGTTAAGCCAAAATGCTCCTTAAAGTCGTCTCGTTGGTCTTGTGAGTTACCAAAATTGTGTAACAATTATTTTATTACTTTTATGTTATACCATTGGCATCCAAATTCTTTATTATTTTCCATTGGCACTATTAAAATTTATTCAGACGGACTGAGCACATCAAGCTACACTAAAATAGACTCTATTGCTTTGTAAATAGTGACGATAATACGTTAAGATCAGTAAGGGTATCTTTATGTGCTTGTGTCCGTGCTCTAAATCTTAAACTATTTCATTTTATGTAATATTGATATTAATTTTGGAGCTAGCGTGTACATTAAACGTATTTTTGAAGCGTTTTACAATTAAAATTAACATAAAATTTTGATATAAGTTTTTAAACTGACATGGTCACTAGCACTATCATTAGAACTCAAAACGGGATATTTACCATGTTTTAACGAGTTTCCGATATTTCAGCACTGTCCATCATGACGCTTGCAACAGTGCCGAAATATCGGAAAATCGTAAAAACGAATAAATATGCTAAATATCCCGGTTTGAGTTCTAATAAAAAATTGGTTTTTGGCAATAGGCTCACCCCCTATTACATGGGACTCAACATAACTAGTGAAAAGTGGGTGTTTATGTGCACCTCTGTCTACCTCCTTACAATACGTTTAATGTTCCCGTTAAGCTCACATAAAGCGAACGCCTTTAAATAAAACGAGGATTTTTTGCACCGCTAGAGGCGCTGGTGTCGATTAAGATCTACCATACCAATAATAACGACGATAGGGATGATGACGGGGTATGAACATTAAACATCTATTTAGTCCGTCAGTTAGGTAATGAAACAATATTAGACACGTATTTTTTATTTTGTCATATAAGGTAACAATACTTAGATAAAACGAATCAAAGTTTAGGAGTAGGAGCAAATACGTCATTTCTACGTATAAAATGTACTTAGAAGTGACGTCCCGCGATATTTCAAATCGATATATCTTTGAAAGTATTTGTTTCCGTGAGAAAATAAAAAATACGTGTCTAATATTTTAAAATAATCTATCTACAAGACGGATATTGAAATAAAAATTAGTCATCTACCCTAATATTTAATTTCTGTAAAGTGACTCAATAGTATCTCTAAAATCTGAAGCAAAATACTCTGATACTGACAGGATCTTAAACATCACCAACGCCATCTATGATGTGCGAAAATACAATCCTCTTAGGCTTTTAGTAATAGTATTGCATTGCGAATTCCATTCAGTTTAGTTACATTGTACTTGTGTTTGCTATGGAAGGTAGAAATAAGGGTTGAAGAACCAAATCCTATATTTATATGGGAAAAGAAGATATATTATGTAATTCTTTACTATAATGGTTTAGTAGTAATTGCTGTGGACTACCTAGCGGGTTACCGGGGCTCCGGCTAGAAAAGCAGGAGTAGGAACGGGGTGGTGTTTAGTCAGTAAGAGTCTGACACTCCCTCTTGCAACACCTAAGGAGAAGTAATTGGATGATTTCCGCCTCTGAGAAAAAATGCAGTTTTTTTTTGAGGGGAAAAAATCTGACTTCTGCTGCCTTGGGCGAGGCGAGAGGGAGTGTCAGACTCTTATTGACTAAATACCACTCCGTTCCTACTCCTGCTCTTCGAGCCGGAGCCCCGGTAACCCGTTAAGTCTTTCGCGGCTCCGTATCGGGCATCAGCCCTACTGGGCTCCATCTGGCGTTAAGTATTTTTAAGCAATACCTACAATTTTATTATTTCTACCCTCCATAGCGTTTCATTCATGTAAAACCATAGCAAGGTAACAGTCTAAAAAAATAGATAGTCCCGGCAATGAAACGAATTGATTGTTCTGGGTGTCAATAAAGTAATATTTGCAGTCGAAGACATACCTTATACATAGGAGAGAGATACATTGGTTTAAGTAGTCTCACGAATAGACCGGCTCGACCGGAGTGATACCACGGCCTCACCGAAAACCGACGTGGAACAACGCTTGCGTTGTGTGAGTGAGGTTACCGGAGGCCCAATTCCCCTCTTCCCAATCTTCCCAATCCCCGATTCCCCAACAACCCTTAAATTCCTAACCCCCAAAAGGCCGGCAACGCACTTGTAACGCCTCTGGTGTTTCAAGTGTCCATGGACGGCGACAATTGCTTACCATCAGGTGATACGTCTGCTCGTTTACCGGCTTGTCCCATTAAAAATTTTGCTAATTTTATAAGACAATCTCCAAACTCTGTTTGTCCAATATAAAAAGAGTTTAAATTATGTTGTTCCATACACCCAATCCCCCCCTCCCAAAAGGCCGACATTGCACTTGTAACAGCTCACACATAGGACCCAGTTAGCTTTAAGTCAAATTTCCGTGGTGCTTGGCGACTGGGCTTCTCCCAGTTGTGCAGTCTCTTTGTGCCTTAAGGCTTAAGTCATTCTGTCTCCTGCATTAAATTCACCGAGGGAAGTGGAAACTATCGTTTTCTTTTTCTTCTCCTCTAACAATATCTTCTGATTTATTTCGTTGCGGGATCCAAGACAGTCATTCATGTCCCTGGGACGCGCCGGACTTTAGTGTTCCGATGTTTTCATGGTTGTATCTACTGTAGATCCTGATGCACAGGAGTTGCAGCGGTTTTGGGAGGTTATAGCGGGCTTGTCACATTCATAAAAAAGCACTTGTATCTCCCCTAGTGTTGCGAGTGTCCATGGGTCACACTGAGCACTTAGTAGGTGATTCGTCTGCTCGTTACGTTACGGTAAACGAGCAGACGGATCACCTGATGGTAAGCAATCGCCGCCGTCCATTAACACCTAAAACACGAATTACTAGTGCGTTGTCGGCCTATTCGGGGTTAGGAATTTGAAGATTATTAGAGACTAGAGTATCGGGATTAGAAAGGGGGTAATTGGGCCTCCGGTAACCTCACTCACACAACGCAAGCGTTGTTTCACGTCGGTTTTCTTTAAGGCCATGTTATCTCTCCAGTCGCGCCGATACATTGGCGCTTAAAAAATAATGTTAATGTTTAAAATATCCCATCGAAAGTTCTAAAGTGCAGTTGTATCAATTAGGACTATTCTGGGTGGGTGGAAATATGGGCGAAACGCGTCTGTCATCCCCGCCCCCTCGTGAGGCCGGTACGCAAATCCCCGGACTCCACGCAAGACCCGGAACAAGTACTTTGACATGATGTACTTTATAATGCATGGATATATTGTTATTGTAGTGGAGATCTGATTACTCGGGCCAATTCTTAAGTCTTTGACTGCCAATAGAAAACTGTTGAAGGCAAATCCTCCGCTAGCGGGGCCCGCGTGGTGTCCCCCATGTTTTGATGTGTTAAATTACTAGCTGGCATATAAAAAGTAGCCTATGTGTTATTCCAGACCATGATCTACCCTTGTTCCAAATTTCATACCGATGCCTTCAGCCGTTTTGACGTGATTGAGTAACAAACATACATACAAATTCTTAAACTTTTGCATTTATGATACTAGCTTCAGCTGTTGTAAATTTTATTCCGATCCCTTCAGCCGTTTTGGCGTGATTAAGTAATAAACAAACACATGAACTAATTCACAAACTTGCGCCTCGCCTTAGGCGGGAGAAGTCATCGGATGATTTTCCAGCAAAACTGTCATCGGCGGTATTACCGAACCGATAAGCCTTTCAAAATTTCAAGAAAAGAGCGTATTCCTTTTAACAAGGCCGGCAATGTTCCTGTGTTTCCTCCGGTGTTGCGTGTTTCCATGGGCGGCGCTGATCGCTTACCGTCAGGTGACGCGTCTGCTCGTTTGCCCCCTATTCCGTAAAAAAAGGCCTGCTTTGGATTATGGTCGGGACCCCTTCGGGGCGTATGGCCTATCCATCTTTACCCTCGTGCTATGTCGCCACTCCCTTGTTCTAATAATAACAAACATTACAAATTAATTATTATGTTATCGGCTTACTCATGTAACTGTTTGATGAGGAATTCGACTAGTTTCAAACCATGCTAGACGCTCATATTCATGAGCAGCATTCCGCGACACGCGACACGGCGATTGTCGCGCTGCTACTCACTATAAAAAAAGAATTATACAATTTGGTCGAGTAGTTAAGTATAAGTTTTTAAACTGACTATTTTAAACTGACTGAGTAGTTAAGTAGTTACGCGCGTAAATACATACGTACATTCCGATTTTTTTGTTTTTGTAGCCTGCTAAGGTCCAAGTAAAAAGGTCTCCACTATATGATATATATGAAGTCCTATAATTTAGTTTTATATTAGCGGTATAAGGGATCATTGTGTAAGAGAAAAAGTATTAATACAATTAATAAAAACAAAACTTCCCATCCTATTAGGTTTTGAAAGTTCCTAACTCTCATATATTAAGGTACGGGTAGACTACAACACAAATTCTGACACAAATGTCTGACATTAATGTCGGTACTGTTAACACTTATGTACGCCTTCCGATTTTAATGTGCAGTTTTAACTGTCCAGTTAAATCGTAGGCCTATACAGCCACACAGTTTTTGTATCCGGTAAAACAGCAGACGGATCACCCGATAGTAAGCAATTGCCACCGCCTATGGACACCCAAAATACTAGTTACAAGTGCGTCGCCGGTCCTTTTGGGGGTTAGGAATTTAAGTGTTGTTGGGGAATCGGGGATTGGGAAAAGGGGTAATTGGGCCTCTGGTAACCTCACTCACACATTTCATTGAGTTACTAGAGATACAATTTTGACACATTCTGAATACAGCTTATGTCCAAATTATGAAGTAAGCAAATTTAGAAATGGATAGGTTATTGAAATTGGCCGTTAGTCTATTCGTACCTTGGCAATAGGTTTTTACTTTTTCCTTACACAAGGACCCTTTAATATGTTGTCATATATACTATGATATGCATAATTGTATTAGGTACACACATAGAAATTACTGAGCGATGTTTTGTTGAGTAACATTTACCGTCGTACTCAGAGTTATTTAATGGTTACTTAACCAAGTCCTTAGCGATTGTTTTCGATACAGAATCGTTACTAAGGAATAGTTTAAGTAATTATTAAATGTCTCTGAGTGTGGCTAAGCGCGTAAGCTAAGTAAAATCCGGACAAGATATATTCAGAGTTCAGACGGTTATTTTACTATCTACTAGCTTCTGCCAGCGTCTTTGCCCGCGTTCCTGGGGCAAAAAGTAGACTATGTGTTATTCCAGACTATAATCTACCCTTTCAGCCGGTTTGGCGAGATTGCGTAACAAACATACGCACAAAGTCATTCATCTACTGTTTGCATTTATAATATGCATTAGTAAGATAAGGATAGACATTGATTTTTACCGACTTCAGTAAAGAGGGAGGTACCATAGTTTGAGTGAGTATTTAGGGAACAGAGAGTAAAGTTCCCTAAGAAAAGCAGTATCCTCCGACCAGGCGAGGTGATCGTGTCTGGCGGGCTTTCTGCCCAACTGTTGTGCGATGTAGGATCTGTGTCATCCGTTGATTTATTTGTTCATCAATCGACTATGTGCGACTTCTGTCACCTGTCACTTGTCATGTATTTTAACTTTTTTAAATTATAAAAACTTTAATAAATGTTACTCAACAAAAAATAAAATAGTTACGCTAGCGACATGCGAATCATCACGGCACAGCTTTTGCGTGAGTAGGCGGGCAGGAATGGCTATTGCAATGTTTTATTAAGTATTAATGTATCATTACTTTGCGAATATATTGTATATATATCATTTTATAATGTTGTTTTGTTGCTATTCAAATCTGTGGTGAATGGTAAGGAATATGCGATGAAAAAGATGTTCAAAATTTATAATTTTTATTTCAATGTCCGTCTTGTATATTATTTTAAAACATTACTGCCGTACTCATACGCCCGAATACAGAAACGCTACTCAATTTGAAGTTGTACTTAAATATCGTGCTATCTCTGTCACTTTATAAATAATTAATTAATTAATAGGGACGGAACTAGTTTTGAGAGGGTCATAAAATTGAGTAGCGTTTGAGTATTCGGACAATAATCACTTAAGTTTTTGTTCTATGTTCTACTCGAGTTTTATGTAATAGTCTGGAAAAACACTCAGGGTAATTTTTACTGTAAAATCGGTAATCTGTAAAAATATTCCAGACTATAAATAATGTATCTCAGTGCCAAGTTTCAATCGATCTGTACCCTTAGTACGGGTTTTGCTTTACGTTGAACGAAAACGAAACGATAGCGTGTTCGCATAAACGTATAACTCATACTAAGGGTTCAGTAGTTTGTGTGTGATAGAGTAACAGAAATATATCCTTACATCTTACTAATATTATAAAAAAACTATCTTTTGTGTGTATATTTGTTACTAAATCACGTTAAAACTGTTAAAAGGATCGACAAGAAATTTGGAACTGGTGTAGATTATGGTCTGAAATAACACATAAGTTTCTTTTACTCAGGTGAGGCTGTAACTAGTTTATAATATTAGTAAACGCGAACTTACCATTCATCACAGATATTTTTTTTATTATAGCTAGCTGACATGTTACATTTAGTTGCTAAGCGCCCTCTATGCAAATTATTATGTACTATAAACTGTAGTAACCAATTTTATTAAGACCTTATTAGACGGGGTCTCAGGTTCGATTCCTGAGTCGGATGAATATATATATATATGAATATATAAAATAATAATGTTTGTCGTACGTTTGTTGCAGCGTAAGGACGCGGCGGCGGCGTCCGGTAACAAGGCGGCTAATGGTGAGCTGAAGCGTTCTGCTGAGGCCAACACCGAGGAGGCTGATGCTGCCAAGAAGAGTAAGGCTGAAGAAGGTATGGCGCTGTGTCATTGTTTTGTATACTTTTGTGTATTTTGAGGTGTTAAAATTATACATTTGAACTACTAATTTAAAATTATACTAATTCTATATAACCAAATGACTCGTTAATTCGAACTTATCGGCATCAAACTCTCAACAATACATACATAGTTGCAAAGAGAAAGACCAGAAAGATCTCAGAACTTGTAGTCAGTACCTACATATTGAGACTAGTTAAGATTTCTGATCATTTGATAATTCGAACATTCGGTAGGTACTAACTAACGAGTCGAGGAACAGTATAAAAGATTTCTTTTATGGAATAAGCTGGTAAACCAGCAGTCGGATCAGCTGATGGTAAGCAATCGCCGCCACTCCTGGACACCAGACACTGGGCAGTCAAGCCGGCCCATTCGAGGCGAAGCATGGCTCTCCTACACTTAAATTAGCATAATAATAGTAAGATTTATCAGAGGCAGCTTCATTTTGTAATAAGTTAAATTATCATTATTTTTGTTAAATATATCATGATCTATACGTTATTATTCGTTGAAACAGACGATATTTTACCACACCAAAGCCTCCAAACTAACAACCCCCCTCCCCCCTTAACAGAGAAGCCCGCGACGAACTCCCTGTCGGGCGCGGGCACGATCCTGGTGGGCGCGGCGGCGGCCGTGGAGGCCGAGGTGCGCGCGGCCCGCGAGCGGGGCTCGCTCCCCCACCCGCAGCGCCTCGCCGCCTTCCTGCGCATGCTGCAGGAGAAGGACGTGTCCGCCTTCTCCACCTGGGAGAAGGAACTGCACAAGATCGTCTTCGATCCAAGATATTTGATGCTGAACTCGAAGGAGAGAAGACAGGTAAGGGAATCATTATGATAATGAAATAAAATAATCTACAAGATTGACGTTGAAATAAAAATTAGTCATCTACCCCTATTAGATTCAAGAGTGGTCTGTTATTAGATTCAAGAGTGGTCTGTTGGTGGGCTACCACACCAATCGATCGATAGTCGATCTATGCCATCTATCGACATTCGTGGACGTTGATCAATTGGTGTGGTAGCTTTAATTGATCGTCAGATACCGGACGACTAACCAATCGATCGATTGCCGGTCGGTGGCATCGGTTGATCGATTGGTCTAGTAGAAACTATCGATCGACGTCGACTAATCCATTCTACCATCGATCGATGCTCGCTCGATTAGTGTACCCTAAGCTCCCTGATCCAGCTATGTTTCAATACTAATAATTTACTAATTTGTTCGTCCAGGTGTTTGACCAGTACGTGCGCGACCGCGCGGAGGAGGAGCGCAAGGAGAAGAAGAACCGGCTCCAGCAGAAGAAGGTCGCCTTCCGGGCGCTCATGGACGAGGCCAAGCTGCACTCCAAGTACGTATTTGTTTTTCTCTTTTATAAAAGACGTATCACCTCATGGTAAGCAATCGCCACCGCTCACGGACACTTGAAACACCAGAGGCGTTACAAGTGCGTTGCCGGCCTTTTGGAGTTTAGGAATTTAATGGTTGTTGGGGAATCGGGTATTGGGAAGACTGGGAAGGGGGGAGCCGGCCCAGCAGTACCGAAGCATGGCTCTCCTACTCTTAAACTAACGTATTCCTTTATAGCAGTTTTAGTTCACTTACGATGCACATTCCCTTATATCCTCGAAGGGGTAGGCGAAGGTAGCAACACTTTGTGTGATCCGCAAATAGTTGTTCCGGGTCTGGGTGTCATGTGCATGTGAACTTATGTGTTTGTAAACACACCCACGACACAGGAGAAAAACCTAGTATGGGGCAACGTTTAAAAAAAGATCATTACTACCATATCTAATATAAGATATCTATAATATATACCAATAGTAATATTCAAATTTCGTCCGTAGATCGTCATTCAGCGAGTTCACATCGAAGCACGGGCGGGACGAGCGCTACAAAGGTATAGACAAGGCGCGCGACCGCGAGACGTACTTCAACGAGTACCTCGCCGAGCTGCGCAAGAAGGAGAAGGAGGAGAAGGATAAGGCCAGAGAACAGGTCAGTGGGGGGGATGGACTACACGGGGGACGGGGGGCGCGGGGAGCGGGTTGACGGGGGACGTGTGCGTGATGTGGGGCAAAGGTCTCTCTTGTGTTATAAATGTCGTAAGAAAATGGAAATGGTTTATTTCGAGTTACTGTTTGACGAGGGTAATTCGATTAGTTTCGAGCCATGCTAGGGGTTCAAAGTCAAAGTAAAATCATTTATTCTAATTAAACCATATACTTAGTTACTTTTGAAACGTCAAAGAAAGATAATAGACTATAGTCTGTCAATCTGTCTGTCAGTGAAGCTAGGTGCTTGTTCCAAAGTGTAGTTTCGAATGGAGAAGAACGAGCAAGAATCTCCATTCGTTACTCTTTAAAAAAATACATGTTTACAATTTCTCTGATATATTTGATACATACATTCTCTGATACATGGGCTCATAGTTATGAGCAGCGTTGTGCGATACACGATGCAGCGAAATTTTGAAGTCAGCTGATCACTTAGTAAATATATTTTAAGTGATATGCTTGTTGTAATCTTCGCTATTTTATCCGATTTTTTGATTTTATTATTCAGTCAATGGTCGCCCGCGTGTCATACATGAGGGCGCGGGCTCGAAACCTACCAACGGCAAGTACCAATGTGATATTTTCCGAGTTATATGTACTTTCTAAGATTATTTAGACGCCACTGACAAATGGTGAAGGAAAACATCGTGAGGAAACCTACTTCTAATTTTAGATTTGAAATCGCCAACCCGCATTGAGTAAGCGTGGTGAATAATGCTCATACCTACTCCGTGTGAGATGAGGCTTTGGTCAGCATTAAACACTTATAGGCTGTTAATACCGCTTTATGGTATAAGCCAGTAAACGAGCAGACAGATCACCTGATAGTAAGCAATCGCTGTCGCCCATGGACACTTGAAACACCAGAGGCGTTACAAGTACGTTGCCGGCTTTTTCGGGGTTAGGAATTTAAGGGTTGTTGGGGAATCGGGGATTGGGAAGGGGAAGGGGGTAATTGAGTCTCCGGTAACCTCATTTACACAAAGCAAGCGTTGTTTCACGTCGGTTTTCTGCTCGGCCGCGGTATCACTCCGGTCGAGCCGGCCCACCAGTGCCGAAGCATGGCTCTCCCACGATTAATTTAAAAAAGACCTTTGCCTAACATTGGGACACGATAAAAACAAGTATATTTGCCAAAGCGTGATTTATTTCTTTCATACATAATATTTCTTTTTAACCGATTTGCAAAATGTAAAAGGTTATGTTATATATTGAGAATTTCAATGCAAATAAATGCTTTTGTCAATTTTTCATTTCGGATTTCGACGTCCGATGATATTTGAAGTTGAATTTAATGTTGAATAGTTTAATATTGATCTATTTTTTGAGTTAAATTTTCATCGAAATCGGTCCAATATTTTTTGAGATTTAGTCATTTGATTTGTACATACATACATACAAAGATTCATTATTATATTTTATGATTTTTTAACATTTTATGAAATTGATAATTTAAACTTAATATTATAGACACCAGGATCTAATCGCATTGTTTGGGTTCGATTCCCAGTTCGGTATATTTTTATCATATAATATCAATGTTAAAATGCGAATTAATAATGTTTGTTTATTTTACAGGTTTTTTATTAAGAAGGCAGGTTCGAATCCTGCGTGATTTGTTTTTTTTTTTCTATATGTAAAGGCTCGGGTTCGATTCCCGATATAGTGACAAAATTCTGCTGTGCGAATTTTGATTCTTATTATTATAATACAGTGTTACACATAGTTTATAAAGTTATTGAATTTTTAAATGATTTTAATCTTTAAATTTAATATTTTTTGTTTGAATTTTAATTGACGTCTATGATATTAGTTTTAAAATAATTTTAAATTTATTTTTGTGATTTTAAACTGAGCAGAAAAAAATTTTAGTTTCTTTACAATGAGACGATTTGTTCCTTGAGATTTTACATAAAAAATGTGTTACTTTTTTCTGATCAGCAAAATTTAATTCCAGTCATTTAAAATATGAAAATTTTCTCCATTTTTTTCAAATGAAACTAATATCAAAGACGTGTGTATATTTTTGATGAATTTGAAATGAAGATTTTATTTTTATTTTTGAAAACGTAATTGAATACTTATTATTGATGAATGATCTACTTAATATATGATGTTGATCTGACTTTCTCTATAAACAACATTTATTTAATTTTTTCCTAATGACGGTTGTGTTTCCTGACGAAAGCCTTTCGAAAATGGTAATATCTTGTAATTTTAAACTATTTTTAAAAGATTAAAAAAGTTTTAAACTTTTTAAAATTATTTAAAATTGTTCCTGATAATAGTTTATGTTAGAAATATTATCAAAATGAAAGGCTCTTCACGATAACACGACTGCGACGCCCCCTATAGCTTTGAAAGGCAAATAGTAGCTCCGTTGTTTGTGGGTAGCGGTGCGGCGGGAGCGGTGCGGAGCGAGCGAGCGGAGCGGACGCCGCGCGGCGGCCGCGGTCGTGGTCTATTGACGATTTGTTCATCAAAATGAGATCTTATGGATAGAACCGATGATACATTTTACAATGGCCACGGTTTACGAATTTTCGAATTCGAATCTCGTCCAGTAATGATATTCTGGCGGTATGTTGAGACTTTTAAAGAGTAATTCTTGTTAAATTTCACTTTCAATTTGAGAATTTAAATGGTTTCCGTAAGAGATTTAAAATTTCAATGCAGTTTGTTACTCCTAAACTGTTTGATGATTAATTAGAAAGATTTTTCTTGATAAATTTATTTAATTTGTATTTAAATTACAGGAAAACAAATAAAAAGCCACAAGTTCGCTCTTTATATCTATATAAACGGAGCACATGTGAGGCTTAAAGTATACGAAATAATATAAAATTGTCAATCGGCCACGCCGCGTCGACCGAAAAATTCTAAGGTTAGACATTATTTTAAGCAGATAAATCAATAAATCATGATTATAGTACAATTAACAATAAATAGAGCAAAGGAACATGTTTGGAAACACTGCCTACAACGGTGCGAAAAGGGGCGATTTAAAAAAATATTATAAAATTAACATTCAATAAATAAGGTAATAGTTTTAAAAAAGTTTTTTTTTCAGAATTTAAAAACAACCTGTATATGTTGCAAAGTACAGGTTGTTGTTTTTTTTTAGGGTTTAAAATTTGCGTTTTAAATATTAGTGTAAAATTTGTAGTTTAAAATTAAATATCAGCCCCTTTTCTCATCGTTGTTTTTCATAAAAAAAGTATCTTCTTTTATTATTATATAGAGAACAAATATGATTCCCCCACGACATGCTTCGCGGTATAATGCATGCGATGCTAAAGGCAGTGTTGCCACGCTACTGTGGGTCGTAAATAATCTAGATTTGCTGGCAACACCAACGTTTAACGCCTTGCCAGCCTAAAAAATGGTGATGGGAAGAAAAAATTGAATCGACGATACTATGAATTGTAAATAAATTGAAAAATTAGGAACTAATGATTTCTTTTTCAGCATTTATTTTAACTATTTATTTGTTTGCACTATTCTCTAGAAGAATTCATTTAAAACTGAGATTCATTTGACTCTGAGAATTTATCAATTCACTTCTATATTTAAAATCTTCTATAATTTTTTTGTCGAGTTTAAAACTTAATTTTAAACTTTTTTAAATTTTGAAATGTTGTAAAGACACTTTAGTAATGAATTTTTAAATGTTTTTAAATTTGAAATAATTGTAAAGGAATTTATTTTAATAATATTAGATTTCTATTTTTAACTAATGAAATTGGACCAGATTTTTTAATATTTTTTAAAATAACCTCTTTTGGTATAGTTGTCGTATTAACAATATTTGTGTGTATATGGGTTCGATTCCCATATCCTTTCACTGTGTATTTATCTGATTGTCTCGTTGGTGTATTTCTCGGAAAGACTCGGGTTCGACTCCCAACCATTTATCTATAGTTATAAGACTTATTTTTACGCAAAATAACTTAATAAAATATTGAGTTAATTATTATGTTATCGGCTTACTCACGTAACTGTTTGACGAGGAACTCGACTAGTTTCTAGCCATGCTAGAGGCTCATTCATGAGCAGCATTCCGCGACACACGACGCGGCGATTGTCGCACTGCTTTTGGTATATCTTACTATGCACTATTTGAATGCAAGCGTGGCTAGAAACTAGTCGAGTTCCTCGTCAAACAGTTACGCGAGTAAGCCGATAACATAATAATTAATTTAGTATGTCTCACCTATAATCAAACATTGAGAGTTTCGATATCGAAATTAAAAAGATTATATTATGTCAGTATTATTACAATATACAATATAGTAACATCAAGCCTTAGCCCCCAAGGGGGTAGGCAGAGGTGCTCATATACAATATAACCAACTTTTCACCATTTATGTTATAAGTCCCATGTAAAGCTCATTGCACCAGTGGTCTTAAGTGGAACTACTGGTTATATATTTCTTAGTAGTATATAAAGGAGACTGAAATTGTGCCCAGTATATGGCAATAGGGGCTTAATACCCTAATTTTAATGTTTTTACCAACGAGACAAGCTGTTTTTTACTGTATTATTATTCTAGGTTCAATTCCTAGAATTTGAAGTTTTAGAACATATTACATGGATGTGTATTTGACCTGAGTTCGATGCTTAGGTTGTAAATATGTGATGGTTTTTTTTTTAATATTTTTTTGTCTGGTATTTTTATAATACACTTATTAAGAAAGTGTGACTGCTGAGCTAATGGTTTCGGGTTTGATTATCTAATGTTTTCTTTAGTGTTATTTTGGGATTTTGATTTTTATAATAAAGCTGTGTCTAAATATATTTATATGTGATAAATTTAACTGTATAAAAATACATATATATTTTGCCATTTTTGTTATTAGTCCATATTACATAGAGGGGGCTAGCTTAATACCATATTATAATATCAGACACAGTACAATTGAGAATTTCAACATTTTACTCACAAATAATTAAAATCTAATATCCCTATAACACTTAATTTACTCAATATGATAATCGAATTTAGGACCTCGCGCTCAGCAGTAGCATTATACGACTTTCTCTACCAAAGAGGTATTTACCCGACTTAGAAGGAAGAGGTTATGTTTTATGACATATTTATTGATCGTTTATAATGTAATCTGGTTTGATTTTTATATAAGATGTATAATATATACAAAGGATATATAATATATTAGGAAGTACATAGGATTTTGGTGGACGGAAGTATTTTTTTTTATTTGTAATACTATATAGCTTCTGCCCGCAACTTCACTCGCGTTTAAGTAGGATAAAAAGTAGCCTATGTGTTATTCCAGACCATACATAGTCAATCTTTGTTCCCATTCTATTTCATTCCGATACCTTCATCCGTTTTGACGTTCCGGAGTTGCGGACTACCTAGCGGGTTTACCGGGGCTCCGGCTCGACAAGCAGGGGTAGGAACGGGGTGGTTTTTAGTCAGTAAGAGTCTGACACTCCCTCTCGCCTCGCCCAGGGCGGGAGGGAGAAGTCATCGGATGATTTCCCCCCTTAAAAAAAGCCGTTTTGACGTGATTGAGTGACAAACGTACACACAGAATCTCGCATTCATATAGTTGTATTTTTCTGTTTGTGTGAGCTGTGTAGTATGTGTGTTAATATTTCCTGAGTTATATGTACTTTCTAAGATTATTTAGACGGGTCTACCTTTATTAGTAGAATTTTTTTGGTCATAATTTTATTTTGCATAACAACGCATGGCAGAAACTTCATTTCGCAGAAAATCATTTGGTATACCATCATTTGCAATACATTAAAAACGCATAATTTTGTAAGTCAGAATCATCTTTAGGCATAAATTGATACGCATAATAATTGAAAGGTAAAACCATCATATTGCAGAATGTTCACTGTCAGAATCGTCTTTTGGCATAAATTTCATAACCATAATAATTAAAAAGTAGAACCATCATATCTCAGAATGTTCACAGTTAGAATTGTCTTTTGGCATACTTTTAATATCCATAATAATTGAAAGACTCATCTATCACGCAAGCATGCAGCATGCAAGCAAGCATGCAGCATGCAAGCAAGCAAGCAGCATGCAAGCAAGCATGCAGCATGCAAGCAAGCATGCAGCAAGCAAACAGCATGCAAGCAAGCATGGTTTCCGTCACGGCTCCGGCGCTGCGGGGCTCCGGCGGCCCCACGCGAATCGTCGCAGACGGCGTTCGCTCACCACCGCAGCTTCGTTGCTTGTTGGCTTGTAAGTTTGTAACCGGCTTCGCCGGCCAGCCTCAGCCGCGGCGGCTCGCTCGTAGCCGCCTGCTCCTCAGCCCGCGGGCCGCCTCGCCCCTCCGCGCCTACGCGATTTTAAATTGCACTCTAGGGGTAGGGCAGACAAGACTACGTGCAGTCGGTTTTGCAGCGATTCGGTTCTGTCACTTCACTATCTTTTATTCTACCATCTTCTTAATATGCCAAGTGAAATTATGCCAAACAATCGTCGCTCTAAATAAACGTTATGTGAAACAAAATTATGCAAAATTAAGCTTTGCCAAACGTAATTATGCCAAATAAAATTCTACCATCTTAAAAGTATGCCTTTGTAAATTCGGACATATAAATATTCGGCAAAACAATAATTATATTAAACAATTTTTATGCCATATGTATATTCGTTTAAAGAAGATTCTGCCGGGTGTGTTATGCCAAACAAATTTCGGAGCATTAAAATTCTGCCAGATAGAGGGAACCCTACTTAGACACTACTGACAAACGGTGAAGGAAAACATAGTGAGGAAACCTGGCCTTATAATTTCTGAGTTTCAAATTGCCAACCCGCATTGAGTAAGCGTGGTTTCAACCGTTCTCCGTGTGAGAAGAGGCCTTTGATTAGTAGTAGACACTCATAGGCTGTTGATGTATGTTGCGATATTGTGTGAAAAAATGCTGTGAATGCAGGTTCGAAACCTGTATTTCTTTTGAGTTTTTGTATTAAGTGGTCACTGGCGTGAAAGTCGACCGATGGGTCGCGATGTAATTGTTCGATGCCATAAGAAAGAATTGAGTATTGAGATTTTTGTTATCAATTCCAAGTGTCTATGGGGCCTGATAACTGAGATTTTCGAAAGCAAATCTTAAGAGAATATCAGAGAGCGCGGTGGCTGGGCAACCGGCTGCCGAAAGAAGTATGTAAGAAAAGACTGATGACTGTTGATGAAATGAAAGAGGTTGTTTCCTAAAACTTGTAATTAACTGATTTACAAGTTGCGATTAACCGAGAATCGAATTCTTGGTTAATGCAACATACTTGTAGACTAGTATATAAGGACGGATTTGGAAAATTTCAGTCTTCAAATTCGGAGCTGCGGACTACCTAGAATTGGGTGGTTGTTAGTCAGTAAGAATTTGATATTCTCTCTCACCTCGCCCAAGGCGGGAGAAGTCATTGGATGATTTTCCCCCCTTACAAAAAAAAAAGATGTTTTAGGCAGTACGAAGTTTGCTGGGCTAGCTAGTTATAATAAAATTAGTTTTAAAACGCTTAAACTTCCGTCCGCCAAGAGAATATGAAAATAAAAAAGAAATAATAATAATAATCTAATGACACATCTCTTTCAGGATTTAACCAAATATATCTGTTCACAGGTTTAATTTAATTTTAATATTAAAAAATACGGTTTTTTTTCAACATTTTCAGCTTCTAATGATGAGAATTTTCTTTCAGCGTTATGTTGGCGGTGCTCTGTGCGTTTGGGTTGTAGGGGGAAGCGTTTATAGGGATTGGCTCGGCGAATTATATATGTTTTGTTTTTATATATTTAATTGTTTAATAATTGAGCTGTGTGTTTGGCATTTTTTCTCTGTCCCTATATTGCAAGAACAACAACCCTTAAATTCCTAACCCCCAAAAAGTCGGCAACGCACTTGTAACGCCTCTGGTGTTTCAAGTGTGTCATCAGGTAATACGTCTGACCGATTACCGGCGTGTTCCATAAAAAAATATTTTCTTTTTATCTAATGACTAGCTACTTCCGCGCGGTTTCACCCACTCTGCTTGGCTCCTATTGGTCATAACGTGATGTTTTATAGCCTATAGCCTTCCTCGATAAATACACTATTCAACACAAAAAGAATTATTCAAATCAAACCAGTAGTTCTGGAGATTACCGCGTTCAAACAAACAAACAAACAAACAAACAATCAAACAAACAAACTCTTCAGCTTTATAATATTAGTATAGATATTACAATCCTTTTTGAAACAGTTTCACTCTAATCTCAGAAGAGTTCTTTCCGATATCATGCTTACTTTACTTTCATGTTGGTGTAAATTTTAAGCAGTTTCAAAAATAATTAATCCCTTAGTCTTCAAATTCTTTATCCCATCAAAAAGGGCTGGTAATGTACCTGTTTCAGATGTCCATGGGCGGCGCAGATTGATTAACATAGTTATAATTCTCATAAAAAAGCCCAATTACGCCCCTACCCAAATTTCTCAATACCCGATTCCCTAGCAACCCTTAAATTCGTAAGCTCTAAAAGGCCGGCAACGCTTCGCAACGCCTTCTAAACCCTCTGGTGTTTCGATTGTCCTTATGCGGCGGCGATTGCTTGCCATCAGGCGATCCGTCGTCATTTACCGGCTTATCCAATAAATCAACTAATTTTACAAGACAATCTCCAAACTCTGTTTCTCCATTATTATTTTTCTCTATTACATTATGGTTTTTTGCTTAAACTAAAAGTTCTTTTTTAAAACAGAAAGAAAATCAAATTGTATATTAAAGAAGGGCCAAAATTAAAATAACCATTAACAGACGAGTCATCAGCCCCAAAAAAAAGAACATTCAACCTCAACCACTCCTAAAATGACACCAAACAGCCCTCAAAAAACTCAAACCTTCGCCGCTCACAGCTCAAAATCACAAAACCTCAAAACCTAACCCCCCTACAAAACGACCCCTAAAAACGTTTCGCCCGAACCACCCACCTCGAAACCTATTAAGAAACTAATTCGTTCAATAACATGTGATTTTATCTTATTGTAGATGAAAGTCGAGTTCATTGCGCTGCTCAAAGAAAAGGGGGTGGACAGACACTCGCGATGGATCGACGCGAAGAAGAAAATCGACACTGATCCCCGATACAAGGCTGTAGAGGGATCCAATCTGCGGGAGGACTATTTTAAGGAGTATTGCAAGATGGTTAAGGAGGAACGCAAAAAGGAAAAGGATGGGAAGGATAAGAGTGAGTTTCGTTTTTTTATTTTAATACTAGTGATTGGCGTGGTTTCATTTGCTGTGCTCGGCTCCTTTCTTTATAAATGGCATATCCAACACAAAAAGATTTTTTCAAATCGAACTATTAGTTCCTGAGATTAGCGCGTTCAAACAAACAAATTCTTTATCTCTATATAATAGTATTATACTTTCTCTATATTATACTTTGATCGCGTTCCCTTACGATAAAAAGTAGCCTATGTGTTATTCCAGACCATAATCTACCCCTGTTCCAAATCCCAAATTTCATCCTGATCCTTTCAGCCGTTTTAAAGTGATTGTCTAACAAACACACACATAAAACTTCACATTTATAATTTGTTACATTTGTAAGTTACGTAACTTGTTGTAAGAAAGACCCCCTCCCGCTCAAGTAACACATACATTTTACGAGATCCTTCTCCCCCCAAATTGCTTAACATAATACTTGAACACCCCCTTACACCAGTTAAGAAGACACAATCACAGATTATCCATCATCAAAAATACAATATTCTATCATATTTGTAATAAAATTTACAGAACGAGAACGCACAGGCGGCAAGAAGGAGAAGCGAGAGAAGGAGCGAGAGAAAGACAAGGAGGACAAGAAGGAAGTTAAAAAAGAGAAGAAGAAGGAGAAGGGAGACGTAAGTACTGTGCGGTTGCAGGGTTAACAGTGCTAGCTAGAATAGGTTATGGTAGAAATGGGCCCGTGGCAGTCCACTGATGGACTATGGGCCTCCTCTACACATAAGAGGGGGGGGGGGTTGGTGTAATGTGGGTTAGGTATGATTGGATTTGGACTATGTACCCCCTCTACACATAAGAGGGGGGGGGGTTGGCGTAATGTTTAGGTATGATTTGATTTCGTCCATTGGATTATAGCAGTTTGAGGTCTTACAAATGCAGTCGACTCTCGTTAATTCTAAACTGGAAGAGGGGGGGGGAGTGTCGGAGAGTCATGCGGATGTGCCGACTCGACCGGAGTGATACTATGGCCGAGTAGAAAAGCGACGTGAAATAACGCTTGCGTTGTTTTTTGTTGTGTCAGTGAGGTTACCGTATGTTCAATCGGAGTTGCGGACTGACTAGCGAGTTACCGGTGCTCCGTCTCGAAAAGCAGGAGTAGGGACTGGGTGGTTTTTAGTCAATAAGAGTCTGACACTCCCTCTCACCTCGCCCAAAGCGAGAGAAGGCATTGGATGAGTTTCCCTCCCTCAAAAAAGGTCCAATTACCACCCTTCCTAATCCCTGATTCTCCAACAACCCTTAAATTATAGAAGGTTTGAATTAACGAGAGTCGACTGCAGTAATTTTTCTTTATATTTGGCTAACAATATTAGATTTGTCTATTGCACGAAACAGACATTTATATATAAATATATAGTTAATTATATAATACGTGCACTGTTAAAACTGTAACGACTTTATTTTTATAATTATTATTACTATATGCTCACGACGTCTCTTATTAATTCTTCGACGCATGTCTACCACGCTAACTTTAGTAGCTAGAGTATATTTTCTCGGAAAGTATAAAAAAAAGAATAAAAAAATTGTGTAATTACCTACAGATATGACGGTTTTCTTAGGTCTGAAAATTACGATTTGTAGAAGAATGAACAAAATACTATATGGTTGACCTAATATTATTGTTATTTTATTGCCCTTAAGGTAATATTAAAAAAGTTTGTCTGTCGGTCAGTCCTCTAGTTGCTCTATTTGCTCGTTCCAAAGTGTAGATTCCTATGGAGAAGAACGAGCAAGAAACTCCATAGGTTACTCTTTTTCAATCAGATTCACAATACAATTTTATTCTTGTTTACATCAATTATGTGAGAACAATGTAACACCAATATTCAGTCAAAGAGATTGAACAGAGTTTTTTCTGAATATTAGAACTATCACTGAATATTGGTTAAAACAATTGAACCAACAATTGTATTGTGAACCTATGGAGTTTCTCGCTCGTTCTTCTCCATAGGAATCTACACTTTGGAACGAGCAAGTAGACCAAATAGAGGACTAACCGACAGACAGACGTTATTAATATTATTATATTTGCTTTGACGTTCAAAAGTGCCTTCCTGGTCTATTTGAAATAAATAATTTTGACTTTGAATAAGTTATGAGGTGATAGTTTTAAAAATAAATAAAATAATTTCGTAAGCGTCGTGAGCATTTCTTAAAGTTATTAATGTTTTGCGGAGCGATTATTGGTGATAATAATTAATATTTCATGCGAAACTGCGTCGGACATTTTAAATTGTTAACGGTTTTCTTTTTTACTTATTTGGAACATTGGCCTTTTAGCCATGTTATAATGGAATATTGCGTAATACAAAATATATTTTGGTTTGTGTTGTATGGGGTTAAAAAGAAAAATAAACATATTTTTGGCCGAAGGTGCGCGAGTTTTTGGTCATTTTAAAAATGTGTTTAGGCTTAAAAGTTTTCAGCTGCCCAGTTAGTACTGTCTTAAAAAAAATATTGTACATTTTTTTCTTCTAGTCTTGAGTTTTTTAAAGGGTTCGACTCCCCCCGTAAAACGGGGTGAATAGAATTTAAAGGGTGAATAGACACAGGAATGGGGTGAACAACATTTATTCACCCTTCTTCTGTATCTATTCACCCCTCGAATTCTATTTACCCCGTTTTAGGGTAAAAGTTAAATGTGATATGTGTGAAAAGGCATTTAATATAAAGTATAGAAAAAACTATTTTGGTATGTAAATAATTTATTATTTTTAATTATGCTCGTAAAAATACGTTCATAAACTTTTTAAAATATTTAAAATTTTTCGATCATTTTGAAACTAATTTAGTCCGTGTTCTCCGATTACGTTTTGACTGCACATTTGTCGCAGTCTAGTCAAGTCAAGTTTGTCCGAATGGGGTTCGATTCCTGAATTATACAGGGTGTGTTTTAGACAAAAATATTATTTTCTTAAATTTTATATTGCCCCTATTTATACAGGGTGTGTTTTAATAGAAAAAATGAGATTTTTTACGGATTTTTTTTTTTCATTTTTGGAAGAAAAAAATAAAGAAACATGTTTAGTGTTCGTTCGCCGCGTGTCATAATCTGCGGGCAGGTGGAATAACGCAATAGTGCAGAATTAATGCAAGTTACCTGTTGGTTGCAGAGTGCATAAGTTTATGAGATTGGCGCGGACAAACGGAGCGACGTGCGGTGCTTGGCGGCTATACATCGGACAAGATAGGAATGCACTGTATCCTAGATTCTTGTTTTACCGACTTTGTAGAAAGAGAGGGTGTTGATTTTAGGTATTTTATGGCTTATGGCCATATACTATGACTAACTAAAATATTCTAGAATACTAAATTCTAGATCGTCATTAGACAGTCTACTGTTGGACTATGAGCCTCCTCTACATAAGAGGGGATTGACATAATCTCCACGCTTCACTAAGATTGGAGATCGCAGTATAAAAGGTTCAGGTTTATCAGAGAACGCTGATGCTCTGTCTCTGTCTAATATGTAGTCTCTTTACTAGGGTATACCACACCCAGGTGAAGAGTAAGTGGTGTTTGTTTAAAAAATACAGTGCATTCCTATAAAATGGCGTATATTGATTCTAAGGTCACATTTTACATATACAATAATAAATAATTATTATAACTATAATTCTACCACGTTTCAAAGTTCAGTAGCTTACTATCGTACTTAGGATCATTTAATGGTTACTTAACCCAGTCCTTAGCAATTGTTTTCTATAAAAAATCGTTACTAAGGAATAGTTTAAGTAATCATTCAATGTCTCTGAGTGAGGCAGTGTCTTTGTTTTGACTGAGGTTTTAAAAAAAGTGGTTTTTTTTTCGGTAGCGCTTCGTGGATGGTTTCTTTCCCATACTTGGTTTTTTTTTTGGTTCTATGAGTGGTTTTCTTAGCTATGGGTGGTTTTTTGGTTATTTTGTTATCGTCATCGTGGTTATATAATTTTTTACGTGTTAGAATAAATGTATTAATCTTGGTTTGGGCTTACCAGTAGTCGGGTAAACAGTGGTATTTTGTGTTTGCTTTGAGTTTAAATCGAAATTAGCGTGCGTTCGGCGCTCTTATTGGCCGGCTCGAATACACCAATCAATCAGAGCGCTGAACGCGCTCCAGTTTCTATTACTTTATACGTAAAGTAAACTCATACTAAAGGTACTAGACTTCTCATCTAGTATAAGAGAAAAAAAACAGCACCATTTATGAGTCCCATAGCTCTGAGCCTCCGATTGCTGGCTTTTTTCTCGGCTTTTCGAAAATTTCTCATTAATAGCAGTATATGACAATAGGCTCACCCCTATTACATGGTACTTATAACACAAATGGTGAAAAGTAGGTGTACATTGTATAGCGGCATTACGTGCCGTAATGTGCACCTCTGCCTACCCCTTCGGGGATAAACGGCGTGACTATATTTTATATAATTGCGATGACGAGAACTTTACTGGTAGTAGTTTTTTTTTGTAAATCTTTTTTTTTTTCATAACCTCTTTTCTCTTTGACAAACACATTTATTTTTAGTCCATATAAGGTGTTCTAAAAGTATCTGCCACGGCTTCAATGCGAGATAGTGTTGTGTTTGAAGATTA
This sequence comes from Spodoptera frugiperda, assembly GCF_023101765.2. NCBI lineage: Eukaryota > Metazoa > Arthropoda > Insecta > Lepidoptera > Noctuidae > Spodoptera > Spodoptera frugiperda. The sequence goes on along the minus strand of NC_064235.1, from coordinate 565,965 downwards.
CAATAGTAAATATAAATTATTGATTACCCCGGACCAGTTTTCAATTTATACAAATAAATCTACGTATGAGTTTGTTATGAAAGACATATCTCTTTCACTGTTGCTGTCGCTTCGTGCGTATTTGTGAACCAATTTTGTGCAGAATAGAGTCAATGTTCATTTAACTTCTTTATTTCTCAAATTGAATTAACTAGTACCCATACGAAATTTATTCACTATTGTAATCTTCAAACACAACACTACCTCCCATTAAACCCTTGACAGATACTTTTAGAACAGCTTTATAAAATCTTCAACTAAACTTAATAAAAGGAAACATCCAGATTGTTTTATTTGTTTTTCTTTTTTTATATATAAAAATGTGACCCTAGACGCTCTATAGCAACACGTATCGACGCCCGCAGTTTATGACACACGGCCTTAGGGAGTCCTACAGCTCTGCCTATCCTTCAAGCTTCGTTATATCGGTGGGGGTGAAGACATAGTCTGCAGCGTCAGAATATGTCCACAATGCGGAGACCGTGTCAATTGCAAGCGCTGTTTATCTTATTCTATTACTGAGCAGAGCTGCAGTCTACCGTCTGCGAAATCTATTATAATAATAATAATGTATGCATATATACTGGATGGTTATTATAATATATTAATAATAATAAGTTGTTCTTTGTTTTAAAACATAGTCTAAGGCCGTGTCTGTCTGTATACTGTATGTCCGATGCAGAGTCGCCATGTTTTGCTTAACTTATATCCATGATGTTTTAATCAGTATCTTTATATTGCTGAGCGGTTTTTCCACAGTTTGTAGTTCTAGTTCGTCTTCAGTGAGTATATCGCTCACCTAGTAATATATTGGCACATCTGCATTTTGTGCAGATGTGCATCTGCACAAAATGCAAATTAATCTTTTATATGGTTTACATTGAGAGAGGTCGTAAGTGTCATTATACCATTATTGTAGTTTCCCCCTCACGCACGTAAAACAACGGTTCATTGGTCAGTAAACTAAAAACTAAACAAGTTAGGTAAACTATGAAAACCGTAAATGTGCCAATATATTACTAGGTGTGCGATATGTCGAGCTATTACTACTAACTGTCGTTTAAATAAAGTATATATTTCTTCCGAAGTAATAAAACATTATGGATATAAGGTATGCCCTCAAACACCCACCTCAATTTCCCCGTTTGTCCCGCAGAAACAGGACACCGAGGAGGAGAGGAAACAGCCGACCCCTCCCCCCGACCAATGGGCCGAAATACTCGGCATACCCGGCGAAGACGACGAAAAAAAACCAACGAAACCAACGCGAAAAAGCCAAAACGCAGAAACGAAAGATAGATCGAAATCTGCCACCACTTCCGAAGAAGAACTGCCTTCGCCGAAACAGCTGCGGTCTTCTAAGAAAGAAGTAACAGCCCCCACCCCAGAGAAGACGGAAAAGTCCCCTATAAAGGCTCCTCCTAAAAAGAGGAGACCGGAAGAGTTCCAGGAGACGCAAGAAGTAGAACCGGTGCTTGCTACACCGAAGAAGGAGAAGAAAAAAGTCGAGAAGACAGAAAAGAACGACAAGAGAAGACGGAAGAAGTCTGAGAAGGAATAGTGTTTGATGTACGTGTTCTTCGGGCGCCGATCCTCATTGCACACATAGTGCAACAGTGCTAAACTTTGGTTCATGCCTCCACTGATTTGTGGGTAGTTTGGTAATGTAGTGGTTTTGTTCCGACCCGGTCAGTCTGTCCGTTGCTCTCGCGGCGAGCGGTCGTCTTGAGGAATATGTATGCGTTGTTTTATTTCCATTTTTTAATATTAACGTTTCGAGTGGGAATTGAACGTGTGATGTTTTCGTGTTTGTTATGTTATTTTTGTTATTGTATTTTCTGTATTTTTTTAAGGTATTTTTGTGTATCTGATTTCTATTTTTTTTTTTAGTGAATTAGTTTTAAGTTGTACATTGGCTAAAAGAACGTACCAAAGGTTTTCTTTTTTTGTGTGTTAGGTCTAGTGATTGAGGTTCAATTCCCGGATGGGATATTTAGGTCTATTTTCTGCATAGCAGTCTAAAGACTTGAGACAAAATTGACTCTGTCCTTTTTATGGTAAAAATAATAAATTGACGTAAAGTAAGTGCACTTACTAACGTATCTGCCTATCCTCCTGCGGGAGGTAAAAGGCGTGATTGTAAAGAATATAATATATATTGGATTGGCTAAATTATTATATTAATGAAAAATTAAATTAGCTCTGACCAGTGGTTTTATGAATAGATTGTTAAGATAAAACTTAAATGATAAATGATATTTATTTTTGCAAATAGGTTACAATGTAACTCTTTTACACGTCAATCTCTTAAATAACTAGATGAGGCCGGCATTTCCTATCGAACTACTCTGAGAAGAAATGCCGAAACAAACTCAGAGGTCATAGTCTCTTTTAAAGTCCAGACAAATCAAATAAAGATGTGAGAGAGTCTACAGGTAATGCAAGAATCATCAGTTTCATTCGTTCATAAAATATAATAAATGTCTAGTCAACACATTATTGAGTTTTTTAAAACAAACAAACATTCATACTAAATTAAATAACTATTATTATTCAACGGCCTACTCACGTTACTGTTTGACGAGGTAACTCAATCAGTTTCAAGGCATATTAGGAGCCTATTATTATTAGCAGCGAACAACAGCAACTTAACCACGTCAACAGTTATGTGAGTATGCGGTAACTTTATTGACAAAACGACGCGTTTTCATCCAAATCGTTACAGCCGTTTCTTAGATACGCGAAATAGAAGAAAAAGTCATTGGATATATTTATTTTATACTTTATTGCTCACATAATTAGATAGTAATTTGAGTAAATAGGCAGTCTTATCACACACGGCGATTTCTTCCAGACAACCTTTGGATGGAACTTTTTAAAAACATATTACATATTGAGAAATAAATGAATATTCTATATATAGGGTGACTGGTAATTAGTGAACGATATTTAAACACGTGATTGTACTCATAATTACAACCGACTTGCTAACAGCTGATTATACGAAAGCACGCCCTCGCGTAATTTTGTTGTTTTATCATTATGATAAAAATTATAACATAAATTGTGAAAAGTGGGTGTACATTGTACAGTGGCATTACGTACCATGATGTGCACCTCTGCCTACCTCTTCTTGGATAAAACGCGTGACGAATTAAAAAATAAAATAGGAATAAAACTAATGAGTATACAAAAAAAGTTTCTTTGGGAAAGTTGTTTGTAATCATGAGTACAATCACATGTTTAAATATCGTTCACTAATTACCAGTTACCTTATATCATATTTTATTTCGCTTGTTATGAAAAATCCGATGAAATTTGTCCAGCTTTTCTGGACTTGAGAATACTAAAACGGTCTCTGGTCAGAGCGTATAAAAATATGTATTAATAAATTAAAAAATATCGATTAAAACGAATCGATTCGTCAACGGTACATATTCTTCCAAACGATACGAGTTTTTGTATCAAAACGAACATACATAAGCATTTCAATGTATACTTAAACTTCAATTGACTATCTGCTATATTTTTAAGGTAATATGGTTGATTTTTCATTGAAGATATTAGGTGTATCTTGATGTGCTTTTGTGTGTTCAGCCGGATAAGTTATTTAGTATATAGGTAAGAAAATAAAGATAGATTCAGTACAGAGACAACCATTGGTCGTCTAAAGCCGACTGAGTTACAAAAGATATGGCTTCGTTACAAAGCGTACAATACGGTAGATGACTAATTTCTATTTCAATGTCCGTCTTGTAGATTATTTTAAAACATTACACACGTATTTTTTATTTTCTTACGGAAACAAATACTTTCGAAGATATATTGATTTGAAATTTAGCGTGACGTCACTTCTAGGAACGTTTTATACGTAGAAATGACGTATTTGCTTAGCTTTAGTCCGTTTTATCTAAGTATTGCTTTCATATATGACAAAACAAAAAAAAAATACGTGACTAATATTTTTCCATTACCTAACTGACGGAATAAATAGATTTTTAATTCAGTATAATTCCTATTTAGTATAACAATAGCTACTGTCTATGTACTGAATTAATCTTTGTTTTCTCACCTATATACTAAAAGATTTGTCTGGTTATATATAAACACCAAATTTCCTGACAGTTGCTCTTATTATATAAGAAAAATGGTCCGCCTTATATACCTACCACTGTTATTGTATATAAACATAATTATAAGTAAAACTAGATTTTAAAAAACAAAATGGTGGCTTAATGTCGGGGACTGAAATGTCTATTTTTTAAGCGTGGCAACTATGACGCGGTGTTGCCAAATTTTATTGTTAAAAATGTCTTGTAGACATTGATTGCGACTGTCATGGGATTTGGTGTTTAAACATCGGTTGTTGGCGTGCCTGCTCACCCCCTTTAGGGGGCAGCGTAATGATCTTTTACTGCTTAGGATTTGTCTTTCCACTATCGCTTCATGCTCGGCTCCTTTTGATTGTAGCGTGATGTTTTATATCCTATAGAATTCCTCGATAAATGGGCTGTCCAACACATAAAGATTTATTCAATTCGATACAGTAGTTCCAGAGATAAACGCGTCCAAAGATATTGTTACTGCTTTTGAAACTAATCTTCATATCAATACAATTTCAATCCAATAAAATCTAAATAATTATTCAATGTCAAAACTATACAACCCCAATCGTAGCTGTTACAATAGTATTCAGAGTACGGAATATAAAGCTAAACTCAATACCATTGAGTTGATTCAAAATCCATGCAATACGATGCAATGGGCACTAGTTTCAACACAAGAGTACGACACAATATCAATGTAGATCTTCAGACACGGATCAAAATAATTGAATATACGTAAAGACAAAATTACAGTTTTTCAATATAGTGGAAAGATAACTCCCTAAGGCAGTATACACCGCTCAAACCTGATGTAAATACATGTATAAAGTATTTTACACTCTAATAAAATAATTAGAGGATTAAATTTATTTTGGAGGACTTAGTTAAGTTAGTGGACCAGTAGCTAGGGTAAGCAACACCACCAGGTGGATGGGTGACCATTTTTAACATCCAATTTCTGTGCGACGGAGAGCACGTACAGATGTCGATAAAATATCAAACGATTGTCCCTTCTTGTGGCGATCCTAGGGTAGTCAGAATCCCTAATAGAACTAACTGACAATGGGTCTTTGAATGTCCCCCTCTGTAAATAATTGGGAAACTAAGACATTCAGCCTAGATTTTAAGCTCACTGACATGAAAACTAGTCAAATACCACAAAAAAAAGTTTGACATGTGTCAAAAGTGACGTTAACGTCATCGTTGACATGTGTCAAAAGTGACGTATCTGTCATCGTTGACATGTGTCAAGTTTGACAGCTGTCAGTTTTTGTGACGTTTCGTTTTCGTTTCTATTTGACTAGTTTTTTATGTTAGTTTTCTGAGAGTGTAGATATTCTTTTTCGTAGGGAAAGAATGGGGTAGGTCTGATTTTATAGTCTAGATCACAGGCCGTCCTAGATATTGTGCTATTTTTGACCATCTTTTAAAAGCACTAGGTTTAACTGTGTTTTAATTATTATAGCATTTTATTGATTCCTCTAGAAAGTAGATATTCTATATCATTGTCCAGTCTCCAAAACATAGCCATCAGATCATCACAGTTTTGTTACCTACATCGAAAGTATACTCATTAAAAAAGTAGTCTATATCGCACTACAGTCTCCAAAATATAGCCTTTGGGTTGGGGCTCAGTAGGGCTGATGCCCGACTCGGAGCTGCGGACTACTTAGCGGGTTACCGGGGCTCCGGCTCGAAGAGCAGGAGTAAGAACGGGGTGGTGTTTAGTCAGTAAGAGTCTGACACTCCCTCTCGCCTCACCCAAAGCGGGAGAAGTCATTGGATTATTATCCCCTCTCAAAAAAAAAAGACTCCTAAATCCGCATTTATATAAGTAACAAATTGGCTTATTTCCAATTGATGTAACAAAGACATTATAAAGAATCGATCTAATGCTATAATAAATAAAATATAGTTTAACTATATACGATATAATATAGAGAATTAATATACGATAATAAATTTATTCAGTAAAATTAACACTAAAATTTTAGTTTTCAAAAACATAAATTGGCATTTTAAATCGCTATTTAACACATTAAACGAGGTTTTTTGACCTGGGTGCTAGCGGAGGATTTGCCTTCAACAGATTTTGTTGGTAGTCAAAGTCTTAAGCATTATTGGAAAACTTCAGCACTGTATGATTTACTAGCCAAAAAGTGGCCTGTTATTCCAGACCATAATCCACCCCTGTTCCAAATTTCATACCGATCCCTTCAGTCGTTTTGACGTAATTGAGTAAACAAACATACACACAAACTTTGGCATTTATAATATTAGTAGGATTGTAATTTATTATCGTATTATATTCTCTGTATTGTATTTCTTTATACAGCGATTGAAAACTGTCCGATACGTAAAGGTAAAATTGTGTATGAAAATTAAATTATTAAGGCCATTTTAGAAGTACTTTTGAAATATACGCCAGGCATTTAGTCTAACTATACTTAGTTCATATTACAATATTAAATTAATTACTTATTATGTTATCGGCTTACTCACGTAACTGTTTGACGAGGAACTCGACTAGTTCCAAGCCACGCTAGAGGCTCATATTTATGAGCAGCATTCCACGACCCACCAGGTCACAATCACCGCGTCGTGTGTTGCAGAATGCTGCTCATGAATATGAGCCTCTAGCATGGCTTGAAACTAGTCGAGTTCCTCGTCAAACAGTTACGTGAGTGACGCCCGAATACTGAAATGCTACTCTATTTTAAGTTGTACTTAAATATCGTGCTATCTCTGTCATTTTATAAAGAATTGATAGGGACAGAACTAGTTTTGAGAGCGTCTTAAAATTGAGAAGCGTTTGAGTATTCGGACATAAGCCGATAACATAATAATTAATAAAAAATAGTACCTACATATAAACGTACCTTATCAAATCGGATAGTTTAATCGGATCGCTATATATATATATATATAATATAATCTTGTATATAACGCAACGGACAGACAATATTATATAATTTGAAGCGAATTACCCACACATCAAAACAGACTTTCAGTGTGATCAATAGATTTAATATTTTTGTGTGTTACTACAAGAGTCGGCAGATCGGTTTGTTTATATTTTGATTTATATATGATGACTTTATTATTAAATAAAGGAATTTAAATAAAAACAAACTACACTTTTGTACCACAGAATCATAGACAACTTTTTTATTATATTAGAGTTGACATAGACAAAACATGAAAGGGCAAATTTATAGTTAGTTCAACAATGTACTAGCGACCCGCTCCAGCTTCGCATGGGTGTAATGGTGATATATTATGCATGTATTATACATATAAACCTTCCTCTTGAATCACTCTATCTATTAAAAAAACTGCATCAAAATCCGTTGCGTAGTTTTAAAGATTTAAGCATACAAAGGGATATAGGGACAGAGAAAGCGACTTTGTTTTATACTATGTAGTGATATCGGTAATCATCAACAGCCTATAAGTGTCCACTGCTGACCAAAGGCCTTTTCTCACACGGAGGATTGAGCATTAATCACCACGCTTGCTCAATGCGGGTTGGCGATTTCAAACTTACAATTAGAAATTATAAGCCCAGGTTTCCTCACGATGTTTTCCTACACCGTTTGTCAGTGGTGTCTTTTTCTATACTCCCATGCGAAATTTCTCAAGTTATTAGATAAAGAGTTGTGAAACAAAGTTACTTTGGCATTTATATTAGTTGAGAAGCCTGTGTCACTTTTAAACCCCCGATCTCAAACCAGTTGTTAGTCAACTGCCGTACTCGGAGACATTTAATGATTACTTAACCTGTTCCTTAGTAACGATTTTGTATAAAAAACTATTGAGTAGATGACTAATTTTTATTCCAATGTCCGTCTGGTAGATTATTATAAAACATTACACACGTATTTTTTATTTTCTTACGGAAACAAATACTTTCGAAGATATATCGATTAGAAATATCGCATGCCGTTACTTTTGAGTACGTTTTATACTCAAAAGTGACGTAGTTAGCTCCCACTCCTTAACTTTGATCTTATACGACAAAATAAAAAAATACGTGTGTAATATTGTTTCATTACCTAACTGACGGACTAAATAGATGTTTAATTTTCATACCCCGTCATCATCCCTATTGCTAAGGACTTGGTTAAGTAACCATTTAATGATTCCGAGTGCGGCGATTAATTTTGTGTGTGAAATGTAATAGTATTTCTTATATAATATGATTTTCTAATTCAATAAATATTTGTATCGTCCCAAACAGCCGGTCTGCCATCACTTTATATTATTATTATTATATAACCAAACAATTTGGACATTGTAAATATATGAAAAACAGTGTAAATTTTAATTTATACATAAGTCTTAATTATAAGCGTAGATCTAATTTAGGTTATAAGGTACATTTTTAAACATGTTTCAAATTGCATTCGAAGCATACATGCGATTCGAAACATCCCTGTATACAGTACAATAGTAAGTACGATCGTATTTTACTAACAAACATTAAAAAAAAAAAACTAAACACGGATTGTCAAAACGACATAAAGTATGCTGCATGTCGGAATAATAAGCTTTGAAATATTGTAAACTTTAAACAAGGTTGATTATTATGTTATCGGCTTACTAACGTAACTGTTTTACGAGGAACTCGACTAGTTTCAAGCCGTGGTAGAGGCTCATATTCATGAGCCGACGATTGTCGCGCTGCTACTCAATAACAGTAATCAAGTAGCTCATGAATATGAGCCTCTAACCTAGCTTGAAACTAGTCGAGTTCCTCGTCAAACAGTTACGTGAGTAAGCCGATAACATAATAATTAATTTAAACAAGCTGTATAATGTCAGACTTAATGACAGTTTATTGACGTTTGACGGATTATATTGTATAGATGGCGTTGTTATCGCCGATTGGTTGTTCGGCAGGGTCTAGGATGGTAATAAGACCATAGGATAATGAATTTTTAAATAAAATCCCTGTAATATGATCGAGTTTAAACGAATTTTTGCTTGAAAAAAGTGAAAATACATGATTTTAAATAAAAACGCTTTTTTTGTGTGTGTACGATACAAAATTATGTATTAACTTCTCTATAAAGTAGTTTTTGCCAGTGGCTTCGTTCGCGTTCCCGAAAGGTAAAAATGTGTTTTTGCAAACCATAATAAACATACACACAAACTTTCACATTTATAATACTAGCTTCTGCCAGTGGCTTCGGTCGCGTTTGCGAGGTATATAAAGTAGCCTATGTTTTAATCCAGACCATAATTTTCCTTGATTGAGTAACTAACAACCACAATTTCACATTTATAATATATTTTTATTAAATTCATTTGAAAGATTTGATGTTCTTAGACTCTTCCTTACGTCTTTTATCGTAAATGCTAAGTGTCGTGACCACGATGAATCACTTCATCACAGTCATTAGAACTCGAGACGGGATATTTACAATATTTGAATCACGCCATAATCACGTATGATCTGTTCATCAACGTGACCTTCAAGAAAAGAGCTACTCCTTTTTTGAAGGATCGGCTGCGGCTGTCGGTAACACAGATCGAGTGACGTTCATTTAATACGGTAGTTCACTACTATACCTAATGCGCTCTAACAAGGTGCGGCTGACAGATGCCAGAATGACGTTGACGTTCTCTTTAGGGATGGACATAGAAAATTTTTTTTATCGCTATCGATGTCGCAGCATACATTTAATTCTTTGAATTTTTTTATTAAATGTGTGGTCTATCATTCGCCGTCTTATCCTGTCTTCGGGCGGTGTGAATGGTAGACTGGTGTATTTAAAGTGACGCTGTTTTGGTCTCTAGAGTCTCTATTCCATTCGCTTTTGGGCAGTCAGATTGCAGTGGATTTTAATTAAAGGTTTAAGAAATTTTATTGGACAAGTGAAACTAAATAAAACCCATCACTAAACACGATGATTTACGTATACGCATAATTTCTTTATTTATTTATTCCAACTTAACCTTAGACCTTCAAGAAAAGAGCATACTCCTTTTTAGAAGGATCGGCTGTCGGTAACACAGATTACACTAGTGACGTTCATTTAATACGGTAGTTCACTACTAGTCAAATTCAATACTTTTATCGAAATGTAAAAAACGTTAATTTTCTATGAATTTTGTGGGAGATCGCAACTTCATTTCTTTTGCGTCAAATAGTATACTAACTTCTTTAAAATTAGCTAGAAAAATTAAATAAATAAGTATATCGTCAAATCAATGAATGAAAAGACGATTATTTTGGGATGTTTTATGGTATTGAAATATCAAAATAATTTATTATTAACCTAGGAAACTACCCAATTGATTTTCGTTGTCTAATAATATGTATCTACATAATTTTGTATCGTCCAATATGAATTGATACAATATCAATATAATGTAACAATTTGTATCAGTAATACGCATTGTACATATTTTTTACTATATTATCCATAAGTAATTTAATATTCGTATTATAACAACCAAATAATTCAGTATATAGGTAACAAAAAAAAGATAGATTCAGTACTGAGACAGACAACCATTGGTCGTCTAGAGCCGACTGAGTTACAAAAGATATGGCTTCGTTACAAAGCCTACAATACGGTAGATGACTAATTTCTATCTCAATGTCCGTCTTGTAGATTATTTTAAAACATTACACACGTATTTTTTATTTTCTCACGGAAACAAATACTTTCGAAGATATATCGATTTGAAATATCGCGTGACATTACTTCTAGGTACGTTTTATACGTAGAAATGACGTTATTATTAAACGTTTGATTCGTTTTATCTAAGTATTGTTATCTTATATTATGACAAAATAAAAAAATACGTGTTTAATATTTTTTCATTACCTAACTGACGGACTAAATAGATTTTTAATTTTCATACCCTGTCATCATCCCTATTTTAGTATAACAATACCTACTGTCTCTGTACTGAATCTATCTTTGTTTTCTTACCTATATACTAAATGAATGGGTTGTATGTTGGTACTGTTGCATGAGTCAAAACTGATTGAAGTACCATGCTCTTTAGTAGTTCTCACTGACGGTATATTATATACTCTACACTATGTATTACATACATATTATACAGATATATTGGTGAAATATGAACGACATGGGGTTTTGTTGCTAACTAGCTACTTCCGCGCGGTTTCACCCGCTCTGCTCGGCTCCTATTGGTCATAGCGTGATGTGTTATAGCCTATAGCCTTCCTCGATAAATGCACTATCCAACACAAACATAATAATTCAAATCGGACCAGTAGTTCCGGAGATTAGCGCGTTCAAACAAACAAAATCTTCAGCTTTTTCAGCGAACTTTGTTTCGGCTGCTTTTCCACCAGAGATGTGCTATGCTACGTTGCTGTGGATGCGTTTGGCTTCCACCAATCATATTCATTGGTACACATAGCTTAGCACTGCTGGAAACGGATACAATCATCGTTTATATTTCACCAATACTCCTATACGAATTAAACAAAAAAATTACAATTATCTTGATGTTAGAAACAAGACATATTTTTAATTTACCATTGTTGTAGGAATTTCTTGGCATTCTTTATGAGAACACTCCAACCACAAGCGCTTCATAGAATTGTAACAGGATTGTATGTTTTCGTTTAGACATTTTAATTCAATATTTTACTGTTTTAAATCATGATTGAAATCTATCAAACAAGACGTAAGGGTGTTACCCACACCTATCGATCGATAGTTCATCGATGCCACCGATCGACATCGAACAATCCATCGATCGATGGTATCTATCGGCTATGGATCGATTGGTGTGGTAGAATCTATCGATCGAAGTCGACTAATCCATTCTACCATCGATCGATGGTACGAATCGACCATCGCTCGATCTTTAGAATTAGATCAAACGCAGATACGCGGCCTTTACCTATGGTAGATTCGCGGTTTTGCACTATTTACTGACGATATATTGTTACAATATTTGATGTCTAAAATATCAGTGTATAAAACGTAGACTCCTCATTTTTCAAGACCTTTTCCAAAACGACTGATGTTTTTTCGACTGAAAATTTCAGAGTCGATGTTGTACTGAAATCACAGTTTGTCTCTTCTTAACCGACTTCGATATGTTATCGGCTTACTCACGTAACTGTTTGACGAGGAACTCGACTAGTTTCAAGCCAAGCTAGAGGCTTATATTCATGAGCAGCATTCCGCGACACACGACGCGGCGATTGTCGCCCTGTAGAAGGACATTTTTAATATTCAGTCACTAAAATAAAGGTTGTGGTAGTTTCAAGTTTCCCTATATATCTATCTGACTTTTTGATTATTGAAAACAGGAGGTCTACTCTAATTCAACGAAAAACGAAGTTTCGTCTAAAACTTCGCAGATTGCATACTACAATTCTATTTATTGCGAACTTTCGTGAACAAAAATGAACGAATGAAATGAAGATAAATAAATAGGTTTTGATTTGAAATTAAAAATAAAACGTTATTTTAAGTAATTCTATTAGTAAATCAATAAAACCTACGGCCGAAGATTAAACGAAACTTCGCATTCGAGAACCGGAGTAGCCCTTCAGTTGATCATCTCAGTTGACACATTAATTTTGATTTGAGCTTTAACCGTGCTATTTTTGTTAGGTGTTTGTCTCGTGTATCTTATTTTGACCATATTTTGTCTTCTGCGGACCACCGATTGGGAACCACTGCTGTAGAGCGATATAGGTTATCTAAATTGGTCGCAAACTAAGTCGGTAGTCAGGTCATTATGTTTTCTCTAGGTACATATTATGAAATAGCGTAGATGACTAATTTTTATCTCAATGGCCGTCTTGTAGATTATTTTAAAACATTACACACGTATTTTTTATTTTCTTACGGAAACAATTACTGTCAATGGTATATTGATTCGAAATATCGCGAAAAAATACGTGTTTAATATCTGTTCGTGTTAAAAAAATCACACATTTTCTTGTACATCACTTTGGTAATGAGAATGAAATGAATTTGTTTTGTTATAATCAAGTACATTTAGCACTGTATTTTAATTATATAATTACATTATATAACGCGATGTACATAGGTTTTATATAACGAGTAATTATGATGATTGATTATTATGTAATAAACACTAATTGTAATAATTGTGAATAAATTCAATGATTGTGTATATTGGGCTTTTTATTTTATACTAGCTTCCGCCCGCGACTCCGTCCGCGCGGATGTCGGTCTTCGCGTGGATGTTTTATTTCTCCATTTTGAGTAACTCTGACCCAAATACGGCTAGGCCCATAATAATCTCTCTATTGAGCTACTGCTGTTGAGCTCGCGTTCTGTAGAATAAAACTGAAAAATAACGTTTTTTTTCTACGTATTTTTTCAGGATAAAAAGTATCCTATTTTATGCACAGGGTAATAAGGTATAAATATACCAAATTTCATCGAAATCGAACCGTTAGTTTTCACGTGATGCCTGAACATACAGACAGACATAATTTTATTGTAACTTTCGTGAGACATACTAAATTAATTATTATGTTATCGGCTTACTCACGTAGTGTTTTGACGAGGAACTCGACTAGTTTCAAGCCATGCTAGAGGCTCATATTCATGAGCAGCATTACGCGACACACGACGCGGCGATTGTCGCACTGCTACTGGCGATTCGAGCTACGCGCCCATCGCGCCCTCTGCCTGGAATCGCGCGTACTATCCTGCGCGCGCGACGATGTTGGCTCGTTAGACTCGCTCGCCGGCGGCTGCGCAGGTGTTGGGTTCGATTCTCGGGTCGACGCAAAAACGGTGTTACATACCGCGCTCACTGTGTCACACTCCAGACCCGCAACATTGTAGGCTGACGCAGATTGCAGACTTGGCTTCCAGGCAGGAGGTAATGCCCAGCCACCGTCTCGGTTGAAGTTGGGACGGCGACTTATTTCGATGGCCTCACGTACTTTCCGTGGTACGAAGTATTTATCCCTCGCTAGTACGGAGACCTTGTCGAAACGGAGGAAGTGAGTCGTGCCCGCGCCACAAGCATGCTCGGCTACTGCCGATGTATGGGTGTCCATATTCTTCATACTGCGTATGTGTTCCTTGAGTCTGGTATGTCGAGTGGTTTTTGTTTCTATAAAGAACATACAGACAGACAGACAAAACAATTTCTGATTGCATTTTTGGCGTCAGTATCGATCACTAATCACCCGCTGATAGTTATTTTAGAAATATATTTCATGTACAGAATTGACCTCTCTACAGATTTATTATAAGTATAGATATAGAATAGATATATTCAGTGTGGGAGGGTCTTGCTTCGACTCGATTGGAGAGATACCACGGCCTCACAAAAAACCGACATGAAACAATACTTGTGCGAGTGAGGTTACCGTAGGCCCAATTACCCCCTTCCCAATCTTCCTTGTGATTATCCAACAATTTAAATTCCTAACCCCCAAGAAGCCGGCAACGCACTTTTAACGCCTCTGGTGATTCGGGTGTCCATGGGCGGCGGCGATTGCTTACCATCAGGTAATACGTCTGCTCGTTTACCGGCTTATACAATAAAAAACTAAATTACATCCTCGGTTTTGATTTCTTTATTTTACTTAACTCAGTCCTTAGTTTTCAGTTTTAAATCTTTATTAAGGAATAGTTTAGGTCATCATTAAATTTTTCTGAATTTAAGTCTGTAAATGTTACTGGATTTTTACACTCATAACACAACTGGTTATAGGTGGATGTTACATTGTATATGAGTATCAACATTGTCCCTCCGTCTACCCCTTCGGGGCTTAAGGGTGCTTCTTCACCAGAGTTTATAATTAATAGTAAAACATCTCAATAATACTTCAATAATCGAGTACATAAATATAGCACATAGACATACAATTTAGTATTAATTTAGTATTATTTAGTATTAACCTACATAAAAATAATAGCAGTACCTACCAAAATACATAATAAATAGTAATAATACGAGAAATGTCAACAAAAGTAGGTCATACTTGTGTTTTCGCTTGAATTACAAAGTTATTGATGCAGTTGATTTATCTAAAAACTGGACCGAATTTACAAAATATTAGATTTTTTCCTTGATGTAGGTACTAAACACTAATTGTTTTCTAAATATGAAGCTTCTATGTCTGTTATAAGTGCCTTATACTTTTGATGATCTGTCAGTTAGACAGTCAGTGACAAAATGGCGAAACTTTGCCAAGTTATAATTCTTAAACTACTGGTTCAAATTTAATGAGAATTAGGAGGCGCGCTACAACATCTATTTTCATGAGTAAGTTAGGTATTACTATGAATACTTGAGCATAAACAAATAATTCTATACTTATATACAACGCCTTCCTCTCTTCTAATTTACTATTTGCTGTGCCCATCAGGGTCCACGATTGCTACCATGTTATTTATATTACCATCTTATTTTTACATTTTGGATTTGCAATAAAGAATTATGAATTATGAGAAGCTATCCGTATCCTAAGCCCCAAGTGTTTACCCCAGGAGCCACAACCAGAGGAGGCAGAGGAACCGGACACGGAGGAGGTGGAGGGCGGGAGTGACGCAGAGACGGCGGCCAGGGAGAAGGAGGCGCGCGCCATCGCCTCTATCAAGGAGAGGGAGCGGGAGGTGCAGAGGGCGCTCGCCACCAGTCTGAGGGACAGAGACAAGGAGAGAGAGTACCATAAGAGGGATGAGGCTGTGCAGGTTAGTCATAGTAGCAGATTACTTAGTGGGAGAGCCATGCTTCGGCACTGCTGGGTCGGCTCGACCGGAGTGATACCACGGCCGAGCAGTAAACTGACGTGAAACAACGCTTGCGTTGTGTGAGTGAGGTTATCGGAGGCTCAATTAGCCCCCTTTCCAATCCCCGATTCACCAACAACCCTTAAATTCTTAACCCCCAAAAGGCCGGCAACGCACTTGTGGTGGTGTTTCGGATGTCCATGGGCGGCGGCGATTGCTTACCATCAGGTGATACGTCTGCTCGTTTACCGGCTTATACCATAAAAAAGCAGAGAGTTACGCAATTTTTTTCTTAGCAAAAATGACGGGTGTTTGATTTTGATGAAAAATAAACTATGCTATCTTACAAATACGGTACATTTTGCAGCATTTCAACGCGTTGCTAGCGGATCTAGTGCGGAACCCGGACCTGTCGTGGCGGGACGCCAAGAAACAGCTGAAGAAGGACCACAGATACAGTCTAGCCGAACTATTGACCAAAGATGATAAGGTAAGCTTAGATTTAGCAAGTATAACACCAGTATGGGCTGATAGGGCCACAGTAGGCGCGGTACGGCGGAAGCTTCTTCAAGGTCAGCGTCTAGCCTTGATCTTTCTGTGTAAGGCTTATAGGACGGTTAGCACAGAGGCCCTACCTGTGCTCGCGGGACTACTTCCAGTCGATCTTGAGGTGCAGCGACGTGCTGCTATGTATTACAATGCGAGACCTAACTTTTCCGCAAACTTTCTAGCACAACGTGATCGAAACAAAATTGCTAGACTGCTTAAGCCATTAACGGACGTCTGGGATGAGCTTCTAATTGAATGGCAGTGCAGATGGGAATCTTCTACCAAGGGCCGTCACCTTTACCTGTTCTTTCCATCCGTGCATGAGCGACTGGAGAGGACATGGCTGGAGGTGGATCACTGTGTTGCCCAGTTTCTTACTGGCCATGGCAACTTTAAAAGCAAATTGTTCTCATTTAAACTCGTTGATTCACCATGGTGCCAATGTTCGACAGCGGAGTTGCAACATGAGCAATCCGCCCATCACATACTCTGGGAGTGTGGTCTCTGGCAATCTGAGCGTAACACTATGTTGGATAATTTAATTGTTTCATCAGGTGTAGTTTATTACACGGACCTTGTGGAGTCTCGAGCAAAACCTATTATTGGAAGCAAGTATAACAGCTCACACATAGGACCCACTTAGTTTTAAGTCAAATTTCCGTGGTGCTTGGCGACTGGGCTTCTCCCAGTTGTGCAGTCTCTTTTGTGCCTTTAGGCTTAAGTCATTCTGTCTCCTGCATTAAATTCACCGAGGGAAGTGGAAACTATCGTTTTCTTTTTCTTCTCCTTTAATAATATCTTCTGATTTGTTTCGTTGCGGGATCCAAGACAGTCATTCATGTCCCTGGGACGCGCCGGACTTCAATGTTCCGGTGTTTGCATGGTTGTATCTACTGTAGATCCTGGTGTACAGGAGTTGCAGCGGTATGGGAGGTTGTGGCGGGCTTGTCCCATAAAAAAAATGTATATTGTATATATATCTTATACTATTATGTGGAGCTAAAGAGTTTGTTTGTTTGAACGAGCTTATCCCTGGAATTACTGGTCCAATTTTAATATTTCTTAATTCAATTATCGAGCAAGCGTGGTGGTTATGCTCAAACATTATCCGTGTGAGAAGAGGCTTTTAGTCATCAGTAGACTCTAATAGGCTGATGCTGATGATTGTTCTAATATGCCATGTGTCTCTTGCTAGGAGCGCCTGTTCATGCAGCATACAGGCGCGCTGGGCGCGCGGCGGCGCGACAAGCTGCGCGCGTTACTGGCCGAGCGCGGCGTCACCTGCACCGCGCACTGGCGGGACGTGCGCGCCATGCTCACCGCCGAGCCCACCGCGCCGACATACTCCAGCGCCACGCAGGTATACACTACATCACATATAGTACACATATTACACTGGTATACACTACATCACATATAGTACACATATTACACTGGTATACACTACATCACATATAGTACACATATTACACTGGCGGGACGTGCGCGCCATGCTCACCGCCGAGCCCACCGCGCCGACATACTCCAGCGCCACGCAGGTATACACTACATCACATATAGTACACATATTACACTGGTATACACTACATCACATATAGTACACATATTACACTGGCGGGACGTGCGCGCCATGCTCACCGCCGAGCCCACCGCGCCGACATACTCCAGCGCCACGCAGGTATACACTACATCACATATAGTACACATATTACACTGGTATACACTACATCACATATAGTACACATATTACACTGGTATACACTACATCACATATAGTACACATATTACACTGGCGGGACGTGCGCGCCATGCTCACCGCCGAGCCCACCGCGCCGACATACTCCAGCGCCACGCAGGTATACACTACATCACATATAGTACACATATTACACTGGTATACACTACATCACATATAGTACACATATTACACTGGTATACACTACATCACATATAGTACACATATTACACTGGCGGGACGTGCGCGCCATGCTCACCGCCGAGCCCACCGCGCCGACATACTCCAGCGCCACGCAGGTATACACTACATCACATATAGTACACATATTACACTGGTATACACTACATCACATATAGTACACATATTACACTGGCGGGACGTGCGCGCCATGCTCACCGCCGAGCCCACCGCGCCGACATACTCCAGCGCCACGCAGGTATACACTACATCACATATAGTACACATATTACACTGGTATACACTACATCACATATAGTACACATATTACACTGGTATACACTACATCACATATAGTACACATATTACACTGGCGGGACGTGCGCGCCATGCTCACCGCCGAGCCCACCGCGCCGACATACTCCAGCGCCACGCAGGTATACACTACATCACATATAGTACACATATTACACTGGTATACACTACATCACATATAGTACACATATTACACTGGCGGGACGTGCGCGCCATGCTCACCGCCGAGCCCACCGCGCCGACATACTCCAGCGCCACGCAGGTATACACTACATCACATATAGTACACATATTACACTGGTATACACTACATCACATATAGTACACATATTACACTGGCGGGACGTGCGCGCCATGCTCACCGCCGAGCCCACCGCGCCGACATACTCCAGCGCCACGCAGGTATACACTACATCACATATAGTACACATATTACACTGGTATACACTACATCACATATAGTACACATATTACACTGGTATACACTACATCACATATAGTACACATATTACACTGGCGGGACGTGCGCGCCATGCTCACCGCCGAGCCCACCGCGCCGACATACTCCAGCGCCACGCAGGTATACACTACATCACATATAGTACACATATTACACTGGTATACACTACATCACATATAGTACACATATTACACTGGTATACACTACATCACATATAGTACACATATTACACTGGCGGGACGTGCGCGCCATGCTCACCGCCGAGCCCACCGCGCCGACATACTCCAGCGCCACGCAGGTATACACTACATCACATATAGTACACATATTACACTGGTATACACTACATCACATATAGTACACATATTACACTGGCGGGACGTGCGCGCCATGCTCACCGCCGAGCCCACCGCGCCGACATACTCCAGCGCCACGCAGGTATACACTACATCACATATAGTACACATATTACACTGGTATACACTACATCACATATAGTACACATATTACACTGGTATACACTACATCACATATAGTACACATATTACACTGGCGGGACGTGCGCGCCATGCTCACCGCCGAGCCCACCGCGCCGACATACTCCAGCGCCACGCAGGTATACACTACATCACATATAGTACACATATTACACTGGCGGGACGTGCGCGCCATGCTCACCGCCGAGCCCACCGCGCCGACATACTCCAGCGCCACGCAGGTATACACTACATCACATATAGTACACATATTACACTGGTATACACTACATCACATATAGTACACATATTACACTGGCGGGACGTGCGCGCCATGCTCACCGCCGAGCCCACCGCGCCGACATACTCCAGCGCCACGCAGGTATACACTACATCACATATAGTACACATATTACACTGGTATACACTACATCACATATAGTACACATATTACACTGGTATACACTACATCACATATAGTACACATATTACACACATATACAAGGCTAAATCGACCGGTTTTTTTATGGTAAACGAACCGACGGATCACCTGATAGCAACACCAGAGGCGTTACCGGCCTTTTGGGGGTTAGGAATTTACGGGTTGTTTGGGAATCGGGAATGGGAAAATTGGGAAGAGGGGTAATTGGGCCAACCACTAAAAGGTCGGCAACGCACTTGTAACGCCTCTGGTGTTTTGGGTGTCCATGAGCGGCGACGATTGCTTACCATCAGGTGATACGTCTGCTCGTTTACATAAAAAAGCTTGTAAAAATATCATTAATTTATAATTTCAGATGGAGCGCGAGTTCCGCGACTACCAGCGCGACAAGCAGTCGGCGGCGAAGACTGCGATGCGGCAGCTGCTGCAGGAGACGCGCTCCATCACGCACAAGTCGCTGGCCGCCGTCAAGGACAACCCCAACGCGCTGCAGCACGTGCTGGACGCGCTCAAACATGACGCCAGGTAACTAGCATTATTGTTATTGTACTAACTTCACCCCGCAGCTTCAACAATACCCACAGATTTTTTTTGGAGTGTCAGACTCTTACTGACTAAAAACCACCGCGTTCCTACTCCTGCTTTTCGAGCCGGAGCCCCGGTAAGCCCGCTAGGTAGTCCGCAGCTCCGGATCAGGCATCAGCCCTACTGGGCCCCATCTGTGGTGGTCTGATGGCTCTTTGAGGCGCGTGCGGACGACGCGTTGTACGCACGGGTCTGGTTCTGTTCGGGCGGTGAGCTACCCTTGCTCGCCGTCCGCAGACCCGCACTTACGGCGGCCGGAGATCGTCGCAGATCCGGAGCTGCGGACTCTCGCTAGGTAGCGGGTTTACAGGGGCTCCGGCTCGAAAAGTAGCAGTAGGAACGGGGTGGTTTTTAGTCAGTAAGAGTCTGACACTCCCTCTCGCCTCGCCCAAGACGGGAAGAGTCATTTACGGTTCCCTTAATTAATTATTAAAGGCTCAATATTCCCTGAGCTGCGGACTACCTAGCGGGTTTTGCGGATCTGACTCGAAGAGCAGGAGTAGGAACGGTGTGGTGATTTTCTCCCCTCAAAAAAAAGGCCTCTATATTAAGAGCATTTTGTCCACCAGTAAACTTAGCTGATGACATATCTGTTTGTCTCCAGGTACACAGCGCTAGACCACATCCCGGAGGAGAGGCAGGCGATCCTGACGAGCTACCTGGAGGAGCTGGAGAAGAAGGGCCCCCCGCCGCCCCCCACCGCCACCGAGCCCAGTCGGAGAGCCAAGCAATGATACACGTTAGTATTGTATTATAGTCTTTCATATTCTTGGACATTTGCCATCGTTATAATCTACACATATAAGGTGTTCTAAAATTATCTGCCACGGCTTTAACGGGAGGTAGTGTTGTGTTTGAAGATTACAATAGTGAAGTTTCGTACCTCGGACCAGTTAATTCAATTTGAGAACATAAAGAAGTTAAATAAACATTGACTCTACTCTGCATAAAGTGGTTCACAAATATGATAGTTATTATTAAAATACAAAAATTTCAGTGCTGCCTCATTGGTTGAGTGGTCGCAAGTGCGTCTATTGAACAAGGGGTCTTGGGTTCGATTTCCCGGGTCGGGCAAAATTACTGGCCTTTTTTCCGTTTTTCCAAAATTTCTCAGTGGTAACTCGGAGTCTGGAATTGTGCCCGGTATATGACAATAGGCTCACCCCCTATTACATGGGACTTATAACACAAATGGTGAAAAGGGGGTGCATATTGTATGTATAGCAGCATTACGTGCCATAATGTGCACCTTTACCTACCCCTTCGGGAATAAAAGGCGTGACGTTATATATACTAATTTCAGTGTTTAATTTCATTTCCAGAAGCTGTGAAACCAAATGAGGACTCGTCGGAGCAGCAATAAGAGGAGTAACAACAAAATGTATATTTTGAGTTAGCGACATGATTCCCTACGTACATTATATGTATTGTAATTTTTAAATGAAATAAAAATAAAACAATGTGATTATATACCGGCGTTTTCTTTAACTTCACTGGGGGATTGCTAAATGTGAGATTGAGGCTCAAGCGAGATCTCGCGCGATTTTAAAATATGTACAATTTCGCCAAATTCGAGATCTCGAGATTCGCAGTTTTATTTAACACGCTCTCGTTTCGATCTCCTTGGTCGAGTGGTCGCAAGTGCGACTGCCGAACGTCTCAGGTTGATTCCCGGGTCGAGGAAAGTACTGTGTTTAGGGAACAGAGAGTAAAGCTCCCTAAGAAAAGGAGGATCCTCCGACCAGGCGAGGTGATCGTGACTGGCGGGCTTTCTGCCCAACTGTTGTTCGTTGGGATTTTCTATCCATGTTTATTCGCATGTAAACTTCATATGTGCGATGTATGGTTTATGACGTCATCCGTTGATTTGCTTGTCGATAGTCTATGTGCGACTTCTGTCATCTGTCACTTGTCAGAGTGTCGCCACATGCGCTTCTTTCGGTTTTTCAAAAACTTCTCAGTAGTAGCTCGGAGTCTGGAATTGTGTCCAGTATATGGCAATAGACTCACCCCCTATTACATGGGACTTATAACACAAATGGTGAAAAGTGTACATTTTATAGCGGCATTACGTGCCGTAATGTGCACCCTTGCCTACACCTTCTGGGATAAAATACGGGACCTTGCAACGTAAATCCTACTAATATTATAAATGCAAAAGTTTATTTTTGTTATTATTACTCCTTCACGTCAAAACGGCTGACGGTATAGATATGAAATATAGAACAGGGGTAGATTATGGTCTGGAATAACCCATAGGCTACTTTTTATCCCACGGAAACGCGGGCAAAGCTAGAAGTAAAATAAAAGACAGTATCTATTTTTAATATTAAGTTTATTTTACAAAAGAACAAGCAAAATAAATACGTTATAGTAACTTAAATACATTTCTTTGTGTTTCATACATAATTCATTATAAGTAGCTAGCGAACGCCGCGAACTTTGTCTCGCCTAAGACATTTTCTGCTCATCTGTATTGTAGAATCTTTTCCTAACAATAACAATACCCAACACATAAAGTATTATCGAAATTGGTTCAGCTGTAAACGAGCAGACGTATCACCTGATGGTAAGCAATCGCCGCCGCCCGTGGACACTTGAAACACCCGAGGCGTTACAAGTGCGATTTGGGGGTTAGGAATTAAAGGGTTGTTGGGATTTAGGGATAAAGAAGATTGGGGAGGAGGGGTGAATCGGCCTCCGGTAACCTCACTCACATAACGAAACACAGCGCAAGCGTTGTTCCACGTCAGTTTTCTGCTCGGCCGTGGTATCACTCCGGTCGAGCCGACCCAGCAGTGCCGAAGCATGGCTCTCCCAAACTTATTGGTGTGCATGCACGTCAAAATCACTATCTATTAAAAAAACCGCATCAAAATCCGTTGCGTAGTTTTAAAGATTTAAACATACAAAGGGACATAGGGACAGAGAAAGCGACTTTGTTTTGTACTATGTAGTGATTACGCAATACTTCATACCTACCTATAATGCACCTGAATTAATATTAATAAGCATAAACTATAGCAAATTCAACAGAAAATTGGCAATACGTCAGTTTACATAAATATTGCAACACAGTACCATGTGTACAAATATGCAAGACTAACAATATTTTACGTATGTACATACATATAGGTATAACCAGTTTATCATGGACTCGCTTTATACGATGTTTCCGCAGTAGGGATGCTAATCTCGCGAGATTGGGGATGAAAAGAGGTGTCGCCAATTTGGAGATTGTGAGATTGGGGCTGAAGAGAGGTATTGCCAATTTCGAGATTGTGAGATTGGGACCAACGTGAGATATCGTTAAATTTCGAGATCGCGCGTGATTGGAGCTAAAGCGCGATCTCGCCAATTTCGAGATTGCGAGATTGGAGCTAAACCGCGATCTCTCAAATTTCAAGATTGTGAGATTGACAATTTTATTATGTTTATTTACAAATAATCATAATCACACATTAATATTAGATATAAATGTGAAAGTTTTTTTTGAATGTTTGTCCGTCAATCACGCTGAAACTACTGAAAGGATTTTGATGAAAATTGGTATACAGACAGGGTACCTATGAGCTGACTTATAGATGATATTGGACACATTACACGCAACGGATTTAATATGTTTAGAACCTCAGTAGTATAGAAACTCATACAACTGCGTCCACAGATCCGCATCGTACGGACCGCTCATTCGACGGTCAGTTTATACTGGTTTTACTTGAGTTGATGTGTCGTTGTGTAGACACATTACTATTTTATTTACATTTTATCGAAACAAGGTGATCATGGAGATACACGCGTTGCTTACACGTGTAACCAGCTGTGTAGTGACGTCAGAGTACGACATTTGTCACCGCACCTAGTCTTCCCGCGGGTATTGTGTACCCAACTAAGAAACTACATAACGATCATACTTATTTTTTACCGTAATGGCTACGGTTGCCAGATTCAGACTGATAATTTCCTGGACATTTCTAGGGCCACCTTCGGAATCTGAGTTTTGGTGTCCCATCCGAGACTAAACTGTAAAAGTAGGAATTAAGTAGGTACCTAGAACTCACCCTTCCCGCCCCTCAACTCACGCAGCGCGACTTGCGAGCACGTTACAACGTTTGGTTTGACTTTTGCAGCCATAGTATTGTATTTTTGTGAAAAAAACTAGTATTTTTTCATTCCGGGACAGCAAAGTAAAATTACTGGACACGGGACAGCACACAACATTCCGGGACAATCTCGGAAATCCCGGTCATCTGGCAACCAAGATAAAGTTGGAAAATCCTCATTGCAAAGACACCTACTCCAATAATTTTACCACAGCTAGCTAGTTTTAAAACCCAGGCTTTTCACCCCCTTCCTGACGACAGATCGATCTGACATTCAGTACACACTGTTAATATCGATGAGCATACAATATGATGTAATTGTTTCCACAACTACCTCCATTATGGATATCTAACGGAAGGACTTGGTTGGTAGAATAGAGCTCATTGAAACCGTTTAACACATTCAGTGCCACCAACACGCCCAGAGAGTTCACGTAAATTCTTTAGCTTAGGGTATGTTTAGTCTTCAGTATATTATTTTAAGCAGAAAATTCACCTGCATTTTGGAAAGAAAGAGCAAAAACATTGAACTCTCCGGGCGAGTCGGTGGCACTGGAATATTTACATGGACTCTCCGAGCGTGTCGGTGGCACTGAATGTGTTAACATACAAAAAAATATGTATTAGGTACTTGTTATTGCAAAGGCGACAAACGAGCAGACAGATCACCTGATGGTAAGCGTTCGCAGCTAGTATTTAAAGCTAGGCTACCTAAAACTCTAGGTCTCCCGGAGTGATCTTGATGCGACGCGTCGGAAGCTCCCACACTCGAATACTGCCACTCGTGTCCGCTGCGGCGATGCGACATACACTGAAATGTAAATAATTACAGAAATAAATTATATTTAAAAAAAAACAGCAACGTCACGCCTTTTATCCCCGAAGAAGTAGGCAGAGGTGCACATTAAGGCGCGTAATGCCGGTATACAATGTACATACACTTTTCCGTAATAGGGGTTGAGCTTATTGCTCTATGCTGGGCGCAATTCCAAACTCCGTGCTACTACCGAGATTTTTTCGTAAAACCAAAAAAAGCTGTGTTATGCTTTGCCCGACTTGGGAATTGAACCCGAGAGAGAGAAGAGAAAATGAGCAAAAAATTTCAAAGGTTAGGTACTCTAGATTGCTACAGTAACCTATGGAGTTTTTTGCTCATATTCATTCATTCTTCTTCATAGGAATCTACACTTTAGAACGAGCAAATAGAGCGACTAGAGAACTGACCGACAGAGACACAGACTTTTTAGAAACATGGATAGAAAATAACTACGATCAACAGTTGGCAAGATCACCTCGCCTAGTCGGAAGATCCTCCTTTTCTTAGGAAACTTCAACTCTCAAACTCTGTTCCTTAAAACTGTAAATACTTTGACTATAACTGCGCTCTCTCACCTAGTCTGGTTGATCTTAATGCACACGATGCAGCCGCCGGGTCCAGACAGCCCCTCCACCGGCACACGACGACCGCTGTTCACATTGTACACCTGTGTGGATATTTACAGAAACAAATAGGTAAATATATCTCATTTTATCTATAATATAGAAATAAGTCGGGTTTTCCTTCCTGACGCTATAACTCCAGAACGCACGAACCGATTTCCACGGTTTTGCATTCGTTGGAAAGGTCTCGGGGTACGTAAGGTTTATAGCAAAAAAAATTTAGGAAATTTTATTGTTGGCGAAACGGAGTTCGCCGGGTTTGCTTGTCTTCTATAAAAACGCCCCACCCCCTTTTTTCAGGGGGAAAATCATCCAATGACTTCTCTCGTCTTGGGCGAGGCGAGAGGGAGTGTCAGACTGTAACTGACTAAAAACCGCTCCGTTCCTACGCCTGCTTCTCGATTCGGAGCCTCGGTAAATCCGTTAGGTAGTCCGCAGCTCCGAGGATTGTCCCCTGTGTCGTGTGTGCATTTACAAACAAACAAGTTCACATACACATCACCAAAAAAAAAAAAAAAATACACATCGGTACCCAGATTGGCTATCATTCATGTAAATGAAAGTTATAAAATGACAAAGCCAAAAAAAAACCCAGCGATGATTAGTATCCGGAGCTGCGGACTACCTAGCGGGTTTACCGGGGTTCCGGCTCGAAAAGCAGGAGTAGGAACGAGGTGGTTTTTAGTCAGTAAGAGTCTGACACTCCCTCTTGCCTCGTCCAAGGTGGGAGAAGTCATTGGATAATTTCCCCCCTTAAAAAAAGCGTCGATTACTCGATTAAAATTATTTTTGAAGAATATGATAGACCATAAGTAAAGGTCGCAGACGCTATTAGATTTGACCAAAACCATAACCGAACGTGGCAGCAGCCTGCAGCATATTAATTACAATTTTGTTTAGGTTGAATTAATTTATATTCACTAGACACTACACTACCTCCCATTAAAGCCGTGGCAGATAATTTTAGAACACCTTATATAATATGTGCATCTTTCAACAAGCAAGAGGTCTACTCTAATTCAACGAAAAACGAAGTTTCGTCGGAAACTTCGCAGATTGCATACTACAATTCCATTTATTGGGAACTTTTGTGAACAAAAATCAACCATGGAATGAAGATAAATAAATAGGTCTTAATTTAAAATTAAAAATAAAACTTTATTTCAAGTAATTCTATTAGTAAATCAATAAAACCTACGGCCGAAGATTAAACGAAACTTCGCATTCGAGAACCGGAGAAGACCTACAGATTTTTTGGGAGCCTACCTGCAGCAGTTGAGCATCCGGCTTGGCCAGCCCCAGCACAATGACGCAAGGGTTGTTCGGCAGCCAGGACATGCAGGAGATAGCCTTGTCAATGTTGATCACCTGGAAATTGGAATAAAGAGCCTCTAGGTTTACTGACAGTTTCATAAAAACGGTTGAAAAGTGATCAAGCAATCATTGAAATGAAATGAATTTATTTTGTAAATAGGCTACAAAAGAGCACTTTTATACTTCACAATTATTATAAAAAAATCTAGATAAGGTCGGCATTTCCTAACGGACTACTATGTGAAGAAATTTCGAAACAGAAAAGCTTATTTAAGTGTGGGAGAGCTATGCTTCGACACTGCTGGGCCGGCTCGACCGGAGTGATACCACGGCCCCAAAAAAACCGTCGTGAAACAACGCTTCCGTTGTGTTTCGTTGTATGAGTGAGGTAATAAGATTCCAATCTTGGCAATCCCCGATTCCCTAACAAACCCCAAAAGGCCGGCAACGCACATCCATGTAACGCCTGTGGTGTCGGTTTCGGATGTCCACAGTCGGCGACGATTGCTTACCATCAGATAATCCACATGCGGGTTAAGCGGCTTATACCATAAAAAAATATTATTACTAAATCTTGAGTAGGTATTCGAAGTCCCTTACTTATGCTAAAACAGCAATCAGACTACTAAAAATCCTGGCAGAGAAAAACACAAGAAAAAAACCATACGAACCTTTAAAGGACTAGATTGGCTAACATCATAGATTCTGACTTCCGAATCAATGGAGGCAGACACGAAGACTCCAGGCTTCTGATAACTGAACGCCACATCCAGGACAAAACCGATGTGTCCTTGAAACACCTCGTACACAGGATCCACGCATTTACTATCAACAATTGGCTGATAAGTCTTGATCTTGCAAAGGTATAAAGTTCCTGATGTGGATCCAACTACAAAAATATCATCAGCAATTTTCTCCTCGCTCGGACGTAACGGATAGGTCTTTATAAAGTCGAAGCAGCTTATATTAACGGAATCCATATTTCTAGACCCATTTAGACAATAGCAGATTACATTTTCAAATACTTTTTGGCCGGCATTCACTCGCCAAACGTTGATAGTGCCATCGCAACCAGCTGAGATGAGAATCTGGTCGGAAGCACCCCGTCTTTTCCCAGTGTTCATGATATGCATGGTTAAGAAGATGTTGGCGAGAGCAGGATCAGCCCAGAACAAGGCGGTGACACGCTTAGAATCGTGAACACCAGCTGGTGAAGTCAGTAAAATTGCGTCTAAATTCCTCAAGTTGCATAGAACTACTTCTCCAGAAGTTGTGCCGTAGGCTAGGAGAGCTGATACTGTTGGGTGATACAGCAGCTTAGTCACACAACTCTTCTCAGTCAAATCTAGAGTTCTGACAAAGGTGTCTCCAGCTGTCCTCTTGAGAGTAAAAATTCTGATCAAACCATCTTCGACACACCAGTTTTTATGCTGTAGTCTACCTACGGAGACAGCGAAGGAATTTCCAGCGCTACTCCAAGACATATCAAGGACACAACGCGACTGATCTCCGCCTGCCATGCCTGGCAGATCCGTCAACTTAATCTCTTGAAACAGCTTCGCATTCAGAACCTCCTCCTCATCAGAATCCGAAGAATTGTACAGCAAGTCCTTATCACTATGATCGAGTTGTTCCAGCATTTTTGGGACGACCTTTTTCAGAAACTCCGTGAGCAAGGGAGGGGGGTATTCCTTTAAAACCTCGTCTTGAGCGTTTAGTTCATCAGCTGTGACCAAAGACCCGGTGTCTTTGGAGACATTGGTTTGAGAGGAAACTCCAGATTCTCCGTACTCCGTAGTTTGTGTTGAAGAGTCCTTTTCTTCAGTCTTACTGAGCTTGACTGAGTCAAAGCCGACTGCCTCACCATCATAACCACTTAGGTTGGACATTTTAATTATTTTTTAAAACAATTAGGCTAAGTTACGTCGTGTAACGTCACTCGTGTTTATGTTTATAAACACAGTCTTTTGTTGTTTGCCCCGTTGCTATGGCAACCGTGTTTGTGAATTAGTTTTCAGTTGCCAGCTATTTTTGTTTGTAAGTAGTTATTATTCAAGTATTTATTGCATCCATAATGTACATAGGTGTTAGAAATACAGTATTTAGTCACAATTATGGACCCTGTCGGGCACAGCGAAATATAAAATTCGTAGGGGAGAGCAAGAACATTTAGAACTAATTTATTATCGTGTCAAAATTAATAATTAATTGCATAGTTTGTTTTAATTGGGCAAGAGAAAGTTCTTCCTCTCTTGTATTCCAGTAAATAACAATAATTCAAAGGTTTAGCTTTGCACATATTTCTATACAATGTTCAATAGTAATTACTTAGTTCGTTAGTCGATTATGTTGTTTTTTAATTTATTATGGAGAGTGCAAGGGTGGGTGTGTGATAATAAAATATAATGTATATTTTCCCTGTGAATGATTAGGTACAGGTATTGTTTTTAACTGCACGGTTGGCTGGGCAACTGGCTGCCGTGCAACGTGTAGTGGGTTTTGATTCCCGCACGGAACAACTCTTTGTGTGATCCACAAATTGTTGTTTCGGGTCTGGGTGTGATGTGCATGAGAAATAGAAGAAACACTCCTAAACGTTTCATTCGTTTTATCTAAGCATTGTCATGTTATATGACAAAATAAAAAATACGTGTCTAATATTGTTTCATTACCTAACTGACGGACTAAATAGATGTTTAATTTTCATACCCCGTCATCATTCCTATTACCTCTTTAAAACTCAATAAAATAAAATCGTGTGCAATAAAAACCTCATAAATATGGTGTGAGCACGATTATAGCTTGTATCGTGATCAAATAACATTTTATGAACATTTAATCTTACTAATATTATAAATGCGAAACTTTGTGAGTTTATGTGTATGTTTGTAACACAATCATGTCAAAACGGCTGAAGGTATCCGGATGACTGCCTCGTTGGTCGAGTGGTCGCTAGTGCGACTGCCGAACAAGGGGTCTCGGGTTCGATTCCCGGGTCGGGCAAGTATTACTGAGCTTTTTGGTTTTTCGAAAATTTCTCGGTAGTAGCATGGAGTCTGGAATTGTGCCCAGTATATGGCAATAGGCTCACCCCTCCCATTACATGGGACTTATAACACAAATGGTGAAAAGTGGGTGTACATTGTATAGTGGCATTACGTGCCGTAATATGCACCTCTGCCTACACCTTCGGGGATAAAAGACGTGACGTTGTATGTATGTGTATCGGGATGAAATTTGGAACAGGGGTAGATTATGGTCTGGAATAACACATAGGATACTTTTTATCCCATAGAAACGCAGGCGAAGCCGCTGGCTAAGCTAGTTAGTCAAATAAAACAAAAAGTAAATTAAATAAAAATATTTATTTATTTATTTAAAGACTACGAGGAATAATACAATATAGGAAAATAATTGTATGCACGGCAGTGCACTGCCAAGTCAAACGATAAACATTACACATTCCATAAATAATACTCTTAAACAAATTGGCTTAAACTAATACGATTCGAAACATTAAAAAATAAATGCGATTATAAATTAAAAAAAAATAGTTTTTAGATACTTAAAATTAGGTAGCTTAAAGTAATAGCTAAGAAAAGTCGACCAGTTTTTTATAAAAACCCATTTTTACATACAAAGTATAAATTCATATTAGGATAATTTTGATTGCACATATTACTAAAATTTATGAACCTATTGTCATACACTGGGCTTTACATTTCTTTTGTAGCGCCAAGAATTCTTAAGTCTTTGACTGCCAATAGAAAACTGTTGAAGGCAAATCCTCCGCTAACGTCAGTCACCGGTGACCACCATGGCGTTTAATGTGTTAAGAGCGTCTTAAAATTTTGTGGCGTTTGAGTATTTGAACGTAAGAAATTACGTCACGATCGTAGAATGAATTTGACATTTTCAAAGCGACAGTTACAAAATAAAATAAATTCAAATGCATCTGCTAGAGACAGAAACAGTATTGCACAAGATTAGCCAAATTATTTATAATCAAATTCAAAGATTGAGTTAAATTTACACAATTTTAGTATATTTTTTATGCATTTTTTACAACTTGTTTTGACGATAAATCGTTTCAACAATTGTTTGGTATTTTATTGTGCATTTTATAAGCCGTTTTGATAGATTATTTCTTTATAATCTGATTTGTAATATCGTGGTGGCATGGTATAAGAAGCTAGGTTCTCATGCATGAGAGTGCGAAATCTATCAATTACTAATGTGACATTTTCCGAGTTACACATATGTATTTTCTAAGATTATTAAAGGTACGCATCGCACGCAACGGATTTTAGTTTGTCTTGTATAGAAACTCATACAACTGCGTCCACTGATCCGCATCGTACGGACCGCATCATCAGCAATGCCTACATGCGATGCGTACTGATGACGTCATACGGAATGCGTACGATGCGTACGATGCGGGCCTGAGACCTTTAGACACTACTGACAAACGATCAGGAAAATATCGTGAGGAAACCTGGGCTTATAATATCATTATATTACAAATGCAAAAGATTGTATGTAAGTTTGTTACTCAATCACGTCAAAACAACTGAAGAAATCGATATGAAATTTGGAACAGGGGTAGATTATGGTCTGGAATAACACATAGGCTACTTTATCTCTCAAGAACGCGGGCAAAGCCGTTGGTAGAACCTTGTTTAATTAGACATACATTGTGAAAAGCCCTATGACAATTATCAAAATACAAATATTTTTTTTACCTTCACCAAACAATAATTTAGAACCCAATTTTTACTTATTCTCTTAAAACAAAAGAATAACGCCCGAATACTGAAACGCTACTCAATTTTAAGTTGTACTCAAATATCGTGCTATCTCTGTCATTTTATAAATAATTGATAGGGACAGAACTAGTTTTGAGAGTGTCTTTAAATTCAGTAGCGTTTGAGTATTCGGATATAGAGTTATTATGAAAAACCGGTCAAGTAAATAATAAAAAATATTAGAGATTTTTCTTTTTTATGTGTAGAGATATGATAACTGTAATTTTATTCGATTTTACAGCATAATACGGTAGTATAGAGTTATTTTTTCAATGCCCGTCTTGTAGATTATTTCAAAACATTACACACGTATTTTTTATTTTCTTACGGAAACATACTTTCGAAGATATATCGATTTGAAATATCGCGTGACGTCACTTCTAGGTATATTTTATACGTAAAAATGACGTATTTGCTCCCACTCCTAAACTTTGATTCGTTTTATCTAAGTATTGTTATCTTATACGACAAAATAAAAAAATACGTGTCTAATATTTTTTCATTACCTAACCGACGGACTAAATAGATTTTTAATTTTCATACCCCGTCTACTACCGTATTAGAGTAAAATTGATAAGGAATAATATGTTTTTTTTTTCTAATATTAAACTGGTATAAGTGGAGTAATATTACTGCATTACATTAGTAAAATAGTTTTAAAATACTTTACATATAAGTAGTACATAGTCAAAATAGTCCTTATTAATACTAAGTTACAGATTGACATCAAATAAAATAGTTGCCAAGTAAAAAAGGAATCGAATGCATTCACCAGCCTCTATTCAATTTAAAAGCACCCCTAACCTAAGATAGGTGGCACCTAACGATATTTAGTAATAGGGTAGATGACTAATTTCTATTTCAATGTCCGTCTTGTAGATTATTTTAAAACATTACACACGTATTTTTTATTTTCTTACGGAAACAAATACTTTCGAAGATATATCGATTTGAAATATCGCGTGACGTCACTTCTAGGTACGTTTTATACGTAGAAATGACGTATTTGCTCCCACTCCTAAACTTTGATTCGTTTTATCTAAGTATTGTTATCTTATAAGACAAAATAAAAAATACGTGTGTAATGTTTTAAAATAATCTACAAGACGGACATTAAAATAAAAATTAGTCATCTACCCTATTAAATAAGATATTATTTCTAAATGTACTGCAATTATTCGGTACATATCCTTGATATATCATTTTGATATATCTGAAACGATAACACAAAGTCCATTGACGCATCTGTCCATCTATTTGCGATAAACTCGAAAACTACTGAGCTGGTTTTGATGCGGTTTTCACCAATGTATAGAGTGATTTATGGGAGCGATTGTTATACACAAATATGTCTACATTTTTACTTATTCTATGTATATGAGCGTCTAAGTATTATGTAGGTAATAGGTATATAATGTGTATATATAGGTAATTACATTGTATATAATGCACTGGTTAATACATAGAGTGACTGGTAATTAGTGAACGATATTTAAACACGTGATTGTACTCATGGTTACAAACAACTTTCTCGAAGAAACTTTTTTGTATACTCAATAGTTTCATTTTTATTACAAAAAAATTATACAAAACAAGTTTCTTCGGAAAAGTTGAAAGTGTTGTTTGTAATCATGAGTACAATCACGTGTTTAAATATCGGTCACTAATTACCAGTCACCCTATATAATATAAACTTGTGTTAAATACATAGTTTTGTAATAGAGATTTTACTAATGAAAGATTCTAAATATGCATCATGCATGAATTACTTTATTTGTTTCAATATTAACACTACATGTATGTTGTATTCACTTTATATGTATTGTGAGCTTAATTTATGTGATTATATTACTTGAGGAATATTTTTAAATAACTAACTATTCTTTAAGCTTCCTAGGGTTACCGGGGCTCCGGCTCGAAAAGCAGGAGTAGGAACGGGGTGGTTTTTAGTCAGTAAGAGTTTGACACTCTCTCTCGCCTCGTCCAAGGCGAGAGAAGTCATTGGATGATTTTTCCACCATAAAGGCGTACAATTTTTTAGATTATCTTGTTAACTTATAAATTAAAAAAGTATGTAATAGTTTGCATGACCATAAATGCTGCATATAAATTAAAAATGTATATGCAGCATTTATGGTCATGCAAACTAAACGTGTATACAAAATTTCAGCTCAATCGGTTGAAGATATCTGCTTCGAAATTTTGTTGCTAGATTCCACTACACACATACATAGATTGTATATTAAATAAACGCTTGCAAAAACCAACATTCTCAGTAGCAGTACAGTGTCTGAAGTAGAGTATTGTCCTCTTAATTGATCGTGACGAATTAATGACCCATTGGTTTGGAACCCAAGTACCGATGCCATTGTTTTACATCCTATATTCAAGTGTGGGAGAGCCATGCTTCGACACTGCTGGGGTGATACCACGGCCGAGCAGAAAACTGACGTGAAACAACGCCTGCGTTATGTGAGTGAGGTTACCGGAGGCCCAATTACAAATACGTTTACAAATATGTTTAATTCGGGAAAAAATATCCTTTTTTTTTGGCCAAATGACACAACCTATAATATCTATTCTCACATATCTTTTTAAATTCCTTCGGAAAGTAAAAAGAACGACTTTTACTTAACTTGGAAATCGAATCTCGGTACTGCGATCAACTAGGCGTTACACGTCATATTTTAATCGAAATATAATCACGATTAGGCATATAGTTTCAGTAAATAGGAACTTTTAACTTAGATCAATTTATATATTTGCGATAAAAATAATTGGTTACTTAACTATTTTGATTAAATTAATGGCTATTATCAACGTTACTCGTAATTAGTACAAAAATGCAATTATGATTATAACCATTTAACCTTTTGAACGCCAATGGCATGTATAGATGTCATGCGCAAGCGTGCCCTGTGCGCCACCGACATCTATAGATGCCAAGAAACAGATCACAGAGAAAAACAAAATAAACACATTAAATCATTACTTTCACGTGTTTTATTGATGTATCTTAAGAACTGAATACCCAGTTATTACATAATTGTACACAGTGAACAAAATTGCAATATAGTTATTCTAATATTTGATTGATAAAAACAACTTAAATATCGGCTAAAAAAGCATGTTCTCTCGCGCCAATGGCATGTATACATGCCTACTAGTGATGTAGTGTAATTCAAGTAATATTAAAACTTCAGCTAAATGACTCGCTTATTTTTTGTAATAACTATTAAAAAGTATATATATAACCTTAGTCTCTGAGAAAAAAGGTAAACTCGTGACGTCGTAAGCGCGTGCCGTGTTTTTAAATGCGGGGAAGTTGCAAAAAATATTTTATCTAGTACCTACATTATAATTGCAAAAATGGCGAGTGAAGAGGTTTATAGTACAGAAGAACTATTGCGCATTCTAGATAATTATAAAATATTTTTGTAGGTTACTATCAACATCAGAAATTTTTGTTATTGATAATAATTATAGATAATATACAATTTAGTTTTAAATTTTACAATTCCAAGACTGTTAGTGAGCATAATGTTTTATAGGTACAATTGTTGATTTTTATATATTTTTAAGTTTCACGTAACCTTTTTCAATTACAAGGCTGTTAATGAGCATAATAAATAAATACGATTGTTGATTTTTTATATTTTTAAGTTTCATGTGACATTTTACAAATACAAGGCAACTATTTTAAGAATATGAAAGTGTATAAATAATATCACTAAAATCTACAGATTTTTTATATACCTATATAGATATTATAGATACCTATTTAGCAGTTTTCAAATTTGATTACCTAATACATAAATGAACTCGATAAGTTACATTATTCAGCTAACTACATCCCTAATCATAAACGAGAGATTAAAAAAATGGATAGTTGCCCGCGCCATTGGCATGTATACATGCCAATGGCGCGTAACTGATAGATAATAGTGCTGTAACTTGCTGCAATTTTATATGTATTTTTGTGTCTCAAAAGGTTGATATTTTATTGATAGTTGCTATTAATGTGGTCTTAAGTTTATTACAGTGGGAGATTAGGTTAAATAAGTATTCTTTTTATGTTATAAGCAGTTTATTCAAAAAAATCAGACGAAAATTATTACTCACTTTGGTTTATCGATAACATTTTGGAATCCCTAATATTTTCAAGGTTATTTCGTTGAATTTGTGTCTTGGCGTGGAGGGCACGGCGAAGCGTTTATGCTCTGGCGGTCAAAAGGTTAACACATTGAACGCCGCGGTGGTCACCGGTGACCGACGTTAGCGGAGGATTTGCCTTCAACAGTTTTCTATTGGCAGTCAAATACTTAATGATACACGCACAACGTAAGAGCCATGCTTCCTCCTATCACCCAATTCAGCTCATACCCTATCTGTATACAAAATTTCATCAAAATCCGTTCAGTAGTTTCAGCGTGATTGACGGACAAACATCCAAACAAAGACACGTTCACATTTATAATATTAGTGTGATATTAATAATAAAGGGTCCATGGGATTCTATTCGATATTTTGATCAATCAATTTGTTGGTTTTGCACATATAGCTACCGGAGGCCCAATTACCGCTCTTCCCAATTTTTACTATCCCCGATTCCCCAAAAACCCTTAAATTCCTAACCCCCAAAAAGCCCGCAACGCACTTGTAACGCCTCTCGTGTTTCATGTGCCCATGGGCGGCGGCGATTGCTTACCATCAGGTGATCCGTCTGCCCTTTTACCGGCTTATACCATAAAAATACCTTATCATGATTAGGTCTCATTGTATTACCTAAGTTGCGTCGTGCGGTCATTAAACCATGAAATTACGCGTTAGGAACCTATTCAATGATTATTTGTGGTACAATTTTTATATGGTATTTCTTATCAGTAATGACGTCAAGCTGAAACTCGTGTTGCGAGGCCTAATAACTAGAGGGTATTTGCCAGTCAACTGATGGTAGTGGGGCTTGAGGAGGCTTGGCTTCAAAGCTTTAGAACACAGGTTTTTTTTTCAGATAATTTCAGTGAGTGTTGAAAGAATTGGACAACTTGATTACCGTTTTTTTTTTAGAGGGGAAATCATCCTATTACTTCTTTCGCCTTGGGTGAAGTGAGAGGGAGTGTCAGACTCTTACTGACTAAACACCACCCCGTTCCTACTCCTGCTTTTCGAGCCGGAGCCTCGGTAACCAGCTAGGTAGTCCGCAGCTCCGGAATACATGGTCTATAGTTCCTACTACGTAAAACTTTCCATCGATTTCTTTAAAAATAGTCCTCAAATAAACGTTATCTATAAAAACGATAAGTTTTTAGGCTGAAATACTATGTAATTTCAGATTCTGATCTAGGACTTCTGAATTAGACTGCTTTTTCACCAGAGATGTGTTATGCTACGTTGCTGTGGATGCGTTTGGCTTCCACCAATCATATTCATTGGTACACATAGCTTAGCACTGGTGGAAACGCACGCAGTACGAGTATGCACGCATATATTAGATGCATGGATACCCGAACTGGGCATCTTCCTCGCACAGCTACATAGCTTAGTATAAATGGAAACGGTCACATAGTTTCACAGTTTAGCTATTACATCTTCGTAGCATAGCTACATAGGACATCTCTGGTGGATAAGCTTCATTAGAGATACGAACCTAACCGTCATACTCAGAGTCATTTAATGATTTCTTAAACTATTCCTTATTAACGATTTTGTAACGAAAACAATTGCTAAGGACTGGGTTAAGTCTTCTTTCTTGTTTTCTTTAAAAAACGTTGCGCCACATTAGGATTGTCTCTTGTATCGTGGGTGCGTTTACAAACATACAATTTCACATACACATGACACCCAGACCCGAAACAACAATCTGTGGATCACACAAAGAGTTGTTCCGTGCGGGAATCGAATCCGCGACACGTTGCACGGCAGCCAGTTGCCCACCCACCGCGCCAACCGTGCAGTCAATAATAATAAATATAGTAAGTAATCATTAAATGACTGAGTGAGGCAGTAAGTCCTAAATAAATTACTTCATAGAATAGTAAGGGGCATTATATACACCAATATAATATATGTAAATGAGAAATGGATACAGTATAACTTCTTCCATATGGTTGTGCCACAAAAATAAAACTATCCTTTTAAACTTATCAAATATAAATTCCTTAGCATTCCACCTTTGCCTCAGCTCTACTGGTCTTCGCACCTCCACTGAGCTTTCCATCAGAACTCGCTCCAATTCCGTATCTGCAAAAATAAAGAAAATAACATTTAGAATGTGGTGGAAGCTAAAGAAGTACGTTTAAGTGTGGGAGAGCCATGCTTCGGCACTGCTGGGCCGGCTCGATCGGAGTGATACCACGGCCGAGCAGAAAACTGACGTGAAACAATGCTTGCGTTGTGTAAATGAGGTTACCGGAGGCCTGATTCCCCCCTTCCTAATCTTCCCAATACCCGATTCCCCAACAACCTAGGCTGGTGGCTGCCTGATGGTAACCAATCTCCGACGCCAATGAACACCCGAAACACCAGAGGCGTTACAAGTGCGTTGCCGGCCTTTTGGAGGTTAGGAATTTAAGGGTTGTTGGAGAATCGAGAATTGGGGTAATTGGGCCTCCGGTAACCTCACTCACACAACGAAACACAACGCAAGCGTTGTTTCACGTCGGTGTACTGCTCGGCCGTGGTATCACTCCGGTCGAGCCGGCCCATTCGTGCCGAAGCATGGCTCTCCCACACTTTAAAAGTCAGTTCAATGCGAAGTCTTATCAATTTATTGTAGTTAGTTTTTTCTTACAAATCTTTGTATATATATGTACTATATTATATATAGACGTAGTATATATTAATATAATTATACCGTTATCTCGCAGGAAATTACTAAACATACATACATCACGACCTGTGATAAAATAATCAAAACTGGACAATTTAGAACATTGCTCTCTGCACTATTAAAAAATACGAGTAACATTTTCAAGGTTTTTCGAAAATTCCTCAGTAGTAGCACGGAATTTAGAATTGTGTTCAGTATATGGCAATAGGCTCACCCCTTATTTCATGTGAACTATAACACAAATGGTGAAAACTAGGTATCCATTGTACAGTGGCATTACTTGCCGTAATGTACACCTCTGCCTATTTCTTCGCGGATAAAAGGCGCGACGTTGCACGTAATATTCTACGTATATGTGAACAATCAATGCAGAGACAGACAACGCCCAACACGAATGATAGAAAACCCTAAGTTAATATACTTCGCACATACGTCTTTTCTACGTATAAAACTTACCTAGAAATACTTTCGAAGATAATATATTGATTTGACTTTTCAAATCGATATATCTTCGAAAGTATTTGTTTCCGTAAGAAAATAAAAAATACGTGTGTAAGGTTTTAAAACAATCTACAAGACGGACATTGAAATAGAAATTAGTCATCTACCCTATTGTGGATGCTGCAGCCTTAAAAACAAGGATGTAACGTACTCATGCGCATCCTTGACATACATAAAATATTTGTCTACTAATAAAACAATCATGTCTGCCTATATGTACAGGGGAAAATAATTGATTAATTAGAATTTAATTAACCAATCACGATTATTGGGACCTTGGGTGATGGCCTCTGTTGTGATTAGCGCAACCGACGCAAGCGCATATATGGGTTCGATTCGCGGGTGGATAAACTGTGTGATCCATTAATGTGTAGACGTGATGTGTTTGCAAATACAGTCAGGTGATAATATTAGTATGGGACAACGTTATTAAACTCATAATCACAACATAATATAGTATCTAAGAGATTGACGTGTAAAAGAGTTACATTGTAACCTATTTGCAAAATAAATACCACACTAGGATTTTCTCCTGTGTCGTGGGTGCGTTTACAAACATACAATTTCACATACACATCATACCCGGAACAACAATTTGTGGATCGTTGTTTGAAGTCGGTTTTTTAAACGCAGTTTTTGTGGGGAGGAAAATCATCCAATGACTTCTCCCGCCTCCTATATACTCCTGCTTTTCGAACCGGAGTCACAGTAAACCATAAAACCTTCTCCTAAATCCGAAAAATACACTGCTGAAAACCACACCAAAATCAGCTCAGTCAAACGCGAGATAATCACACACAAAGATACATACATACAGGGCAATCTAAGAACCCCACATTTTTTTCGAAGTCGGTTAAAACTAAATAAGGTCTCATCGCCGACATAGCTCGCGAGAGTCAACCAAAAAAAAAGTGCTAAGCCGTCTCGATACGACAAAAAACCGCACAGACATGAGTTAATGAAATTTTTTCTCAACAATTGACGAACAAATAATGTTTGCAACTAGTTTGAGTGTCCACAAAAACACGTCTGACTCACTAGTACGTATGTATGTTGGCCCAGACACTATTATGAAGATACTTAGCATCAGGGATGTTACGGAACTTCGACTTTAGTTCCGTTAAATGATAAATGATATTTATTTCTGTAAATAGGTCATAAAATAACACTTTTAAACGTCAATATTTCAAATAGCTAGATGAGACCGGCATTTCCTATCGGACTACTCTGAGAAGAAATGCCGAAACAAACTCAGAGGTCGTAGTCTCTTTTAAAGTCCAGACAAATCAAATAAAGATGTGAGAGAATCGTGCAAGTTGATCCTGTAGTGGTCCTTAGAGGAAAGAACCACAACAGTTTGAGCGGACCTGGGGCCTTAGTCTGCTATTACAATTCAGAATGGTCGATCATTGATCAGTGCAAGAGAGACGGAGCTATACAACCTACATAGCTCTGTCCCTCTTGCACTAAAGCAGCTAAGAGCAGACTAAAGCCCCTGTTCAGAGTCTGTTCAGTTAAGTAAGAACTTCCGATTATTATTACACCTTCGGTTCTGACTTCGGCTCCGACACTTTTAAATCGAAGGTTTTAATCGGAGGTCTAAGCATAACATAGCGCCACAGATGGGGCCCAGTAGGGCTGATGCCTGATCCGGAGCTGCGGACTACCTAGCGGGTTACCGGGGCTCCGGCTCGAAAAGCAGGAGAAGGAACGGGGTGGTTTTTTTTTAGTCAGTAAGAGTCTGACACTCCCTCTCGCCTCGCCCAAGGCGGGAAAAGTAACTGGATGATTCTGCCCATCAAAAAAAAAAGCATAACATAGCGGCGAACGGCGGCCTGTGTCGACTGTTATGAACAAATTTTTTTCATTGTTTGTTTTCTTTTATAATTGAAAATTAAAATTATAAAATGTTGACTTAATAATGTTTTATTTGTACTTAAATAAAAATTCTCTCGCATGCTCCGATTCCGATAAAGCAATCCGACTCTGCCTTCTGTTCCGATAAATCTACCTCCGTTACTTCCCTACTTAGCGTATCAGATACTCTGCAATGGTAGAAAAACAGTTATCAGACGCTACTCTTCCGGTGTGTGTCAGATACCCGATTAAGTGTGCTTTTCCACCAGAGATGTGCTATGTAGCTTAGTATCAGTGGAAACGGTCACATCGTTTCACAGCTTAACTATTACATCTTCGTAGCATAGCTACATAGCACATCTCTAGTGGAAAAGCCTTACTCTTACGCCTCACCGGAGGCGGGATAAGTCACTGAATCACTGGACTGGATGATTTTTACCACCCCGCACTCCCCAACAACAAAAAAATCATCGTGAAAGAGACACAAACAAACATATTATCGCATAGATACTTATAAGATATTTCGAATTATTATTATTAGTATATAAGGACTATATACCGTTGGTTATGTAGTAGATAAGTAGATATCTGTACGACAAAATAACGGTTCTCTTACTGTTATGTACTTATACTATCTTCCAAACGGTGTATACGGCAAGTGTGGGAGAGCCATGCTTCGGCACTGCTGGGCCGGCTCGACCGGAGTGATACCACGGCCGAGCAGAAAACCGACGTGAAATAATGCTTGCGTTGTGTGAGTACGGTTAGCTGGAGGCCCAGTTACCCCCCTTCCCCAACAACTTTTAAATTCGAAACCCCCCAAAAAGCCGGCACCACACTTGTAACGCTTCTGGTGTTTCGGGTGTGCATGGGCGACGATTGATTACAATCAAGTGATCCGTCTCCTCGTTGGGGGGTAATTCCCCCTTCCCAATCCCCGATTCCCAAGCAACCCTTAAATTCCTAATCCCCAAAATGCCGGCAACGCACTTGTAACGCCTCTGGTGTTTCAAGTGTCCATAGGTGGCGGCGATTGCTTACCATCAGGTGATCCGTCTGCTCGTTTACCGGCTTATACCATAAAAAAAACATAACTGGTGAAAAGGTACATTATACATATATTATGTGCACTTCTGTCTACCAGGAGTCGTGATGACCCCTACTGTATTTTTTTTTAATTTCCTTGAATAAACCTTCCGCTTTACAAATATGTTTGTTTTTGTAAAATCGTGACTTATTAGCCGCGTACGTTATTGGTTACCCATCCATTCAATGGCCTTGCTTAACCTTGTAGTGTGAGCTGTGATGCGCAATTATATTTTACATAATTACATTTATTACTCATGCACTTGTATATACATTTCCGTTTTTAGAAATACTTGTTTTTGTCTGCATTCTTCATAATTATTATAAATGCGAAAGATTATATGTATGTTTGTTACTCAATCACGTCAAAACGGCTGATGGGATCGGTATGTAAATTGGAACAGGGGTAGATTATGGTTTGAAATAACATATAGTCCACGTTTTATCTCACGGAAACGCAGGCGAACCCGTTGGTAAAAGCTAGTAATGTTATAAACTATATCCCGGAACAAAGTCATCCGTGATACCATATCGGTAATTAATCTTTAAGTACTGATAAGGAATTTCAAGTGTTTTTACTAATACCTAGCTATCTTTGATTTAAAGGGATATTACCGGTTTCATTACCGGCTTGTTGCAATTCTGACAAATAGGTAATACTAGCTAGCTATTTGAAGAATTCTGGTTGGTTTGACTTTTTCTAAAATAAAAGTAGCCTAAGCTACTTCTTAGTACATACATAGCCAATACAAGTCCCGTCAAAATCGATCCAGCCATTCCAGAGATTAGCCGGATCAAACAGACAGACAGACTTGTAAAAAAGATATTTAGGAGTACGTTACGTTACAAAAAATGTGATTTGGTTGTATGTATCGTACGTTACGTATACCGTATGGATAAGACTCTTACCCATTACTCTTTTCTACCATATTTATTATCGTCTATACTGACAATGTGCAAAATATGAGGCAAAATGGCCC
The DNA here is from genome assembly GCF_023101765.2 of Spodoptera frugiperda. Classification (NCBI taxonomy): domain Eukaryota; kingdom Metazoa; phylum Arthropoda; class Insecta; order Lepidoptera; family Noctuidae; genus Spodoptera; species Spodoptera frugiperda. Next base: position 522,434 of record NC_064235.1, on the reverse strand, counting down.
AGTAGTTAAGCCAAAAATTGCATTTTTCTTTTTGAGCAAATGTAACCACTCTTTGTAAACACGACACGGGTCAATGACTGCACTACGACGCGACGTTGCCGCTCTTCTGTTTTGGTTCGCAAAATGGGAAAAGAATTGGTAGCTATTATACCAATTCTTATAACCTAACTAGACCCAAAATAAGATTATACGTGCATCATCGTCCACCAATCCGTATTTTATACGAAATAATCGCAATAAATCTTTAATTAACATTGTAGGTACCAAATTAAGTTCTTTACTCCATTTAATTTGAAAATAAGAAAACGCATTTCATAACCTGTGTGCACACAACCTGCAACTACAACTAGTTACAATACTTTTATTATGACAAGAACGAATAAAATTACCTTTTTGGGTTACGCCTAATCCGGGCAAACACACACACACACATCCGTCTTTAAAATGTTTTCTTTAAACGACAACGTGGATTTCTCACGTATTTAATTCATTAAATACCACAAGCACAGAGTTTACTGCCACAAATTTTCATAATAATAATTAATTTACAGTTACAATCACAATTTAAGTATTTACTTGCACTCAGAAAACAAATCATAACAAAATTCCGCGTAAAGCTCAAGTTTAAACTGTTTTGTTTTCAAACAAACTACGAAGTAGTTCCTACACCAACCACACGGCAGCACACGAATATCGATGATGTACTTACTAGTTCGGCATTTTTCCATAGATGGCACTTTTACCAATTCTCCAAATTATTAATCAAAATTAACTAAATTATGAATTTCTGTATGTTTGACATTCGTAACGAATTAATGAGTCAAAGTACGTATTTATTTACGTTTCTAAGTAAGCTTTTATAGTATAAACTGTTTTGTTTTCAAACAAACTACGAAGTAGTTCCTACACCAACCTCACGGCAGCCCACGAATATCGATGATGTACTTACTAGTTTGGCATTTTTTCCATAGATGGCACTTTTATCAATTCTCCAAATTATTAATCAAAATTAACTAAATTATGAATTTCTGTATGATGTTTGACATTCGTATCGAATTAATGAGTCAAAGTACGTATTTATTTACGTTTCTAACTAAGCTTTTATAGTATAAACTGTTTTGTTTTCAAACAAACTACGACGTAGTTCTTACACCAACCTCACGGCAGCACACGAATATCGATGATGTACTTACTAGTTTGGCATTTTTTCCATAGATGGCACTTTTATCAATTCTCCAAATTATTAATCAAAATTAACTAAATTATGAATTTCTGTATGATGTTTGACATTCGTATCGAATTAATGAGTCAAAGTACGTATTTATTTACGTTTCTAACTAAGCTGAATATGACACATGTAAGAAAGAGAAGATAGCGATAGTGCGAATATCGTCTAGTTGACTCGCACTCGTTGTCAGTAAATAATGAAGCGAAGTAGTCAGTTTTAATACCCTTATTCATCATCGGTAATTCAAAATATTATTGCAACCAAATATCGGGTAGATAATAGTTATCAAGAGTAGCCACAACGGCAAATAACACCCATGTCTACCTACTTGTAACTCATTCGGCGTTGAGGCTAGGGTTGCCAACTTCTTAACTTAGGAAAAAAATGTATGAGAAAAAAAGGGATTTTTCAAATTTGATGTTTTTAGTGCTTAAAAACTTTTTTGTGTGTTAACAATTTTTTGTTATCTTTATCACAGTAAATGAATTGTGATAGGTTTACGTTTATTTTTTTTTTGTATCCTAGAATGTAAGTGTTTTGGCTCCCGCTGTAAACTTTCATTTTGATGTTAATAAATAAATAAAACTTGTTTGATAAACAACATTTAAATTGAAAAAAATAAACAAATCGTTTTTAATTAAACTTTTGTCTACCTGCTGCCTACTTTAGAATTATGTCTGCACAACTTTTTTAGTGAAAGCTGACTATTCACTCGCTATCGACAAAATTGTACAGAAATGAAATGACGTGGGTTTTGTTTTATTTCATTTATAGCAAGTGAATTGAGTGATATTTGTATAAATGTCACAGTCTAATATCATTCTCAGTCATTCTAATATTTCGTTTAATGATTATAAACTATTAATGCTAAAGAAGAAAAAAAAACTTTAAGTAAACATAATGTGTATTTTGTTTATGCATCACAGTAAAGGTTGAAAATAAAGTATTTTTGCAAACTTTATTTAAATGTAAACGCATAAAGTATAATTACCAAAAACAAAGTAAGATACGTTACGTTATTAGAAAGTATGGTAGGCAACCCTAGTTGCGGCGGTTGTTCCTTGGCGACGCCGCCGCGCCGGCGCCAATTGATGAAACGAACGTTCGTTTTCCGACCTATCCCATAAAAAATTGCGAATATTTATTTTTCAAAGATCTTTAATAAATTAGTAATAATTTTACGTAAATAAATAGAAGTATTAACATCAGAGAAACAAAACTGATAGGTAGTAGATACATTGGCCAGCAGATCAACCTACTCCAATATGTCAAATGGATTTTCGACTTTATGTCAATACAATAAAGTTGAAAATGTAACAGAGAAAAGGATTAGTAGAAGCGCTGTGCGGTCGGTTTCTTTTGACGGCTTTTCGCGGAAGACAAGCGGCGCGCGCGGCGGCATCGTAAAAGGGGTATGTACCCTTTCGGTACGCCGCGTTTGTTTTGAGTAAAGCCGCCACGCCGGCGCCGTGAGCTTTTGGCACGCGCCGATTCATCAGTTCACTGCTAGCCTTCCGGGATAGTGTGTGTGCTTTTCGCAACCTTCGGTGGATTACGCGCGCGTTGTGTTCAACTGTTGTTATTAGTTTTTCGTTTAGTTCTTAGTTTTATTATTATTTAGTTTTTTTACTGTGAAATAGACACTAACATTAGTATTTTAGTTAATTGTGTAATTTAGGAAATTTTCGTTTATTTTACTTTTTAGTGTGTGTGTGTGTGTGTGTTGTGCCGAAATGCCGCGACATTATTACAGTGCTGCAGAGTACACGGACATGATTTTGATGTACGGTGAATGTCATCAGAATGCAGCGTTGACTCTGCGGACTTATCGAGAGAGATACGGAGCATCTCGTCACTGCCCGACTGATGTTCGTACAATTATTAGTGCTGTACAAAGACTTAGAGACAATCAGCCGCTGATGCCTAATACCCATGATGGAGTTGCTGGACAGCAAACTTCATCGAACTTGGAACAAAGGGTTTTAACCCATTTTCGTAATAACCCAACCTGCAGTCTTAGGCAAGCAGGGCGTACGTTTCACGTGCACCATCGGACGATACACCGAATCCTCAAAAAGGACAAAGTACGTCCGTACAAGTACTGTAAGGTGCAGGCGCTGCTGCCACGTGACAAGCCCGTGAGAGAAATGTATTGTCGCTGGGTGTTAGACCGGATTGCTCAAGACCAACATTTCGTGAGAAATGTGTTTTGGACAGACGAAAGCACATTTACTCGAAACGGCATGTGGAACCGACAGACCATGCGACACTGGAGCCATACCAATCCCCACTTAATAAGGGAATCAGCGCATCAGTACCGGTTTTCCGTAAATGTTTGGGCCGGCATTCACGGAGAAAACATAGTGGGTCCGTTCTTCATTGACGGAAATCTGAATGCTCAGAAGTTCTTAGAACTCTGTGACGGTCCAATTTCTGAGTATTTAGATGGATTGTCTGTGGCAGCAAACTCAAGGGTATGGTTCCAGTTAGACGGAGCTCCTCCACACTCCGTACTCCTTGCAAGAGAGCGGCTGAACATAATGTTTGGTGACCAATGGATTGGGCGCTTTGGTCCCCAAAGATGGCCGGCACGATCACCCGACCTAACACCCCTGGACTTTTTTTATGGGGATTCATTAAAAATGAAGTATACGCGAGGATATCAGAAAGCGAAGCTGAGCTCCGAACACGGATTGTCGACGCTTTCGATAAATTAAAAACAATGGCCTTGGATCCTGACCGAAATTTATTGCGCAGGGTTCGACACAATATCGTACGGCGATATAGCTTATGTGTCCAAAACCGTGGTGGACACATTGAACATTTAAAAATTTAACTGGGCCATTGCTTAATTGTGCAAAGAAAGTGGCGAGAAATCGCATTCGCAAGGGTAGCCTCCAAAGATAATCCATGATCATTCATCACAACAACTCAATAAGCAGAGTGAATGAGCCGGCATGTCATCGTGTGTGTGTGTGTCGCCCGAACGCAGACGCCACGTTGCCGCTCTTCTGGGGTCAAGGTACGTTGATACACGGAGTGTTACACTTCTTTGAATTTATTTTACTATTTGTTTTGTTTGAAAATTTCACTTTTTTAATTTAAGGTTTTTGTTTACATTTTTGTTGGATTGTACTTCTATGTAATAGTTCTACTTTATAGTATAAATTATTGTATAAGAGCGATACACATACTGTATATGCATATAGTAATAAGCGGTTATTTCAATATTACAAAGAGACACTACAATTTTATTTATTAGTTTAGAATTGTAGATTAGTAAGAAGTGGGTAATTTTATTATGATTTAAAAGTGACTCACGCAAGCGCTCAGAAAGTGTGTGTGTATTATAAGTAAAAAGGTGTAGATAGGTTTATCTACACATTTTACTTATAATATCAGGGGCGTGTTTTGTGTCACAGTGCACAATCACATTATGGCATCTCTTCTTTTTTTTATGGAATAGGTGGCAAACGAGCAGACAAGTCACCTGATGGTAAGCAAACAGCGCCACCCATAGAAAGGACTGGGGTATTTCTGCACTATACAACTTTGAATCTGTGGCTTCACTCGCGTGGAATATTGTATTTATCTCGAGTAAATCCGGATATAGATATAAAAGGTATCGTATGTCACAGAAAATAAGCTTTACTATTTTTTTATGGTATTAGCCGGTAAACGAGCAGCCGAGTCACCTGATGATAAGCAAACAGCGTCACCCACGGACACCCGCAACACCAGAGGAGTCACAGATGCATTGCCGAAAATTTCAGTTTTGTACTTGCTTCATAGAGTCCACCTTTTTTTCATCCGGAAATTGAACCCCAGACCTGGTTCTACTCAATCAGCTATGTAGATTATTATTCCAAACAAGTGTAAAGGTGATCAATCTTACATCATTGGCTGGCGAGCCAAAATAACGGTTAAATTTAGACTAGAGTACCTCTGCCGTGCGCTCGCGCATAATACCTAATCTAATTTGAATTTGGAATAGTTTACATTCTAATTTTAAACTACAGACTACCTTGTTGGCTGTTGTAACTACTTAGTAGTTCTTAGAAGTGCTAAATTTAATACCTGATTTAGGAAATCGGTGTTAACTATTAAGCTTATAGTAATAAAGAAATAGATCATTTTGATTTTTAACCGACTCCCAATAAAGGAGGAGGTTCTCATGATTGAGTGGACTCAATAACTATCAGCTTGTCTTTTGAAAAATTTAAATGTGGGAGAGCCATGCTTCGGCACTGCTGGGCCGGCTCGACCGGAGTGATACCACGGCCGAGTAGAAAACCGACGTGAAACAACCACAGCGTTGAGTGAGTGAGGTTACCAGAGGCCCAATTACCCCTTCTCCCTACCCCGGATTACTGCTGACTGACTGCTTACCATCAGGTGATCCGTCTGCTCGTTTACCGGCAAATAGAATAGCTTATTTTCAGAGAGTGACATACAATACTTTTTATCTCAATATCCGGACTTACTCGAGACAAATCAATATTACACGCGAGTGAAGCCGCAGATTCAAATATGTATAGCACAGAAATACCACAGTCCTTTCCCGTTCACAAACTGCCATATTAAAGCGAGATCGTGCGCTGCGTATGCGCAAGTTTCTCGGAAACTTAATCAATGGCGTCATTACTACTGATGAGTACGAGGGTTCCGGATAAGATACTCATTTTATTTTACAATAGAACCAGTATAAACTGACCGTCGAATGTGTGGAAGGATCATACAAAGCGGGATCTTGATAAAATGGTCTAATGTAGTTAGTTTGGTTTAAAGTCATTTTATTTTACAAATCAAATTACAAGAGAATTTGCGTGTAGAATTTTCAAACAAAGTAACATGAAGCTGCGGACAACCTTGCAGGTTACCGGGGCTCCGGCTCGAAGCAGGAGTAGGAACGGGGTGGTGTTTAGTCAGTAAGAGTCTGACACTCCCTCTTGCCTCACTCAAGGCGGGAGAAATCATTGGATGATTTAGCCCCCTCAGAAATGATGGTCAGCCAAAAAGATTGACTGTTTCCATCTTTTTGAAAATTTCTCTATAGTTGATGGAGTTTGAAACTGGGTCTGGTGTATGGTAGTAAGCTCACTCCCTATTACATGGGACTCATAATATAAATGGTGAAAAGTAGGTGTTTAGGTCAAAACACACTTAACCCATTTTTGGTCGCTGTGCCAATTTGGGAACACCTAATAATATAGAGTAGAAACGTTATACTATAGAAATCAACCTAATAAGATAGGGTAGAAACGTTGATTTCTATAGTATATCGTTTCTACCCTATATTATTAGGTGTTCCCAAATTGGCACAGTGACCAAGAATGGGTTAATAAGCATGGCTCCAGCTCAGCTGAGGCACGGCGGTGTTTCAGATTTGTCGCGACTCGCCGGCTCGCTGTCGGCGAGCGGTAAGCACATGGCCCCCTTACTTAAAGCGCGCGGGCACCTTGACTACAACTCAAGAGGACCGTGCGCTGGCCATCCGCCGTCAACTTTTGTGTATTGAAGTTACAAAATATACTATACGACATACGATTTAAAATTCATATTTCAATGATAAGTTAATTTTAGCGGTGCTTGTGTGTGAATGGTGTAAGGCTATCTTAAGTTATTTTATTCTCAGAAGAGGTTTAATGTAGGAAGTTATTAACATATTTTTTGGAGTGCCCCATGATGTAGCTTGGGGAGAAACCCACCATTTAAAGCTAAAGCTTCGGGGTTTTTTGGAGCCTTCAACCAATTATGCTAAGTGGAAATCTTACTAATATTATTATAAATGCAAAGGTTTTTGAGATTGTGTGTATGTTTGTTACTCAATCACGTCAAAACCGCTGAAGGGGTAGTGATGAAACTAGGAACAGGGTTAGATTATGGTCTGGAATAACACCTAGGTACCTTTAAGCCGCTGGTAGAAGCTAGCAATACTAATACTATATTCGAACTTAACACGCATTTGCAATCGCCGCCGCTCATAGAAACACGAAACACCAGAGGTGTTACAAGTGCGTTGGCGCCTTTTTGGGGGTTAGGAATTTATATGTTTTTGTGGAATTGGAAAAGTGGTTAATTGGGCGTCTGGTAACCTTACACACATAACGCAAGCGTTGTTTCACGTCGGTTTTCTGTTCGGCCGTGGTATCACTCCGGTTGAGCCGACCCATTCGTGCCGAAGCATGGCTCTCCCACACTTAAAAGAAGTCTTATTTAACTATTAGGTTTTTGTACCAGAATTGTATCATTCAAGAGAGACAAACATTAATTTGTAATCAATTATCTGAACATCAGTAACTGGTCATAACAAACATGATGCCAATAAATAAATGAGTAATGTGTTATCAAACATGTTCTATTTAGGCCCATTGTTTACAGCATAGAGACAGCGCATTACGACACTGTTGCTAATATGAAACAGGAATTAAAACATTACATGTGAACATTAGCTCATTACGGTCTCTGTCTGCGAAGCAGTCATGCTAGCTAAGGAGGAGGCGGAGCGCGTGAGGGAATGAACCTCCTCACGCCCCAGCCGTCGCGAGAGACACTCCGGGCGTCGGGGATCGCGCGACGATCTCCGGCCACCGTAAGTGCGGGTCTGCGGACGGCGAGCAAGGGTAGCTCGCCGCCCGACCAGAACCAGACCCGTGCGTACGGCGCGTCGCGTTCCACACGCCTCAAAGAGCCATCAGGCCACCACAGATGGCGGATGCGGATTGCGAAAAGCAGGAGTAGGAACGGGGTGATTTTTAATCAGAAAGAGTCTGACACTTCCTCTCGCCTCGCCCAAGGTGAAAGAAGTCATAGGATGATTTTCCCCCCTTAAAAAAAGTGTGTCACTGGACAGTGGACCTCGCTACCACCAGCTGACTGGACATCTACACTACATACTGTTTACATGTGAACATTAGCTCATGACGATACCACGTGCCTCAAAGAGCCATCAGACCACCACAGTTGGGGCCCAATAGGGCTTTTTTTTTTAGCGTTGATATGTCTGCGTTTGGCCACCAACCCGCTTACTGCCAGGACGGCGAAGCGAAGATGTGGCCGAAGATGGAGCACACAGACTTAGATAGTACCTATTTACTCTGACCTTGAAAACTGCAAAAGGCTGATGCCTGATCCGGACCTACGGACTCCGGCTCGAAGAGCAGGAGTAGGAACAGGGTGGTGTTTAGTCAGTAAGAGTCTGACACTTACTCTCGCCTCGCCCAAAGCGGGAGAAGCCATTGGATAATTTTTCCCTCTTATTTAAAAAAAAAGCGTACGAATGTCACTGGAGAGTGAACGTCCTTTTTAATTACGAAAGTTGGAAAGTAAAGTAATCAATTAGGTTTAAATCAAATTCATCATTATGCCACACATGTTTGGGTATAAAATTGCACGGCCAATGCATAATGCTTGCATTTTAACGATCATTGGACTATAAACGTTTTTTCTTTCGTTTTAAAGTTCAATATCGCGTGCGTGTTACGTAACTAATGCATAATGCATCGTTTGCAACGTAATTTGTTTCGTAAAAACGGTTAAGCTACACTTCTCACGGTCGTTTTGTGGATGGGTCACCATTCTATATTTATTTTTTTCTCTTTCTCTGTACCCTTAGTATGAGTTTGCTTTACGTTAAACGAAATGAGAGCGTGTTCGGAGTTCTGGTTATAACTATCGTGAGACATACTAATGATTTAATACTCAAACGTCACTGAATTTTAAGACGCTATCAAATATAGTTCTGTCCCAACAAACCCTTTGTAAATGACAGACATAGCACGATACTTAAGTACAACTCAACATTGAGTAGCGTTTTAGTATTCGGGCGTAAATTAACTAAAAATTACGGTTTTACTCACATGCATTAATGAAGAAAAGCAAAAGCTCTACTAATTTCGAGTAACAAAGGGACTCTTCATCATGAGCAGCGTGCGCATCCACGGCGACGCAACGTCGCGCAGCCTACTAGTTCTGATTGGTGGGTTCAAATTCACGCTGAATGTGCTCTCGTTTCGATCTCGTTAAACGTTAAACAAATTCACATTAAGCCCTCTGATCCATGTTTAAAGCAGGCATGCAACGTCAGGCCTTTAATCTCCAAAGGGGTAGACAGAGGTGCACATTACGGAACGTAATACCGCTATACTAAGGTACATACACTTTTTGTAATTTGTGTTATAATGTCTCATGTAGTAGGCAGTGATGTCCTATTGGTCCCATTGTTTAAAGCAGACACATTGCAGTAACTTTACTGCATCGTCTCTGCAACACCTAAAGGTCGACTAGTAAGAATGTCTGTGGTATAATGCACCTCTTTGTAGCATTTATGCGCATTATACCTTTACATAAATAAATAAATAAAATTGTAGGCAGAGATTATTTTACTACATAGGTGGAATTACATTAACTAATCATAGGTATTACTAATCTATTATATAAAAATAAGTCGGGTTTTCCTTCCTGACGCTATAACTACAGAACGCACGAACCGATTTCCACGGTTTTGCATTCGTTGGAAAGGTCTCGGGCTCCGTGAGGTTTATAGTAAAGAAAATTCCGGAAAAATGTAAGAGAAAAGCGTACGTAACTCTTGAGGTAAAACGTGATATCGTGGTTTGTTAGTAGTTATCATAAATGCGAAATTTATGTAGATGTAACTATGTTTGCAACACTTCGACGAAAATTAAGAACGGATCTCAATGAAATTTGTCGCAGAGATAGATAATTATAGTCTGGAGTCTAGAATAACTTATGGCTAAAGAAGTTTAGGCTTATAACATAAAAAAATTAAACAACGCATTGAGCAAGCCGTGGTGCATTAATTAGTTACTAGCGACCCGCCCTAGCTTCGCATGGGTGCAATAGTGATAATAATATTATGCATGTACTATACTCTATCTAGTAACAAACACACACAAAATCCATTGCGTACTTTAAAGATTTAAGCAAACAAAGGGACATAGAGAGAGAATGACTGTTTTATACTATGTAGTGATTAAGTAAGAAGTAAGATAATACAAGGTACTCACATCAGGGCATCGTCTGGCTCCCCTGTGCTCGTATGCTGCCGACTCGGCTCAGCCTCTTGCCAATAGTCTGCACATGGAAACCAATGTTCTGCAGCGCTTCATGGTTCAAAATCTTCCGACCATCAAATATGTATGCAGGCTTCATCATTACTTCATAGATTTTCTTAAAGTCCAGTACCTTGAACTCATCCCATTCGGTACACAGAACTATAGCATGGGCCCCCGTAACAGCGGAGTACGCTGTGTCATGGATCTCCACATTCTTCTTCACAATCTCTGGCTCCGAAGTCAAATACGGACTTGTTAGTTCATAGAAAATCTGGTCCGGTTCTACTTTAGGGTCGTAGATGTGGAGTTTTGCTCCCTCGTCAAGTAAAGTCTTTGAAACGTGAATAGCCGGAGACTCACGTGTGTCACCTGTGTTTTTCTTAAACGAAAAGCCTAGTATCGCAATGTTTTTATCCGATACCGTGTTGAATAGTGATTCGATGACTTTCCTAGTGAATCTAGTCTTCTGATAGTCGTTCAGGCTTAATACTTGTTGCCAGTATGCAGCAACTTCGGGCAAATTTAAACACTCACAGAGATAGATAAGGTTCAAAATGTCTTTTTGGAAGCAGCTGCCTCCAAAACCAATGGACGCTTCAAGGAATTTCGGTCCAATACGTGAGTCTCGGCCAACTGCCCTGGCTACCTCAGACACATCTGCACCGGTAGCCTCACAAACGGCTGATAAAGAGTTGATACTTGAAATCCTCTGCGCAAGGAACGCATTAGCAGCTAACTTAGACAATTCCGAACTCCAAGTGTTGGTAGTAAGGATGTTTTTCGCCGGAATCCAGTGCTCATATACCCAGCACAGTTCTTGGATGGCTTTCTGGCCCTCCGGAGTGTCTTCTCCGCCGATTAGCACTCTCTCGGCCTCAACCAGGTCCACTATAGCTGTTCCTTCAGCCAAGAACTCGGGGTTAGACAGGATCTGATACTCTACACCTGGTTTAGTATTAGCTCGCAGTATCTTCATGATGATTTCAGCGGCTTTCACAGGAACAGTACTCTTTTCCACAACAATCTTGTTGCTTGTAGCCAGGTCAGCGATCATTCGGGCTGCACTCTCCACATACTTGAGGTCAGCGGCCCTGCCCTTACCGTTACCAAACGTTTTAGTGGGCGTATTGACGGATATAAAAATCAAGTCAGCCTCCCGAATGCCCTTAGCGATGTCAGTTGAAAAGAACAGATTCTTACCGCGACACTGCCGCACTACATCGTCCAAACCAGGCTCGTATATCGGCAGTTTATCAGAATTCCACTGATTTATCCTGTCTACTGACTTGTCACATACTGTCACTTGGATATTTGGACATTTCAGCGCGATCACACTGCAAGTTGGCCCGCCGACATACCCCGCTCCCAAACAACATATCTTCTCGATAACCATGTTTCTGGACACGCAACACACTCGCGAATGCACACACGACACACCACGGAAGTATTTAAAACTCCACACAAGAGTTTTCAGTACTACAACTACATATACATTTAATTAATGTACAATGTTTCACGGACGCTGATTCGATCGACGATTTTTATCAAACATTCGCCGTTTAAAATGTTTTTTGTCGCGTTTTTGTGATAATATTGCATTTAACACATGTGGCGACCGAATGTTTCGAAGGTTCAGCCGTAATTACCGCTTGCGCGGCGTTCTAAAGCTTTTTATTGCGATACCCAGGCTCCATGCAATCGAGCCCGACTGATGTGCCGTGTCAATGACATTTAGACTAGGGATGGGAGAAACACATTATCGACAATTCCGGTAACAAACGTAAAATAACATTCTAAGAATTTATAATCAATTTGATAAAAAAATATGTCGTATAGATTAATACGTTGATTTGCAAGCACGGTTAGATAAAATTACTTATTGTAATTGTGTGCGAACAGGAAATAGGTCGGTGTTAAACATGTGTGAATTAGAAATTGTTTAAAAGTGTTATCACCTAAGTAGTAAAGTTTATTGGAAATATTATCGACGCAATAAAATAAATCTTTATGTTTATATTAGACTGTATTTTACGCGGAATTTAAAGGAAATATGCCTATAAATCTGATTATACAGTTTTCAACACAAATACACTAAGTTATAAATAAATAGGCAAAGATAAACCTATAATAGGAAGTCCAGTTTTCTATGAATAAATATATGCCGTTATTTCTATACTAACGGTATCATTCTCTCTATTGCTACTTCATAGAAACAATCTGAACCAAAATGTATGATTATAGACCTAGCTTTTTAAGCGATTCTGATCAATTTAACTTACATTCACATTAATTAACATGTTAGGTCACATAGGTCTCTGGTGAGCTACGTTAGTGGAGGATTTACCTTAAATGTTGGTGTTTATTCTGTTGACGTGCCTTATAACAATAAATAAAATAAAATAAATAAAATAAAATAGTTTTCTGATGGCAGTTAAAGGCTTAATAAATATAATAGTATAGATTTCGATAGGAATAACCTACCAAATTAAATGAACTAAAAATCACAGTTAACTCAAGTAAATTCATGGAGAAAAGGTCTACTCGCAAAGTCGCCGCGTCTGAGCACGCTATTAATGATGAAGAGTCCCTTTGTGACTCGAAACTGGGCTTTTTTCCATTAATATAGGTACGTGATTTTTTTTAAATAGTATGTTTCACGACAGTTATTATAAAAATATAATATCTAATTAGTTATTAATTTTTTTTGAAGTTGTAAATATTTAGTTCTTATTATTATTTAGTCTATATTTTATTTAAGCTTAAAGTTATGTACTTTATTCACAATATTAACACCACCATTTATTTCAATTAATTCATTCAGTGTTTTTTAAAACAAAAAGACAGATTACTTGTTCGTAAGTAGATGAAATAATTTAGAACTACGATCTACATACAATAAGGATTTTGATAAGATTAAAATAAACAATAAGAATTAGAATCATTACTTATTTAAAAAGATTAGAATGATAATATGAATTTTGGTTGTTTTGTTGTATCTAATATGTTGTTTATGTTACTGATAAATAAAAAGATTAGAATTTTAATTATGGTTATGAAAAACTGGTCCACGATTGGCAGAGTAATTGTGTCATAAACAACGAAGAATGATTGCCAACATTTTCAGTTACATCTTGATTAAATTATATATAATGCCGTCGTTTTGCCGCGCGAGCGTAAAAAGAGTAACCGGATGTCCAATCAAAAAGTTAATCAACTAATCTAATGTGGAAAAAATAGACAATTATTCTTGTAATCATTATGTAGCTTTTTGATTGTCACGTTACTCGGTGCGGTCCATTCGCATAACCATCTTTTAGTTGCAGTCGGCTGAAATAATGACTTTTTGTAAAACTTGTAAAATCGATTGGACATCACTAGTAAGTACAGTGTTGTAAGCTTCAGATTACATTTACTCTAGTTAGGGGAAAATTACCTAGTAATTACGAAACGAAAATACGTACAAAATTCTATAATCTGATTTGGAATGAGAAGTATGTGGTTTCTTAATTAATAATAACTAAAAATAATTGTTTGAATCCGAATTATCGTTGAAATCATTAATTTCTTTTATTTACGAGGAATATTGTATAATTTCCTAGCCACCCTACAAACGTCAAAATGAAGGTTTATTTATGAAGATAGTTATAATCTTTGAAGATATTTTAATGTAAATTCAAATAATTAATAACAGATGAAAACGTAAGATTAATAATTTCAGTCCAATTTTCTAAACTAAATAGGTATTAGTGATAAAATCATCAAAACACAGCCGAAAGATAAATTTAATTAACAACTTTTGATAGCAGAGAAATAAATTGATAACGATCTTTTAAACGATAAGTTTAGTTAGTATTATTTGCGAATTTTTATTATTTTGTTTTATTAGTGATTGTATCATAATATTCATTATTGTAAATTAAAACTTAATATATTTAATAGAAATGACATTGTGTAGAACGTGTTTATCTAAAAGCGATCTAAAACAATTATTTCCTGATCACAATCTTGTGAATATACGGATTGAACAACTACATTTAATTTGCGGAATAAAGGTAAAATTATCAGTTTTTTAAATGATAACAGAAAATAACAATTATTTTCAAAGATACGATAATATTTTACAAGGACAAGTGCTATAGTTAAAATTAAATACAGGGCGCTTTATTTCTAAATATCCTTTCAAATATAATTTTTCTTTATATATGTATCGTCACGCCTTTTATCCCCGAAGGGGTAGGAAGAGGTACACATTATGACACGTAATGCCACTATACAATGTACACCCACTTTTCACCATTTGTGTTTTAAGTCCCATGTAATAGGGGTTAGACTTTTGCCATATACTGCCTAAATTCCAGACTCCGTGCGAGTACAAATTTTTTTTTTCGAAAAATCCTAGATGTTCTTAGCCTAATCCGGGAATCTAATCCAAGACCCCTTGTCCTGCAGTGGCACTTTTAAACCACTCGACCAACAAGGCAGTCTAAATATAGTTACTTAGAAATATTATTTTTCTTAAATATATTTTTATCTACAGATAGACCCAAACGATGGCTTGTCTCAATTAATATGTGATACCTGCTTAAATCTTTTCAATGGAGCATTAAAACTGAGAGAACAAAGCTTAAAATCCGAAGAAATATTAAAGAAATCATTAAAAGAAATTAAAATAGAATTGGAACCAATTAAAAATGAAATCATAACAAAAGATGTAGAAAAAAATATTATATCTATACCACAGGATGACTCAAAACAGAGTAAGAAGGTTACGAAAAAGAGGTTTGATACCGCAAAAGCTGAATTTTCCGTGAGAATTGAAGATTTTGAATCGAGTAACGATTCTGACTTCACGGACCATTTCTTAATAGATGATTTAGAGTCTATAAACAGTGATAAAGAGGTCACAGCCCGTATAGAAGACTATGAATCCAGCGACAGTTTGGACCAGGAGTTTAAGAATGTAATAAAAACAGAGAAAAAAGAGATTAATAAAATTAATTATTGGGATTTGAAAGAGAAAGAGCTTTTGGAAAGAGAGAATAGAAAACAGCAGAGTAAGGTAGGTAATTTTAGGATTTAAATTAATTATCATTATCAGCTTATAACTGTCTCAGTTTTGGGGAAAAGGTTTCTTCTGACACGGAGAAGGGATGAGCATTAATCACCACAGTTGTTTGGAGGGTGTATTGGCAATTTGAAACTAATCATTACCATGAAACTTGGGTTTATAATTTCTAATAATGTATTTTAAAGCCAAATGTGGTGATTAAGGATGCTTTTCTACCTGCTTTACGTTGCTGTGGATGCTTGTGGCTTCTACCAGTTATATTAATTGGTACACATAGCTTAGCACTGATGGAAACGAAGTCAGCTAAGCCATATTTTTTATATGGAACACATCGTATACCTGCAGACAAATCATCTGATGGTAAGCAATCACCGCCGCCCATGAACACTTGAAACACCAGAGGCGTTACAAGTGCCGGCTTTTTGGGGTTAGGAATTTAAGGGTTGTTGTTCAGGAATCGGGGATTGGGAAGATTGGAAAGGGGGGGAATTGGGCCTCCGGTAACCTCACTCTCACAACGCAAGCGTTGTTTCACGTCGGTTTTCTGTGAGGCCGTGGTATCACTCCGGTCGAGCCGACACAGCAGTGCCGAAGCATGGTTCTCCCCACTTAGATTTTTATATGGAAAAATATGTGATATGGATGCATGCTATGGATGTGTGCTATCAATGTGTTCTCAAGTATCAATACATCTTCCTCGCACAGCTACATAGCTTAGTATCAGTGGAAACGGTCACATAGTTTCACAGCTTAGCTATTACATCTTCTTAGCATAGCTACATAGCACATTTCTGGTGGAAAAGCACCTTAATGCTCAAACCTTCAGATGAGGCTCAGTAGTGTTGATACCTGATCCGGAACTGCGGACTACCCAGCGGGTTTACCGGGTATCCGGCTCGAATGGCAGAAGTAGGAACAGAGTGGTGTTTAGTCAGTAAGAGTCTGACACTCCCTCTCGTCTCACCCAAGGCGAGAGAAGACATTGAATGATCTTGCCCCTTTAAAAAAAAGTGCTCAAACCTTCTCCGTGTGAGAATACACTTTTATTCAGCAGTGACCACTTATAGGCTGTTGATGTTTAACACATTGAACGCCGTGGTGGTCACCGGTGACCGACGTTAGCGGAGGATTTGCCTTCAACAGTTTTCTGTTGGCAGTCAAAGACTTAACACATTGAACGCCGTAGTGGTCACCGGTGACCGACGTTAGCGGAGGATTTGCCT
This sequence comes from Spodoptera frugiperda, assembly GCF_023101765.2. NCBI lineage: Eukaryota > Metazoa > Arthropoda > Insecta > Lepidoptera > Noctuidae > Spodoptera > Spodoptera frugiperda. The sequence goes on along the minus strand of NC_064235.1, from coordinate 505,838 downwards.
TCAACAGTTTTCTATTGGCAGTCAAAGACTTAATGACATGTATCTTTCTCTCCCCTACTCCAGGAGCAAGATGCCAAGCTGCTGTCTCTAGCAGCCATACCTTACGACACCAGCGGCCCCTTGAAGTGCACCTTGTGTAACAAAGTCCTGCGCAACGTCCAGAACTTTAAATGTCACGCTAAAACACACTTCGAACCAGAGAATGCTTGTGAAGTAAGTAACATATACGTTCTTTTTTATAGTATAAGCCGGTAAACGAGCAGACGTATCACCTGATGGTAAGCAATCACCGCCGCCCATGGACACTCGAAACACCAGAGGCGTTATAAGTGCGTCGCCGGCCTTTTGGGGTTGGGAATTGAAGGGTTGTTGGAGAATCGGGGATTGGTAACTGGGGGAATTGGGCCTCCGGTGCAACCTCACTCACACAACGCAAGTTGATTCACGTCGGTTTTCTGTGAGGCCGTGGTATCACTCCGGTCGAGCAGGCTCAGCAGTGCCAAAGCATGGCTCTCCCACACTTATCGGGTCTGCGATTGTGTGCGTTCCTAGGTAAATTGGATGATTCAAAAATTTTTATAAGGATTTTTTATATGCTTACACTTCCCATTTTTAGGTTTCCAATACTACTTTACATTATACATACCCCCTAAAAATTACACGTCGTCTTCCAGGAATGCGGCAAGAAGTTCGTGAACCCGAGCCACATGCGGTACCACCAGCAGCGCATGCACGGCAGGAGGAAGAGGCTCGCGTGCGCCAAGTGTAGCTACAGAGCTGTTGATCCTTTACAGTTACAGGTCAGTTTGTAGTACCTAGGGGGGGGGGGGGGCAGCTGCGGACTACCTACTTAGGGTTTACCGGGGCTTCGGCTCGAAAAGTAGGAGAAGGAACGGGGTGGTTTTTAGTCAGTAAGAGTCTGACAGTATTTCTCGCCTCGGCCAAAGCGGGAGAAGTTATTGGATGATTTTCCCCCCTCAAAAAAGGGGGGAATCATGCAACGTCTTCGGCGAGGTGAGAGGGAGTGTCAGACTCTTACTGACTAAACACTACCTGCTTCTTTAAGCCCGCTACGTAGACCGCAGCCCGACCCGGAAATCGAACCCGACACTCCTTGCTCGGCAGTTAAAAAATATCTTTATTATGTCGGCAAAGTCAAAATCAACGTCAAAGTCAAAATTATTTATATCAAATAGACCGGGAAGGCACTTTGAATCATATAATATCATCATTTCAGAATCACACGCGCGCAGCCCACACAGGGGAGAGGCCGTACGTGTGTGACGTGTGCGGCGACTCGTTCAGGATGCGGGCCAACATAGCGCAGCACATGAGGAGGCATTTTGGAGTTAGGAACCTGCAGGTAATACTTATTTGGACTTCTCAAGGCTATGTAGCTGCGTGAGGAAGATGCGCAGCTCGAGTACAGTACTCTCAACGGATTTTGGCAGGTCTGAATTATGCGCAGAAGGCTGCGCAATAACTGTAAAGGGTCAATTGTATTTAGAAATGGTCAATCTCTAGCCTAGATCGCCGCCCCCCGCACCTCGCCTCATGACACCATTTGGTTCTAAAAAATACTTATTGCGCAGCCTTCTGCACGTAGTTTACACCTGCCAAGATCCGTTGAGGGTACTGTATGCGATTGCCGATAGTAGGGAAGCCAAAATATAGCTTAGCCGAGTTCGTTTCCACCAGTGCTACGCTACGTGTCCCAATGAATATGATTGGTGGAAGCCAAACGCATCCACAGCAACGTAGCATAGCACGTCTACATACATATTTGCATAACTTCACGCCTGTCTCCCATGGGGGTAGGCAGAGACAATGGACTACCAATTGCTACGGCTCTGGCACATATTTGGCACAGAGCAATCTTTTTTTTTATTGAACACGCCGGTAAGCCAGCATACGTATCACCTGATGGTAAGCAATCGCCGCCGCCTATGGACACTTGAAACACCAGAGGCGTTACTTGTAACGCCTCTGGTGTTTCAAGAAAAGGAACGGGGTGGTTTCAATACAAGAAAAGGAACGGGGTGGTTTCAATACAAGAAAAGGAATGGGGTGGTTTTTAGTCAGTAAGAGTCTGACACTCCTTCCCGCCTTGCCCAAGGTGGCAGAAGTCATTGGACGATTTCCCACCCTCAAAAAAAAGACATTCTAATTTTATTCATATGTATGATCGACAGCACGGTTCGCGCGGTGGCTGGGCAACAGGTTGCCCTGCAACGTGTAGCGGGTTTGATTCCCGCACGAAACAACTCTTTGGAATTGGGGATTGGAAAAAGCGCCCAAAGCCCCATAATTAGGTCCTCTCATCATGTTGCAGTGCGACAGATGCCCCGCCATGTTCCGCAGCCGCTCGGAGCTGACGAGCCATCAGAACAGGGTGCACTACCTCCTCTACACGTACCACTGCTACCTGTGTCCGGAGACGTGAGTATACATCGTCACATAGGCGTAGCCAGGTTTTAGTATCGGGAGGGGTTCAAGAAAGTAAAACGAACAAAACTTCCTTCATGAATTAATTATTATGTTATCGGCTTACTCACGTACTGTTTTGACGAGGAACTCGACTAGTTTCAAGCCATGCTAGAGGCTCATATTCATGAGCAGCATTTCGCGACACATGAAACAGTACGTGAGTAAGCCGATAACATAATAATTAATTTAGTATGTCTCACGAAAGTTACAATAAAATCATTCCTTCATGAACTTCCTTCATTCATGAAAAAAAAACAATTTATGTAACACATATGTAATAAACAGATTTTATCTTAACTTTTCGAGGAGGGTTTGAACCCCCATACCACCCCACCCCCTGGCTACGCCTATGCATCGTCATCATCAATAACCCGACCTGTGACGGTCCACTGCTGGACTTTGGGTGATAGTCCATACCATACCATGTATAAGTTACATAGTCCCCCCTTTTATCTCTGAAGGGGTAGGCAGAGGTGCACATTACGGCATGCAATGCCGCTATACAATGTACACCCACTTTCCACCATTTGTGGGACTTATGTCCCATGTAATAGCCCGACCAGGGAATCGAACCCCCTAGTCGCACTTGCTACCACTCGACCAACGAGGCAGTCATGTATAAGGTGTTCTAATAGTATTTGCCACTGCTCTAATGGGAGGTAGTGTTGTGTTTGAAGATAACAATAGTAAAGAAATTTCGTATCCCAGACCAGTTAATTCAATTTGAGAACATAAAGAACTGATTACATTATTCTCACATAGTTGAAGCAATCGAAACAATGTAACCAAGTATTGTATTGTGAATCTGATTGAAAAAGAGTAACCTATGGAGTTTCTTGCTCGTTCTTCTCCATAGGAATCTACACTTTGGAACGAGCAAATAGAGCAACTAGAGGACTCTTATTCAATTAGGTTCACAATACCATACTTGGTTACATTGTTTAGTTGGCCACCGCTTGTTAAATATACTCGTATTATTTACCGTGTTTCAGCTACAAGCGCCCAGCGTCGGTGAAGAAGCACTTGGCCAACGTGCATGGCATACAGAGACACCTGCAGCTGCCCGTCAAGTGTGTTAAAACCAGACGCAGGTAAATGGACTGACTGCCTCGTTGGTCGAGTGGTTGCAAGTGGGAGAGCCATGCTTCGGCACTGCTGGGCCGGCTCGACCGGAGTGATACCACGGCCGAGCAGAAAACCGACGTGAAACAACGTTTGCGTTGTGTGATCGAGGTTACCGGAGGCCCAATTCCCCCCTTTCCAATCTTCAGCATCCCCGATTCCCGAACAACAACCCTTAAATTCCTAACTCCCAAAAAGCCGGCAACGCATTTGTAACGCCTCTGGTGGTTCAAGTGTGTGGGCGGCGGCGATTGCTTACCATCAGGTAATACGTCTGCTCAATAACCGGCGCGTTTCATAAACTTCTTGTTCATTCTTCTCCATTCGAAGCTACACTTTGGAACGAGCGCCTAGCTTCACTAACGGACAGACTGACAGACAATTCAATTTGACGTTTCAAAAGTGCCTAATTTAGGATTAATTGAAATAAATGCTTTGACTTTGACTTTAGGTCGGGCAAAGTATTGCTGGGCTTTTTTCGGATTTGCGAAAAATTTCTCAGTAGTATCACGGAGTCTGGAATTGTGTCCAGTATATGGCAATAGGCTCACCCCCTATTACATGGGACTTATAACACAAATGGTAAAAAGTGTGTGTACATTGTACAGTGGCATTACGTGTCGTAATGTGCACCTCTGCTTACCCCTTCGGGGATAAAAGGCGTGAAGGCGTCCCCATGCGACTTATGTCCCATGTAATAGGGGTTGAGCCTATTGCCATAATATACTGGGCACAATTCCAGACTCCGTGCTACTACTGAGAAATTTTCGAAAAATCTAAAAAATGCCCAATATTTATTGAGACACCTTGTCCGGCAGTCGCACTTGCGACCACTCGACCAACGAGGCAGTAAGAATTATAAAATCAGGTCATACAATCAATTCTTTAATCCCCGAAGCAGAAGGCAGAAGTGTCATTTGTAATTGATTTAATTTTCTATTTGTTACAGAAGCTGTGATGGCCCCGACTGAATATCTTCAAGTAGAATCTCCTTCTTGCGAAGTGATTAAGACATGACCAAGAGTGGTGATTAATAATTATCACTGAAAACCCTCAAAAAGCATGACCGGCATTAAAGTGGACGGCCTTTGTAGATATTGTTATATTTCCGTTAATCACCACTTATATTAACAAGTGTGGTGATTAATATTACCACTGAAAAACCTCAAAACCAACATGACAGACACCAAAGTTAACGGTCTTTATAGAAATTGTTACATTTACGTTAATCACCATTTACATTACCAAGTGTGGTGATGATGTCTGCTCATGATGAAGAGTCCCTCTGTGACTCGTAACTAGTAGAGCTTTTCTCCATTAATATATGTGAATAAACCGTGATTTTTAGTTAATTTAGTATGTCTCACTATAGTTATTATAAAAATATATGATTTAATTGAAATAAATGCTTTTGACATTGATTTTGACTTTGATAAAAAGTAACCTGTGTTACTTTCCATCCCTTTAATTCAACTATAGATCTTCATATAAAAAATTACGTCAATTACGTTGTTTCGTTGTGTGAGTGAGATTACCGGAGGCCCAATTCCCCAACAACACTTAAATTCCTAACCCCCAAAAGGCCAACGCACTTGTAACGCCTCTGGTGTTTCGGGTGTCTATGGGCGGCGGCTATTGCTTACCATCAGGTGGTCCGATTGCTCGTTTACCGGCGTGTTTCATAAAAAAAAAACACTTAAATTCCTAACCCCCAAAAGGCCAACGCACTTGTAACGCCTCTGGTGTTTCAAGTGTCCATGGGCGGCGGCGATTGCTTACCATCAGGTGATCCGACTGCTCGTTTACCGGCTTATACCATAAAAATAATAGGCTATGCGGCTGAGACGAGACTCCGGCAGTCGCACTTGCGACCACTCGACCAATGAGACATTTTTTTTATGGGACAAGTCCGCCACAACCTCCCATACCGCTGCAACTCCTGTACACCAGGATCTACAGTAGATACAACCATGCAAACACCGGAACACTGAAGTCCAACGTCCCAGGGAAATGAATGACTGTCTTGGATCCCGCAACGAAATAAATCAGAAGATGTTATTAGAGGAGAAGAAAAAGAACTCGACCAATGAGACAATACATAATTATTATTATCAAGACTTCCTCGTTGGTCGAGTGGCCGCAAGTGCGACTGCCGGACAAGGGGTCTCGGGTTCGATTCCCAGGTCGTGCAAAGTACTACTGGGCTTTTTTTGCTTTACCATCGCTCCGCTTTACCGTGAAAGACGGACAAACAAACACACACACACACTTTTACATAACTTTAATATAATCAAGCATCATTAAGTACAGAAAGAAGTTAATTTACAGAAAATATTTTAAACATTTTTTAATTTAAACTTATAAGTTTTAAAAGCTTTTAGTCATGTCTTCGTCGCCAGGAAGGGCCTGAAAAAGAAAAAAAAATGATAATTTTTATATCACCACCGAAGATTGACTAAAAACCACCCCGTTCCTACTCCTGCTTTTCAAGCCGGAGCCTCGGTAAACCCGCTAGGTAGTCCGCAACTCCGGATCAGGCATCAGCCCTACTGGGCCCCATCTGTGGTGGTCTGATGGCTCTTTGAGGTGCGCGCGGTACACAACGCACTGTACGCATGGGTCTGGTTTTGGTCGGGCGGCGAGCTACCCTTGCTCGCCGTCCGAAGACCCGCACTTACGGTGGCCGGAGTTCGTCGCGCGATCCCCGACGTCCGGTCTGTCTCTCGCGGCGGCAGGGGCGTGAGGAGGTTCGTTCACGCGCCCCGCCTCCTCCTTAGCTAGTATGACTGCCTCGCAGAAGGCGGAGATACTGAGGACCCTAAGTTATACATAAAGTACTTACCGCAGACTTGTTCAGCAGCGTTTGCTTGTTAAGGATGAAACAAGACAGATTTAACAGGTTGTATTAAACAGTTTCAATGAGCTCTATTCTACCCCCGTTCCTACTCCTGCTTTTCGAGCCGGAGCCCCGGTAACCCGCGAGGCAGTCCGCAGCTCCGGGTGGTTGCTTATCATAAGGTTTTTTTTACATTTAAAGGGTCGACGTTTGGCCGCTATCTCACGTGATGGTAAGTGATGATGCGGCCTACGGTGGAGCACGTCTGCCCATAAGCAACCTATTCACTCGGGCTTTGAAGACACCCAGGTTATACCCATCAGGAAACACAGACTCCGGCAAGGAGTTCCACTCCCTAGCAGTTCGCACAAGGAAGCTTGAAGCGAAGCGCTTCGTGTGAGTGGGTGGGATATCTACCATGAAGCGGTGACGCCTCGCCGATTGTCTTGTGGTTCGATGATGGAAAGGACTAGGGGGAATCAAGTTGTCATAAAAATACTTACAATGTAATCCACCGGTTATGGGGCTCCCCCGAACTCAATCGACTCTATGGCGACATCCTGCCCCACAGTTAAATGGGTGATCCTATGGAACGGGACGCGGTGGAAGAAGTCGCAGAAATGTCTTCCATCTATGTATACCTGGTGGGAGATTATGAGATTAGATTGTGAAAATCAGAGGAGTTATATTTTGTGTGGTATAAGCCGTTAAACGCCTAATTACCCCCCTTCCTTATCTTCCCAATTCCCGATTTCTCCAACAACCCTTAAATTCCTTAATTAAATTCCTAACCCCCAAAAGGCCGGCAACATACATGTAACGCTTCTGGTGTTTCAGGTGCCCATGAGCGGCGGCGATTGCTTACCATCAAGTGATCCGTCTACTCGTTTACTGGCTTATATCGTAAAAAAGCTTCACGTTCCAACTTCACGCCTTTTTATCCCCGAAGGGGTAGGCAGAGGTGCACATTACGGCACGTAATGCCACTATACAATGTACACCTTTTCACCATTTATGTTAGTAAGTGACCCGGTTGTGGCCACTTTAAGAATTTTGTCGACTTTGAGGCTTTCTTAACTTATAGTTTTTGTTATCACGAACGTATTTCTTGTAAAAAGTCATTTAACATGTATTAATCTTGTCTAAGAAAACCCTTTTTTTAAAGAACGTCCAATAGAAAAATAACTGTATAAAAAAGAAAAAAAGGGAGTTTGTGCCATTTTTGGCCAGATTCGTGCCATTTCTGGCCACGGTCATGTGCCAGTTCTGGCCATCAATAAATACAATAAAAGTAATCAAAATTTATTAATTAAATTTGACATTTTAGAAACAATGGTTTTCATTTAGTCTGGAAAATATGAAATGTCATTACTTCACTTGAATTTAACTTACAAATAAAGAGATCAACATTTATATGACGTTGGTAAAAGCTGCAAAGTAAACTGACCTCCCTTTGCGTGAAGGCAATTTATTGCATCTCTGAAAATGAAAAATATGTATTTGTTGATATGTAAAGCCAAGAAAAAATAATAATAAATTACGATAAATGACTAGAAGTGGGGCGTCTATGTACAAAAGTTTTGGCCAGCCGTGTGGCCAAAGATGGAAAAATTCATAATTTTGTCTCCATTAGTGGCCACCTTCTAATAATCCCACTTCAGAAACATATGGCGACAAAATAACTTTAGTTCCACTTAGACAATATATTCTTCATGTAGTATTAACATAAACATCCAAACAATAAGCAAAGATTAAAAAAATAAAAACCAAATCCTCACCCGCTCGCCTTAGCCTTTTTGTTAAGATCTTAACAATTTCACCCTCAACTAAAAAGAATGACTTATTGCATCGAAGTGAAGTTTGACACATCAAAGCTGCCAACGGTATCAGTGTCTCCAATATTCAATATTTTAAATACTGTACATCACAGAGTAATTTATTTGTCCATGCCTTAGTTATAAATATTTGAAGGCCCAAGTGGCCACAAAGGGGTCGATGGCCACAACCGGGTCACTTGCCCTAAGTCCCATGTAATAAGGGGTGAGCCTATTGCCATATACTGGGCACAATTCCAGACCCCGTGCTACTACTGATAACAGCTTACCTTAAAACGATCATAAAGACAAATGAAAAGGATATTAAATGTTGTTCCAGGTATCAGTGGTAGCCCTCCGCCCTCCTCCTCCGAACCCCAGGACCCTCCAACGTAATGGTTTCGCACGATGGTGTTACTCGTGAAGCGAGGGTTGAAATGAAACGCGATGTCGTTGTTATTCTGGAAGTCTATGCCGAACCTGGAGACAAAATTGTGGCGTTAATATATCTTCACCACAATGAAACACATTGTCACAGTTTGAGCATTTGCGAGGCCTACCCAAATGTTCTTTTGGTTGATATTGTTCGTCGGATCATGCAGCAACAGCCGTCAGCTGAGCTGATTGTAAACTGACACATGCGTGCTGCCATCTGAACAGGTCCGCTCATACTGTTGTGGTTCTTTCCTCAAAAGACCACTACAGAATCAACTTGCACGGTTCTCTCACATCTTTATTTGATTTGTCTGGACTTTAAAAGAGACTATGGCCTCTGAGTTTGTTTCGGCATTTCTTCTCAGAATAGTCCGATAGCAAATGCCGGCATCATCTAGTTATTTAAGAGATTGGCGTGTAAAAGTGTTATCTTGTATCCGATTTGCAAAAATAAATATCATTTATCATTTATAACATCAATAGCCTATAAGTGTCTACTGCTGACCAAAAGCCTCTTCTCACACGAAGAAAATTTGAGCATTAACCACCACGCTTGTTCAATGCGGGTTGGCGATTTCAAACTTATAATTAGAAATTATAAACTCAGGTTTCCTCACGACATTTTCCTTCACCGTTTGTCAGTGGTGTCTAAGTAATCTTAGAAAGTACATATAAGTCGGAACAAGTCAGATTGGTTGCCAGGTTTCGAACTCTCACCCTCATGTGGGTGCCTTAACCTGCCGGCCACCACGATAGCAATATCTATACATTAGTTTTAAAATCTTAAAAAGAAACTTACCTCCTGGCTCCAAGAGGAGTGCTACCCTTCACTCTTACCCTGCGACCAGGGAACATACCTCCGGGAATTATGGGGGAAGTCGGTAAAGCCTGGAAGGATATAACAAGTACATTTTTTATGGTATAAGTCGTTACACCATACAAAAATGTATCGGTCGGACGGACCACCTGATGGTACGGCACGTAATACTGGCCATGGCAACTTTAAAAGCAAATTGTTCTCATTTAAACTCGTTGATTCACCATGGTGCCAATGTTCGACAGCGGAGTTGCAACATGAGCAATCCGCCCATCACATACTCTGGGAGTGTGGTCTCTGGCAATCTGAGCGTGACACTATGTTGGATAATTTAATTGTTTCATCAGGTGTAGTTTATTACACGGACCTTGTGGAGTCTCGAGCAAATTTCCGTGCGTTTAGGCGTTTTTGCCATACCTATTATTGGAAGCAAGTATAACAGCTCACGCATAGGACCCATTTAGTATTAGCATTTAATATTTTAGTTTTAAGTAAAATTTCCGTGGTGCTTGGCGACTGGGCTTCTCCCAGTTGTGCAGTCTCTTTTGTGCCTTAAGGCTTAAGTCATCCTGTCTCCTGCATTAAATTTACCGAGGGAAGTGGAAACTATCGTTTTCTTTTCTTCTCCTCTAATAACATCTTCTGATTTGTTTCGTTGCGGGATCCAAGACAGTCATTCATTTCCCTGGGACGCGCCGGACTTCAGTGTTCCGGTGTTTTCATGTTTGTATCTACTGTAGATCCTGGCTTACAGGAGTTGCAGCGGTATGGGAGGTTGTGGCGGGCTTGTCCCATTTAAAAAAAAAAAAAAAAAAGGACCACCTGATGGTAAGCAATCGCCGCCGCCCATGGACACTTGAAAGACCAGAGGCGTTACAAGTGCGTTGCCGGCCTTTTGGGGGTTAGGAATTTAAGGGTTGTTTAGGAATTGGGGATTGGGAAGAGGGGCGATTGGGCTTCCGGTAATCTCACTCATACAACGAAAGACAACGCAAGCGTTGTTTCACGTCGGTGTACTGCTCGGCCGTGGTAGCACTGCGGTCGAGCCGGCCCAGCAGTGCCGAAGCATTTCTCTCTCACACATAATGCGAGATAGAAAGAAGAAGCATGACAAGTGTATAATACAGTTTATGCAAACATTTGATAAATAATAATTGTGTATTGTCTCGTTGGTCGAGTGAGATCTAAGTAAGTATTGTAATCTTGTATGACAAAATAAAAAAATACGTGTCTAATATTGTTTCATTACCTAACTGACGGACTAAATAGATGTTTAATTTTCATACCCCGTCATCATCCCTATTGAGGATAAATTGAAATAAGCAATAGAATGAAGTAATAAATAAGTAGAAAATATAAATGCTTTGACTTTGAAAATTCATAAAATAACTAAAATTATGTGGAAAAATGGACTCACCGGGTTTCTTATGATAGAATTCATCGTTTTTATTTTTTAATTTGTGAAATTAAACGATGGTTATTGCAGGTGACTGCTCGATGTAACTGTTGCAAACTGAATGCCTGGCCAATGTGTGTGTGTGGCCTTATAAAGTACAACTGAAGTACCTATGCCTACGCCAGCCAGCCACCACTTGACCACACACACCACATCACGCCTTTTATCCTCGAAGGGGTAGGCAGAGGTGCACATTACGGCACGTAATGCCGCTACACAATGTACACCTACTTTTCACCATTTGTGTTATAAGTCCCATGTAATAGGGAGTGAGCCTATTGCTATATGCTGGACACAATTCCAGACTCCGTGCTACTACTGAAAAAATTTCGAAAAGCTGAAAAAAGCCCAGTAATTCTTTGCCCTACCCGGGATATCTGAAAAGAAAACAAAAGTACTGATGACTGTTGATGAAGCGAAAGAAGTGTGTAAGAACCGTGGCAATTGGCGTTCCATTGTCTCTGCCTACCCCCATGGGAGACAGGCGTGAGGTTATGTATGTACTTTTGTTTGTCAAATATATGAAATTACACAATGTGAAGTATTTTATATCACTTTAACTGTATAATGTATTTTTTATGGTATAAGCCGGTAAACGAGCAGACGGATCGCCTGATGGTAAGCAATCGCCGCCCATGGAGACTATTGAAATACCAAAGGCGTAAAAGGCGTTGCCGGCCTTTTGGGGGTTAGAAATTTTAGGGTTGTTGGAAAATCGGGAATTGGGAAGGGGGGAATTGGGCCTCCGGTAACCTTACTCACACAACGAAACACAACGCAAGCTTTGTTTTACGTCGTCGGTTCTAATTACCGAGTGCACAAAAATGTGTTGATTTACTTTGAAATACAAAATGATTTTCTAGGGGACTAGACTGCCTCGTTGGCCGAGTGGTTGCAAGTGCGACTGCCAGGCAAGGGGTCTCGAGATCGATTCCCGGGTCGAGCGAAGTATTACTAGGACTTTTTCGGATTTTCGAAAAAAAATCTCAGTGGTAGCACGGAGTCTGGAAATGTGCCCGGTATATAGCAATTGGCTCACCCCGTATTACATGGAACTTACAACATAAATTGTGAAAAGTGAGTGTACATTGTACAGTGGCATTACGTGCCATAATGTGCACCTCTGCCTACCCCTTCGGGGATTAAAGGCGTGACGATATGTATGTATGTATGTACCTATTTTCTAGGGGCTTTGTGATACGGGTAGATTATGGTCTGGAATGACACAGGTTTTTTATCCCACGGGAACGCAGACGAAGCCAGTGGCAGAAGCTGGTCTAGTATCGATGAAGGCGGTTAACAGTAGGTAGACTATACATCTATACATATAATAAATCTGTATAAGGGTTAATTCTGTTGTGTTTTACTGGATCGATACCAAACCCAAATATGTGATTATTTTTTTTTGTCTGTCTGTCTGTATGTTCAGGCATCACATGAAAAATAACGGTTCTCGGAGGGACCTCCTTAATTATTATGGGCCTCGCCGTATTTGGGTCCAATAGATATTTATAAGATGTCATTGTCTGAGTTACTCAAAATGGAGAAATAAAACTTCCACGCGAAGACCGACATCCGCGCGGACGGAGTCGCGGGCGGAAGCTAGTATAGTAGTGAATCAACAAATTCGTTGAATCAACGTTGATGTCTCTTTAACAGAATTAACGTTGTTCGTGTACAAATCAAGACGTTGAATTCGTTTCATCGTTGACAGCGCATTCCAATAACCTACCGATCGGTAGATTTGCCTACCAGCGGTAGAATTTTGACATAAGCTCCATACAAAATGTGTACAACCTACATAGCTCCGTCCCTCTTGCACTGACCAGTGATCGACCATTCTGACACAATTGTAATAGCAGACTAAGGCCCCAGGTGAGATAGTGGTCAAGCGTGAACCTATATATAATAAAAAAAAACTAGTTGACAAACGCAATTCAACGTTAACGTTTCGTTGACGGAAAAACCTTTAACCACTATCTCTTCCTTAACCTAAAAATAGAAATATAGGCACATCACAAAAAAAATATAGTTCACACATGTTGATAACAAAATTATATTCAACCGCAATTGACCAAAAGTAAAAACCTGATAAAATAATTCTTGGTACCTAGGTATACTTTATTTTTAAAATAACTAGGTATTATGGGCGAGACGTACTAAATTAACTAAAAATCACGGTTTACTCACGTATATTAATGGAGAAAAGCTCTACTAGTTTCGAGTCACCCGATGCGACGATATTAGGCTGCACAACGTCGCACAGACTGCGCACGCTGCTCATGATGAAGAGTCCCTCTGTGACTCGAAACTAGTAGAGCTTTTCTCCATTAATATACTTACGTGAGTAAACCGTGATTCTTAATTACGTGCATAAGTACATATTGTCACGCCTTTAATCCCCTAAGGGGTAGGCAGAGGCAGAGGTGCCCATTATGTCACGTAATGCCACTATACAATGTACACCCAATTTCACAATTTATTTTGTATGTCCCATCCCAATAGGTGGTGAGCCTATTGCCATACATCGAGCACATTTCCAGACTCCGTGCCACTACTGAGAAATTTTTGAAAAACCGCTAACAATACGCTCAATATACACTGAGAGGATTCAGGCGACTGGGACTATGGAGAGTTGGGACCGCGGCCCCAGTCGCCTGATAACATTTTCGAATCGGTCGACTGGGAACCTAACCTAATTTGCTTTAACTAGTGGTCGCCTAGTGGTCGAAATTCGACCATATATGATTTAATTTACAATACCACTTAACATACGTTCAAGGATAATTTTTATTTAACGAATTGCTATTAGTTTTGTAAAATTCAAATTAATATATTCCGGCGCATCATGAACAATATGAAACCTCTTTTCATATGAGACGCGAGAATATCATCACAATATCTGTCGATTTTGACGTTTTGTCAAATACGATACTATGCATGGTAGATTTAATGTACTTTATAAGCATTATTTTTGAAAAATATTAGTGTTCTGGACTTCTCCTACACATATACTATAAGTGTACCAAATTTTATGCTCCTACGGCCGCGCAATTTTCGTAAAAAGGGTTCGAAAGTTTCTGCATCACGTATTAATATACAATGTGATAGGGGCGAGACTTCTAACCCGTTAAGGCTGAGTACTACATCTAATTTTATTGACAAAAGTCGGGGGTCGAAGTGGTCGAATCCCCTCCCCTAAAAGTTATGGCTATTTTAATATTTTTTTAACTTTTTTGATATCAAAGGTTGTATGCGTCGTAGAAACAAAAAAAAACAACAAACGGTAGCTAATAACCTTGGCTAACTAATTCATTACTTTTTTCATATGTTTGATAATGTTTTGGTGAGAAAAAAAATCATTTGTGAATTATTTTTACCGAAAAAATCACTATTTTTCTATATTTTGAATTAGGGGTTCAACACCCCATATTATTTTTTTTGTCGATAAAATTAGATGTAGTACTCAGCCTTAACGGGTTAGAAGTCCCACCCCTATCACATTGTATAGATGTACAGTGGACAAAAAAAACTTAATAAAAAATCAGGTTATATAAGTCAGGATTTTATTTTAAGTAGTATTACAATTAAGTAGTAAGACTGCCTCGTTTGTCGAGTGGTCGTATGTGCGACTGCCGAACTGTTCGATTCCCGGGTCGGGCAAAGAATTACTGGGCTTTTTTTAGCTTTTCGAAAATTTCTATATAGTAACACGGAGTCTGGAATTGTGCCCAGTATATGGCAATAGGCTCACTCCCTATTACATGGGGCTTATAACACAAATGGTGAAAAGTGGGTGTACATTGTGTAGCGGCATTACGTGCCGTAACCACCTCTGCCTACCCCTTCGAGGATAAAAGGCGTGATGTGGTGTGTGTGGTCAAGTGGTGGCTGGCTGGTGTAGGCATAGGTACTTCAGTTGTACTTTATAAGGCCACACACACACATTGGCCAGGCATTCAGTTTGCAACAGTTACATCGAGCAGTCACCTGCAATAACCATCGTTTAATTTCACATATTAAAAAATAAAAACGATGAAAACTACCATCAGAAACCCGGTGAGTTCTTTCTTTCACAAGTGTTTTTTTTTTTATTTTATGAATTTTCAAAGTCAAAGCATTTATATTATCTACTTATTTATTACTTCATTCTTTGCTTATTTCAATTAATCCTCAACAGGGACGATGACGGGGTATGAAAATTAAACATCTATTTAGTCCGTCAGTTAGGTAATGAAACAATATTAGACACGTATTTTTATTTTGTCATATAACATAACAATACTTGGATAAAACGAATCAAAGTTTAGGAGTGTCTGTTTTCATTGTGGTTATTTATTTATATTACTTTCTGTTTTTTTTTTTATATATATATAGCGTCACGCCTTTTATCCCGAGGGGGTGGGCAGAGGTGCACTTTCACGGTACTTAACGCCAATGTACACCCACTTTTCACCATTTGTGTTATAAGTCCCATAATGTATTCCCTATTATATGGTACTACTGAGAAATTTTCGAAAATCCGATAAAATCCCAGTAATACTTTGCCCGACCCGGGAATCGAACACCTTGTCCGGCAGTAGCACTTGCGACCACTCGACCAACGAGGCAACACACAATTATTTATTATCAAATGTTTGCATAAACTGTACATAATAGTCATTTGTTTATTTTTTGTGTGTGAAATAAAACACAAAATTATAAAAATAAATTGTGTGGGAGAGCCATGCTTCGGCACTGCTGGGCCAGCTCGACCGGAGTGATACCACGGCCGAGCAGAAAACTGACGTGAAACAACGCTTGCGTTGTGTTTCGTTGTGTGAGTGAGGTTACCGGAGGCACAATTCCCTCCTTCTTAATCTTCCCAATCCCCAATTCCTAAACAACACTTAAATTCCTGACCCCCAAAAGGTCGGCAACGCACTTGTAACGCCTCTGGTCTTTCAAGTGTCCATGGGCGGCGGCGATTGCTTACCATCAGGTGGTCCGTCCGACCGATACATTTTTGTATGGTGTAACGACTTATACCATAAAAACTAACTTGTTATATCCTTCCAGGCTTTACCGACTTCCCCCATAATTCCCGGAGGTATGTTCCCTGGTCGCAGGGTAAGAGTGAAGGGTAGCACTCCTCTTGGAGCCAGGAGGTAAGTTTCTTTTTTATATTTTAAAACTAATGTATAGATATTGCTATCGTGGTGGCCGGCAGGTTAAGGCACCCACTTCTTCACCCACATGAGGGTGAGAGTTCGAAACCTGGCAACCAATCTGACTTGTTCCAACTTATATGTACTTTCTAAGATTACTTAGACACCACTGACAAACGGTGAAGGTAAAATCTCTCAAATTTTCTCCGTGTGAGAAAAGGCCTTTGGTCAGCAGTAGACACTTATAGGCTGTTGATGTTATAAATGTTAAATGATATTTATTTTTGCAAATAGGATACAAGATAACACTTTTAAATAACTAGATGAGGCCGGCATTTCCTATCGGACTACTCTGAGAAGAAATGCCGAAACAAACTCATAGGTCTCTTTTAAAATCCAGACAAATCAAATAAAGATGTGAGAGAACCGTGCAAGTTGATTCTGTAGTGGTCTTTAGAGGAAAGAACCACAACAGTATGAGCGGACCTGTTCAGATGGCAGCACGCATGTGTCAGTTTACAATCAGCACAGCTAACGGCTGTTGCTGAAAGATCCGACGAACAATATCAACCAAAAGAACATTTGTGTAGGCCTCGCAAATGCTCAAACTGTGACAATGTGTTTCATTGTGGTGAAGATATATTAACGCCACAATTTTGTCTCCAGGTTCGGCATAGACTTCCAGTATAACAACGACATCGCGTTTCATTTCAACCCTCGCTTCACGAGCAACACCATCGTGCGAAACCATTACGTTGGAGGGTCGTGGGGTTCGCCGGAAGAGGACGCGCCATTACCACTGATACGTGGAACCCCATTTGATATCCTTTTTATTTGTCATTATGATCGTTTTGAGGTAAGTATATGGCAATAGGTATGATATATTTGCATGCTCGAAAAATGTATTTAAATCTAATGCTATGAAAGTCTTATATTAATGATTAATTGTAATTTTGCTATTATTATTTATTAATTGTGTAATTGAAGTAAATGAAATTATTTTTGTTTTATATTGGTATTGTAGCTATAGCTAGCTTTATAGTTGCTTAATTCCATTCATTTGTTAACTTTGGTAATGCTCGTCTAGTGGCAACCACTGTCTCCTAAATATGTTGAAATGTTTTATTTGTGGATAATGCAGTGGACTGCAACATTGTTACTTGCTTTGTTATACTTAAGAGTTTGTATTGTTGTAGTTGTTTATTATCCCTTAATAAATAAAATAAAAAAATAGGCTCACCCCCTATTACATACGCGAAGGACACTCCGGGCGTCGGGGTTCGCGGGACGATCTCCGGCCACCGTAAGTGCGGGCCTGCGGACGGCGAGCAAGGGTAGCTCGCCGCCCGACCAGAACCAGACCCGTGCGTGCGACGCGTTGCGTTCCGCGCGCGCCTCAAAGTGCCATCAGACCACCACAGATGGGGCCCAGTAGGGCTGATGCTTAATCCGGAGCTGCGGACTACCTAGCGGGTTTACCGGGGCTCCGGCTCGACAAACAGGAGTAGGAACGGGGTGGTTTTTAGTCAGTAAGAGTCTGACACTCCCTCTCGCCTTGCCCTGGCGAGAGAAGTCATTGGATGATTTTCTCCCCTGAGAAAAAAGAAACCCCTATTACATGGGACTTATAACACAAATGATGAAAAGGTGTACATTGTATAGTGGCATTACGTGCCGTAATGTGTACCTCTGCCTACCCCTTCGGGGATAAAAATGCGTGAGGTTGGAACGTGAAGTTTTTTACGATATAAGCCAGTAAACGAGTAGACGGATCACTTGATGGTAAGCAATCGCCCATGGACACCTGAAACACCAGAGGCGTTTACATGTGTGTTGCCGGCTTTTTAGGGGTTAAGAATTTAATTAAGGTATTTAAGGGTTGTTGAGGAAATTGGGAAGATAAGGAAGGGGGGTAATTAGGCGTTTAACGGCTTATACCATACAAAATATAACTCCTCTGATTTTCAAAATCTAATCTCATCTTATCTCCCACCAGGTGATCATAAACGGAGCACATTTCTGCGACTTCTTCCACCGTGTCCCGTTCCATAGGATC
Source organism: Spodoptera frugiperda (assembly GCF_023101765.2). Classification (NCBI taxonomy): domain Eukaryota; kingdom Metazoa; phylum Arthropoda; class Insecta; order Lepidoptera; family Noctuidae; genus Spodoptera; species Spodoptera frugiperda. Next base: position 487,668 of record NC_064235.1, on the reverse strand, counting down.
ACTAATTTAACTGTGGGGCAGGATGTCGCCATAGAGTCGATTGAGTTCGAGGGAGCCCCATAACTGGTGGATTACATTGTAAGTATTTCTATGACATCAGGTCGGTAAACGAGTAAACAGATCACCTTATGATAAGCAACCACCCGGAGCTGCGAACTGCCTAGCGGGTTACCGGGGCTCCGGCTCGAAAAGCAGGAGTAGGAACGGGGGTAGAATAGAGCGCATTGAAACTGTTTAATACAACCTGTTAAATCTGTCTTGTTTCATCCTTAACAAGCAAACGCTGCTGAACAAACTGCGGTAAGTACTTTATGTATAACTTAGGGTCCTCAGTATCTCCTCCTTCTGCGAAGCAGTCATGCTAGCTAAGGAGGAGGCGGGGCGCGTGAGGGAACGAACAACCTCCTCACGCCCCAGCCATCGCGAGAGACACTCCGGGCGTCGGGGATCGCGCGACGATCTCCGGCCACCGTAAGTGCGGGTCTGCGGACGGCGAGCAAGGGTAGCTCGCCGCCCGACCAGAACCAGACCCGTGCGTACAACGCGTCGTCCGCGCGCGCCTCAAAGAGCCATCAGACCACCACAGATGGAGCCCAGTAGGGATGATGCCTGATCCGGAGCTGCGGACTACCTAGCGGGTTACCGGGGCTCCGGCTTGAAAAGCAGGAGTAGGAACGGGGTGGTTTTTAGTCGATCTTCGGTGGTGATATAAAAATTTACATTTTTTTTTCTTTTTCAGGCCCTTCCTGGCGACGAAGACATGACTAAAAGTTTTTAAAACTTACAAGTTTAAATTAAAAAATGTTTAAAATATTTTCTGTCAATTAACTTCTTTCTGTACTTAATGATGCTTGATTATATTAAAGTTATGTAAAAGTGCTGTGTGTTTGTTTATTTGTCCGTCTTTCACGGTAAAGCGGAGCGATGGTAAAGCAAAAAAATACGTGTCTAATATTGTTTCATTACCTAACTCTTGATTAATTGACGTGTAAAAGAATTACATTGTAACCTATTTACAAAATAAATATCATTTATCATTTAACTGACGGACTAAATAGATTTTTAATTTTCATACCCCGTCATCATCTCTTTTGTAGAAAGAAGTGTTAATAATGTAATTAAGTAAAAATAAATTATATGTAAAGCAAATAGATTTTTTATTAAAAAAAACATGAAACACTGTATACATATAAGAAATAACTTAGGGCATTCAGGAGTATAATAGACAATATAGATATTTGAATAAAACATCTGTTTTACAGCATTTCTTCTTAACGTAGAAGTGACCTGAAAAACACAAAGGCTATCATTAATAAGATTATTTATATTGCCAATATATCCTCGCATGAGCTCGACATTCAGCGACCGACAGTGCCGGCTCGACCGGAGTGATATCGTCATTATTCAGCACTGCTGGGTTGACTCGACCGGAGTGACACCACGGCCTCACAAAAAACCGACGTGAAACAACGCTTGCGCTGTCCTCCAATTCCCAAGTACTATTCTCAAAGACTGCCTCGTTGGCAGAGTGGTTACAATTACCGACTGCCAACTGCCGGGCAAGGGGTCTCGGGTTCCGATTCTTGGGTTGGGCAAAGAATTGCTGGGCTTCTTTCGGTTTTTCGGTAACTTCTCAGTAGTAGCAAGGAGTCTGGAAGTGTGCCCGGTCTATGGCAATAGGCTCACTATTACATGGGACTTATAACACAAATGGTGAAAAAGGGGATATACATTGGCATTATGTGCCATAATGTGCAACTCTGCCTACCCTTCGGGGATCAAAGGGAATTTTATAAAAAAATATATATATTCTCAAATACTAACGCCCAAAAGACGATTTTTTAAGATTACAATAGTAAATATAAATCTATGTTATGAGTTTATTATGAAAAGGCTATCTCTTTATACAGAGTAGAGTCAATGTTTATTTAACTTCTTTATGTTCTCAAATTGAATCAACTGGTCCAGTGTACGAAATTTCTTCACTATTGTAATGTTCAAACACAACACTACCTCCCATTAAAGCCGTGGCAGATACTTTTAGAACACCTTATATTCTGTAGGTACCTACCTGTATTATATCACTAATCGGCAGTATATTTAGCAGCATACTGTAAAACAGAAAATACAACATATAAGTATTATTGCAACCAAAATAAACATACAATTTTGTATGCATATCATCCCCCACTGCGAAGCGTAATTACAAATAATCTCAATTCTATACAATAACTTATACTTTATTATTCAATAGAACTGAAGACTGACTTGTTGGTCGAGTGGTCGCAAGTGCGACTGCTGAACAAGAGTTTTCGGGTTCGATTCCCGAGTCGGGCAAAGAATTACTGGACTATTTTCGGTTTTTCGAAAATTTCTCAGTAGTAACACGGAGTCTGGAATTGTGCCCAGTATATGGCAATAGGCTTACCCCTTATTACATGGGACTTATAACAACAAATGGTGAAAAGTGGGTGTACATTGTATAGTGGCATTGCGTGCCGTAATGTGCACCTCTGCCTACCCCTTCGGGGATAAAAGGCGTGACGTTGCTTTTTTAGAACTGAAGACGGTTTATTATGTAAACGTGCTAAACTCTAGAACTACTAGTTCGATTTGAAAAGTTTGTGTTGGATAGAACATTTATCCATTTATTTTATATGTGGGAGAGCATTCCTTCGGCACAATGGGTCTGTCGGCTCAACCGAAGTGATACCACGGCCTAGAAGAAAACCAACGTGAAACAACGCTTGCGTTGTGTGAGTGAGGTTACCGGAGGCCCAATTACCCCTTTCCCAATTCCCGATTCTCCAAAAACCCTTAAATTCTCTCTTCTCTTGTAACGCCTCTGGTGTTTCAAGTGTCCATGGGCGGCGGCGATTGCTTACCATCAGGTGAACCGTCTACTCGATTACCGGCTTACACCATAAAAAAGACTCTATATCACGTTACGGCCAATAGGGGTCGAGCAGAGAGGGTAAAACTGCGTAGGATTAGCAAGTAGTGATAATTTAGTTTAGTTAAGTTACTAGTATAAGTTTACAGACTGCACGGTTGGCGCGGTGGCTGGGCAACTGGCTGCCGTGCAACGTGTAGCGGTGTATTCCCGCACGGAGCAACTCTTTGTGTGATCAACAAATTGTTGTTTCGGGTCTGGATGTCATGTGTATGTGAAATTGTATGTTTGTAAACGCACCCACGACACAGGAGAAAATCACCACCCACATTAGGATTAAAAGAAAAAATTAGCTCACGTTTGCAATTTCTGAAGGTGGCTCAGGTCCCGCAAAGGTGATCTGCTGTATCATGAGGTCGCCGCCCACGTTCAGATGTGTGATCCGATGGTACGGGAGGCGATGGTAGTAGTCGCAGAAGTGTCTCCCGTTCACAGACACCTGGTGGGGGGGTGGTGAAATTAGTACATATTATCTTTCAAATATTATAAAGCAAAAGTTTGTGTGTATATCCTAAAAGAACGCGGGCGAAGCACTGCAATGACAGCGGGCCCCATTCGACTGGGCAACATCGGCGATTCTTATTCGTCTGCGGATCTCCCCATTTCAAATTCGATTCCACAAAGAAATACTAAGCATAAACCATTCGCGCTTCCTTCATTAGCGTTTTCACTATTCGCGGATTGAAAAAATGCGGCTCAATTCCTACATTCGCAGTCGAAGATTTGTTTGTTCGCGGATCAAAACGAAATATCGGTGCGTGCCTGCCTAAAAAAATACATTCACTATCTTGTGACAACGCACTATCATCGTTGAATATCAGTCTGAATTGAAGTAGCTTAAAAAAATACCAAACAAGAAAACAAATACTAAATTCTTTCAAATCAATCTGTATGATCAGAAAATTCAATTAAATATTATTTTATTTACAATTTCCTTCTTTATTTCGTCATCTAGGAACATATCCTCTGTAACCTCATAGAAATTACCATTCCATATTCACGGTTTCTGTATTCGCAATAGCAGCAATTCTATAAGAGCTTTTGCTATACTTCTTACCTTGAAACAATCATGGAAGCACTTGACCACAGTTTCAAACATCTCCCCTGCACCCATTGGCATCCCTCCACTGGACTCCTCATTCCCCCACGACCCATTAATGTAAGAGTTGCGCACAATGACCTGGTGTCCGAAGCGAGGGTTGAAATGAAAAGCAGTGTCGTCACTACCACCACATTTGAAGTTTATCGAGAATCTGTGGACATCATCAGGCTTATTAGTGACCACTGCTGACCAAAGGCCTCTTCTTACACGGAGAAGGTTTGAGCATTATCACCACGCTTGCTCAATGTGGGTTGGCAATTTCAAACTTATAATTAGTAACTATAAGCTCAGGTTTCCTCACGACGTTTTGCGCAACAAAATCTGTTGTGTAGTTTTAAAGATTCAACGCTTGCGTTGTGTGAGTGAGGTTACCGGAGGCCCAATTCTCCCCTTCCCAATCTTCCCAATCCCCGATTCCCCAACAACCCTTAAATTTCTAACCGCCAAAATGGCCTCTAGTATTTCAAGTGTCCTTGGGCGGCGGTGATTGCTTACCATCAGGTGATACGTCTGCTTGTTTACCGGATTATATAAAGAAAAATATTTATGTACGCACCTGTATGCTGTAGGGCAGATGCCTCCCTTTATCCTAACTATACGGCCAGGGTACATACCCCCAGGTATAGGACCCGTGTGGGGTACTTTCTAAAAACAACCAACAGAAGAAATTTATGAATTTAACATTAAAATAACAGGAGATTTCAAATAATGCCGCCTTTATTTCCCCCAGTCCTTTCCATCATCGAACCACAAGACAATAGGCGAAGCGTCACCGCTTCATGGTAGATATCCCACCCACTCACACGAAGCGCTTCGCTTCAAGCTTCCTTGTGCGAACTGCTAGGGAGTGGAACTCCTTACCGGAGTCTGTGTTTCCTGATGGGTATAACCTGGGTGTCTTCAAAGCCCGAGTGAATAGGTTGCTTATGGGCAGACGTGCTCCATCGTAGGCCGCATCATCACTTACCATCAGGTGAGATAGCGGCCAAACGTCGACCCATCAAATATAAAAAAATATCAAAATTTGTTTAGTACTGTCAGTGTGATTGACGGACAAGAGGTATCGGGTCCGATTCCCGGGTCGGGCAAAATATTACTGGGTTTTTTTTCGGTTTTTGGAAAATTTCTCAGTAGTAGCACGGAGTCTGGAATTGTGCCCAGTATATGGCAATAGGCTCACCCCTATTACATGGGACTTATAACACAAATGGTAAAAAATGGGTGTACATTGTATAGCGGCATTACGTGCCGTAATGTGCACCTCTGCCTACCCCTACGGGGATAAAAGGCGTGACGTTGCATACCTTCACTCCGGCGTCGATTACTGGGGGCGCGCCCTTCGTGTAGTCGATCAGATTATTACAGCCTCCTGACCGATACCCGTGCTGCAAAAATATCATAAGTATTATTTTTTAACCGACATAAAAAATAGGAGGATCTCTGTTTCACCTGTAGGTATGTATGTATGTTTGTACGCATTTATCTCGCGTTTGACTGAACCAGTTTTTTACATAATTTTTTTTTTGACATAGGTCAAGGTTATCGGTATATTTTATCCGACTTAAAAAACGAAGATTTGCACTAGGTATAACATTTGAAGCCATAAGCTCTTTTTTTTTAAAAACGTTGCCTCACATTAGTATTTTCTCCTGTGTCGTGGGTGCGTTTACAAACATACAAGTTCACATACACATGACATCCAGACCCGAAACAACAATTTGTGGATCATACAAAGAGTTGTTCCGTGCGAGGCAACCCAGTCACTGTACCAGCTAGACAACATTACCAGGGACGAATAGGGATGATGACGAGGTATAAAAATTAAAAAAAACTATTTAGTGCCGCGCAATGACATTAAAGGTACGCGTCCACAGGCCCGCATCGTACGCATCGCACGCAACGGATTTCAGTTTGTCTTGTATAGAAACACATACAACTGCGTCCACTGATCCGCATCGTACGGACCGCATCATCAGCAATACCTACATGCGATGCGTACTGATGACGTCATAAGGAATGCGTACGATACGGGCCTGTGGACGTTTACCTTAAAGAATATAAAAATAGTTACTCACTGTAGTCATCTTTTCTTCGTTAGTTCTTTGTTTCAAACCTCACGGAGCCCGAAACCTTTCCAACGAATGCAAAACCGTGGAAATCGGTTCGTGCGTTCTGTAGTTATAGCGTCAGGAAGGAAAACGCGACTTATTTTTATATTATAGAATAGAGAAGATGGTTCGACTCACAGTCGATGGTACAAAACGTATCTGCAACGCTGCTACTGATGGTAATTATTTTTATACTCAATTATTATCTATGAACGCCATGACTATGATGCATGGGCTAATCAATATATTTTTAATTAATTACACTTCAGTTTTCCTCTGTTGTAGATAACCTAGCTTCCTGGATGAGTTCAGGATAGTGTAGAGCTGTTTAAATTGTCTCTGTGTGTTTTTAGATCTGGAAAAGGCGTTTGATATTGTTTCTGTCCCAAACTTTCTGAGTAGGCTTTTTTTTGGGGGAGAAACTCATTCAATTACTTCTCCCGCCTTCAGCGAGGTGAGAGGGAGTGTCAGACTCTTATTCACTAAAAATCCACCCCGATCCTACTCCAGCTTTTCGAGCCGGAGCCCCGATAAACCCGCTAGGTAGTCCGCAGCTCCGTTCTCTGCAGGCTTATAGGATAATGATCATTATGTCAGAATACATAATGATCATTATGGAGCAATTATCGTGAGATATATTAAAAAAATCTCGATTAGTTTAAGTGTGGTAAAGACATGCTTCGGCACTGCTGGACCGGCTCAACCGGATTGATCAGCACTGCTGGATCGACTCGGCCGGAGCGATACCACGGCCGAAAAGAAAACAGACGTGAAACAACGCAAACAACGTGTAATGTGTTTTGTCGTGTGAGTGAGGTTACCGAAGGCCCAATTCCCTCTTCTCAATCTTCCCAATCCCCGATTCCCCAACAACCCTGAAATTCCTAACTCCCCAAAAGGCCGACAACGCACTTGTAACGCTTCTCGTATTTCGGGTGTCCATGGGCGATGGCGGTTGCTTACCTACCATCAGGTGATCCTTCTGCTCGTACCAGCTTATTCCATAATAACGCCTATTCCAGGATCTAGTCGAGTGTGCCTCATGACTGACTGACTGACTGACTGACATGAATATAGTAGGTAGTAACTAATAATGCTTTTCTCGAAATGAGGAGTTCCACAAGGAAGTATACTCGGTCCAACACATTAAAATTTTCTCCTGTGTCGTGGGTACGTTTACAAACATACAAGTTCACATACACATCACACCCAGACCCGTGCGGGAATTGAAACCGCTACACGTTGCACGGCTGCCGGTTGCAAAGTCACCGCACCGATCGTGCAGAGCAGTATTAGAAGGATTATGTCATAACTGTTTATGTATAATTTATCTATTTATAAGGAAAATACTTGGATAGTAACATATAACTAATTAATATGACCTTGGTAATTGTAAGGACTAATTAAAACTATAAACTAGCTTCTGCCAGCGGCTCTGCCCGCTTTTCCGTGGTATAAAAGTATCCTATCACCCAAGTCAACTTATACCCTGTCTGTATACCAAATGACTGCGGGCTCGAAACCTACCAACGGCAAGTACCAATGTGACATTTTCCGATGTAACTTTCTAAGATTATTTAGACACCACTGACTAACGGTGAAGGAAAACATCGTGAGGAAACCTGGGCTTATAATTTCTGATTATAAGTTTGAAATCGCCAACCCGCATTGAGCAAGCGTGGTGATTAATGCTCAAACCTTCTCCGTGTGAGAGGCTTTGGTCAGCAGTGGACACTAATAGGCTGTTGATATTAATAAAAAAAAAAACTGTAAAATTAGTGTCCAATATTTTTAATTTATTCTACTATTATTCTTAATTTTATTTTTATTATTTATTAATTTATATCAGGCAACGAAGGCCCATATCAATACAATAATACTATACTAAAACATAAAATACTATAAATACATAATTCTTATATTAATTATTGAGGTCACACGATTTATTCAGTTAATGTAGAAATCACTACATAGTATAAAATAAAGTCGCTTTCTCTGTCCCTATGTCCCTTTGTATGCTTAAATCTTTAAAACTACGCAACGGATTTTGATGCGGTTTTTTAATAGATAGAGTGATTCAAGAGGTAGGTTTATATGTATAATACATGCGTAATGTATCACCATTGCACCCATGCGAAGCTGGGGCGGGTCGCTAGTTAGAAATAAAACTCCACGTGGTATAGTTTTAATGTATTTATTTATTATTATATTAATTGGAGGGCGCTAGTGTTGGTCTTTGGGCGCAGGCTCATCAGTGGGTATCAGAGTTCATCATTGGGCGCCAGAGACGGTCATTAGGCGCCAGTGATGATAATTGGGCGCCAGTGTTGGTCATTGGGCGCCAGTGTTGATAATTGGGCGCCAGTGTTGATCATTGGGCGCCAGTGTTGATCATTGGGCGCCAGTGTTGATAATTGGGCGCCAGTGACGGTCTTTGGGCGCCAGTGTTAGTCTTTGGGCGCCAGGCCTGTTCATAGGGCGCTAAGGTTCGTCGGAGGGCGCTAGCACGGCGCCGCTGTACGCAAGGTCCCAGTAGTGTTCCACGCGATGTTTCTGAAAATGCTCCCGCGCTTGTTTCTCTGTCGGCATCACCTGAAACAAAGATTTCATTCATTTATTCATTTATTGTAAATCACAGGTAGGTACATAATACAGTTGTTATCATATTAACTAGACTGTCTCGTTGGTCGAGTGGTCGCAAGTGTGACTGTCGTACAAGAGGTTTTTTTTTAAGTTGGAAAATCATCCAATGACTTCTCTCGCCCGGGCAAGGCGTGAGGGAGTGTCAGACTCTTACTGACTAAACACCACCCCGTTCCTACTCCTGCTTGTCGAGCCGGAGCCCCGGTAAACCCGCTAGGTAGTCCGCAGCTCCGAAGAAAGGGGTCTCGGGTTCGATTCCGGAGCAAAGTAATGCTGGACTTTTTTTGGTTTAACGAAAATTTCTCTGTAGTAGCACGGAGTCTGGAATTGCGCCTAGTATATGGCAATAGGCTGACCCCTTATTACATGAGACTTATAACATAAATGGTGAAAAGTGTGTGTACATTGTGTAGCGGCATTACGTGCCGTAATGTGCACCTCTGCCTTTGCATAATGAACTAGATTCTGCCGGCGACTTCGCCCGCGTTCCCATGGGACAAAAACCAGCCTATTCCAGACCATAATCTACCCCTGTTCCATCTCAATCCCTGCAGCCGTTTTGACGTAATTAACTTAACAAACATACATACAAACTCACAAACTTTAGCATTTATAATATCAGATTTTTTATGGGACAAGCCCGCCACAACCTCCCATACCGCTGCAACTCCTGTGCACCAGGATCTACAGTAGATACAACCATGCAAACACCGGAACACTGAAGTCCAACGTCCCAGGGACATGAATGACTGTCTTGGATCCCGCAACGAAATAAATCAGAAGATATTATTAGAGGAGAAGAAAAAGATTAGATATAGTATACCTTAAATATTTATAGGATTATAATCTATACTAATATTATAAAGCTGAAGAGTTTGTTTGATTGTTTGTTTGTTTGTTTGTTTGTTTGAACGCACTAATCTCTGGAACTACTGGTCCGATTTGAATAATTCTTTTTGTGTTGGGTAGTGCATTTATCGAGGAAGGCTATAGGCTATAAAACATCACGCTGTGACCAATAGGAGCCAAGCAGAGCGGGTAAAACCGCGCAGAAGTAGCTAGTATTAAATAGATGTGTACCTTAAACTTGACATCTCCGAAAGCCCTCTGTTTGACGATGCCCTCCCAGACGAGGCTACAGCTGTTGGGCACCTCGTTTCCCTCTGCGTCCTTCACCATGTCCTCCTCCCACTTTATACGGTGCAGCATCAGTCTGGAGTGGGTAAACAGTCAATTAGATAATGTTTGTGAAATATTACAGGTCAACCTGACTAATTTCGAGCTGAACTGGAGTCCTTAGATATGGATGAGAAATTATTAATAAAATAAATTATTAATTAGTTTAAAATCATGCCTATATCCGGTTGCATGTTAGATTTGACCTATACAAATCATGGCTAAATCCGGGACAACAATTTGAAATGCTCCGTGCGGGAATCGAACCTGCTACAAGTTGCACAGCAGCCGGGTGCTCAGCAACCATGCAGTAAAAACTCAGAAATTCTTGAAATATTACTATATTTTCTAAGATAAATTGATTTGAAATATCGCGTGACATCACTTCTAGGTACATTATATACGTAGAAATGACGTATTTGCTCCCACTCCTAAACTTTGATTCGTTTTATCTAAGTATTGTTATCTTATAGGACAAAATAAAACAATACGTGTCTAATATTGTTTCATTAGCTAACTGACGGACTAAATAGATTTTTAATTTTCATACCCCGCTATCATCCCTATAAGCTCACCCCCTATTACATGGGACTATATATATGCTATTCAAAGTCAAAGTCGAAGTCATTTATTTCAATTTCAATCATTTATTTCAAATAGACCAGAAAGGCACTTTTGAACGTCAAAGCAAATATTAATAACGTATTAATAACGTCTGTCTGTCGGTCAGTCCTCTAGTCGCTCTATTTACTCGTTCCAAAGTGTGGATTCCTATGGAGAAGAACGAGCAAGAAACTCCATAGGTTACTCTTTTCCAATCAGGTTCACAATACAATACTTGGTTACTTGGGATATTTACCATGTTTTTAAATTTTTATGAGTTTCCGATATTTATATCTCGTTTTAAGTTCCAATTCTAGTGTTAGTGACCATGTCAGAGATTCACAGTACAATATGTACTTGGTTACATTGTTTCAATTATGTGAGAACAATGTAAAACTGTTACCTTTTTTTATGAAACCAGCCGGTAATCGAGCAGACGTATTACCTGATGGTAAGCAATCGCCGCCGCCCATGGACACTTGAAACACTAGAGGCTTTACAAGTGCGTTACCGGCTTTTTGGGAGTAAGGAATTTAAGGGTGGTTGTTCAGGAATCGGGGATTGGGAAGATTGGGAAGGGGGTTAATTGTGCCTCCGGCAACCTCACTCACACAACGCAAGCGTTGTTTCACGTCGGTTTTCAGCTCGGCCGTGGTATCACTCCGGTCGAGCCGGCCCAGCAGTGCCGAAGCATGGCTCTCCCCACTTACCTTTTGTACTTGGCGTGTTGCTTGGGCCCCCCCTCGACGACGACGACGCAGCAGCCGCGGTGCAGCAGCACGGAGCCGGACATGTGCAGCTGCGCCGCGTTCGCCTCCACCTTGAACTTCGCTGACGCACACTCGAATAGATCCTTCACCCTGTACAACAAATTATTATGATGAGTTTTTTTATGGTATAAGTCGGTAAACGAGCGGATCACCTGGTGGTAAGCAATCGCCGCCGCCTATGGACAAAATCATCCATGGCTCTCCCACACTTATCAATGTGTCTTGATACTTGCGTAGTGTATTTATTTAATTTAGTATAATTATTTATTTCACAAAAACCTCTAGAGAATCACATATCATATTTTTACAGGAATCGAACCAGTGATACTTGTGCATACACATCACGCCTAGTCCATGAACACCAATTTACAGGCTATTACGAAGAATTGTTCCATGCGGGAATCGAACCCGTGACACTTTGCCCAGCCACTGTATAAGACTAGCTGTATAAGATAAGCAGTATTAAATAAATATAATATTTACCTATAAACAGCTACATGCACGCCCATAGACGTATCTTCTCTGATTTTTCTGTCCACCTGAAATTGAAAAATTCAATATTGATTAATAAAATATATAATAGTAGTATAATAGTAACCCAGTATAATATGGCAATAGGCTCAATTACATGGGACATACAACATCAATTGTGAAAATTGGGTGTACATTGTACAATGATATTACGTGCCATAATGTACACCTCTGCCTACCCCCTCGGGGATAAAGGGCGTTTGATTTTTATTTAATTTTTTTGAGGGGGGAAAATCATCCAATGACTTCTCCCGACTTGGGCAAGGCGAGAGGGAGTGTCAGACTCTTACTGACTAAAAACCACCCCGTTCCTACTCCTGCTTTTCTAGCCGGAGCCACGGTAAACTCGCTAGGTAGTCCGCAGCTCCGGATCAGGCATCAGCCCTACTGGGTCCCATCTGTGGTGGTCTGATGGCACTTTGAGGCGCGCGCGGAACACGACGCGTCATACGCACGGGTCTGGTTCTGGTCGGGCGGCGAGTTACCCCTACTCGCCGTCCGCACGGATAAAGGTTATAATATAAAAAGTAAAAAATATATAAGAAGATAGTTATCCCACCTTCTCTCTCTTCTGGTCTTTCGTAAGAGCTCGCGCCTTGTTCGCCTCCAAATGGGTCTTCTGTCTCTTGGCGATCTGCTCCCTGACTTTGGCTTCGATGGCAGTGGGGTCCTGGACTGCCTCCGTGCCCAAAGCTCTCATCAGGTTTGATATCCTGCAAGGAAAAATGTACAAAATATATTTAACCACCGCTACTCTTCGCGTGGGTGTCGCATACCCGACTAAGGTATTTTTTTATTTAACGTGTCGTGGTGGCCCAGGTGTTTAAGATGCTCGCTTCTCATGCATGGGGGTGCAGGTTCGAAATCTACTAACGATAAGTACCAATATGACTGTTTCCAAGTTATATGTAGTTTCTAAGATTATTTAGTCACCATTAACAAACGGCGAAGGAAAACATCTTAAAGATATCTATAATACTTATTATCGCATGACAAACTGGAGATGTGGCGGAACCCTGCGCTTCGCTAACCTTCAACGCTTTATCACTTTTTTTATAAAAAAAAAACGCCAAACGTCGACCCATCTTTGGCCGCTATCTCGCCTGATGGTAAGTGATGATGCGGCCTACGATGGAGCACGTCTGCCCATAAGCAACCTATTCACTCGGGCTTTGAAGACGCCCAGGTTATACCCATCAGGAAACACAGACTCCGGCAAGGAGTTCCACTCCCTAGCAGTTCGCACAAGGAAGCTTGAAGCGAAGTAATTCGTGCGAGTAGGTGGGATATCTACCATGAAACGGTGACGCCTGGCCGATTGATAAATGATCTCTTTTACACGTCAATCTCTTAAGGGGACGTCCATTAATCACGTGAGACTCAATTAGGGGAGGGGGGTCGATAAAAATCACGAAACTTCACGAGGGGGGACGGGGGCTTCATAAAATATCACGTGTATTAATTTTTTCACCTAACCCGGGTTTTTTAAACCTTAAAACGGGGTGTATAGGATTTGTCACTTCCCCATAAAAGAGTATAATAAATTATAATTACGCATTTCTAAACTTAAACCAATTTAGATGATATTTTTTAGGTACTTGTATTACCTACAAAGTCTTAACCCACTCATACTTATTTTCTGTATTAAAAAAATACACGTGATGTTGGTTGGGGGTGGGGGGGTTAATCTAAAATCTCACCACATATCACCAACGGGGAGGGGGGGGCCAAAAAATCGTTGAAAAAACCTCACGTGATTAATGGACGACCCCTAAATAACTAGATGCGGCCGGCATTTCCTATCCGACTACTCTGAGAAGAAATGTCGAAACAAACTCAACCTCACAACAAAATCTATGACTATGAAGTCATAGATTGTCTTGTGAAGTGACACTAAAAAAAAAACCTCCTGTGCATACCTGAGTTTGGGTTCGGGCGGCGCCTCCAAGCCGAGGCGCACCTTCTCCTGTTCCTCCTTCCACGCCTCCCTGCGACTCTGTCTGCGAAGCTTCTTCCTCTCTTTCTTCGTCAGGAACACTGGCATGTACGTCGGCTTCAACGGCTCAGCTGCGAACAAACACAAACTTCACTACATAGTACAAAACAAAGTCGCTTCCTCTGTCCCTATGTCCCTTTGTACGCTTAAATCTTTAAAACTACGCAACGGATTTTGATGCGGTTTTTTTAATAGATAGAGTGAATATTTTTCCATCACCTAACTGACGGACTAAATAGATTTTTAATTTGCATACCCCGTTATCATCCCTATCAAATCAAATCAAATTTTATTTCAGAATTGCTTCCATAATTTGCTAGTAACAATGTTCTTAGCCTATGATACCACTGTGAATGTAATAATAACAATAAAAACAAAACAATGAAAGAAATTTAGGCACTTGCTCTCGAGTGCAGGCATATACAGTGTGCCACTACTATGCAGTCCCATCGGTCTGCGCATGCATGCCAGGGGCCTTAGTCTGCTATTACAATTGTGTCAGAATGGTCGATCACTGAGCAGTGCGAGAGGGACGGAGCTATGTAGGTTGTATAGCTCCGTCCCTCTCGTACTGCTCAGTGATCGACCATTCTGACACAATTGTAATAGCAGACTAAGGCCCCAGGATGGCGCCGGGGCTGCCGCGCACCCGCGCCATTAAACACGTACTTCGCTTGCGTATGACGGCGTGAAAGTCATCCACGGCGAACATACCACTGGCGCTACAGTACCGCGGCCCCATCAGCACCCTTTTTTTTTTTGTGGGGGAAAATCATCCAATGACTTCTCCCGCCTTGGGCGAGGCGAGAGGGAGTGTCAGACTCTTACTGACTAAAAACCACCCCGTTCCTTCTCCTGCTTTTCGAGCCGGAGCCCCGGTAAACCCGCTAGGTAGTCCGCAGCTCCGGATCAGGCATCAGCCCTACTGGGCCCCATCTGTGGTGGTCTGATGGCTCTTTGAGGCGCGCGCGGAACGCGACGCGCCGCACGCACGGGTCTGGTTCTGTTCGGGCGATGAGCTACCCTTGCTCGCCGTCCGCAGGCCCGCACTTACGGTGGCCGGAGATCGTCCCGCGATCCCCGACGCCCAGAGTGTCTCTCGCGACGGCTGGGGCCCATCAGCACCCTGAACGCATTATTATACTGCACACGCAGAGCGTTGTATGTCCACTGCCTGTATTTGGTCCACAAACTGCACGTGTAAAAGGTCTGGCAGGAAGCCCTGAAGAGTGTGACCTTCACTTGTTCCGTACACCGTGCGAATCTGCGAGCCAACATGTTACAGCGAACAGACATCGCCCTGCGCTCCCTCTCCACATCCATGTCATCTTTAAAGTCCTCGGTAACCCAGTGGCCCAGATACTTGAAGTGAGTGACTTGGTTCAATCGTGTACCATAGAGTGAGAGGGGAGATACCACTGTGACCTCTCTTTTTGGTGCTTTAAATACCATGATCTCACTCTTTTTTACATTGTATCTGAGCCCGTGGGCTTCCGCATACTCCTCGCATATGTGTAGGGGCTGAACAAGACCATGTCATCGTATAGGGGGTGCCCTATTACATGGGACTTAAATAAAATTATTGGTGAAATATGGGTGTACAATGTGTGTACATTGTATAGCGGCATTACGTGCCGTAATGTGCACCTCTGCCTACCATATATCGAGGAAAAAGGCGTAACGTAACTCAATAAAACAATTAATGGTAATAAACCATAATTTATGCATACATACATACATATAGTCACGCCTTTAATCCCCGAAGGGGTAGACAGAGGTGCACATTATGGCACGTAATGCCACTGTGTACACCCACATTTCACAATTTATGTTGTAAGTCCCATGTAATAGGTGGTGAGCCTATTGCCATATACCGGGCACATTTCCAGACTCCGTGCTACCACCGAAAAAAGCCCAGTAATACTTCGCCCGACCCGGGAATCGAACCCGAGACCCCTTGCCCGGCAGTCGCACTTGCAACCACTCGGCCAACGAGGCAGTCTTAGACCATAATTTATGGTATTGAGATAAACGAAACAAACTGTTGTTTGTATTAAAATATGAATGTGGGAATTCCAGTAGAGTCCGATAATGCAATAAGTAATAATGAACATTTAACTAATATAATCACATGGTTTTGCTCGCTTTTTATTTGGGCCGGTAAACGAGCAGGCAAAAAGTATCCTGTGTTATTCCAGACCAAGGATGTTTAGGATATCCACATCCGTAACTGAAACTATCGGATATCCGAAATAAAAAAAATATCCATTTCCGTAACCGAAACTGAAATAAATGTTCCGAATAATTTCGAATAGGAGCGTAGTCTAAATTAAACATGAGACAAGTTACTTATAGGCAGATTGAAGTACCTGCCAAATGAAGACCTATTTATAAATAAAACCATTTTATATCTATTTGTATGTTACTTTTGAAATTCCTTAGAAATTCAATATCCGTAACCGAAACTATCCGAAACTACCGGATAATTTGGAATAATTTCTTATCCGTATCCGAAACCGGAACCGATATAAAGATCCGAGAGATCCGAAGAGTCTACTATCCGTATTCATATCCATATCCGAAATTCCAGATCCATAACATCCCTGTTCCAGACCATAATCTACCCCTGTACCAAATTTCATCGCGATCCCTTCAGCCGTTTTGACGTGAAGGATTAGTTACTTTCGCATTTATTTAAGTGTGGGCGCGCCATGCTTCGGCACTGCTGGGCCGGCTCGACCGGAGTGATACCACGGCCGAGCAGGAAACCGACGTGAAACAACGCTTGCGTTGTGTGAGTGAGGTTACATGAGATCTAATTACTCCCTTCCCAATCTTCCCAACCCCCGATTCCAACAACCCTTTAATTCCTAACCCCCAAAAGGCCAGCAATGCATTTGTAACGCCTCTATTATTTCAAGTGTCAGGGCGGCGGCGATAGCTTTTTTTTTCAGGGGGGAAAATCATCCAATGACTTCTCTCGCCAGGGCAAAGCGAGAGGGAGTGTCAGACACTTACTGACTAAAAACCACCCCGTTCCTACTCCTGCTTGTCGAGCCGGAGCCCCGGTAAACCCGCTAGGTAGTCCGCAGCTCCGGATTAAGCATCAGCCCTACTGGGCCCCATCTGTGGTGGTCTGATGGCTCTTTAAGGCGCGCGCGGAACGCAACGCGCCGCACGCACGGGTCTGGTTCTGGTCGGACGGCGAGCAAGGGCAGCTCGCCGTCCGCAGACCCGCACTTACGGTGGCCGGAGATCGTCACGCGATCCCCGACGCCCGGAGTGTCCTTCGCGTCGGCTGGGGCGTGAGGAAGTTCGTTCCCTCACGCGTCCCGCCTCCTCCTTAGCTAGCATAACTGCTTCGCAGAAGGAGGAGACGGCATCCCAGTCCCCCTCGCTCCGCACCATGGCCTGAACCAAAGCCGGACGCGAGAGGTCGCCGTCGCCGATCACTTCTCTGAGGGCACGGCGGTGTTCAGCCCACGCAGGGCAGACCGCAACCGTGTGTTCCACCGTGTCCTCCGGGCGGTCTTCGCAGTGATGACACCCGGGCGTTTCCTCCCGCCCAATCAAAAACAGGAACCTACCGATACTCCCATGTCCGGTAAGCACCTGCGTCAGGCGGTAGGTGAGGACGCCATGGCGCCTCTCTAGCCACTCCTCAAAGAGGGGACTTACCGCTGCAATGACAGCGAGCTCAGGCGGCGATTGCTTAGCATCAGGTGATCCGTCTGCTCGTTTACCGGCTAATACCATAAAAAAATAAATATAATATTACTATGACTATGCAAACAAACAAACAAATCATTTCTCTACCTATATTATTACATTTTAATAAAATATAGATAATGGACTAAGGAAAAAAATATTGTTTATACAAAGTCTACGTATTTAATGCGCTGTTCAGACACCACATCGTCATACTCCGTGTAAAACCAGTGTCGCATATAGTGAGCAAAGAGACAGTGAAACATACTTCATCATCATCAGTCTGTTCTCGGCCACTGCTGGACATAGGCCTGTCCAACGGCACGCTACTGAGCTCGATCTTCAGCTCTACGCATCCAACTACTACCAGCCACTCAGCAGACATCGTCATTCCACCTAGCTGGAGGGCGCCCTACACTACGCTTGCCTATATATAAAACTAAATAGTTCAAGATTCTACAAACGACTGTCGCCGCGTCGTGTGTCACGGAATGCTGCTCATGAATATGAGCTTCTAGCATGGCTTGAGAGTCGAGTTCCTCGTCAAACAGTTACGTGAGTAAGCCGATAACATAATAATTAAGTGTCAACTCAAGGATCGAACCCAAGGTATCCGGAGCTGCGGACTACACCGATACTGCGGACTACCTAGCGGCTTTACCAGGGCGCCGGCTCGATAAGCAGGAGTAGGAACGTGGTGGTGTTTAGTCAGTAAGAGTCTGACACTCCCTCACGCCTTGCCCGAGCGAGAGAAGTCATTGGATGATTTTCCAACTTAAAAAAAAGGCATCGTCATGTGGTCGCCACTGCTTGCAATCATCGCCTTGTGTATAACGATATCTCATTCTCACGATGGATCCCAGAATCGGAATATCGTCAAACCGATTACCGGTCAAGCAATCAATACGAACCGGGTAAGAAGATTTTTAACCGAAGAAAACTTACGAAATCCTAATGAGAATAGCCACGGCTACCCGGCTTCAAGCACATTGGCACCCAGACATACACCAAGATGGGCTAGGGAGTATATCAACAGCGAAGCATCAACTCTTCTGCCAAATAAGAACTTACGAAATGCTACTGAGAATAGCCTACACCTAGCATTAGCATTAGCAGCGCCCAGCCTAGCATTAAATGTTACAATAAACTACCAACCACCATACTGAATCTGAACGAGAAAAAAATTAATTTAAATCTTGTTTTTTTTTGCTAGGGTATAAACGCCAAAAATGTCATCGTAGAGCCATGAGAGTAAGCGCATTCGAAAGAGCGGAAAATTTTACGTAGGATAGCATAATAAACTCATTTTTGACCAAAATGTCGCTTATACCCTATTTCCTTTTAACCGTCGATATGTATAATACATGCATAATATATCACCATTGCACCCATGCGAAGCTGGGGCGGGTCGCTAGTAGTAAACAGCCCATAAGTGTCCGCTGCTGACCAAAGGACTCTTCTCACACGGAGAAGGTTTAAACATTAATCACCACGCTTGCTCAATGCGGATTCAAAGTCAAAGTCAAAGGATTTATTTGCTAATGAATACAGTTATATAAAAGGTGTTACAAAATGTCTATGAGTACAGTATTCAGTCATAATATGATGACATGCAAAATACATATTTATCTTAAATATACAATTATTTCGGGAACTTACATTGCAAGAATTCTTTAATGGAATAGAAGGGATTATCGATTAGCCATCTTCGTAATGCCCTCTTAAACCGAATCATCGGTAGTTCCCGAATTTTGACAGGATGTTTATTATAAATTTGGATACACATGGGAAAAAGTGAGTTGGCGATTCAACTTAGCTCGTAGCTAGCACTCCTAAACTTTGATTCGATTTACCTTAGTATTGTTATCTAATATGAAAATAAAAAAATACGTGTCGAATATTTTTCCATCACCTAACTGACGGACTAAATAGATTTTTAATTTTCATACCCCGTCATCATTCCTATAGGCTCACCCCCTATTACATGGGATTTAGGTATAACACAAATGGTGAAAAGACTGCCTCGTTGACCGAGTGGTTGCAAGTGCGACTGCCGAGCAAGGGATCTCGGGTTCGATTCCCGGGTCGGGCGAAGTATTACTGGGCTTTTTTCGGTTTTTCGAAAAAATTCTCAGTGGTAGCACGGAGTCTGGAATTGTGCCCGGTATATGGCAATAGGCTCACCCCCTATTACATGGGACTTATAACACAAATGGTGAAAAGTGTGTGTACATTGTATAGCGGCATTACGTGCCGTAATGTGCACCTCTGCCTACCATATCGGGGATAGAAGGCGTAACGTGGACTTTGCTCATCAATCCTATTATGGACCATAATACCTCAATAAAATAATTAATGGTATTAAACCATAATTTATGGTATTGAGGTAAACGAAACAAACTGTTCTTTGTATTAAAATATTAATGTGGGAATTCCAGTAGAGTCCAATAATGAAATAAGTAATAATTAACATTTAACTAATATAATCACATGGTTTTGCTCGCTTTTTATTCGGGCCGGTAAACGAGTAGGCAAAAAGTAGTCTATGTGTTATTCCAGACCATAATCCACCCCTGTACCAAATTTCATCTCGATACTTTCAGCGGGTTTGACATCAAGGATTAGTTACTTTCCCATTTATTTAAGTGCGGGAGAGCCATACTTCGGCACTGCTGGGCCGGCTCGACCGGAGTGATACCACGGCCGAGCAGTATACCGACGTGGAACAACGCTTGCGTTGTGTGAGTGAGGTTACCGGAGATCCAATTACCCCAATTCCCAATCTTTCCAATCTCCAACAACCCTTAAATTCCGAACCCCCAAAAGGCCGGCAACGCACTTGTAACGCCTCTATTATTTCAAGTGTCCATGGGCGACGGCAATTGCTTAGCATCAGGTGATACGTCTGCTCGTTTACCGGCTAATACCATAAAAAAATAAATATAATATTACTATGACTATGCAAACAAACAAACAAATCATTCCTCTACCTATATTATTACATTTTACTAAAATATAGATAATGTAAATAAGGAAAAAATATTGTTTATACAAAGTCTACGTATTTAATGCGCTGTTCAGACACCACATCGTCATATTCCGTGTACAACCAGTGAACATCACAAGTGTAATTTCACAACTCAGTCTCGCATATAGTGAGCAAACAAACAGTGAAACATCATCATCATCATCATCATCATCAGCCTCTCCAACGGCACGCCAGTGACGATCTTCAGCTCTACGCATCCAACCACTACCAGCCACTCTGCAGACATCGTCATTCCACCCAGCTGGAGGGTTTAATTAAGTATCAACTCAAGGATCGAACCCAAGGTATCCGGAGCTGCGGACTACACCGATACTGCGGACTACCCCGATACTGCGGACTACCCCGATACTGCGGACTACCTAGCGGGTTTACCAGGGCGCCGGCTCGATAAGCAGGAGTAGGAACGTGGTGGTGTTTAGTCAGTAAGAGTCTGACACTCCCTCACGCCTTGCCCGGGCGAGAGAAGTCATTGGATGATTTTCCAACTTAAAAAAGGCATCGTCATGTGGTCGCCACTGCTTGCAATCATTGCCTTGTGTATAACGATATCTCATTCTCACGATGGATCCCAGAATCGGAATATCGTCAAACCGATTACCGGTCAAGCAATCAATACGAACCGGGTAAGAAGATTTTTAACCGAAGAAAACTTACGAAATCCTAATGAGAATAGCCACGGCTACCCGGCTTCAAGCACATTGGCACCCAGACATACACCAAGATGGGCTAGGGAGGATATCAACAGCGAAGCATCAACTCTTCTGCCAAATAAGAACTTACGAAATGCTACTGAGAATAGCCACGGCTACCCGGCTTCAAGCACACACACACCCAGACATACACCAAGATGGCTTAGGGAGTATATCAACAGCGAAGCATCAACTCTTCTGCCAAATAAGAACTTACGAAATGCTACTGAGAATAGCCTACACCTAGCATTAGCATTAGCAGCGCCCAGCCTAGCATTAAATGTTACAATAAACTACCAACCACCATACTGAATCTGAACGAGAAAAAATTTAATTTAAATCTTGTTTTTTTTTTTGCTAGGGTATAAACGCCAAAAATGTCATCGTAGAGCCATGAGAGTAAGCGCATTTGAAAGAGCGGAAAATTTTACGTAGGATAGCATAATAAACTCATTTTTGACTAAAATGTCGCTTATACCCTATTTCCTTTTAACCGTCGATATGTATAATACATGCATAATATATCACCATTGTACCCATACGAAGCTGGAGCGAGTCACTAGTAGTAAACAGTCTACAAGTGTCCACTGCTGACCAAAGGCCTCTTCTCACACGGAGAAGGTTTGAACATTAATCACCACGCTTGCTCAATGCGAGTTCAAAGTCAAAAGATTTATTTGCTAATGAATACAGTTATATAAAAGGTGTTAAAAAATGTCGATCAGTACAGTATTCAGTCATAATATAATGACATGCAAAATACATATATTTATATTAATTAAATATACAATTATTTCGGGAACTTACATTGCAAGAATTCTTTAATGGAATAGAAGGGATTATCGATTAGCCATCTGCGTAATGCCCTCTTAAACCGAATCATCGGTAGTACCCGAATTTTGTCAGGATGTTTATTATAAATTTGGATACACATGGGAAAAAGTGAGTTGGCGATTCAACTTAGCTCGTAGCTAGCACTCCTAAACTTTGATTCGATTTATATAAGTATGGTTATCTTATATGACAAGATAAACATACGTGTCTAATATTTCATGATCTAACTGACGGACTAAATAGATTTTTAATTTTCATACCCCGTCATTATCCCTATAGGCTCACCCCCTATTACATGGGATTTAGGTATAACACAAATGGTGAAAAGACGTCGTTGACCGAGTGGTAGCAAGTGTGACTGCCAAGCAAGGGGTTTCGGGTTCGATTCCCGGGTCGGGCTTTTTTCGGTTTTTCGAAAAATTTCTCAGTCACACACGGAGTCTGAAATTGTGTCCAGTATATGTAGTGGAGCGCCTGGGGGTTTTTACCTCGGATTAGAGTTACAGTGAATGAATTAATATGATCGATGTGGGATATTGTTTTTTAAACTATAAATTGCAATGTTTACCCAAAAATTTTTTGTGTACTCCATTTTTTTATTGTTTAAACAAATTATTATAAAAAATTAATGTTTGACCATATATTTTCACTTTAAACAGTAATTTTTTTATTTATATGTTAAATCTTACCTGAGTAGACATATAGGAACATTTTTCAAAGATACCTGTGTATAAAAATAACAGTATCTCGAACAGGTAGAAAAACGTGGAGGGGAGAGCGGAGCGACAGCTGCTATGTACAATGGAACTTCTTGGCCAGTTTAATTATAAATGAAACGCACTCTATTGTGTACATTTAAAAAAATAAGGTAATTAATTATGACTAATGAAAAGAAAAAAAAATATTAGTACTAAATCTGTTTATTTAAATATATTACATTGTTGTCTACATCAAATGTTTTCTTCTACTTCATCTATCTGTATAATAGGTGAAGTATTGGAACAACTATTTCCGCTGCACTGTAAACATGATACACTGCAGTATAAACTACACTCGCGAGCAACCAAATCGACTCAACCTACATGTGCGCATTCGAAGATGTTTTCTTAAAAATATACTGAATTGTTTTTAAAAACCGATATACCATTAGAAAGCTTACAACTTCAGCTTTATATTGGTATCATTATTATAAAAATTGTATCAGTACTTTTTAAAATATTTAACTTAATTCAGCGGACTAGAGTATTTGCTCACTACGACTCCAACAAGTTATAACACAAACTACCCCTATAAAACCTCCACATTAAGGTTAACTTTATCTGTGGCTTATCGAAAGTTGATCGTACACATCTCCGCAAAAACGCGTCATTTTATTTCCAAAAATTTTGGATACGACACCAGAAGAAGCCGCTCAAGTCGTTGCTCTACTGGAACAAGGACTAAATCAGCGAAGAGTTGCTGCTCATCTGAGTTTGAGCCAATCTGCAGTATCAAGAGGGTACAGGTAGTATCAAGATACTAGTGCCTTCAATCGAAGACCAAGAATAAGCCGCCACCGGTCCACCTCGGAGAGAGACGACCGTTTTATTATTTCAACTTCACTACGAAATCGTCACTTAACCGGTGTCGATGTTCAACAGGAACTCAGAAGAGTTCGAAGAGTGGCTGTCAGCGAGTGGACAGTACGGAGACGGTTGAAGGAAGCCAACCTCACCCCTAAACGGCCTACCACAGGCCCGAAATTGACGACCCGCCATCGGCAAGCGCGCATTCAATTTGCCCGAGAACACCTCGATTGGAGCATAGAACAATGGAGGCCAGTCTTATTAACTGACGAATGCAGAATGTGTCTGCACGGTAGTCGTCCCACAAGTGTTCAATTGGATTCATGTTCGGGCTTAGCGCTGGTCAGTCCATTGTCCGTATTCCGCTGGCGAACTGGCCGGCTTCTTCTGGTGTCGTATCCAAAATTTTTGGAAATAAAATGACGTGTTTTTGCGGAGATGTGTACGATCAACTTTCGATAAGCCACAGATAAAGTTAACCTTAATGTGGAGGTTTTATAGGGGTAGTTTGTGTTATAACTTGTTGGAGTCGTAGCCCTAGTCCGCTGAATTAAGTTAAATATTTTAAAAAGTACTGATACAATTTTTATAATAATGATACCAATATAAAGCTGAAGTTGTAAGCTTTCTAATTGTATATCGGTTTTTAAAAACAATTCAGTATATTTTTAAGAAAACATCTTCGAATGCGCACATGTAGGTTGAGTCGATTTGGTTGCTCGCGAGTGTAGTTTATACTGCAGTGTATCATGTTTACAGTGCAGCGGAAATAGTTGTTCCAATACTTCACCTATTATACAGATAGATGAAGTAGAAGAATATATTTGATGTAGACAACAATGTAATATATTTAAATAAACAGATTTTGTACAAATATTTTTTTTTCTTTTCATTAGTCATAATTAATTACCGTATTTTTTTCAATATACACAATAGAGTGCGTTTCATTTATAATTAAACTGGCCAAGAAGTTCCATTGTACATAGCAGCTGTCGCTCCGCTCAGAAAAACGTGGAGGGGACTCCACGTTTTTCTACCTGTTCGAGATACTGCTATTTTTATACACAGGTATCTTTGAAAAATGTTCCTATATAAACTTAGGTAAGATTTAACATATAAAAAAAAATACTGTTTAAAGTGAAAATATATGGTCAAACATGATTTTTATTATAATAATTTGTTTAAACAATAAAAAAATGGAGTGCACAAAAAATTTTTGGGTAAACATTGCAATTTATAGTTTAAAAAACAATATCCCACATCGATCATATTAATTCATTCACTGTAACTCTAATCCGAGGTTTTACGGTTTTGAATGCTCCAGGCACTCCACTAATGGCAATAGGCTCACCCCTATTACATGGGACTTATAACACAAATGGTGAAAAGTGTGTGTACATTGTACAGTGGCATTACGTGCCGTAATGTGCACCTCTGCCTACCATATCGGGGATAGAAGGCGTAACGTGGACTTTGCTCATCAATCCTATTATGGACCATAATACCTCAATAAAATAATTAATGGTATTAAACCATAATTTATGGTATTAAGGTAAACAAAACAAACTGTTGTTTGTATTAAAATATTAATGTGGGAATTCCAGTAGAGTCCAATAATGAAATAAGTAATAATTAACATTTAACTAATATAATCACATGGTTTTGCTCGCTTTTTATTTGGGCCGGTAAACGAGCAGGCAAAAAGTAGCCTATGTGTTATTCCAGACCATAATCCACCCCTGTACCAAATTTCATCTCGATACTTTCAGCGGGTTTGACATCAAGGATTAGTTACTTTCCCATTTATTTAAGTGCGGGAGAGCCATACTTCGGCACGAATGGGCCGGCTCGACCGGAGTGATTGATACCACGGCCGAGCAGAGAATACCGTCGTGGAACAACGCTTGCGTTGTGTGAGTGAGGTTACCGGAGATCCAATTACCCCCCTTCCCAATCTTCCCAATCCCCAACAACCTTTAAATTCCTAACCCCCAAAAGGCCGGCAACGCACTTGTAACGCCTCTAGTGTTTCAAGTGTCCATGGGCGGCGGTAATTGCTTACCATCAGGTGATACGTCTGCTCGTTTACCGGCTATACCATAAAAAAATAAATATAATATTACTATGACTATGCAAACAAACAAACAAATCATTCCTCTACCTATATTATTACATTTTACTAAAATATAGATAATGTAAATAAGGAAAAAATATTGTTTATACAAAGTCTACGTATTTAATGCGCTGTTCAGACACTATATCGTCATATTCCGTGTACAACCAGTGAACATCACAAGTGTACTCCCACAACTCAGTGTCGCATATAGTGAGCAAAGAGACAGTGAAACATACTTCATCATCATCATCATCATCAGCCTCTACAACGGCACGCCAGTGACGATCTTCAGCTCTACGCATCCAACCACTACCAGCCACTCTGCAGACATCGTCATTCCACCCAGCTGGGAGGGTTTAATTAAGTATCAACTAGGGATGTTGCGAATATCTGCATCCGCATCCGCATATGCGAAACATCCGCATCGATTTAGGCATCCGCATCCGCATCTGCATCCGCAAAAATCGATGCGGAGCTGATGCGGATGCGAATGTGTTGCAGATTAGTACAAGAAAGAAAGGGGCGGGTCCAGCGAGTGGCGCGTGTCGCGCGCTCGTGCTAATTGATCAATAAGAATTCAATTATTTTAATTACTAAAATGTATAATTAGTACTTAATAGTACTTGACTTGCTTCTTTATAATTTTACTGATTGTTTTGGCTTGTCTTTTAAATTTTTCTCCCAAAACTTAAGATTTTTGTAAAGATCCGCTTCCGCATCCGCATCCGCGGATGTTTGCCCCCTGGAATCCGCATCCGCATCCTCATCCGCGGATGTGAAAAAATCAGCATCCGCAACAACCCTGGTATCAACTCAAGGATCGAACCCAAGGCATCCGGAGCTGCGGACTACCCCGATACTGCGGACTCCCCGATACTGCGGACTACCTAGCGGGTTTACCAGGGCTCCGGCTCGATAAGCAGGAGTAGGAACGTGGTGGTGTTTAGTCAGTAAGAGTCTGACACTCCCTCACGCCTTGCCCGGGCGAGAGAAGTCATTGGATGATTTTCCAACTTAAAAAAAAGGCATCGTCATGTGGTCGCCACTGCTTGCAATCATCGCCTTGTGTATAACGATATCTCATTCTCACGATGGATCCCAGGATCGGAATATCGTCAAACCGATTACCGGTCAAGCAATCAATACGAACCGGGTAAGAAGATTTTTAACCGGGGCCAGTTATCCAGGAACACTACATAACAGAACAACCGGATATAACATTGTAAAACCCGGTTATAATATAAACCAGAATACAACACAGCAATATGTGAATAATTTCAATTTTAGCAAACCTGGAATGTATCGTTCTAACGTAAATTCAAATAGCGTTAACTCTGCCTACCCCACAACGACTGGGCACAGACAATATCCGGGTAGCTATGCAAAACATCAAGCACCGCTACCAGGACCAAATAACAGCTTTCCAGCTCCTAAAGCAAACTTAACTCGGAATAATCACCATAGCTACCCGGTTTCTAGCACAACGAGACCCTTATACCCACCATACCCGGGTTATTATACCAAAAATCAAGCAACAACTCTGCCAAATAACCAGTTTCCAAATCCTAATCAGAATACCCATCACAGCTACCCGGTGTCAAGCACAATGAGACCCGGATATACACCAAACTGGGGTAACTATAGCAACAACCAAACATCAACTCTACAGCCAAATAAGAACTTACGAAATCCTACTCAAAATAATAACCACAGCTACCCGGCTTCAAGCACAATGAGACCCGGATATACACCAAACTGGGGTAACTATAGCAACAACCAAACATCAACTCTACAGCCAAATAAGAACTTACGAAATCCTACTCAAAATAATCACCACAGCTACCCGGTTTCAAGCACAATGAGACCCGGATATCCACAAAACCCAAGTAACCATCCCAGCTACCCAGCACAGGTTAACTGGCGCATTAAAAACATGCCAACTACTAATGCAACTTCCTTTAAACCTGGACGTAACAACAGCAATCGCTACCCGGTTTCTAACACAGGGAAACCCGGATATAACAATTCTAATTCTAAGGGTGAGCCAACGGATATGGATGCTGAAGCTATAAAGGGTAATGGCAACTGTCCTGAAGGTACGAAACTATATACATATACTAATCAGTGCGTAAACGAAACTGAACTTATATACTATGATGACTTTGAATAATCTATATCTATTATCTATACTATTAATATATCTACAATGTGATAGGGGTGACACTTATAACCCGTTAAGGCTGTGTACTAAATCTAATGTTATCGACAAAAAATAATCTTTATTTTCATATACTATAAATTTTATTTAAGGACGCGTTCTCATAATTGATAGGTATCAAATCGCATCACTACATTGACACGACTCTCGACAATACACACATACGCACGGATAGCTGCGGAAATTATGACAAAATGAACTTGATACTTTGAAAGTTTGAATATTTTCTTACTTTCTTTTTTAATATTTTTATTTTGTTTAGTGCGTGCGTAGACTCAAATGTTTTGTGTTATCTGATGTTCAATTCAATTCTACTGGATGTAACTTACGGACGACAAGAGCCAAGTGTGCCGAATTTGGGCTCGGATTATTCGATTGGTGTCATTTTCATAGTTTTCGGAAAGTAAGCGTTCGAAATCAAAAATCAAATGGTGCCAACGCAAAACTAACTTTTTACATGCTTTTATTTAGTTTCATATGTAAAGAATGTATGTATGTGTGTTTGTTTGTTTGTATGTTTCTACATATGTAACCAACCTCTTCCAACTCGATTTTTACCCATTTTAAACGGACCGATTTCGTTCAAACTTTGTAGACTTATCAAGGACCGGTGGCAAATTAATACCTCGTAGAAATTAATCGAGGATCTAGAATCCCTGACGTGGACACTTAACAGCCCAGATGAACCTGAAGAGATATGAATATACTATCTTAAGAAAAGTTGTTCAGCGTGATGAGCACTTTTTAGCGACATGCGAAAATCAAGGATCTAGAATCCCTGACATGGACTCCTAACAGCCCAGCCAAACCTAAAGAGATTTGAATATAGGTACTTTCTTAAGAAAAGATGTTCAGCGTGATGAGCACTTTTTAGCGACATGCGAAAATCAAGGATCTAGAATCCCTGACATGGACTCCCAACAGCCCAGCCAAACCTAAAGAGATTTGAATATAGGTACTTTCTTAAGAAAAGATGTTCAGCGTGATGAGCACTTTTTAGCGACATGCGAAAATCAAGGATCTAGAATCCCTGACATGGACTCCCAACAGCCCAGCCAAACCTAAAGAGATTTGAATATAGGTACTTTCTTAAGAAAAGATGTTCAGCGTGATGAGCACTTTTTAGCGACATGCGAAAATCAAGGATCTAGAATCCCTGACATGGACTCCCAACAGCCCAGCCAAACCTAAAGAGATTTGAATATAGGTACTTTCTTAAGAAAAGTTGTTCAGCGTGATGAGCACTTTTTAGCGACATGCGAAAATCAAGGATCTAGAATCCCTGACATGGACTCCTAACAGCCCAGCCAAACCTAAAGAGATTTGAATATAGGTACTTTCTTAAGAAAAGATGTTCAGCGTGATGAGCACTTTTTAGCGACATGCGAAAATCAAGGATCTAGAATCCCTGACATGGACTCCTAACAGCCCAGCCAAACCTAAAGAGATTTGAATATAGGTACTTTCTTAAGAAAAGATGTTCAGCGTGATGAGCACTTCTTGGCGACATGCAAAAATCGAGGATCTAGAATCCCTGACATGGACTCCTAACAACCCAGCTGAACCTGAAGAGATATGAATATACTTTCTTAAGAAAAGTTGTTCAGCGTGATGAGCACTTGTTGGCGACATACGAAAATCGAGGATGTAGAATCCCTGACATGGACTCCTAACAGCCCAGCCGAACCTGAAGAGATTTGAATATACTTTCTTAAGAAAAGATATTCAGCGTGATGAGCACTTTTTCGCCATATCTTTTATACTATTTATTCTCATAACAATACTAAATTTTCCGCCCACTGTTAGTATTAATATTAAAATTATTGTTAGTATTAATATTACGGACCCAAAAACCATAAAAAACTGTCAAAAAAAACTTTTTTGGCGCTATCTAGGAATTTAATTTTCACTCCGTATTCGATATTAGCGACCTCAAAAATCACAACAATGACACTCATGTCGAAAAATTAATATATTTATGTCGGCGCCATCTTGAACTTGATTTTCACTTTATATTCGCTATAAGCGACCCCAATAACCATGAAAATGACACTCATGATGGAAAGTTGGCAAATCTTGTCGGCGCCATCTTGGATTTTAATTTTGACTTCATATTCGCTATAAGCGACCCCGAAAACCATGAAAATGACACCCATGATGGAAAGTTGGTAAATCTTGTCGGCGCCATCTTGGATTTTAATTTTGACTTCATATTCGCTATAAGCGACCCCGAAAACCATGAAAATGACACCCATGATAGAAAGTTGGCAAATCTTGTCGGCGCCATCTTGGATTTTAATTTTGACTTCATATTCGCTATAAGCGACCCCGAAAACCATGAAAATGACACCCATGATAGAAAGTTGGCAAATCTTGTCGGCGCCATCTTGGATTTTAATTTTGACTTCAAATTCGCTATAAGCGACCCCGAAAACCATGAAAATGACACCCATGATGGAAAGTTGGCAAATCTTGTCGGCGCCATCTTGGATTTTAATTTTGACTTCAAATTCGCTATAAGCGACCCCGAAAACCATGAAAATGACACCCATGATGGAAAGTTGGCAAATCTTGTCGGCGCCATCTTGGATTTTAATTTTGACTTGAAATTCCGCGAGGTTAGTTAATTATACTCCATTCGCCACGAAATATACCCGAAATAAATATGGCGGTAACGCACCTCTCACCTATACTCTCAGAAAATGTAATGACATTTATAAGAAACATGACATCGATATATTAGCAAGTAAAATACATGTATTTAAAAGAGCCATTTATAGTTTACCCAATCTTTAGTTTTTATAATGTTTGTACTTAATTTACCTACCTTACCTTAATTTCTTAATTTTTTAAATTGTTTTTTTTTTATACTTATTGCTTGAACGGTCTAAAAATAATGTTGAGCCTACCTTTAATTTAAGAGCATACACTAACTGTTGTTTCCCATATTTTTAAGATTGTCTGTATGTATCTTAGTTGGTAAGCCTTAATAAATAAATAAATAAATAAATAAATAAATTCGGTATAAGCGACCCCGAAAACCATGAAAATGACACCCATGATGGAAAGTTGGTAAATCTTGTCGGCGCCATCTTGGATTTTAATTTTGACTTCATATTCGCTATAAGCGACCCCGAAAACCATGAAAATGACACCCATGACGGAAAGTTGGCAAATCTTGTCGGCGCCATCTTGGATTTTGATTTAACCTCATGTTCAAAATAATATAACGAAACTTTCTATATTCAGTAAAATAAAAAATATCTTACCTTGTAACTTGACAAGGTAAGACAGCTCGTACAGAATGTTTAAAATATCAAGATTGGTTTGTGAAGTATAATATCAAATATTTTGTACTCGTACAGCGATCTTTTTCAAGGCCATTTTTTGTAACAGGCGACGCAGCGTCCACTCACGACAGCGCTCGAGCGCGGACTGAAATTTCATTTGACATTTTCTATCCAATAAATCTAAATAGTAAACAAATAAAATAACCCTTATTGCTACGCTTTAAAGTTGATGTCTGACAGCAAAATAGGAGAAAAAATTAAACGGGAACTTTTATTTATTTCCGAGACAATTTGTAATATTTTCGTAATTTTTTCCAATAGTATAATTTTTGATTATGTCTGCTTCCCCGGGATATTTTTTGAGATTCAGAATTATGCGTGTAGTAGCAGTAAAATGTCCCTAAACTCAACCCTTTTTTGTGTGAAGAGGTAAAGAAAAATCGTGTTTGCAATAATAAAATATAACTTTTTTCACATTACAAATCTATATTTTTGGAGATAAAGAAGTGATCTATCTATTGTAAATGTTAGTTATGTTCAGTTAAGTTTCTTTTGGTCGTAATATGCACCGAAAAATAGCTTATTTACGTCAGATTTGAGAACGCGTCCTTAATAAACAGACCGGTGCAAAATGTTAGTTGTATCGATTTACCTGTTTATACGAGGCAACCCAATAGTTGTGACCGGAAAAGAATAGGCAACCTAACGTTTGCATATTCTATGGGCTTCATACTTTCGATTGGTATAGAATTTGTTTAATAAATCACACCGGTGAAATGTTCAAAAATTTTAATTATTTCAATAATTAATTAATCTTAGTCTGGACTGAAATTTGTTAGGCAACCCATTTCCAATATGTTTATTGAGTTGTTAACTATAATATAAAATATGTTTCATTAAATAAACATCTCGGTGTAGGTCGTTCTATACTGGGATCTTAGGCTATAAACTTTGATTCGTTTTATCTAAGTATTGTTATCTTGTAAAACAAAATAAAAAAATACGTGTCTAATATTGTTTCATTACCAAACTAACTCACTAAATAGATATTAAAATTTCATACCCCGTTATCATTTCTATTATCGTATGTAGGCAAACGAAACAAACGTTTGTTTGTATTAAAATCTTAATATGGAAAGTCCAGTAGAGCCCGACAAATGGACCGACAGAGATAACCCACGGCCGGACCCTTAGAAAAAAATATTGTTTATACAAAGTCTACGTATTTAATGCGCTGTTCAGACACCACATCGTCATATTCCGTGTACAACCAGTGAACATCACAAGTGTAATTCCACAACTCAGTGTCGCATATAGTGAGCAAATAAACAGTGAAACATACTTCATCATCATCATCATCATCATCAGCCTCTCCAACGGCACGCCAGTGACGATCTTCAGCTCTACGCATCCAACCACTACCAGCCACTCTGCAGACATCGTCATTCCACCCAGCTGGAGGGTTTAATTAAGTATCAACTCAAGGATCGAACCCAAGGCATCCGGAGCTGCGGACTACCCCGATACTGCGGACTCCCCGATACTGCGGACTACCCCGATACTGCGGACTACCTAGCGGGTTTACCAGGGCTCCGGCTCGACAAGCAGGAGTAGGAACGTGGTGGTGTTTAGTCAGTAAGAGTCTGACACTCCCTCACGCCTTGCCCGGGCGAGAGAAGTCATTGGATGATTTTCCAACTTAAAAAAAAAGCATCGTCATGTGGTCGCCACTGCTTGCAATCATCGCCTTGTGTATAACGATATCTCATTCTCACGATGGATCCCAGAATCGGAATATCGTCAAACCGATTACCGGTCAAGCAATCAATACGAACCGGGTAAGAAGATTTTTAACCGGGACCAGTTATCCAGGTACACTACAGAACAAAACAACCGGATATAACATTGTAAAACCCGGTTATAATATAAACCAGAATACAACACAGCAATATGTGAATAATTTCAATTTTAGCAAACCTGGAATGTATCGTTCTAACGTAAATTCAAGTAGCGTTAACTCTGCCTACCCCACAACGACTGGGTACAGACAATATCCGGGTAACTATTCCGAAAATCAAGCACCGCTACCAGGACTAAATAACAGCTTAACAACTCCAAAACCAAACCCTACTCAGAATATTGGCCATGGCTACCCGTTTTCAAGCATAATGAGACCCGGATATACAGTATTCTGGGATAACTATTACGAAAATACTATACATGATCATATTATGTACAAATACCCGGTTCGAACAATAATCAACCTCTACCACGGCCATAACAGCTTAGCAGCTCCTTCCCAGAATAGCGACAATCGATTTTTCGGCAATTGTCCTGAAGGTACGAAAAGGTTTGATTATCTGTGCCTAAAAGAAACTGAATAGGCTAGATTCCTACTAGTCAAATTCAATACTTTTATCGAAACGTCAAAAACTATATTATCTATGAACTAGAATGCCGATCGCCGCGACATTGTTGAAACTGTTCCCTGTCGCACAGTCAACAATGTCGTGGCGACGTCGCCCGATTTGCCCAATGTCTCTTTCGACACATGTCGCTCGACAAATGTTTCTAGTGGGGACGCGGACATACATAACCTCACGCCTACCTCCCATGGGGGTAGGCAGAGACAATGGAACGCCAATTGCTACGAAACTGACATACCTCTGTCGCTTCATCAACAATCAGTTTGTGAGTTTGTGTGTATGTTTGTTACTCAATCACGGGATAAAGTTGGGAACAAGGGTATATTATGGTCTAGAATGTAGACTTAATTAAAGCAATGTATTTATAATAAATTACATACGTTAATACATGTGTGTGTGGATTTTTATTTATTAATTCCCCGAATGTAAAAAGTGTGAGAGTGTGAGAGCCATGCTTCGGCACTGCTGGGCCGGCTCGACTGATACCACGGCCGAGCAGAAAACCGACGTGAAACAACAACAGCTTGCGTTGTGTTTCGTTGTGTGAGTGAGGTTACCAGAGGCCCTATTACCCACCGTTCTCAATCTTCACTTCGCTCATTCACGAACATTACACGTATAGAAATTGTTGTTACGGGTCTGGGTGTCATGTGTATGTGAACTTGTATGTTTGTAAACGCACCCACGACACAGGAGAAAATCCTAGTTTGGGACAACGTATATTAAAAAAAAGCCTGAGAATTAGGGATGATGACTGGGTCAAAAATAAATTATTACAACTTTTCAATACAATAAAATATTGAAAAATAATCACACTCTCATTCATACATTTGATAAACTACTTAATTATTGATATTATCTAGCTAAATTTCTAGAAATAAGTCTGCTATTTGACGTCAAAAACTTATGACGTCATAATAGAGTATTTCATACAAAGTTCATAGAAAATATCGTTGTTGACGTTTCGAAAAAAGTATTGAATTTGACTAGTAGGAAACTAGCCTATTAGGACTTTTATTTTATTTAAACATTGAGCACTTGTCTTTAAGCAGAAATTTCGTGACACGCGTGAACGGTTTGACCTGTGAATGATAACCTTTTAAAAGACATTGATAAGCTTTTGCAACTAGTGGAATCCTGTGGTTTCAGCTGCCTAATTTATAAAGTAAGTAATAGTTGTAATAGCTGGGCTGGCTCGACTGAAATCTCTAGAAAACCATCGTGAAACAACGCTTGTGTTTCGTTTCGGTTACCGGCGGCCCAATTAGCCCCCTTCCCAATCTCCAATTCCCCAACAACCCTTAAATTTCTAACCCCCAAAAGGCCAACAAAGCACTTGTAACGCCTCCGGAGTGTCAAGTGTCCATGGGCGGCGGCGATTGCTTACCGTTGGATGATCCGTTTGCTCGTTTACCGCCTATATAAAAAAGATTTACATTTTCAGATTTGGAAAATTCTGAGTAGTAGCACAAAATTGCGATGGAATTCTTTGCCTGGGATATTAAATTCGGTTCGAAGGTAAGCTTGGATGCACGGTTGGTGCAGTGGCTGGGCAACCACCAACCGGCTATCGTGCAACGTGTGCTGAATTCGATTTCCGCACGGAGAAACTCTTACTGCCACATTAATGATTACTTAAACTATTCCTTAGTAACGATTTTGTTCCGAAAACAATTACTAAGGACTGGGTTAAATAACCATTAAATGACTCTGAGTACGGCGGTTAGTGTAATCCACAAATCGTTGTTTTTGGTCTGGTTTCCATACGTATGTTTGTAAAAAACCCACGACACAGGAGAAAATCCCACGTTTAAATAGGGCACATTTGTACAACCAAACAGATTCACCAGCTATTGTATTATATACTAGCTACTTCCGCGCGGTTTCACCCGCTCTGCTTGGCTCCTATTGGTCATAGCGTGATGTTTTATAGCCTATAGCCTTCCTCGATAAATGGACTATTCAACACAAAAAGAATGATTAAAATCGGACCAGTAGTTCTGGAGATTAGCGCGTTCAAACAAACAATCAAACAAACTCTTCAGCTTTATAATATTAGTAAGTATAGATATATTAAGATAACATAATGAATACTAAGAAACATAACACTATCTACAAAACTAGGTATTAAATTGACTGACCAGTGGCACCGCTGTCATACGTGCAAAAACAGTGGCGATCGATACCAGTATAAATACATAAAAAAGTGCTAAAAAAAAGTGTCAAGTATAAAAAAAATACAGTGAAAATCATTCAACAAGACTGTCACAACTCAAGAATCGAACCCGCTCTAAAGCTATTGTGTATTCACAAAACTTTTTCAAAAAACAGGAAGTTCTTTGCCGGAGTCTGTGTTTTCTGTTGAGTATAACCTGGGTGTCTTCAAAGCCCGAGTGAATAGGTTGCTTATGGGCAAACGTGCTCCATCGTAGACCGCATCATCACTTACCATCAGGCGAGATAGCGGCCAAACGTCGACCCATCAAAAATAAAAAAAACAGTTGTGACCAGGGAATCGAAGCCGTCATACAGTTTGTTGAGAAGACGTGAAAAAACAATATTTTTAAGTGAAATTAAAGTTCAACCAAGGAATCGAAGGCGTAATAAATCGTTATGTGGTCGACACTGCTTGCAATTATCGCGTTATGTATAACGATATCTCATTCTCACGATGGATCCCAGAATCGGAATATCGTTAATTCGATTACCGGTCAAGAAGACACGAACCGGGTAAGAAGATTCATATCCGCGTTTCAAAACACAGCAAGCCTTAAACGAAGATATGTCGCCGGATATAATCAGAACACAACGCAAAATTACAATAACGGCAAACCCGGATATAATCCTTATAACGTGAATCCAAGTACCGTTAAACCCCTTTACCCTAACCCACCCGGATATAATCAATACCCGGGTAACTATCCGGTATATCCGTCGCCGAATCCACAGCAACTACCAACTCCAAACACATCTTGGCAAAGACCGGCTCAAAACAGTAGCTACCCGGGTTTTAACAATAAACCTATCAACACTACGTACCCCGGATATTCACAATACCCAGCTAATTACTCCGGTTATCCAGCACCGCAGCAAAATAACAATAAGCCAGTATACCCTACGCCACCCGGTTATTCTCAATATCCGAGTAATTATTCTGGCTACCCGGTTCCACAACCACCTAACAGGCTTCCTAACCCAGGAAACTACTCAGGATACCCAGCGGCTTATCCACAACCGAGTAACATGAACCCTCTTTATCCAACGCTACCCAGTTATTCACAAAATCCGGGCAACTATTCCGGCTACCCAGCGCGGCCGAATAACATACCAACAACCAACGCACCTTGGGCGAGACCTGCCCAGAACACAACAAGACCCGGATATAGCAAACCGGTTAATTATAACAAGTGTAGCAATAATTCCACGGCCGGAAATGACGCGACGAGTATGGATGCCTGTTTAATTAATGCCGGGTATTGTCCGAAAGGAATGATTCGAATGGGTGAAATGTGTTACGAAAACAAAGATGATGAATATTAAAAAATCCAAAATACAATCATCATCCAATGACTTCTCCAGCCTTTGGCGAGGCGAGAGAGAGTGTCAGACTCTTACTGACTAAAAACTACCCCGTTCCTACTCCTGCTTTTCAAGGCCCGGTTACCCGCTAGGCAGTCCGCAGCTCTGACCAAAGGCCTCTTCTCATACGGAAAAGGTATGAGCATTAATCACCACGCTTGCCCAATCCGCAGACTCATTTCTATTCCAAATGTATTGTTAAGTATAAATAAAATAAATATTTTTTTGTATTTCTTTTTATTCTTATGATATTCCTATAGGATTAGGACCCAACAGAGCAAATCACACTTAATTTTTTTATATCATCACGCCTTTTCTCCCCGAAAGGGTATGTAGGGGTGCACATTACGGCACGTAATGCCGCTATACAATGTACACCCACTTTTCACCATTTATGTTATAAGTCTCATGTAATAGGGGGTGGGCCTATTGCCATATACTGGGCACAATTCCAGACTCCGTGCTACTACTGAGAATTGTTCGAAAACCCAGTAATTGCCCGACCCGGGAATCGAACCTGAGACCTCTTGTCCGGCACCGTTTATCTCTCTAACGTCCAGCCGCGCAGCATCACACTTGCGACTACTCAACCTACCAGGCAGATGTACCTATGTATTATAAATGTGAAAGTTTGTTTGTTTGGATGTTTGTCCGTCAATTACGCTGAAACTACTGAACGGATTTTGATGAAACTTGGTATACAGACAGGGTATGAGCTGACTTGGGTAATAGGATAAGCTTTTTATCTCACTAGAAAGCGGGAGAAACGAAAGAAGTTAGTCTTCTATATTAAAAAAAAAACCCACAATTAAAAATGATTCATTTTTTATTATGGATCATTTCGATAACCTTGCTTGCAGATAAGTAAGTTTTGCTTTTTATTTAATTATACCTATTAATTGGATTTGGTTAAAATTTGTTCTCACGATATTTTCCTTAACCGTTTATTTAAATAAATCTTGGAAAGTACATATGCCTAACTCAAAAAGTCACATTCTTCCTTGTTAGGTTTCGAACAAGCACTTCCATGCAAGAGAAGCTACCGGTGCTTAGGACAACGCAACAGGTTACCGGGGCTCCGGCTCGACAAGCAGGAGTAGGAACGGGGTGGTTTTTAGTCAGTAAGAGTCTGACACTCCCTCCCGTCTCACCCAAGGCGGGAGAAGGATATGGATGATTTTCCCCCATCAAAAATAAATGCTTGAGAAACTAACATGTGAAACCTACCGAGCTACCACGACTTAACCTAATGTTTGACAAATAAATTTTGATCAACAAATTAAGGCATTCAATGCTTACTCATTTTCCTCCTAAGTAGATAACTTCTGTGTAAACAATAGACTTTAGGCTAAATATAGAGTATCTCTCATACATACATACATACATGCATACATATAGGCTGATTGTTTTAGTACTATACTCGTAAGTTAAATTTTACGATACAATACTCCGGCTCGACCGGAGTAATACCACGGCCTCACAGAAAACCGGCGTGAAACAACGCTTGCGTTGTGTGAGTGACGTTACCTGAGGCCCAATTACCCACCTTCCTAATCTTCCTAATCCCCAATTCTCCAACAACCCTTAAATTCCTAACCCCCAAAAAGCCAGCAACGCACTTGTAACGCCTCTGGTGTTTCCTGTGCCCATGGGTAGAAATTGCTTACCACTGATGGTACGAAACGAGACGGATCACCTGAGTGATCCGTCTCGTCCAGGTTATACCATAAACAAGACACTTTTTAACATAAAAATAAAATAAAAGACTATCGGTCAGTCCTCTAGTTGCTCTATTTGCTCGTTCCAAAGTGTAGATTCCTATGGAGAAGAACGAGCAAGAAACTCCTTTTCCAATCAGGTTCACAATACAATACTTGGTTACATTGTTTCGTTGGCCACCGCTTGTTAAATATATTATTTGTTGTTATGTTAATTGACAGTCAGTCACCCTGTATATAAACACACATATACACACATATATACAGCAACACATATAATAAATAGACCAGTGTACTACACATATACCAAGAGACTGTAAGTGGCGAAACGTGATTAGTTTCAATATTCAACTGTAAGTGAATCGGCGCACAACGTCAGCATCGTGCCACCGTGTAGCTACTATAGTATATATAGCCCTACATTGCCCTATATTGCCCCACACTAGGATTTTCTCCTGTGTCGTGGGTGCGTTTACAAACATACAATTTCACATATACATGACACCCAGACCCGAAACAACAATTTGTGGATCACACAAAGAGTTGCTCCGTGCGGGAATCGAACCCGCTACCCGTTGCGCGGCAGCCAGTTGCCCAGCCACCGCACCAACCGTGCAGTCAGCAATATATGTATCGTTATCAGCCGAGAGACGTCCACTGCTGAACAAAGGCCTCCCCCTTAATCCTCCCCGTATAACGACAAGCCTATATGTGTATATAAGGAAAATTAAGTTCAAATTTTTTATCAGTAAAATAACAAGTGAGTGATACAATATACTTGAACTTATAGATAACGATGTTAAAATACTTCGTTTGTATAAAACTCGACATATAAATCTAACCAACTGACGGAGGAAAGTGAAATTGTGTGTTTAGAAGTGCGTATAGACTAGTGACTGTGGATTTTGAGATAACATCACGCTTCTAATTGCGATTGGTTATACAGAAATGTACTTTATATGTGACAGTGACTACAGTAAGTGATTAAGTATAAAATACTGCAATTTAAGTAGGAATAAATTGTGTTTACAGTTTTAAACACAATTATAGACTCTATATATAAAGACAGTGAATATAATATTGAAGAAAGCTGTTCCATATAAGTGAAAAACCATGTTTCCAGTGTATTTAATAGTGGGCCTTATAAACATATTCGCGCAACGCGATAACTACGGCATAAAGGACCCACCGCCGAATGGAATGGACATCAGAGTAAGAAGGAGTCTACCCGACGCAGGATTCGAACCTATCACCCACACAGTATACGAAAACCAGCTCTCAGACAGACCTAAAAGATACGCGTATTACAGAAAAATAAGAATCCCAGTCAACACACGAAGTAACAGTACCGACACAACCAACAGATACGACATATTCAACCCAAACTACAATTACTTGTTTAATAGAACCAATGTAACTAACTCGGGAACCGGGTATAACAACCGGCCGTATAAACCTCGTTCCGCTACACCCGGGTATAGGAACCCGGGTAGCACACCCATGTATTTTAATTATCAGAATAGCAAAGGTACAAATTTCGCTGGGTATAACAGCTACACGCCTCGACCCGTCAACTATAGCCCATTATTAGATATGCTAGCTAAATACCCTAGGAATAACGAGAAATATCTGGCCAATGTCAGGGGCAGGAGTAGTTATAACAATAATAATTTGCCTACCCCAGTGAATAATAATAATTATAACATACCTACAACTTTGCCTACGCCTAGTAACGACCCCTACGGAATGATACCTACGGCTAACAACACCAACCCTTATGGTGCGCCACCAAACAATAATTTGCCTATAGCATTCAACAATAATTTGCCTACAGCAATCAACAATAATTTGCCTACAGCATTCAACAATAATTTGCCTACAGCATTCAACAATAATTTGCCTACGACAGTCTCGCCTACGCCTAGTCCGGTGGTGAATGTGACGACGCCTAGTCATAATACGAGTAGAACTACAACTGAAAGGATATTATCGGGTTGTGTTATATGCAATATCCCGTGTCCTGAATTCATGAAAAGGATAGGAATTTGGTGTGTTGATGATGAAGATTATCAGTAGGGGTAGTACTTGACTGGAGTCAAAGTCAAAATTGGGGGCACGGCAGTGCCCCCACCAAGTCGTGAAAAAAATGCGGTACCATCCTTTTCTCGAAACCATTCAGGCCAATTTCGACCGCCTATAGCTTCGTTGTGGATAAAACAAGAAGCCTGAATTTTCAGATACTAAGCAGGCATTGTACAAACATGGTATATGTATTTCAATTTTCATTAAATTTGAACCAGTAGTTTAAGAATTATAACTTTAAGTAAAGTTTCGAAATTTTGTCACTGACTGACTGACTGATTATCAAAAGTATAAGGCACTTCTAATAGACATAGAAGCTTCAAATTGAGAATATATATAAATTAAATATTTTGTAAATTCGGTCCAGTTTTTAGATACATCAACTGCATCAATAACTTTGTAAACCCATATAAATTTATAGGATTACAAAGTTATTCAGAAATACTTATAAGTACACAAATGACGTATTTGCTCCCACTCCTAAACTTTGATTCGTTTTATCTAATTATTATTGTCTTACATGACAAAATTAAAAAATACGTGTCTAATATTGTTTCATTACCTAA
The DNA here is from genome assembly GCF_023101765.2 of Spodoptera frugiperda. Classification (NCBI taxonomy): domain Eukaryota; kingdom Metazoa; phylum Arthropoda; class Insecta; order Lepidoptera; family Noctuidae; genus Spodoptera; species Spodoptera frugiperda. The sequence goes on along the minus strand of NC_064235.1, from coordinate 445,946 downwards.
CTGACGGACTAAATAGATGTTTAATTTTCATACCCCGTCATTATCCCTATTCACCCATCCTTAATACCGCCGTAGATGTAACCTGACCTTATATGTAAGTTATTATTTTGTATTTTCCCGTAATTATATAAATAATTGTAATAAATATATTTAAGGAAACATTGTGTGTTGTTATTGTGTTTTCCTGACAAACGGTGAAGGAAAACATCTTGAGGAAACCTGGACTAGTAATTATGAAATTAGTCATCGTATATTTCAATAAGACTAATATCATACAACGTCACGCCTTTTATCCCCGAATGAATAGGCAGAGGTGCACATTACGGCACGTAATGCCGTTATACAATGTACACCCTCTTTTTACCATTTGTGTTATAAGTCCCATGTAATAGAGGGTGAGTCTATTACCATATACTGGACACAATTCCAGACTCCGTGCTACTACTGAGACATTTTCGTTAAACCGAGAAAATCCCAGTAATACTTTGCCCGACCATTCGACCAACGAGGCATCCATCGTTACTCTTAAAACAAAATTGTTTGACTGCACGATTGACACGGTGGCTGAGCAACCGGCTGCCGTGCAACGTGTAGCGATTTCGATTCGCGCATGGAGCAACTCTTTGTGTGATCCACAAATTGTTAGTTTCGGGTCTGTGTGTTATGTGTATGTGACCACTTGTGTGTTTGTAATACGCACCCACGACACGGGAGAAAATCCTTAGTGTGATAGGGCAACGTCTAAAATATATATATATCTTTATATATATAATTCTTCTGTAAGTGTGTATGTCACTGAACTTCTCTTAAACGACTGGACCGATTTTGATGAAATTTTTTGTGTGTGTTCAAGGGGATCTGAGAATAGTTTAGATTCACAATTTTGTCCGCTGGACAATGATTTTTTGTAGTTAATGTTTTACATTTATCCAGTAACTGTCTGTTGATTTGTGGAGATGTTTTACATTGAATCCGACAGACGGCGCTACCATCGCAGTGTCAAATGTATTAATGACTCATTAGATATTGTCATATATGCATTTCGAATAACAATTTTCTTCGTATCAAAAAGGTGCCAGAAATGTTTTAGCTACTGTATTAAAAAAAGTTTAAAATTTTCAAATTAAAGATAAGTGTAGACAGGACAACGTCAGTGTCAGTGCATGTCCGCTAGTATCATATAAATACATATAAAAAGACTATATCGACTCACTGGGCGGCCTCAGCTGCTGCGGATGCTCCACCAAGTTGGTGATGGCCAGCTCGTTGAGGTTGTGCACGATATCCTCGTCCCCCACGTGGCACGCGTCCACCCGCTGCGAGGGGGTGCGCCCGTCCGACTCCTCCGTCACCGTCCGTACCCTCCGAGCGTTTGGTCTGGTTCTGACGCTCCTCAGGAGTCATTAGGATCACACTGTCCCACCTGGGAAGGGGTATAAAGATTATAATTTTAGAGGGCGTTGGATAAAACGTATGTAACGGACACATAATCACGTATGCGTAAATACACATAGTCATTTACTCACTCACTCATACATTAGCCCGTTCACACAAAAAAAAAACTCACTCACATTTTATGCATAGGCGTATTGACACACATTTTCAATGAAAAAAAAATACATTGACAAGATATTAAAAAAAAAAAACAAAGCATATAATTATGGATAACAATCGGCAATAATGAGTGTGTAACTGAGTGAGGATGTGACTGGGTCAATGAGTAAGTGGGTGGGTGAGTGAATGAGAGACGGAAAAAGTGACTGAGTATTTGACTGGGTGAGTGATTAAATGATTGAGTGATTGAGTGATTGAGTGTTTGACTGGGTGATCGAATGAGTAGGTGGGTGGGTGGATGAGTAAATTAGTGAGTGAGTGAGTGAGTGAGTATGTCAGTCAGTCAGTCAGCGCTATGGTAGTAAATAACTTGGCTAGTAGATATGTACTCACCACTCAATGTCCGGCACTCGGTCGGAGTCGGGCGTGTCTGCGGCCAGTAGCGCCAGTTTGGTGGCGGACGAGATGCCGGTCTTGCGCGCTATCTGCGATATCTCGTTCTGTAGCTTCTCCAGTTGCGCCTGCAAATTATTTACACATACATAATAGTCAGTTATTATACATAATATGAGGGGAAAGAAATCAATACAAATTCAAGTGTGGGAGAGCCATGCTTCGGCACGATGGGCCGGCTCGACCGGAGTGATACCACGGTCTTACTGAAAACCGACGTGAAACAACGCTTGCGTTGTGTGGTCGTTGGGTGAGTGAGCCTATCTTCCCCATCCCCGATTCCCGAACAACTAACCCTTAAATTCACTAAGTCCCAATAAGCCGCCAACGCATTTGTAACGCCTCTGGTGTTGCGAGTGTGCATTGGCGGTGGCGATTTCTTACCATCAGGTAATACGTTCAGCTCCATTACCGGCGCGTTTCATTAAAAAAAAATGGAAAGTTTTTTTGGCTGAACAGTACTCTTAGTACAAATTTGCTTTACGTTTAAAGTAAAGTTAAACCTGGTACTCATCATCAGTCATTAACCTGGGCTCAGCAATATACTACTCATAATAGACTTCCCCAGGTTGGGGGCGTAGAGTACCTCCACCGTCTCACTCCGGGCTTACTCTTCCACTCTAAAGCGTAGATTGTACGGACCCCAAGTCAAAAGTTGCACGCCTGTCCGTTTTCTACCGGATAATTTCGGCGACGTGTGCGGGGGATATTGTTCACAACTTGATTCCCAGCCATCAGTCCTTATCCATCATCGAACCACAAGAGTGGAACTCCTGCCGAAGTCTGTGTTTCCACCGCTTCATGGTAGATATCCCACCACTCGCATGAAGCGCTTCGCTTCGGGCTCGTTATTTTTTTTTATGGGCGGCGCGTGCCACAACCGCGGGCCATACCGCTGCTACTCCTGTGCACCAGGATCTACAGTAGATCAACCATGCAAACACCACACTGAAGTCCAACCCCAGGGACATGAATGACTGTCTTGGATCCCGCAAGGAAACTTCAGAAGAATGTTTGCCTAGAATTTATTTTTTTATTTTATTTTAATAAAACGTTGCCCCACTTTAGAATTGAATCCTGTGTCTGTGTGCGTTTACAAACATACAATTTCACATACACCCAAACCTCGAAACAACAATTTGTGGATCACACAAAGAGTTGCTCCGTGCGGGAATCGAACCCGCTACACGTTACACGGCAGCCAGTTGCCCAGCAACCGCACTTACCGTGCAGTCAAATCACGTATTAGATAATCGTATTAGAGGAGAAGAAAAAGCTTCCTTGTGCGAACTGCTAGGGAGTGGAACTCCTTGCCGGAGTCTGTGTTTCCTGATGTTCCTAGTTCCCTGGTGTACGTACCTTCATCCGTAGTCGGTCCCCCATCTGCGTGAACTTGCCGGGCTCGTGGAAGCGCAGCGGGCGGCGCGTGCGCACGGGGGCGCGCGCCAGGACTCGCTCGTCGTGCCAGCGCGCCCCCGCCGCCTCGCCCCCCACCGACGCCGCCCCCGACAGCTGCGCGCGGAACTCTTCGCGACGCTTCGCGCGGATGTTTGCCTGCAGGGAAATATTACGATTAAACGAATACGTTTCTTGTAAATGAGAGAAATGAATGAACGTCTGTCTCGTTAGTCAAGTGACACTTAAAAAGGTCTAGGATTCGATTCTCGGATCAAACGTAACATTTTGTTTCATGTCTAAAATTAAATTTTGGAGTCGGTTCACATCGAAAGGTGTAAAATACGTCAAGGGGATCATCGGCCGTACTGAAGTATCATCAGTTGAGTGCAAACGGTCAATTATTTTTCTCTACATTTGTCTGTTCTGTCGTTATGCGACCGATCATACGCGACGCATGTTCCGTCAGATACGAACCCACCCATGATCCAAAAAAAGAATGGATTGAATCGCATTCTTTGTATTATCTATGAAAAATTAATATAAATATGAATAAATGTATGTCTAAAGCCTCGTCTCGACTAAAAACATTTATTTTGTCGATCAACATGTGTCTCCGGAGACATCAGGCGATGTTGACTGTCGCATCAAGAATAGTTTAAAGATACTATATCATGTTCAAACAAGACATCTAACTGCAATACCAAAACTAAATATACGAACCTTCAGCGTAGGCGCTACATGTGTGAGCTGCACCCGTTTCCCGCTGGTGTCCACCGTGCGACCCTCGCGGTCCAGGATCAGGGGCGCGGGGCCACTGCCCGCCGTGCTCGTTAGGGCACCGCCTGGGACACGAAGCGGGGTATTTTATGTATACGCCACTTATAACCACTTATGTATAAACCACTTATAATTTTATTTAATTTATTTTTTGTTATGATTGTACCACTGCAGGGCAAAGGCCTCCCTACCATCCTTTCACTCCTCTCTATGCAGAGCTTTCTATATATAATATATATTTAAACCACTTATATGGTGGCGTGCCATTGGAGAGGCCTATGTCCAGCAGTGGACGAGGACAGGCTAATGATGATGATGATGATATGGTATGGAGCACTTATAGTCACTAATGTGTGTATCACTTATAATATGTTTATACCACTTATGGTCACTTATGTATGAGCCACTTATACTATAATTATCATGTATAGACGCTCGTATGACAAACTTGGGTAGGTAGCAGAGATATTTTCCAAATGTTTTTTTAAAGAATATTATAAAGCAATCGAAGTACCCAATATTATGCAATCTATTTTAAACAGAACAGTTTCATCAAATGAATATAATCCTTAGCACATCGACTTACCAGCTAGTTTCCTCTGTATCCTGGCTTGCAGTTCAGCTATTTTCCTCTGCTTCTCCAACTCCTCATGACTAAGACCACCTCCCACTGGAAATAAATATTAAACATTTTTAATTATTTTATATTACAGAAATAGACAGAACTAGCAGACGGATCACCTAATGGTAAGCAATCGCCGCCGCCCATGGACAAACACCAGAGGCGTTACAAGTGCGTTGCCGGCCTTTTGGGGGTTAGGAATTTAAGGGTTGTTGGGGAATCGGGGATTGGGAAGGGGGAATTGGACCTCCGGTAACCTCACTCACACAACGCAAGCATTGTTTTACGTCGGTTTTCTGCTCGGCCGTGGTATCACTCCGGTCGAGAAAGAATGTGGTACACATCAGAGAGATACGATTAGATTGTAATTTGAAATACCACTTGGGGTAGTTTTTCTACCGGGAATGCGGACGACGACGCTGTTAGAAGCTAGTCTTATTATCTAATATTATAAATGCCAAAGTTGAGTTTGTGTGTATGTTTGGTACTCAATCACGTCAAAACGGCTGAAAAGGTCAGAATGGAATTAGGAACTGGGGTAAATTATGGTCTGGACATAATACAGAGGTACGAGAGGTACTTTTTATCATATTTATAGGGACTGCCTCGTTCGCCGAATGGTTGCAGACGTGCCACCTGTCGGGCAAGGGGTCTCGGTTTCGATTGCCGGGTCGGGCGAAGTATTGCTGGGTTTTTTTCAGTTTTTCGAAAAATTTTCAGTAGTAGCCCGGGAAGTCTGGAAATGTGCCCGGTGTATGGTAATAGGTTCACCCCCTATTACATGAGACTTACATCATAAAATTGTGAAAAGTGGGTGTACACAGTGGCATTACGTGCCATAATGTGCACCTCTGCCTACCCCTTCGGGGACTACTGGTCGGAAGAGGTTTTGTATGTAAAAAAAAATGTACTTTTTATCGTACGGGAATGTGGTCGAAGCCGCTGGCAGAAGCTAGTTTTAGATAATAAATTGGGTTATATACATACCAGGTTTAGAGTACAGCACCGGTTTGATGACGCTAGGTGGCGCTAGGGAGCTGTTCTGCTGCACTTGCACCTTCAACTGCTGGGCGGTGGCCGCGGCAGCACTCACTCCACTCTTGGACTCCCCCTTCATGGCTAGGAGGGCTCTCTTCCTCTCTTCTATTTCTTTTTGAGCGTTTGCCATCATTAACTGAAAGGGGAGAGTGAGAATTAAATAGTTTCTTAAAAAAAATATATAGATTATATGAAAAGGATGGTATGACTGCCTCATTGGTCGAATGGTCGCAAGAGCGACTGCCGGTCAAGGGGTATCGAGTTCGATTCCCGGGTCGGGGAAAGTATTACTGTGATTTTTTGGGGTTTTAAAAATTTGTCAGTAGTAGCACGAAGTCTAGAATTGTACCCAGTATATGGCAAGTTTATTATGTATTGACTGCACGGTTGATGCGATGGCTGGACAACTGGCAGCCGCGCAACGTGTAGCGTGTTCGATTCCCACACAGAGCACAGAGCACAGAGCAACTCTTTTTGTGTTTCGGGTCTGGGTGTCATGTGTATGTGAACTTGTATGTTTGTAAACTCACCCACGACATTGGTAAAAATGGTACGGGGCAAAGCTGATGGTAAAAAACACCCGCAACACCAGAAAATGGTCTCTTAACCAACTCACCTTAATCCTATCAGCACTCAACACCGCCATCTTTGATCCAACCGTCTCTCCCTCCGGCAAAACCGCAGCACCTTCCACCCCATTCTTCTTTTCCTCTTTTTTATCCTCTTTCTCCTCCCTGTCCTCATGCCTCGACCTCTTGACCTCCTTGTCCCGGTCCGAGGACTCATGTTTACGTTTCTGGGACTTGGAGCTGGAGACCAGTTCCTGGGCAAGAGCGATCACTTTGTCCGCTAGCTTGCTCGCTTTCTTTGAGTCTATGTGTGCTGATATCTTGTCGATTATTTTTCGGCGTTCGTAGCTGGAATTTGAGAGGTGATAAATTGATTATTGGTTTATGTAGATGAGTGTTTTAAGTTGGTAAGCAGGTTAATATGACAGCTGGGCTGATGTGAAGACTGGGCAACTGGCTGCCGTGCAATACTGGGTTCGATTCCCGCACGGAGCAACTCTTTGTGTGATCTACAAACTGTTGTTTCGGATCTGGCTGTCATGTATATGTGTAACTTGTATGTTTGTAAACGCAAACACACAGGATAAAATCCTAGTGTGGGGCAACATTTAAAAATATAATAATATAAGAACAAAAAAGCAGCATGTCTTTAGTGTGTGCTTAACTGCTGTACACCATTCAGAATAATTATGAATTAATAATTATGTAATATAGTACAGAACTATTAAGCCAAATCAAGATAAAAGCAAAATTATTAAGACAATCTTGAGAAATGAAGGAAAATACAATACTTTTACAGTCAAAGATGGCTTTTAAATAGTAACTGAAAGCTAACACACTATAAATTCTGAATAAGGATAATTTAATACTATAACTGAAGAACTAACACAATATTTGATGCATTCAAACATCTCAATGTCACAGTTTTAAGGACACAACTAAATTATCTAACAATATTATTGAAACATGTATTCCCAGGGCTTTAAAAACAATAATCATACTACAATGAACTCTAATAAGTACAACAAACATCACAGAATGTTTGTAAACTGATAATAAACATGTTTTTTGTAGCTCTCTACTCACCCATTAGACAAACACGAAGAAACGGTCGATAGCAAAGAACTATCAGATTTTCCAATAGTTCTGTATATCGCACGGTCCAGGGACGACCTTAAGTCGTCCACTTCCCGCCTAGATAACTGTAGAGCCATGGTTTATATAGATTTTAAACAAAATTATTGCGCACTTATAGGTTATGTTACTAATGTCAAACAAATCACTATTTACTACACGAAAACTGAAATAATATATCAATAATCAGTATTTTAATGTATTATCGACATGTATTTTTACATTTTAGTCGAAGTTTATTGGATTTTTTGTCAATTATTTGCAGGTTCGCACTGACGTAAACAACGACCATTGCCCGGTGTTGTCAATGTGCTAGTAAAATTTTCCATTTTCTCATCAGAAAACCAAAAAGAGTTTTGATGTATATAATAATATGAGATAATTAAAATCCTGTACCTTATTTTTATTGTCATAGCCGAACTTGATTTGTATTTTAAATGGGAATGAAATTTGATGATCAGTCTTCTTAAAAATATGGTACGACAAAAAATTCCAACAAAATTATTTATAATTTTTACTGTGGTAACTTAAATTTTTATCTGTGCACAACGCTTCTTTACACGCAATTTCCGAATCTCAAAAATAAATTCAAAATTATTCCAGTAGGGATACGACCATGTTTATGTTTATAAAAGTAAAAATTATACCATAATAACTTAAATAAGATAAGTTTGTCCGCATAATATTAGGGTACGGCATCAATCATTTAAATTGATTTGCGTTATTTTTCTGCGTCAAGAGTAACGCAGATTCTGTTTATTGTGGAGCTGTCAAACGTGTATACCAATACCGCCGTTATTTAATTCCACAATTTATTGATATTTCCTAAAGTTATCTTAATAAAAGTACTTAATTCTGAGTGCATTAATTACTAAAACAATCCAAAAGGCAAAGCAGTTGTATAAAAGGCGGAAAATAAACATAACCTCAAAATGTCTGATGACGATGATGTTGTGTTGATAAAGAAGCCTAAACAGGTGCATTATGGGTCTCTGGAGGAGCAGGAGAAGGCCAGGCTGGCCGCCCTGGCTGCTGCAGCCAAGGAAGGGGCCGAGGACATCGGTGGAAAGGATTTGGGAGACATACAAGTTTCAAGCGGTAAGACTTTTCATTTCTTGTTGGTTTCTGGTAAACAAGTTAGTGTTCTGATAGTATGGATGTTTGATGGCACTTAAGGCATCTCAAATTAACTTTTTCTATCCAGGTTGTGTGATTCAGTTACCATATTTACCCCATTTTGCTCAAAATTTAAATGTTTCTATGCATAAAATATGTTTAAATACATATTGTCTAGGGGGCTCGCTGTTTAATGTATGTTTAATTGTCATACCCTGCCATTTCTATTTTGTTTGTTGTGTTTGTTTGTTTCGCAATCACATCAAAACGGCTGATTGTATCAGGATGAAAGGAGGATGCAAATCTTGGTCCCACCTTCCAATAGCTATGTGTGTTACATGAATGGATAGGTAATTCTGAGCTGAATAAACGTTACTATAGGGCCATGACCCCTAAGTTTCCTAGTATCTACACTACGTGTATAAAGCACAAATGTAATTATAACGTAAAAATAGCATTACTTGGCTACTGATAAAACTACCATGTTTAATAAAGAATAACTCTGAACGGACTAAGATTTGGAACTTGGCGCTATAGTAATGGCGCTTATATTCAGCTCAAAATTACCTATCCAATGATAATTGGAAGGGGGAACACACATAATTATTGGAAGGGGGGACCAAATTTCATAGAAACTCTAGCATCATTCTTTAGAACAGGGGTAGATTAAGGTCTGGAATTACACATAGGATATTGTTTATCCTATGGGAAGTCAAGTGAAGCCTTTGGCAGAAGCTTGTAAGGATTTAATTGATTGATTTTTATTTTTATGATATAAGCCGGTAAACTTGCAGACGGATCACCTGTTGGTAAGCAATCGCCGCCGCCCACGGACACTTAAAACACTACAAGTGCATTGCCCGCCTTTTGGGGTTAGGAATCAGGGATTGAGAAGGGGCTAATTAGGCCTCTGGTAACCTCACTCACACAACGCAAGCTAAGTTAACTCCAGCTTTCTGCTCGGCCTTGGTATCACTCCAGTCACAGCCCATTCATACCGAAGCATGGCTCTCCCACACTTATTTATTTATTTATGTCAAAAAGACACAGGTCTCGTAAGAATGCTATAGTTTTTTTTTTTTTTTTAGACGTTGCCCCACATTAGGATTTTCTCCTGTGTCGTGGGTGCGTTTACAAACATACAAGTTCACATACACAGTCAATGTTAATAATCTGTCATCTCCTTCTCCTACACCTGCAGAATACATGGAGCTGGAAGAGGAGATGTCTCGCGACAAGAAGGCTTTGCTGGAGGAGTTTGAGAGGAGACGCAAGGCTCGGCAGCTCAATGTATCCACCGATGATGACGAGGTAAGCATGGATACATCAGCTTTTATTTAAGCCTTTAACTACCATCAGAAAGCTGTTGAAGGCAAATCCTCCACTAACGTAGGTCACCGGTGACCTATGTGGCAGTTAACATGTTAACTTGCAAAACATAGTGGTTGCCCAAAGGCTTAAGACGCTCGCTTCTCATACATGAGGGTGCAGTTTTGAAAGCTACCAACGGCACGTACCAATGTGACTTTTTCCAAGTTATAGTTATGTACTTTCTTAGATTATTTAGACACCACTGACAAACGGTGAAGGAAAACGTCGTGAGGAAACCTGGGCTTATAATTTTTAATTATAAGTTTGAATCGTAAACCCGCATTGAGCAAGCGTGGTAATTAATGCTCAAACGTTCTCTGTGTGAGAAGAGGCCTTTGGTCAGCAGTGGACACTTATAGGCTGTGAATGTATATATGTGTAGTGGAATTTTGCAACAAAATTTCGAAGCAGATATCTTCAACGAATTCAGCTGAAATTTTGTATACACATTTAGTTTGCATCACCGTAAAGGCTGAATAGTTGAATAAAAGGTTGTCTTGAGGTTTAGGTATACCTAAGTATCACACATTTTTTCTTTCCTGATGGTAAATTATCATGGTCATCGGTTTAACTACACACACCGGCAAAATTAGGGGAACACAAAAAAAAGACGGTGATTTTTTTATTATTAGCTTTTTATTAATGTTTTTTCGATTCATTTAGGCTAGGATATTCAAAATAAATATGACACAATAGAAACTAGGGTTAAACATTATTTATTTATGGATAATTACAAAAAAAATTGAAATGCAAGACTTTTAGAATTAATTGGGTATTTTTTTAATTTTAATTATCATGAAATTTTTTATTAATATACTGATTTAATACCTCGTATTGCCACCGCGGGCTCTTATTAGGGCTTGAATACGTCTGCCCATGCTTCTTATGACACTCTCTATCATTTCCTGGGGCAAATTGGCCCACTCTTCAATTAACGCCAATTTCAATTCCTCCACATCCCTAGGAGGTGGAATCCTCTCCCGTACTTTCCGTCCAATCATGTCCCAGACATGCTCTATCGGGTTCATGTCCGGGGATCGTGCTGGCCAGTCCATTTGGGTAATTCCAATGTCATTTAGGTAATCGCGAACCACGCGAGCAGTGTGCGGCCGTGCGTTATCGTGCATAAACACAAAATCTGGCCCTATAAATGGGGCAAAAGGCATTACATGGGGTTCCAGGATCTCGGTAATGTACCTGTGTGCAGTCAGAGAACCGCCTTCAATGATGACCAATGCTGTGCGGGCTGTTAAAGTAATGCCACCCCACACCATAACGGACCCTCCTCCATATGACACCGTTTCGGTAAAATTGGCTTGATGGTACCGTTCTCCTCGATACCTCCACATCCTTTCCCTCCCGTCGATGAAATTTACACAAAATCTGCTTTCGTCAGAGAATAAAACACGACCCCATTCATCGGACCAATCTTAGTGCTGACGAGCGAACGCTAATCTTGCGACTCGGTGACTTGCCTCAAGTTTAGGCGCTTTTGCTGGCACGTACGACTTTAAACCACATTCGTTTAACCTTCTTCTCACTGTTCGTTCACTAACACGCACATTACGCACTTCTTCTAAAAGGTTTCGGGTCTGCACAGCTGTTTGACGGTTTCTCAACGTTTGCACCCTTATGAAACGTTCATCTACGGCATTGGTTGCACGCTTTCTGCCTTGTCCCCGCCTTCGTACGTAAGATCCTGTCTGTCTGTATCGTTTGACACAACGGTGGATCACAGATACTGATACACCCAACGTTCGACTCACTGAACGGTATGTGTGACCTTCGTCGATCATTGTCACAGCTCTAGCGACTTCAGTAGCTGGCAAATCACTCATTTTGTATGCAATACAATGTTAACTCTTCGAACAACAACAACAAAATAAGCTAGGGCCACTATTGATGACTCCAACAAAATCCTTATCAAAAGCACTTAAAAGCGCTAACATTCAACAAACACTTGAGAGCGTATAATTTCTGTTAGATTGTTGACAAATGTCAAAATATCTCAAAATATTGTGTTGTACAAGGGTAATATCATAAATAAATGAACCACTTAACAAATCACTTACGAGTTCCAGAAAAAAAAGACCTTTTTTTTGTGTTCCCCTAATTTTGCCGGTGTGTGTAGTTATTGACTTACTAGTCCAAGGGAAAAGTTTTACTAAAAATTTACAAAACACCAACTATCTACTACTAACGAACAACGCTTGCATTGCATTTCGTTGTGTAAGTGAGGTTACCGAACATGACATGATTATGAACATGATAAATGATATTTATTTTTGCAAATAGGTTACAATGTAACTCTTTTACACGCCAGTCTCTTGAATAACTAGATGAGGCCGGCATTTACTAGCGGACTACTCTGAGAAGAAATGCCGAAACAAACTCAGATGTTATAGTCTCTTTTAAAGTCCAGACAATCAAATAAAGATGTGAGAGAATGCATTTGTATAGTCAAAGTGTATATTGGAAAATTCCATTAATAAAGCCCTTAATACACGGTCCAATTTGGTCAGACCCAACTGCTCCAATTTTAACGATGGAAAGTAACATAATTGTTACATAGTTTCAATACAATAAAATATTTAAAAATAATCACACTCATTTATAAATATGATGAACTACTTAATTTTCTTTTTTTCTAGCTACATTTCTAGAAATAAGTCTGCTATTTGACGTCAAAAGCTTATGACGTTATAATAGAGTATTACATACAAGTCCATAGAAAATATTGTTTTTGACGTTTCGAAAAAAGTATTGGATTTGGTACAACCAATTTGGAATGTGTATTAAGGACCTTAGTGTTGTAATAATTTTTTGTGATACCCACTTATCTTGTAATATATTTCAATGTACCACTTGCATGCTCAAATCAATTTCAATACATATAATAAGACAGTAAAAATCGAATGTCTGTCGGTACATTAACACATTGAACGCCGTGGTGGTCACCGGTGACCGACGTTAGCGGAGGATTTGCCTTCAACAGTTTTCTATCGGCAGTCAAAGACTTAAATATTTTTCCAAAAAACTGATAGGAGGCTACTAAAGAAGAGTTACAGAAACCAAAAAAAAAAAATCAATTTTTGCAATTTTTGTTTCTGTCTTTCTGTCTGGTACGTTATAACTTCGAAACTACTCAACGGATTTGAACGCGATTTTCACAGTTGTTTTGTAAATAAATTGATCTACTCTTTTCTGTATGTTATTATTTTAATTTCGATATTGTTTTTAAAAAAAACGTTGCCCCACACTAGGATTTCCTCCTGTGTCGTGGGTGCGTTAACAAACATACAAGTTCACATACACATGACACCCAGACCCGAAACAATAATTTGTGAATCACACAAAAACATGGTCCGTGCGGGAATCAAACCTGCTACACGTTGGCCCGTTACCGCGCCAACCGTGCAGTCAAATGTAATGGTTAAGCGAAAAGCGACAAACACGCAAGCGGAGCCAGGGGCAACAGCTAGTTCTCTAATATTATTAGTTTTAAGGAGGTAGAAGAAAATTTAGATTGCTATAAAATGCGTGTCGAGTGCTTAATCGGCCTCTTTGGTCGAGTCTCATCAGACCGTCAATACCTTTGTCTTGGTAAGCGATATTATTGTATTACTTTTTTTTATGGAACTTGCCGGTAAACGAGCAGACGTATCACCTGATGGTAAGCAATCGCCGCCGCCCATGGACACTTGAAACACCAGAGGCATTACAAGGGCGTTGCCGGCATTTTGGAGGTTAGGAATTTAAGGGTTGTTGGGGAATCGGGGATTGGGAAGGTTGGGAAAGGGGAATTGGACCTCCGGTAACCTCACTCACACAACGAAAGCGTTGTTTCACTCTGGTTTTGTATTCTGCATCTTTTGGGGGTTTAGGAATTTAAGGGTTGTTGGCGAATCGGGGTTTGGAAAGGGGGTAATTTGGCCTCACACAACTATAACGCAAATTAATGCTGGGCCGTGGTGTAATGTTGCAACGTCTAATCGATTTTCAATGTACTTCGGCGCACGTGGAGTCGCAAACAAGATGGCGGCCTGTTACAAAACCACGCCTTGTTCACATTTTGTAGTCAACTAGCTTCTACCAACAACTTCGTATAAAGGTTGGCAGATAAGTTGGCAAGATTTTATTATAATTTTTTTCAAGAAAATTACCTTATTAACTAAAAATACGCGGACGTTCAATAGTCAGCGCAACGTCGCCGCGTCTGCGCACGATGCTTGTGAGGATCAATCCCTGTGCGATTGGCGGAACTTTCTTATTATTTAAAAAAAAATTGCCAAGTTACGTGCCGAAGACTATACGTACAAATAGGTTAGTCCCCACGTGTTTAGCTAGGATGGTTTTCCACTCCGCGCGCGCCTCAAAAAGCCATCAGACCACCACAGATGGGGCCCAGTAGGGCTGATGCCTGATCCGGAGCTGCGGACTACCTAGCGGGTTTACCGGGACTCCGACTTGAAGAGCAAGAGTAGGAATGTGGTGGTTTTCAGTCAGTAACAGGCTGACACTCCCTCTCGTCTCGTTCAGGGCGGGAGAAGTGATTGGATGTTTTTCCCCCATAGAAAATAGGTGGTTTTCCACCAGGGATGTGTTTTTGTAGCTATGCTGGTTAGTGGGTCGTTTTAGGGGCGGGTTTTCAGGAGAAAGAAAAATAAAATTGTTTCTTTTTACGCAATTCGGTTTTTTTTATGCAGTACCGTATTAACTTTGTCTATGTTTACGAAAGTGTATTAGCTAAGATGTGAAACTATGTGACCGTTTCCACTGATACTAAGCTATGTAACTGTGCGACGAAGACGTGCAGCTCGATTGCGATGTATCGATAGTAGAGAAGCCATCATTTTTTTTTAATGGTGTTATAATCATCCAATGACTTTTCCTTCCTTGGGCGAAGCGAACCACCCTGTTCCTACTCCTGCTTTTCGAACCCGGTAAACCCGCTGGGTAGTCCGCAGCTCCGGATATGGAAGCCATCCATAGCACACATCTATAGCACGCATCCATAGTACGCATCTTTACATATAAAAAAACATAGCTTAGCCGAGTCCGTTTCCACCAGTGCTAAACTATGTGTACCAATGAATATGATTGGTGGAAGCCAAACGCATCCACAGCAACGTAGCATTTGGTATTGTGAGCCTGATCGGAAAAGAGTAACCTATGAATCTACACTTTGGAACGAGCAAATAGAACAACTAGAGGACTGACCGACAGACAGACCAGGCATTTCTATATTTTTACTGATGTGTGATATGACATTCAAAAGTGCCTTCCTGGTCTATCTGAAATAAACAATGTTGACTTGGTCTTTTATTTATTTATTTAAAAAGCTTTATGCACAAGTAGGTACATGGGCGGACATAATGCCGTTGGCATTTTCTACCTGTCTGACCCTTGGGTGGTGCAGAGAACATAACAGGCGGGTGCATGGAACATGTTAGTTAAGGTCCCCCGTATTGATACATTGTTCCTTCATCTATATGTATTTATGTGTCCCTATGTGTCCAGGTGCGCCGCAGTCTCCGTCAGCTGGGCGAGCCAGTGTGCTTGTTCGGCGAGGGGCCGGCAGAGAGACGCGTGCGTCTGCGAGATCTGCTCAGCTAGTGAGTATTTTATTTATTTTTTATGTTTTTTTAAGGGGGCGAGAATCATCCAATGACTTCTCCCGCCTTAGGCGAGGCGAGAGGGAGTGTCAGACTCTTACTGACTAAACACCACCACGTTCCTACTCCTACTTGTCGAGCCGGAGCTCCAGTAAACTAGCTAGATAGTCCGCATCAGAGCTTGTAACTATAGATAGTTGATACAGTTTGGAGATCACTCATATGACTTAAATTAAACTACAAGTAGTACTCGTCGCGCGCCTCGAAGACCCATCAGACCGCCGTAGATGGGGCCTAGTAGGGCTGATACCTGATCCGGAGCTGCGGACTACCTAGTTGGTTAACGGGGCTCCGGCTCGAAAAAGCAGGAGTAGGAACGGAGTGGTTTTTAGTCAGTAAGTCTCGCTACTCCCTCGCCTCTCTTAAGGCGAGAGAAGGCACTGGATAATTTTACCCCTTAAAAAATAGTACTCGTCCACAGAAGCATAGGTACTAATACAACTAAATATTTCAACGCAAACAGAAAATTAAAAAAAATAAAATTTTCAAACAAAATAAATAATTAAATTAATCAAGTATTAAATTCTGTATAAACAGCTCCATGTTCCTTGACCACAGAAGAGCTGTAATGTTGTAGGTTGTCTAGGAATGTTACGGACATGCGGCGCGGCTGTTATAATGCCGTATTTGTAAAGAGTGTTCAAATTAGCTCAAAGAGAATAATGCATTTTCTGGCTTACCTACTGGGCCTATTTCGCTCATTGTTCGTATATCGTCAGCCAAGATGATAACAAATATGTGGTTTAAATTAAGTCATAAGAGGTTTCTCCATACGGTATGTGATACGACTTTTTTACTTAACAGTCTAGGAGAAGACGCGATCCACAAGAAGCTAGAAGAGGAGGAGGCTCGTATAGAGAGGGACAGAGGACGGGAGGGAACCTGGTACCATGAGGGACCGCCGGAGCTCAGGGAGGCTAGGCTATGGATCGCTAGGTACTCGCTACCTAAGGCGAAACTTAGGTGAGGATTATAAATTGTTTATACATTCCAATTATTCTAGAATTAATTTTGACCAACGTCGATCTTCACGTGGGTGTCACATACCCTAGACTGATGTTAACCTGAACTTTTCAAAATATATATTTGACCTTATACCGAGCGCTATCTCCAATCTAATCTGCAAAGCCTGGAGATTATAGCAAATCCGGTGTATCTCGTAAAATTTGTCGAAAAAAAAAATATCCATCATCAAAAACATCCTGTAAAAACCCAAATACACTTCATCACTCATCAGCTTTCTACTGTAAACAGTTGTGAGATCCATGTGCGTAGTAGAGGGCAATAGGCTCACCCTCTATTACATGAGACTTATAAATAGTGAAAAGTGGGTGTACATTGTATAGCGGCATTACGTGCCGTAATGTGCACCTCTGTCTACCCCTTCGGGGATAAAAGGCGTGACGTTGCACGCACGTAAAATAAATGTAATATTGATATGACAACACTCAAATAATTTGACTTTGCCTTTGCAGATTATGCCAAGCTCGCGAAGACCTGAAGCTATCAGGCAGCGTCAGAGCTGCAGCCAAACAGGAGTCGCAGCGGAAGGCTGCTGCCGTCTCCATATATTGCAGTCAGGTGAGCGAGCCACCTATCATTAATAAGGGGCCATCCATTAATTACGTCACACCTTAAGGGGGGGAGGGGGTCGACGAAGTGTGACTTTATGTGACAAGGGGGCGGGGGTCTTAAATTTCGTGACGTCACATTTCAATTATTATAATCTAACTGTTAAAACACGAACTTGAAACTATTATCTAAAAACTCAAAAAAATCTAGATGTAAAATTATAAAATGTGACGTCACACTAGGGACTCACAAATGTGACCAATTGTGACAAGGACGGGGGAGGGGGTCAAAAATCATGAAATTCGTGTGACGTAATTTATGAATGGCCCCTAATAGGGATGATGAAAAGATGGGAATGAGCGAAACCACAACACTGCGTGTCGCAATGCGATGCGATGTCGCAACGCAAAAATTGCATCGGATACGACATCGTACAACAAGACGCTAACCATCGGTTCAGTGTCTAATGAGACATGGACCGCACTACGCGTGTTTTAAAATCTACAAGACGGACATTGAAATATAAACTAATCATCTACCCCTATTGTTATTATCATCTATACTAATATTATAAAGCTGAAGAGTTTGTTTGTTTGTTTGAACACGCCAATCTCGGGAACTACTGGTCCGATTTGAATAGTACTTTTTGTGTTTCACAGTGCATTAATAAGATAGGCTATAAAACATCACGCTACGATCAATAAGAGCCGAGTACAGCGGGTGAAACCGCGCAGAAGTAGCTAGTCATTTATAATAGGGATGATGAAAAGATGGGACTGATGTGAAAAGTGGGTGTTACATTGTATATGTACACCTCTGTCTACCCCCTAACAATACGTTTAGTGTTCTCGTTAAGCTCATATAAAGCGAACGCCCTTAAATAAAACGAGGATTTTTCGCGCCGCTAGAGGCGCTGGTGTCGATTAAGATCTACCAGACCTATAATAACGACAACAGGGATGATGACGGGGTATGAAAATTAAAAATCTATTTAGTCCGTCAGTTAGGTAATGGTACAATATTAGGCACGTATGTTTTTATTTTGTCATATAAGATTGATTATTGTAATATTTGCTTTGACGTTCAAAAGTGCCTTCTAGGTCTATTTGAAATAAATATTTTTTACTTTTTTGTCTTTTGATTAGTCTACATAAATAGTGACTGCACAAATGTGTCGCGGGTTCGATTCCCGCACGGAGCAACTCTTTGTGTGATCCACAAATTGTTGTTTCGGATCACACAAAGAGTTGTGTAAACGCACCCACGACACAGAGCAAATCCTCGTGTTAGATAGATGATTATATGATGATGATAGATGTTTATATTACGTTTCAGATAGGCGACACGCGACCTATAAGCTTCTGCCGGTTCAGTAGCGATAGTAAGATGCTGATCACAGCTAGCTGGTGAGTCACTGTCACATCCATCCATATTATAAATCATCCTTAATAATCAGTGCCGGCGTAAGGGCCAGTGATACACCGGGCGAAAATATTGTGGCGCCCACTTGAGGTAAGCAATATCAAGTGTTCGTTTTTTGCGGATTCCATCGGCGGAGGCATCGGCGCCCCCAGAATTTGTCGCCCTGGGCCATCGCCCCATCCCGCCCCCCCCCCATCACGCCCCCCATCACGCCCCCCCCCTAACGCCGGCACTGTTAATAATAATAGTATTGACTGCTTCGTTAGTTAAGTGGTCGCAAGTGCGACTGCCGGACAAGGTGTCTCGGGTTCGGAAAGTATTTACTGGGCTTTAAATTTCTCAGTAGTAGCACGGAGTCTGGAATTGTGTCCAGTATATGGCAATAGGCTCACCCCCTATTACATGGGACTTATAAGTTATAACACAAATGGTGAAACATGTGTGTATATTGTATAGCGGTGTAACGTGCACCTCTGCCTACCCCTTCAAGGATAAAAGGCGTGACGTTGTGTACTATATAATATTACTAGCGTACCGCGTCTGTTTTTATTGTATTAGCCGGTAAACGAGCAGACGTATCACCTGGTGGTAAGCAATCGCCGTCGCCCATGGACATTTGCAACACTAGAGGCGTTACTATAAGTGCGTTGCCGGAATTTAAGGGATGTTGGGAAAACCATCAGACCACCACAGATGGGGCCCAGTAGGACTGATGCCTGATCCGGAGCTGCGGACTACCTAGCGGGGTTACCGGGGCTCCGGCTCGAAAAGCAGGAGTAGAAACGGGGTGGTTTTTAGTCAGTAAGAGTCTGACACTCTTTCTCATCTCACTCAGGGCGGGAGAAGACATTGGATAATTTTCCCCCTTAAAAAAAGGGTTGTTGGGGAATCGGGAAAGATTGGAAAATAGGGTAATTGGGCCTCCGGTAACCTCACTCACACAACGAAACACAACGCAAGTTGTTTCACGTCGGTTTTCTGCTCGGCCGTGGTATCACTCCGGTCGAGCCGGCCCAGCAGTGCCGAAGCATGGCTCTCCCACATTAAGACTGACTCCTTCCACTCCAGGTCTGGTCTATCCAAGGTGTGGTCGGTCCCGGAGTGCACGGCGCTGCAGGTGCTGAAGGGACACAAGTGCAACGTCAGTGGTGCAGCCTTCCACCCCACTGCCGCCATGCCGGACCATTTTCAGAGAAAAGTAAGTTCATCCATCTTATAATAACTTTCGTGAGACGTACTAAATTAATTATTATGTTATCGGCTTACTCACGTAATGTTTTGACGAGGAACTCGACTAGTTTCTAGCCATGCTTTTTTTTTTTGAGGGGGAAAATCATCCAATGACTCCTCCCGCCTTGGGCGAGGCGAGAGGGAGTGTCAGACTCTTACTGCCTAAAAGCACCCCGTTCCTACACTTGCTTTTCTAGCCGGAGCCCGGTAAACTCGACTGCCGAACAAGGGGTCTCGGGTTCGATTCCCGGGTCAGGCAAAGTATTACTGGGCTTTTTTCGGTTTTTCGAAAATTTCTCAGTAATACTTTGCCGACTAGCGGGAAGGGAACCCGAGACCCCTTGCCCGGCAGTCACACTTGCAACCACTCGGCCAACGAGGCAGTCAGTGATTTTAATTTTTCCATAATTCAATTTGTCGAATTATTCAATTGTAATTTTTTTTTTTTTTGTAGTCTTAGATAATTCGACATCCTGATACTTTTTATTTTTTCGTTGACTGTTGTGTTATTTAATAATTGATTTCCTATGTTGCTTATTGTATTTGTTACATGATGTACCGTTTATTTTTAATTTTGCATTAAGTGTTAACCTATAATTAGTTTTTGCACTTGTTTATGTTTCTTTTGTAATGTATGCAGACTGACTGGTGAAATAGGCTCAATACTTATGGAGAGTACTCGGTACTCGATTCTCGTTAACTTGATATAAAAAAGTAAGTGCTTAATTTTTTATCGAAATGTCTCTAAAAATAAGTGAAATTAGACTAGGTCTCGATGTAGGTAGGCAACAGCTGTACAGTGTAGGTACCTATGTATTCTGTGTTAATAGCGCGCTATGTCCAAGTATTCCGCAGTTAAATAAATAAATACTGGACTCTCGGTGTACTGTGTAGGAAGTTTACTAAGAAGTTATTTAATATTTCATTTTTATGTTATTTTATTTCATGATATATGTTCGCATACTATCACGTCCTCAAATATTGAACGTATCTCATCAGTCAGTCTGTTTAGTGTAAACAATTGTTGGTTAAGCAAAATAAATAAATAAATAAATTACTCCTACTTTAAAATGGAGCCCGGAATCCCCTAGGTTGTCTGCAGCTCTGGATATCTGTGGGTATGCTACACCCGGCGTGGAAGAAGAAATAAGCAGATCTGTCTCCCAGTGTCGTGTTAACGATCTAAACCGATAACACAACACTGTAAGATATGTTTGTCTTAATCAACTGGGAAGAGAACCCGCACTCTGAATGCTATTGTAACAGCTACGATTGGGGTTGTATAGTTTTGACATTGAATCATTATTGCGATTGAAATTGTATTGACATTGAGATTGGTTTTAAGAGAACTTTTCCACCATAGATGTGCTATGAAGATGTAATAGCTAAGCTGTGAAACTATGTGACCGTTTCCACTGATACTAAGCTATGTAGCTGTGCGAGGAAGATGTGTAGCTCGAGTATGCGATGTATCGATAGTAGGGATGCCATCCATTGCACGCATCTTTCCCTATAAATAACATAGCTTACCTGAGTCCGTTTCCACACAGTGCTAAGCTATGTGTACCAATGAATATTATTGGTGGAAGCCAAACGCATCCACAGCAACGTAGCATAGCACGTTTCTGGTGGAAAAGCTCACTTAATAAAATTAGCTGATGACTGTATTTATTATTATTGGAAGCTGTTCTGTTTTGTTTTTATTTTTGTGTTTTTCGTTTTTGAGGGGGAAAAATCATCCAATGACTTTTCCTGCCTTGGGCGAGGTGAGAGGGAGTATCAGACTCTTACTGACTAAACACCACCCCGTTCCTACTCCTGCTTTAAACCTGACCCCGGTAAACCCCTCCCCCTACCCCTTAGGTTGCTTGCAGCTCTGGATATCTATGGGTATGCTACACCCGGCGTGGAAGAAGAAATAAGCAGATCTGTCTCCCAGTGTCGTGTTAACGATCTAAACCGATAACACAACACTGTAAGATATGTTTGGCTTAATCAACAGTTTGCTGTTATTGTCAAGATTACAAGATAGGCACCCGTATTGTGCCTTAGGCAAAACTAGGTAAGTGCCGGGTGCTAGGTTATAGAGGGGGGGGCGAGATGCAAGTGCCCAACTGCCTATAGACTGAAAATATAGCATTTTTTTTTGTGTTATACCATTTGTTATCATTAGAGGTTAGAATAAGGTAGAGTTATTCAATCTACTTACACTGATTTCATAAAGTGAAAGAATAAGATATGCCTTAAATCCCGAGATTCATTTTAAAGAGCAAGAAAAAATCCCGTCTTTTTTTAAATAATAAATTATTTATCTTTTACACAATTTACACTATCACACGCACGACTTTGCCAAACTTACATTAATGAAATCGGATGTCCAAAGCTGCAAAATACCAATACGCGCGATGTTGCCATATTTGTAGTTATGTCATTATGACGTTCTTATTATTTATTATTTAGTTGTAATATTGTTGGTCACACGGGATTGTACATTAGATATCCCGGGAAAGTCCACATTTATATCAACATTTCGATGCAAGTACATAACTCTACCTGATTCCGATATCTGGTTATCACCATCATTATCACCAATGCAATTTTTGTTTGTTATCATTTTTGTATTTGTTTTCAGGAGCGGTCGTTTTACACCGTGTATAATACCAGCAAATTTCGTACCATCTGAATAATATTTTGTCAGCTTTTAAACCTTCTCTGGACTTCCACAAATAATTCAAGACAGGGGTTAGGGCTGGGCGGGTCGTTAGCTATACCTATATAAGAAGATAATTAAGTTCTTCTCACTTCCAGTTAGCAGAAGAGAAAGAGAAGCTAGCATCGGATGCTGAGACTCCGATGGACACTGAGACAGGCTCGGAGGCTGCAGAGCCTGCGGTGGCCATGCAGGAGACGGAGGGCGTCTCCGAAGCCTGCACCATGGCCACCTGTGCGTACGATGGGACCGTGTACCTGTGGAATTTTAAGAGGTATGGTTTAGCAATAAAATCTTATTTAAGTGCGGGAGAGCCATGCTTCGGCACTGCTGGGCCGGCTCGACCGGAGTGATACCACGGCCGAGCTGAAAACCGACGTGAAACAACGCTTGCGTTGTGTGAGTGAGGTTACCGGAAGCCCAATTCCCCCTTCCCAATCTTCCCAATCCCCGATTCCCCAACAACCCTTAAAATCCTAACCCCCAAAAGGCCGGCAACGCCTCTGGTATTTTAAGTGTCCATGGGCTTGCCATCAGGTGATACGTCTGCTCGTTTATAGCGTGTTCCATAGAAAAAGTCGAATACATTTTATTAATATTTTAAACAAAATATTTTAATTATTATGTTATCGGCTTACTCACGTACTGTTTTGACGAGGAACTCGACTAGTAATAGATAACATAATAATTAATTTAGTATGTCTCACGAAAGTTACAATAAAATCAAAATATTTTATTTAATATTTACTTCGAAACATATCTCGATATAATATTATAATGTCTGTCTGTCTGTCTGTCCCCCCAGCGAGTCCCCCCTATGTTCCCTGGACGGGCACAGCCCGGCGCGGGTGGCGCGGCTGGAGTTCCACCCGTCGGGCCGGTTCCTCGCCACCACCGTCTTCGACCACTCCTGGCGACTGTGGGATCTGGAGACCGGTGAGTTAACTAAATAATGGAAGGGGTTTTTGTGAGAGAAAGGAAAGGGTTTTATGAAGAAAGGAATGGGTTTGAAAGGGAAAGGAATGGGTTTGTGAGAGAATGGAAAGGGTTTTCGATGGAAAGGGTGGGGTTTTATTATGTTTACTGGTTATTCTTGTAACAAACATGTCAAAATTTTGTTGATATGGAAATTTTGTCTCAATGTTTTAAATATGCCGTGACAGTCCACTGCTGAACTATCGACCTCTTCTAATATTGCTGTTCTTGTTAGAGCAGAATACATTAAAATTTATCGCCATCTCCTACTCTTCCCGCGGGTGTGGCATACCCGACAAAGGAGACTACATATTTAACATAGACCTGATAAACCTGAAACTCTTATACTGCGATCTACAACCCACTTGCCAGCGGAGATGATGACAATCCCCTCTTATGTAGAGGAAGCTCAAAGTCCAGCAGTGGACTGTCTCAAATCAAATCAAATCACTTTAATGCATCCATAGTGTACAGTGCGGTCTACAATAATATGTTTTATACGGTAATTTTATACAGTTTATACAATAATATGTTCCAACTATGGAACATCTCGCTGGTTAGGTAATAAAAATTAATATTATGTATTTTGTAAAGATATGTTTGTGTTTATGTTCAATTACCATTTAGGTACTTCTTTTTGTTATTTAATTGTATGTCTTTTGTTGAGCATTGTATTAGTTTTAATTATTCTTTTATACAGAGATGAGTGGAAGGAAGTTAAGGCCTTTGCCCTGCAGTGGGACGATCATGGCTATAATCTAAATCTAATTATTCATTTGCTAAACAAGATCGGTTATATAACGTAAAACGTTATGGCGTAAACTGTAACGTTGTATATGTGAATTTGTAATTAAATAAATGAAATTGTAATGGTTTCAGCGACTGAAGTGCTGCACCAGGAAGGGCACGCCAAGCCGGTGTACAGCATCGCGTTCCAGGGAGACGGCTCGCTCGCTGTTACCGGGTAATTATTTAAAATAATATTAGTAAATAGGACACTTTATTTTTTACCATAATTTTTTTCCCTTCCCCCTCTCTTTAATTCGCCTCCCCCCTATCTACCTCTTTTTCCCCTTTTCTCTCTCTCTCTCTCTCTCTCTCTCTCTCTCTCTCTCTCTCTCTCTCTCTCTCTCTCTCTCTCTCTATCTCTCTCTATCTCTCTATCTCCTTCAATCCCCCCTCTCTCACTTTCTCCCCCTTCCCCTGTCACCGCGCCTACCCTATTCCCCCTTATTTCCCCCTCCCTCTCAAATCCCCGTCACCTCATATCTCTCTCTTCCCGCCCGCTCTCTCTTTCTCCCTGTATATGATTGGTAGAAGCAGGCGCATCCTCAACAACATAGCATAGCACATCTCAGGTGGAAAAGCACCCTGAATATAATACATACTATTAAACGTAGTTCTCTTTCAGCCAAAATCTACATCATAAGTATTTTCCTCACCCATGTTACTAACGTCCTCTCTACCTTCCCCCAGAAACCTCAAAGAAACAATGACTGGTTTTTTTCTCATCGATGTCTGCATGATTTGACTGCACGGTTGGTGCGGTGGCTGGGTAACTGGCTGCCGCGTAACGTGTAGCGGGTTCGATTCCCGCACGGAGCAATTCTTTGTGTGATCCACATATTGTTGTTTCGGGTCTGGGTGTCATGTGCATATGAAATTGTATGTTTGTAAACGCACCCACGACACAGGAGAAAATCCTAATGTGGGGCAACGTTTTTTATAAAAAAAAAGAAAAAAAAAAGAAGATTACTACTAACGTTTTGTTTTGTATCTATTTTCTTTTTTGGTGCATCGTGCCCGGTGCAAAATAAACATTTTTTCTTTCTTTCTTTTTTTCTTTTTTCTTAACGGTCACCCTTACCTCCCCCCAGCGGCATGGACGCGTTCGGTCGCGTGTGGGACCTGCGCACGGGGCGCTGCGTCATGTTCCTGGAGGGCCACCTGGGGCCCGTGCTGGGCACCGACTGGGCCCCCGCCGGACACCAACTCGCCACCGCCGCCGCTGACCATCAGGTATACAAACACATATTTTTAGCTTGCCGAATCACTCTATCTATTAAAAAACCGCATCGAAATCTGTTGTGTAGGTTTAAAGATTTAAGCTGTCATAGGGAAAGAGAAAGCGACTTAGTTTTATACTATGTAGTGATTATATATTTTTGTTATTTTCAGACAAAAATCTGGGATTTGAGAAGACGATCAGCCCTGTACACTATACCTTCACACACACATCTGTTGAGTGGTAAGCAGAATTCTATAGTTGCTCTATTACTATTCAAATGTTGGCAATGCTGGGTTGGTTGTATTGTGAATCTGATTGAAAAAGAGTAAACCTATGGAGTTTCTTGCTCGTTCTTCTCCATAGGAATCTACACTTTGGAACGAGCAAATAGAGCAACTAGAGGACTGACCGACAGACTGACATTTTACTTTTTCTATATTGTAATATTTGCTTTGACGTTCAAAAGTGCCTTCCTGGTCTATTTGAAATAAATAATTTTGACTTTGAATTAACTGGTCAGAGGTACGAAATTTGTTCACTATTGTAACCTTCAAACACAAATTTTAGAACACTTTACATGTATCGTACCAAATATCGCTCCATTGCTACGTAAATGGTAGACAAACAGACCTTAATATTCTTGTTATTAGTAAAGATATTTATATTTCTTCTTTCAGACGTGCGATACCAGAAGAGCCACGGCCACTTCCTTCTAACCTCGTCCTACGACAAGACTGCCAAACTCTGGTCCAACCCCGCTTGGCACCCGCTGCGTACACTCTCCGGACATGACAATAAGGTATATAATGCTTTGGCAACATATTATTTTATATTACTTTATTTTCTTCGGAAAGCTTACAGCTAGGATACAGATAGTTGAGAAATATTGAAAGAATGCCAATTACAAGTTTGTAGAATTATAGTTGAACAAGAAACAGTAGACAGATAAGAAAAAAGAATGAAGTAAAGGCGCTCAGAGCAAGTACATTGTAGCATTGAATAACATTACAGTTGTTTTCAAAAAATCTCGTACACATGAGACACTGGTGAAGATTGTATAGTATGGCAGTGTAAAAATATTTTTATCACCGCTACTCTTCACGTGGGTGCTACATACTACCTACCTGCTACTGCTACGGGTTGATAATGTTGAAGGTTTAAGCCTCCACACTTGTGCACTATAATATCTCCTATGTAGTCGGCTAATCTAGTTGATTTATATCATATTTTTTTTATACACGGCGCGCCTTTTAATCCCTAAAATTTAGACAGAGGTGCACATTACGACACGTAATGCCGCTATACAATGTGCCACACACTTTTCACCATTTGTGTTATAAATCCTATGTAATAGGGGGTGAGCCTAAAATTGCCATATACTTTTACACAATTCCAGACTCCGTGCTACCACTGAGAAATTTTCGAAAAACCGACGTGAAAGCCCAGCTATACTTCGTCCAACCCGGAAAGCGAACCCGAGACCCCTTGTCCGGTAGTCGTACTTACAACCGCTCTGCCAACGATACAGACATTTATATCATAATTAAGTAATATTATATGTTTTTCTGTTACAGGTGATGAGCGCAGACATATCTTACGACAACAAATACATAGCGACCAGCTCATACGACCGCACGTTCAAATTGTGGGCGCCGGACCTCGCGTAGATAACTACTATACAATTATATAATACTAGTGTCTGCCAGCGGCTTCACCCGCCTTCTCGTGGGATAAAACATAGCCTATGTCCTCGATGTCGACCGGTCGATCCCGAGAGCATTCCGATCGCGACCAGAAATTAAGAAAAACTTCAAAATTTTTGGTACTAAAGTATGTACACATAAATATTTTGTATAAAAGGTCTTGCGAGAAACTTTCAAAAGTCCGCGAGTACATATAAGTAGCCCCTGGCCTATGTGTTATTCCAGACCATAATCTACCCCTGTTCCAAATTTCATACCGATCCCTTCAGCCGTTTTGACGTGATTGAGTAACAAAACAAACAAAAATTAATACTTTAATGGGTTTTGTAAAATTTTCGAGGACGCTCGACTGGTTTCGAACTATAACGGAGCTCATAATTATGACTGATGATGAATATTACTTACATTTAATGTTTCATGACAGTTCATATATAAAAATGTATTTTTTTTACTATGATTGCATTAAATAAAGTTGTAAAAAATCATTTAATAAATGTACCTCTGTCTACCCCTCTTTTGAAAAATAAATAGAACTGTATCCAATGTCGTAAGATTATATTGAAGTGTATAATATTAACATTACTGTGTAATTTTAATATTAAGTTTTAAATTAAAATAAAGTAATTTTAAAATCTTTCTGCTTTTCATTTTACTGATATTAATTATTCTATATAAAGGCTTCAAATTCCCGAATTAAATGAATGTTATAAGTCCTCTGGAGTTTCGGGTGGTGTCTATTCGACTGCGCGACCATGGCGATTTATTAAATAAAAACCCATGCAAAGATTTTGTAATAATTTGTAAAAGTTGATTCATAGCATATACCAATTTGCGTACATTTTCGGGCACATTATTGTAACAAAGGATTATGGATTGAATAGGAACATCCAGGTAGCTGCCGTTTACCGCTGCACTATGTACCTACCGGATAGACGACCCACACCGTTTTTATTTCTTTAATTTTTTGGATCTGATGGCTCTTTGAGGTATATGCGAAACTCGACGCACTGTACACTAGGGTCTGGTTCTGGACGGGCGGCGAGCTACCCTTAGGGTGCGTCCACATCTGGCGAATGTGCAGCTCGTGAGCCATTACCGAGCTGATCGCATGCTCCACACGCAGTCACGGCAATGGTTTGCTTCTTTAGCGCAACTCATGCAAGACAATTCTCTAGTTCTATTTACTGGCTTAACACTTACTTTCAAAGACACTAGTGCTTTTAATATTATTGCTGCATCATTATCTATTATATCTATACTATTATATAAAGCTCTGGAAGAGTCAAGAATCTCTGGAACTACTGATTCGATTCGAATAATATTTTTTGTGTTGTATCGTGCATCTATCGAGGAACACTATAGGCTATAAAACATCACATTATGACC
Organism: Spodoptera frugiperda; assembly: GCF_023101765.2. Lineage (NCBI taxonomy): Eukaryota > Metazoa > Arthropoda > Insecta > Lepidoptera > Noctuidae > Spodoptera > Spodoptera frugiperda. Next base: position 417,233 of record NC_064235.1, on the reverse strand, counting down.
TATAGAAGCCGAGCAGAGCGCGTAAAACCGCGCGGGAGTAGCTATGACTAATAAAAAGGAAGAAGAAAAAACAACATTGGTGGCAAAATCCTGTATTTAAAAGAGAACAGAATATAAAAAGATACGTACGGCGCTTAGGTTGCGCGCGGAGCGTGCGTGTGTAGGTATGTACTTTCTAAGATTATTTAGACACCACTGACAAACGGTGAAGGAAAACATCGTGAGGAAACCTGGGCTTATAATTTCTAATTATAAGTTTGAAATCGCAAACCCGCATTGAGCAAGCGTGGTGATTAATGCTCAAACCTTCTCCGTGTGAGAGGCTTTGGTCAGCAGTGGACACTTATTGACTGCTGATTTTTTTAATATTTTATTTTAGGGTATTTTATTTTCAGAACATGTCAGGCTAGGCTGTTGGTGTATGTGATGTGATTGTACCGGGTGTGACACACCCACAACACAGAAGTTGCAATAAAATGACATTGTGAAAATTTTAATAATTTTATTTTTGTACGTTTCGCGCACAAATATTGCAATCATTAACATTATATTTACAAATTGCGAAGACATATATTAACCTAGTCGGGAACCGTATAGAGCGAAACAACTCTCGAATATCACCGGTTCGATACCCGAGTTACACAAAGTTGTAAAGTTACACCATCTTAGTATAACTCGAAAACGACTGAACATATTATCATGAACTCTCTAAACAAAAAAATTCTTAGATACATATACATTTTAACAACCACCTCTGCCTACCCCAATTTCAATGAGGTATCAATTCAAAAGTTGTTTCATATCACATCAAAATTACATCAGGACAAGTAGACTTAACTATTCAAACACTTTTCGCCCACCCATCCGTTTCCAAACCTCAAATCCTGAAGTAAGTGAGACGTTGAACAATTATAAACTAGAAATTCAGCTAATAGTTAGAACACAATTATTTTACAGTGAATATAATATGGGTAGTAATGTTATGTCATCTTGAAAACTGCTTGACATATTTTGATAAAATAGAAACCAGTATATCATTGTCTCGCTTTGAATGAGTTTTCCATACATTCGAAGACCAATTTATACTGGTTTTGTCACAACAAAACCAAATATCGCTCACCTAGTAATATATTAGTGTTTAAAAGTGCATATTAATCTATTTATTTCCATATTCATCGAGAGAGGTCGTAAGTGTCATTATACCATTATTGTAGTTTCCCCCCTCACGCACGTAAAACAACGGTTCATTGGTCAGTAAAGTAAAAACTAAACAAGTCAGGTAAACTATGAAAACCGTAAATGTGCCAATATATTACTAGGTGTGCGATATATTCTTTTAAGTCGAAAAATAAAACGTTTTGAGCTTCTTACCGCGGGTGTAGTATACCCAAAGTCAAAATAAATAAAAATGGCATCCTGCCTAAAAGAAAATGAATATAAAATCACGTATTAATAAAAACAATATATAGTTTTAATTCACGTAACTATTTGACGAGGTACCTAGACTAGTATCAAGTCATTTTTAAGGGGGGGGAAATCGTCCAATGACTTCTCCCGCCTTGGGCGATGCGAGAGGGAGTGTCAGACTCTTACTGACTAAACACCACCCCGTTCCTACTCCTGCTTGTCGAGCCGGAGCCCCGGTAAACCCGCTAGGTAGTCCGCAGCGTTGGATCAAAATACGCTAGAGACTGATATTATTGAGCAAGTTACTTCTGAGAATTACCAAAATGAAAATAGCAATAATACTTTACCCAACTTAGCATAGGAAGTTAATATTCTAACTTTTTAAACAATATTAGGAGAATATCAACATAAAAAATCCATTTTAAAAAACAAAAAATTGGATTTCTCTTAAACTAATGAATATTTTTCAAAAATTCTTGTTTTATTATACAGCTGAATATTTCAGGAACATTTTAAATAACAACATCACGCTATGTTACATAGGGGCTAAGCAGTAACCGAACAAACATTACTACCCATGTGAAATTTGCAATTTATAATTATAATTTTATACCTAAGACTTCGTACATACAGATAGACTTATACATAATGAAATATTTACAAAACGTATTATTACATAATTATATATATATAAAAGAAACAACTGTTTCATTGTTCCCACATTAATTTTTATCATTTTTCTCATTAATTATAACAATAATTATAAAAATTAACTCCGGAGATCATTTCGGTGACTCGAAACTTCTTTAAAATACCAGTAGATAAAACTATACCATATTCTTCATGTTTGTTATTGTCACCACCCCTACTATTGCCGTGGGTGTGGCATACCCGAGTGACTATGTATTTATTAGCAGTCTCTGATAAACCTGAAGCTTTCATCAAGAGAGGAGATTATGTCAAAGCCTCTCTTATGTACAGGAAGAAACATTACACACGTATTTTTTATTTTCTTACGGAAACAAATACTTTCGAAGATATATCGATTTGAAATATCGCGTGACGTCACTTCTAGGTACGTTTTATACGTAGAAATGACGTATTTGCTCCCACTGACACATTTGATTCGTTTTATCTAAGTATTGTTATTTTATATGACAAAATAAAAAAATACGTGTCTAATATTGTTTCATTACCTAACTGACGGACTAAATAGATGTTTAATTTTCATACCCCGTCATCATCCCTATTATTTATTTAGGTCTTTAGTAATTGTAATGTCACCCCTTCCTGACAACAGATCGATCTGATATTTGGTACACACTCGTTAATCTCGATGGCCATACAATATAATGTAATTGTTTCCACAACTACCTCCATTATGGATATCTAACGGAAGGACTTGCTTGGTAGAATACAGCTCATTGAAACCGTTTAACATATATCTTTTTAAATGTATTACTTGTTTATCATATCTTTAGTCAAATTTAGTCTTTTCTCTATATTATAAAATGGCAGTTTCGTCTAATATAGGGGGTATTTTGAATAACTATTTATTTTTTACAATACTTTGAGCGTTCACGGTAACCCCCTAAAGTAAAATTAATAGTCAAAAATATTCGTTTCGTATACAAAAAATTCTAAAATGTCCCCCCAAAATGTGCCAATTATTTATTTTATCCAGTTTCTTTAACATGTTAAGGTATACTTAGAACGTCGTTTTGTTAATCTGTTCGCAGCAAACTCGAAAAGTAACGAACGGATTTTGATGGAATTTTCACCAGGAATAGAGTGATTTTTGAGTAATGATTAAGGGGTAGGCAGAGGTGCACATTACGGCACGTAATGCCGCTATACAATGTACACCCACTTTTCACCATTTGTGTTATAAGTCCCATGTAATAGGGGTGAGCCTATTGCCATATACTGGGCACAATTCCAGACTCCGTGCTACTACTGGGAATTTTCGAAAAACCGAAAAAAGCCCAGTAAAGGTGAACTTCCAAAGTATAAAAGTAAGCGTCCACAGAACCGCATCATACGCCGTATGACGTCATCAGCAATACCTACATACGATGCGTACTTTTGACGTCATACGAATGCGTACGTTGCGTACGATGCGAGTCTGTGGACACTTACCTTAATATTTTTCCCGGCCCGGGAGTCGAATCGAGACTCTCGTGAATTAAATAGACAGAAATAAGTATACCTTAACACGCTTGCTTCTAAACATATAACTCAGTAAGTCACCGCTAACCTAGTAGTGGACTAGACCTAATTCTTCGTTGTGGGGGTGGCGACCCCTAAGTTTAACAGGCCCGGGTATCGAAGCTGGTTCGACATGAGGTACGCGAGCTGCCGCTGGTCCATAGTACCCAAGCTACTGTATAACGCCATGTAGGGCTCCATGAACGAAGACATCGGAACAGAATTCTTCTGCAACTCCATCAATTGAGCTAAATTCTGACTCTGACTTTGATTTTGACTCAGATTTTGACTGTGAATGTGACCAGTGGGGGAGTCGTCTCTAACTTGGTAGCTGGGGATGGTGATAGTGGGTTTTTTCGTCGTACCAGGGGATGTATACTTGGGGTACGTCTCCTTGGGGGGAGTCGGGGTTTTCGTAGACATAAACTTGCCATTACTTGACCGTTTCTGGGGGGGCCTGTTTTTATTAGGACTTGACGCTTTATTTACTAGTGTTATTTCTAGATTGGACCCCACCACCGCTTTGCCATCGACTAACGTGTAGTTTTTAGTTAAATTCTGAGGGGTGTGGTTGGGGGATGGCGATGGGGGGACTCTTACTATCTCCACAGCTGGTTTAGGAGGGGACGGGCTTGTGGATTTACAAGTCAGGTCTAAAATGTCTTGGGGGGTTGGTTGTGTAGGGGGAGCTCTTAGGGGTTTGACGGGGGCCCCGTGGAGGACGGGGGGGGGCGGCATGAAGGGGTCCTTCGGGTTCCCGTACACAGTTTTCTCGGGCCCCGTGTTGCCGAATATCGAGGACGCTTGGATTACTTTCGGGGTTGCACCCCATTCGCGTAATTAGGAATAATGTTGTACATGTGGAACAGTTGCGCCGGCGTCATGATCTGATGCTGGACAGTGGGGTTGAGGATGATGGGGGGCGGCACCATGTGGGGGGCCACCCCCTGCCAGGGGGGGAGCGCGGTGACCTCGAGCCCCCTCTCCTTGAGTATGTCGAGTTTCTTCTTCTTCACAGCCTGCGGGCTCTCGGGGTACTCGTCCAAGTCGATGATTTCTGGCGTTTTCGGTTTGTACGGGACCTGGAAGGTAAATGGTTTAATGTTTAGATGTAAGTATTTATAGTCGAAGAAAGATTAATTCTTTGACTAGCTTCTGCCAGCGGCTTTGCTCGCGTTCCCGTGGGATAAAAATCTATCAAAGATAGCATCCTGTCTGTATTGTGTCCAGTATATGGCAATAGGCTCACCCCTATTACATGGGACTTATAACACAAATGGTGAAAAGTGGGTGTACATTGTATAGTGGCATTACGTGCCGTAATGTGCACCTCTGCCTACCCCTTCGGGGATAAAGTAATTAATTCTACACTATAGTGTAAATGTATGTTTGTGTGTGCTTACCTCTACAATATCGTCGTCGTGTGCGTTAGTGTGTGTGTGCAGTATCCCGAAGTTGGTCCGCGGGCGACCTGCGCCGGCGCCGGTACTGTCGCTCAGGGCGGGGACTGGCGCTGGAAGGACATTTGGAATGTTATTATATTATGTAAATAGCGAAATATGGCGAAATCTTCAGTTTTATAAAGTGCAGGTTGACTATAGAATCGAACTGTATAGTTAAATCGTAGACCCATACAGTCTACACTTGGAGCTGCGGTCTACCTAGCTTGTTACCGGCGCTCCGGCTCGGAAAGCAGGAGTAGGATTTTCCCCCACAAAAATAAATACAGTCTATACACATTTACTTAACTGTCCACTCAATTGCCCCCTTCCCAATCCACGATTCCCCAACAACCCTTAAATTCCTAACCCCCAAAAGGCAACGCACTTGTAACGGCTCTGGTGTTTCAAGTGTCCATGGGCGGCGGCGATTGCTTACCATCAGGTGATACGTCTGCTCGTTTACCGGCTTATACCATAAAAATATACTAACGTGTATGTGCGGGAGTGTGTGTGTGGGGCCGGGTCGGTTTGACCCGCACGGCGCGCAGAGAACTACGGCCCACTGGACGGGATAACTTCTGGAATAATATATATACACTCGCGTTAATTATTATAATTAGAGAAAACTTGTTATATTATGTCACGTGACTTTTTATCGGGGATGTTAGGAATATTCGCATTAATTCAGACATCTGTATCACGCCGCATTCAATCAATGCGAATTTTAACATATCAGATTTAAATCAATAAGTAACAATATGTAATAAAGGAAGTGCGTTTGTTTGGGCAATTGCTAATTTCACTAAAAATATAATTAAATGAATAATAGGTTAATTTTAAATTGATTTCCAGTCATTTATGCAATTTAAATGTAAATAATTTTTCTCTTAAAATCCCAATATTCGCATCTGCATCCGCATTGAATCCACATTCGCAGAAATGTTTATTTTTTTATACCAATCAGGTGTATTTTTGCTAGTGATACAATTTCACATGATACAATGGTGGATTAAATTTTTTAATAATCCGCAATTTGTAATAACAACTTGGACGCAAACGGGCGATTCGTGCGATAATATTATGTTAGAAGTTGAAGTAATGCGGCAGTGACTCACCAGGTCGGTGGGTGCGGGCCCGCTGTGTCCGTTCATGGGGGGCGCGCGGGACATGTCCGCTCCTGGGGGTAGCATATATATGTAAACAATGTGTATAAGTCAAATATATTTTAAAATAACTAACTACATAGTATATAGGGTGACTGGTAATTAGTGAACGATATTTAAACACGTGATTGTACTCGTGATTACAAACAACTTTCCCGAAGAAACTTTTTTTTGTATACTCATTAGTTTTATTTTTATCGCAATAACAAAGTAGTCTTCCTATAACGCGGGCGCCTCGCTGCTGATCATGCGAAACCACGTGATCGCGCAAATTTTAGTTGTTTTGTTATTGAGGTAAAAATAAAAATAAGACATGACACACAGACCTGAAACAACAATTTGTGGATCACAAAAAGAGTTGCTCCGTGCGGGAATCGAACCCGTTATTCGTTGCCCAGCCATCGCACCAACCGTGCAATTCATATTCACTGAGCAGTTATTCTTGCGACATGACCAAAAAATGCCAAATATATAAAACATAACTCACCAATACTATACTTCTGTAAGTCATTCAGATAGTTCTGGCTAAAGTCCTTCCCCTCCTCACCCCCCACTTTAGCGTCCCCCTCCAACAGTTTAACAGACGGCTCTATCAACTTCTCCACCGGTTTCACAGATATCTTCACCAACTTCTCCTCTTTAGGTAGAGAGTCTAGAAACTCTCTATTTAACTCTTCTGCGTTTTTTACTATAACTTCATCTTTGGTATTAACCTCCCCGGTTTCGCAGTCGACGTCTTGTTTGTCCCCCTTGTCGGTGTCGAGTTTGGGGGAGGGGGAGGGGGTGCGCAGTACCTTGACGTCGTCGTCCCGGAGGGGGAGTCGGTGACGTCGATGGTGGCGATGGTGCGCGGTTCCTCTAGCTTCCCGTTGTGTTTGTATGGGAGGGACACGCCGTTGTTTCGTTCATGGTTCTCGAATGGGAGGAGGAATCTGGAAGTTATTTTGGATTAATTTAATTTTGATGTGTTGTGTTCATAGATATAATAAGTAACAGTGTAAAGGATAATTTTAGATTTTTTTCTTTATTTTAGTTATACGTTAGTCTTTATTCCTTTTTAGGCTGTAAATAAAGTGTAATTTCATAATCATCATCATCAGCCGAGAGACGTCCACTGCTGAACAAAGGCCTCCCCTTGGTCCTCCACATAGAACGACAAGTATAGTTCAGTAAAGCAAAAAAAAGTTCAGTAAAGTAAAAGTAGAAGTTCAATGAAAAACCACTATTTTGTACTTATATACATATTAATTTACGAAGATAATGGAAATCTCCTATTTCAGTAATACAAGTTTAATATTTGAATAGAATGTTGTTTCTGGTTCTGTCACTTAGTCGGGTATACTACACCCACAACAAGAGTGGGGCGTTAGTTTAGTTTTATGACTTTTGGTATAAGTTTGTATGGAAGCAAGGAACCGACATAATGGGCAAACCCACATGGAAGTAGGTAATTATAAGCATGTCTTTAATTCCCTCTTGTCCTTTCCATCATCGAACCACAAGACAATCGGCGAGGCGTCACCGCTTCATGGTGGATATCCCACCCACTCGCACGAAGCGCTTCGCTTCAAGCTTCCTTGTGCGAACTGCTAGGGAGTGGAACTCCTTGCCGGAGTCTGTGTTTCCTGATGGGTATAACCTGGGTGTCTTCAAGGCCCGAGTGAATAGGTTGCTTATGGGCAGACGTGCTCCACCGTAGGCCGCATCATCACTTACCATCAGGCGAGATAGCGACCAAACATAAAAAAGAAGTGGTTACCTCTCGTAGTGCCTCCTTGTCCTGGCGGGTTGTTCCCTGTGCAGGTCCCGCCACAGCCGCAGGCGGCACACGGCCTCGTACCCGCCGCGGGACACCACGCCCGCGTACAGCGCGCGGAGGGATACTGGAATATAACATAATATATGATGTTACACACATTCGTGACACGTACTAAATTAATTATTCATCATCATCAGCCTATAGCAGTCCACTGCTGGACATAGGCCTCCCCAATTGTTCGCCACTTTGCTCTATCACTAGCGACTCGCATCCAGCTCCTGCCAGCCATCCTGCGCAGATCGTCACTCCACCTCGCCTGGGGGCGTCCTACACTACGTTTACCGAGACGCGGTCTCCACTCCAGGACTCGCTTACCCCAACGGTTGTCGGTCCTGCGGGTAATATGGCCGGCCCACTGCCACTTCAGCTTGCTGATCCGGTGGGCTATGTCGATCACCTTGGTTCTCTGCCGAATCACTTCGTTTCGAATGCGATTCCGGAGAGAGACACCGAGCATAGCCCTTTCCATAGCCCGCTGAGCGACTTTGAGTTTGTGGACCAGTCTAGCCGTAAGTGTCCACGTTTCGGCACCGTATGTCATTACGGGTAGGACGCACTGGTTAAAGACTTTCGTCTTTAGGCACTGTGGGATTGACGATGAGAAGACTCGACGGAGTTTTCCGAAAGCTGCCCAACCCAACTGAATTCTCCTATTCACCTCATCCTCAAAGTTGTTTCTACCTAAATGCAACGTTTGCCCGAGGTAGACATATTTCTGAACAACTTCGAGGACGGCTCCGTGAATCGCAATCGGTTCCGGTAGAACATGTTCATTGAACATGACCTTGGTTTTGTCCAAGTTCATCCGTAGGCCGATGCGTGCAGAGGAGTCAGCCAGGTCGTTCAGCATCCCTTGTAGGTCCTGCAGCGTTTCTGCCATTATGACGATATCATCTGCGAATCGCAAGTGAGAGATGTGTTCGCCATTGATATTGATGCCACGTCCTTTCCAGTGCAGCGTCTTGAACATATCCTCCATTGCATTAGTGAACAGTTTCGGGGATATGACGTCCCCTTGTCTCACTCCTCGATGCAATGGTATGGGACGTGTTTGCTGATTCTGTACTTGGACGGACATAGTGGCGGCTTCGTAAAGACATCTCATCACTTGGATGTATCGCCAATCAACCTGGCATCGCTGCAAGGACTCCAGGACAGACCAGATCTCTATCGAGTCAAAGGCCTTCTCATAGTCCACAAATGCTAGGCACAGGGGCTGATTATACTCTTCGGTTTTCTGTATAATCTGCCGCACTGTGTGGATGTGGTCTATGGTGCCGTATCCGCTCCGAAATCCAGCCTGCTCCGGTGGTTGGAATTCGTCGAGTCTTCGCGCAAGACGGTTCGTGATCACTCTTGAGAACAGCTTATAGACGTGGCTTAGAAGCGAAATGGGTCGATAGTTCTTCAGAAGGCTTTTGTCCCCTTTCTTGAAGAACAAGACGACCACACTTCTGCTCCACGCCTCTGGAGTTCTCCCTTCAAATAGGACAGCGTTAAAAAGCTTTTGGAGCTCCCTCAGTACGGGTTTGCCTTTGGACACTTATAGGCTGTTGATTTTATTAATCTTTTATTTTAGGGTATTTTATTCTTAGAACATGCCAGCCCCTAGGCTGTTGGTGTATGTGATGTGATTGTACCGGGTGTGACACACCCACAACACAGAAGTTACAATAAAACACATTGTGAAAATTTTAATAATTTTATTTTTGTACGTTTTGCGCACAAACATTGCAATCATTAACATTATATTTACAAATTGCGAAGACATATATTAACCTAGTCGGGAACCGTATAGAGCGAAACAACTCTCGAATATCACCGTACAGGGTTCGATACCCGAGTTACACAAAGTTGTAACTTACACCACTTTGTTATATCTCGAAAACGACTGAACATAAAATCATGAACTCTCTAAAAAAAATTTATTTGATACATATATCATTTTAACTACTACCTCTGCCTACCCCAGTTTCAAATAGGCAATTCAAAAGTTGTTTCATATCACATCAAAATTACATCAGGACAAGTAGACTTAACTATTCAAACACTTTTCGCCCACCCATCCATTTCCAAACCTCGAATCCTGAAGTAAGTGAGACGTTGAACAATTATAAACTAGAAATTCAGCTAATAGTTAGAACACAATTATTTTACAGTGAATATAATATGGGTAGTAATGTTATGTCATCTTGAAAACTGCTTGACATATTTTGATAAAAATTAAACCAGGATATCATGGTATCGCTTTGTATAACATTTCCATAAATTTGAAGACCAATTTATACTGGATTTCTCACAACAAAACCAAATATCGCTCACCTAGTAATATATTAGTGTTTAAAAGTGCATATTAATCTATTTATTTCCATATTCATCGAGAGAGGTCGTAAGGGTCATAATACCATTATTGTAGTTTCCCCCTCACGCACGTAAAACAACGGTTCGTTGGTCAGTAAAGTAAAAACTAAACAAGTCAGGTAAACTATGAAAACCGTAAATGTGTCAATATATTACTAGGTGTGCGATATATTTATTTAAGCCCAAAAATAAAACGTTTTGAGCTTCTTACCGCGGGTGTAGTATACCCTATATATCGCATATTACAAGTAAAAAGTCAAATAAATAAAAATGACATCCTGCTTAGAAGAAAATGAATATAAAATTCACGTATTAATTAAAAAATATATCGTTTTTAATTCCCGTAACTATTTGACGAGGTACCTAGACTAGTATCAAGTCATTTTTAAGGGGGGGGAAATCGTCCAATGACTTCTCCCGCCTTGGGCGAGGTGAGAGGGAGTGTCAGACTTTTACTGACTAAACACCACCCCGTTCCTACTCCTGCTTTTCGAGCCGGAGCCCCGGTAAACCCGCTAGGTAATCCGCAGCTCCGAATCGAGTTAGAGACTCATATTCATGAGCAGTTACTTCTGAGGATTACCAATACGAAAATAGCAATAATACTTTACCCAACTAAGCATAGAAAATTAATATTCTAACTTTTTAAACAATATTAGAAGAAAATCAACATAAAAAACAAAAATTGGAATTTATCTAAAACTAATGAATATTTTACAAAAATTCTTGTTTTATTATACAGCTGAATATTTCAGGAACATTTTAAATAATGAAACATCACGCTATGTTGCATAGGGGCTAAGCAGTAACCGAACAAACATTACTACCCATGTGAAAATTTGCAATTTATAATTATAATTTTTATACCTAAGACTTCGTACATACAGATAGACTTATATATAATGAAATATTTACAAAACGTATTATTACATAATTATAATTATATATATAAAAGAAACAACTGTTTCATTGTTCCCACATTAATTTTTTTCATTTTTCTCATTAATTATAACAATAATTATAAAAATTAACTCCGGAGATCATTTCGGTGACTCGAAACTTCTTTAAAATACCAGTAGATAAAACTATACCATATTCTTCATGTTTGTTATTGTCACCACCCCTACTATTGCCGTGGGTGTGGCATACCCGAGTAAGGTGACTTCGTATTGAACAGATATTGGCCAGCTGCGCTCTCTGATAAACCTGAACCTTTTGTCGAGTGAGGAAATTATGTCAAAGCCCCTCTTATGTAGAGGAAGAAACATTACACACGTATGTTTTATTTTCTTACGGAAAAATACTTTCTCAGATATATCGAGTTAAATAAAATATCGCGTGACGTCGCTTCTAGGTACGTTTTATACGTAGAAATGACGTATTTGCTCCCACTGACACATTTGATTCGTTTTATCTAAGTATTGTTACCTTATATGACAAAATAAAAAATACGTGTCTAATATTGTTTCATTACCTAACTGACGGACTAAATAGATGTTTAATTTTCATACCCCGTCATCATCCCTATTATTTATTTGGGTCTTTAGTAATTGTAATGTCACCCCTTCCTGACAACAGATCGATCTGATATTTGGTACACACTCGTTAATCTCGATGACCATACAATATAATGTAATTGTTTCCACAACTACCTCCATTATGGATATCCAACGGAAGGGCATGATTGGTAGAATAGAGCTCATTGAAACCGCTTAACATATATCTTTTTAAACGTATTACTTGTTTATCATATTTTAGTCAAATTTAGTCTTTTCTCTATATTATAAAATGGCAGTTTCGTCTAATATAGGGGTATTTTGAGTAACTATTTATTTTTTTACAATACTTTGAGCGTTCACGGTAACCCCCTAAAGTAAAATTAATAGTAAAAAATATTCGTTTCGTATACAAAAAATTCTAAAATGTCCCCCAAAATGTGCCAATTATTTATTTTATCCAGTTTCTTTAGCATGTTAAGGTATATTTAAAACGTCGGTTTTCATATCGATCTATTCGCAGCAAACTCAAAAAGTAACGAACGGATTTTGATGGAATTTTCACCAGGAATAGAGTGATTTTTGATTAATGATCAAGGGCTAAACAGAGATGCACATAACAGCACGCAATGCCGCTTTACAATGGACACCCACTTTTCACAATTTGTGTTATACGTCATTCAATAAGGGGTGAGCCTATTGCCATTTTGTACAGAGCACAATTCCAAACTCCGTGCTACTACTGAGAAATTTTTGAAAAACCGTGAAAAGCCCAGTAAAGATGAGCGTCCACATGTCCGCATCTTACGCATCGCATGTAGGCATTGCCGATGCGTACGATGCGAGTCTGTGGACACTTACCTTAATATTTTTCCCGGCTCGGATATCGACCCCGAAACCCCATCACACTCGCGACCACTCGACCAACGAGGCAGTCAAATCAAAAATCTGATAAACAGAAATAAGTATACCTTAACACGCTTGTTCCTAAAAATATAACTCAGTAAGTCACCGCTAACCTAGTAGTGGACTAGACCTAATTCTTCGTTGTGGGGGTGGCGACCCCTAAGTTTAACAGGCCCGGGTATCGAAGCTGGTTCGACATGAGGTACGCGAGCTGCCGCTGGTCCATAGTCCCCAAGCTACTGTATAACGCCATGTAGGGCTCCATGAACGAAGACATAGGGACAGAATTCTTCTGCAACTCCATCAATTGAGCTAAATTCTGACTCTGACTTTGATTTTGAATTTGATTTTGACTGTGTATGTGACCAGTGGGGGAGTCGTCTCTAACTTGGTAGCTGGGGATGGTGATAGTGGGTTTTTTCGTCGTACCAGGAGATGTATACTTGGGGTACGTCTCCTTGGGGGAGTCGGGGTTTTCGTAGACATAAACTTGCCATTACTTGACCGTTTTTGGGGGGGCCTGTTTTTATTAGGACTTGACGCTTTATTTACTAGTGTTATTTCTAGATTCGACCCCACCACCGCTTTGCCATCGACTAACGTGTAGTTTTTAGTTAAATTCTGAGGGGTGTGGTTGGGGGATGGCGATGGGGGGACTCTTACTATCTCCACAGCTGGTTTTGGGGGTGACGGGCTTGTGGACTTACAAGTCAGGTCTAAAATGTCTTGGGGGGTTGGTTGTGTAGGGGGAGCTCTTAGGGGTTTGACGGGGGCGCCGTGGAGGACGTGGGGGGGCGGCATGAAGGGGTCCTTGGGGTTCCCGTACACAGTTTTCTCGGGCCCCGTGTTGCCGAAGATTGAGGACGCTTGGATTACTTTCGGGGGTTGCACCCCATTCGCGTAATTAGGAATAATGTTGTACATGTGGAACAGTTGCGCCGGAGTCATGATCTGATGCTGGACCGAGGGGTTGAGGATGATGGGGGGCGGCACCATGTGGGGGGCCACCCCCTGCCAGGGGGGGAGCGCGGTGACCTCGAGCCCCCTCTCCTTGAGTATGTCGAGTTTCTTCTTCTTCACAGCCTGCGGGCTCTCGGGGTACTCGTCCAAGTCGATGATTTCTGGTGTTTTCGGTTTGTACGGGACCTGGAAGGTAAATGGTTTAGATGTAAGTATTTATAGTCTTAGAAAGATTAATTCTTTGACTAGCTTCTCCCAGCGGCTTCGCTCGCGTTCCCGTGACATAAAAAGTGTCCTATCACCCAAGATAGTACAAACTTTGTCTGTATTGCGTCCAGTATATGGCAATAGGCTCACCCTCTATTACATGGAACTTGTAACACAAATGGTGAAAAGTGTGTGTACATTGTATAGCGGCTTTACGTGCCGTAATGTGCACCTCTGCCTACTCCTTCGGGTTCATTCTACATTATACATATAAATGTATGTATGTGTGTGCTTACCTCGACGATGTCGTCGTCGTGTGCGTTAGTGTGCGTGTGCAGTATCCCGAAGTTGGTCCGCGGGCGACCTGCGCCGGCGCCGGCACTGTCGCTCAGGGCGGGGACTGGCGCTGGAAGGACATTTGGAATGTTATTATATTATGTAAATAGCGAAATATGGCGGAATCTTCAGTTTTATAAAGTGCAGGTTGACTATAGAATCGAACTGTATAGTTAAATCGTAGACCCATACAGTCTACACTTGGAGCTGCGGTCTACCTAGCTTGTTACCGGCGCTCCAGCACGGAAAGCAGGAGTAGGATTTTCCCCCACAAAAATAAATACAGTCTATACACATTTACTTAACTGTCCACTCAATTACCCCCTTCCCAATCCACGATTCCCCAACAACCCTTAAATTCCTAACCCCCAAAAGGCCGGCAACGCACTTGCAACATCTCTGGTGTTTCAAGTGTCCATGGGCGGCGGCGATTGCTTACCATCAGGTGAACCGTCTGCTCGTTTACCGGCTTATACCATAAAAAATATACTAACGTGTATGCGCGGGAGTGTGTGTGTGGGGCCGGGTCGGTTTGACCCGCACGGCGCGCAGAGAACTACGGCCCACTGGACGGGATAACTTCTGGAATAATATAAATGTACTCTGCATTAATTATTACAATTAAATAAAACATAATATATTATGTCACGTGACTTTTTATCGGGGATGTTAGGAATATTCGCATTAACAGACATCTGTATCCGCTCAATCAATGCAAGTTTTAACGAATGTAGATTCAAAATCAATAAGTAATTACATGTAATGGAAGAGTATAATTGTTTTGATAATTGCTTAATTTTAAATTGATTTCCAGTCATTTATAATAAAATTAAAGTGACTATCGCATTATCCTTTTAATCCACATCTTAAATATTTTTATTTATCTTTATGCAATCATACATTGGACAATTTTACATCCGCAATAGATATGTTTTTTTTTAAATCCGCAACGTCTGCGGATGTATAAATTTTAATAATCGGATCCGTAACAACCTGTGATGAAAACATGGACGCGAACAGGCGATTTTCTATTATGATTAGAAGTTGGTGTAATAAATGTGGAGTAACTCACCAGGTCGGTGGGTGCGGGCCCGCTGTGGCCGTTCATGGGGGGCGCGCGGGACATGTCCGCTCCTGGGGGCATACATATATAAACAATGTGTATAAGTCAAATGTATTTTTATATAACTAACTACATTGTATATAGGGTGACTGTCACATAATTAATATAACGATATTTAAACACGTGATTGTACTCATGATTACAAACAAGTTTTCCGAAGATAATTTTTTTGTATACTCATTAGTTTTATTTTTATCGCAATAACAAAGTAGTCTTCCTATAACGCGGGCGCCTTTACGCTGCTGATCATGCGAAACCACGTGTTCGCGCAAAATTTTGTTGTTTTATTATTGTGATCAAAATAAAAAATATACATGACACACAGACCTGAAACAACAATTTGTGGATCACAAAAAGAGTTGCTCCGTGCGGGAATCGAACCCGTTATTCGTTGCCCAGCCATCGCACCAACCGTGCAATTCATATTCACTGAGCAGTTATTCTTGCGACATGACCAAAAAATGCCAAATATATAAAACATAACTCACCAATACTATACTTCTGTAAGTCATTCAGATAGTTCTGGGTAAAGTCCTTCCCCTCCTCACCCCCCACTTTAGCGTCCCCCTCCAACAGTTTAACAGACGGCTCTATCAACTTCTCCACCGGTTTCACAGATATCTTCACCAACTTCTCCTCTTTAGGTAGAGAGTCTAGAAACTCTCTATTTAACTCTTCTGCGTTTTTTACTATAACTTCATCTTTGGTATTGACCTCTCCCGTTTCGCAGTCGACGTCTTGTTTGTCCCCCTTGTCGGTGTCGAGTTTGGGGGAGGGGGAGGGGGTGCGCAGTACTTTGACGTCGTCGTCCCGGAGGGGGAGTCGGTGACGTCGATGGTGGCGATGGTGCGCGGTTCCTCTAGCTTCCCGTTGTGTTTGTATGGGAGGGACACGCCGTTGTTTCGTTCGTGGTTCTCGAATGGGAGGAGGAATCTGGAAGTTATTTAATTTAATATAAGTAACAGTGTATAAGATAATTTTAGTTTATTTTTTTTAGCTTTAAATTAGTTTTTATTCCTTTTTAGGTTGTAAATAAAGTGTAATTTCATAAAGCATTTTCATCAGCCGAGAGACGTCCACTGCTGAACAAAGGCCTCCCCCAGGTCCTCCACATAGAACGACAAGTGTAATTTAGTAAAAAAAAAAAAAAAAAATTTAGTTAAAAGTAGAAGTTCAATCAAACATCAGTATTTTATACTTATATACATATTAGTTTACGAAGATAATGGAAATCTCCTATTTTAGTAATACAAGTTTAATATTTTAATAGAATTTTGTTTGTGGTTCTGTCACTTAGTCGGGTATACGACACCCACAAGAAGAGTAGGGCGTAAGTTTCATTTTATGAATTTTGGTTGAAGTTTGTATGGAACCAAATAACCAACATAAAGGGCGAATCCGCGTGGAAGTAGCTAGCTATAAGCATGTCCTTGATTCCCCCTAGTTCTTTCCATCATCGAACCACAAGACAATCGGCGAGGCGTCACCGCTTCATGGTGGATATCCCACCCACTCGCACGAAGCGCTTCGCTTCAAGCTTCCTTGTGCGAACTGCTAGGGAGTGGAACTCCTTGCCGGAGTCTGTGTTTCCTGATGGGTATAACCTGGGTGTCTTCAAGGCCCGAGTGAATAGGTTGCTTATGGGCAGACGTGCTCCACCGTAGGCCGCATCATCACTTACCATCAGGCGAGATATATAAAAGAAGTGGTTACCTCTCGTAGTGCCTCCTTGTCCTGGCGGGTTGTTCCCTGTGCAGGTCCCGCCACAGCCGCAGGCGGCACACGGCCTCGTACCCGCCGCGGGACACCACGCCCGCGTACAGCGCGCGCAGCGACACTGGAATATAACATAATATATGATGTTACACACATTCGTGACACGTACTAAATTAATTATTCATCATCATCAGCCTATAGCAGTCCACTGCTGGACATAGGCCTCCCCAATTGTTCGCCACTTTGCTCTATCACTAGCGACTCGCATCCAGCTCCTGCCAGCCATCCTGCGCAGATCGTCACTCCACCTCGCCTGGGGGCGTCCTACACTACGTTTACCGAGACGCGGTCTCCACTCCAGGACTCGCTTACCCCAACGGTTGTCGGTCCTGCGGCTAATATGGCCGGCCCACTGCCACTTCAGCTTGCTGATCCGGTGGGCTATGTCGATCACCTTGGTTCTCTGCCGAATCACTTCGTTTCGAATGCGATTCCGGAGAGAGACACCGAGCATAGCCCTTTCCATAGCCCGCTGAGCGACTTTGAGTTTGTGGACCAGTCTAGCCGTAAGTGTCCACGTTTCGGCACCGTATGTCATTACGGGTAGGACGCACTGGTTAAAGACTTTCGTCTTTAGGCACTGTGGGATTGACGATGAGAAGACTCGACGGAGTTTTCCGAAAGCTGCCCAACCCAACTGAATTCTCCTATTCACCTCATCCTCAAAGTTGTTTCTACCTAACTGCAACGTTTGCCCGAGGTAGACATATTTCTGAACAACTTCGAGGACGGCTCCGTGAATCGCAATCGGTTCCGGTAGAACATGTTCATTGAACATGACCTTGGTTTTGTCCAAGTTCATCCGTAGGCCGATGCGTGCAGAGGAGTCAGCCAGGTCGTTCAGCATCCCTTGTAGGTCCTGCAGCGTTTCTGCCATTATGACGATATCATCTGCGAATCGCAAGTGAGAGATGTGTTCGCCATTGATATTGATGCCACGTCCTTTCCAGTGCAGCGTCTTGAACATATCCTCCATTGCATTAGTGAACAGTTTCGGGGATATGACGTCCCCTTGTCTCACTCCTCGATGCAATGGTATGGGACGTGTTTGCTGATTCTGTACTTGGACGGACATAGTGGCGGCTTCGTAAAGACATCTCATCACTTGGATGTATCGCCAATCAACCTGGCATCGCTGCAAGGACTCCAGGACAGACCAGATCTCTATCGAGTCAAAGGCCTTCTCATAGTCCACAAATGCTAGGCACAGGGGCTGATTATACTCTTCGGTTTTCTGTATAATCTGCCGCACTGTGTGGATGTGGTCTATGGTGCCGTATCCGCTCCGAAATCCAGCCTGCTCCGGTGGTTGGAATTCGTCGAGTCTTCGCGCAAGACGGTTCGTGATCACTCTTGAGAACAGCTTATAGACGTGGCTTAGAAGCGAAATGGGTCGATAGTTCTTCAGAAGGCTTTTGTCCCCTTTCTTGAAGAACAAGACGACCACACTTCTGCTCCACGCCTCTGGAGTTCTCCCTTCAAATAGGACAGCGTTAAAAAGCTTTTGGAGCTCCCTCAGTACGGGTTTGCCTTTGGACACTTATAGGCTGTTGATTTTTTTAATCTTTTATTTTAGGGTATTTTATTCTTAGAACATGCCAGCCCCTAGGCTGTTGGTGTATGTGATGTGATTGTACCGGGTGTGACACACCCACAACACAGAAGTTACAATAAAACACATTGTGAAAATTTTAATAATTTTATTTTTGTACGTTTTGCGCACAAACATTGCAATCATTAACATTATATTTACAAATTGCGAAGACATATATTAACCTAGTCGGGAACCGTATAGAGCGAAACAACTCTCGAATATCACCGTACAGGGTTCGATACCCGAGTTACACAAAGTGGTAAAGTTACACCATTTTGTTATAACTCGAAAACGACTGAACATATTATCATGAACTCTCTAAACAAAAAAAATCTATGATACATATATCATTTTAACCACCTCTGCCTACCCCAATTTCAAATAGGTATCAATTCAAAAGTTGTTTCATATCACATCAAAATTACATCAGGACAAGTAGACTTATCTATTCAAACACTTTTCGCCCACCCATCCGTTTCCAAACCTCGAATCCTGAAGTAAGTGAGACGTTGAACAATTATAAACTAGAAATTCAGCTAATAGTTAGAACACAATTATTTTACAGTGAATATAATATGGGTAGTAATGTTATGTCATCTCATAAACTGCTTGACATATTTTGATAAAATAGAAACCAGTATATCATTGTCTCGCTTTGAATGAGTTTTCCATACATTCGAAGACCAATTTATACTAGATTGTACACAATCAAAACAAATATATTCTTTTAAGTCCAATAATAAAATGTTTTGAGCTTCATACCGTGGGTGTAGTATACCCTATATATCGTATAAGTCAAAAGTCAAATAAATAAAAATGGCATCCTGCCTAGAAGAAAATGAATATAAAATTCACTTAATAATATAAAAAAATATCGTTTTTAATTCTCGTAACTATTTGACGAGGTACCTAGACTAGTATCAAGTCATTTTTAAGGGGGGGGGGAATCGTCCAATGACTTCTCCCGCCTTGGGCGAGGCGAGAGGGAGTGTCAGACTCTTACTGACTAAAAACCACCCCGTTCCTACTCCTGCTTTTCGAGCCGGAGCCCCGGTAAACCCGCTAGGTAGTCCGCAGCTCCGGATCAAGTCATAAGACTCATATTCATGAGCTACTTCATTACTTCTACTAGAGAGTTACTTCTCAGAATTACCAAAACGAAAATAGCAATAATACTTTACTCAACTAAGCATAGGAAGTTAATATTCTAACATTTTAAACAATATTAGGAGAAAATCAACATAAAAAACCATTTTTAAAAACAAAAAATTGAATTTCTCTAAAACTAGGGAATATTTTTCCAAAAATTCTTGTTTTATTATACAGCTGAATATTTCAGGAACATTTTAAATAATGAAACATCACGCTATGTTACATAGGGTGTAAGCAGTAACCGAACAAACATTACTACCCATGTGAAATTTGCAATTTATAATTATAAATTTTATAGCTAAGACTTCGTACATACAGATAGACTTATACATAATGAAATATTTACAAAACGTATTATTACATAATTATATATATAAAAGAAACAACTGTTTCATTGTTCCCACATTAACTTTTTCATTTTCTCATTAATTATAACAATAATTATAAAAATTAACTCCGGAGATCATTTCGGTGACTCGAAACTTCTTTAAAATACCAGTAGATAAAACTATACCATATTCTTCATTCTTGTTATTGTCACCACCCCTACTATTGCCGTGGGTGTGGCATACCCGAGTAAGGAGACTATGTATACCAGCAGCGCTCTCTGATAAACCTGAACCTTTTATCAAGTGAGGATATTATGTCAAAGCCCTTCTTATGTACAGGAAGAAACATTACACACGTATTTTTTATTTTCTTACGGAAACAAATACTTTCGAAGATATATCGATTTGAAATATCGCGTGACGTCACTTCTATGTACGTTTTATACGTAGAAATGACGTATTTGCTCCCACTGACACATTTGATTCGTTTTATCTAAGTATTGTTATCTTATATGACAAAATAAAAAAATACGTGTCTAATATTGTTTCATTACCTAACTGACGGACTAAATAGATGTTTAATTTTCATACCCCGTCATCATCCCTATTATTTATTTAGGTTTTTAGTAATTGTAATGTCACCCCCTTCCTGACAACAGATCGATCTGATATTTGGTACACACTCGTTAATCTCGATGTCCATACAATATAATGTAATTGTTTCCACAACTACCTCCATTATGGATATCTAACGGAAGGACTTGGTTGGTAGAATACAGCTCATTGAAACCGTTTAACATATATCTTTTTAAATGTATTACTTGTTTATCATATCTTTAGTCAAATTTAGTCTTTTCTCTATATTATAAAATGGCAGTTTCGTCTAATATAGGGGGTATTTTGAATAACTATTAATTTTTTTATACAATACTTTGAGCGTTCACGGTAACCCCCCTTAAGTAAATTAATAGTCAAAAATATTCGTTTCGTAAACAAAAAATTCTAAAATGTCCCCCCAAAATGTGCCAATTATTTATTTTATCCAGTTTCTTTAGCATGTTAAGGTATACTTAGAACGTCGGTTTTCATGTCAATCTGTTCGCAGCAAACTCGAAAAGTAACGAACGGATTTTGATGCAATTTTCACCAAGAAATAGAGTGATTTTTGAGTAATGATTAAGGGTAGACAGAGGTGCACATTACGGCACGTAATGCCGCTATACAATGTACACCCACTTTTCACCATTTGTGTTATAAGTCCCATGTAATAGGAGGTGAGCCTATTGCCATATACTGGCACAATTCCAGACTCCGTGCTACTACTGAGAAATTTTCGAAAAACCGAAAAAAGCCCAGTAAAGGTGAGCGTCTACATGTCCGCATCGTACGCATTCCGTATGACGTCATCAGCAATACCTACATACGATGCGTACTGATGACGTCATACGGAATGCGTACGATGCGGGTCTGTGGACGCTTACCTTAATACTTTGCCCGACCCGGGAATCACACTCGCGACCACTCGACCAACGAGGCAGTCAAATCAAAAATCTGATAAACAGAAATAAGTATACCTTAACACGCTTGCTTCTAAACATATAACTCAGTAAGTCACCGCTAACCTAGTAGTGGACTAGACCTAATTCTTCGTTGTGGGGGTGGCGACCCCTAAATTTAACAGGCCCGGGTATCGAAGCTGGTTCGACATGAGGTACGCGAGCTGCCGCTGGTCCATAGTACCCAAGCTACTGTATAACGCCATGTAGGGCTCCATGAATGAAGACATCGGAACTGAATTCTTCTGCAACTCCATCAATTGAGCTAAATTCTGACTTTGATTTTGATTTTGAATTTGATTTTGACTGTGAATGTGACCAGTGGGGGAGTCGTCTCTAACTTGGTAGCTGGGGATGGTGATAGTGGGTTTTTTCGTCGTACCAGGGGATGTATACTTGGGGTACGTCTCCTTGGGGGGAGTCGGGGTTTTCGTAGACATAAATTTGCCATTACTTGACCGTTTTTGGGGGGCCTGTTTTTATTAGGACTTGACGCTTTATTTACTAGGGTTATTTCTAAATTGGACCCCACCACCGCTTTGCCATCGACTAACGTGTAGTTTTTAGTTAAATTCTGAGGGGTGTGGTTCGGGGATGGCGATGGGGGGACTCTTACTATCTCCACAGCTGGTTTTGGGGGGGACGGGCTTGTGGACTTACAAGTCAGGTCTAAAATGTCTTGGGGGGTTGGTTGTGTAGGGGGAGCTCTTAGGGGTTTGACGGGGGCCCCGTGGAGGACGTGGGGGGGCGGCATGAAGGGGTCCTTCGGGTTCCCGTAAACAGTTTTCTCGGGCCCCGTGTTGCCGAATATCGAGGACGCTTGGATTACTTTTGGGGGTTGCACCCCATTTGCATAATTAGGAATAATGTTGTACATGTGGAACAGTTGCGCCGGCGTCATGATCTGGTGTTGGACCGTGGGGTTGAGGATGATGGGGGGCGGCACCATGTGGGGGGCCACCCCCTGCCAGGGGGGGAGCGCGGTGACCTCGAGCCCCCTTTCCTTGAGTATGTCGAGTTTCTTCTTCTTCACAGCCTGCGGGCTCTCGGGGTACTCGTCCAAGTCGATGATTTCTGGAGTTTTCGGTTTGTACGGGACCTGGAAGGTAAATGGTTTAATGTTTAGATGTAAGTATTTATAGTCGAAGAAAGATTTATTCTTTGACTTGTTTTAGCCAGCGGCTTTGCCCGTGTTCCCGTGGTATAAAAAATATCCTACCACCCAAGTCAAATTATACCCTCTCTATATTGTGTCCAGTATATGACAATAGGCTCACCCCCTATTACATGGGACTTATAACACAAATGGTGAAAAGTGGATGTACATTGTACAGCGGCATTACGTGCCGTAATGTGCACCTCTGCCTACCCCTTTAGGGTTAAAGTCATTAATTCTACACTATAGTGTATATGTATGTATGTATGTGTGTACTTACCTCGACGATGTCGTCGTCGTGTGCGTTAGTGTGTGTGTGCAGTATCCCGAAGTTGGTCCGCGGGCGACCTGCGCCGGCGCCGGTACTGTCGCTCAGGGCGGGGACTGGCGCTGGAAGGACATTGGAAAGTTAGTATATTGTATACATCGCGAAATATAGCGAAATATAAGTGTGGAAGAGCCATGCTTCGGCACTGCTGGGCCGGCTCGACCGGAGTGATACCACGGCCGAGCAGTACACCGACGTGAAACAACGCTTGCGTTGTGTGAGTGAGGTTACCGGAGGCCCAATTACCCCCCTTCCCAATCCCCCAACAACCCTTAAATTCCTAACCCCCAAAAGCCGGCAACGCACTTGTAACGCCTCTGGTGTTTCAAGTGTCTATGGGCGGCAGCGATTGCTTACCATCAGGTGATCCGTCTGCTCGTTTACCGGCTTATATTATAAAAACAAAAATAATATACTAACGTGTATGCGCGGGAGTGTGTGTGTGGGGCCGGGTCGGTTTGACCCGCACGGCGCGCAGCGAACTACGGCCCACTGGACGGGATAACTTCTGCAACAACATATATGTACTCGCATTAATAATTATGATTAAATGATAAATGATATTTATTTTGCAAATATGTTACAATGTAACTCTTTTACACGTCAATCTCTTAAATAACTAGATGAGGCCGGCATTTCCTATCGGACTACTCTGAGAAGAAATGCCGAAACAAAGTCAGAGGTCATAGTCTCTTTTAAAGTCCAGACAATATTATGTTATATATTATATAAATAAAACATGTTATATTATGTTACTCGACTTCTGATCAGGGTATGCTGTGAATATCCGCTTTAAATCAGACATCTGCATCCGTGTACACATCCGTATCAATAAATGCGGAGTTTTAACGGATGCAGATTCATATCTATAAGTAAGTAAGAAAAGTCCGTTTGTTTTGGTAATTGCTATTTGATTCATTGGAAATATGATTTATTTTCTTCATTAATTTAATTAACAATAGGTTAATTTGTAAGAAAATTGATTTTCAGTCATTTACTCGTATGTAAATAAAATATTAATAATTATTTTTTACTTGCATCCGTATCGCGTTTGCATCTGCATTGAATCCACATCCGCAGAATTTTTTTTTACTCTGTGTGTACAATCATATCATACAATGGTGGACTTCGATTTTTAATAATCCGAAATTTTAATAATATGCTTGTTATGCGAACAGGCGATTTTGTACTATTATGATTAGAAGTTGGTGTATTAAATGCAGCAGTAACTCACCAGGTCGGTGGGTGCGGGCCCGCTGTGGCCGTTCATGGGGGCGCGCGGGACATGTCCGCTCCTGTAAATAACATTTATATGTTACATATATTTTAATAAAACTACCTATTTGTATAAGGTGTTCGAAAAGTATCTGCCACGGCTTTAATGGGAGGTACAGGTAGTGTTGTGTTTGAAGATGGATATCCGCAACACCAGTGCAGGAACATGTTCGTTGCCGGCCTTTTAAAAAGAATACTGCGATTTGTGCGGGATTCGAACCCACTACACGTTGCGCGACAGCGGGTTGACCAGCCACTGCACCATCCGTGCAGTCCATATTCACTCAGCAGTAATTTTTATGACATTTTTAACTAGACAGTTACACCCAAAAAGTCCTAATATATATCTTTTTTATGGGACAAGTCCGCCACAACCTCCCATACCGCTGCAACTCCTGTACACCAGGATCTACAGTAGATACAACCATGCAAACACCGGAACACTGAAGTCCAACGTCCCAGGGACATAAATGACTGTCTTGGATCCCGCAACGAAATAAATGGGAAGATATTATGTATTAGAGGGAAAGAAAAAGAAAACGATAGTTTCCATTTCCCTCGGTGAATTTAAAGCAGGAGACAGAATGACTGAAGCCTAAAGGCACAAAAAAGACTGCACAACTGGGAGAAGCCCAGTCGCCAAGCACCACGGAAATTTTACTTAAAACTAAATGGGTCCTATGTGTGAGCTGTTATGTGTTAAAAAAAGAAATGACAAATATACATAAAACATAACTCACCCATACTATACTTCTGTAAGTCATTCAGATAATTCTGGCTAAAGTCCTTCCCCTCCTCGCCCCCCACTTTAGCGTCCCCCTCCAACAATTTAACAGACGGCTCTATCAACTTCTCCACCGGTTTCACAGATATCTTCACCAACTTCTCCTCTTTAGGTAGAGAGTCTAGAAACTCTCTATTTAACTCTTCTGCGTTTTTTACTATAACTTCATCTTTGGTATTAACCTCGCCCGTTTCGCAGTCGACGTCTTGTTTGTCCCCCTTGTCGGTGTCGGGTTTGGGGGAGGGGGAGGGGGTGCGCAGTACCTTGACGTCGTCGTCCCGGAGGGGGGAGTCGGTGACGTCGATGGTGGCGATGGTGCGCGGTTCCTCTAGCTTCCCGTTGTGTTTGTATGGGAGGGACACGCCGTTGTTTCGTTCGTGGTTCTCGAATGGGAGGAGGAATCTGGAAATGATTTAATTTATGTAATTTTGATGTGTTCTGCTAACTGATATAATAAGTAACAGTGTATAAGATAATTTTAGTAATATTTTTTTTTCTTTATTTTAGTTTTAAGTTAGTTTTTATTCCTTTTTAGGTATTTTTAGGTTGTAAATAAAGTGTAGTTTTGTAAAGCAAAAAAAGTTTAGTAATGTAAAAGTAGAAGTTCAATCAAACATCAGTATTTTATACTTATATACATATTAATTTACGAAGATAATGGAAATCTCCTATTTCAGTAATACAAGTTTAATATTTGAATAGAATTTTGTTTGTGGTTCTGTCATTTAGTCGGGAGTACGACACCCACAATAAGTAATAATAAGGTTGAAGTTTGTATGGAAGCAAGGAACCGACATAGCGGGCGAACCCGCGTGGAAGTAGCTAGTTATAAGCATGTCCTTGATTCCCCCTAGTCCTTTCCATCATCGAACCACAAGACAATCGGCGAGGCGTCACCGCTTCATGGTAGATATCCCACCCACTCGCACGAAGCGCTTCGCTTTAAGCTTCCTTGTGCGAACTGCTAGGGAGTGGAACTCCTTGCCGGAGTCTGTGTTTCCTGATGGGTATAACCTGGGTGTCTTCAAAGCCCGAGTGAATAGGTTGCTTATGGGCAGACGTGCTCCATCGTAGACCGCATCATCACTTACCATCAGGCGAGATATATAAAAGAAGTGGTTACCTCTCGTAGTGCCTCCTTGTCCTGGCGGGTTGTTCCCTGTGCAGGTCCCGCCACAGCCGCAGGCGGCACACGGCCTCGTACCCGCCGCGGGACACCACGCCCTGGTATAGAGCGCGGAGCGACACTGGAATATAACATAATATATCATGTTACACACATTCGTGACACGTACTAAATTAATTATTCATCATCATCAGCCTATAGCAGTCCACTGCTGGACATAGGCCTCCCCAATTGTTCGCCACTTTGCTCTATCACTAGCGACTCGCATCCAGCTCCTGCCAGCCATCCTGCGCAGATCGTCACTCCACCTCGCCTGGGGGCGTCCTACACTACGTTTACCGAGACGCGGTCTCCACTCCAGGACTCGCTTACCCCAACGGTTGTCGGTCCTGCGGCTAATATGGCCGGCCCACTGCCACTTCAGCTTGCTGATCCGGTGGGCTATGTCGATCACCTTGGTTCTCTGCCGAATCACTTCGTTTCGAATGCGATTCCGGAGAGAGACACCGAGCATAGCCCTTTCCATAGCCCGCTGAGCGACTTTGAGTTTGTGGACCAGTCTAGCCGTAAGTGTCCACGTTTCGGCACCGTATGTCATTACGGGTAGGACGCACTGGTTAAAGACTTTCGTCTTTAGGCACTGTGGGATTGACGATGAGAAGACTCGACGGAGTTTTCCGAAAGCTGCCCCACCCAACTGAATTATACTATTCACCTCATCCTCCAAGTTGTTTCTACCTAACTGCAACGTTTGCCCGAGGTAGACATATTTCTGAACAACTTCGAGGACGGCTCCGTGAATCGCAATCGGTTCCGGTAGAACATGTTCATTGAACATGACCTTGGTTTTGTCCAAGTTCATCCGTAGGCCGATGCGTGCAGAGGAGTCAGCCAGGTCGTTCAGCATCCCTTGTAGGTCCTGCAGCGTTTCTGCCATTATGACGATGTCATCTGCGAATCGCAAGTGAGAGATGTGTTCGCCATTGATATTGATGCCACGTCCTTTCCAGTGCAGCGTCTTGAACATATCCTCCATTGCATTAGTGAACAGTTTCGGGGATATGACGTCCCCTTGTCTCACTCCTCGATGCAATGGTATGGGACGTGTTTGCTGATTCTGTACTTGGACGGACATAGTGGCGGCTTCGTAAAGACATCTCATCACTTGGATGTATCGCCAATCAATCTGGCATCGCTGCAAGGACTCCAGGACAGACCAGATCTCTATCGAGTCAAAGGCCTTCTCATAGTCCACAAATGCTAGGCACAGGGGCTGATTATACTCTTCGGTTTTCTGTATAATCTGCCGCACTGTGTGGATGTGGTCTATGGTGCCGTATCCGCTCCGAAATCCAGCCTGCTCCGGTGGTTGGAATTCGTCGAGTCTTCGCGCAAGACGGTTCGTGATCACTCTTGAGAACAGCTTATAGACGTGGCTTAGAAGCGAAATGGGTCGATAGTTCTTCAGAAGGCTTTTGTCCCCTTTCTTGAAGAACAAGACGACCACACTTCTGCTCCACGCCTCTGGAGTTCTCCCTTCAAATAGGACAGCGTTAAAAAGCTTTTGGAGCTCCCTCAGTACGGGTTTGCCTTTGGACACTTATAGGCTGTTGATTTTATTAATCTTTTATTTTAGGGTATTTTATTCTTAGAACATGCCAGCCCCTAGGCTGTTGGTGTATGTGATGTGATTGTACCGGGTGTGACACACCCACAACACAGAAGTTACAATAAAACACATTGTGAAAATTTTAATAATTTTATTTTTGTACGTTTTGCGCACAAACATTGCAATCATTAACATTATATTTACAAATTGCGAAGACATATATTAACCTAGTCGGGAACCGTATAGAGCGAAACAACTCTCGAATATCACCGTACAGGGTTCGATACCCGAGCTACACAAAGTTGTAAAGTTACACCATTTTTGTTATAACTCGAAAACGACTAAACAAATTATGATGAACTCTCTCAACAAAAAAAAAAATCTTCAATACATATATCATTTTAACCTCTGCCTACCCCAATTTTAAATAGGTATCAATTCAAAAGTTGTTTCATATCACATCAAAATTACATCAGGACAAGTAGACTTAACTATTCAAACACTTTTCGCCCACCCATCCGTTTCCAAACCTCAAATCCTGAAGTAAGTGAGACGTTGAACAATTATAACTAGAAATTCAGCTAATAGTTAGAACACAATTATTTTACAGTGAATATAATATGGGTAGTAATGTTATGTCACCTTGAAAACTGCTTGACATATTTTGATAAAATATAAACCAGTATATCATAGTATCGCTTTGTATGATCTTTCCATACATTCAAAGACCAATTTATACTAGTTTAAACACAACAAATTTATTAAGTCAAAAAAATAAAACGTTTTGAGCTTCTTACCGCGGGTGTAGTATACCCTATATATCGTATAAGTCAAAAGTCAAATAAATAAAAATGGCATCCTGCCTAGAAGAAAATAGTAAAAAAATCACGTATTAATTAAAAAAATATATAGTTTTTATTTCACGTAACTATTTGACGAGGTACCTAGACTAGTATCAAGTCATTTTTAAGGGGGGGGGAATCGTCCAATGACTTCTCCCGCCTTGGGCGAGGCGAGAGGGAGTGTCAGACTCCTACTGACTAAAAACCACCCCGTTCCTACTCCTGCTTGTCGAGCCGGAGCCCCGGTAAACCCGCTAGGTAGTCCGCAGCTCCGAATCAAGTCATAAGACTCATATTCATGAGCAGTTACTTCTGAGGATTACCAAAATGAAAATAGCAATAATACTTTACCCAACTAAACATAGGAAGTTAATATTCTAACTTTTTAATCATATTAGGAAAAAATCAACATAAAAAATCAATTTTAAAAAACAAAAATTGGAATTTCTCTTAAACTAATGAATATTTTACAAAAATTCTTGTTCTATTATACAGCTGAATATTTCAGGAACATTTTAAATAATGAAACATCACGCTATGTTACATAGGGGCTAAGCAGTAACCGAACAAACATTACTACCCATGTGAAATTTGCAATTTATAATTATAAATTTTATAGCTAAGACTTCGTACATACAGATAGACTTACATATAATGAAATATTTACAAAACGTATTATTACATAATTATATATATAAAAGAAACAACTGTTTCATTGTTCCCACATTAATATTTTTTCATTTTCTCATTAATTATAACAATAATTATAAAAATTAACTCCGGAGATCATTTCGGTGACTCGAAACTTCTTTAAAATACCAGTAAATAAAACTATACCATATTCTTCATGTTTGTTATTGTCACCACTCCTACACTTGGCGTGGGTGTGGCATACCCGAGTAAGGAGACTATGTATTTATTAGAGCAGCGCTCTCTGATAAACCTGAACCTTTTTTCAAGCGAGGAAATTATGTCAAAGCCCCTCTTATGTACAGGAAGAAACATTACACACGTATTTTTTATTTTCTTATGGAAACAAATACTTTCGAAGATATATCGAATTGAAATATCGCGAGACGTTACTTCTGAGTAAGTTTTATACGTAGAATGACGTATTTGCTCCCGCTCCTAAACTTTGTTTCGTTTTATCTAAGTATTGTTATCTTACATAACAAAATAAAAAAAATACGTACGTATATTGTTTCATTACCTAACTGACGGACTAAATAGATGTTTAATTTTCATACCCCGTCATCATCCCTATTATTTATTTAGGTTTTTAGTAATTGTAATGTCACCCCCTTCCTGACAACAGATCGATCTGATATTTGGTACACACTCGTTAATCTCGATGGCCATACAATATAATGTAATTGTTTCCACAACTACCTCCATTATGGATATCTAACGGAAGGACTTGGTTGGTAGAATACACCTCATTGAAACCGTTTAACATATCTTTTTAAATGTATTACTTGTTTATCATATCTTTAGTCAAATTTAGTCTTTTCTCTATATTATAAAATGGCAGTTTCGTCTAATTTAGGGGTATTTTGAATAACTATTTATTTTTTACAATACTTTGAGCGTTCACGGTAACCCCCCTTAAGTAAATTAATAGTCAAAAATATTCGTTTCGTAAACAAAAAATTCTAAAATGTCCCCCCAAAATGTGCCAATTATTTATTTTATCCAGTTTCTTTAGCATGTTAAGGTATATTTAAAACGTCGGTTTTCATGTCGATCTGTTCGCAGCAAACTCGAAAAGTAACGAACGGATTTTGATAGAATTATCACCAGGAATAGAGTGATTTTTGAGTAATGATTAAGGGGTAGGCAGAGGTGCACATTACAGCACGTAATGCCGCTATACAATGTACACCCACTTTTCACCATTTGTGTTATAAGTCCCATGTAATAGGGGGTGAGCCTATTGCCATATACTGGGCACAATTCCAGACTCCGTGCTACTACTGAGGAATTTTCGAAAAACCGAAAAAGCCCAGTAAAGGTAAGCGTCCACATGTCCGCATCGTACGCATTCCGTATGACGTCATCAGTACGCATCCCATTAAGGGATTGCTGATGCGTACGATGCGGGTCTGTGGTACCTTTACTGGGCTTTTTTCGTTTTTCGAAAATTCCTCACAAGATTACGGAGTCTGGAATTGCGTCCAGTATATGGCAATAGGCTCACCCTATTACATGGGACTTACAACACTTTGCCCGACCCGGGAATCACACTCGCAACCACTCGACCAACGAGGCAGTCAAATAAAGTAAAAATAGACAGAAATAAGTATACCTTAACACGCTTGCTTCTAAACATATAACTCAGTAAGTCACCGCTAACCTAGTAGTGGACTAGACCTAATTCTTCGTTGTGGGGGTGGCGACCCCTAAGTTTAACAGGCCCGGGTATCGAAGCTGGTTCGACATGAGGTACGCGAGCTGCCGCTGGTCCATAGTACCCAAGCTACTGTATAACGCCATGTAGGGCTCCATGAACGAAGACATCGGAACAGAATTCTTCTGCAACTCCATCAATTGAGCTAAATTCTGACTCTGACTTTGATTTTGAATTTGATTTTGACTGTGAATGTGACCAGTGGGGGAGTCGTCTCTAACTTGGTAGCTGGGGATGGTGATAGTGGGTTTTTTCGTCGTACCAGGGGATGTATACTTGGGGTACGTCTCCTTGGGGGGAGTCGGGGTTTTCGTAGACATAAACTTGCCATTACTTGACCGTTTTTGGGGGGCCTGTTTTTATTAGGACTTGACGCTTTATTTACTAGGGTTATTTCTAAATTGGACCCCACCACCGCTTTGCCATCGACTAACGTGTAGTTTTTAGTTAAATTCTGAGGGGTGTGGTTGGGGGATGGCGATGGGGGGACTCTTACTATCTCCACAGCTGGTTTAGGAGGGGACGGGCTTGTGGATTTACAAGTCAGGTCTAAAATGTCTTGGGGGGTTGGTTGTGTAGGGGGAGCTCTTAGGGGTTTGACGGGGGCGCCGTGGAGGACGTGGGGGGCGGCATGAAGGGGTCCTTGGGGTTCCCGTACACAGTTTTCTCGGGCCCCGTGTTGCCGAATATCGAGGACGCTTGGATTACTTTCGGGGTTGCACCCCATTTGCATAATTAGGAATAATGTTGTACATGTGGAACAGTTGCGCTGGAGTCATGATCTGATGCTGGACCGTGGGGTTGAGGATGATGGGGGGCGGCACCATGTGGGGGGCCACCCCCTGCCAGGGGGGGAGCGCGGTGACCTCGAGCCCCCTTTCCTTGAGTATGTCGAGTTTCTTCTTCTTCACAGCCTGTGGGCTCTCGGGGTACTCGTCCAAGTCGATGATTTCTGGAGTCTTCGGTTTGTACGGGACCTGGAAGGTAAATGGTTTAATGTTTAGATGTAAGTATTTATAGTCTTAAAAAAGATTTATTCTTTGACTAGCTTCTGCCAGCGGCTTTGCCCGCGTTCCCGTGGGATAAAAAGTATACTATCACCCAAGTCAGCTCATACCCTGTCTGTATTGCGTCCAGTATATGGCAATAGGCTCACCCCCTATTACATGGGACTTATAACACAAATGGTGAAAAGTGGGTGTACATTGTATAGCGGCATTACGTGCCGTAATGTGCACCTCTGCCTACCCCTTCGGGGATAAAGTAATTAATTCTACATTAGGAAATGTATGTATGTACGTGTGTGCTTACCTCGACGATGTCGTCGTCGTGTGCGTTAGTGTGTGTGTGCAGTATCCCGAAGTTGGTCCGCGGGCGACCTGCGCCGGCGCCGGTACTGTCGCTCAGGGCGGGGACTGGCGCTGGAAGGACATTTGGAATGTTAGTATAATGTGTAAATAGCGAAATATGGCGAAAAATTCAGTTTTAATTGTGCAATTTAACAGTACAGTTAAATCGTAGGTCCATACAGTTAACACCCGGAGCTGCGGACTACCTAGCGGGTTTACCGAGGCTCAGGCTCGAAAAGTAGGAGTAGGAACGGGGTGGTTTTTAGTCAGTAAGAGTCTGACACTCCCTCTCACCTCGTCGAAGGCGGGAAAGTCATCGTATTATTACATTAAAAAATTATAACTATAATTATGAAATAATGTCTAGAGGCCAATTAACCCCTTCCCAATCCCCGATTCCCCAACAACCCTTAAATTCCTAACCCCCAAAAGGCCGGCAACGCACTTGTAACGCCTCTGGTGTTTCAAGTGTCCATGGGCGGCGGCGATTGCTTACCATCAGGTGATACGTCTGCTCGTTTACCGGCTTATACCATAAAAAATATACTAACGTGTATGTGCGGGAGTGTGTGTGTGGGGCCGGGTCGGTTTGACCCGCACGGCGCGCAGCGAACTACGGCCCACTGGACGGGATAACTTCTGGAATAATATACATATACTCGCATTAATTATTATTATTAAATAAAACATGTTATATTCTGTTACTCGACTTCATTCAACCAAGGGTATTAGGAATATTCGCATTAATTCAGACATCTGCATTCGCATTCACATCCGCATCAATTAATGCGGAGTTTTAACGAATGCAGATTCTATATCAATAAGTAACTATGTATTAGGTAAGAAAGTCCGCTTTGTTTTGATAATTGCTAACTTCATTAAATTAATTAAGATTAAATAAATAAAAAGTTAATATTAAATTGATTTTCAGTCATTTATGGAAACAAATCCACATCCGCAGAATGAAATTATTTATTTTTTAAAATACGCATCTGCGGATCAGCATAAATTTTTATCCGATTATTTACCTTTCATTTATATTACTACTATTAAGATTAGAAGTTGGTGTAATGTGTGAGTGACTCACCAGGTCGGTGGGTGCGGGTCCGCTGTGGCCGTTCATGGGGGGCGCGCGGGACATGTCCGCTCCTGGGGGTAGCACATATATGTAAACAATGTGTATAAGTCAAATATATTTTAAAATAACTAACTACATAGTATATAGGGTGACTGGTAATTAGTGAACGATATTTAAACACGTGATTGTACTCATGATTACAAACAACTTTGTCAAAGAAACTTTTTTTGTATACTCATTAGTTTTATTTTTATCGCAATAACAAAGTAGTGTTCCTATAACGCGGGCGCCTCGCTCATCATGCGAAACCACGTGATCGCGCAAATTTTAGTTGTTTTGTTATTGAGGTAAAAATATAAAATATACATGACACACAGACCTGAAACAACAATTTGTGGATCACAAAAAGAGTTGCTCCGTGCGGTAATCGAACCCGCTATACGTTGCCCAGCCATCGCACCAACCGTGCAATTAATATTCACTGAGCAGTTATTCTTGCGACATTTTTAACAAGACCAAAAAATGCCAAATATATAAAACATAACTCACCCATACTATACTTCTGTAAGTCATTCAGATAATTCTGGCTAAAGTCCTTCCCCTCCTCACCCCCCACTTTAGCGTCCCCCTCCAACAGTTTAACAGACGGCTCTATCAACTTCTCCACCGGTTTCACAGATATCTTCACCAACTTCTCCTCTTTAGGTAGAGAGTCTAGAAACTCTCTATTTAACTCTTCTGCGTTTTTTACTATAACTTCATCTTTGGTATTCACCTCTCCCGTTTCGCAGTCGACGTCTTGTTTGTCCCCCTTGTCGGTGTCGAGTTTGGGGGAGGGGGAGGGGGTGCGCAGTACCTTGACGTCGTCGTCCCGGAGGGGGGAGTCGGTGACGTCGATGGTGGCGATGGTGCGCGGTTCCTCTAGCTTCCCGTTGTGTTTGTATGGGAGGGACACGCCGTTGTTTCGTTCGTGGTTCTCGAATGGGAGGAGGAATCTGGAAGTTATTTTGGTTTTATTTTAATTTTGAAACTTAAAACGTGTTTTACCACGTTCATAGATATAATAAGTAACAAAATGTATAAGATTCGTCATTCTTTTTCTTTATTTTGTCCGTTGTCCGTCTGTCCGTCTGTCCGTCCGTCCGTCCGTAAAGAGTCCGTCCGTCCGTAAGGTTAGTCCGTAGTTTATTATGTCACAGCCATTTATTTCCGAAACTGTTTTAGTTGAAACTCTGTAATGTATTTCGATAACCGCTATTCGATTTTTAAAAGTAGAAGTAGTAAAATAAAGATAATTAAAAATTAATCATAATCATCAATTTTTTTCCCACGTCTTTAGCCGAGAGACGTCCACAGCTGAAACTGTTAATTTTTTTTTCAAAATAAAGTGAAGTTCTCCCCTTGGTCCTCTTTAAAAAACACATTAAGGTTCCTAAAACCACGACAACAAAATCAACGTATTTTAGTACGCCTCCAAAGTGGATAAAATAGTGTAAAAAAATAAGAGAGTGGAAATCTAAAAAAAATATATGCTAGACTAGAAGTTGAATGTTTGAATAGAATTTATTAATTTTGAAGAAATAAAACATTTGTCACTTAACTTTGTCGTTCATACAACACTATGCACAAACCAAGTTATTTTAAACTTTGAAATGTCCTCTTTTAGTACGAACCCTTCAAATGTAGTTGGAAGCAATATTTATGAATACTAGCTATTTTTGTTTCACCGCTCTGTGGCTGCTATTGGTCATAGCGTGATGTTATATAGCTTAGTCCTTGGGCATATTCTACACAAAAACAATCATTCAAATCGGACCAGTAGTACAAGATGGCGGCGAAACAAACGTCTTCAGCTTTAAATATTATGGTTATTTGAAGTTTGTTATAAGGGATTATTGTTTGAGGTAGGTATTAACCGATAATAACGTTCAAGCTTTGTTCGATTTCGAACTTCGTGCGTACTATAGGGAGTGCAATGTCCTTGACCGGATAAATGATTTTGATGGTTTTTTAAACTTTGTCTTATTTTAATTTAAATAGGTTGTGTGTGTTTACAGACATACAAGTTAATATACACAGGCACGCAGACCATATACTTACCATGGCGAGATAGCGGCCAAAAGTCGACCCATACAATTGTAAAAGACTATGCAAAGTGTTGCTCCGTGCGGGAGTCGAACCCGTTACACGTTGTACGTCAGCCAGTTGTCCGACAGAGTCGACTACGTATTGAGTCAATGCATACTGTATTGGTTAGTAAGTAGAGTGCAGTGGTTACCTCTCTGATACGGAGCTGTGGACTATCTAGCGGGTTTACCGGGACTCCGGCTCGAAAAGCAGGAGTAGGAACGGGTGGTGCTTAGTGGTCAGACGTGATCCATCGTAGGCCGCATCATCACTTACCATCAGGCAAGATAGCGACCATAATAAAAAGTGGTTACCTCTCGTAGTGCCTCCTTGTCCTGGCGGGTTGTTCCCTGTGCAGGTCCCGCCACAGCCGCAGGCGGCACACGGCCTCGTACCCGCCGCGGGACACCACGCCCTGGTATAGAGCGCGGAGCGACACTGGAATATAACATAATATATCATGTTACACACATTCGTGACACGTACTAAATTAATTATTCATCATCATCAGCCTATAGCAGTCCACTGCTGGACATAGGCCTCCCCAATTGTTCGCCACTTTGCTCTATCACTAGCGACTCGCATCCAGCTCCTGCCAGCCATCCTGCGCAGATCGTCACTCCACCTCGCCTGGGGGCGTCCTACACTACGTTTACCGAGACGCGGTCTCCACTCCAGGACTCGCTTACCCCAACGGTTGTCGGTCCTGCGGCTAATATGGCCGGCCCACTGCCACTTCAGCTTGCTGATCCGGTGGGCTATGTCGATCACCTTGGTTCTCTGCCGAATCACTTCGTTTCGAATGCGATTCCGGAGAGAGACACCGAGCATAGCCCTTTCCATAGCCCGCTGAGCGACTTTGAGTTTGTGGACCAGTCTAGCCGTAAGTGTCCACGTTTCGGCACCGTATGTCATTACGGGTAGGACGCACTGGTTAAAGACTTTCGTCTTTAGGCACTGTGGGATTGACGATGAGAAGACTCGACGGAGTTTTCCGAAAGCTGCCCAACCCAACTGAATTCTCCTATTCACCTCATCCTCAAAGTTGTTTCTACCTAACTGCAACGTTTGCCCGAGGTAGACATATTTCTGAACAACTTCGAGGACGGCTCCGTGAATCGCAATCGGTTCCGGTAGAACATGTTCATTGAACATGACCTTGGTTTTGTCCAAGTTCATCCGTAGGCCGATGCGTGCAGAGGAGTCAGCCAGGTCGTTCAGCATCCCTTGTAGGTCCTGCAGCGTTTCTGCCATTATGACGATATCATCTGCGAATCGCAAGTGAGAGATGTGTTCGCCATTGATATTGATGCCACGTCCTTTCCAGTGCAGCGTCTTGAACATATCCTCCATTGCATTAGTGAACAGTTTCGGGGATATGACGTCCCCTTGTCTCACTCCTCGATGCAATGGTATGGGACGTGTTTGCTGATTCTGTACTTGGACGGACATAGTGGCGGCTTCGTAAAGACATCTCATCACTTGGATGTATCGCCAATCAACCTGGCATCGCTGCAAGGACTCCAGGACAGACCAGATCTCTATCGAGTCAAAGGCCTTCTCATAGTCCACAAATGCTAGGCACAGGGGCTGATTATACTCTTCGGTTTTCTGTATAATCTGCCGCACTGTGTGGATGTGGTCTATGGTGCCGTATCCGCTCCGAAATCCAGCCTGCTCCGGTGGTTGGAATTCGTCGAGTCTTCGCGCAAGACGGTTCGTGATCACTCTTGAGAACAGCTTATAGACGTGGCTTAGAAGCGAAATGGGTCGATAGTTCTTCAGAAGGCTTTTGTCCCCTTTCTTGAAGAACAAGACGACCACACTTCTGCTCCACGCCTCTGGAGTTCTCCCTTCAAATAGGACAGCGTTAAAAAGCTTTTGGAGCTCCCTCAGTACGGGTTTGCCTTTGGACACTTATAGGCTGTTGATTTTTTTAATCTTTTATTTTAGGGTATTTTATTCTTAGAACATGCCAGCCCCTAGGCAGTTGGTGTATGTGATGTGATTGTACCGGGTGTGACACACCCACAACACAGAAGTTACAATAAAACACATTGTGAAAATTTTAATAATTTTATTTTTGTACGTTTTGCGCACAAACATTGCAATCATTAACATTATATTTACAAATTGCGAAGACATATATTAACCTAGTCGGGAACCGTATAGAGCGAAACAACTCTCGAATATCACCGTACAGGGTTCGATACCCGAGTTACACAAAGTTGTAAAGTTACACCATTTTTGTTATAACTCGAAAACGACTAAACAAATTATGATGAACTCTCTAAAAAAACAATTATTTGATACATATATCATTTTAACTACTACCTCTGCCTACCCCAATTTCAAATAGGTATCAATTCAAAAGTTGTTTCATATCACATCAAAATTACATCAGGACAAGTAGACTTAACTATTCAAACACTTTTCGCCCACCCATCCATTTCCAAACCTCGAATCCTGAAGTAAGTGAGACGTTGAACAATTATAACTAGAAATTCAGCTAATAGTTAGAACACAATTATTTTACAGTGAATATAATATGGGTAGTAATGTTATGTCATCTTTAAAACTGCTTGACATATTTTGATAAAATCAGATCCAGTATATCATTGTCTCACTTTGTATAACATTTCCATACATTCAAAGACCTATTTATACTGGATTTTACACAACAAAACCAAATATCGCTCACCTAGTAATATATTAGTGTTTAAAAGTGCATATTAATCTATTTATTTCCATATTCATCGAGAGAGGTCGTAAGGGTCATAATACCATTATTGTAGTTTCCCCCTCACGCACGTAAAACAACGGTTCGTTGGTCAGTAAAGTAAAAACTAAACAAGTCAGGTAAACTATGAAAACCGTAAATGTGTCAATATATTACTAGGTGTGCGATATATTTATTTAAGCCCAAAAATAAAACGTTTTGAGCTTCTTACCGCGGGTGTAGTATACCCTATATATCGCATATTACAAGTAAAAAGTCAAATAAATAAAAATGACATCCTGCCTAGAAGAAAATAATATAAAATTCACGTATTAATTAAAAAATATATCGTTTTTAATTCCCGTAACTATTTGACGAGGTACCTAGACTAGTATCAAGTCATTTTTAAGGGGGGGGGAAATCGTCCAATGACTTCTCCCGCCTTGGGCGAGGTGAGAGGGAGTGTCAGACTTTTACTGACTAAACACCACCCCGTTCCTACTCCTGCTTTTCGAGCCGGAGCCCCGGTAAACCCGCTAGGTAATCCGCAGCTCCGAATCGAGTTAGAGACTCATATTCATGAGCAGTTACTTCTGAGGATTACCAATACGAAAATAGCAATAATACTTTACCCAACTAAGTATAAAAAGTTAATATTCTAACTTTTTAAACAATATTAGAAGAAAATCAACATAAAAAACAAAAATTGGAATTTATCTAAAACTAATGAATATTTTACAAAAATTCTTGTTTTATTATACAGCTGAATATTTCAGGAACATTTTAAATAATGAAACATCACGCTATGTTGCATAGGGGCTAAGCAGTAACCGAACAAACATTACTACCCATGTGAAAATTTGCAATTTATAATTATAATTTTTATACCTAAGACTTCGTACATACAGATAGACTTATATATAATGAAATATTTACAAAACGTATTATTACATAATTATAATTATATATATAAAAGAAACAACTGTTTCATTGTTCCCACATTAATTTTTTTCATTTTCTCATTAATTATAACAATAATTATAAAAATTAACTCCGGAGATCATTTCGGTGACTCGAAACTTCTTTAAAATACCAGTAGATAAAACTATACCATATTCTTCATTTTTGTTATTGTCACCACCCCTACTATTGCCGTGGGTGTGGCATACCCGAGTAAGGTGACTTCGTATTGAACAGATATTGGCCAGCTGCGCTCTCTGATAAACCTGAACCTTTTCATCAAGAGAAGAGATTATGTCAAAGCCCCTCTTATGTAGTGGAGGAAACATTACACACATATTTTTTATTTTCTTACGGAAACAAATACTTTCGAAGATATATCCATTTGAAATATCGCGTGACGTCACTTCTAGGTACGTTTTATACGTAGAAATGACGTATTTGCTCCCACTGACACATTTGATTCGTTTTATCTAAGTATTGTTACCTTATATGACAAAATAAAAAATACGTGTCTAATATTGTTTCATTACCTAACTGACGGACTAAATAGATGTTTAATTTTCATACCCCGTCATCATCCCTATTATTTATTTGGGTCTTTAGTAATTGTAATGTCACCCCTTCCTGACAACAGATCGATCTGATATTTGGTACACACTCTTAATCTCGATGGCCATACAATATAATGTAATTGTTTCCACAACTACCTCCATTATGGATATTTAACGGAAGGACTTGGTTGGTAGAATAGAGCTCATTGAAACCGTTTAACATATATCTTTTTAAACATATTACTTGTTTATCATATCTTTAGTCAAATTTAGTCTTTCCTCTATATTATAAAATGGCAGTTTCGTCTAATATAGGGGGTATTTTGAATAACTATTTATTTTTTACAATACTTTGAGCGTTCACGGTAACCCCCTAAAGTAAAATTAATAGTAAAAAATATTCGTTTCGTATACAAAAAATTCTAAAATGTCCCCCAAAATGTGCCAATTATTTATTTTATCCAGTTTCTTTAGCATGTTAAGGTATATTTAAAACGTCGGTTTTCATATCGATCTATTCGCAGCAAACTCAAAAAGTAACGAACGGATTTTGATGGAATTTTCACCAGGAATAGAGTGATTTTTGATTAATGATCAAGGGCTAAACAGAGATGCACATAACAGCACGCAATGCCACTGTACAATGGACACCCACTTTTCACAATTTGTGTTATAAGTCTCATATAAGGGGTGAGCCTATTGCCATGTACTGAGCACAATACCAGACTCCGTGCTACTACTGAGGAATTTTTGAAAAACCGTGAAAAGCCCAGTAAAGATGAGCGTCCACATGTCCGCATCTTACGCATCGCATGTAGGCATTGCCGATGCGTACGATGCGGGTCTGTGGACGTTTACCTTAATATTTTGCCCGACCCGGGAATTGAACCCGAAATCCCTTATCACACTCGCGACCACTCGACCATCGAGATAGTCAAAAATTAAATAGACAGAAATAAGTATACCTTAACACGCTTGTTCCTAAAAATATAACTCAGTAAGTCACCGCTAACCTAGTAGTGGACTAGACCTAATTCTTCGTTGTGGGGGTGGCGACCCCTAAGTTTAACAGACCCGGGTATCGAAGCTGGTTCGACATGAGGTACGCGAGCTGCCGCTGGTCCATAGTACCCAAGCTACTGTATAACGCCATGTAGGGCTCCATGAACGAAGACATCGGAACCGAATTCTTCTGCAACTCCATCAATTGAGCTAAATTCTGACTCTGACTTTGATTTTGACTCAGATTTTGACTGTGTATGTGACCAGTGGGGGAGTCATCTCTAACTTGGTAGCTGGGGATGGTGATAGTGGGTTTTTTCGTCGTACCAGGGGATGTATACTTGGGGTACGTCTCCTTGGGGGGAGTCGGTGTTTTCGTAGACATAAATTTGCCATTACTTGACCGTTTTTGGGGGGGCCTGTTTTTATTAGGACTTGACGCTTTATTTACTAGTGTTATTTCTAGATTCGACCCCACCACCGCTTTGCCATCGACTAATGTGTAGTTCTTTGTTAAATTCTGAGGGGTGTGGTTCGGGGATGGCGATGGGGGGACTCTTACTATCTCCACAGCTGGTTTAGGGGGTGACGGGCTTGTGGACTTACAAGTCAGGTCTAAAATGTCTTGGGGGGTTGGTTGTGTAGGGGGAGCTCTTAGGGGTTTGACGGGGGCCCCGTGGAGGACGTGGGGGGGCGGCATGAAGGGGTCCTTGGGGTTCCCGTACACAGTTTTCTCGGGCCCCGTGTTGCCGAATATCGAGGACGCTTGGATTACTTTCGGCGGTTGCACCCCATTCGCGTAATTAGGAATAATGTTGTACATGTGGAACAGTTGCGCCGGCGTCATGATCTGATGCTGGACCGTGGGGTTGAGGATGATGGGGGGCGGCACCATGTGGGGGCCACCCCCTGCCAGGGGGAGGGCGGTGACCTCGAGCCCCCTCTCCTTGAGTATGTCGAGTTTCTTCTTCTTCACAGCTTGCGGGCTCTCGGGGTACTCGTCCAAGTCGATGATTTCTGGTGTTTTCGGTTTGTACGGGACCTGGAAGGTAAAAGGTTTAGATGTAAGTATTTATAGTCGTAGAAAGATTAATTCTTTGACTAGCTTCTCCCAGCGGCTTCGCTCGCGTTCCCGTGACATAAAAAGTGTCCTATCACCCAAGATAGTACAAACTTTGTCTGTATTGCGTCCAGTATATGGCGATAGGTTCACCCCCTATTACATGGAATTTTAACACAAAAGGTGAATAACGGGTGTACAAAGTATAACGGCATTACGTGCCGTAATGTGCACCTCTGCCTACCCCTTCGAGGATAAAGTCATTAATTCTACATTATAGTGTAAATACATATATGTGTGTGTGCTTACCTCGACGATGTCGTCGTCGTGTGCGTTAGTGTGCGTGTGCAGTATCCCGAAGTTGGTCCGCGGGCGACCTGCGCCGGCGCCGGCACTGTCGCTCAGGGCGGGGACTGGCGCTGGAAGGACATTTGGAATGTTAGTATATTGTGTAAATCGCGAAATATGGCGGAATCTTCAGTTTTATAAAGTGCAGGTTGACTATAGAATCGAACTGTATAGTTAAATCGTAGACCCATACAGTCTACACTTGGAGCTGCGGTCTACCTAGCTTGTTACCGGCGCTCCAGCACGGAAAGCAGGAGTAGGATTTTCCCCCACAAAAATAAATACAGTCTATACACATTTACTTAACTGTCCACTCAATTGCCCCCTTACCAATCCACGATTCCCCAACAACCCTTAAATTCCTAACCCCCAAAAGGCCGGCAACGCACTTGCAACATCTCTGGTGTTTCAAGTGTCAATGGGCGGGGGCGATTGCTTGCCATCAGGTGACCCGTCGTTTACCGGGTTATACCATAAAAAATATACTAACGTGTATGTGCGGGAGTGTGTGTGTGAGGCCGGGTCGGTTTGACCCGCACAGCGCGCAGCGAACTACGGCCCACTGGACGGGATAACTTCTGGAATAATATAAATGTACTTGCATTAATTATTGTAATTAAAAATAACATAATATATTATGTCACGTGACTTTTTATCGGGGATGTTAGGAATATTCGCATTATTTCAGACATCTGTATCCGCTCAATCAATGCGGAGTTTTAACGAATGTAGATTCAAATCAATAAGTAATTACATGTAATGGAAGAGTATTTGTTTTGATAATTGCTAACTTTAACTAATTTCCAGTCATTTATACAATTAAAGTGACTAATTATCCTTTTAAAATCTTAAAATTCAGATCTGCATCCGCATTCAATCCACATCCGCA
Organism: Spodoptera frugiperda; assembly: GCF_023101765.2. Classification (NCBI taxonomy): domain Eukaryota; kingdom Metazoa; phylum Arthropoda; class Insecta; order Lepidoptera; family Noctuidae; genus Spodoptera; species Spodoptera frugiperda. The sequence continues at coordinate 373,785 of NC_064235.1, read as the reverse complement.
GATATGTTTTTTTAATCCGTATCTGCGGTTGTATAAATTTACGGATCCGTAACAACCTGCAATGACATGCGATATTCTACTATTATGATTAGAAGTTGGTGTAATTAATGTGTGAGTGACTCACCAGGTCGGTGGGTGCGGGTCCGCTGTGGCCGTTCATGGGGGGCGCGCGGGACATGTCCGCTCCTGGGGGTAGCACATATATGTAAACAATGTGTATAAGGCAAATGTATTTTAATATAACTAACTACATAGTATATAGGGTGACTAGTAATTAGTGAACGATATTTAAACACGTGATTGTACTCATGATTACAAACAACTTTCCCGAAGAAACTTTTTTTTGTATACTCATTAGTTTTATTTTTAGCACAATAACAAAGTAGTCTTCCTATAACGCGGGCGCCTCGCTGCTGATCATGCGAAACCACGTGATCGCGCAAAATTTTGTTGTTTTGTTATTGTGATAAAAATAAAAATAAGACATGAGACCCAGACCTGAAACAACAATTTGTGGATCACAAAAAGAGTTACTCCGTGCGTGAATAGAACCCGTTATTCGTTGCCCAGCCATCGCACCAACCGTGCAATTCATATTCACTGAGCAGTTATTCTTGCGACATGACCAAAAAATGCCAAATATATAAAACATAACTCACCAATACTATACTTCTGTAAGTCATTCAGATAGTTCTGGCTAAAGTCCTTCCCCTCCTCACCCCCCACTTTAGCGTCCCCCTCCAACAGTTTAACAGACGGCTCTATCAACTTCTCCACCGGTTTCACAGATATCTTCACCAACTTCTCCTCTTTAGGTAGAGAGTCTAGAAACTCTCTATTTAACTCTTCTGCGTTTTTTACTATAACTTCATCTTTGGTATTAACCTCCCCGGTTTCGCAGTCGACGTCTTGTTTGTCCCCCTTGTCGGTGTCGAGTTTGGGGGAGGGGGAGGGGGTGCGCAGTACCTTGACGTCGTCGTCCCGGAGGGGGGAGTCGGTGACGTCGATGGTGGCGATGGTGCGCGGTTCCTCTAGCTTCCCGTTGTGTTTGTATGGGAGGGACACGCCGTTGTTTCGTTCATGGTTCTCGAATGGGAGGAGGAATCTGGAAGTTATTTTGGATTAATTTAATTTTGATGTGTTGTGTTCATAGATATAATAAGTAACAGTGTAAAGGATAATTTTAGATTTTTTTCTTTATTTTAGTTATACGTTAGTCTTTATTCCTTTTTAGGCTGTAAATAAAGTGTAATTTCATAATCATCATCATCAGCCGAGAGACGTCCACTGCTGAACAAAGGCCTCCCCCTTGGTCCTCCACATAGAACGACAAGTGTATTTTTGTAAAGCAAAAAAAGTTTAGTAATGTAAAAGTAGAAGTTCAATCAAACATCAGTATTTTATACTTATATACATATTAATTTACGAAGATAATGGAAATCTCCTATTTCAGTAATACAAGTTTAATATTTGAATAGAATGTTGTTTCTGGTTCTGTCACTTAGTCGGGTATACTACACCCACAACAAGAGTGGGGCGTACGACTTTTGGTAGAAGTTTGTATGGAAGCAAGGAACCGACATAGCGGGCGAACCCGCGTGGAAGTAGCTAGTTATAAGCATGTCCTTGATTCCCCCTAGTCCTTTCCATCATCGAACCACAAGACAATCGGCGAGGCGTCACCGCTTCATGGTGGATATCCCACCCACTCGCACGAAGCGCTTCGCTTCAAGCTTCCTTGTGCGAACTGCTAGGGAGTGGAACTCCTTGCCGGAGTCTGTGTTTCCTGATGGGTATAACCTGGGTGTCTTCAAGGCCCGAGTGAATAGGTTGCTTATGGGCAGACGTGCTCCACCGTAGGCCGCATCATCACTTACCATCAGGCGAGATAGCGACCAAACATAAAAAAGAAGTGGTTACCTCTCGTAGTGCCTCCTTGTCCTGGCGGGTTGTTCCCTGTGCAGGTCCCGCCACAGCCGCAGGCGGCACACGGCCTCGTACCCGCCGCGGGACACCACGCCCGCGTACAGCGCGCGGAGGGATACTGGAATATAACATAATATATGATGTTACACACATTCGTGACACGTACTAAATTAATTATTCATCATCATCAGCCTATAGCAGTCCACTGCTGGACATAGGCCTCCCCAATTGTTCGCCACTTTGCTCTATCACTAGCGACTCGCATCCAGCTCCTGCCAGCCATCCTGCGCAGATCGTCACTCCACCTCGCCTGGGGGCGTCCTACACTACGTTTACCGAGACGCGGTCTCCACTCCAGGACTCGCTTACCCCAACGGTTGTCGGTCCTGCGGGTAATATGGCCGGCCCACTGCCACTTCAGCTTGCTGATCCGGTGGGCTATGTCGATCACCTTGGTTCTCTGCCGAATCACTTCGTTTCGAATGCGATTCCGGAGAGAGACACCGAGCATAGCCCTTTCCATAGCCCGCTGAGCGACTTTGAGTTTGTGGACCAGTCTAGCCGTAAGTGTCCACGTTTCGGCACCGTATGTCATTACGGGTAGGACGCACTGGTTAAAGACTTTCGTCTTTAGGCACTGTGGGATTGACGATGAGAAGACTCGACGGAGTTTTCCGAAAGCTGCCCAACCCAACTGAATTCTCCTATTCACCTCATCCTCAAAGTTGTTTCTACCTAAATGCAACGTTTGCCCGAGGTAGACATATTTCTGAACAACTTCGAGGACGGCTCCGTGAATCGCAATCGGTTCCGGTAGAACATGTTCATTGAACATGACCTTGGTTTTGTCCAAGTTCATCCGTAGGCCGATGCGTGCAGAGGAGTCAGCCAGGTCGTTCAGCATCCCTTGTAGGTCCTGCAGCGTTTCTGCCATTATGACGATATCATCTGCGAATCGCAAGTGAGAGATGTGTTCGCCATTGATATTGATGCCACGTCCTTTCCAGTGCAGCGTCTTGAACATATCCTCCATTGCATTAGTGAACAGTTTCGGGGATATGACGTCCCCTTGTCTCACTCCTCGATGCAATGGTATGGGACGTGTTTGCTGATTCTGTACTTGGACGGACATAGTGGCGGCTTCGTAAAGACATCTCATCACTTGGATGTATCGCCAATCAACCTGGCATCGCTGCAAGGACTCCAGGACAGACCAGATCTCTATCGAGTCAAAGGCCTTCTCATAGTCCACAAATGCTAGGCACAGGGGCTGATTATACTCTTCGGTTTTCTGTATAATCTGCCGCACTGTGTGGATGTGGTCTATGGTGCCGTATCCGCTCCGAAATCCAGCCTGCTCCGGTGGTTGGAATTCGTCGAGTCTTCGCGCAAGACGGTTCGTGATCACTCTTGAGAACAGCTTATAGACGTGGCTTAGAAGCGAAATGGGTCGATAGTTCTTCAGAAGGCTTTTGTCCCCTTTCTTGAAGAACAAGACGACCACACTTCTGCTCCACGCCTCTGGAGTTCTCCCTTCAAATAGGACAGCGTTAAAAAGCTTTTGGAGCTCCCTCAGTACGGGTTTGCCTTTGGACACTTATAGGCTGTTGATTTTTTTAATCTTTTATTTTAGGGTATTTTATTCTTAGAACATGCCAGCCCCTAGGCTGTTGGTGTATGTGATGTGATTGTACCGGGTGTGACACACCCACAACACAGAAGTTACAATAAAACACATTGTGAAAATTTTAATAATTTTATTTTTGTACGTTTTGCGCACAAACATTGCAATCATTAACATTATATTTACAAATTGCGAAGACATATATTAACCTAGTCGGGAACCGTATAGAGCGAAACAACTCTCGAATATCACCGTACAGGGTTCGATACCCGAGCTACACAAAGTGGTAAAGTTACACCACTTTGTTATAACTCGAAAACGACTGAACATATTATCATGAACTCTCTCAACAAAAAAAAAAATCTTCAATACATTATTTTAACCTCTGCCTACCCCAATTTCAAATAGGTATCAATTCAAAAGTTGTTTCATATCACATCAAAATTACATCAGGACAAGTAGACTTATCTATTCAAACACTTTTCGCCCACCCATCCATTTCCAAACCTCGAATCCTGAAGTAAGTGAGACGTTGAACAATTATAAACTAGAAATTCAGCTAATAGTTAGAACACAATTATTTTACAGTGAATATAATATGGGTAGTAATGTTATGTCATCTTGAAAACTGCTTGACATATTTTGATAAAATAGAAACCAGTATATCATTGTCTCGCTTTGTATAACATTTCCATACATTCAAAGACCTATTTATACTGGATTTTACACAACAAAACCAAATATCGCTCACCTAGTAATATATTAGTGTTTAAAAGTGCATATTAATCTATTTATTTCCATATTCATCGAGAGAGGTCGTAAGTGTCATTATACCAATATTGTAGTTCCCCCCTCACGCACGTAAAACAACGGTTCGTTGGTCAGTAAAGTAAAAACTAAACAAGTCAGGTAAACTATGAAAACCGTAAATGTGCCAATATATTACTAGGTGTGCGATATATTTATTTAAGTCCAATAATAAAATGTTTTGAGCTTCATACCGTGGGTGTAGTATACCCTATATATCGTATAAGTCAAAAGTCAAATAAATAAAAATGGCATCCTGCCTAGAAGAAAATAGTAAAAAAATCACGTATTAATTAAAAAAATATATAGTTTTTATTTCACGTAACTATTTGACGAGGTACCTAGACTAGTATCAAGTCATTTTTAAGGGGGGGAAATCGTCCAATGACTTCTCCCGCCTTGGGCGAGGCGAGAGGGAGTGTCAGACTCTTACTGACTAAACACCACCCCGTTCCTACTCCTGCTTTTCGACCCGGAGCCCCGGTAAACCCGCTAGGTAGTCCGCAGCTTTGGATCAAGTTAGAGACTCATATTCATGAGCAGTTACTTCTGAGGATTACCAATACGAAAATAGCAATAATACTTTACCCAACTAAGCATAGAAAATTAATATTCTAACTTTTTAAACATATTAGGAGAAAATCCATATAAAAAAATCAATTTTTAAGAACAAAAATTGGAATTTCTCTATAACTAATGAATATTTTTCAAAAATTCTTGTTTTATTATACAGCTGAATATTTCAGGAACATTTGAGTTAATGAAACATCACGCTATGTTACATAGGGGCTAAGCAGTAACCGAACAAACATTACTACCCATGTGAAATTTGCAATTTATAATTATAATTTTATACCTAAGACTTCGTACATACAGATAGACTTATACATAATGAAATATTTACAAAACGTATTATTACATAATTATATATATATAAAAGAAACAACTGTTTCATTGTTCCCACATTAAATTTTTTTCATTTTCTCATTAATTATAACAATAATTATAAAAATTAACTCCGGAGATCATTTCGGTGACTCGAAACTTCTTTAAAATACCAGTAGATAGAACTATACCATATTCTTCATGTTTGTTATTGTCACCACTCCTACTATTGGTGTGGGTGTGGCATACCCGAGTAAGGTGACTATGTATTTGTAGTCCGGCCTGCAGCGCTCTCTGATAAACCTGAAGCTTTCATCAAGAGAGGAGATTATGTCAAAGCCTCTCTTATGTACAGGAAGAAACATTACACACGTATTTTTTATTTTCTTACGGAAACAAATACTTTCGAAGATATATCGATTTGAAATATCGCGTGACGTCGCTTCTAGGTACGTTTTATACGTAGAAATGACGTATTTGCTAAACTTTGATTCGTTTTATCTAAGTATTGTTACCTTATATGACAAAATAAAAAAATACGTGTCTAATATTGTTTCATTACCTAACTGACGGACTAAATAGATGTTTAATTTTCATACCCCGTCATCATCCCTATTATTTGTTTGGGTCTTTAGTAATTGTAATGTCACCCCCTTCCTGACAACAGATCGATCTGATATTTGGTACACACTCGTTAATCTCGATGGCCATACAATATAATGTAATTGTTTCCACAACTACCTCCATTATGGATATCTAACGGAAGGACTTGCTTGGTAGAATACAGCTCATTGAAACCGTTTAACATATATCTTTTTAAATGTATTACTTGTTTATCATATTTTTAGTCAAATTTAGTCTTTTCTCTATATTATAAAATGGCAGTTTCGTCTAATATAGGGGGTATTTTGAATAACTATTTATTTTTTACAATACTTTGAGCGTTCACGGCATCCCCCATAAAGTAAATTAATAGTCAAAAATATTCGTTTCGTATACAAAAAAATCTAAAATGTCCCCCAAAATGTGCCAATTATTTATTTTATCCAGTTTTTTTAGCATGTTATGGTATACTTAGAACGTCGGTTTTCATGTCGATCTGTTCGCAGCAAACTCGAAAAGTAACGAACGGATTTTGATGGAATTTTCACCAGGAATAGAGTGATTTTTGAGTAATGATTAAGGGGTAGGCAGAGGTGCACATTACGGCACGTAATGCCGCTATACAATGTACACCCACTTTTCACCATTTGTGTTATAAGTCTCATGTAATAGGGGGTGAGCCTATTGCCATATACTGGCACAATTCCAGACTCCGTGCTACTACTGAGAAATTTTCGAAAAACCGAAAAAAGCCCAGTAAAGGTGAGCGTCCACATGTCCGCATCATACGCATCGCACGTATGACGTCATCAGTACGCATCCCATTAAGGGATTGCTGATGCGTACGATGCGGGTCTGTGGACGCTTACCTTAACACTTTGCCCGACCCGGGAATCACACTTGCAACCACTCACACCAACGAGACAGTCAAATAAAGTCAAAAATTAAATAGACAGAAATAAGTATACCTTAACACGCTTGTTCCTAAAAATATAACTCAGTAAGTCACCGCTAACCTAGTAATGGACTAGACCTAATTCTTCGTTGTGGGGGTGGCGACCCCTAAGTTTAACAGGCCCGGGTATCGAAGCTGGTTCGACATGAGGTACGCGAGCTGCCGCTGGTCCATAGTACCCAAGCTACTGTATAACGCCATGTAGGGCTCCATGAACGAAGACATCGGAACAGAATTCTTCTGCAACTCCATCAATTGAGCTAAATTCTGACTCTGACTTTGATTTTGAATTTGATTTTGACTGTGAATGTGGGTGGGGGAGTCGTCTCTGACTTGGTAGCTGGGGATGGTGATAGTGGGTTTTTTCGTCGTACCAGGGGATGTATACTTGGGGTACGTCTCCTTGGGGGGAGTCGGGGTTTTCGTAGACATAAACTTGCCATTACTTGACCGTTTTTGGGGGGCCTGTTTTTATTAGGACTTGACGCTTTATTTACTAGTGTTATTTCTAGATTGGACCCCACTACCGCTTTGCCATCGACTAACGTGTAGTTTTTAGTTAAATTCTGAGGGGTGTGGTTGGGGGATGGCGATGGGGGGACTCTTACTATCTCCACAGCTGGTTTAGGAGGGGACGGGCTTGTGGACTTACAAGTCAGGTCTAAAATGTCTTGGGGGGTTGGTTGTGTAGGGGGAGCTCTTAGGGGTTTGACGGGGGCCCCGTGGAGGACGTGGGGGGGCGGCATGAAGGGGTCCTTCGGGTTCCCGTACACAGTTTTCTCGGGCCCCGTGTTACCGAATATTGAGGACGCTTGGATTACTTTCGGGGGTTGCACCCCATTTGCATAATTAGGAATAATGTTGTACATGTGGAACAGTTGCGCTGGAGTCATGATCTGATGCTGGACAGTGGGGTTGAGGATGATGGGGGGCGGCACCATGTGGGGGGCCACCCCCTGCCAGGGGGAGCGCGGTGACCTCGAGCCCCCTCTCCTTGAGTATGTCTAGTTTCTTCTTCTTCACAGCCTGCGGGCTCTCGGGGTACTCGTCCAAGTCGATGATTTCTGGAGTTTTCGGTTTGTACGGGACCTGGAAGGTAAATGGTTTAATGTTTAGATGTAAGTATTTATAGTCGTAGAAATACTTATTTTTTGACTAGCTTCTGCCAGTGGCTTAGCCCGCGTTCCCGTGACGTATAAATAACTCAAGTCAGCTATACACCCAAGTAATTTAAGTTTATTATGTAACTTTGTGCTTTTGCGGTGTCTAAACGTATATGGCACATGTTATTGTATTAAGACCACCCCTATAACATGGATTTGACTTATAACACAAATGGTGAAAAGTGGGTGTACATTGTATAGCGGCATTAGGTGCCGTACTGTGCACCTCTGCCTACCCCTTCGGGGATAAAGTCATTAATTCTACACTATAGTGTAAATGTATGTATGTATGTATGTATGTGCTTACCTCGACGATATCGTCATCGTGTGCGTTAGTGTGCGTGTGTAGTATCCCGAAGTTGGTCCGCGGGCGACCTGCGCCGGCGCCGGTACTGTCGCTCAGGGCGGGGACTGGCGCTGGAAGGACAATTGGAAAGTTAGTATATTGTATAAATTGATAAATATTACGAAATATTCAGTTTTAATTGTGCAATTTAACAGTACAGTTAAATCGTAGGTCCATACAGTTTACACCCGGAGCTGCGGACTACCTAGCGGATTACCGGGGCTCCGGCTCGACAGGCAGGAGTAGGAACGGGGTGGTGTTTAGTCAGTAAGAGTCTGACACTCCCTCTCGCCTCGCCCACGACGAGAAAAGTCATTGAATTAATGTAATCATTAAAAAAATATAAGTATAATTATGGATTAATATCCAGAGGCCCAATTATCCCCTTCCCAATCCCCGATTCCCCAACAACCCTTAAATTCCTAACCCCCAAAAGGTGGGCAACGCACTTGTAACGCCTCTGGTGTTTCAAGTGTCCATGGGCGGCGGCGATTGCTTACCATCAGGTGATCCGTCTGCTCGTTTACCGGCTTATACCATACAAAATATACTAACGTGTATGTGCGGGAGTGTGTGTGTGGGGCCGGGTCGGTTTGACCCGCACGGCGCGCAGAGAACTACGGCCCACTGGACGGGATAACTTCTGGAATAACATAATAAATACTTTCATTAATAACTACAATTCAATAAAACATATTATATTATGTTACCCGACTACTTATCAGGTATGGTAGAAAAAAAATAATATTTCAACTAAACCATAAATTATAAATGATATTTATTTTTGCAAATAGGTTACAATATCTAGACACACGGCAGTGTGTCCGCCAAGTTCGAGCAAAAAAACCGACACACCGGCCGTGGGTTATATTACACGAACCATTTCGGGCCAAGTTCGACCCACCTATAACTCAAAATCTATTTTATCTACGCATATGAAATTTCTAGTATCTGTCGAGATCTACTTACTTATCTAAAATACAAAATTTCATTAATGTACCTATTGTAGGTCTTGAGATATTGACGTCAGAAAATCGCTATTTTTACTATACACTCACTGACTGACTCACTCACTCATCAAAAACCTAGACCACTTCCAATGGTCGTATTGACTTGAAATTTGGCATGGAGGTAGGTCTTTAGGTCAAGGTAAAGGAAAAAATCTGAAAATGGCCAAGTGTGAGTCGGTTTTAAAAATAATGAAGGTGTAAATTCATACCCCTAAGGAACTAAAACAAAAAATTATCTATATCTTCCAATGGTCGTACCGACCTAAAATTCGTTACGAAGGTTTGTATTTAGTCAAAGTAAAGTAAAATAAGAAAAAAAGAAAATAAACCTTACAAAAATAAATGAAATCCCACCCAAAACATAAATGTGAAAGGCTGCCAAGTTCGATAATATTGGAATGCTTCGTCTATAAAAGAAGTGAGATCTAAATAAGTACCAAGTTCCATACACAGACCTCAGTTAAAAATGATATAACTTGGCAAGTTTTAATAGAAAATTATATACTTGACTCATTGCGTTTAGTAGGTTTATAACAAAGTGTGTGAAAACTTGCCAACTTGTTATATCATTTTTAACTGAGGTCTGTGTATGGAACTTGGTACTTATTTAGATCTCACTTCTTTTATAGGCGAAGCATTCCAATATTATCGAACTTGGCAGCCTTTCACATTTATGTTTTGGGTGGGATAACTCTTTTACACGTCAATCTCTTAAATAACTAGATGCGGCCGGCATTTCCTATCCGACTACTCTGAGAAGAAATGCCGAAACAAACTCAGAGGTCATAGTCTCTTTTAAAGTCCAGACAAAATAAATAAAATATGTTATATTATGTCATGCAACTTCCAATCAGGGATGTTAGGAATATTAGCATTAATTTCAGACATCTGCATCAATTAATGCGGAGTTTTAAGTTTAACGCATATAAATTCATATCAATAAGTAACTATATGTAGGTAAAGACAGTGCGTTTGTTTTGTGGAAATGGCTAACTTCATTAGTTTAAACAAAATAAAAAGTTAATTTTAAATCCAAATGTAATGTAAATCGGCATCCGCAGAAATGAAATTTTATATAATACGCATCGGCGGATGTAAAAAAGCATATTTGACGCGAACGGGCGATTTTCTATTATCATAATAGTAGCAAATTGTGTAAAATAACATGATGTAATGCGGCAGTGACTCACCAGGTCGGTGGGTGCGGGCCCGCTGTGTCCGTTCATGGGGGGCGCGCGGGACATGTCCGCTCCTGGGGGTAGCATACATACATATACAACATGTATAACTCACATATATTCCAATATAACTAACTACATAGTATATAGGGTGACTGGTAATTAGTGAACGATATTTAAACACGTGATTGTACTCATGGTTACAAACAACTTTCCCGAAGAAACTTTTTTGTATACTCATTAGTTTTATTTTTATCAAAATAACAAAGTAGTCTTCCTATAACGCGGGCGCCTCGCTCATCATGCGAAACCACGTGATCGCGCAAATTTTAGTTGTTTTGTTACTGTGGTAAAAATAAAAACTATACATAACACCCAGACCTGAAACAACAATTTGTGGATCACAAAGAGTTGCTCCGTGCGGGAATCGAACCCGCTATACGTTGCCCAGCCACCGCACCAACCGTGCAATTCATATTCACTGAGCAGTTATTCTTGCGACATTTTTAACAAGACCAAAAAATGCCAAATTTATAAAATGTAACTCACCCATACTATACTTCTGTAAGTCATTCAGATAATTCTGGCTAAAGTCCTTCCCCTCCTCACCCCCCACTTTGGCGTCCCCCTCCAACAGTTTAACAGACGGCTCTATCAACTTCTCCACAGGTTTCACAGATATCTTCACCAACTTCTCCTCTTTAGGTAGAGAGTCTAGAAACTCTCTATTTAACTCTTCTGCGTTTTTTACTATAACTTCATCTTTGGTATTAACCTCTCCCGTTTCGCAGTCGACGTCTTGTTTGTCCCCCTTGTCGGGTTCGGGTTTGGGGGAGGGGGAGGGGGTGCGCAGTACCTTGACGTCGTCGTCCCGGAGGGGGGAGTCGGTGACGTCGATGGTGGCGATGGTGCGCGGTTCCTCTAGCTTCCCGTTGTGTTTGTATGGGAGGGACACGCCGTTGTTTCGTTCGTGGTTCTCGAATGGGAGGAGGAATCTGGAAGTCATTTTGGTTTTATTTAATTTTGATGTGTTGTGCTCACTTATATAATTTAAGTAACAATGTATAAGATATTTTTTTTTCTTTATTTTAGTTTTAAGTTAGTTTTTATTCCTTTTTAGGTTGTAAATAAAGTGTAGTTTAGTAAAGTAAAAAAAAACAATCACTACATATTTTATACTTATATGTATACATATTAGTTTACGAAGATAATGGAAATCTCCTATTTTAGTAATACAAGTTTAATATTTGAATAGAATTTTGTTTCTGGTTCTGTCACTTAGTCGGGTATACGACACCCACAACAAGAGTGGGGAAGTAGGTAGTTATAAGCAAGTCCGTACCTCTCGTAGTGCCTCCTTGTCCTGGCGGGTTGTTCCCTGTGCAGGTCCCGCCACAGCCGCAGGCGGCACACGGCCTCGTACCCGCCGCGGGACACCACGCCCTGGTATAGAGCGCGGAGCGACACTGGAATATAACATAATATATCATGTTACACACATTCGTGACACGTACTAAATTAATTATTCATCATCATCAGCCTATAGCAGTCCACTGCTGGACATAGGCCTCCCCAATTGTTCGCCACTTTGCTCTATCACTAGCGACTCGCATCCAGCTCCTGCCAGCCATCCTGCGCAGATCGTCACTCCACCTCGCCTGGGGGCGTCCTACACTACGTTTACCGAGACGCGGTCTCCACTCCAGGACTCGCTTACCCCAACGGTTGTCGGTCCTGCGGCTAATATGGCCGGCCCACTGCCACTTCAGCTTGCTGATCCGGTGGGCTATGTCGATCACCTTGGTTCTCTGCCGAATCACTTCGTTTCGAATGCGATTCCGGAGAGAGACACCGAGCATAGCCCTTTCCATAGCCCGCTGAGCGACTTTGAGTTTGTGGACCAGTCTAGCCGTAAGTGTCCACGTTTCGGCACCGTATGTCATTACGGGTAGGACGCACTGGTTAAAGACTTTCGTCTTTAGGCACTGTGGGATTGACGATGAGAAGACTCGACGGAGTTTTCCGAAAGCTGCCCAACCCAACTGAATTCTCCTATTCACCTCATCCTCAAAGTTGTTTCTACCTAACTGCAACGTTTGCCCGAGGTAGACATATTTCTGAACAACTTCGAGGACGGCTCCGTGAATCGCAATCGGTTCCGGTAGAACATGTTCATTGAACATGACCTTGGTTTTGTCCAAGTTCATCCGTAGGCCGATGCGTGCAGAGGAGTCAGCCAGGTCGTTCAGCATCCCTTGTAGGTCCTGCAGCGTTTCTGCCATTATGACGATATCATCTGCGAATCGCAAGTGAGAGATGTGTTCGCCATTGATATTGATGCCACGTCCTTTCCAGTGCAGCGTCTTGAACATATCCTCCATTGCATTAGTGAACAGTTTCGGGGATATGACGTCCCCTTGTCTCACTCCTCGATGCAATGGTATGGGACGTGTTTGCTGATTCTGTACTTGGACGGACATAGTGGCGGCTTCGTAAAGACATCTCATCACTTGGATGTATCGCCAATCAACCTGGCATCGCTGCAAGGACTCCAGGACAGACCAGATCTCTATCGAGTCAAAGGCCTTCTCATAGTCCACAAATGCTAGGCACAGGGGCTGATTATACTCTTCGGTTTTCTGTATAATCTGCCGCACTGTGTGGATGTGGTCTATGGTGCCGTATCCGCTCCGAAATCCAGCCTGCTCCGGTGGTTGGAATTCGTCGAGTCTTCGCGCAAGACGGTTCGTGATCACTCTTGAGAACAGCTTATAGACGTGGCTTAGAAGCGAAATGGGTCGATAGTTCTTCAGAAGGCTTTTGTCCCCTTTCTTGAAGAACAAGACGACCACACTTCTGCTCCACGCCTCTGGAGTTCTCCCTTCAAATAGGACAGCGTTAAAAAGCTTTTGGAGCTCCCTCAGTACGGGTTTGCCTTTGGACACTTATAGGCTGTTGATTTTTTTAATCTTTTATTTTAGGGTATTTTATTCTTAGAACATGCCAGCCCCTAGGCTGTTGGTGTATGTGATGTGATTGTACCGGGTGTGACACACCCACAACACAGAAGTTACAATAAAACACATTGTGAAAATTTTAATAATTTTATTTTTGTACGTTTTGCGCACAAACATTGCAATCATTAACATTATATTTACAAATTGCGAAGACATATATTAACCTAGTCGGGAACCGTATAGAGCGAAACAACTCTCGAATATCACCGTACAGGGTTCGATACCCGAGTTACACAAAGTGGTAAAGTACACCATCTTAGTATAATTCGAAAACGACTGAACATATTATCATGAACTCTCTAAACAAAAAAAATCTATGATACATATATCATTTTAACCACCTCTGCCTACCCCAATTTCAAATAGGTATCAATTCAAAAGTTGTTTCATATCACATCAAAATTACATCAGGACAAGTAGACTTAACTATTTAAACACTTTTCGCCCACCCATCCGTTTCCAAACCTCGAATCCTGAAGTAAGTGAGACGTTGAACAATTATAACTAGAAATTCAGCTAATAGTTAGAACACAATTATTTTACAGTGAATATAATATGGGTAGTAATGTTATGTCATCTCATAAACTGCTTGACATATTTTGATAAAATCAGAACCAATATATCATTGTCTTGCTTTGTATAACATTTCCATAAATTCTAAGACCAATTTATACTGGATTTTACACAAATCAAATATCGCTCACCTAGTAATATATTAGTGTTTAAAAGTGCATATTAATCTATTTATTTCCATATTCATCGAGAGAGGTCGTAAGTGTCATTATACCATTATTGTAGTTTCCCCCCTCACGCACGTAAAACAACGGTTCGTTGGTCAGTAAAGTAAAAACTAAACAAGTCAGGTAAACTATGAAAACCGTAAATGTGCCAATATATTACTAGGTGTGCGATATATTCAAGTCGAAAAAAAAAAATGTTTTGAGCTTCTTACCGCGGGTGTAGTATACCCTATACATCGTATATTATAAATCATAAGTCAAATAAATTAAAATGGCATCCTGCCTAAAAGAAAAAGAATATAAAATCACATATTATTAAAAAAATATCGTTTTTAATTCACGTAACTATTTGACGAGGTACCTAGACTAGTATCAAGTCATTTTTAAGGGGGGAAATCGTCCAATGACTTCTCCCGCCTTGGGCGAGGCGAGAGGGAGTGTCAGACTCTTACTGACTAAAAACCACCCCGTTCCTACTCCTGCTTTTCGAGCCGGAGCCCCGGTAAACCCGCTAGGTAGTCCGCAGCTCCGGATCAAGTCATAAGACTCATATTCATGAGCAGTTACTTCTCAGAATTACCAAAACGAAAATAGCAATAATACTTTACTCAACTAAGCATAGGAAGTTAATATTCTAACATTTTAAACAATATTAGGAGAAAATCAACATAAAAAAATAATTTCAAAAAACAAAAAATTAATTTCTCTAAAACTAATGAATATTTTTCAAAAATTCTTGTTTTATTATACAGCTGAATATTTCAGGAACATTTGAGTTAATGAAACATCACTATATGTTACATAGGGGCTAAGCAGTAACCGAACAAACATTACTACCCATGTGAAATTTGCAATTTATAATTATAATTTTTATACCTAAGACTTCGTACATACAGATAGACTTATACATAATGAAATATTTACAAAACGTATTATTACATAATTATATATATAAAAGAAACAACTGTTTCATTGTTCCCACATTAACTTTTTCATTTTCTCATTAATTATAACAATAATTATAAAAATTAACTCCGGAGATCATTTCGGTGACTCGAAACTTCTTTAAAATACCAGTAGATAGAACTATACCATATTCTTCATGTTTGTTATTGTCACCACCCCTACTATTGCCGTGGGTGTGGCATACCCGAGTAAGGTGACTATGTATTTATTAGGGTCCGGCCAACAGCACTCTCTGATAAACCTGAACCTTTTGTCAAGTGAGGAGTTTATGTCAAAGCCCCTTTTATGTACAGGAAGAAACATTACACACGTATTTTTTATTTTCTCACGGAAACAAATACTTTCGAAGATATATCGATTTGAAATATCGCGTGACGTCACTTCTAGGTACGTTTTATACGTAGAAATGACGTATTTGCTCCCACTGACACATTTGATTCGTTTTATCTAAGTATTGTTATCTTATATGACAAAATAAAAAAATACGTGTCTAATATTGTTTCATTACCTAACTGACGGACTAAATAGATGTTTAATTTTCATACCCCGTCATCATCCCTATTGTATGTTAAAGTCTTTAGTAATTGTAATGTCACCCCCTTCCTGACAACAGATCGATCTGATATTTGGTACACACTCGTTAATCTCGATGGCCATACAATATAATGTAATTGTTTCCACAACTACCTCCATTATGGATATCCAACGGAAGGACTTGGTTGGTAGAATACAGCTCAGTGAAACCGTTTAACATATATCTTTTTAAATGTATTACTTGTTTATCATATCTTTAGTCAAATTTAGTCTTTTCTCTATATTATAAAATGGCAGTTTCGTCTAATATAGGGGGTATTTTGAATAACTATTTATTTTTTACAATACTTTGAGCGTTCACGGTAACCCCCCTAAAGTAAAATTAATAGTCAAAAATATTCGTTTCGTATACAAAAAATTCAAAAATGTCCCCCAAATGTGCCAATTATTTATTTTATCTAGTTTCTTTAGCGTGTTAAGGTATACTTAAAACGTCGTTTTGTTAATCTGTTCGCAGCAAACTCGGGAAGTAACGAACGGATTTTGGTGCAATTTTCACCAGGAATAGTGATTTTTGAGTAATGATTAAGGGGTAGGCAGAGGTGCACATTACGGCACGTAATGCCGCTGTACAATGTACACCCACTTTTCACCATTTGTGTTATAAGTCCCATGTAATAGGGGTGAGCCTATTGCCATATACTGGCACAATTCCAGACTCCGTGCTACTACTGAGGAATTTTCGAAAAACCGTAAAAAGTCCAGTAAAGGTGAATGATTAAGCGTCCACATGTCCGCATCATACGCATTCCGTATGACGTCATTAGCAATACCTACATACGATGCGCGCGATGCATCCGATGCGTACGATGCGGGTCTGTGGACGCTTACCTTAACACTTTGCCCGACCCGGGAATCACACTCGCGACCACTCAACCAACGATGCAGTCAAATAAAGTCAAAAAGACAGAAATAAGTATACCTTAACACGCTTTCTTCTAAACATATAACTCAGTAAGTCACCGCTAACCTAATAGTGGACTAGTCCTAATTCTTCGTTGTGGGGGTGGCGACCCCTAAATTTAACAGGCCCGGGTATCGAAGCTGGTTCGACATGAGGTACGCGAGCTGCCGCTGGTCCATAGTACCCAAGCTACTGTATAACGCCATGTAGGGCTCCATGAACGAAGACATCGGAACAGAATTCTTTTGCAACTCCATCAATTGAGCTAAATTCTGACTCTGACTTTGATTTTGAATTTGATTTTGACTGTGAATGTGACCAGTGGGGGAGTCGTCTCTAACTTGGTAGCTGGGGATGGTGATAGTGGGTTTTTTCGTCGTACCAGGGGATGTATACTTGGGGTACGTCTCCTTGGGGGGAGTCGGGGTTTTCGTAGACATAAATTTGCCATTACTTGACCGTTTTTGGGGGGGCCTGTTTTTATTAGGACTTGACGCTTTATTTACTAGGGTTATTTCTAGATTGGACCCCACCACCGCTTTGCCATCGACTAACGTGTAGTTTTTAGTTAAATTCTGAGGGGTGTGGTTCGGGGATGGCGATGGGGGGACTCTTACTATCTCCACAGCTGGTTTAGGAGGGGACGGGCTTGTGGACTTACAAGTCAGGTCTAAAATGTCTTGGGGGGTTGGTTGTGTAGGGGGAGCTCTTAGGGGTTTGACGGGGGCCCCGTGGAGGACGTGGGGGGGCGGCATGAAGGGGTCCTTCGGGTTGCCGTAGACAGTTTTCTCGGGCCCCGTGTTGCCGAATATCGAGGACGCTTGGATTACTTTAGGGGGTTGCACCCCATTCGCGTAATTAGGAATAATGTTGTACATGTGGAACAGTTGCGCCGGAGTCATGATCTGATGCTGGACCGAGGGGTTGAGGATGATGGGGGGCGGCACCATGTGGGGGGCCACCCCCTGCCAGGGGGGGAGCGCGGTGACCTCGAGCCCCCTCTCCTTGAGTATGTCTAGTTTCTTCTTCTTCACAGCCTGCGGGCTCTCGGGGTACTCGTCCAAGTCGATGATTTCTGGAGTTTTCGGTTTGTACGGGACCTGGAAGGTAAAAGGTTTAGATGTAAGTATTTATAGTCGTAGAAAGATTTGTTCTTTGACTAGCTTCTGCCAGCGGCTTCGCCTGCGTTCCCGTGGTATAAAAAGTATCCTATCACCCAAGATAACTACAAACTTTGTCTGTATTGCGTCCAGTATATGGCAATAGGGTCACCCCCTATTACATGGGACTTATAACACAAATGGTGAATAATAGGTGTACATTGTATAACGGCATTACGTGCCGTAATGTGCACCTCTGCCTACCCCTTCGGGGATAAAATCATTAATTCTACATTATAGTGTAAATAATATATGTGTGTGTATGCTTACCTCGACGATGTCGTCGTCGTGTGCGTTAGTGTGCGTGTGCAGTATCCCGAAGTTGGTCCGCGGGCGACCTGCGCCGGCGCCGGCACTGTCGCTCAGGGCAGGGACTGGCGCTGGAAGGACATTTGGAATGTTATTATATTATGTAAATAGCGAAATATGGCGGAATCTTCAGTTTTATAAAGTGCAGGTTGACTATAGAATCGAACTGTATAGTTAAATCGTAGACCCATACAGTCTACACTTGGAGCTGCGGTCTACCTAGCTTGTTACCGGCGCTCCAGCACGGAAAGCAGGAGTAGGATTTTCCCCCACAAAAATAAATACAGTCTATACACATTTACTTAACTGTCCACTCAATTGCCCCCTTCCCAATCCACGATTCCCCAACAACCCTTAAATTCCTAACCCCCAAAAGGCCGGCAACGCACTTGCAACATCTCTGGTGTTTCAAGTGTCCATGGGCGGCGGCGATTGCTTACCATCAGGTGACCCGTCGTTTACCGGGTTATACCATAAAAAATATACTAACGTGTATGTGCGGGAGTGTGTGTGTGGGGCCGGGTCGGTTTGACCCGCACGGCGCGCAGAGAACTACGGCCCACTGGACGGGATAACTTCTGGAATAATATAAATGTACTTGCATTAATTATTGTAATTAAAAATAACATAATATATTATGTCACGTGACTTTTTATCGGGGATGTTAGGAATATTCGCATTATTTCAGACATCTGTATCCGCTCAATCAATGCGGAGTTTTAACGAATGTAGATTCAAATCAATAAGTAATTACATGTAATGGAAGAGTATTTGTTTTGATAATTGCTAACTTTAACTAATTTCCAGTCATTTATACAATTAAAGTGACTAATTATCCTTTTATTAAAATCTTAAAATTCAGATCTGCATCCGCATTCAATCCACATCCGCAGATATGTTTTTTTAATCCGTATCTGCGGTTGTATAAATTTACGGATCCGTAACAACCTGCAATGACATGCGATATTCTACTATTATGATTAGAAGTTGGTGTAATTAATGTGTGAGTGACTCACCAGGTCGGTGGGTGCGGGCCCGCTGTGTCCGTTCATGGGGGGCGCGCGGGACATGTCCGCTCCTGGGGGGTAGCATATATATGTAAACAATGTGTATAAGTCAAATATATTTTAAAATAACTAACTACATAGTATATAGGGTGACTGGTAATTAGTGAACGATATTTAAACACGTGATTGTACTCGTGATTACAAACAACTTTCCCGAAGAAACTTTTTTTTGTATACTCATTAGTTTTATTTTTATCGCAATAACAAAGTAGTCTTCCTATAACGCGGGCGCCTCGCTGCTGATCATGCGAAACCACGTGATCGCGCAAATTTTAGTTGTTTTGTTATTGAGGTAAAAATAAAAATAAGACATGACACACAGACCTGAAACAACAATTTGTGAATCACAAAAAGAGTTGCTCCGTGCGGGAATCGAACCCGTTATACGTTGCCCAGCCATCGCACCAACCGTGCAATTCATATTCACTGAGCAGTTATTCTTGCGACATGACCAAAAAATGCCAAATATATAAAACATCACTCACCCATACTATACTTCTGTAAGTCATTCAGATAGTTCTGGCTAAAGTCCTTCCCCTCCTCACCCCCCACTTTAGCGTCCCCCTCCAACAGTTTAACAGACGGCTCTATCAACTTCTCCACCGGTTTCACAGATATCTTCACCAACTTCTCCTCTTTAGGTAGAGAGTCTAGAAACTCTCTATTTAACTCTTCTGCGTTTTTTACTATAACTTCATCTTTGGTATTGACCTCCCCGTTTCGCAGTCGACGTCTTGTTTGTCCCCCTTGTCGGTGTCGAGTTTGGGGGAGGGGGAGGGGTGCGCAGTACTTTGACGTCGTCGTCCCGGAGGGGGAGTCGGTGACGTCGATGGTGGCGATGGTGCGCGGTTCCTCTAGCTTCCCGTTGTGTTTGTATGGGAGGGACACGCCGTTGTTTCGTTCATGGTTCTCGAATGGGAGGAGGAATCTGGAAGTTATTTTGGATTAATTTAATTTTGATGTGTTGTGTTCATAGATATAATAAGTAACAGTGTAAAGGATAATTTTTTTTCTTTATTTTAGTAAAAAGAAAGGTTAGTTTTTATTCCTTTTTAGGTTGTAAATAAAGTGTAATTTCATAATCATCATCATCAGCCGAGAGACGTCCACTGCTGAACAAAGGCCTCCCCTTGGTCCTCCACATAGAACGACAAGTGTAATTTAGTAAAGAAAAAAAAAGTTTAGTAAAGTAAAAGTAGAAGTTCAATCAAACATCAGTATTTTATACTTATATACATATTAATTTACGAAGATAATGGAAATCTCCTATTTCAGTAATACAAGTTTAATATTTGAATAGAATGTTGTTTCTGGTTCTGTCACTTAGTCGGGTATACTACACCCACAACAAGAGTGGGGCGAAAGTTTCGTTTTATGAATTTTGGTTGAAGTTTGTATGGAAGCAAGGAACCGACATAACGGGCGATTCCGCGTGGTAGTTATAAGCATGTCCTTGATTCCCCCTAGTCCTTTCCATCATCGAACCACAAGACAATCGGCGAGGCGTCACCGCTTCATGGTGGATATCCCACCCACTCGCACGAAGCGCTTCGCTTCAAGCTTCCTTGTGCGAACTGCTAGGGAGTGGAACTCCTTGCCGGAGTCTGTGTTTCCTGATGGGTATAACCTGGGTGTCTTCAAGGCCCGAGTGAATAGGTTGCTTATGGGCAGACGTGCTCCACCGTAGGCCGCATCATCACTTACCATCAGGCGAGATAGCGACCAAACATAAAAAAGAAGTGGTTACCTCTCGTAGTGCCTCCTTGTCCTGGCGGGTTGTTCCCTGTGCAGGTCCCGCCACAGCCGCAGGCGGCACACGGCCTCGTACCCGCCGCGGGACACCACGCCCGCGTACAGCGCGCGCAGCGACACTGGAATATAACATAATATATGATGTTACACACATTCGTGACACGTACTAAATTAATTATTCATCATCATCAGCCTATAGCAGTCCACTGCTGGACATAGGCCTCCCCAATTGTTCGCCACTTTGCTCTATCACTAGCGACTCGCATCCAGCTCCTGCCAGCCATCCTGCGCAGATCGTCACTCCACCTCGCCTGGGGGCGTCCTACACTACGTTTACCGAGACGCGGTCTCCACTCCAGGACTCGCTTACCCCAACGGTTGTCGGTCCTGCGGGTAATATGGCCGGCCCACTGCCACTTCAGCTTGCTGATCCGGTGGGCTATGTCGATCACCTTGGTTCTCTGCCGAATCACTTCGTTTCGAATGCGATTCCGGAGAGAGACACCGAGCATAGCCCTTTCCATAGCCCGCTGAGCGACTTTGAGTTTGTGGACCAGTCTAGCCGTAAGTGTCCACGTTTCGGCACCGTATGTCATTACGGGTAGGACGCACTGGTTAAAGACTTTCGTCTTTAGGCACTGTGGGATTGACGATGAGAAGACTCGACGGAGTTTTCCGAAAGCTGCCCAACCCAACTGAATTCTCCTATTCACCTCATCCTCAAAGTTGTTTCTACCTAAATGCAACGTTTGCCCGAGGTAGACATATTTCTGAACAACTTCGAGGACGGCTCCGTGAATCGCAATCGGTTCCGGTAGAACATGTTCATTGAACATGACCTTGGTTTTGTCCAAGTTCATCCGTAGGCCGATGCGTGCAGAGGAGTCAGCCAGGTCGTTCAGCATCCCTTGTAGGTCCTGCAGCGTTTCTGCCATTATGACGATATCATCTGCGAATCGCAAGTGAGAGATGTGTTCGCCATTGATATTGATGCCACGTCCTTTCCAGTGCAGCGTCTTGAACATATCCTCCATTGCATTAGTGAACAGTTTCGGGGATATGACGTCCCCTTGTCTCACTCCTCGATGCAATGGTATGGGACGTGTTTGCTGATTCTGTACTTGGACGGACATAGTGGCGGCTTCGTAAAGACATCTCATCACTTGGATGTATCGCCAATCAACCTGGCATCGCTGCAAGGACTCCAGGACAGACCAGATCTCTATCGAGTCAAAGGCCTTCTCATAGTCCACAAATGCTAGGCACAGGGGCTGATTATACTCTTCGGTTTTCTGTATAATCTGCCGCACTGTGTGGATGTGGTCTATGGTGCCGTATCCGCTCCGAAATCCAGCCTGCTCCGGTGGTTGGAATTCGTCGAGTCTTCGCGCAAGACGGTTCGTGATCACTCTTGAGAACAGCTTATAGACGTGGCTTAGAAGCGAAATGGGTCGATAGTTCTTCAGAAGGCTTTTGTCCCCTTTCTTGAAGAACAAGACGACCACACTTCTGCTCCACGCCTCTGGAGTTCTCCCTTCAAATAGGACAGCGTTAAAAAGCTTTTGGAGCTCCCTCAGTACGGGTTTGCCTTTGGACACTTACAGGCTGTAGATTTATTTAGCTTTTATTTAAGGGGCTTTTAATCTTAGAACATGCCAGCCCCTAGGCTGTTGGTGTATGTGACGTGATCGTTGTACCGGGTGTGACACACCCACAACAGGAAAGAAGTAATAAAACACATTGTGAAAATTTTAATAATTTTATTTTTGTACGTTTTGCGCACAAACATTGCAATCATTAACATTATATTTACAAATTGCGAAGACATATATTAACCTAGTCGGGAACCGTATAGAGCGAAACAACTCTCGAATATCACCGTACAGGGTTCGATACCCGAGTTACACAAAGTTGTAACTTACACCACTTTGTTATATCTCGAAAACGACTGAACATAAAATCATGAACTCTCTAAAAAAAATTCTTTGATACATATATCATTTTAACGACCACCTCTGCCTACCCCAGTTTCAAATAGGCAATTCAAAAGTTGTTTCATATCACATCAAAATTACATCAGGACAAGTAGACTTAACTATTCAAACACTTTTCGCCCACCCATCCATTTCCAAACCTCGAATCCTGAAGTAAGTGAGACGTTGAACAATTATAAACTAGAAATTCAGCTAATAGTTAGAACACAATTATTTTACAGTGAATATAATATGGGTAGTAATGTTATGTCATCTTGAAAACTGCTTGACATATTTTGATAAAAATTAAACCAGGATATCATGGTATCGCTTTGTATAACATTTCCATAAATTCTAAGACCAATTTATACTGGATTTCTCACAACAAAATCAAATATCGCTCACCTAGTAATATATTAGTGTTTAAAAGTGCATATTAATCTATTTATTTCCATATTCATCGAGAGAGGTCGTAAGTGTCATTATACCATTATTGTAGTTTCCCTCACGCACGTAAAACAACGGTTCGTTGGTCAGTAAAGTAAAAACTAAACAAGTCAGGTAAACTATGAAAACTGTAAATGTGCCAATATATTACTAGGTGTGCGATATATTTATTTAAGCCCAAAAATAAAACGTTTTGAGCTTCTTACCGCGGGTGTAGTATACCCTATATATCGCATATTACAAGTAAAAAGTCAAATAAATAAAAATGACATCCTGCTTAGAAGAAAATGAATATAAAATTCACGTATTAATTAAAAAATATATCGTTTTTAATTCCCGTAACTATTTGACGAGGTACCTAGACTAGTATCAAGTCATTTTTTAGGGGGGGGAAATCGTCCAATGACTTCTCCCGCCTTGGGCGAGGTGAGAGGGAGTGTCAGACTTTTACTGACTAAACACCACCCCGTTCCTACTCCTGCTTTTCGAGCCGGAGCCCCGGTAAACCCGCTAGGTAATCCGCAGCTTCGGATCGAGTTAGAGACTCATATTCATGAGCAGTTACTTCTGAGGATTACCAATACGAAAATAGCAATAATACTTTACCCAACTAAGTATAAAAAGTTAATATTCTAACTTTTTAAACAATATTAGAAGAAAATCAACATAAAAAACAAAAATTGGAATTTATCTAAAACTAATGAATATTTTACAAAAATTCTTGTTTTATTATACAGCTGAATATTTCAGGAACATTTTAAATAATGAAACATCACGCTATGTTGCATAGGGGCTAAGCAGTAACCGAACAAACATTACTACCCATGTGAAAATTTGCAATTTATAATTATAATTTTTATACCTAAGACTTCGTACATACAGATAGACTTATATATAATGAAATATTTACAAAACGTATTATTACATAATTATAATTATATATATAAAAGAAACAACTGTTTCATTGTTCCCACATTAATTTTTTTCATTTTCTCATTAATTATAACAATAATTATAAAAATTAACTCCGGAGATCATTTCGGTGACTCGAAACTTCTTTAAAATACCAGTAGATAAAACTATACCATATTTTTTCAATATTGTTATTGTCACCATCCCTACTATTGCCGTGGGTGTGGCATACCCGAGTAAGGTGACTATGTATTGAACAGAGATTGGCTAGCAGCGCTCTCTGATAAACCTGAACCTTTTGTCGAGTGAGGAAATTATGTCAAAGCCCCTCTTATGTAGAGGAAGAAACATTACACACGTATTTTTTATTTTCTTACGGAAACAAATACTTTCGAAGATATATCCATTTGAAATATCGCGTGACGTCGCTTCTAGGTACGTTTTATACGTAGAAATGACGTATTTGCTCCCACTGACACATTTGATTCGTTTTATCTAAGTATTGTTACCTTATATGACAAAATAAAAAATACGTGTCTAATATTGTTTCATTACCTAACTGACGGACTAAATAGATGTTTAATTTTCATACCCCGTCATCATCCCTATTATTTATTTGGGTCTTTAGTAATTGTAATGTCACCCCTTCCTGACAACAGATCGATCTGATATTTGGTACACACTCGTTAATCTCGATGGCCATACAACATAATGTAATTGTTTCCACAACTAACTCCATTATGGATATCCAACGGAAGGGCTTGATTGGTAGAATAGAGCTCATTGAAACCGCTTAACATATATCTTTTTAAACGTATTACTTGTTTATCATATTTTAGTCAAATTTAGTCTTTTCTCTATATTATAAAATGGCAGTTTCGTCTAATATAGGGGTATTTTGAGTAACTATTTATTTTTTTACAATACTTTGAGCGTTCACGGTAACCCCCTAAAGTAAAATTAATAGTAAAAAATATTCGTTTCGTATACAAAAAATTCTAAAATGTCCCCCAAAATGTGCCAATTATTTATTTTATCCAGTTTCTTTAGCATGTTAAGGTATATTTAAAACGTCGGTTTTCATATCGATCTATTCGCAGCAAACTCAAAAAGTAACGAACGGATTTTGATGGAATTTTCACCAGGAATAGAGTGATTTTTGATTAATGATCAAGGGCTAAACAGAGATGCACATAACAGCACGTAATGCCGCTATACAATGGACACCCACTTTTCACAATTTGTGTTATAAGTCTCATATAATAGGGGTGAGCCTATTGCCATTTTGTACAGAGCACAATTCCAAACTCCGTGCTACTACTGAGAAATTTTTGAAAAACCGTGAAAAGCCCAGTAAAGATGAGCGTCCACATGTCCGCATCTTACGCATCGCATGTAGGCATTGCCGATGCGTACGATGCGGGTCTGTGGACGTTTACCTTAATATTTTGCCCGACCCGGGAATTGAACCCGAAATCCCTTATCACACTCGCGACCACTCGACCATCGAGATAGTCAAAAATTAAATAGACAGAAATAAGTATACCTTAACACGCTTGTTCCTAAAAATATAACTCAGTAAGTCACCGCTAACCTAGTAGTGGACTAGACCTAATTCTTCGTTGTGGGGGTGGCGACCCCTAAGTTTAACAGGCCCGGGTATCGAAGCTGGTTCGACATGAGGTACGCGAGCTGCCGCTGGTCCATAGTCCCCAAGCTACTGTATAACGCCATGTAGGGCTCCATGAACGAAGACATAGGGACAGAATTCTTCTGCAACTCCATCAATTGAGCTAAATTCTGACTCTGACTTTGATTTTGAATTTGATTTTGACTGTGTATGTGACCAGTGGGGGAGTCGTCTCTAACTTGGTAGCTGGGGATGGTGATAGTGGGTTTTTTCGTCGTACCAGGAGATGTATACTTGGGGTACGTCTCCTTGGGGGGAGTCGGTGTTTTCGTAGACATAAATTTGCCATTACTTGACCGTTTTTGGGGGGGCCTGTTTTTATTAGGACTTGACGCTTTATTTACTAGTGTTATTTCTAGATTCGACCCCACCACCGCTTTGCCATCGACTAACGTGTAGTTTTTAGTTAAATTCTGAGGGGTGTGGTTGGGGGATGGCGATGGGGGGACTCTTACTATCTCCACAGCTGGTTTTGGGGGTGACGGGCTTGTGGACTTACAAGTCAGGTCTAAAATGTCTTGGGGGGTTGGTTGTGTAGGGGGAGCTCTTAGGGGTTTGACGGGGGCGCCGTGGAGGACGTGGGGGGGCGGCATGAAGGGGTCCTTGGGGTTCCCGTACACAGTTTTCTCGGGCCCCGTGTTGCCGAAGATTGAGGACGCTTGGATTACTTTAGGGGGTTGCACCCCATTTGCATAATTAGGAATAATGTTGTACATGTGGAACAGTTGCGCTGGAGTCATGATCTGATGCTGGACCGTGGGGTTGAGGATGATGGGGGGCGGCACCATGTGGGGGGCCACCCCCTGCCAGGGGGGGAGCGCGGTGACCTCGAGCCCCCTCTCCTTGAGTATGTCTAGTTTCTTCTTCTTCACAGCTTGCGGGCTCTCGGGGTACTCGTCCAAGTCGATGATTTCTGGTGTTTTCGGTTTGTACGGGACCTGGAAGGTAAATGGTTTAGATGTAAGTATTTATAGTCTTAGAAAGATTAATTCTTTGACTAGCTTCTCCCAGCGGCTTCGCTCGCGTTCCCGTGACATAAAAAGTGTCCTATCACCCAAGATAGTACAAACTTTGTCTGTATTGCGTCCAGTATATGGCAATAGGCTCACCCCCTATTACATGGAATTTTAACACAAAAGGTGAATAACGGGTGTACATTATACAAAGAGCATAACGTGCCCTAATGTGCATCTCTGCCTACCCCTTCGAGGATAAAGTCATTAATTCTACATTATAGTGTAAATACATATATGTGTGTGTATGCTTACCTCGACGATGTCGTCGTCGTGTGCGTTAGTGTGCGTGTGCAGTATCCCGAAGTTGGTCCGCGGGCGACCTGCGCCGGCGCCGGCACTGTCGCTCAGGGCAGGGACTGGCGCTGGAAGGACATTTGGAATGTTATTATATTATGTAAATAGCGAAATATGGCGGAATCTTCAGTTTTATAAAGTGCAGGTTGACTATAGAATCGAACTGTATAGTTAAATCGTAGACCCATACAGTCTACACTTGGAGCTGCGGTCTACCTAGCTTGTTACCGGCGCTCCAGCACGGAAAGCAGGAGTAGGATTTTCCCCCACAAAAATAAATACAGTCTATACACATTTACTTAACTGTCCACTCAATTACCCCCTTCCCAATCCACGATTCCCCAACAACCCTTAAATTCCTAACCCCCAAAAAGGCCGGCAACGCACTTGCAACACCTCTGGTGTTTCAAGTGTCCATGGGCGGCGGCGATTGCTTACCATCAGGTGATCCGTCGTTTACCGGGTTATACCATAAAAAATATACTAACGTGTATGTGCGGGAGTGTGTGTGTGGGGCCGGGTCGGTTTGACCCGCACGGCGCGCAGAGAACTACGGCCCACTGGACGGGATAACTTCTGGAATAATATAAATGTACTTGCATTAATTATTGTAATTAAAAATAACATAATATATTATGTCACGTGACTTTTTATCGGGGATGTTAGGAATATTCGCATTATTTCAGACATCTGTATCGCATTTATCAATGCGCATCAATCAATGCGGAGTTTTAATTTCATATCAAAATTTGCATCTGGGTCAAATCCGCATCCGCAGTAATTACATGTAATGGAAGAGTATTTGTTTTGATAATTGCTAACTTTAACTAATTTCCAGTCATTTATACAATTAAAGTGACTAATTATCCTTTTAAAATCTTAAAATTCAGATCTGCATCCGCATTCAATCCACATCCGCAGATATGTTTTTTTATACTGGTGTATTAGTATCCGTAACAACCTGTGATGATAGCAAACGGGCGATTTTCTATTATGATTAGAAGTTGGTGTAATAAATGTGAGTAACTACCAGGTCGGTGGGTGCGGGCCCGCTGTGGCCGTTCAAATATTTTGGGGGCATGCTATAATATATAAATAACTTTTTTTAAATACAATTTGTGTTGTTTAGCTCGCCAAACTTGTCAATGGCGACATGTACATTATGTCACATATGTTTTATGCAAATAAATATATTATGATTATAAAATATATGTATTGAATTAGAACAGTTTGTGATAGATGTGTGAGTGACTCACCAGGTCGGTGGGTGCGGGCCCGCTGTGGCCGTTCATGGGGGGCGCGCGGGACATGTCCGCTCCTGGGGGGGTAACATAATGTAAACAATGTGTATAACTCACATATATTTTAAAATAACTAACTACATAGTATATAGGGTGACTGGTAATTAGTGAACGATATTTAAACACGTGATTGTACTCATGATTATAAATAACTTTCTCGAAGAAACTTTTTTTGTATACTCATTAGTTTTATTTTTATCACAATAATAAAGTAGTCTTCCTATAACGCGGGCATGTTGTTTTGTTATTGTGGTAAAAATAATACATGACACACAGACCTGAAACAACAATTTGTGGATCACAAAAAGAATTGCTCCGTGCGGGAATCGATCCCGCTATACGTTGCCCAGCCATCGCACCAACCGTGCAATTAACATATTGTACTGAGCCGGTTATTCTTGCGACATTTTAATAACAAGACCAAAAAATGTCAAATATATAAAACATAACTCACCCATACTATACTTCTGTAAGTCATTCAGATAATTCTGGCTAAAGTCCTTCCCCTCCTCGCCCCCCACTTTAGCGTCCCCCTCCAACAGTTTAACAGACGGCTCTATCAACTTCTCCACCGGTTTCACAGATATCTTCACCAACTTCTCCTCTTTAGGTAGAGAGTCTAGAAACTCTCTATTTAACTCTTCTGCGTTTTTTACTATAACTTCATC
The DNA here is from genome assembly GCF_023101765.2 of Spodoptera frugiperda. Classification (NCBI taxonomy): domain Eukaryota; kingdom Metazoa; phylum Arthropoda; class Insecta; order Lepidoptera; family Noctuidae; genus Spodoptera; species Spodoptera frugiperda. Next base: position 344,478 of record NC_064235.1, on the reverse strand, counting down.
TTTGGTATTCACCTCTCCCGTTTCGCAGTCGACGTCTTGTTTGTCCCCCTTGTCGGTGTCGAGTTTGGGGGAGGGGGAGGGGTGCGCAGTACCTTGACGTCGTCGTCCCGGAGGGGGAGTCGGTGACGTCGATGGTGGCGATGGTGCGCGGTTCCTCTAGCTTCCCGTTGTGTTTGTATGGGAGGGACACGCCGTTGTTTCGTTCGTGGTTCTCGAATGGGAGGAGGAATCTGGAAAGTCATTTTGGTTTGGTTTAATTTTGATGTGTTCTATTCATAGATACAATAAGTAACAGTATATAAGATATATCACTTTCATAGTATAAAACAAAGTTAGCTTTCTCTGTCCCTATGTCCCTTTTTTTAATAGATAGAGTGTAGTTCAAGTAGGAAGGTTTATATGTATAATACAATGCATACATATTTTATCACTATATGCACCCATATTAGACGAAGCTAATGGTTGATGGCCTAGTGTTTAGTAATACAAGTTAAATATTTGAATAGAATTTTGTTTGTGGTTCTGTCACTTAGTCGGGTATATTATATCCACAAAAAAAGTAGAGTCGTAAGTTTCGTTGTATGACTTTTGGTTGAAGTTTGTTTGGAACCAAGGAACTAGAACAAGGAATATTACTGGTGAATCCGCGTGGAAGTGGTGGCGAACTGCTAGGGAGTGGAACTCCTTGCCGGCGTCTGTGTTTCCTGATGGGTATAACCTGGGTGTCTTCAAAGCCCGAGTCGAACCAGGTTGCTTATGGGCAGATCGTGCTCCACCGTAGGCCGCATCATCGCTTACCATCAGGCGAGATAGCGGCCAAACACTAAAACGAAGTGGTTACCTCTCGTAGTGCCTCCTTGTCCTGGCGGGTTGTTCCCTGTGCAGGTCCCGCCACAGCCGCAGGCGGCACACGGCCTCGTACCCGCCGCGGGACACCACGCCCGCGTACAGCGCGCGCAGCGACACTGGGGGAATTATTATATTGTTAGGGATTACCAGTACCCCACCATAAGCTTACTATAAAAGCGTGAGCTAACCCGCGCTCACCCCTTTTTGTCCAACATCACTCGGAGCGGCAACATCGTTCAAGTTCTGTGAGACCTATATTTTTCATGTTAATTAATTGTTGAATGCTACTTTTATAATTTTGTGTGTGCTAAGTGATCATTGTTTTGTTCCTATTAGAATTAATACTAGTAAATATATAAGTGTTGATTGTAATCATAATTCAATTGAGAATAAACGAACATTAGAGGTAACTACCTCCTAATTTGTTTTTTTTTTCTAAACACCACTTCTGATCGCTAAAAATATAGATTTATTCACTTTTACAAAGGAAATGTTGCAACGTCACGTGTTTTATCCACAAAGGGGTAGCAGAGGTGCACATTACGGCACGCAATACCACTTTTACCATTTGTGTTATAAGTCCCATGTAATAGAGGGTGAGCCTATTGCTATATACTGGACACTATTCCAGACTCCATGTAACCGCTGAGAAATTTTCGAAAAACCAAAAGGAAAAGTCTGGAAATACTTTGCCCGACCCGGGAATCGAACCCAAGACTCCTTCTCCAATAGTCCCACTTGCGACCACTCGACAAACGAGGCAGACAATAAAAGAAATCTTTAAAAAAATTCACGAACAAATTAAAAAAAGTCTTCAAATAATCTGGAATAATGTGTTCCCACACTAAGATTTTCACCAGAGCTATAAGGTTCATTCTCATAAAAAATCGACATCGAATACTTTAGCATTACTGAAATTAGTTCAAATTTGGAGAGAGCCATGCTTCGGCACTGCTGGGCCGGCTCGACCGGAGTGATACCACGGCCGAGCAGTACACTGACGTGAAACAACGCTTGCGTTGTGTGAGTGAGATTACCGGAGGCCCAATTCTCTCCTTCTTCCCAAAACCCGATTCTTCAACAACCCTTAAATTCCTAACCCCCAAAAGGCCGACAACGCACTTGTAACGCCTCTGGTGTTTCAAGTGTCCATGGGCGGCGGCGATTGCTCACCATCAGGTGATACGTCTGCTCGTTTACCGACTTATACCATAAATAAAAGACTCACAATTCTTCAAACTTCGATCATTTTTGAAGGTTTCACAGCGGCTCTTGTAGAACGTCTTGAGCTGATGCAGGAAGGCGAGGTCCTCGGGAGTGTGTTCCACGCGCCGGTACTCTTCATCCTCTTCCTCGCTCTGAGGACCGCCGCCGTTGCGGAGGGACAGGCGGCGAGGGGTCTGGAATGGACAAAACATCCAATTATAATACTATAGTTGTTGTTATAGTCGTGGACTGCTGTCAGAGTAGAATAGTCATCTTACCACCATTTCTCTTCTAGTGGGTGTGGTATACCCGACCCATAGAGTGACTAGGAAACAGTGTTCTGTAATAACGTTTTAAACTGTGATCGCTAAGAATGGATTTTAAATATCTTATGTAGAAGATGCCCACAGTTCAGCAATGGTCAATGTGACTTTTACACGTACCGTACGAGGTTACCGGAGGCCCAATTCCCCCTTCCCAATCTTCCCAATCCCCGATTCCCCAACAACCCTTAAATTCCTAACGCCCAAAAGGCCGACAACGCAACTGGTGTTTCAAGTGTCTATGGGCGGCGGTGGCGGCGATTGCTTACCATCAGAGGCGAGAGGGACGGAGCTATACAACCTACATAGCTCCGTCCCTCTCGCACTGCTCAGTGATCGACCATTCTGACACAATTGTAATAGCAGACTAAGGCCCCTGGTGTTTCAATTTCAAGTGTCTATATGCAGCGGCGATTGCTTACCATCAGGTGATGATACGTCGGCTCGTTTACCGACGTGTTCCATAAAAAGAGTTATAATAGCATCTCACCGGTGGATCAGAAGCAGTGTTGGGCCTCTGGTCGTCGGAGTCGGACCTATCGGAGGCGGGGTCGTGGTCTCTGTCGTCGGGGGTGGTGGCGCGGCGCCGGCGGCCGCGCGGGCGGCCCTTCAGCCGGGGCGCCAGGTGGTTGCACACGAACTCGTGGCCTTCTAGTTCAGGGTATTCAAATGTGTCCTGTGGAGTAATGTTAGAAATATATTGTATACTAGCGGACCAAACCATTCTCAAATCCCCTTGAACACACACAAAAAATTTCATCAAAATCAGTCCAGTCGTTTAAGAGAAGTTCAGTGACATACACTTACAGAAGAATTATATACATATATAAAGATAGTTTACTTTTATAATAACTATCGTGAGACATACTAAATTAACTAAAAATCATGTAAATTAATGGAAACAAGCTCTAGTTGTTTCGATTCGCAGAGGGACGTCGTGTCTGCGCACGCTGCTCATGATGAAGAGTCCCTACGTGACTCTAACTAATAAATAATAACTACCTGAAAACTTAATACAACTGCAATTACAATGATATTTTACTGTATCTACGGTTTAACGGTTTAACGCTTTATAGATACTAGAAATAGGTTTTAAAAAAGTAATGTTTTCTTTTATAACTAAGAACCACAATTTGTGTTCCTTGTGTTTTAATTAAATCTGTTGTAAAAAGTGTCATGGGCAATTTATGCTGCGGACTACCTAGCGGGGTACCGGGGCTCCGATTCTAAAAGTAGGAGTAGGAACGGGGTGGTACTTAGTCAGTAAGAGTCTGACACTCCCTCTCGCCTCGCCCAAGGCGGGAGAACTGGAGAAGTAATCATTATTTTATCCTCTCAAAAAAAAAATAGCAATCTATGTTAAGCATAAAAAAATATGTCGCATCATCTTTCTTTCTTCTTTACATTTAATATAATATGTTTATATACATATTTTATGTAATTTTTTTTAGTTTTAGTTATTTATTTACTTTATTTTATGTATTTATAAAGACCTTAAGTACTGACGTACCAAGATCGATTCAAAAAATCATTGAGAATTTCGAAAATCGAAATGACCCATCGACTCTACCGCGGCACTTAGCCAAACGCGTGTAACGAAACCATAGCGCGATCTAACTCGATCCCAACGCCATCTATCGAGCGCATGTACAACTCGACGAAAAATTCATTAACATATTTTTTTATTTTTTTATTAAATATGGTAAATATAGATTGTATGTTGTTATAAAAAAATAATTTTGGATTTTTTCTGTTAATATTTGTGGTAGTTATAGCAAAAATAAAAATTGAAAATTGACTTGAAGCTATATTTTTACTGATTTCATTTTACTGAGTCTTTAGCTAAAGATTTTTAATTTTTTTTTACATTTAGGATTTATATTTACTTGTATATGATGTACTGAAATTATTAATTAATAATAATAAATTGTTTATTTATGTAAATTTGTTCATAATTATTTTTACTGACTAGTATAATTGCATGATTCAAGTATGATTGCACTCTATATTCTAACTAGCTTCTGCCAGTGGCTTCGTCTACGTTCCCATGGGATAAAAAGTAGCCTATATGTTATTCCAGACCATAATCTACCCCTGTTCCAAATTACAACCTGATCCCTTCAGCCGTTTTGACGTGTTTCAGTAACAAACATATATAGAAACTTTCGCATTTATAATACTACATACACACATTACCTCACGCCTGTCTACCATAGGTGTAGACATAGACAATGGAACGCTCATTGCTATGAAGCTTACATACCTCTTTCGCTCCATCAACAGTTATAACATTATTAGTAAGCTTTTATTATATTGTCTTTTGCTAATCTTTAAAGTCATAGGGGGAGAGCCTATGTCCGCCCTATGTTCAGCAATAGCAATATAAACATCTTATGACCGATAACAGTATGATTACATATAATTTTATTATAACTTTCGTGAGACATACTAAATTAATTATTATGTTATCGGCTTCCTCACGTAACTGTTTGACGAGGAACTCGACTAGTTCCAAGTCATGCTAAAGGCTCATATTGATTACATATGAATTAAAATAATTTTAAATAGTATCTCAGACCTTAGTACTCACGTACCTAGGCCATGCAAAAAAATACTGAGAATTTCGAAATCGAAAATTAGGTTACCATAATGGCACCTTAACCCGACCGTAGAGGGCGCGCGGCCGGTACCTAGGCAAGCGCGTGTAACGAAACCATAGCGCGATCTAACTCGAGCCCAACGCCATCTATCGAGCGCTGAGACAACTCGTGCCGATGTAGAGCATTTTATACTTGATTTAACATACTTTCTGTTTAATATTTGTATTGAAATTAGATGTGAATATTTTCATATTGTAATGAATAAATTAGTTTTAATTCGAAGTACATAATATATTTGTCAAAAAACTTAATAATTTTGTACTTATTATATAGATTTTAGTTTTCTATTTATTTTATTTTGTTATTAATTTTGCATATCAACCTGACACAGTGTATTTTATACACAAAATATTAATCAAAACAAGAATACAACAACTAACATATAAAAAATATGTTAAATATACGCTTTTGCCGAACGGGTCGACTGTCAGTACCTGAACCACTGTTGCATGGTTCACGTACTGACTAATTGTAAGATATTATTTTAAAATCAAATCGACAATATTGTATGTAAAATTTCTTATTTTATTGTAATGTGTGTGTATAATAATTATGATCCAATGTTGATTGATGTAAATAAATAAATAATTAAATGGTTTTAACAGGATTATATTGTATGGTCATCAAGATTTAAAGAGTGTGTACTAAATATCAGATCAATCTGTCGCCAAAAATATTTAATCATCAAAACCTCCCCAATCTCCGTCTATCCCTAAATTCCTAACGCCCAAAGACCGGCAACGTATCTGTAACGCCTCTAGTGTTGCGGGTCTCCATGGGCGGCAGCGATTGCTTACCATCAGGCCATCCGCTCGTTTACCGGCTTATATCATAAAAAAGATAATAGATATCTTTTTTTATCTGTTTGTTATTTTATTTGATTACATATGTAGTTATATTAATATCAATAATTGTGTTGGTAAAAGAAGTTAATTCAATTAATAGTAAATTATTTTGATAATTTTTATCAAGGTAGAGCTGGTTGTAGAATTAAATAGGTGTTGATATTATAGCTCCCAAGTAAACATAACTCTATAATATTGCAAGGAATGTAATTAAGTCTTGATGACATTTTAGTATTAGTAACTTTCTTTGCATACGTAAATTACATCTAAGTTAATCTATTTTTTTTTTTAATTTATTGTAGAGTAGCTGTGTGACAGTGCTGCCTCTACCGAAATCTTTATGAACATTAGGCCTTTGAATTAATTAGAAATAGAAAAAAATCTATAGTACTTATTTTGTAGCCTTTTTTTTTGAGGGTGGATAATCATCCAATGACTTCTCTCGCCTTGGACGAGGCAAGATGGAGTGTCAGACACTGACTAACACCCACTTAGTCACTACTCCTGCTTTTCGAGCCGGAGCCCCGGTAAACCTGCTAGGCTTCGGGTTGTAATGTAGACTACATTGCAAAAATATTTAATATGCAGTTAAGAAAACAAAGATTGATAGTAGTACAGACAGTAGTTATTGTTATACTAAATAGGCTTTTTAATTACATATTTGGTAACTATCTGGTACTAAATAACCAGTTAACTGTACTTAATAGTTAATTCATTTACCGGTTAAATCATAAAAATAAGTTATTTTTCAACATATTTTTTGACCAAAGTATCAGAAAAAAATATGTTGCATTTAAATTATGAATAGTTTCTTAAATACCAACATAATTATTTCACTATTACATTTAAATTAAAGTCTCTACATCGGCACGAGTTGTCTGCTAGCTCGATAGATGGCGTTGGGCTCGAGTTAGATCGCGCTATGGTTTCGTTACACGCGCTTGCCTAGGTACCGGCCGCGCGCCCTCTACGGTCGGGTTTAGGTTTAGCCATCATGGGCAACCTTATTTTCGATTTTTGAAATTCTCAGTATTTTTGTATGGCCTAGGTACGTGAGTACTAAGGTCTTATAACATTTTAAAAAGTAATATCAATCATGTTATAAGGGAAAACTATAGAGGGCGCTACTTGTATGGTGTACTACAACTATGCTAGATTATTCGATTTATTACTAGCTTCTGTCAGCGGCTTTGTCTGCGTTTCCGTGGGATAAAAAGTGGCCTATAGTTATGTTATTCTAGACCGTAATCTAACCCTATTGGAAATTATAACCCGATCTCTTCAGCCGTTTTGACGTGAAATAAAATGAATTTATTTTTGTAAATAGGCTACAAATGAGCACTATTAAATGTCAAAATTATTAAAATCTAGATGAGGTCGGTTGAGAAGAAATGCCAAACAAACTCAGACGTCATAGTCTCTTTTGATTGAGTAACAAACATACACACAATCCTTTGCATTTATAATATCAGTAAGATGATAATAATTATAAAATATATATGAATGATTGATTCTATATTTACTATTAAAAATAAACACAGTGATATATAACCTTTTATTAACCTTATTTATGCATTGCTATAGTTTTAGTGTACTTTAAGGTGTAGCACATCATTAATTATTTTATATTCTTGAGTTATTTTACTTAACAAAATGTTACTATAATACATAAAACCGTTACTTTTGTATTAGTAAGACCCATAATAGAACATGAATAGAATATTAAGATGACGCAGATCACTGAGAGCATATAAATATCAATTGATTGATTTTCTATCTTTTTTTAAGGGGGAAAATCATTCAATCATTTCTCTCGCTTTGAGCGAGGCGAGAGGGTGTCAGACTCTTACTGACTAAAAAGTTAAAACCACTCTGTTCCTACTCATGCTTTTCAAACCGGAACCCCGGGTAAACCCGCTAGGTAATCCGCAGCTCCGGATGATTTTCTACATAGAATTCGACTGAATTACAATGTATTTCTCTATTATGCTATCTAGATCTATCTATTTATATTTTTTTTATAACATCACGCCTTTAATCCCCGAAGGGGTAGGCAGAGGTGCACATAATGCCAATGTACACCCACATTTCACAATTACCTACTATATTTTTCTTTTTTTTTTTGTATTTTAGGTTTTCTTTGATAATTACTATTAGACTAGTCCTAAGGTACACGCTGTATTATTGACAGCCGCGATACAGGCTGTGCCTAGTGCGGTTGTCACTGTGTAAATTGGAAAATGTATACATTGAGTTGGTAATAAAGAATTTTATTATTTATTATTATTTTTTTACTTTCATGAAATTACCTTGCAATACAAAATCCTGGTGTTTTTAGTGGGTGCAGCGTACCCGCCGAGGGCGGCTACCAGCGAGTCCCTCAGCCAGGTGGCCTGGATGCCCTCCAGGCGCGCTATCAGCGCCCGGTACCGGCAGTAGCGAGGGTACGAGAACACCACCACGCCTGGAGCTTCCGCGTCCACTTCTGGAATGTGATTGTGGTGGGATTAGTAAGTGGTTATAAAAGATAGGTGTTTTTTAGTTTTTGTAATACTTGAAGATAGATAAGGATCTGCAAATGTCCGGAAACTCACAGTGTAAGTGTGGGAGAGTCATGTTTCGGCACGAATGGGCCGGCTCGACCGGAGTGATACCACGGCCTCACAGAAAACCGACGTGAAACAACGTTTGCGTTGTGTTTCGTTGTGTGAGTGAGGTTACTGGAGACCCAATTCCCCCTTCCCAATCTTCCAAATCCCCGATTCCCCAACAACCCTTAAATTCCTAACCCTCAAAAGGCCGGCAACGCACTTGTAACGCCTCTGGTGTTATCATGGGCGGCGGCGATTGCTTACCATCAGCTGATCAATCCGCTCATTTATCATAAAGGCTAATCAACTTACCAATAGTACTCTTCTCACTATCGACATCACTGAAGTCCAGCTTGCTGTGTGCGAGGGGAGCGTGTCGCGGCATGTCTGCGGGGGGGGCGCAGGCGCCGCGCCACACCGCGCGGAGGCCCCAGCGCCACTCCGTGCCCACACACATCCAGGTCAGCAGGTCCTCGGCTCGGAGCACCACCTTGTCGTTGATGGCTAGCACCTCGTCCTGGAATCAGAGAGGTGGACTGCTTTAGTATGATGTAAGGGTTCCGTGTTGTTGGGGGCCCGGAGGTTTAAGACACCCGCTTCTCATGCATGAGGGGGTTCAAAACCTACCAACGGCAAAGTATCAATGTGACTTTTTCCGAGTTATATGTTTAAATAATGTATATTATACACTTATTATTTGCCGATGAGCGGTCCGTACGATGCGGATCAGTGGACGCAGTTGTATGAGTTTCTATACAAGTCAAATTAAACTCCTTTGCGTGCGATGCGTGCGACGCGTAAGTACCTTTAAAGACGTGTCGGTATATTTAAGTGGTATTATTAATAAATCCGGTAAAAGTAATAGTAGTCCTTTGACAGCACGGTTGGCGTGGTCGCTGAGCAATTGGCTGCCGTGCAACGTGTAGCGGGTAGCGGGTTCTATTCCCGCCCAGAGCAACTCTTTGTGTGATCCACAAATTGTTGTTTTGGGTCTGGGTGCCATGTGTATGTGAAATTGTATGTCTGTAAACGCACCCACGACACAGGAGAAAATCCTAGTGTGGGATATTAAAGCAAAAAAATGTGTTTAAAATGTCCTAGAGCCCTGCCTACCCCTTTAGAGTAAGGGTGTATGGTGAGCTACAGTGTGTGTACATAATTAAAGCGAGCACAAATAAATCGGTGCGGGCAGCCGGCCCGAATTACTGGGGGTGGGGGGGCGGCGCAGGGATGTACTTGGAGTGAACAACGGGTTGTTTTTCTATCGGGTATAAAATTATCTGGGTAATAAGATTATGTGTCGTGTTGTGAGGTTGATTGGAGAGGTTTTTAATGTTTTATGTTTAAGATATTATTAAGAAAAAATATATTAAATAGCAGTTTTATACATATACTAGCGACCCGCTTCAAGGGTGCAATGGTGTTATATTATACATATAAACCTTCCTCTTGAATCACTCTATCAAAATCCGTGAATCACTGCATCAAAATCCGTTGCGTAGTTTTAAAGATAGCATACAAAGGGACATAGAGGCAGAGAGAGCGGCTTTGTGTCATACTATGTAGTGATGTAGTGATGAAACACTTTAGGGTACACTTTCTTCTTTATTTCTTTCTTTAGGGTAAGTATTTTTTAATACGATGAAGTGTTAACAGCTCTTTATAAACTGTGGTTAAGTAAAAATAGGTTGTGTACGTCAAATATCAGTTCGTAATCCTATAAATACCCGGAAAAGAAACACTAAATGTCATTAAATTTAACTATTTTAATTATAATATTATGTTATTTACAAACATAATTGTTTCATCGCATTGTAAAGTTACTATTATTGCTAAATCTACATTTATTATGAAACATAGATAGGTACAGCATGCGACTACGTGCTATATCTAAAAATATCTTTCAATTTCTTCACGCTCCAGATAAACCTACACATGTGTCTTTATTTACTAATAATTATAACAAAAATAGTAAAATAATTAGTACCTATTCTTTTTTATACTATAATAACCATTTATAGCACTAATAATCTCTACTAGAGTTACAAGTTAGAATTAAGTGTGGGAGAGCCATGCTTCGGCACTGCTGGGCCGGCTCGACCGGAGTGATACCACGGCTGAGCAGAGAACCGATGTGAAACAACGCTTGCGTTGTTTTCCCAATCATCCTAATCCATGATGGGTTGTTGGGGTAACAACCCTTAATTGTGTTTCGGGTGCCCAGGGCGCCGGCGATAGCTTACCATCAGGTGATCCGTCTGCTCGTTGACCGGCTTATACCAAAAAATAATCCAAATTAAACCCTATAAAAAATCAACTATCAAACAAAATGAATTAACATGATACAACTGAACCCCGTTTCGATGGTATACAATATCTTTAGGTATTCTATGCGATAGAAAAGAAAAATTAAAAACACATTTTTGATGAAACTTTTTCTAAGTCCCAAATCGCACACCCTTTGCCACACTCCGATCCCGTCTCCCCAAATCCGTCCCTGCGCGGTTCTAAATGAAGGTGGGTGGTGGGGGCTGAACTAAAATTGCTTTCGAATAAGTAACCGACCCCCGGATATTTGGGAGAGGGCGCGCGATACTGGCGCGATCTCGCAGCGATACCGTACTTGGTTTCACATGGAGCTACACAAAACCAGTTTACTATGATCCCTCTTTTTTATGGAATAGGTGGCAAACGAGTCACCTGATGGTAAGCGATCAGCGCCGCCCATGGACATCCGCAACACCAGAGGAGTCACAGGTGCGTTGCCGGCCTTTTAAAAAGGAGTATGCTCTTTCCTTGAAGGTTTGAAGGTCGTATCGGTTCGGAAATACCGCCGACGACAGCTCATTCCACAGTTTGTCCGCTTTGTATGAACTTTCCCCACATTCGACGGTCAGTTTATACTGATTTTCTGAGGTATACGAAACCAATTTATCATGGTCTCACTTTTTTTATGGTATAAGCCGGTAAACGAGCAGACGTATCACCTGATGGTAAGCAATCGTCACCGCCCATGGACACTTGAAACACCAGAGGCGTTACAAGTGCATTGCTGGCATTTTAGGGGTTAGGAATTTAAGAGTTGTTGGGGAATCGGGGATTGGGAAGATTGGACCTCCGGTAACCTCACTCACACAACGCAAGCGTTGTTTCACGTCGGTGTTCTGCTCGGCCGTGGTATCACTCCGGTCGAGCCGGCCCAGCAGTGCCGAAGCATGGCTCTCCCACACTTAAATGAACTTCCCCCACATTCGACGGTCAGTTTATACTGGTTACCAAAGCTATAGAAAACCAGTTTACCATGGTCTCGCTTTGTATAACCTTTCTACACATTCGACGGTCATTTTATATTGGTTTTGTATAGCTTGACGTGTACTCATGTTAACGTCAGCTGATTTTGATAGTCAGCGGTTTTGGAAGGTCGCAAGTTTTTGTGTGTGTTTGTTTTTTTGTTTAATGGGAGTTTATTAAAAGGGAGGGAGGTTTTTTGACAAGATGTGTCTGTGGCTGAGTGGTTTAAGTCAATATTTCATTTCATGCGTAGAGCTGAAGATCGAGCTCAGTGGCGTGCCATTGGAGAGGCCTACGTCCAGCAGTGGACGAGAACAGGCTGATGATGATGATGATTTCATTTATCTTACTAATATTATAAAAGCCAAAGTTAGTGTGTATATTTGTTACTCAATCACGTCAAAACGGCTGAAGGGATCGGTATGAAATTTGGAACAGGGGTAGATTATGGTCTGGAATAACACATAGGCTTACTTTTTATCACTTCAACCAGATTAACGATATATTATAGAAGGACGTTCAAAAGTGCCTTCCCGGTCTATTTGAAATAAATAATTTTGACTTAGACTAAGAAAGACCAAATTAAACGTACCATTAACCGACGAACATGCATGAAAAGACTGATGACAGTTGATGAAGCGAAAGAGAGAAGTGTAAGATTCATAGCGTTTTATAGTCTCTGTCTACCCCAATGGGATACAGGCGTGAAGTTTATGTATGTATGACAAAACGAGTAGCTTTTAAAGAATATTCTAGATTCCGTAGTTAAAATAAATGTGTAAATAAAAAGATGGCCGCCGCTCCGGAATACGGCTCCGTGTTATTTTAGCCCCTTCAAAAGAATGTTTAATAGTAATTCGCAATTTTGTTAATAATATCGTATACCGCGGGTTTGCTTGGGTTTTTACTTTTTATTTTTGTTTTTTTTTTATGTAAGATGTTGAAATGTTAGATGGATTAAATGTGTATGTATTATGTGTTATATAAATAAGTTTTTGTGATTCGATTCGATTCCTTAGTGTGATTGTGAGTTTATTTATTTTATATGCGTAGTTTATACTCTAACCAAACATAATTCCGACATAGTTTCTTAAAACATTTTTTTTTATTATGCGTTACGAAAAAGGGAAGGGTAATGGTAAGGGCATAATAATATAAAAAGTGGGCGTGGTTTTACACCCTAGAATATGGTACTAGACAGAATCTCCTCCTATTTTCTATTCTAAAGCTATAGGGTTTGTTTGTTTGTTTCAACGCGCTATATTCCGGAACTACTGGTCCAAATTAAATCTATTTTTTTTTTTGGATAGTCCATTTATCGGACGTCTTTAAAACATCAATCAGCTATCAATAGGACTAAAGTAACGAGTGAAACCGCGCAGGAGTATTTAGTTTTAAGATATTGACATATAAAAGTACTATTTTCAACATTTATTTGTAGAAATAAATACCATTTACTCATGAATAAACATATTTTATCGAACAAAAAGTAAAAAAATATATTCGCTCAACATTTTAGTAAGCACGGAACCCTAATCCGAATTAATATAATGTACAGAACCCAATTCCTAGCGAGAACAGCGCATGGTGTACGTTTACAATTAAATTTAACACAACGCTGTGTGTGTGCGGTGTGTCTGTGTGTGTGACTGTGCATGTGTGTGTACGGCATACAGGCTGTTGTTTTTAATTGTTCTAGAATTAATTTGTTATTGATTTTATGTGAAATTGTTGATATATGTATGTATGTTTTAGGTAATGTGGTTATTTTGGCTGATTTCTGTTAAATTTGATATTATTAATGGATGTAGTGCCTTATAAGAAGGAGTTTAGAGTAAAATTTACAATCGAAACAATGTAACCAAGTATTGTATTGTAAACCTGATTGAAAAAGAGTAACCTATGGAGTTTCTTGCTCGTTCTTCTCCATAGGAATCTACACTTTGGAACGAGCAAATAGAGCAACTAGAGGACTGACCGACAGACAGTCATTTTTAATGTAATATAAATATTATAATATTTACTTTGACGCAAGAGTGCCTTCCTGGTCTATTAGAAATAAATAATTTTGACTTTGTATATAACGTAAACTAAATTGTTCAAAACCAATAACTTAAAACACATCCCACATTCATTTTTAACAACTAAATAAGATCAATAGTATATTTTTTCGATTTTATTTTTCTTTATTTTCGTTTTAAGATAGCTTAATATATTTTTTCAAAGAAATAAACCCACTTTACAATACGACAAAGGCCCAAAAAAACGCCACTGCACCGTACCGTAATACCACCCCTTGGAAACTAGTCAACCGAATGTATTTCTATATACTATATAATAGTAATAATACTATATAGTATATATATGTATAACAAAACGAATGGACAAAAACCTTGACGAATAAATATATTCTTTAAAAACGTGATGTGAAGGTCACAATTTGATTATTTGGTTTAACAAAAATATTATTTTGAGTTTTTAAAAGTTATAAGTATTGTAATGGTAGAGCCATGCTTCGGCACTGCTGGGCGGGCTCGACCGGAGTGATACCACGGCCGAGCAGATAACCGACGTGGAGCAACGCTTGCGTTGTGTTTCATTGAGGAGGTTACCGGAGACATCATCACCCTTCCTCGATTTACTTATTATTAGTTATTATTACTTCAATTTGTAATAGGCGATCCAAATATAATTGGACCTAACCATATATCCAAATAATAGAAGATAAAGATCGTTTCTAAATTCGAAACAACGAATCATTATTTGAAGTAAAGCCTTGAATTTTGCAATTATTTTTAACTATTAGCAGCTTCGCCTGTGATAAAAAATAACTTATGAGTAATTCCAGACTATAATCTACCCCTGCCTGTTGCAAATTTCATCCCGATCCATTCAGCTATTTTGACGTAGCATATTAGTATCAAGATTATCTCATTTTAGGTCTCTCTTAAATATGTATAATATAGCCCCATAATCAGCTCTTACCGCCACCCACGACAAGAACAACGGTAGTCAAGACGCATTCTACACCGCAAACAATTTAACTATACACACAAATAGGTTAAAATTATAATCTAATCAAAAGAAATAACTTAAAACTAAACTAAAATTGTATATTTTGGAGCTAAACTGTCATTCGATATAGTGTGTGCGTGTGTGCGTGCGTGTATGTATGTGTGTGTGATAGTAAGATTATGCCTATGTAGGAAACAAGGTGAATGGATACAGGCTGATGCTATTTTGTTTCTTTTATTTTATTTTTTTGTTGATATTTTTATGTGTTGTGTATCCTGTTGTTATTTAGTTTTTTAATAAGGTAAGGTTTTAGGTTTATATATTTGAAATAAAAGCTTCTAGAATTACTAGAAACTGCTCACGAACCTATTTGAGTTTTATTTGATTTTGATTATGTTTTTAATTTAACATCAATTAATACCGTTAATAATCATTAAAACTGTTTATCTTTTTCGTCGTTTATACTATTTTATTATTAAAATTACAATGCCAATTTAATTATTCAAAACTGATCACAACAAATCAATAATTTCTCAATCATATTTCCTCAAAATACCAAATATCTCGTTCTAAAACCAAAAAATCGATATTGTAGTAATTATTATTATTACCAATTATAGCAACACGCTGTAGCATGTCACATATGACACGCACACAGAGACGCGCGCACGACCACATACACAATTGATAGCGTTCGTCGGATCTATTCGGTGCAACGCCCCGGGGGTAAGGGTGCGTGTACACTGGGTAAGGAATTATATAGGTTTTTTGTTGTTGTTGCAATTTTTTTAGTTTTTTTTAATATATATTTGAGGAGTTCTTGTTAATATGGGAGTTTCTCAACTGTTTATTATATAGAATAGTTTTTTTTGTCGAAATGTCAAAAATGATACTTTAATATGAATTTTATATGAGATCGCTAATTTTAACGTCGTCTTTTTGCATCAAATGGTATACTTATTTCTGAAAAGTTTACTAAAAACATTTAATATAATCGTCAAATAAATGAATGAAAATACAATTATTTTGGTATATTTTATTTTATTTATTGTATAATTGAAATGAAAAGATAATTTATTTCCGACTCGATAAACTACACAATTGTATGCATAAAACTGCATTGTATGAAATATATACAACAATTGTTAAGAGATTGAATTTTCTACGTAGCACAATTAAATATAGAAATTTATTAACAAAACAACATGATGATCAAAACTTAAACTGTTAAAATTTAATCTCATTTCAAACCAGATCTTTAAAACCAAAATCTAAATTTAAAAAACATCTAAAAAAAACTACTTTAAATGCCAAATGTATATAAAAACGTTATCAAAAATGATTTTAATAATGCGTAAAAGTATAAAAAGCACTAATACGGTCAAATGTCCAAAAATAAAATGGCTGTATGAATAAAAATAAATAAAAAATTTAAGATTTGATCGTAGTTTTTAAACTAGTTTTTTGATCTAGCTGCTTAAGATTAACATAATTAGTATTCATTATATTATTGATGTGGACTTTAAAACCAACTAGTTTAGTTAGGGAAATGTTTTTTTTTTTTTGTTAAATGTATTTATTTATAGCAGTTTTTGGTTTTTGGGCTGGGCAACTGGCTACCGTGCCACCTGTAGCGAATTGGGTTTCCGCACAGAGCAACTGTTTATGTGATCTACAAATTGTTGTCATGTGTATGTGAACTTGTATGTTTGTAAACGCACCTACGACACAGGAGAAAATCCTAGTGTGGGGTATCAATTTTTATCAAAAAAAAAAAATACATAAGAGTATTATATAAATAAAAAGAAAAATCGGACGTTTACTCAAAAACGATTGTCATTCTTGTTGTTCAAAGTTTGAAATTCTAGTTCACATTTTTTATATTCAAAGCATATTAAACTTAAACCAAAAATTGCTAGTCAAAACGAAATTGAATTCATTATTATCAATTAATTAATTTATTCATTAAGAACGATAATTATATCGATTTTGATAATCTTCCACAGCAACGAAATACATTAAATTATTTACTTTCTATTTTACTATTTCGTTTATTTATTTATTTCTAGGTTAATTATCACAGTTATAGCTTATAACTACCAGTTAACTCTCTGATAGTTAAATATACAATCTAGTGCTTATAAATTTAAGTATATTAATTTATTTCATACATATTTAATAAACTATCACTCTTCGCTGTAACCAAGAATTGTATTGAGAATCTGATTGAAAAAGAGTAACCTATGGAGTTTCTTGCTCGTTCTTCTCCATAGGAATCTACACATTGGAACGAGCAAATAGAGCAACTAGAGGACTGACCGACAGACAGACGTTATTAATATCATTATACTTTGACGTTCAAAAGTGTCTTCCTGGTCTATTTGAAATAAATAATTTTGACATTTGACTTTTTTGACGCTACCCAAAACTTATTACTCAATTATTAACCAACAATTATTTTTCCAAAAAAAATATTACTACATACATTACTAAATAAATAAAATAATAATAAAAACGAGCACAATAAGGCTTAAAGCGCAGTGTGTACACAGCCTAACCGACATAAATTCTCAATAACACGAAATGGCGGCGCGGGGTCGCGGGGCGGGGGACACAGGGACGCACTCCGCAGCACTTTATTCTTGGTTTTAATTTTTATTATTTGTCTTTGTTCTTACTTTCAGTATTTCTATATGATTTTGATACTTAAAAATTGTTGAATGTATAGTTGACTGTTTTAGATTAAGTGTTGGCTATCTTTTTATAATTAGTTGTTAGATAATTGTTTCCCAAATAAAATGAAAATAAAATAATATGCGTTCATTTAAAACAGTACTGTTTATTGCTGTTTTTTTGGAAATAATGTTGGTATTATTATAATCTATGATATATTTTAGGTTTACTTAAGCAGTTAGAGTTGTTTTTAACTATATTTTATTTAGACGTTTATTATTTTTATTAAAGTGTAGAAATATAATAAATTAATGCTAAGTCTATACATAACTATAATAATATAAATCTTTCACAAAAAATCTTTAAAAACCAATCACAAAAAAATTGACTGACATCTGCACTTACAAAAAAATACTACAAAATGTTTACTTTAGCAATAAACTCCTCTTTACATATACAATAAATAGAGATATTATAATTAATAACATCATAATAAATGAATACATAATAGCCACGAGCCGGTATCTTCAAGGTCGGACGAATCATGGAGCGTCATCATCATTGTTATAATTAAACGCTACGGAGTCTGTGGATGTTGTGGATGTCGCGTAACATCCAATTCGTATCATACTAGCTAGTCACTCCCACGCGGTTTTGCTTGCTACTTAGTTTCTTTTGGTTGTAGCGTGATACTTTATAGGCTTCCTGCTTACCCTAAAACGAGTTGAATAGAATCCGAGGGATGAATAGATCTAGAAAAGGGGTGAATAGATCCAGAAAAGGGGTGAATAGATCCAGAAAAGGGGTGAATAAATGTTGGGAAAATGTTCTAATATCTATTCACCCCATTCCTGTTTCTATTAACCCCGTTTTACTACTACCTATCCAAGCCAAAACATATTTTTTCAATGTACTTAGAGAGATTAATAAAAAAATCTATAATAGGGATGATGACGGGGTATGAAAATTAAAAATCTATTTAGTCCGTCAGTTAGGTAATGAAACAATATTAGACACGTATTTTTTAATTTTGTCATATAAGATAACAATACTTAGATAAAACGAATCAAAGTTTAGGAGAATACGTCATTTCTACGTATAAAATGTACCTAGAAGTGACGTCACGTGATATTTCAAATCGATATATCATCGAAAGTAATTGTTTCTGTAAGATATAAAAAACACGTGTCTACTAATATTTTAAAATAATCTACAAGACGGACAATGAAATAAAAATTGGTCATCTACCCTATTAGATATGTAAATAAACTAGTTTTTTTAAAGACTTTTCTTGTGTTATGATAATGTTAAAAATTTAATATAATTTACCTATCGAATTAAGAAAACATATTAATATTAATTAAGTCATAAAGTGAAATAACGAAAGTTGTATTGAAAAAAAACAACATATTAATTAAGCGATACTAAAACCACCATAGTCTTACCAACATATAAAACAGATATACCGCAAGCGAACTCAAGCGAAGAGTTAGTTAATTAAAATATAATAAAAGCAAGTATTTTATAACAGATATAAATAATACTAGGCATGTGTGAGTGTCATAATTCTTATTTATTACACTCATATATGGGAATACAATGAAAAGATGTTCGTTTTATATTTGACTAGCTACTTCGACGCGGTTTCACTCGCTGCTCAGCTCCTATTGATAGTAGCGTGATGTTTTATAGCCTATAGTCTTCCTCGATAAATGGACTATCTAACAAAAAAGTTGTGTTTCATTGTGTGAGTGAGGTTACCGGAGGCTCAAAAACCGGAGGGGTATTTCCCAATCTTCCAAATCCCGATTTCCCAACAATCCTTAATTTCCTAACCTAACCTATGTGTTGTTCCAGACCATAATCTACCCCTATTCTCTATTACCCCCTCTTCTCAATCTTCCCAATCCTGATTCCCAACAACCCCTATTTTCCTAACCCCTAAAAGGCCGGTAACGAACTTGTAACGCCTCTGGCATTTTAGATATCCATTGATTACCATCAGGTGATCTGTCTGCTCGTTTACCGGCTTATTACATAAAAAAAAAAAATAAATTATTAAATTCGGATCAGCAGTTCCCGAGACTGGCGCTTCCAAAACCAAAAAACAAATAAATATTATGTCTATATTAAATAATATAAATAATTATACGTTTGTAGCCCATACCTGTCATCGAACGAGGTCACCTCGGCCTTGATCAATTTTTTAAAGTTCATTACGTAAATAACACATTTTCGAAACGTCCAGAAAATACAACTTGCTTTTTTAATTGTTTTTTTTTTTTTTTTGAATAGTTTATCTATTAAATAAAAAGAGTCAGTTAAAAATGTCGGTTGTATTAAAAAAGTCAAAGTCAAATCTTTTATTTCAAATAAACCATAAATAGGTTACATTTATACTTTTGAAATGTCAACAAATAAAGAAATAAATAATAGTCTGTCTGTCTGTCTGTCCGTCAGTATATAATGTTATCTGTAATACATATAATAAAAATATATGTAATCTTACTATAACCTTTCGTGAGACATACTAAATTAATTATTATGTTATCGGCTTACTCACGTAACTGTTTGACGAGGAACTTTTTCGATGTTTTAAGTTAGTTTTTATTTCATTTTATGTTTCTTACATATCAATTTGTTTTTTAAGTTTTACCCAATTATAATTACATTATTTCATATATATTTTTTTAAATAAACGTTGCCCCACATTAGGATTTCCTCCTGTGTCGTGGGTGCGTTTACAAACATATAAGTTCACATACACATGACACCCTAAACAACAATCTGTGGATTACACAAAGAGTGGTTCCGTGCGGGAATCGAACTCGCGACATGTTGCACAGCAACCAGTTGCCCAGCCACTGCGCCAAACGTGCAGTCAAAAATTACATCATCATTATCATCAGAAGACTACAATCTGAGTAAGTCAATGCCATAGTGCACATGATGCATCCAAGCTAAGCATTCTTACTACTCATTAACTTATTATAAGTATTTATACAATAATATGAGTAATTTGACCTCCAATATGTCCGAATCGAATGTAACATTGGAACGTTATTGGTATTTTTTATTAAAATCATACTTATTTATCAATTTACTTGTTTTATTATAATCAAATGAGTATGAGTTAGTAATTGTAATTAGTTACACAATATTACAAAAAAAAAACACACTGGTAAACAAACGAGCATACGTATCACCTGATGGTAAGCAATCGCCGCCGCCCATGGACACTTGAAACACCAGAGGCATTACAAGTGCGTTGCCGGCTTTTTGGGGACATGGGAATTTAAGGGTTATTTTTCGGGAATCGGGGATTGGGAAGATTGGAAAGGGGGGATTTCAAAGATACGCCATAACAGCGCAACCGCTCGCCGCTACCAACAAAATATACACAGCTCTATAGAGAGTTATTCACCTGGTGTCTGCTTGGTTACGCAACCAATATGGCGGCGCGACCAGATCGGACGGCAGTATAGAATGTTCCTGGTCGCGCATCCACGCTGGTCACGCCACCACTTATTATTATTATAGCGAGAATTCTATAACCATGCCATTTAGCATCGAGATGCATGCAGAATGCACCTGTGTTTGTTTTACACCTGTTCCTACATCTTTAATAAATTTAAATTAAACGATTTTTAAAAACAAGCTTTTATGGTCATGCAAACTAAACATGTATACAAAATTTCAACTCAATCGGTTGAAGATATCTGCTTCGAAATTTTGTTGCAAGATTCCACTACACATACATACAAACATACATGCATTGCAAGTCAAAACTAGTCAAAGTCAAAATTATTTATTTCAGACAGACATGTCAAAGCAAATATTACAATATAGAAAAAACAAAATGTCTGTCTGTCGGTCAGTCCTCTAGTTGGTCTATTTGCTCGTTCCAAAGTGTAGATTCCTATGGAGAAGAACAAGCAAGAAACTCCATAGGTTACTCTTTTTCAATCAGATTCACAATACAATACTTGGTTACATTGTAGCAATGAAGATTATTTAGTGTTGTTTCTTATTTCCAATACTGCCCTTTTAATTGATAAACACAACATAATTTATATGTTATATATGTAATTGATATGTGACGTTAATTGGTAAGAAGATAATACTATAGATAATTTAATTAAGACGATAGGTATTACCAATATTTGTTCTTTGACCGATAAAATTAAGAATTTAAATAGCCGGTAAACGAGTAGACAGATCACCTGATGGTAAGCAATCTCGAATGCTTATGGACACCCGAAACTAAAGAGGCGTTACAAGTGCGTTGCCGGCCTTTTGGGCTAGCAATTTAAGGGCTCTTGGGGAATTGGGGATTAGGAAGGAGTAATTAGGCCTCCGGTAACTTCATTTACACAAACGTTGTTTCACGTCGGTATTCTGTGATGACATGGTCGAACCGGCCCATTTCTATTCCTGTTTTTCGAGCCAGAGCACCGGTAACCCGCTAGGTAGTCCGCAGCTCCGGACAGTTTATAATATTATAAAGATTTTAAACATATTTACTTCACACAATTTCATAATACATTACTTGTTTCTTTTGTTTTTATGTAGTAAAGTTACGGAAAATAAACATAAGTAGGTCATATTGGCGCTTGTAAAACAATTTTATTGTGTATTGATTTATTATATACTTATAGGTATATAAAATATTGTTGCAAGATACATTCCATACATGTTTCTATTGTAAATAGCGACTACAGCGCGGTTTTGCCGACTCTGCTCGGCTCCTATTTATCGTAGTGTGATGTTTTATAGCTCACTAGCAAACCTGGCAAACTCCGTTTCTCCACCAATGATTTTCCCTGTTTCCCTGCTTTTCTATTGACATTGTTCTTGAATTTTCTTAGCTATAAACCTAACGGAGCCCGACACCTTTCCAAGGAATGCAAAACTGTGGAAATCGGTTCGTGCATTCTGGAGTTTTAGCGTCAGGAAGGAAAACCCGACTATTTTTATATTTTAGAATAACCTTCATCGATAAATGGTCTATCCAATACATAAAGAATTATTGAAGTCGGACCAGTAGTTCCGGAGAATACCGCGTTGAATAAAGTTTATCCCTGTTCCAAATTTCATTACCATCCCTTCAGCCGTTTTGACTTGATAGAATAACAAAGAAACACAAACATTCGCATTAAGATTTTTTTTAATTTATATTTCTTTATTTAAGTTTTAAGTTATAGTAAGTTGTAGAGATAAATAAGTAGATAAATACTACATACATAGATTTAATTGTGAAAAAAATAAAATAGGCAAATACATTATAATATGGCGGGCCCCAAGTACGTCCCAGTGGAAAGCAGTGAAAGATGAGAGTCGGGTCGCGGACGGCGACGCCACGCTCTTGATACTTGCAGTCCTGTATAGATTACGTAATGTCGCCGGGCTGTGATTGGTCGGACATTTTCAATTGTTTTAATTGGTTACTTGTGCTTTTTGTGTTATTTACACAAAAATTAACAAACTTTGCCTAAAATTTTAATAAAAATTAGGATGTGTTTTTATTGTGTTTTAGTGTAATTTGGTGAATAAGTAATGGAACTTTTTAAGTATTATTAAATTTAACGTTATATGTATATTTTTATGCATATGTTAGTGGTTAGTTTTTATTATAGTAATGTATAATCTACAGCCCCTGCTATACCCCTCTGGGAACTACCATTCCTGTAATATTTTTTTTGTCATTTCTCACATTTTTTCGTCTTCTGAGGACCACTACTAGAGAAGTATTTTTAAATTATTTTATGCTATATTATTTTACGCAATAGCTCTTTTTGTTGCAAATATAAGTTTCTGTGACTTCAGAGTAAAAAAAAACGGCACAAATCATTATTTTAAAATTAAAATACAACACCATTTATGTTAATACTAACTCAAAAACTAATTATTTAACTAATTTCACACACTTTACAGATCAGACAACATAATAACATAAACACTACCATATTTCTCTCAAAAATCCAAAAAAACAATAATATTTCCCTATTTTCCTAACAAAAAATATAAAGTATCAAAACCGTTGATCCAACATAAACAACTGCTCACGAAGTTCCAATACTTAGAACCAAAACGTCGCAACTACCAAATCGGGTACAATTTCACGATAGATTTTCAACCCTAGATTTAAGGCATTAAGGTGGTTATTAAAAGAGCTATTTGTTTTACTTATTAATAGTAACACACATAGGAGTTTGAAGATTAGGAAATCGTATTTTTTTGTCGTTTTTTTTTAAATTTTGTTTGGTCCCCATAGTTTGGTTTCGCGTAAATAATGTCGCTGGGCTTTTGAATTTGTTGGTACCTGCCTGCAATGGGTTTTGGAGTAACGTATATTGATTTTAGTTTGTGATGTGTTAATATATTGTATATTATCTGAATGCTAATAGAATAATACTCAGTTACTTAATAGGGATGACTAATTTTTTATTTTAATCTCAATCCGTCTTGTAGGTTATTGTAAAATATTAGACTTGTATTTTTTTTTTTACGGAAACAAATACTTTCAAAGATAATATCATTTTGAAGTATTTTGTCATTTCTAGGCACGTTTTATACGTAGAAATGACGTATTTGATTCGTATTATCTAACTATTGTTATCTTATATGACAAAATAAAAAATACGAGTCTAATATTTTGTCATGACCTAACTGACGGACTAAATAGATTTTTAATTTTCATACCCTGTCATCTATTTAAAAATCTTAAATCTATTTTAATTTAAGCATTTGGTTTTAATTATTTCTTACATATACTCTACCCTATTATTTAGACTAGATAAAAATGGAAAACATATTGTATTTTAAGGACTTTTAAATAATATTTTTCTGAAACTTCCTATGGATTGACAAGCAAGAAACCCCACCATTCCTCTTCCTAACCTTAATTTAATGTTCCAGCCAAAACACACAACCTCTCCCATTTAAAGTCGGTTAGCTAACCGGGCTCAGTCGAAGTCTGTCACATTTAAACTCTTGTATCGATTGGGACCCTAATAATAGAACCAGTGCGCCGTTGGTCCAATTTGTGAGCGGAGCGTTTTGGTGGTACATGTGATGTTAAAGGGCGGTTGTGGGGGATTAAAATGGAAACAATGTAACCAAGAATTGTATTGTGAACCTGATTGAAAAAGAGTAACCTATGCAGTTTCTTGCTCGTTCTTCTCCATAAAAATCTACACTTTGGAACGAGCAAATAGAACAACTAGAGGACTGACCGACAGACAGACGTTATTAATATTATTATGTTTGCTTTGACGTTCAAAAGTACCTTCCTGGTCTATTTGAAATAAATGATTTTGACTTTGCTTTGAAGGTTATTGGTTGTTGGTTGGTGGTTGGTTGGCTTTTAATGTAAAAATAATCTTATTTTTAAACATTAGAGACGTATTTTTGATTTTCTTAAAGAAACTGTGGAATCAGCTGTCTTCGGCGGTATTTCCGAACCGATACGACATTCAAACCTTCAAGAAAAGAGCATACTCCTTTTTAAAAGGCCGTCAACGCACTTGTGACTCCTCTGGTGTTGCGGGTGTCCATGGGCGGCGCTGATTGCTTACCATCAGGTGACCCGTCTGCTCATTTGCCGTCTATTCCATAAAAAAACCAATACTTTTGACATCACTTTATAATATCATTTAGTATTTGTTTTGTCACAGTGCATAATCACATTATGGCATCTCCTCTTTGTACTTGCTTTATGTTTTTCACCAAAATTAAAACAGGTTCAGCTAGTAACACCGACGCGACACAAGTGAAACCACGGGAAGCATTAATAACTTGTAGTCACCTCAAAATATTTGCAAACAGACAGTTGTCAATGAATATTTAATCTAAATACCTAGATACTAAAGTCTAATTAGTTTATAGCAGTCTGAAACCTAATATTAGGTACGTACTCGATAGAAAGCCTTGTAGACGTTTTCGTTTTAATATTTTATGAAGCTTACTAGGCTATGAAGTTGTCAGCTGTTGTTTGTAAGGTCTAAGGAAAAATGAGCCTATATCTATATCTAAGTGTGGGAGAGCCTTGCTTCGGCACTGCTGGGCCAGCTCGACCGGAGTGATACCAAGGCCGAGCAGAAAACCGACGTGAAACAACGCTTGCGTTATGTGAGGTTATCACAGGCCCAATTACCCATCTTCCCAATCCCCGATTCACAAACAACTCTTAAATTCCTAACCCCCAAAAGGCCAGGAACGCACTTGTAACGCCTCTGGTGTTTTTTTTTTGGTGTTCATGGGAAGCGGCGATTGCTTACCATTTCTAATACGATTACTAGGGTGACTAGTAGCGGTTGCGACAGTTGTTGATAGGATCCGGCAATTGGGACTCGAGGTGGCGCTCCACAAGTCCGAGGCCATGTGTTTTCATGGCCGCGGGAACGCGCCACCTCCGGGTGGGTCCCAAATAACGGCAGGAGGGGTTACCATCGGCGTCGAGACGACGATGAAGTATCTAGGACTCGTCCTCGACAGTCGATGGAACTTCGTGGAGCACTTCCGACGTTTGGCTCCTAAGTTGGAACGGACGGGGGCTGCGCTTAAGCGGCTCCTGCCAAACCTCGGGGGGCCAAATGCCTCCTGCCGGAGGTTGTACGCGGGGATCGTGCGGTCCATGGCCCTCTACGGCGCCCCTGTGTGGGCGCCGAACCTGATGCGGCGGCCAGCTCGGACGCTGCTCACGTCTCAGAGGGTCATGGCCATCCGAGTGATCCGTGGATATCGCACGATCTCCGGGGAGGCCGCGAACCTCCTTGCCGGATTACCGCCGTGGGATTTGGAGGCGAAGGTGCTCGCGCGCGTGTTCAGTTTGCGCGCCGACGCGTGTCGCCGGGGCGAAACTCCACTGCCGCGCCAGATCAGTGCGTGGCGGGACGAGCTCCGGCGCGATCTCATGGCGGAATGGCAGCAACGACTGTCGCAACCGAGGGCTGGGCTCGCTGTCATCGCAGCGGTAAGTCCCCTCTTTGAGGAGTGGCTAGAGAGGCGCCACGGCGTCCTCACCTACCGCCTGACGCAGGTGCTTACCGGACATGGGAGTTTCGGTAGGTTCCTGTTCCTTATTGGGCGGGAGGAAACGCCCGGGTGTCATCACTGTGAGGACCGCCCGGAGGACACGGTAGAACATACGGTGGCGGTGTGCCCTGCGTGGGCTGAGCACCGCCAAGTCCTCAGGGATGTGGTCGGCGACGGCGACCTCTCGCGCCCAGCACTGGTTCAGGCCATGGTGCGGAGCGAGAGGGACTGGGATGCCGTCTCCTCCTTCTGCGAAGCAGTCATGCTAGCTAAGGAGGAGGCGGGGCGCGTGAGAGAACAAACCTCCTCACGCCCCAGCCGTCGCGAGGGACAGTCCGGGCGTCGGGGATCGCGAGACGATCTCCGGCCACCGTAAGTGCGGGCCTGCGGACGGCGAGCAAGGGTAGCTCACCGCCCGAACAGAACCAGACCCGTGCGTGCGGCGCGTCGCGTTCCGCGCGCGCCTCAAAGAGCCATCAGACCACCACAGATGGGGCCCAGCAGGGCTGATGCCTGATCCGGAGCTGCGGACTACCTAGCGGGTTTACCGGGGCTCCGGCTCGAAAAGCAGGAGAAGGAACGGGGTGGTTTTTAGTCAGTAAGAGTCTGACACTCCCTCTCGCCTCGCCCAAGGCGAGAAAAGTCATTGGATGATTTTCCCCCTCAAAAAAAAAAAAAAAAAAAAAAGGGTGACTGGTAATTAGTAAAGGATATTTAATTACGTGATTATACTCATGATTACAAACAACTTCCCCAAAACTAAACGTTTTGTATACCAAGTTTTATTTTTATCACAATAACAAAACAACAAAATTTTGCGGGCACGTACTTTCGCATGCTCAGCTGTTAACAGCGAGGCGTCCGCACCCGCGTTATACTAAGACTAGTAGATATTTTGGAACTATACGCGCGCGTGCTAATGACACCATAGTGTCCAACAAAATATACCCAGTACCATCGTGTCCACAACTTGTTAATTTGGTTGCCCAACTAACTGGTTGTCCGCCACCGAGTCAATCCCATGCATGGTGCCTCTCTGAAGCACGGTTGCTCGACCAATCGGGCGACTGTGGCATCCCAATTAAAATAGGGAACTTATATTCCTAGAATAACTGACTATTATAAAGGATATTCATTTCAGAGAATGATATTGGAAGCTCCTAATTAACACACTGGCCTATCATTTGGTAGAATTAGTAGTATTGATACATTTGTAATGCATTCCGGCAACTACGTAAAATAGTGTATGGATAGACATTTCGATAAGTAATGTATGGTAAAGGCTGATGAGATAGGGAATCTCCGAGCATGGCAGGGTTTTTTTTTCTATTGGGGGATTTTTGTCAGGGTTGGAGATGGTAGTTTAAAAGGTCAAAGCATTTTATTTCAATTAATACTGTAACAAGCGCTTTTGAAGCGTCAACAATTGTCCTTCAGTTATGTTAGCAATTCGTTTGGAGAAGAACGAACAAGGATAATCCAATGACTTCTCCCGCCTTGGGCGATGCGAGAGGGGTGTCAGACTCTTACTGACTAAAAACCACCCCGTTCCTACTCCTGCTCTTCGTGGCAGAGCTCCGGCAACCCGTCAGGTTTTCTGCAGCTGCGAATCAGGCATCAGCCCTACTGTGCCCTATCTCTGGTAGTCTGATGGTTCTCTAAAGCGAAACGCCGTACTCTCAGCTCTGGTTCTGCTCAGGCGGCAAGCTACCCTTGCTCGCCGTCCGCAGACCTCTTCTCTGCCCTCTCAAAACATGCTTTCGGTTCCCGTACCTATCTACTTAAGCAGAATGAACTAGTTCACCTCCCACTTACACAACTGCACAACCAGTTTATCATGGCCTCGCTTTGTATGATCATTTCTTAGATACACCGGTCAGATTACACTGGTTCTGTATAACTTGACGTGTAGCGGGACAAATGGTTGGTTTCCGATGTAATTATGACGTAAGGAGTGGTGTCTCAGCCCTAAACTGGTGTAAGTGAGCAGAATTAGAACATATTCATTAACTCTGTGTCGACACACACACACACAGAGTTGATGGTAATGAATGGAGGTTGATTGTGTTTTAGATCTATTTAGGTAGTCTATTTGAATATTAGTACTAGGTACTATTTTTTTCTAATCTCAACATAAATAACTGTTAATATTCACTAATTATTGCATGATGCCCGTCTTGTAGATTATTTTAAAACATTACACACGTATTTTTTTATTTTCTTACCGAAACAAATACTTTCCAAGATATATTATATCGATTTGAAATATCGCGTGACGTCACTTCTAGGTACGTTTTATACGTAGAAATGACGTATTTGCTCCCACTCCTAAACTTTAATTCGTTTTATCTAAGTATTGTTATCTTATATGACAAAATTAAAAAAATACGTGTCTAATATTTTTTCATTACCTAACTGACGGACTAAATAGATTTTGAATTTTCATACCCCGTCATCATCCCTTTTACAATACTGTATTCCGTGGTGTTAGGTACCGATTTTCTTTTAAATCCCGCATCTAAACATATCAAGTATCAAATACACTTGGTCACAGTATATTTTTTTAATATCTTGTCCAAAATAGGATAATATTGTGTATGGTAAAATGGTAGCTGCATATTTTGATTCGACAAAAAAAAATTAAACGAAAAAATTCTATAAGTTATTGTAAATAAGTTTTTATAAGCTTTTTTATTTAACTTTGCTATTTATGTGTTTGTGTGAGTGTAGTGGAATCTAGCAACAAAATTTCAAAGCAGATATCTTCAACTTATTGAGTTGAAATTTTGTATACACGTTTAGTTTGCATGACCGTAATGAATGAATAAATTTATTTTTGTATATAGGCTACAAAAGAGCACATTTACACGTCAAAATTATTATTAAAAAAATCTAGATGAGGTCGGCATTTCCTAACGGACATAGAACATAGATATTTATATTTTAACTTGTTTTGACTTCTCCATTCGAAGCTACACTTTGGAACGAGCACCTAGCTTGACAAACAGACTGAAAGACTATTATTTATTTTTTTATTTGTTGACGTTTCAAAAGTACCTTAAGTATATGGTTTAACTGGAATAGATTTTCTATACTGACCTTTTTTAACATTACAACTTAAAACAGGATATTTAGTATGTTTATTTGTTTTTGCGAGTCTCCGATATTTCGTGTTGCAAGCTAACTTAGCAAATACTCGCAAAAACCAATAAACATAGTAAATATCCCGTTTCAAGTTCCAATGATAGTAATAGTGACCAAGTCAGTTCATAAACTAATATTGACTTTTTTTCACTTATCGCAAGATATAGGTATCGATTTTACATACATAACTTAACGCCTGTCTCCCATGGGGGTTACTACGACTATTACATACCTCTTTCGCTTCATCAACATCAATTTTATTATGAATGTATAGATTTTATCAATTTTATTTACACCAGTAATGACACACGTGCAATATTGTTGGCCTATCACCATAAATCGGCCAAAAAAACATTGTTTAAAGTAAAGTACCAAGACCGGCGGTCGCAGTAGGAATGTGACGTCGCAGCTTACGAAACGTACACAGCGGAAGAGAAAACTATCGTTACAGCAAAATTTATATCGACAGCGTTTTAAGTTAAATACGTATGTTATTTTATTTTTGTTGTTTTATGTGATACGTGCTATTAGTCAATGTTTTTGGTTGGTTAAAACGTCGGGTTTAAGATTCTCTCTTCTCATGCATGAGTCGAAACCTACTAACGGCAAGTACCAATGTGACTTTTACCGAGTTATATGAACTTTCTGGAATTATTTGAATACCATTGACAAACGGTGAAGGAAAACGTAACGAAACCTGAACTTGTATATAATTTCTAATTATAAGTTTGAAATCGCTAACTAACATTGAGCAAGCGTGGTGAATGGTGATTAATCCTCAAGCCTTCTTCCTGTGAGAAGAGGCCTTTAGTCAGCAGTGGACACTTATAGGTTGATGGATCACACAAAGACATACTCCGTGCGGGAATCGAATGCAGTCAGCCAAATGTTGATAAACATCTTTTTAAAGTCGAAAAACTACCCGATTCAGCTCAATAACCACCCCGATACCCAACTAATAACTTTCAGATAATTAAAAAGCTATACAAGCAATTATACCACGAGCCAAAGTCCACAAGTACTATTAAACTAGCAACAAAAATAAGAAAGTAAGTTAAAAAATATAAAAACAGAAAAAAAAACTAAGAAATTAACGTTGCACAAATATACATTAGCGTCCTTCTGCGGCGGTGGCGTTCGGTAGCTAGCGAACATTTTGAGCTCGCAGGGCTGACACACACCTAAAGAAATTTTATTAATTTTATTTTTTGATTTTTAATATATATTTTTTTCTATAGGTTTAAGGGTAGACATAGTCTAAGAGTGGATTTTTCCTTTGAACCGATTTCATAAAAGTTATGTTCTCAGTTTGATCTGTATGTTTGTTTATGCGTGATTATCTCGCGTTTAGCAGAACCGTTTTTGATGCTGTTTTCAACTTAGTAATATACAGGTTTAGGAGAGGTATATTATCTGACTTTAAAAAAAATAAGGAAGAGACAGAACGGATTTTGATGAAATTTGGTATAAAGACAGGTTATGAGCTGACTAAAAGAATACGATTTTTTATCCCAAGGTAACTCGGACAAAGCCGCTGGCATGGCTAGTATCAATGCTAAGATACTCCACAAGACCCGCCGAAACCGGAGAAAACATGAAAGGACATATTTGTTTTTTTCTGTATTTTATCTTAAATACCAAACCATAACCTAATCTAAAGATTGAAATAACTGATATTGCCGATAGATGATGAAACAGTATTTTTGACTTTACCATACATGTGTACATACCTACGTACATATTATCTACAAACGTGACGTGGCGGTTGTAGTTTCATTACAACTCTGAAAATTACGTGCCCAATGATAATTAGGTACAACGATTTTTGCTACCGTCATCAAATGTTGAGGTATTGTGTTATCAGTTTAATCGAGTTATGCTAAGGCTACGTCATGATTATTGAAATAGGGAGAGGTGGCAACTAGCTACAAGTTATTGCAGGCCTTTTTTTTGAGGGGGAAAGTCATCTAATGACTTCTCCAGCTATGGGCAATGCGAAAGGGAGTGCCAGATTCTAACTGACTAAAAATCACCCCGTTCCTACTCCTGTTCTTCGATCCAGAGCCCCGGTAAACTGCTAGGCAGTCCGCAGCTCCGGGTTACAGCTTGCCTAGTGCCTAGAACGCTTCTTAAACAGTTTTATCTAGCTTGCCCCGTTTTTTTTTATTATTATTAACCCCTTCTTGACGAGAGATCGATTTGATATTTGGTACACACTCTAAATCCATGGACACCTAAAACACCAACCTGGCAATTTCAAAAAGTCACATTGCATTGCTCAGCTTCCGATATCGCTTAAAAAGTACCAACTTATCTCCAAATAACTCTGATTAGTCCAACAATGACATTTCGGTGAAGTGGAACCGTTAATAAGCATATTTCTCTTATCAGTATTATCACAACGCGTTGTAATATGACAGAGCGTTATTATCAACGGTATAACGTACAATGTAGGTACGTATGTATAATAGTGATGAGTGACGTCATTATTTGAAGATAATAGCAGTTGTTGTTTCAGTTATCCGTTATCTGTTATTCGTTTTAACGTATTTTTCTTAGATTGTTGCTGCTGTTTTAAGTTTGGAGATTATTTTAAATTTTTAAAGGACGTGGCTGGATATATAAGTCAATGACACACTTAAAGAAGACCGCTCCAATCAAGCAATTAACTGGTTCACTTTCAACTTGAACTTTAAATCCTATGTCGTTGTGATCTTTTTCGTAACGTCAATACATAAAAGCCGACGATGCGTGGCCAGCGCGCGGTCCCCGCTTACTATTGCTTTCTGTGCTTACTGGTCGCCGACAGCGAGTCAGACAGGCGCAAGTGAAACATCATGAACAAAAGCATGCTTGCACCTCGCAGTCGGCGCGCCGTAAGCATGCTGGCAGCTAGCGGTAGCCACAATTTGAAACCACACTGTGCCAGAGCCAAGCTTGCTATATTGGTTTGGACCTTTAAGAGAGATAGTAAATATTAATAGCATATATCTAGAGGATGAGACACTACTTATAAGTAGGTTGGAGAATCTTATGGTCTCCTAAAGTTATTACTTGTTTAAAACAAGTCCAGACGTCCAGATTAATTTTGAATGAAAGATACAAATAGGTACTTGTATAATCGACAAAGCATTGATAATACACATAATATGATTTTCCCGTGATATCAGTTTAGGTATTTCCCGATAATGAGGAAATTTCGAGAAATCCTCTCGCAGATTGCATTACAAATTTAATACTAAGTACTACAGAGCTGCGTGGAAATTCAATTACCAAGAAAAAGTAATATACCTAATTATGAAAATACTAGCTTCTACCAGCAGCTTCGCACGCATTCTCGTGGGATATAAAGTATCCTATCACCAAAAGAATTACAAACAAGTGCGAAGTTGGTCATTTTTGGCTCTACACAAGTCATTTTTGGTTTGCCCATTTGTGTGACTGAACACAAATATAACTGTATACAACGCAAGCGTTGTTTCACGCCAGTTTCATTTGAGGCCGTGGCATCACGCTCTAAGCAAATTACGACTACAAAAAATAATTGTTGCACCATATTTAGTATATTTTGTTAAATGACTTTCAGAGGTGAGTGAAGCCGTAGGCAGATGCTAGTATTGTATAATCCTCTTATCAAACGAACAGGTGATGTTATCATAGTAGGTACTACGAATTTAATTTTAACACGGTGATGACTGATAGGTGTGTACGTATATATTTTTTTAATGTAACTCTGTTTTTTTTTTGAGTTTTCTGTAACTATTTTCCAATTTAGGTAAAAAAATTAAATGGCATCATAAAAAATAAGACTTATAATTTGTAAATCGTCATTCAATAAGAAAATACACGTTTCTAGGAGTTATTTTACAATTACATCACAATTTTCTGATAGACAAATGGCAAATCGTTTTTTTTTTACTTTGTTTTTTATATTATGTTGCAGGATGAATTTAGAATAGATTTTACAATCAATATTCACAGTACGTTTAAAGATCGAAAACAATCTGAAATATTTTCATTTTCCTAATACAACAACTTTAATTACCGCCAATTAAAAAAACATTAAATATAAATTAAACTAAAGGAATGGTTAGTAAAAATAAACAGTAACATATTTAAAATAAAATAACAAAAAGTAATAATAATAATAAAGCGCGTGTGACAACCCTGACCGCCACGGCAAGTATGCGCCCGATATTTTTTCACTGCTCGAACACAGCCGATTAGAGACGACTTCGTACTATAAATATTTTTTTTTTTATATTTATTTGTTGTAATACATTTTTTTACGTATTTTTGCTATTTTCTATTACTTTTTTAAAAAACGTTGCCCCACATTATGATTTTCTCCTGTGTCGTAGGTGCGTTTACAAACACACAATTTCACATACACATGACACCCAAACCCGGAACAACAATTTATGGATCACACACGTGCGGGAATTGAACCTGCTACACGTTGCACGGCAGACAGTTGCCCAACCGTACAGTCAGGTTATTATTATTACTTTTTGTTTTAAAATGTAAAATTCATTATTTAATTAATTGAAGTTTACTGTGCTATTTAAAACATCATGTATTTGTTTATTATTCTAACTATAGTTGGCTTTATCAATAAAATTAATTGATAAACAGACAGTACCTAGCTGATTATAAGCAGTATATCATGCTTAAAGACAAATCAGATTTAGATTTCTATACTTTATATCTGTCGCTGACTTATTAAGTACCTAAGTCAAAGTCAAAGTCAAAATTATTTATTTCAAATAGACCGGGTAGGCACTTTTGAACGTCAAAGCAAATATTACTAACGCCTTTCGACTGTCGGTCAGTCCTCTAGTTGCTCTATTTGCTCGTTCCAAAGTGAAAATTCCTATGGAGAAGAACGAGCAAGAAACTCCAAAGGTTACTCTTTTTCAATCAGGTTCACAATACAATTCTTTGTTACAATGTTTCGTTTGTTCAACTATAAACGCTTATTAAACCACACATTATCTGAATGAGACCTATAATCAACACTCAACAAACGTCAAGCAACTGCTACGATTAACTATTACCAATTTAACCTAAAAATATAAACAGACAAAGACATAATTGTCTATTTAAAAAATATATAAAAACGTTTAACATCTATAGTCTCCATAGATTTGCGGGAACATCTTGTATCTCTGTCGCACACTGGCAAAGGATTCGAATCGTTTATGTAAGTAGCTGACTATGGCTGCCATATTATTTCATTTCATTTTATTTTATACATCACACCGAATGGGGTAAGCAGAGGTGTAATATTCAGTGTAATTGTTACAGTTACTCTTACTTTTTGACCAATTATGTTATGTGTAACAAAAGACATTATTATAAACTCTGGGCCACTTTTTAAAATCATCAAATGACTCCTCCCGTCCTTGACAACGTGAGGGAGTGTCAGACTCTTACGGACTACCTAAATACCACCCTGTTCCTTTTTTTATGGTATAAGCCGGTAAACAAGCATACGGATCAACTGATGGTAAGCAATCGCCGCCGCCCATGGACATCCGAAACACCAGAGGCGTTACAAGTGCGTTGCCTTTTGGGGGTTAGGAATTTAAGGCTTGTTGGGAAATCAGAGATTAGGAAGATTGGAAAAGGAGGTTCTAATTGAGCCTCTGGTAACCTCACTCACAATTAACCAATAATTGTATTGTGAATCTGATGGAAAAAGAGTAACCTATGGAGTTTCTTGCTCGTTCTTCTCCATAGGAATCTACACTTTGGAACGAGCAAATAGAGCAACTAGAGGACTGACCGACAGACTGTCATTTATTTTTTTAACAATGTAATATTTGCTTTGACGTTCAAAAGTGCCTTCCTGGTCTATTAGACTTTGACTTTAAATATTATTTGACAGTAAACGCCATGAGTTACCGATTTCGATGGAGTTGTCGCCACGCGTCACTGGCCATCGAGTTTACAGGTCGGCGCGAGTTACCCAATGTCATTGTTAAATACCTGCCGCTGTTACATGGCCATTATTATGTACTTATTGTATTTTGAAACTGTTGATAAATGATAATACTTTTACTTGATCGATACAAGTAGTTATTGGTAAGTTGGTAACGAATCAGAGCGCCGAAAACGCTGTAGTTTCGTTTTCGTTCAACGTGAAACAAACTCATAATAAGGGTACTTACTAGTCAATATTTAACCAACTTCCAAAAAAGGAGATTCTCAATTTGATCGGCATGTTATGTACCGAAATGTATGTTAATGCTGGATTATCTCGCGTTTGGCTGATATTATTTTGATGGGGTTTTCAGCATAGTATTTTTCAGACTTAGAAGGTTTTAGTGATACTCGTATCACCTAATAATCTGACTAAAAAAATGGAATTGCGCTAAAGAAAATTTAAAGAATTTCCCTTTAAAAAAATTTGTTGTTCTTTTAATTTTTCACACCCGTGTCCTGCGCCTGACCACTCTCCGGGTGTCAATCTGCCGTCCCATCGTCTAGACTTCTAGAGGGTGAGGGAACAGAGAGTGTACCTGTATTTGCTCAGACACTTGTGCACAATAATATCTCCTGCGTAGTGGGCTAGTCTAGTTAGACAAACTGGCCACATTAATCGATCAGGAGATGTGGTCTTCTGCCGAACCCTATACAATATATATTTTTTAAGGTTGATAAGCCTTTTTTAAGGGGGGAAAATCATTCAAAGACTTCTCTCGCCTTGGGCTATTACTGACTAAAAACCACCCCGTTCCTACACCTGCTTTCAAGCCGGAACCCCGGTAAACCTAAACGTAGTCTGCAGCTCTAGATCAGAACGTTGATAAGTCTGCGTTTGGCCACCAACCCGCTTACTGCCAGCGAAGATGGAGCACACAGAATTAGAAAATTCACTCTGACCCTGAAAAAACCCGGGTAGTATTTCTCAGGAAAACATAGAAGCCGGCAGTATGACCGTTGCAATATGAAGTCGACGTGGACCAAACATTGCAGCGAGACAATGGAGCGCGGCTTATCAGTGGAGGAATATAAAACCTTATCATTGAGGCTAACTGTATGTAGTACGATAGGCCGGTCTACCAGCTAGAGTGGAGTCGTCGCTTTACTTATAAACTAGCTACTCGATTTCATTTCGTCGTAGTGGCCCGGAAGTTTAAGACACCCGCTTCTCATGCATGAGAGTGTGGGTCCGAAACCAACCAACTGCAAATACCAATGTGACAGTTTTCGAGTTGTATGTACTTTCTGAGATTATTTAGACACCACTGACAAACGGTCAAATTCTTTTCTTCTCCTCTAATAATATCTTCTGATTTATTTCGTTACGGGATCCAAGACAGTCATTCATGTCCCTGGGACGCGTCGGACTTCAATGTTCCGGTGTTTTCATGGTTGTATCTACTGTAGATCCTGGTGCACAGGAGTTGCAGAGGCGTGGAGTGTTGTGGCGGGGTTATCCCATTAATAAAAGCGGTCAAATTGAATTAATTACTCCGGGGTATGAAATCTCTTCACTATTGTAATCTTCAAACACAACACTACCTCCCATTAAAGTCGTGGCAGATACTTTTAAAACAACTTATATGTATATCTTATAGCTGATACTACAATGAGAGTATACGACCACAACAATATACAGTAGGTAGGTACGCACTGGCCATTTCAATCAACTTAATGCGTTTATTTTACCTACACTCGCGAGTTTATGGGGCAGCCGCATATTTAGGCCATTGATAACATTTTATGTACTATTACTGAAATTTTATATTTATTGTTTTCTTTGTAATACTTATTATTATTGAAAATATATTCACGTCTTTGTCCCACGATAGATGGACACTATAGAGCGTCACCTACTACGCTCCTTACAGACTTCTTTGGCTTCATACAAATATAAGTGTGAGGGAGCCATGCTTCGGCACTGCTGGGCCGGCTCGACCGGAGTGATACCACGGCCGAACAGAAAACCGACGTGAAACAACGCTTACTTTGTGTGAGTGAGTCCAGTCTTCCCAATCCCAAATTCCTAGCAATCCTCAAATTCCTAACCCGCCAAAAGGCCGGCAACGCACTTGTAACGGCTCTGGTGTTTGAGTGTTTATAAGCGGCGGCGATTGCTTACCATCAGAGGATCCGTCTGCTCATTTACCGGTTACATCAACAGCCCATAAGTGTCCACTGCTTCAGGCCTCTTCTCACACAGAGAAGGTTTAAGCATTAATCACCACGCTTACTCAATACGAAGTTTTACTCCAAAAATTACAATTTTAATACAAACAGTCTAATCAAAAATTTCCCTAGAAAAGCAGGCCGACTCTCGGTGAGATCTCTGTCTAAATATAGCCGACTCCCAAGCCCCGTTGCCATGGTTACGGAATAATACAGAGTTACTTCGCTTTCAGACGTTCTGTTGTAATTGGTCCGTGTTTCGAAATATGTATTTTTTCTTTCTATGATTTGAAAATATATGACGCGGTGGCTGGGTGATTGGCTGCCGTGTAATGTGTAGCGGGTTTGAATCCCGCACGGAGGAAATCTTTGTGTGATCCACAATTTGTTTCAAGGTGTGATGTGTTTGTGAACTTGTATGTTTGTAAACGGACACAGGAGACAATCCTAGTGTGGGACAAAATAAAACGGTCAAATTTTTATGACGTCATTTCTTGATTTGCTCGTCGATAGTCTATGTGCGACTTCTGTCACTTGTAATGTGTCGTCACAGTTTAATTCTTAAAAGGTTTGGCAGAAGTGTATATTTGTATTGTAATACAATATTTTTTAGTAGTTATGTTATGATTTCTATTAAATAAGTGATTATTTCCATTGAAATTGAGATATTTCAAAAACTAATCTAATTCTTTATCATGATTGCTGCACTATGAGCGTCCTCTATGAGAGAAGTTTGCCATTATCTCCTCTTTACTCTATCCGTGAATCGAACCGTCTTTACAACTATAAAGGTCAAATAAATAAAATATATTACTTTACTACCTTTTACGGGAATCGAACCCGTAACCATTTACTCAACAGTCATGCCTACACCACAATTAAATCCTAAAAAAACTATTTTCATATCATAAGACAATTATAAAAAAATACATAAAATCAACGAGCGAACCCTGCGCACAAGTTTATAGTGGAGCAGAGAAATTACCTCGATTGTACATTGATATTTATGCGGCTGAGCGGCCAAGCGTTGTAGCTCCGATAGTGAAACACGTAATTACTGGGATGTTGGATAAATACTGTGCTTTTTGTGGTATTCATGTTTATTATTGATGTTAATGCAATTAAATAAGTGATTCGTTTTGGGTTTTGTGTATTATTTGAGGTTTGTTAGTAATTAGCCATTAGTTTTAGATTTAGATGTGTCATTTAAGTTATATTTTTCTACGGCCTCCTAAATAATATGTTTAAATACAAATCTATTATTCCAATTAAACCATAAATAGATACTTTTGAAATGTCAATAAATAAAGAAATAAATAATAGTCTGTCAGTCTGTCCATCAGTGAAGCTAGGTAGCTTATTATAAATTTGAAATGGATTTTAAATAGTTTTTAATATGTACTTTAATAAGCTAATTTGCCTATTTCTTTAAATTGGCATAATTACATTTAATTTCAATACATACACTATTATTATCTAACTCTACGCAAAAAAGGGACAAAATATTGCATAATTATTGTTTGTAAATTATAATTTTTATTCGTAATTAATACAAAAAATTAAACTAATAATAACAATTTAAAGCAAACTAACTTGCATTACAAATAATTTATTTAAAAACTGCTACGAAACATTTGAATTCAAACAAAATAAATTAATAATTTAAACTTACAATGCACATAGCATTAGCAACAATGTTGTATGTTTAATTTCTCACTTTACATACATAGTATGAGTCACGGCCGCACTTATGTAATGTGGCATGATTTATATCGGTATAAAATACATTATGTATAAATAATTGTTGTATATACTATCTTCAACGACTTGGATAACGTAATAAAACGAGCAGCATGCAAGCAAAAATGCACCATCTGTCAGGCAGGGTTTCTATCATCGGCGCTGCGGACCTCCGGCGGCCCCACGCGTACTAATCGTCGCAGACGGCTTTCGCTCACCACCGCAGCTTCGGCTTGTTGGCCGGCTTCGCCGTCCAGCCTCAGCCGCGGTGGCTCGCTAGCAGCCTCCTGCTCCTCAGCCCGCGGGCCGCCTCGGTCCTACGCGCCTACGCGATTTTAAATTGCACTCTAGGGGTAGGACAAACAAGACTACGTGGGGTCGGTTTTGTAGCAATTCGGTTCTGTCACTAACTTTTGTTGCACAGCATATGCAATTTTTAAGCAACATTATAATTTAATTCTTACAGAAACTATAGCAAATTAGTTTTATCGGAATTATGTATAGGGTACTACAAGTTCACCACCACCATTTCCTAATAAAATTTATGCCAAAACAAATTAGTCTTTGATCTTAAAGACAATTTTTTTTCTTACAAGTTATTCTTACAAGTAAGGCTCTTGTATCATTTTGAGTTTCACATGTATTATTACTTTGACTAACATAGACTCCCTCTTATAAATAATGTCCAGATAAAGTGATTAATTTATTACATTATCTAGTGAATTTGCCACTTATATATAATGACCAGTCATTATAAATAATTGCTATTTAATCACTATGACTGTAACATATACATAATTGTTGTAAGGGATTCCCTAATAATCTACATAATCGATTGTTAGAAATAAGTAATGGTATTGACATCGATAAAAATATCTATTTATCATGATTAAATGGTCTCCAACTTATGTATGCATTGTATTATAAGTATGCTAATAGGACATTTATTTCAAAAAAGTTTATAATAACAAAAATGCTTTAAAACAATTAAAAGTACCCTTAACCGACACGCATGCATGAAAAGACTGATGACTGTTGATGAAAGATGAAGCGAAAGCTGTGGACAACGTAAAAGGTTACCGGGGCTCCGGTTCAAAGCAGGTGTAGGAACGGGGTGGATTTTAGAGTCGTGTCTCACCCAAGGCGGGAGAAGCAATAGGATGATTTTTCCTCTCAAAAAAAAAAAGATTCGTAGCAATTATCGTTCCATTGTCTTGCCTACATCCATGGGAGACAGGCGTGAGGTTATGTATGTATGTAAAAAAAAATAACATTAAACAATAAAAAAACAGCATCTTTCACCTACATTTTAGTTAACAAATAAACATTAAAACATTAATAAATAACAACAACAAAATTAAAATAAATAAATAATAATAACAAAATCCTAACCCCTATCCGAACAAACCGAGTTACAATCCTATACGCGTCAACTCTCCATGTTTAATACACACACACATGGCCAGATAATTTTACAGCCAACTACTACACTGATAAACGTTGCACGCTATTCTTAGCCTTACACTTAACGAAATAAGGTCGAGTTTCTAATACACGCTGTGGTTCATACGCCATTTTGTTTCCGACTGGTAAAAGTAGGGACGGCACACGTTAGGTTTTTGTGGATTTTTTTTTTTGTTAGTCACAAAATGTTTTAAGTAGGTATATCCATACTATTTCTTGAGCTTATAATATGACACTTAAATATCAATAATACTTTGCTCGATACTGGAATCAAAAAAATAGAATGTCCTGTCTAATCGACATTTATCGATGTTATTGAATTTTTGAAAAAGCAAGGCCACGTCGTTTGGCATAAGGTAGATAACTAATTTTTATTTCAATGTCCGTCTTGTAGATATTTTAAAACATTACACACATATTTTTAATTTTCTTACGGAAACAAATACTCTTCTAGGTACGTTTTATACGTAGAAATGACATATTTGCTACCACTCCTAAACTTTGATTGGTTTTATCTAAGTATTGTTATCTTATAAGACAAAATAAAAAAATACGTGTCTAATATTTTTTCATTACCTAACTGACGGACTAAATATATGTTTAATTTTCAAACCCCATCATCATCCCTATTATGGCAATAGACTCACCCCCTATTACATGGGACTCATAACTTGACTGATGAATATTGGGCGTTACACTGTATATTATACAGCACTGTCTACCCCTTCGAGAATTAAAAGGCGTATCGATATACTAATGCTTAAAATAAACGTAAAAATAGTAGTTAATAAGTTCGGAAGTAATTAATTTTATTATTAAATACATTTTTATGCAAATTAAATGGAGGACGTTAGAAAAACGAATGACGTCACACATATGTTGTGTATTTAACTTTATAAAGTCTTTATAAAGACTATGTTTCCATGGTAATATACAGTATGGAGATCACTCATATGACTTAAATGAAACTACAAACAGAAGCATAATTAATACAACTAAATATTTCAACGAAAACCAAAAATTAAAGAAATGATTTTTTCAGGCAAAATAAATTAATTACTTGATTAATGTATTAAATTCTGGTCTCGAGTTCGCACAGTTACATAGCTTAGCATCAGTGGAAACGGTCACATAGAGTCACAGCTTAGTTACTACATCTTCGTAGCATAGCTACATAGCACATCTTTGGTGGATAAGCACATTATATGGTGTGTTTGTCAATAACTCAGATCGATCCAGTCCAGAGGTGTTTATATTATAACTTTCGTGATATATATTTTAATAATGTAATTTATGTTTCTTGACTTCAAATACTCGAACTCGTCTAATTTCAAACCGATCTCTATCTCTATTTTTTTTGGAAAATGTGACCGCCTTTTACGTAAAAGCTGCGGACTACGGAAAAAGAGTAGGAACGGAGTGGTGTTTAGTTAGTAAAAATCCGACACTCCCTCTCGCCTCACCCAAGACGAGAGAAGGAAAAGCCATCGGATGATTTTCCTCCCCTCAAACAAAAACCCATGTGAATAGAACATATGGAACAATATTGCTAATTTTGCAAAAAAGAAAACTACTTATGACGCTAATTACGCAACGATTCCCCCATACAAGGGTATGACCCTACAAATTGTATGGTATTACTGTAAATTACACCTAGGCTATAGGTAATCACTGCACGAACACTAATTACAAGACCCTGGGTTCCATCCCCGGGTCGGACAATGTAATTTTTCAATTAGCTTTTTTGGTATTTCCTATTAGTAACATGTTATCAAGACTGAGAGGGCAAGGGGAGCAGAGACTGAGAAAAAGGGCTTCTTTAAAAGGAGACGCACTTGTAACTCCTCTGGTGTTGTGGGTGTCCATGGGTGGCGCTGATTGCTTAACATCAGGATCTCCTGATGACGAAAGTATTTGTTACCGTAAGAAAATAAAAAAAAGTACTTGTCTAATAATTTAAAACAATCTAGAAGACGGACATTGAAACAAAACTTAGTCATTTACCTAGTGTCTTGTACTTGATCTAAAAAAACAGACTTTTTCATCTATAAACATAAAAAAAATTCTAGAAAAATCTACTTACACAGAATCCTAAAAAAACATTAAAAATTCATGGTGTCCTCACAACGCCAATGATAAACCAGCCAATCCGTGATCCGAATCAACATTCACACGTACAATACAATTCCTACTCTATCTACCACGCAATTAGGTTCAAAATCGCTTGCTATTATAATTGCTACTGTAATTATGAACTTTATTGCCTACGTTATAAGGTATATATTCCTGTAAAAGGTTAAGTTTTGACGTAATAATCAATTAGGTATGATCTTTCATTTCGCTTTTTCTTTATTTTTTTAGTATTTTTCTTTGGTAAACGATTATTGTCGGTTAAAGTACGTATTTGTGTTTTGGACGGAGTAAATACGGTCTTATACTAAAACCTGTTAAGTTTTCGTAATAAGTATGAAACTGGTTTTGGATTTACGTAACATCGCGCCTTTTATTACTTGAAGATGTAGGCAGAGAGCGTACTGAAATATAGTGTGGCGAGTTGAGATTTAAGTTTACAGCAGTAGTTGTTAGTTTACAAGATAAATAAAAAAAAAAGCATACACTTTCCACCAGTTATGTTAAAAAACCTAAGTAACACGACTGACCCTGGAGTCTATAGTCAAAAACCACAATATTCAGCGATGAGTGAGTGAGGATACCGGAGCCCCAATTACCCCCTTCCTAATCCCCGATTCCACAACAACCCTTCAATTCCTAACCCTTAAAAAGCCGGCAACGCATTTGTAACTCATTTTTTAACGACAAACAATTAACAGTCTATCGATCAGTCCTCTAGTGAAGCTATTTACTCGCTCCAAAGTGCAGCCTCAAAGAGCCATCAGATCACCACAGATGGGACCCAGTAGGGCTTGATGTCCAACCCAGAGCTGCGGACTACCTAACATTACCGGGGCTCCGGCTCGAAGAGCAGGAGTAAAAACATAACCCTCCTTCTGGCGCAGTCGGGTTTAGACAGTAAGAGTCTGACACTCCCTCTCGCTTCTACCTGGCGGGTTTACCGGCTCGAAAAGTAGGAGTAGGAACGGGGTTGTTTAGTCAGTAAAAGACTGACACTCCCTCTCGCCTCTACCTAGCGGGTTACCGCGGCTCCGGCTCGAAAATTAGTTAATAGGAACGAGATGGTGTTTAGTCAGTAAGACTCTGACACTCCCTCTCACACGCAAGTCGGAAGAAATCTTTAGATTAATTTCTTCCCCCTCAAAAACCGAAACACTACAGAGTTACAGAGTAAAATAAAATATGTCCGCCGGACAGTCGCGACCACCGCGCGGCACATCTCTCGCCTTGACACCAATACATTATGTACGGCTAAACTTTAACTTATTATGTATTATTATTATATACCTACTGTATATAAGGCTATATAAAAACGTCAAATGTCTTTATTTACTTACTAAGTTTTTGTATTTAAAGTTGTTGAAGGATTTGTGTGATTGATTTGGATGTTTGTCCGTCAATTACGGTGGAACTTGTGAACAGATTTTGATGAAATTTGGTATATAGATAGAGTATGAGCTGACTTGGGTGATAGGATAGGATAGCTGACTTCTTATCCCACGGGAACGCAGAAGTTAGTACATCTACCATTTCTAAACTTTGTTATGTAATTACTTTTAATTAATTACTTGTAATTACTTTTACTAATTACTTTTTTTATGTAAATTTTTTCAGTAGGAGCGGTTTTGTTTATGGTAAACAAATTGACGGATCACCTGATGGTAAGCAATTGCTGCCCCATGGACAACCGAAATACCAGAAGCGTTAGAAGTGCGTTGCCGGCTTATGGGGGTTAGGAATTTAAAGGTTGTTGGGGAATCAGTAATAGGATGACTGAGAAAAGGGGATAATTGGGCCTCCAGTAACCCCAATCACACAATGCAAGCGTTGTTTCACGTCGGTTTTCTGCTCGGCCGTGGGATCACTCCG
This sequence comes from Spodoptera frugiperda, assembly GCF_023101765.2. Classification (NCBI taxonomy): domain Eukaryota; kingdom Metazoa; phylum Arthropoda; class Insecta; order Lepidoptera; family Noctuidae; genus Spodoptera; species Spodoptera frugiperda. The sequence continues at coordinate 299,482 of NC_064235.1, read as the reverse complement.
GTCCAGTCGGCCCAGCAGTGCCGAAGCATCAAGCATGGCTATCCTACACTATTAATTTGTCTTTAATAGTATACAAACCTAATTGAAATTCAAGTACAGTGAATAGATCAATTATCTATGAAATTGTATACAAATATAATATATTAAATAGAATAATTATAAGAAATACAGTGAAGAGTTGTGTGCGCGAGTGTAGAGGTAGTTTGAGCCAGTCGCTGCCCCTACCTAGCTATGTAGGCGGTAGCGACAGCAGAAACATACTCACTTAATATTAACTTGAATAAAATTAAAAAAATAGTCTACTGTAAATAATAGTCTGTCAGTGAAGCTATGTGCTCGCTCCATGTAGCTTTGTATGGAGAAGAACGAGAAAGAAACTCCATAGGTTAAAAGAAGACTTTTAAAAAAATATGTCTGCAACAGGGATGATGACGGGGTATGAAAATTAAAAATCTATTTAGTCCGTCAATTAGGTAGCGAAAAATTATTATTAGATACGTAGGTATTCTTTTATTTTGTCATATAAGATAACAATACTTAGATAAAACGTGTCAAAGTTTAGAAGTGGAAGCATTACGCATCACGTATAAAACGTACCTAGAAGTGACGTCACGCGATATTTCAAATCGATATATCTTCGAAAGTATTTGTTTCCGTAAGAAAATAAAAAATACGTGTGTAATGTTTTAAAACAATCTACAAGACGGACATTAAAGTAAAAATTAGTCATCTACCCCTATTGTCTATACAACAAATCTTCAAGCACAAAAATAAATAATAAAAAAAAATATCAAAACACATTTGCTGACGGTACAACTGCGAATAAAGCTGACTTCGATTCGGATGGCTCACGGAGGCAAATAATAAAAAACTGGGTATCGTCCTTGCCAACCGTACTTTGTTCGAAAATATATTATACTTATATACTTACTTATAATGTGTATGTATGTTATTATATCTTATAGGTACTTAACTTATTGATACGTTATGTTTTATGTGTTTAGTTTATTTAAGATATATATACATCACTTACCATCAGGTGAGATAGCGGCCAAACGTCGGCCCATTTAACAATAAAAAAAATATATATATATAGATAAAGTTAAAGAAGATACCTAATTTTATTCGTATATGTTAAAATGCCTAAACTACTGAACGGTTTTTGATGAAATGTTGTACAGAGATAGATTCGAACTTTACTACTTTAGATATGGGATAGAATTTTTGGTAAAATAAAATATTGTTGTTTTGATTACGATTACAATTTAGATCCGAATCGACCAAAATATATTTCTAAAATACGAATTCCTTTAAAGTTTTTAAGTGAACCGCCTTCAATCAAGTCAGATAATAACCCTAAAACGATCCTAAGTCTGAAAAATACTATGCTGAAAAACACATCAAAATCTGTTCAGCTCAACACGAGATGTTCACGCACAAACATACATACATACAAATCAAACTGCGAACCTCCTTTCTTTTAAAGTCGGTTATAAAATACGTTCTTTGTTTACCAGTAAGTGTTTCGGCACTTATCTTGTTTTTATCGATTCGGTAGTAATAGAGGGTTAGAGGGTGAATTAGGAATCGATAGTAGACGTTGTCATGCGCGCACCATAGGAGCAAACATTTAGATTTCCAAAAACTATTTTAAAATAATCATCTACATAGTATAAAATATAAAACAAAGTCGCTTTCTCTGTCCCTATGTCCCTTTGTATGCTTAAATCTTTAGAATTTTATTAGATAGAGTGATTCAAGAGGAAGGTTTATATGCATAATATATCACTGGGACGGGTCGCTAGTACCTAATAAAATATACTGTTTTACACTACTCTGCCTACACCATATATGTATGTACTTACTTCTGCTAGCGGCCTAAGAAGATATAGGTAAGAAGTATTCTATGTGTTATTCCAAACCACAATCTACCCCTATTCCAAATTTCATCCAAATCCCTTCAGCCGTTTCGACGTAATTGAGTAACAAACATACATACAAACACTTGCATTCATATTATTAGTAAGATAAGAACGAAACTAAAATTCAAATTATGTATGTACTTAGAAATAACTCCATGCAAGCCCAGGGTCACACGATACATACATACATATATAGATATATAAGTAGATATATACAGAAACTTTGAACAAAATTTGAATGTTGGCATCATTAAAAAATATAATCTGTTGGTTGCCAACCCTGGCCGCTGCGTCACTGGTAAATAATTGCTTAACTGAACGGCTGTGGAGTCGCGTTGTCACTAAATATATTTGTCACAAAGGAATTGTTTCGTTTATTGTGATATTTTTTTCAAATGATTAAAAAAGTTGATCAGTATGTATCCTTAGTGTTGCGGTTTGCTTTATGTTTAAAGTAATCGTAACGAAAGCACTTTCGGTGCTCTGATTGGCCGGGTTGAATAAATCAACCGATCAGAACGCGTTCAAATTCGTACTAAGGGTACTGAATATTATTCGGAGAGGTTTATGGTCAGTAGTAGATTTCTTGTGGCCATTCGTGGCAGTTATTTTGATAATGATGTAAAAAATATATGTGATACTTCTGTTCGATACATCTTTGTATATTTCTCTTGCAAGATTTGTTAATAATGCTTTTGACATCTTCGTCATCTTTACTCAAAAATAATTTTGTATGATTAGAACTGTCGTGGAAAGATCTATCCCGTCTATCAAAACTATTACAAAAAATGTACAAAATCATTGAAATATCTAAAAATAAAAACGCTTATAGGTTATTCTTAAAAACCGTAGCTCATAGCTCAGTAGGTCATGTATACCAAAACAAATGAACGAATTGACCTACAAAACAAACTGACGAACACAATTTACTTTAGTTATCTTGTCATGAAAATGTCAAGTCAGAACGACATATAAGTATATAGAAATTTGAAAACATAATATATATTATATATGAGAGATTAATAAGTGCTCAAACAAAATACCTATTGCAGTATTTTCAGCTGATAAAAGTAAGATATAGTGTATGTCCCGACTTTTCTTGGTGCTATCAATTTTATGTGATAAATGATTTATTTAAACATTTAATTTAAGTAATAATTACAAACTATATCTAAATATAAACAAAATACTTACTAGCTAATATTAATATTATAAATGCGAAAGTTTATGTGTATGTTTGTTACACAATCACGTCAAAACGGCTGAAAGGATCGCGATGAAATTTGGAACAGGGATAGATTGATTTTTACGCAACGGGACGCCAAGCCAGTTAAACCCACAGTAGCAAATGTATATTTAAAGGTATTTAAAAATGAAAAAAAAAGTCGGAGAACGCTCTACCATTGTATAAAAAAAAATATTAGTGTTTGATGTAGTTTTAAAAGTAATTGGACACAAAAAAATAACAACTTAACACACGGAACACTAAAAAAAAGGCAACAGATATATATATAAAAAAATACCATTTGTAGTTAATCACAGACAAGTACCTAACGGACAGCCTTATCAGTTATTTACTCAAAGAATGAACCCAGTGATAAGATTATATTGTACATAGTACACTTATATACCTAGGGACACAACGGCGGACGATTATAACCGAATTGTTACATTACTTTTGTTTAATGAGTGGATTTGGAAGTGCATTTTTTTATTAGGAAATTAAGATTTTTATGATAAACAGACAATATGGTTTTATAGATCAGTATGTTTTAATTCTGCATGTAGGTATAATTTAATACTGAGCAATTCAATTTAATTGGTAGTTGGTATAAATTATATTTAAGCAACGTCACGCCTTTTATCCGCGTAAGGGGAGACATTGAGGAAAAGAGTAATTATAAATTATAATTACTTATTTAAAATCTATTTTTACTCGTATATAAGAGATTTTTACCTATTTGGTTCATACTACCGCCGCTTAGAATTGTAATTATTTCTCTTGAATGAATAATATCTTATAATAGATATATTCTTTAATACCTATTATTTTAAGTATTGCTGGCATATACATTCAAATTATGTTCACTGTTTAAATATATATATTAAACCATCAAAAACAATTTAATCATAATATTAAAAAAAATAAAATACTATTTTTTTAAACCAGACTTTTTTTCATATAATACAGATAGACATTACACACATAATTCTTATCAATTTCGTCTTTATTTTTTTGCAATCCCAAAAAATATTTTTGACTTTCAACACACTACGGACATGCTTTTGTTATTTGAAACAACAATGTCACCGTTATCGACAACATGGGCAACGCGGCGGCTATCTCTATCGCATCAACTATCGGCCGTCTAGTGATTATTTAGAAGTAATAATAATTTTACAAATTATTTGAAGGTAATGTGAGAAATTGTTGCTAATTGCTATGTTAGTATGGTATCTGCATATTTTATAGTATGTGAGACAGCTCTGACTACATATTGGGGACATAAAAAGTATGAAATTTTGCATACATATTCAGAATTTATTTGAAAAATAAAACAAAATGGGATCCCTTCTTTTTGCATAATGTACCTCAGCTTAACGATTTTGGCACAATTTATTTTGGCATAATAATACTTCGGCATAATTTTTTTTGGCATACATTTTATGTTTGCATAAACATCTTAAAGACTTATTTGTTTTGGCATAAAATTGATTCGCATAACGATAGTAGACCTAATGACTTATGTATGAAATGGTGCTGGTAAACTTGTGGTACCCCATACGATACAAGTCTATTCTGATCTAACCAATTTGCTATAATTTCTGTTGTTTACAATTAAATAATATTATTGGTTTAAATGTAATTAATAAAAAAACACAAAAAATATATTAAAAAAAGACAAAGAACAACAATATATATAATACGAATTCGACTCCACAGTTTATCTAATTCTAAAGTCGTCACATGGCGCGTCGCAGTTCTAGTGTATTGTGTACCACTACCAACCCGTCTTGGTACTTGAGTTATTATTATTATTACTTATTTATTTTAATACATTTATTGGTGAACAGTGTGTGAACAATATTATAATATACAACTTAAAAATACCAAAAACGAGGAATAAAAACGAACTTAAAACTAAAATAAAGGCGTTAGGCGTGGTTAGGCGTCGTTTTTTTAACACATAGTTTGTTTTTATAGAATACTAGCTACTTCCACGCGGTTTCACCCACTCTGCTCGGTTCCTATTGATCGTAGCGTGATGTTTTATAGCCTATAACCTTCCTCGATAAATAAGCTATCCAACACAAAAAGAATTATTCAAATCGGACCAGAGTACCGGAGATTATCGCGTTCAAACAAACAAACTCTTTAGCTTTATAATATTATAGTATATAGTATAGATTTGTTTACTTATAACATTAAAGACATATTACAAAATTTAAGACATATTCCATAGCACGGTTGTAAACCTTAGTGGTTATTTGGTTGCTATTTGTTAATTTTATTGTATTATTCTTTTGTACAAAAATAATTAAATTATAATTTCAATGTTATTTGACGAGAATTATATGGATATTGTTTGTTAATGTTAGTTATCTTAAAAATGATTTTGTAATTCAAATACACGTGAAAGAGTTTTAACACCAGAATCAACAGAGTATAAAAGGTGAAGGTAAATGAAATATAGTTTCTAAACAAATTACTTGTTTACTAGACTATAGTACAGAGAATAGATTGGCATTTATTTTTTAACGCAAAAGAATTATTTAATTGACACTTCAAAGCGTAAAGTTTAGACGCTTTTATAAAAATCAATGCTAAAATAGTAATTCGTTTTCATATTACAAAATATTATATTTCCTAGACACATTTAACACAATTTACACTTACACACATCAATTTATTAACAAAACAAAGCAAAAAAAAAACACTAATTTCAATTTCAAACAAATAAATAAAAAACTACCAAAACTCTTTGATCGTAGTACAAAAATCCCCATACCGTACTACAAAATTACTCGGCTACAATGCAAGGGAATCTCACGGTTATGTCCTGCACATAGGAGTCAAAATCGCTAGCACACAACTAGCAATAGGTATGGCTTTGTGGTACAAGTAGAAACAAATAATAGAATCGATATGATATATTTTTTTCTTTGTCTTTTCTACTTTTTTTATTATTGAGTTATTATATACATTTTTATGTGTTACTTAGCTTCTGCCAGTGGATTTACCTGCGTTCCGGTGGGATAAATAACCTATGTGTTATTTCCAAACCATAATTTACCCCTATACCAAATTTCATCCCGATCCCTTCAGTCGTTTTGACGTAATTGAGTAATGAGTAAAAACATACACATAAACATACAAACTTTTGCATTTATGATATGACTAAGATGACCCCTTCCCCAATCTCCCAATACCCGAATCCCCAATTCTCAAATCTCAATAGGAACTCCTCTGATGTTGCGGGTGCTCATGGGCTATGGCGATTGCTTACCATCAATTAGTGATCTGTCTGCTCGTTTAGCGACTTATACCATAAGTAAATTCTATACATATACATAGTTTTTATAAGAAAAACAAACATCTACTAGTAAGATTTTATTTAAATCAAACGTAACGACACCGATACGATTACGATATTGCATAAAATTTTATTAAACGGGAAATATTTGCAAATAGTTATATGTGTCAATTTCATACCATGGATTTTATTGATACAAAGCGAATATGATAGGTATTGTTATCTCTGATAAGGCAATGCTAACTAATATTATAAATGTGAAGGTTTGTATGTCACAATATTTCTCTTAAACTGATGGGTTGATTTTGATGAATTTTGGCATTGTGATGAATGGGATACTGGAGTGACTAACGGAGTAAGAGGCGAATAAATTTGTCTTAATTTTTAAACTACAAATGAAATGTAAAAGCTTATATCATTTATGAAATATCTCGAAAACTACTGAACGGATTTTTACACAATTTTCACCAATGGATAGCGTAACATTTAATTTACGATGATGAAATTGCAAAAAAAAACAATATATAGTGATTTAAAATTCTGTTTACAAGATTATGACGTCATTTTACACTATTCAACTTATTACCCGACTTCAAAAAAATTAAGAGATTCTTAATTTAAAGGTACCTATTTATTTCTTTTGTCCTTTCATATTGTATATTCTTCCTACTCGAAACAACTTGGGGACGTTCCTTATCAGTTTAGCAGCGTTCTGATAACACGCGCCCAGCGCATGGCTGATAACGCACAGACAGTATTTGTTATTATTATTAGTAATTGAATTTATAATTAAATTCCATGACTTTTGGGAAATACCGTTCTAACAGTATGCAGTTTTAATATTATAGTAATATGTCGATTAATCTGTTTTTCCTTTTACCTTAAACATGTTTGGATTTAATATTTATAATGATTAATCAAATGTTTCTTTAGGAAATTTAATATTAAAAAAAAAATTAGTAAATAAAAAAATAGTAGCCTACAGTCTTTTTTAAGGGGGGAAAATCATCCTTGGGCGAGGCGAAAGGGAGTGTCAGACTTTTACTGACTAAAAACCACTCCGTTCCTACTACTGCTTTTCGAGCCGGAGCCCCGGTAAACCCGCTAGGTAGTCCGCAGCTCTGGGTAGGCAACGTCAATAGGTTGCGCGACATCGCCACGTCTGCCTACGCTGCTCATAAACAATTGGCGAGGATGTGGCGGGCTTGTAATAACCCATATTTGCAAATAAACTCTCTTTATCTTTATATTGTCTCAAAAAAATAAAATACTCATAGTACAGTAAAAAAAAATACACCTGCCATCAAATCGCTCCCGCTACAGCTTATACCAAACACCGCAGCCGAACAGTAATTTCATCCATGAAATAGTTGGTGTTACCAAATAGGGATTAGAGTGAGACACCACTACTCGCAGCTAGGCGTGCGAGCGAGATAGGACATTGTGTGGAGCGCTCTCTCGATTTCTGAGCTTCGTTCGTAGTTTAAACGTATCTTTTTGGGGTAAGCAGGGTAGTGCGGTTTTGTGTAATGGTTCTGTATGTTTGTATTTCTTGTGTGTTAGTTATAAATATCTTAATGGTTTATTAGGTTGAAGTTTTGGGATGAATCAAAGGTTAAGTTTGATTATTGTGTTAACGGTCGTATTCAGAGTCATTTACGGTCAATTTCAATAACCTATCTATCTGTAGATTTGCTTACTAGATACCGGTAAACTATGGCAACTTTACCAGACCCTTGGCAACTTTACCATACTATAGGTATTCGGTATAAACTCATTTATCTAAAAATCTACCCACTAGAATTCTGTTTTGTAATAGTAGTATTTTTTAGACTTTAAAAGGAAATATTTACTATATTTTGCGTAGACGTAAGACTGCTATTATGCCAGTACTGGCCGTCACAATGTATGCGTAGAAAATGTGCTAAAAGTTACGTAGTTACCTTTAAATTGTACTCACTAGAGCATATGTATTAGTAAAATCAATTCGAATTCAAACAGGGAATAGAACCTAGTAACCCGTATACAACAATCACTATTTACAACAGGAAAAACCACGAAAAAAGTCTTATAATTGAAAAAAGAGCAGCCTGAATAAATATAACCCGAAACGACTTACATACACAAACATGTCTATGTATTATATACTAAAACGTTAAAGGGACATACAGCCCTTGGATCTTTGAAATAGGGGTGAAAATCGCTTGTACATAAAAATAAAGCCTTTTTCAGTATCGATAGTAGCAAAATATTTAAAATAATGATATTAATTCCTGATACTCAATAATTATCGAAAAATTTATTAAAATTGCCATTTACTGGTTTTTTATGGTATAAGCTGGTAAACGAGCATGAAACACCAGAGGCGTTACAAGTGCGTTGTCGGCTTTTTGGGGCTTAGGAATTTAAGGGTTGTTGGGGAATCCGGAATTGGTGAGATTGGGAAAGGGGTTATTAGGGCCTCCGGTAACCTCACTTACACAACGAAAGCAAGCGTTGTTTCACGTCGGGTTTCTGTGAGGCCGTGGTATCACTTCGGTCGAGTTAGCCCATAGTCGGGTATACCACACCCGCGGGAAGAATAGGGATGGTGATAAAATATTATATTCCACGCAAAGATACGATTTGAGTATCGATTATAATAATGTAATGTAAGATAAAACTTATTCCTTTATGTATGAGTTAGATCAAAGGCACATATTGTACATAGTAAGTAGCTAGAGAATTGGTAGCTCCTGTTTACCCCCCTTGGGAGGTAACCGTGTTTATGTACATCAATTTATTACGTAATTGTGTCCTTCGGTTTTCGACACTCCGAGGTCAGGGTAGCATGTAGACTTGAACAGACATGAACAGAAAGTCATCCGTCTTTGTCCCTTTTTAAGTAGTCGTCAAAACTACACATAGAATACGAGTATCACCACACTTATTTCTAGATAGGAGTGTAGCTAGCGCCGCCGGGTCAATTATACGGCATAAGCAAAATGTATACTAAAGTCCAAATAATCAATTCCTTCTTTCTTTGCCTAAAGCATGCGTCCAAAAGTTAGCAGAAAGTTTAGGAAAATTTATGTCGTCGTAAGGGTCTCCAAACATGGGTTTATTGTTATAGCGTCGGTAAGACTCCTCTTTGAGGCTTGAGACAGGGCGAGAAAAGCTATTGGATGCTATCCCTCAAAAAAAAATAATTAAAAAGGCCCTCAAACACATTTTTATACGGGGTTGCGAAAAAGCACGCTACTCCACTGCTTCTAGATAATGCCTACCTAGACCTACGGATAGAGGCATACTATGAACCTACAGACTTTCTTATAAAACTATAAGAAAATACTAGCTTCTGCTAGCGGACTACCACGCATTTTCGTCGAATAAAATCTACCTCAGTTTCAAATTTCATCGCGACCCTTTCATCCGTTTTGGCGTGATTGAGTAACAAATCTATACTTATAATAAATCTGTAGAGTGGTCAATTCTGTACATGAAATATATTTCCAAAATAACTATCAGCGGGTGATTAGTGATCTACTGACGCCAAAAATGCAATCAGAAAAATTTTTGTCTGTCTGTCTGTCTTGAGTCTGTCTGTCTGTCTGTCTGTATGTTCTTTATAGAAATAAAAACCACTCGACAGATTTCAATGAAACTTGGTACAATATCTTCATACTCCTGGGCAGGTTATAGTGTACTTTTCATCACGCTACTATCAGTAGGAGCAGAGCAGTAAATGTTGGGAAAACAGGAGAACTTACTCCTTTTTAAGCTTCCGTCGCGTGTGCAGCCTTAATGGTTAAAGCTACACAGAAATAATGTATGAAAGGAAATGTTCTCCTTAAAATTGTTTAAAAAATATTCTACGACAGCAAATGTCTATCTCTTATGGTTAACTCACAATAACACGTATAACTCCCGATAGCTTAGCAGTTCGGAGCTTTCTGATTGTATTTGTCTACTCTTACGTTTATAACACTCTCATTCATTCATTCATTCATTCATTCATATTATAATAAATCTGTAGAAGGGTCAATTCTGTACATTGAAAATATAGAAAAAATAAATAGTAGGGGGTGTTACTGGATCGATACCAAACCCAAATTGATTTTTTTTTGTCTGTCTGTCTATATGTTCAGGCATCACGCATTTATTTTTCAGTTTTATTCTACAGAACGCGAGCTCAACAGCAGTAGCTCAAAAGAGGGATCTCTTTAATTATTATGGGCCTCGCCGTATTTGGGTCCAATAGATATTTATAAGATGTCATTGTCAGAGTTACTCAAAATGGAGAAATAAAATTTCCTCGCGAAGACCAACATCCGCGCGGACGGAGTCGCAGGCGGAAGCTAGTATACAAATAAAATCAGAAACTATCGCATTTATAATATTGGTAAGAATTGATAAAGAGCTTCTAAACGCTAGAACTCACCTCGCCATGTAGACCCCTGCCTTCCGGAGTGTTCTCCGGCATGAAGTACAGCCGCAGACTGACCAGCGTCTGGTCGGAGACGCGGTCCGTCCATAGTAGTTGGAGCTCGCCTGCAGAAGACATGGCTATGTTAAAGATATTCGAGCAGACAGATCATCTGATGGTAAGCAATCGCCGCCGCCCGAAACACCAGAGACGTTACAAGCGCGTTGCCGGCTTTTGGGGGTTAGTAATTTAAGGGTTATTGGGGAATCGAGGATTGGGAAAGGGGTATTTGGGCCTCCGGTAACCTCTCTCACACAACGACAGGTTTCTGTGAGGCCGTGGTTGGTTGATTCGCATCGATAAATCAGAGCGCCAAACGCGCTCTCATTTCGATTACTTTAAGCGTAAAGCAGACTCATACTAAGGATACAGAACATTTTTTAGCTTTTGCCCATGATTTCGGGTTACCGCGACTCCAGCTCGAAGCAGAAGTAAGAGCAGGGTGATTTTTAATCCGTAAGTGTTTCGCGAAGATGCCCTTCCGCGTACGCGAGGTAGTTGATGATTTACTGGTCACATTTCGCCGCAGACTTAGGAACATGAACATGTTTTTTTTTTAAAAAAAACACGTTGCCCCACATTAGGATTTTCTCCTGTGTCGTGGGTGCGTTTACAAACATAAAATTTCACATGCACATGACACACCTAGACCCGGAACAACAATCTGTGGATCACACAAAGAGTTGCGGGAATCGAACCCGCGACACGTTGCGCGGCAGCCAGTTGCCCAGCCACCGCGCCAACCGTGCAGTTAAAGCATGTACCTATAAGTACAACATGTTTAATACTTACTTTATAAAAATTTTGCCATTATTAATTGGAGATATCTGCTTCCAAATTCAGTTGCAAGATTCCACTACACACACAAACATTGCAAGTTAAATATTAATAAATAAAAATCTCCTTACCTATAGACACCAGCTCTGAATCCTGCCAGACCTTGACGAAGAAGAAGTCCCCGATGGCTATGATCTTCTCCGAGGGTCCCGTTAGCCGGAGCGCCTTGTAGAAGGTGTACTGGCCGTGCTGGCCACACGGGGCTCCCACCAGCTGGAACAAGAGATGGGGGGCTTTAGGACATGCGTAGATTTGTTTTTTATTATTTTTATACTTTTTTTTATTTTATTTTTTTGAAGGTGGAAAATCATCCAGTGACTTCTCCCGCCTTGGGCGAGGCGAGAGGGAGTGTCAGACTCTTACTGACTAAAAACCACCCCGTTCCTACTCCTGCCCGTCGAGCCGGAGCCCCGGTAAACCCGCTAGGTAGTCCGCAGCTCCGGATTAGGCATCAGCCCTATTTTTTTTTTATACTTAGGCTGCGGTTCCACGGACACGGAGCGGGACGTAAAGGAGCTTAGCGGTGCACGAATTCACCAATCACTATGCTCGAAATCTTTTCCATTGAAGCGGAGCGGAGATTGTTCAATTCGTGCACCGCTAAGCTCCTCTTCGCGTCAGTGGAACAGCAGCCTTAACAGGATGGCGTTTAGCCATCATCTCGCCTGGTGGTAAGCGATAATGTGGCTGAACGATGGAGCACGCCTGCCTAAGGACAACCAGTGCAATCGGGGCTTAAAGACACCCAAGTTATATTTTGTAGGAAACACAGATTAACTTCTACCAGCGGTTTCACCACGGTAACCGGGTAAGAAGTAGCATAATATGTGTTATTCCAGACTATAATCTACATCTGGAGCTGCGGACTACCTAGGGAGTTTACCAGGGCTCCGACTCGAAGGGCAGGAGTAGGAACGGGGTGGTGTTTAGTCAGTAAGAGTCTGACACTCCCTGTCCCCTCGCCCAAGGCGGAAGATCTCATTGGATTATCCCGCATTTTATTATCAAAAAAAAAGCGATATTATTGGTTTGAAATATCGCGTGATGTCACTTCTAAGTTTTATACGTAGATATGACGTATTTGTGGCACCCGCGGGAAGAAAAGAGGTGGTCACAATCCCAATATATATATATGTTCTATCCATCACCATACCGCCTACTACACCTGCTTACCCCCTTTCAAACAAAAACCCTTAAAGATATCTTAACTACTTAAATTTTAATCAACGGCCGTGGTATCGTGGTATCAAGTGGCTTTACAGACAATTAATACACCAGTGTATCATGGACTCGCTTTGAATGAGCGCTCCGAACATTCGACGGTCAGTTTATACTGGTTATATATAGACCTGAACAAACCAGTGTATCATGGCCTCGCTTTGTATGATCTTCCCCAACATTCGACGGTCAGTTTATACTGGTTATATATGGACTTACCATAACCAGTGTATCATGGTCTCGCTTTGTATGATGTTCCCCAACATTCGACGGTCAGATTATACTGGTGTTTCATACATCTATACTAGACATCCAGTTTACCATGGTCTGGCTTTGTATGGTCTTTCCGTACATTCGACGGTCAGTTTATACTGGTGATGCATAGATTGATGTTGAGTACTGTGTATCTAGGTAATCAATAGTGGCTAGTTCTAGGTACTAACGTATAGTCTAGTGCATTCAGCTCTCGATGTATGTGTAACTTTGATTACTAATTATTTTTATTATAAGTAGAGATTAAGGTTCAAAATTGATAGATTTTGGTTTTTATTGCGATGCGGACTGCCTGGCGGGTTACCGGAACGGGGTGGTTTAAATTAGGTAAAATTAAATTACAACTAGTAATTTTTGAACTGAAGCTAAAACAGACAAGCGGTTTGATTGGTTTGTATTAATACACAGACAGACATATCTAAACTATACATATAATAAGGGTTCCTTGTTGACAACGGAACCTTAAAAAAATTGCGTAGACGTCGTTCTTCTCAATTTGAAGCTACACTTACTACACAGCTACATACATACATACGAGCATCTATAGTTTCACTGACGGACAATTTAATTTGTCGTTTTAAAAGTGACAAATTAAGAAATAATAGAAATAAATGCTCAAAGCAATTTCTTTGACTTTGAAATAAGCTTTTGACACGCCAAGTCCCGCAAAAAAGCCAGAGATGTGTCACTGCACTTCATATTGCACCGGAGATGCACATGCAGCGCAGACGACTCCAACAAACTCTGGCGACTATCCAACACATGCTGCTCAAATAATTGTCATTTATCATCTTCATACTATAATCAATTCAATCAATGAGCTGTTGTTGCCACATCATCACAGATGACAGTCCACTGCTGGACTATGAGCCTCCTCTACTTAAGAAGGGTTTGCCATGATCTCAACACTTTTTTTAAGGGGGTAAATCGTCAAATGTCTTCCCCGTCTTGGGCGAGGCGAGAGTGTCAGACTTTTACTGCTTTTCGAGCTGGAGCCCCGGTAAACTCGCTGAAACCATCCAGCAAGTTTACCGGGCGCGTTCCGCACGCGCCTCAAAGAGCCATCAGACCACCACAGATGGGGCCCAGTAGGACTGATGCCTGATCCGGAGCTGCGGACTACCTAGCGGCCTTAGCGGGGCTCCGGCTCGACAAGCAGGAGTAGGAACGGGGTGGTTTTTAGTCAGTTAGAGTCTGACACTCCCTTTCGCCTTGCCCAAGGCGAAAGAAGTCATTGGATGATTTTACCCCTCAAAAAAAAAAGTGTGCCTACGTGTGTCACTGGACAGTGAACCTCGCTACCACCAGTTGACTGGACATCTACACTACATAAGCTGCTGTTTACATGTGAACATTAGCTCATGACGATACTAGCGTACATGTGTCACTGGACAGTGAACCTCGCTACTATCAGTTGACTGGACATCTACACTACATGAGCTGCTGTTTACGTATCAATATTAGCTCATGACGATACTAGCGTACATGTGTCACTGGACAGTGAACCTCGCTACCATCAGTAGACTGGACATCTACAGTAAATGAGCTGCTATTTACATGTGAACATTAGCTCATAACGATACCTAAGTACGTGTTTCGCCTGGACAGTGAACCTCGCTACCATCAGTTGACTGGACATCTACACTACATGAGCTGCTGTTTACATGGCAACATTAGCTCATGACGATACCAGCGTACGTGTGTCACTGGACAGTGAACCTCGCTACCATCAGTTGACTGGACATCTACACTACATGAGCTGCTGTTTACATGTGAACATTAGCTCATGGCGATACCAGCGTACGTGTGTCACTGGACAGTGAACCTCGCTACCACCAGTTGACTGGACATCTACACTACATGAGCTGCTGTTTACATGTGAACATTAGCTCATGACGATACCAGCGTACGTGTGTCACTGAACAGTGAACCTCGCTACCATCAGTTGACTGGACATCTACACTACATGAGCTGCTGTTTACATGTGAACTTTAGCTCATGACGATACCAGCGTACGTGTGTCACTGGACAGTGAACCTCGCTACCATCAGTTGACTGAACATCTACAGTACATGAGCTGCTGTTTACATGTGAACTTTAGCTCATGACGATACCAGCGTACGTGTGTCACTGGACAGTGAACCTCGCTACCATCAGTTGACTGAACATCTACACTACATAAGCTGCTGTTTACATGTGAACATTAGCTCATGACGATACCAGCGTACGTGTGTCACTGGACAGTGAACCTCGCTACCATCAGTTGACTGGACATCTACACTACATGAGCTGCTGTTTATTCTGTACTTCTCGGAAGGTAAAAACAACGTATTCACTTATCGAGATTCCCAGTAGGTAGGTAGGTACGAGGAAAAAGTATATATTTTGTTTTGTTTCTAACGAAAACTTTGAAACAATTTTGTCAAAATGGAGTTTTTATTCGTAAAATGTAAATAAGGAAAGCCAGAGTAACTGTTTGCGTCGTTGGTCAAGTGGTAAGCAAGTGCGACTGGCTAGCATGAGGTCATGAGTTCGATTCTCATTAAATATCTTCTCTGATAAATTTTGTTACGGGATATAAGACAATTGTTCATGTCCCTGGTGCATCCCAGGCTGTTTCGGTGTTTGCATGGTTGTATTATATCTAACTGACTACTGTAAATACTGGTGTACAATTGTATCATACCAAAAAAGAAAAAAAAACTAACTATAGGACCACGCCTTCACCAGTCGACTTCGCAACCACTGCACCAAACATAAAGACATTAACAGAAAAATTCAAAAAAAGAACAAAAAAAGTATCTGCTCGACACACTAACGGTACTTTTCAAACACTTTGAATTGAGAATCAATAAAATATAAAATTGTACCGGCTTGGTTAGAGGGAGACGGCGCCGTACGAGTGAAAGGGATAGGTATACGGTTGTCAGCTACGTATCTTTGCAAGTTCAATGATCATTTTGAAAGATTCTGTGAGTGAAGCTATTTCGCTGAAAGTTTTTTTATGAAACGAGCAGACGTATCACCTGATGGTAAGCAATCGCCGCCGCCCATGGACATTTGAAACACCAGAGGCGTTACAAGTGCGTTGCCGGCTTTTGGGGGTTAGGAATTTAAGGGTTGTTGTTCGGGAATCGGGGATTGGGAAGGGTTGAATTGGGCCTCCGACAAGTTTTTGGACATTGGTCTAAATATTGCACACGTAGCGTCACTTGAAAAATGCATACAAATGACAATAAGTGACGTAGTAAAGACTAATGCTTGCATCCATGCATTTTGCTTAACACATAGAACGCCGTGGTGGTCACCGGTGACCGACGTTAGCGGAGGATTTACCTTCAACAGTTTTCTATAGGCAGTCAAAGACTCAAAAACAATAAAAAGTACGAACAGGGTAGATGACAAATTTTTATTTCAATGTCCGTCTTGTAGATTAAAACATTACAAATACTTTCGTAAATAATTATGTAGGTATATCGATTTTAAATGACGTTTCATTACTAGGTACTTTAAATTCTTATCTCTCAACCAATGACAGGCGAGAATGTGAGCTTACTTCGAAAATTATAACCTTTTTTTATAGGAAAAATCATCCAATGTCTTCTCTCGCCAGGGCGAGGCGAGAGGGAGTGTCAGTCTCTTACTGACTAAAAACCACCCCGTTCCTACTCCTGTTTTTCGAGCCGGAGCCCCGGTAAACCCGCTAGGTAGTCCGCAGCTCCGGAAAATTATAACCTAGTACTACTACTAAGCCTAATGCCTTAGGTATAATACTATTTTTCAAAAAGAGTTGGCAGAGGTGTACATTAAATTTATAATGTCCAACACTAAAGTAAAATTAACAGTATTATCACGCTTATTTCCCCTCAAAGGACAAGCAGAACGCACCCCTTCTCTTCAATTACCGTCCTATTGTTATAGGGGATCCCGCAATACATTGAGCACAAATCCAAACTGCGTGGTATTATTATTTTTTCTAGGTACGGTGTTGTTTCCGGGAAAAATAATAACTAGGTAGGTAGGTAAAAGTTTTTTTTTATCATTGTATAGTAACAAAACAGAGAACACTTTGGAACGAGCGCCTAGCTTCACTGACGGACAATTCAATTTGACGTTTCAAAAGTGCCTAATTTAGGATTAATTGAAATGTTTTGACTTTGACTTTGAGTATGAAATTGTAGCCAGTCTAAATAAAAAGAACTGCAGTAGTTATTAAGTGTGGGAGAGCCATGCTTCGGCATGATTGGGCCAGAAAACTCCTTAGCAGTTTTAAGGAACAGAGAGTAAAGTTCCCTAAGAAAAGAAGGATCCTCCGACCAGGCGAGGTGATCATGCCTGGCGGGCTTTCTGCCCAACTGTTATTCGTTGGGATTTTCTATCCATGTTTATTCGCACGTAAACTTCACATGTGGGATGTAGGATTTTTATGACGTCATCCGTTGATTTGCTTGTCGTCTATGTGCGACTTCTGTCATCTGTCTCTTGTCAGGTGTAGCCCCAAAGTTATAGAAAAAAATTACGCGAAACGATTTGAAACAACATTATTACATTATGTACTCTGTCTACCTCTTTGGAGTAATAAGGCGTGATGTCCTCTGTACTAATTACTAAGCTAAAGAGTTGGTTTGTTTGAACAAGCCAATCTCTGAAACTATTGGTCCGATCTGAATATAATGTTTGTGTTGGATAGTGCATTTATCGAAGGCTTATAGGCTATAAAACATTACGCTACGATCAACAGGAGCCGAGTAGTGAACCGCGCGACAGTAGCTGACTAAATAAAACACCCGGTGCTGCGGATTACCTAGCAGATTTACCGGGGCTCCGGCTCGAAAAGCAGGAGTAGGATGGGGTAGTTTTTAGTCAGTAAGAGTCTGACACTCCCTCCCGCCTCACGCAAGGCCCATACACCAATCATTGGATTGGTTTTCCCCCTCTTAAAAAAAAGCTGAGCAAGTGAAACCGCATGAAGTAGCTAGTGTAGACAAAATAAAACACAAGTATAAGAATTAGCTAGTCACATTCATGTTTATTTTGATCACATTAGTCACCAAAGTCGCCATCCTTATTTTGACTCCGTGCTGTTACGGGGAAATTCGTAATTGAAAAACCCAATGCATTTTTTTGCACCTATTATATTGATATCCTCTAATCCTCAACAGTCAAGTATCTGATGCTCAATCACATTTTCGGTGACTGTATAATAGAGTAGATGAGTAATTATTATTTCAATGTCTTGTAGATTATTTTAAAATATTAGACACGTATTTTATTTATTTTCCTAGGGAAATAAATATTTTCGAAGATAATATTGATATTTCGATTTGTTGTTTGAAATGTCGCGTGACGTCACTTAGTTATTGGTACGATTTATATGTAGAAATTATGTATTTGCTCGGTTTTGGTACGTTGTGGCGGGCTTGTCCCATATAAAAATTATGGTAAGCAATCGGCTCCGCTCATAGACCCGTCCCGCCAATGAACGGCGCCGATTGCAAACACTTCACGAGTTAGAAATGCGTTGCTGGACTTTTTGCGGGGTTAGGGGCACACAACGCAAGCGTTATTTCACGCCGATTTTCTGTGAGGCCGTGGTATCCTTCCAGTCGAGCTGGCCCAACTTTTGAAGGTAGGATAATCATCCAATGGCTTCTCCCGCCTTGAGCTTGGCTTCTAACGCGAGAGGGAATGTCAGACTGTTACTGACTGAAAATCACCCCGTACCTACTCATGCTTACTTTAGCAAGATGAAACAAAACATATAATCACGCTATTTTATCCAAGATAGAGCTGTACATATACTATACAATGTAACACCCACTTTTCACCAGTTATTATAATACGAGTCTCATGTAATAAGGGGTGAGAAAAACAAACCCTAGATCAGCCTAATCTAGTCTTTATTACCTATGTACTAAGTGTTTTCTTTACATACGTTTTATATACACATAGGTACATACATTTAATCTATTTTTATTACATTTTATTCTTGGAAAACGGGAATAAATAATAATTTGGGACATATTTCGGCCAACCTTTAGTGTGAAGAGTTTAGGTAGAGTCGTGCCGTCTCGCTCGCTCGCACGGCTTTTCAAAATGTACGACCGTGAACTACGGGCCGTGTCAGGGGTGTCAGGATGCTTAACCGACTTGTGATAAAAGGGGGAGTTGTGTGTGACGTGGTAAAAAGTTACGTGAAAAGGGTCGTTTTCGTCTATTAAGTGATTACAAGTATGTCGAGGTCGAGAAAATGTCGGTTCGATTTCTGAGTCAAATAAAGTGAAAAGGTGCGTTTAACAATTACTGATAATAATATGAACGATTGTAGTCAATGTAAGTTTATGTACACTTATTGATTGGGAAAAAAATATCAGAGAAATTGTAAACATATATTTTTTAAAAGAGTAACGAATGGAGTTTCTTTCTCGTTCTTCTCCATTCGAAGCTACACTTTAGAACGAGCACCTAGCTTCACTGACAGACTACATTAGTTGACATTTCAAAAGTACCTATTTATGGTTTAATTAGAATAAATTATTGGACTTTGACTTCGAATCGTTATCAACTACGTAGAAAAATGTATTTTTTTTTTTCACGAGAAACCTCACTCGAGATTCCAACCGCACACACCACGCTCGGTAGCCACACATATGTTCAATACGACAAGCGGAAACAATATTTAAATGTATTATAATTTTAATACGGTCTGTGAACACGAATCGATCGAGTATAGGCTCGCCAAAGGGTGAAGTAATATTTGACTTTACATCGGTAGGGATAACTATTTAACATGCAATCAGGTTATTATGATTATTATCAGTTAGCTACTGATATTCTACTGCTGAGTGTGTAGAATAATCTACACCTGATGGTAAGCACCGCCAATGGACACCGGCAAATTCTGAGGAGTTATACATCAACAGTCTATAAGTGGCCACTGTTGACCAAAGGCCTCTTCTCAAACAAAGAAGGTTTTTATTAATCAGCTAACATGTAACATATTGACGAAGTACCTAGTTATAATGATAAAATAAACATTTAAGAACAAAATAATCATCAACAGCCTGTTAGTGGCCACTGCTGATCAAAGGCCTCTTCTCACACAGAGAAGGTTTGAGCATTAATCGCCACGCTTACTCAATGCGAGTTGGCGATTTTAAACTTAACTATAATTAGAAATAATAAGCACAGGTTTCCTCAGACTCTTGCTGACTAACACACCATCCCGTTCGTACTGCTGCAGAGCTGCAGACCCAATACCTAACTAGCTCGTCCATAGCCTCGGTTATTCAACTCTATTTGTAGCCATACTGGGGCTACGGCATTTTAGCTGAGCACTGGTCTTTATAGCGCTCTTGCTTATTTATTTACTTTTAAAATTATTTTCTTGTATTGCCTGCAATATTTTATTTATAATGGTATGGTACAAATAATTCTATCTTATTATAATAATTATATCTTTCCTGAGATATTTTTCAAGGTCAAAGTAAATAGGTACTTTCTAAGTCTGTGTGCTCCATCTTCGGCCACATCTTCGCTTCGCCGTCCTGGCAGTAAGCGGGTTGGTGGCCAAACGCAGACTTATCAACGTTAAAAAAAACTGTTTTTCTTACATTCTAGTCTTACTCTCCAGGTAAAACAAAAGTGCCTCTTAAATTAATATTATTTAAAAAAATAACAAAATGATTGGCTTGCGTGGCAGCCCTACGTTGAAACCCTATTCTCTAATGTAACACCCGTATATTGGTTTAGGGATCGCTAGCCAGCGGCGCCCAAACTTTCACAACAACGTTCTTCTCAAAATATTATCCACTAACTTTGATTTTTTTATATACAATGTGAATAAATAACTATGTTCTATTTCTATTTTGTGGTAGCCCTTAGTTGGTAAGCAATCGCCGCCGCCCATGGATACCCGAAACACTAGAGGCGTTACAAGTGCGTTGCCTTTTGGGGGTTAGGAATTTAAAGGTTGTTGGGGAATCATTGATTGGGAAGGGCAACATAACGCAAGCGTTGTTTCACGACAGTTTTCTGCTCGGCCGTGGCATCACTCCGGTCGAGCCGGCCCATTCGTGTCGAAGCATGGCTCTCCCACACTTAAATGTTCTTATTTTACATACAATTAAAGTATTGCCAAATAGCATTCTTCAAAAGTAATGCAGAATGCACTTATGACCACAGATGTACATCTCTACTCATGCCCACAAGTAAAAACAAGCGTAACGTTACGTCTAATATTAAATTATTGATTTTATTTAATCCTATCACAACACCGCTGCGCGAAGTGTGTAAGCGACTCGAACATTGAACACCTCTGCCTACCCCTTGAGGTATAGAGGCTTAGTTTCATTTGTGTATAAAATATTGACGACTAGAAAGCTCGAAACACTCAAATATACGATTTAGGTTTTAAACATTGCAAGAAACTTATCAAGAGAAAAGTTTCAAATAAAAAAAACTTGCAATTTGCAAAAACACGTTACACATGTACGCTTTTACGCTGAAACGGCTGAAACGATTGTAATGAATTTTGGTATAAAGATAGATGATGGAGATAGTGATTATTTCAATTTAAAATAATTTTCAGTAAATTACAGCTACGTTCAAATAAGCCGACTACACTTTTTAAAGTCCAATCGTGATAGGTACATACAGGTCAAACAGAAAACCTTTTTTGAAGTCTGTAAAAAGTCTCCAAAACGCGAACGAAACCACGAACAACACTAAAAAAAACTGCGTTTAGAAAACCAAAAAGCAAAAAGTGACTATTATAAGTACTGATAGGCTATCCACCCACTGCTAGGTAAGAAGCCGGTGCCTCCTCCTATTTTTGAAGTCGGTAAAACTACGTTATACCTTTACCCTACTCAGGAATCGAAGTGACCAACAAAACGGAATAGAAAGTACCTTCCATATTGATAGATTAATTATTTATTGTAGTAGCTAGTTAGTTATTGATCTACCAGTTACGTCGAGGTCACTTCGAAACAGTTTATTCAGACCAGTACTTGAGGGCAAATTGCAGGAAAATATTGCCTGCGTGTAATCAGGGTTTAAAACCTACTCCGGTTCTCGAATGCGAAGTTTCGTTTAATCTTCAGCCGTACATTTTATTGATGTACTAATAGAATTACTTGAAATAACGTTTTATTTTTAATTTCATATCAAAACCTATTTATTTATCTTCATTTCATTCGTTCATTTTTGTTCACCAAAGTTCGCAATTAATAGAATTGTTGTATGCAATCTGCGAAGTTTTTTCGTTTGTTCGTTGAATTAGAGTAGGCCCCCAGACTACTTTTCCACCAGAGATGTGCTATGTTACGTTGCTGTGGATGCGTTTGGCTTCCACCAATCATGTTCATTGGTACACATAGCTTACAACTGGTAGAAACGGAGTCAGATAAGCTATGTTTTTTATATGGAAAGATGCGTGTTATCTACTATTGATACATCGAATATCCGAGTTGTGCATCTTCCTCGCACAGATACATAGCTTAGTATCAGTGGTAACGGACACATAGTTTCACAGTTTAGCTATTATATCCTCGTAGCATAGCTACATAGAACATTTTTTGTGGAAAAGCACGTTAGAAAGTCCAGACAACTCGGGAAAAAGTCTCATTTGTACTAGGTTTCGAAGAAAACGCAAAAATAACAACGCAACGTCACGCCTTTTATCCCCGAAATGGTAGGCAGAGGTGCACATTACGACACGTAATGCCGGTATACAATGTACATCCACTTTTCACCATTTGTGTTATAAGTCCCATGTAATAGGGGTTGAGCCTATTGCCATATGCATGCATGCAAAAATAAATAGGGTAAATGAATACTTAGATACTTGTAAAAATAACTATAGATAAATTAAAATGGCCGCTATTAGATATTTGTGGGGGAAAACCATAGCAAACATCTAAACACAATAACAGAATATAATATTAGCTAATACTGTTATTTTTACCTATTAAGCGTTATTCTAGAATAATCACCCACATTTCATTCGTATCTAGAACCGTATGCTCACAGACATAAGAGTGAATTTCGCACTAACAAGATTGTAGAACTTCATGGAATCTTTTTGTTCGATATTTTACAATGAAATATATTTTTAAACAATAATTAACTATCGTAACTGCTATATTTGTTTAAAATACTTTGCTATTGGCAGAAAAAATGGATGCTTAAGTTTATTGTAAAAAAAAATGGATCGAATGCCTATGCCTCCATAAAAAAAGAAAAGAATGGCTACCATAGATAGCGGGATGGGGTGTCGTTATCGATATGTGATCAATAGATATCGATAGTTAAGCATTATGATCGATAAACGATATTATGCAATTCTTATTAACTTAGAAATAAATCAGACTACATTCTTAAGATTTTATAGGAAAAAAATACATAAAATTATAAATTCACACCAAGAGACGGCATTGATAGGCATTTTAATTTATAATTATTTTACCCTTTTAAAACATTCAAGTCTATAGCTATTCAAATAAAAACAATAATTAAGTCAGTCCGAAATATATTTATTAAGCTATTGTACTTTTTTTTATTAAATATTGTTATTTCCGACATTACGTGCCTGCCTACTGATACGGCCAGAGTCGCATCAAGGCGATTCCATCTTTATCTGTTCAGGCTTAAGTATCAAGATTGTTTGAAGCAGCGCGACCCATAAACCGTTACGTAAATAAGCACAAGTAGATACGGTTTCTATTTTGTTGCTAAGGTTAAATTTAACTGATAGTGAAGCGTGGCTTCACCTGTGTTGTGTGCAGTGAGCATTACATTCGTTTTATTTTCCTCTTTGCTTCATTAACGATGTTTTTAAACAGCTTCTATTTCGAAGACAAAAACTATTGTGTTCTTTTAAAAGTAAATTGAATAATGATTATGCATTATTAATTACTTGGAACATACAAAAATCTGCTAAATCACATTAAATAAATACCTACTTAAGCTCTTAACTGATAATACGCGAACGAATAAACAATTATTATGTACAAAGATATAATCTTACCCGATAAACAAAAGAGGGTCACTTCAAAATCTCCACACTGGCGTGATTAAAATAAAAACGAGAACGTTTCTAACAAGTCAACAGTTTCTTCAAACAAAACAATAGCTCAATAAATTAAACTAAACGGTGATAAAACAGTCCTAGAGTGAGACATGGTGCATATAAATAGATGTTCTAATTTAGGGTTTATGGGTCGCAGATTATCCGAAGTATTCTCGCGCTGCGTTGGCGAATGATTTTAAAATGGACAAAAATCTTATTATAAACGCCGTTGAATGGCGAGCGAGCTACGTCATCACTTGTTAACAATATTAGCCAGAGAAAACACATAACGAAGTGGGTTTTATTGGTTATTTGTGTAAAAATTAGCTGAGAATAAACAAACGAGACAGGTGCGTGAGATACAGCCCTTGTGTTGTCAGTAAAACATAATATATCTCTGTTTATGTATCTAATTCTAAAGTTTTAAGTAGTTTTATCCAAGATGGCAGTCAAAAACCGGGTCGCGTTAACTTTATTTAGACAATGATTTAAATATTTAGTACCGAAATGACCTACTGAAGCGTGCCTGCACAAAAATACACTCGCTCCAGTCATAAGTACGAAAATAAAAGTTAAAATTACGAAAATATTTGTTTTTAAATAACGTTTGTTTACTTTGTTGGCAATATGTCATCACTAAACACACTCGACGTCGTTAGTTAATTAACTCGATATAATATGGATCGAGTAATTTAAATTTCAAATCAATCTCGACGAGATAAGAGTAGGAATGTTGAAATCGAATTCTTAATATACAAAATTCAATCGATCTTCATAAATTCAAAAAAATAAAAATATGTCTAACTCCACAAAAAACGTCTAAACATTTCATTTAATGCCAGAATAACATTTATAAAAATGGTATTGCCAACGATAAAACGAGGTCGATAAATCAACCGGTGACTAATCGATCATACAAAAACCATAAACTCTAAAATGAATAAAAAATCATAAAACGTTAAACTTAATTGAAATTTCGTAACATCGATGTCGATAATTTTATTATTGCGCCACATCACTAGTAGTTGCTGATATGGCGGACACGGCAGGGTACAGTGGAGTAATAATAATAATTTCTTTCAAATACTTTTACGTATTTACTTATCTTTCAACAATCTTCTAATGACTGAAATATTATTTATTAATGTTCAATTATTAAAGTTTAATAGTCAATGCTTGATAAGTTTTTGTTTCAAAACAAATGTAAAGAAATCCGTTCGGTGGGAATGATTCGTACGAGCTAGCGAGAAGACAATAGATGACGTCACGCGTTTACTCGAGTATTTTGACTCCCGATATTATCTGATCACTCAACACGTATCGATTTAAATAATACACAAAGGCTTATAATGCAATTAACACGTATTCCACGTCATTTTAAAACAACATAAACACAACAAATCATAATCGATATATGCAAATTACGTAAATAAAAAACGCACTCGTATCGACCGCTCGTCATAATGTTTGAATTTATAAATCAAAAGATTATCTGAGTTATTAAAAAGTAATGCCGTACCTTGAATGAGGGTTTATCCATTTTTACAATCCGATACACAAAGGATAATTCATCACTACACAATCACACACATTTTGCGAGAATATTTATTAAAAACAATGGCTTTTTATACATAAATGCATTCCTTTTCAACGGACGCACAAGAACATTGCACTAAAATTATCACAACACAGATTATTATAACACTAAAATTGTTATTTTCACGAATGTAATATTTTTAGTAACACTCGCGCACACGTATTTTTAATGTACACAGACATACGTACTTATTTAATTATTTAAAACACACAATTTCCGATTTTTCAAATTGACACACACGTCCGCAACGAATCGTTGATCGTGATAAAGCGAGATAAATAATAAAATATTACAATAATTATCGTTAACTGGTAATGGTGACATCTACCGATTGACATAATACGTTTATATTTGGAGTTTAAACGGAATTTTCACAATGTTTAGTTGAGGAAATGTTTTGGTAATTATAAATAATAGTTGACAATGAAACAATATGGCGATTTTCGTGAGGTTTGAGTGAAAACACGAGCGCGCGTAGTGTTGTAACCGCGCGCGGCCATGTCGCTTCGCGGCCAAACCGTATCTGTGTTCGTTTTCGTTTCGTATTCTCTTGCCCGCTCACACGTTGACTTGTAGGGCTGCTTTGTGATTTCGAAATTTCTTTTATTTAATATTTTATTTTGATTTTAGTAGAAATTGTTTATTATTGCTGTTTTATCTCTGTTATTAATGAAAGCTGTTGACCTTGTATTTGTGACGTTGATTGAAGGTTTATTTTCAAAATTTAGCGTTTGTAGGTATTTTTATTGGCAAATATTCGAGTAGGCTTAGCATTTTTTTTGTTTGTACGTCTTCATTAACATTTTTTATTAATATAAACTTCATTGAATATTGTAATAATGTATATTTTTTAATGTTTAAAAATTAATTTTCATTGTCATAATGTTTGTCACTTACTGCCGTGCTCAAAGACATTTAATGTATACTAAATCTATTGCTTAGTAACGATTTTCTTCAGAAAACAACTGATAAGGAACCATTAAATGACTCTGAGCACGGCAGTTAGACTTTATAATTAGGTAGTTAAGTAAACATTATTTAATGAATGCAATGTAAAATATACATTAATTGCATATCATTGAGTCGAATTAAATGTTTTCATCTTAATGCAATATTTTCAAATTAGTTAGTATTTTTGCAACAAATTCAACATTATCACGCTAAAAACCAATAATTTAACAATTATAACATAAAACTTAAAATAAAATAACATGAAATTAAAAATTAAAACTAATTCACGAAGCAGGTGACAACCCTACACTCACACCAAGATTCTCACGCACACAACGAAAACAGTTTCTATACATATTTTTTACGTAAATAAAGATTGCCATAGTACAAGTAAGGGAAAAAGATTAACAAAATAATATTATTATAATGAATCCTTCACTTTTTTCTGTTCTTAGAACGACAAAAAAACTTTTTGTTTACTTGTGTTACTGGCGCATTCAGAGACATTTAATGATTACTTAAACTATTCCTTAGTAACGATTTTGTATCGAAAACAATTGCTAAGGACTGGGTAAAGTAACCATTAAATGACTCTGAGTACGGCGGTTAGACATTAAAATTTGAAATGTTGAGAAAGTCATTTCTGCATTTTCCTTGTACCTATTTTGATATATTTTTGTCTCTTTCTTAAAAGTTTGTTCGCCGTTAACTTGTTGACAGATGATGACGTCATATTGTGGTAAAGTATTGTCCAAATGCGTAATGACTAATGAGATAATATACGAATAATGAGAAACAAGAATCATAATACGCGGTTCTCTCCCGTATTCTTTAATTTATACCTACTTAACTGTAAAACACAAATGGGTACATAAGTTTTTTGTTATAGATATTACCTACTTAGGCTTCTTTAGTATTAAGATGGTTATGTGCCTAGATGGGAGCTAATTAATAAGGCATGTATTTAGTTATAACTTTCGTAAGATATACTAAATACAATCGCCGCGTCGTGTGTCGCGGAATGCGAATGTATGGCTTGAAGCAATTCGAGTTCCTCCTTACGTGAGTAAGCCGGTGACACAATAATTACTTATTTAGTTATCAAAATTATTAATTATTATTGATTAGTAGTTTGTTAGCTAGTTACTGATGCCTTAAGTAAAAAATAATAATTTAAACCTTATAAAATTATTATTAATTATTCTTATGTTTTCATACATAATCAATTGGTTATGTGTGAAAACATAAGAATAGTAAAAAAACACAATGGATGTAATAATGATTTCCATTTACAATAAATAAATGTTCAAAAATATTATCTCTAAAGCATCTGCAAGCCGTGCGTATACTACACTCTCATATTATAGACTGTCCGGTATTTTAGTTAATTTATTTTTAGCTTAGCCTATGGATTTCCGCAAAATGCTATTGAAATGCACACGAGTTACGATTTCTAATCGATTTACAATCGATACTCTTCATAAATGAGTCTCGAACATCACTAAACAACATTTTTGAGTGACTTTGGCGCGAATTGGAGATTTCAAAATGGCTGCTAGGTATGTGTATTTACAATTTTAAGTTTAAATTCGATTAGGTAATCTTAAAGGTTGTAATTTTAAAATCAAATTAGTGATATAATCATGTCACTCACCATTAGCTAGTTAATTAACGAAATCAATTATTTCTTTAATAGTTTTTTTGTAACCAACAATGACCTTACGCGAAACGGTAAGAAAATTCGAACGCCGCCATCTTAGGTTTGTGTTTTTTTTTTTCGGAGAAGGAGTAAATATTCATTTAGAATGCCAATGTTTGTGACATTTTTCGTAATTTTACCGTATATTGTCTTTAGGTAATGTTACAAGTGCGTTATATTTAGTAGAAACTAAAATAATCAAAGTGAAGTATTGTAGTTATGTGTGTGTTTATTTATATTATCTTTGAATGAGTCAGAAGCAGAGACGTGTCATGTTTAAAAACTAACGTGTGATCCTTATGAGCTGCAGAAAATGTGTAAACAATACCTAGTATGCTTGGAGATTGCTTTATCCACATTTAAATGGTATGTAGAAGGCAGATATCTTTTGGAAATAGGTCATACGCAACGTAGGTAGCATGGATTTTCAATGGGCGTGGTTGAAAATGTTTCGTTCGTTCTAAAATTATCTATGACTTAAAAATTGGATAATTAATGCAGATTATAACTACATGATCTATTTAAGTAGGTTCTTATCACATGTATACTTATATTTAGGTTTTAAATTCCATAGCTAGGTATCTGCCTAGACACAAACAGGTAAAACATAATAATTATTTATTTTTACGCTCAAACACTTTATTTAATGCCTATAATACCAACGTGTTTGTTTAAACAGCTGCTGTAATAAATACAGCGTCGACCTCTACGTAAGATGTACTTACTTATTTAATATAACATTTTAATTTATTGCACGTCATTATCATTACTTTTTATATGGCAACGTTTTCGCTGGCTGTATGTATGCGTTAACAAGTAACAACACAGTTTAAAAAAATCGTTTTGACAGTGACAGATGTCAAAAAAAGCTTGGCGCCAAAAGTACAAAATATCTAATTCTCGTTAGACTTTAGTTGTGTCTAGCGACTCGCAATGGTGATATATTATGCATGTATTATACATATAAACCTTCCTCTTGAATCACTCTATCCATTAAAAAAACCGCATCAAAATCCGTTGCGTAGTTTTAAAGATTTAAGCATACAAAGGGACATAGGGACAGAGAAAGCGACTTTGTTTTATACTATGTAGTGATGTTACTCTTTATAAATAAGCATGTTATGTATTTGGTATACGTTGCCAAGGTGACGGGACAAACAAACAGTATCACGTATTTCATCACACATTAGCAATTAAGGAAAATGTCTTACGGAAAAATTGTACTGAAGTTAAGCATTTATACATACGTACATGTAGATGCCTATGTATTATTAATTATTAACTAAACCTGTTCTATAATTACTGAGAACAACATAATATAGTGATTGTACGGACTATTCATTAGAGTAATAAACAATTTATTAAATACTAGCTTCTGCCAGCGGTTTCGATCGCGTTCTTGTGTGATAAAAAATTCATACCGATTTCTACAGCCGTTTTGATGTGATTGAGTAACAAACATACACATAAAAACTCAAAATTTCGCATTTATAATATTTGTTGGACTAGTTTTTGCCTTTGTTATTCAAAAACTATATCTGTGATAAAATTGTATGCATAACTGTTCAGTAGTTTTTGCGTAAAAGAGTAACAAAACATCGCCTACCTGCGTACAACCTCAAATAATTTCTCAGTTACCGTATTTAAAATAGAGTAGTGTACAATATGCACCTTTTTTAAAAACATTCGAATTAAATATTAAATATCTTCCATTCTTTATTAAAATTTCGTCTATTTTGACAATTAATCATTCACAAAAACTATTAAAATAATGACAAACATTATTTAATTCGCGTTAATCTACCAAACCATAAAAAAAAAACATACCTACCGGCCGAATTGAGAACCTCCTCCTTTTCGAGAAGTTAACCGACTTCTACCTCCGACCGAAACCATATTTTTAAATAGCAAAATCAATAAATTCACAATTAAATTATTTGTTATTTTAAAAATGTATGTTCCAAAGTGCACGTAGTCTGTACAACATCTGTACACATTCATTTGCCGAAGCAAGCGGCGTACGGGTCAGTGGACACACACGGGGGGAAAAATTAAACACATTTTTTATTTAATATTCTTTAATTTCATCAAATATTTCGCTTTAAAAATACATTTTTGTGTCTTTTCGTGTTTAATTTTGTTACAAATGTGTTTTTTTATAATATCTGTTATGGATTTTAGTGAAATAAGTCTTAATTTTGAAGATATAAGCAAAAATTGACGAATTCTTTTGTTTGAATATGAAAATATTTCTTTAAAACAATTTGTCTCAATTTTAACATAAACTTGAAACTATTCGAAACAGGTTATAACAAGAATTTTACTCGAAATTTTATCGACATAATTTCCAACTTTACTTTTCAAAATAAATAAAACCAAACCATCTACCGATATAAAACAGTTTCTTCTACACCTAAAATGAACAAAAAACTATAAAAAAGTTAATAAAATATAAAATTAAATGAATAAATAACACGTTGACAAAGTAATAATAATAATAACGGGAGCATCGATAATATTTCGCGTAGTGTGAGCGCGCCGTGTGTCGTATCCATTTGGTTGAAATTGCTGTTTAGTCAGCGTACACTGTACGCTACTCGTTATTATTATTATTTATTTATTTTATATGGCAACGTTTTCGCTGGCTGTATGAATGCGTTAACAAGTAACAACACAGTTTAAAAAAAACCGTTTGACATTAAGAGTGACAGTGACAGCTGTCAAAAAAGCTTTTGGCGCCAAAGTATTAAATATCTAATTCTCATTAGACTTTAGTTTTAACTAGCGACTCGCCCCAGCTTCGCATGGGTGCAATGGTGATATATTATTCATGTATTATACATATAAACCTTCCTCTTGAATCACTCTATCTGTTAAAAAAACCGCATCAAAATCCGTTCTAAAGATTTAAGCATACAAAGGGACATAGGGATAGAGAAAGCGACTTTGTTTTATACTATGTAGTGATAATACGTATAATAGGGATGATGACGGGGTATGAAAATTAGAAATCTATTTAGTCCGTCAGTTAGGTAATGAAACAATATTAGACACGTTTTGTTTTATTTTGTCATAGAAGATAACTTAAATGAAACAAATTAAAATTTAGGAGTATGAGCAAATATCTACCTACGCATAAAATGTTTCGGGATAGTTTATACGTGCAATTTTTATGTTAAAAGTTTTGTTTGTTTGGATGTTTGTCCGTCAATCACGCTGAAACTACTGAACGGATTTTGATGAAATTTATTATACAGACAGGGCATGAGCTGACTTAGGTGATAGGATTTTTATCCCACGGGAACGCAGACAAAGCCGCTGGTAGAACCTAGTCTTCTATAAAAGTATTAAATAAAATATTAATAAATGAATATAATGTATGGATGCAGATTTAATATTAATTCAATGCATTTTCCTTATTTTTGCGGAAAAAGTACATTGAAATGCATTTTAGGTACATATATGTATGTATGGAAAACATAATAAATTAATAAATACTATTTAGAGTTTTATTTATAACTTTCGTGAGACATACTAAATTAATTATTATGTTATCGGCTTACTCTCGATGTTTGACGAGGAACTCGACTAGTTTCAAGCCATGCTAGAGGCTCATATTCATGAGCAGCATTCCGCGACACACTGTGTTCAAACAGTTACGTGAGTAAACCGATAACATAATAATTAATTTAGTATTTAGTAAATGCAAATCTTGTGAGATCGGCTTAAGCGAGGGATCTCTTGAGATTGGCAGTTTTGTATGTTTTTTGCTAATAATCATAATACATATTTTAATGAATTAAGAAAAAACAGAATATTTAATTTATTGAGGAAGGCTAGGCTATAAAACATCACGCTACGGCTTATAGGAACTGAGTAGAGCGGGTGAAACCGCGTCGGAGTCGCTAGTGTGTTCTACAACTATAGCTCTTACACACGGCTTCGCCTGTGATCTTGAGACACAAAAACATACTATAAAAACCACTCTAGTACGAAGTAAAAGAAATATTAACAAACACACAAATATTTTCGCGTTTTATAATAATTTTTAAAATACATTACTAAAATTAATTTCTATCATGTTTATTTCATATCTAATGTCTAGAACAATCAAGGTAAATAAATTACTAAATAATAAAGCAACAGGAAATAACAGCTAAACACAGCACCTCTCACTTCGCAGTCGGTTAAGAAGGGTATAAACGGAACTCATCGGAATATATTCTGTAAAAACTGAACAGAGGATACTGTGGAGACGGCGCGGTTGTAATATTTTTTTTTTTTATGGTAATTGTGCAAAAAAGACTGTGTTATTACTTTTGTATTTAGTGTGTTTCGTAATTTAAAGTGTTTATTATGTATTCAAGGTTGGTTTAGTTGGTCATTATTACTGTGGTACGTTTTTCTGAAACACATAGCTAACATAGCCTCATCTCTTTTAATTGCTAAAGGTTTTAAGCGAAGATTGGACATTTAATCATTTGCTGACAGTTTAATTTAAAATTAGTTGTAGGGTAAGTGTTTCATCATAATTTAATGGAAGCATAATTAATTTGTCTTATTATTAAATCTAATTTTATATCTAAACAAACTTTCACATTTATTTTATAATATTAGTGTGATGTTATTGGGTATATACTGTATACTGATAAGTAAAAGATTTTTTCATAATTTAAAACAAGTATTAGATATGAATAAAAAATAATATAATAAACAAAATCATCATTATTTTAATATAAATTAAATGCAACCCTCTCCACAGCAGTCAGTGTCCACCTCGACCGTACCCTCGGAAAGCCGCTGCGACAAAACTTTTAATTATATATCCGTCTCGCTCACACGCCTTTGTCTGACTATCGCTGTCCCTCTCCCCCGCAACCAGGCTCGTATTCGTTCATTTTGCATACAAAAACATATCATCGACTAGTTTTTTCACGCGGTTTTGCCTTCTTTTTTTAGATAATTTTTTACTGACGTATTCTGGGTTAGGTGATAAGGCTGTATTTGGTATCTGTAACTGTTTTTTTAATGTTGTGTTTTTCAAATTGTAGATTATATTTATTTAGGTTGTAGTATAAATAGGTTTTTAATTGACTGCATTTGAATGCACATAATTATTTAGCATGCCCCCTTTATTTATGTCTAACTTCACGCTATTATAATCATGTGGTTGAGGGTAAATAGAAGCTAGCCAACTCACTCCAGAATCCAGAACCTATCTAACTCCTGATCCGGAGCTGCGGACTACCTAGCGGGTTTACCGGGGCTCCGGCTCGAAAAGCAGGAGTAGGAACGTGTTGGTGTTTAGTCAGTAAGAGTCTGATACTCCCTCTCGCCTCACCCAAGGCGGGAGAAGTTATTTTAGATTATCCTCCAAAAAAGCGTTCTTTATTTCAAATAGATTAGGAAGGCACTTTTGAACGTCAAAGTAAATATTACAATATAAAAAAGCAAAATGTCTGTCTGTCGGTCAGTCCTCTAGTTGCTCTATTTGCTCGTTCCAAAGTGTAGATTCCTATGGAGAAGAACGAGCAAGAAACTCCATAGGTTACTCTTTTCAATCAGGTTCCTAACCACACCGCTTCGTTGCGTATTGAAAGATAGACAGACAAACATACGTTTACAATATAATAGTAACGAAAGGATACCTGGATGTTATAATGTAAGTGTACTTACGGATCTACCTTTAGTCATAGCTTTGTTTTAGTTCTAGACTATTTTATAGACTAAATTCTAAACCTAGATTTCCCTATTACATGGGACTTATAACACAAATGGTGAAAAGTGGGTGTACATTGTATAACGGCATTACGTGCCGTAATGTGCACCTCTGCCTACCCCTTCGGGGTTAAAGGCGTGACGTTGCATATATAGATATATCAATTATCAATATTTACTAATATTATAAAGCTGAAGTTTGTTTTCTTGTTTGCTCGCGTTATTCTCCGGCACTACTGGTCCGAATTTGAAATTTGTATTTGGGTTGGTTAGACTATTAGTGGCCACTGCTGACTAGGCCTCTTCTCACACCGAGAAGGTTTGAGCATTAATCACCACGCTTGCTCAATGCGGGTTGGCGATTTCAAACTTGTAATTAGAAATTATAAGCCCAGGTTTCCTCACGATGTTTTCCTTCACCGTTTGTCAGTGATGTCTAAGTCGCTATGTACCTTTGTATGCTTAAATCTTTAAAATAACGCATCGGATTTAATGCAGTTTTTTTTTAATAGATAGAGTGATTCAAGAGGAAGGTGTATATGTATATATCACCATTGCACCCATGCGAAGCTGGGGCGGATCGCTAGTAAATAATAAATTATATCTATTAATTCATATATACTACTGTTAATTAATTTTATTTCTCTAATAATGTAATAGTTAGTACTATAATAAGCCAACCAAATATACACAAAATTAAATTTTCTATCACATACAAAGTATATAAACTCTATTTTCTTAAGAATAAGGTTCAAAATCGCTTGTGTATAGTTTAGGCAATTCCATTTATTGCTGTTCTCTGTGTGATAACACGCGGTTTTGTGTTAGTGTGCGTGGTTCGTGTGTAAGTGTGTGTTTAAACCTAAAATATCTTCTCTTTGCGTTTGAATATTATGGATAAGTCAATGTTTTTTTTGTTTTTTTTTTTTTTTTGTTTTTAAATGTTATTGTATTGTAGTGAAGTTGTGTAAGTGTAGTAGTGCTGAATTCGATTCTTGAACGTTATTGAATTTTTAGCTTTAGTTTTTTGACTTTTTAGCTTTTATCTTATGAGTAAAGGGTTGAATTCCCTTGAGCTGCGGACTACCTAGCGAGTTACCGGGGCTCCGGCTCGACAAGCAGGAGTAGGAACGGGGTGGTGTTTAGTCAGTAAGAGTGTGACACTCCCTGTTACCTCACCCAAGGGAAAAGTCGTTGGATGATTTTTCTCACCTCAAAAAAAAAAAGGCTGGCTATAGAGTTAGTGTTAAAGTAATTTTAAACGTGGGCGAAGTCACGAACATTAGCTAGTGGTACATAAATAAGGAAAACTCCACGAGGAAACGGTTCGAAGGTTTATTATTTTGCATTTGTTGTTGTTTTTTATAACATCTTGTGATGTGATTAGTATCAGATTGAGTTATTTTTTCTTTTTTATATGTATCATCAGTCATTTGTTTATTTTTTGTTAATTTTTACTTCGTAGGTCGAGTAACGGGATACGGGATGGATATCCGGGTTGAGCAAAATTGTTATGTGGGATTTATTATCTAAGCAAATAGCTTCACTAGAGGACTGACCGACAGACAGGCATTTTGTTGTTCAAAAGTGCCTACCTTCCTAAATAATTTTGACTTTGACTTTAAGACCTGTATGTACAAACTGGTGGTCCACAATAAAGCATTTTGAATTTGAAATATTATAGTATACTAGCTACTTCCGCGCGGTTTCACCCGCTCTGCTCGGCTCCTATTGGTCATAGCGTATTATATAGGCCTATAGCCTTCCTCGATAAATGCACAATTCAACACAAAAAGAATTATTCAAATCGGACCAGTAGTTCTGGAGATTAGCGCGTTCAAACAAACAAACAAACTCTTCAGCTTTATAATATTAGTATAGATTATTATGGCAATAGGCTCACCCCCTGCTACATG
Organism: Spodoptera frugiperda; assembly: GCF_023101765.2. Taxonomy (NCBI): domain Eukaryota; kingdom Metazoa; phylum Arthropoda; class Insecta; order Lepidoptera; family Noctuidae; genus Spodoptera; species Spodoptera frugiperda. The sequence goes on along the minus strand of NC_064235.1, from coordinate 263,280 downwards.
GGACTTATAACACAAATGGTGACAAGTGATACAGATACAGTTGCATAACGGGCCGTAATGTGTACGTCTTCGTTCCCTTTCGGGGATAAAAGGCGTGATGATTATGCTATTTTAAATCATTATGACCAACTGTTAATAATTTCTAGACATATACCGTACATATACATACTTATCGATTTAAAACAAAACATAATGTGAAGAATTGTATGGAATGATCCGTATGTCACCAATACCTATAACACACAACAGCGACACATCGAGCTACACAATACCAATATATAATGGTCTCGCTTTGTATGACCGTTCCACACATTCGACGGTCAGTTTATACTGGTTATTCATCTAGCTATCATGGTCTCGCTTTGTATGAGCGTTCCGTACAATTCGAGGGTCAGCTTATACTGGTTCCCATCGAGCTAAGCACCAATATATTTTGGTCCGGCTTTGTATGATCGTTCCCCATATGCGGGGGTCAGGTTATACTGGTAAATATCGGGCATGATCCAGTATATCATGAACCCGCTTTGTGAGACCTTTCCACACAATCGAGTGTCAGCTTATACTGGTAAATATCGAGCCAAGTACCAATATATTATGGTCCGGCTTTGTACGATGTTTCCGCACATTCGACGGTCAGCTTATACTGGTTCCTATCGAGCTAAGCACCAATATATGTTGGTCCGGCTTTGTATGACTAATCCGGACATTCGACGGTCAGTTTATACTGGGGGCCCCAACACGCACACATGTATACGACTGTAGCTGTCTGTAGTCTGTACGCATGGCTCGTAGTATAGTTAGACATAGTATGGACTGGATGCTTGACAATTTATTGTATGTTATTTTAAGATTGTTATATTTTTAATATTGCAGTTTTATATGTAAGTAGAGGTGCAGCGTTGTGTATTATTGTCGCTTCGGCAATGCTTCGTCACGGATGGGCCGGCTCAACCGGAATGATACCACGGCCGAGCAGGACACCGACGTGAAGCAACGCTTGCGTTGTGTGAAACGAGCAGTCGGACTACCTGATGATAAGCAATCGCCGCCGCACATGGACACTTGAAACACCAGAGCTCTGGTGTTTCAAGTGTACACTTGTGCGTTGCCGGCCTTTTGGGGGTTAGGAATTTAAGGGTTGTTGTTCGGGAATCGGGGATTGGGAAGGGGGATAATTAGGCCTCCGGTAACCTCACCCACACAACGCAAGCGTTGTTTCACGTCGGTTTTCTGCTCGGCCGTGGTATCACTCCGGTCGAGCCGGCCCAGCAGTGCCGAAGCATGACTCTCCCACACTTACTATCGTACTCAGAGACATTTAATGAATACTTAAACTATTGCTTAATAACGATTTTGTTCTGAAAACAATTGTTAAGGACTGGGTTAAGTAACCATTAAATGACTCTGAGTACGGTGGTTAGAACGCATGTCATAGTTTTCCTATTTATTAGAAACTAGCTACTTCCGCGCGGTTTCACCCGCTCTGCTTGGCTCCTATTGGTCATAGCGTGTTGTTTTACAGCCTTTAGCCTTCCTCGATAAATGCACTATTCAATACAAAAAGAATTATTCAAATCGGACCAGTAGTTCTGGAGATTAGCGCGTTCAAACATACAAACAATCAAACAAAGTCTCCAGCTTTATAATATTAACTAGCTGTGCCCGCGACTTCGTCCGCGTGGAATAGTTATTTTAGGCATTATATTTATTTTTGCAAACAACTTTCTCAGCTTCATAAATTATAGCTGTTACCCACGGTTAATTTGTGCATTGAAAATTCGTGATAGCACTGGATTATGATTATAAGGAACAATCCACACTCATTTCTATACTATATGTGTTTCCACTGTTTTTCGGAAACCTGCGCCTATAGGTTGGGTAACCGCCACCCCGGTTTGTGTTTCAGAAATAAAATTCCTAGGGTACTTTTTAGATGGGCTCGCTACATACGCGTTATAGCAGTGGTAAGTCCCCTCTTTGAAGAGTGGCTTGAGAGGCGTCACGGCGTCCTCCACGCCCGGGTGTTTCCTACCGCCTGACGCAGGTACTTACCGGACACGGAAGTTTCGGTTGGTACCTTCCGAATTCGGCGGGAGGAAACACCCGGGCGTTTCGTCTAGGTGTCGTCATTGCGAGGACCGCCCGGAAGATATGGTGGAGCATACAGTGGCGGTGTGCATTGCATGTGCTGAGCATCGCCATGTCCTTAGGGATGTGAATGGCGACGGTAACCTCTCACGTCCGGCTCTAGTTCAGGCCAAGGTGCGGAGAGAGGGGGAAAGGGACGCCGTCTCCCCATTCTGGGAAGCAGTCATCCTAGCTAAGGAGGAGGCGGAGCGCGTGAGGGAACGATCCTCATCACGTCCCAGCCGCCGCAGAAGACACTCCGGGCGTTGAGGATCGCGTGACCGTGATCCGGTGCTGCAGACAACGTAAAAGATTACCGGGGCCCCGGCTCAAATCAGAACGGGGTGATTTTTACACTCATTCTCGCTTCACCCAAGGCAGGAGTAGACAAAGGATGATTTTCTCCCCTCAAAAAAAAAAGAAAGAGTACTTTCTAGAACAAATGTTTTCTTTCATACATGGTGACGCAAGGTTATGAAATCCTTAAGGACCATATTTTTATACCCTATCATATTTTTATGACAATAAATTGAAAAATTGGATTTTTTTGTTTGTCAAATGTTTCAGCCGATATTATTGCACTATACGTAGAATCTGGTTATACTTTGTTAGACAGCCACAATAAAATGTGGGCGTGTGGTAAACCGCTTTTTTGCCATTCTACGCTGTAAACAAACGCTTTCGATGGTCAATGATCAAAAAATGTTTTACTTTGTTAGTAAGACTATAATTTTTTTGAGTATAGTTACACCAGGCTCCGCGTCGTTCGCAAACAATGCCTCTCTCCTCCTGGCAGCGTCGTGTTTCGCACATCATGCGGCGCGGGTGAATTTTATATCGGAGTTATTTTAAAATTGTAATATCTTCTAAGATGTTTATTGAAGTTTAGTGATGTCAAAGACAATTTTGTTCACAATTAAATACTCTTAATGAACAACACATTTATTTCGATAAAGATTAATATTTTTTCGTTAATACAACTCTTAACAAATAATGCATTAATTTCGACCCAGTTTGATTACCATAAAAACGATTCTAGTAAGTTAATCCTAAAAGATAGACATATACCGTCGCGGACTTTTTTTTAGATCAGTTTAAGAGGAATAATTCTTTCATACATATAATTTTCGTATCTTGAACCATTTTCGCAGCGCACGCAACGGAAGCCCTCAAGAATTAATAATTTTCCCCGTTTTGTCCACATTTTCCTTTATTTCTTCGCTCCTAATAGTTATAGCGTGATGTTTTATAGCCTATAGCCTTCCTCGATAAATGCACTATTCAACACATAAAGAATTATTTAAATCGGACCAGTAGTTCTGGAGATTAGCGCGTTCAAACAAATAAACAATCAAACAAACTCTATAGCTTTATAATATTAGTATAGATCTTACAAAATCAGGTAAAAAATCGTCTAGAAAATATTTACAGAGAACAGTTTGTCCAGCATTGGGCTAAATACTAATTTCTAGAGACCTTGGTATACGTAGTTCAGCCACAAACCCAATGACACATCCTTAGGCGGCGGCCATGTTGGCAGCGGACTTTTTTTTAAATTGACGCATAGGCAATAGGCATTGTAGACTGGAGATGCGTGTGGGATGGTTAGGAAATGTGTGTGTAACATGTTTGATTTGTTTGTTCGGATTTTTCGGAGAGAATTATAAAATAGGAAGAAAAATTATAAATGTGTAAAATTGTTTCGTTGGTTCAATTATGTAAACAATTATGTAACATTTACAAAAACCATTTTAAACCATTCAATATCCCCCATCCAATTTCTCTAAAATCGGAAAAATACTATGCTGAAAACGACATCAAAATCGGTTCAGACGAACGCGAGATAATCGCGCACAAACATAAATACGCCAAAATGTGCACTTCTGCTTATCCCTACGGGGATAAAAGACGTGACGTTGCAAACATACATACATACAGGTCAATTTATTTTTTGAAGTCGGTTAACGGTAACAATGTTTAAGCCATTTCATTTTGCAATTATATCCAAGTATTCCAAAATATTTATTTTTGCAATAATTTCCAAAAAAATATCTCAATTACTCTAAATTCCAATTTATGTACAAAATCAATTAAAAATCCATTAAAAAATTACCAATACTATCATCACACATGATAATCACTTGAGGGATCATCAGATAGACAGATGATTACCCGAAACATGTACGATTTGCTGACAAGTAGAGGTACGAAACAAAACACGGCCGCAGTGTGTACCCGACTTATCTCTGCTAATAATAATAGCAGCAGGCTTCTGTAGGGACGGGACTGTGCAGGAAATGTTGAGATGTCGATGTTTTTTTAATGACTTTGTCGATTTTTTCTGGTTATATTGGTGATGCTTTTAGGTGATGTCGGTGAAGCTAGCAAAATTTCAATTTCACAATTAAACAAAAGCATAATTTTTAAGATTAGATTTTTTATGGTATAAGCCGGTAAACGAGCAGACGGATTGCCTGATGGTAACAGTCGCCGTCGCCGCCCATGGACACCAGAAACACTAGAAGTGTTACAAGTGCGTTGCCGGCCTTTTGGGGGTTAGGAACTTAAGGGTTTTTGGAGGATTAAATCAGCAACTGTTCTAAAATGGTACACTAACTGATGAATTGTATTTCTTAAGAAGTTACACGCATTATATCCGCCTTTGTACCATGATTGTGTATATTAAGTTTAAATAAATTATAGTCCTAGTCAGTTTTTAATTTTCTTTGATTTTATTTTAATTATTAGAAAAATCTATCTAAGCTATCGATAATGCAACAGTTGATAAACCGTTCATTTAAAACATGTACAAAACCATCACAATAGAAATAATTTAACAACAAAATAATAAGTAATTAAAATTATAGATATATCGATATTAATCCTCCCTAGCACATCCCTATTCACCGTATCCATTTAGTTTGACAAGCATTCGGTTTCATATGCCGTGTCGCATGTGTGTGTGTATACTGTGTGAGCTGTGTGCGTGTGTGTATGTCAGGGCTGTGTAATGTGTGTGGATTATTATAATCTATGTTTTATAATTGTTATGTAGGTAGGTAGGAAGGATATGTTAGGTTTCCTATATTGTTACCTATTGTTATTAAATACCAAGTTTTATTTTATTAAGATTTTAGATTTATGCGTAACTAGCCAGTCTTTCCGACTTTGCTCGCTTGCTATTACATAATGTTCTCGATGTATAACACTAATATGTATAAATATAAATGGGAAAGTTGGTTAGTTTCGATGTTTCATTTATGGTCGTCAATAACTCTGAAAGTACTGAACGGATTTTGATAAAATTTGGCTTTTTATACCACGAGAACGCCAGCGAGGCCGCTGGTAGAAACTAGTTATTAATAATAATGTTAGGTCCCCTTTTCCAAAAAATAATAAATAAATAATTGGTTTTGTGAACGTAAAATTTTATCTAAATTACTTAAAGCTTCCTTCACAATGAAAATAAAACACTATAGTTCATCATTTAACTTTACATTTAACAAATAAATACCAAAATTTTTTTTTTTATTTCTTAGGCGATCTCGTGCCACCCCTGAGTTTTAAGACCAACAAATTATGTGTGTATGTGTAGCCTGTGTTGCGTAGCGACGGACACACACATACACATTCATGATAAGTGATAATTTTTATACCTTAGTTACAAATTTTCTATACTTCACTGAATTTTAACAGTTTAACTTTATGAGATGAAACATAACATTTTAAATGGTGATTATGTTGAAAAAACACTACATTTTTAAAGTCAAAGTCAAAATTATTTATTTCTAATAGACCAGGAAGACACTTTTGAACGTCAAAGCAAATATTTTAATATTAAAAAATGTCTGTCTGTCGGTCAGTCCTCTAGTTGTTCTATTTGCTCGTTCCAAAGTGTAGATTCCTATGGAGAAGAACGAGCAAATACCTATTTGATGTTTTATTATTCATTGTCGTTTGTTAATTTTAATTAAGTATGATATTCATATAATCACTATTTAAAGAGAGATATAAATAACTTAATATATTTAAATATTACATTAATGACATTTTTACAAATATTTATATAATTTCGAGATTTTTTAAGTCTGTATGTTTCTTTAATTTTACTTTTTAAACTGACATGGTCACTAACACAATCATTAGGCCGGCTCCACATGTTGGTCCCAACGCTCGTACCAACGTTGGACTGCAAACTCGGTGAGGCGTACACACGTTGGCTAATAAACTAGTTCTATCCCGTCAACGCCAATGTGAAGATGTCCGATACAGAAATCGAAACTGCTCTGAGCGCGTTTATAGTAATGATGAGTGCACATTTATATTTGTTATGTCCAAGCCGGTGACGATTTTGTGGATGAGAAAGCCATTCTCGCTCGACGTATGCACTCGCTGCGTGTTGTAACAGAACTGAGCAAAGCGCCAACGTGTGGACAGATCGCGAGCGTTGGCGCAGATTCCTTTGATGAAACCGACACGAGCCGGCCAACTACCAACGCTCGCCCTAACGTTGGGACCAATGCCAACGTGTGGAGCCGGCTCCACACGTTGGCCCCAATATTGGCCCCAACGCTATTCATCCAACGTGTGGATCTAGAAAATGGCATTGGTCCCAACGTTAGGGCGAGCGTTGGTAGTTGGCCGGTTCGTGTCGGTTTCATCAAAGGAATCTGCGCCAACGCTCGCGATCTGTCCACACGTTGGCGCTTTGCTCAGTTCTGTTACAACACGCAGCGAGTGCATACGTCGAGCGAGAATGGCTTTCTCATCCACAAAATCGTCACCGGCTTGGACAAATGAAAAAGTAATAGAATTTATAGAACTTTATCAAGCACATCCAATAATATGGGACGCAACTCGAAAGGACCACAAAAATAAAAATTTATTAGCTGATGCATGGCGCACCATTCAACAAAATATGGGAATGAATTTCTCAATCGAAGATTTAAAAAAAAAGCGAGAATCGTTAATGAGCACATATCGCCTAGGAATTGCAATCCGGTCCGGCGGATCCGGTAATCCGGCGGATCCGGCGTGTTTTTGGACCTACCGGATCCGGTGAGTCGGAGCCGGATCCGGTGGCGGATCCGGTAAAGCAAAAAATACACGATTTCAATACCTAACCGAAAGAGAAATAAAATTCTGAGCTCAATATAAGTTCACAATGCGATTGTGTAGTCGTGTATTATTAACTTATTACTTGTTCAGTCAGAATATTTACCTGCTTTTTTTTTTGTTAAATTCAGAACGGAAATGTTTATGTATCTAGGGTATAGAGGGAAAGTTAATGCTAAAACAGAAACAGATTATGAGAAAATACTTAAAAAAGAAATGACTGTGTATGAAGTAGAAGGAGTAAAATGGAAAACACATTTCGCTGATCTACAGTTACTTGATGGCGATTAGGCAAACCAGTGTTGGGGCAGAAATGGCCTTTTCTGCCGCAGGTTATATTTGTAGTGCCATCAAGCAGACTAGGAGACAGTACAATAAACACTATATGTTTTCTTAGATCGTTTTTTCAGGCACAGAAATAATTTTAATTTGAATTTTGCATTGCAGAAAATAAATGCTTCTTGTTTTGTTTCTTAGGATTATGAACTGAAGTTGTTGATTTTATTCTCTGCTCAGAGCAGTTTCGATTTCTGTATCGGACATCTTCACATTGGCGTTGACGGGATAGAACTAGTTTATTAGCCAACGTGTGTACGCCTCACCGAGTTTGCAGTCCAACGTTGGTACGAGCGTTGGGACCAACATGAAAAAAATAATATCAATATAATAAAACATTTAGGAGCCGGCCTATGACGGGATATTTACCATGTTTATTTATGGAATAAATAGGTATCGGAAACTCATAGACATAAATAAATATGGTAAATATCCCATCTTAAGTTCTAATGATAGTTTAATTCTAATGTTTTTATCATAACGATAGACTTTGACAGTTCAGTTTCAAGGTGGCGTTTTATTTGAATACAAAATGGCGGATCTTCTATTGTATTTTCTAAAAACAATATGCCATGAATACTTCTTAACATGTGTTGGTTAAAATATGTCGATATTTATTGTCTGTTAATATTCATCACTACATAGTATAAAACAAAGTCGCTTTCTCTGTCCCTTTGTATGCTTAAATCTTTAAAACTACGCAACGGATTTTGATGCGGTTTTTTTAATAGATAGGGTGATTCAAGAGGAAGGTTTATATTTATAATACATGCATAATATATCACCATTGCACCCAGGTATATAAAATGAATTATTTCATGGAATATTTATTTGTTTAAAATGAAAATGTACTGACATAGGTACATAAATAAGTAAGTATCAGAAAGTATTGATCTACTGAAAGTAGATATATTTGCTGGAAGGTTTCCAAATAACTAGATACAAACGTGTTTCTTTAGGTATATACCTATGTACTTTCTGTAGTCATATACTTATACATATTATAAGTAATTTTAAGTTAATTCATACTTTAATTATAAACCTCACTCAGTACCCTTAGTATAAGTTTGTTTTACGTTTAACGTGATCAAAACGAGAGCGTATTCGGCGTTCTGATTGGTTGGTTCATTCAGCCGGCCAATCAGAGGCCTTAGTATGAGCTTGTTTTACGTTTTATGAAATCGAAATGGTAGCGCGATCGGTGCTCTGATTGGCCGGCGCGAGTGAACCAACCAATCAGATGGCAGGACGCGCTAACATTTCGTTTTCGTTCAACGTAAAGATAACTCGTACTAAGGGTGTATTGGTTGGTTTATTCGAGCCGGCCAATCAGAGCGCCGAACGTACTTTCGTTTCGATTACTTTTAAACATAAAGCAAACTTATACTAAGGGTTGTATACTATTCACTGACTGACTTCCCCAATGACTTTCAAATCAGTCGACTTGAAGCGAACAAAATTATGTTCTAATTTTTTTTTCTCAAAAACAAATGACATTATGAAATTGTCCACTCGTTTATTATGTTTGTTACGCTTTCTCGTCAAAAACTGGACTGGTAGTGATGAAATTTGATATGTATAAAGATAGAAGATAGGAGATAGTTAAAATTGGACCAAATTCCACGCGAGTGAAGTCACGGGCGAAAGCTAGTTTAACTACAAATAAAATTATGTTTTAAGTGTTTTTCTTGTAAAATTGTAATACCGTGGGAATTATATGGTTACCGTATGTCATTTCCAGTTAAAAAAAACTATACAAAAACATAGATATGTTGAAAAATGGCACCTAATACTGTATTTAACTGGATTTTTCAACTAAATTCTAGAAATTTCCTTGTTCACAATTAAATAAGAGTAAAATAAACATTAACATGATGGAATTTTCCGCCTAATACTAGATTGAACTAGTAAAAACTGGATTTTTAGACTAAATTCTAGAAATTTCCTTATCCACAATTAAAAATAGAGTAATAAAACATTGATATGTTGAAATTTTCCGCCCAATACTAGATTGAACTGGAAAAAAACTAGATTTTTCTGCAAAATTCTAGAAATTTCGTAAACCCTAACTCATTAACTTATCAAAAACACTACTATGCATATTTTTAAAACCAAAAAATAACCTTTCAATATAAAATTTTTGCACTAATTAATGTTTGTATAGGTTTTTGAGTGAAAAACTAGTGTATGTGTTGTTTTTTTATACCAAACGTTCAATGTATGAGGTAAAGATGTTTTTCTTCGTATTTTTTGTTAAAATTCATACAAAAAATATAATAAGCCAAACAATGTAGTATATGTAAGGACATCTAGCTGGCGTTGTAAAAAAAACGGGCTGCGGAGCGCTGAGCAAGTGGTGTATGTCGAGAAAATTAAAAATTGGTAGAATTTTTTCTTACTATTTTATATAGATATTTTTTAAGAATTGAATGAAAGGAAATTAAAGAAATAATTGTTTGAATGATAATTATTTGCAGTTGTTTTTAAGTATTTAATACATAAATTATGTATTGTGGTCTGAGATTAGTTTTTTTTGCATTGCATATTTTTTGAGATTTTGGTAGGTATTTCTATATTTAAATTAATTATGAATTGCAAGTAAAAACCATGGAATATAAAAATTATAGTACAAATAAAAAGTGGTGAAACTACATAAAATTATTAAAATAAGTGATGAAAAATCAATCAATAAATTCAATACAAATTAATGTAATAATTTATTATATTTGAAATCAATAATAGTTAGCGATGGACTGTTTATTTTATGAAATACATTCCTAATTCCTTAGTCAAATAATTGATCAAATCAAAAAATCTCAAAATTCTACAATTCCCGACATATCCCACTTTACTTACCTACGGAAACACAACGACCCTAATTCGTGAGCTGTGCATGTGTGCGTGTGTCCGCACGCGGGCGTGTATGTGTGCGCACTAATATAACGGCAGGGCTGTCTCGGGGACTGTTTATTTATTTTGTGTGCAATCCTTGCTAGCTAGTAGCTAGGGACTAAGTAGTGTTAATAATTATTACTATTTGATTTAAATAATTATTAATATTATTCATGGTATCTGTTATAATGTATAAAGGAATTAATTTTATTTTGAAGATAATTTTTCTTTTTATTGTTTTTTTTTTAATTTAGTATTTTAATGTATTTTATTGTTCATAATTACACGTTTTGATATAACAGGAATGCATTGTGACCATCCTTTCCTATCCCCATTTCTTTTATTAAAAATAGTTAAGGAAGGGTATTTAAATGGTTGAATTTTCTGTTTTCAATAATTTTGGTTTTAATTTTAGTATTTTTCACGCGCGTACATTCTTGATATCAAATATTGTCGAAGTGCAAATCTATAATCAACTAATCACTATTTCTTAACATCTAATTCAAATTTTATACCGCTCAAAACCACCTAAAAACGCTCTAAATAAATAAAATGGAGAAGTAATAATAATAATAACGCGCGGTGGCAGCCCTGCCCGCTTTAGTTTGCATTCCGTTCGCCGACACTCGCGCTACAATCAAGTACAATACCCGAGCTTACGGCAGCCTAATGTGGACATACCTTTATTTTATTAAAAATATTTGTATCTCTTTATTCTTGGTTGTCAATTTTCAACACTTTAACTGTAATGTATTGGCTTAAGCTGTAAAATTATGCATGTTTTTCTAAATAAATAAATTTATTATTTTTATTGATATGTATGTTTTTTTAAAATGAAATGATATGAATTTATTTTTCTGTAAATAGGCTACAAAAGAACAATTTAAACACGTGAAAATTAAGGTGGACGTATTTAACGTATTAAAATAATGTATGTGTTATACATGGGATAATTAAAAATTATTGAAATACGCTTACTCACGTCTCACTCTCTCTCTCTCTCTCTCTCTCTCTCTCTCTCTCTCTCTCTTATAGTTAGTATATTAGTATTTGATTTAAGATTTTGATGTATTGTTATGTATATGTTCCTCTCTCTCTCTCTCTCTCTCTAGTCACTTCTTATTGTCTTCCCAACATAATCAACATTTATGTGTTGAAAGAAAGATTATTTACATTTCTTCAAAATTTATCTCTCTCTTTAATGACACAGACATAATTAAAGATTTATGGACCAAATGATTTAATACACGATGTAGATAATAATCATTTGATTTTTAAATATTTTTAAAGCGTGCAAATTACGTAATTCATTGGAGGAAATAAAAATAATTGAGTCCGAATAATAAAATCTAAAAAATATTCAAACTTTTGGGTTATAGTTTGAAATTGATTTAGTAAATTATTTATTTACTTAGCAAAACTTTACTATTATTATTTTATATTTGTTTATTTAATATGTTCAAGTTTACAATAATTTAATACCTAATTACTTTTTACACACATAATAGATGAACACCTATCACAATTTCAAACACAATAAAACACATAAAACTACAAATACCCACCCAAAAGTCCCCCCATCCATACAATTCTTTCCTCTAACCCACACACTTACAAACTCACCCATACAGCCGCACACCTACATAAACTGACAGCTTATATATAATGTACACGTAACGCACACCACGACGAAATATACACGCACACATAGAAACTAAAGTTTTTAATTTTAAAATCGTACTGTACGTTAAGTAGCCAAGTTGTTATAAAAATGAATGGAGTTGTCAGTTTTATTTTTTTTGGTTTTTTGGTTTTTTTATTTTTGATGTCTAATGGTGGTGTATGGTTTTATTGGGATGTGTGAGTGTGTTGTTAGGTGGTAGGGGTTCGATTTTGATTGGTTGTCATTTGATTGTTTGCTGTTTCTAGATTTCTCGTGAGGTGTATTTTTCTAGTGTTTATTTTTAATTGTATTTACATTTTATTTATTTTTTAATGTCACAAATCGGTATTTTATTATAAAACACAGGTAGGTAGGTATATAGGTAGAACAGGAACCCGGAGCCTGAAACAAAATACAGTAGTTTTCTATTAATTATCACTAACGGCCTAACAAATGCAGAATGATACTTTGCTTTTACTTTCATTAATATTATTAACCCATAATTGATATTAAAATATGAATTATAAGGCTAAGTAGTTTATTTTAAGAACCAAATCCAAAAAACAGTGTATACACTAAAAATAAACGAATCAACTCAACTCCACAGCTCTCGTGTCCTCATGAAATCCATCACACTACATACATATTACCTACATACATACATACAAACATACATACATATATATGATAACACCATATTTGTGTCAAATTTACCTTCTATCATAGTAACATACAAATTATATGTATATGTTATGGTCAAGAACTTTATACTAATATATGTAGACAAATGGCACATCAAGCTATACTAAAACTGACCTTTAGATTCGCTACTGTATAAGCCGGTAAACGAGCAGACGTATCACCTGATGGTAAGCAATCGCCGCCACCCATAGACACCCGAAACAATTGAAGAGATTTTTTTAAGGGGTATGATTATCCAATGTCTTCTTTCGCCATGGGCAGGCGAGAGGGAGTGTCAGACTCTTACTGACTAAACACTACCCCGTTCCTACTCCTGCTTTTCAAGCTGGAGCCCCGGTAAACCCGCTAGGTAGTCCGCAGCTTTTATATTATTATATAGACTAGCTACTTCCGCGTGGTTTCCCCCGCTCTGCTCGGCTCCTATTGGTCATAGCATGATATTTTATAGCCTATAGCCTTCCTCGATAAATGCACTATTCAACACAAAAAGAATTATTCAAATCGGACCAGCAGTTCCTGAGATTATCGCGTTCAAACAAACAAACAAACAAACAAACTCTTCAGCTTTATAATATTAGTATAGATATAGATAGGGATCATAGACTCTGGTAACAAATTTTCAAAGGTATTCGGTTGTTTATTATTTATTTTTAGTCCTAGGTAATTCCCCATACGTAGTTTTTAAAGCTTGGAGTCGTGCCATGAAGTATGATAAATGAAAATCGTGGGCCAATACCAACTAATATTATAATGTGAAAGTTTGTGTGTATGTTTGTTATTCAATCACGTCAAAACGGCTGAAGGGATCGGTATGAAATTTGGTACAGGGGTAGATTATGGTCTGGAATAATACATAGGTTAGTTTTTTATCCCGGGAACATGGGTGAAACCGATGACAGAAGCTAGTTTTACAGTCTGCATTAACAAAAAAGTATATTTTATCATATCTGTCGGAAGAATAGGGATGATGACGGGGTATGAAAATTAAATATCTATTTAGTCCGTCAGTTAGGTAATGAAACAATATTAGACACGTATTTTTTTATTTTGTCATATAACATAACAATACTTAGATAAAACGAATCAAAGTTTAGGAGTGGAAGCAAATACGTCATTTCTACATATAAAACATACCTAGAAGTGACGTCACGTTGTATTTCAAATCGACATATCTTCGAAAGTATTTGTTTCCGTAAGAAAATAAAAAAAACGTGTCTAATGTTTTAAAATAATCTATAAGACGGACATTAAAATAGAAATGAATCATCTACCCAATTTACAAAATAACTTACTTATGGAGGAGATATTTCAAAAAATATTTACAAACTAACTTACTTATGGGGATACATATGTCAAAAAATATGTAGGTACCTAATAATACTTTTCCTACCAGCCCTTACGAGACTCTACCAAAAATTTGTTTTAATATTAATATTGACAAACAAACAGACTAACAGGACAATCTAAGCATATTATTAGTGGAGGAGTGAATAAAACTAGTGTGTATATGTATGTATGTATGTATAAGTGTGTAGTTATGTATGTATGTGTATGTTTTATGTATAACCTCGTTCGGTTGTAGTTGTGTTTGTAATTCAGGTGTTTTGAGTAATGACTGGATTTTAGTTTTTAGTTGTATGAGTTTTTTTTTTAAGTTTCAGTTTATTGGTTGAGTGTTTAAGATAATTTAGTTATTGTGTGTGTATAGTTTAATTATTTTGTATTGTGTTTTATAAAAGGAAAGAAGACGATCATGGCTGAATATAAATAAGACCTTAGATGTTTGATTTTTCTCTCCTTTTTTGTATTTTAAACTTGTCTTAAACGTTGTTAAGAGAATTTAAAAATATGATTTTGATTAAAAATTTTAAGCGATGAAAAAATTGAGCGCAAAAACTGTTAAAATTCAAGGTAAAATTTCCAAAAAAAACACCGTTCAACTTGTAAATCAAACGCCACATCTCTTGCCCAATTCAAATTATTAATGTATCTACTATTCTACTTACTTTAGCAATAACTCGGTAAAACAAATATTCATTTTAAGTTTCTCTACCTTGTACATTCTAGTAAGCTCGCAAGTTGTCGTTCCGCCGCGCAGTGCCGGCAACATCAGAAAACATAACATCCATTTTGCTGATAAAGTATTCAATGTTTATACTTATATGTTGGTATTACCGTTCGCACAGTATTACATGTCGGGGATAATATTATTTAACTTTATAGCATTAATAGGGTAGATGACTAATTTCTATTTCAATGTCCGTCTTGTAGATTATTTTAAAACATTACACACGTATTTTTTATTTTCTTACGAAAACAAATACTTTCGAAGATATATCGGTTTGAAATATCGCGTAAAGTCACTTCTAGGTACATTTTATACGTAGAAATGACGTATTCGCTCCACTCGTTTTATCTAAGTATTGTTATCTTATATGACAAAATAAAAAAATACGTGTCTAATATTGTTTCATTACCTAACTGACGGACTAAATAGATGTTTAATTTTCATACCCCGTCATCATCCCTATTGCCGTTTTCCACTTATAATTCTCTATTGTCCGAATACTCAAACGCTAATCAAAAGACGTTCTCAAAACTAGTTCTGTCCCTATTAATTCTTTGTAAAATGACAGAGATAGCACAATATTTAAGTACAACTTAAAATTGAGTAGCTTTTCAGTATTCGGGCGTATTTCTATTTTATTTGACTGCACGGTTGGTGCGGTCCGCGCAACGAGTAGCGGGTTCGATTCCCGCACGGAGCAACTCTTTGTGTGATCCCCAAATTGTTGTTTCGGGTCTGGGTGTCATGTGTACGTGAACTTGTATGTTTGTAAACGCACCCACGACACAGGAGAAAATCCTATAATGTGGGGCAACGTTTTTTTAAAGAAAAAAATAACATAAAAAAATCGACATTTTCCCGCGCGGCATGTAAACCAGTGTGAACGGCGCGATATCCGAGTTTGTCAACATTTGATGCCCGCCTTCCAGGAATCCGCTCGAATCGATAAACACAAGTAACACACGTGGCTTCTCTCTGATTTGTCGTATATTATTACTTTATCTATCTCTATACGACTAGATTTGAATACAAAGTTAACAAAACGATTGTATAATTTGATTTTATTGTTTCTTTGTTTGTTTTTATTGATTTAAGAAATAAATGTATAAAAAGGCGATGGGCTTTTGTTTACTATGCTCGAGACAATTTTGTCAGCTACTAGTGCAAGCTAGTATGAATATTCTAGATAGAATATAAGACTTGTGGCCCTTTCAGCGTGATATTTATATAGAGTACTCATTAAGGACATCTAAAAATTAATAAAATTCAAATAATTCATTAATTCATTTCCTTAGTTTAACATTAAAAATAAATGAAATCAATATAAAAGCCTAGATCTGTGCCTCGATTACGATTTTAAATTGATCCTTACGCCATCTCTTGATTAATTGACCAAACTGCTATACACGTAATGTATCTCTTTTAAATAGATGTCGTTTGTGACTCATTTTCTCAGATTGACCTTTGCATTGGTTACCATCCTATTTGGTAGTATAATAAAAACATAATGCTGTTTTTGAGGATTATAAAGATATTGATTCGATATTTTAATCGTTGTGGAAATAATTCATTTTTTCTAATTATTTTATTTACTATAATATCTATTTTAATATCTGAAATATAAGAAATTATTTATTTACATTACGCAAAATATTACCCTACCAGATTGTGTAGTGCTTACAATAGGTTGCGTTCGTAATAATTATAAAGTAAAAATGCCAATAAGAATCTTTGAAATAAAATTTATATCTTAAAATTATAACTAACTGAATCATAATTATAATATTATATAGAGAAACATACTTTTTAGCAGATTTTGTATGATTTCCGTCTCATTTAGCGAGTTAAAATAAAATAATAGCGTTAAAATTACCAGATTTCTCGAACGCTACTGATCGGCGGCCCCATTTTTATCTGTCAAACTGTTCCGGCCATTAGTGGAAATCGAAAAATTGCAAAAATATTTTTGCAATAAAACAAAATATCGCGACAATATCGTAGTTGTAGTGGTTTAATATTAAGATTGTAGTTTCCTGTTTCACAAGTTTGTTTGTACGGCCTCACCGTGGATCCTCACATAAGCGGCAAGTTTTTAATTGTTTGTTATTGTTATGATTACCGATTTTCAGATATCAAGTCCATGATTTTGTATTATTTAAATCTTTTTATACAATTCCTTTTCAAAAAGAAATTTATTTCGTTATGCGAATAATATTTTATCTATTTTGTAAATATTTTCAAATACTGTTTTGCGTGTATTTTCGCTAAGACGCAAATAGTGTTACGGCGTCGCTCTTCGTTAAAATTTTTCTTTTTACGATATTATTTGATTAAGTATATCACGAAACAATGACGCTCAGTCGTTTTAGAAAATTAAATATCGACCGGTACTATGTGATATCTAATTTAATATCATGTAGATTTAATTACATCACAATAAAAACAATAAATAAATATAATATTTTATTCACATCGGTATTATTTATTAATAAATGCAGTTAATAACGCAATCATAACTCAATTTCAAATATAAACCTTTGATTTGCACCAAAATGTTCATAGATTTTTTAATTATAAATAGGTACTGTGCGAAACGTTCTGCTATTAAGTTTTAATAATACAATTTTAAAGATAAATATCGCTCAAACTAGAAAATGGCAGGACTGATTTCGCTATTTAAGTCTTGAATTATTTGTAAAACTCCAGGATAGGATTAAAAAAAATATCAAAGTGGTGCGAAGTTTGCTGGGTCAGCTAGTATTAAATCATATCCATCACAGTCAGGCATCAATCCAGCGCTCATAGCTATTTTCCAAATAAAAAATGTAAGGATTCATGGCTATGCTCACTTCTTAATATATGGAACTCATAACATAGCTCTCTCTTCTTCCTATCGACTGATATGAAAGTCAATTGAGGAGGTCTGCATCTAAAAAATTTCGACTACGAAATTCTCAAAAATTTAAGCAATTTTAGTAAACACAACCGGCATCAATTTACTGGGAGTTTAGCTTTTTGTAGTGTTTTTTGTAGGACCTCTGAGTACTTTCCCTATGATCACTAAGGTTTATGCCGATCTATGCAATTCTTTTTACTCCTAGTTTCAAATTGTTATTTAAGTCAGGCACAACTTTATACTCAATACATTCGACAAATCTGTATACAATATACATTTACCGGTGTGACTATCAGTTAAAGACTAACTAACATAACATGCACAATAAATTAGCTGTTACCATGTCATATTGCAGCGACATAGAATATGCAAGATTTTTTCATTTTATTCATCAATTGATTTGTATTCTAATTATATAGACGAATCATCCAAACAATATACTAAGAGAACATCACAATAAAATTATAAACGTTAAAATAATGTTTAAAAAGTGTATGTAAGTGCTTGTAACATTCCAGTGGACATGTGCACGGGCGAGTCGTGGCGCGGCGGCGTGGCGCGCTCGCCGTCCCACGAGTCCGTCACCACGGACCTCTCGCTGTTCAGCGTCTCGTCCGCCGCCTCACCATGTCTATAAACTATGAAATTAAAAAAAAAAATGTAATTTTGAGTGCACGGTTGGAACTTTAAGCTTTTAAACAGACCCATGCCAGGAGAAAACCCCAAAGTGGGGCAATGTTTAAAAAAGTTATGTAATTGGTCGTAATATTGCAGTGGACATGTGCACGGGCGAGTCGTGGCGCGGCGGCGTGGCGCGCTCGCCGTCCCACGAGTCCGTCACCACGGACCTCTCGCTGTTCAGCGTCTCGTCCGCCGCCTCCGACGCCAGGGTGCTGCGGCTACTGGCCTGCAAGGTGAGCACTGGTTCTCCAAGCCTCTCTCTTGTCTATTTTTGTCGTTCATTTTATCAAAATTGGCTTAACGGTTTAAGAATTATAGTTAGATTTGAAAAAGGGTGCTTTCCACAAGAGATGTGCTATGCTACGTTGCTTTAGAAGCGTTTGGCTTCTACCAATGATATTCATTGGTACACATAGGTAAGTACTGTGTGGAAACAAACTCAGTTAGCATATCACTGGTGGTAGTTATGTAGGTAGGCATCAATAAAAACAAAGAATAACCATTTTACATTTAGGGTACATTATCTTGCTTAATAATTAATAATAAAACTATGTCAATAACACTTCAATAATCAAGTATCAAGTATGTAAACATATAGCACATAGGTATACAATTTAGTACTTATGTATTAACCTACAAAATATTTATTCTTCTTTGTTCTTTAAAATAAGTTGCACTACGATTTTCTCCTGTATCGTGGGTGCGTTTACAAACATACAAGTTAACATACACATGACACCCAGACCCGAAACAACAATCTGTGGATCACACAAAGAATTGATCCGTGCAGGAATCGAACCCACTACACGTTGCACGGCAGCCAGTTGCCCAGCCACCGTGCCAACTGTGCAGTCACCAAATACATAATTACATAACGTAATACAAATACCAAAATACATAAATAACACAATAAAATAAAAGGGCACATAAGACAATAATAATTAAAATAGCTTACTCAACTTAGTGGTGGTTAGATCCTTCCAGTTCTGCAGCTGACTACTGAATCCCACAAAAACATTTCATGTTAAATGTTGCCAAGACGAGACCATATAGCTCGCACTGTCAAAAAGTAATCAGATCCCGGGTAGAGCCAAGTTTCTAACCCTATACTTTTGAACTGGCGAGTCGGCCGCACGGACTTTTTGCTATTCGTCATATGGGCTTGAGCTTAAAAATCTATTCAATCTTCTAAACTCTTTCCGTGCGGCCAACTCGCCAGTTCAAAAGTATAGGGTTAGAAACTTGGCTCTACCCGGGATCTGATTACTTTTTGACAGTGCGAGCTATATGGTCTCGTCTTGGCAACATTTAACATGAAATGTTTTTGTGGGATTTCATTTCTTTTTGTAGGTTGCTTATGATAGAAAGATAAAATGAGCGACAAATTCACCTACTAAACTACTAAATTTATAAGAAAATTGGAAACGTAATCCTAATACTTTTTATCAAAGAAAATTAAAACACTAGTATCTAAACCTTTACCTACTAAACTACTAACAATTAAATATTAGGCAAATGGTTTTTTTCTCCGCGATAGCAAACTTTTAAATCACCGAAATATTCCGAAAACTTTTCATTCAACGAGACAACCGTCAACGACGTCTGCCCTCGCGCGTCTGCCCGCGTTCGGGTGCCGCGCTCGCTGACGGGCCGATTATTTTTAGCTACTGCGCGGGGACGAGGGGGCAGGCGGCGGGCGTTGGCGCATACTATACTTACGATGCTTATGTTCAAAAGTATAGGTTGATTAATAAACACTTACCGAAGTGAAGTGTAGTAATATTATTCATATCTAAGTACTTATGGGTAGGATAATGTTTTGATTTGATGAAAAGTTTGTGTTCTATGTACTTGTGTATAATTTTCAGATCTCAAGCAGGAAATAGGGAATTAAGTTTCCCTATTTCAGATTTTTACCCCTCCGCGGCCGCATTCAGACCTCTAGCGTCAAAAGTTGCGGAAGTCTCGAACAAACTTTCACCCCCTAGTTTAAGGGGTTGGGGGGTAAAAGTTCCAAGTTTTAGGATTTTTTTGTTGTTTGGGTACTAATACTAGCTTACATACCAAATTTCAGTTTTCTAGGACTTCAGGAAGTACCTTAAGAATTTTGTTGATCATCAGTGAGTGAGTGAGTGACGAAATCGGGGTATTTTAGATATCAATTAAATCTAAAGTATAAGAGCTATGCAATTGAAACTTTAGAGGTTTATTAAGTCTACCACTGACATTATATCCTGAAAATTTTGTTTATCTGGTATAACCCAAACTCAAGTTATGAAGGTTCAAAAATACGACGAAGCGCTTCGAGAAAAGGTAGGTAGTGCCCTTGCGCTTCGCTTGGCTCGTCTTGGCGGGGGCACTACCGTGCCCCCAGATACTCCGATACTGGCATATTCGTCGGTATTTATAGTGGATTTGTGTCAACCGTCATTTTCAATTTAAATACTTTTTGTTAAACAATTTAAATAAAATATTAAGAAATATTGTCTGTTGTAAATAATAACAGTTTAGAATTAGAATATATTTCCGTACTAATAAATATTTAATTGTAATCATAAAACAAATTGACAATATAGCCTTTAAATATTGATAATACCTAAGGGGGCCATACATTAATTACGTCACACGTTTAGGGGGGGAGGGGGTTGACGAAGTGTGACTTTATGTGACGAGTAAAATTTTGTGACATCACATTTTAATTATTATGAATAATCTAACTATTAAAATACGAACTTGGAACTATTATCGAAAAACTCATGTTATGTTAATTTTACTAAAATAAATGAATTGAAATAAAACAAATTTCGGAAATGCTATTTTAATAAAATAACTATTTCTAGATGTAAAATTATAAAATATGACGTCACACTAGAGAGGGGTGGTCTCACAAATGTGACCAATTGTAACAAGGACGTGGGAGGGGGTCAAAAATCATGAAATTCGTGTGACGTAATTTATGAATGGCCTCTAACCTATCATACTCTTATGCATTTTTTTTTCTAATTATATTTCCAGGCGGGGCAGGGTCCAGACCCGTCGCTACGAGTGGCAAGCCCCAACCCAGATAGTAAATCTTTGAAGTGAGTACCGTTTTAATTATGATGTAAACTATTTTTTTTATGGTATAAGCCGGTAAACGAGCAGACAGATCACCTGGTGGTAAGCTATCGCCGCCGCCCATGGACACTTGAAACACCAGAGGCGTTACAAGTGCGTTGCCGGCCTTTTGGGGGTTAGGAATTTAAGGGTTGTTGGGAAGCGGGGATTGGGAAGATTAGATAATTTGGCCTCCGGTTACCTCACTCAAACAACGCTTCGGTTGTTTCACGTCGGTGTACTGCTCGGCCGTGGTATCACTCCGGTCGAGCCGGCCCAGCAGTGTCGAAGCATGGCTCTCCTACACATATTGTAGTATTGGGGTGTTATTGTAGTGTTGGTGTGTATTATAGGAATGGGGATTATGGGGGAGGATTTGATTGAACTGCCTCATTGGTCGAGTGGTCGCAAGTGCGACTGCCGAACAAGGGGTCTCGGGTTCGATTCCTGGGTCAGGCAAAATATTACTGAGCTTTTTTCGGTATTTCGAAATTTTTCAGTAGCAGCATGGAGTCTGGCATTGTGTCCAGTATATGGCAATAGACTCACCCCCTATTATATGGAACTTATAACACAAATGATGTACATAATGTAGCGGCATTACGTGGCGTAACGCACCTCTGCCTCCCCCTTCGGGGATTAAAGGTCATCAAACCTTTAATCCCCGAAGGGGGAGGCAGTATGTATGTATTATAGAATTGGGGATTTGGGGGAGAAGTTCATTTGAAATTACATATGTTGTTGTTCCCCATACATACATAAGCCTGCCTCTGCCTACCCCTAGGGGCGCATGAAGTTTCCGGAGCTGCGGACTACCTAGCGGGTTTACCGGGGCTCCGGCTCGAAAAGCAGGAGAAGGAACGGGGTGGTGTTTAGTCAGTAAGAGTCTGACACTCCCTCTCGCCCGCCCAAGGCGAGAAAAGTCACCGTGTCCCCCCCTCCCCCCAGACGTCCGTCGTCGTCGTCCCTCCCGCTGGCGGCGGACCAGTGCCGCGAGCTGCTGGCGGGGTGCGCGGCGCTGTGTGCGCAGCTCGGGCTGCGGCGCTCCTTCAGCGCCGCCGACGTCGCCAGCCGGGAGCCCTGTCTGCCCCTGCGGAGGTATGTACTCACTACACTACTGCGGCGCTCCTTCAGCGCCGCCGACGTCGCCAGCCGGGAGCCCTGTCTGCCACTGCGGAGGTATGTACTCACTACACTACTGCGGCGCTCCTTCAGCGCCGCCGACGTCGCCAGCCGGGAGCCCTGTCTGCCACTGCGGAGGTATGTACTCACTACACTACTGCGGCGCTCCTTCAGCGCCGCCGACGTCGCCAGCCGGGAGCCCTGTCTGCCACTGCGGAGGTATGTACTCACTACACTACTGCGGCGCTCCTTCAGCGCCGCCGACGTCGCCAGCCGGGAGCCCTGTCTGCCACTGCGGAGGTATGTACTCACTACACTACTGCGGCGCTCCTTCAGCGCCGCCGACGTCGCCAGCCGGGAGCCCTGTCTGCCACTGCGGAGGTATGTACTCACTACACTACTGCGGCGCTCCTTCAGCGCCGCCGACGTCGCCAGCCGGGAGCCCTGTCTGCCACTGCGGAGGTATGTACTCACTACACTACTGCGGCGCTCCTTCAGCGCCGCCGACGTCGCCAGCCGGGAGCCCTGTCTGCCACTGCGGAGGTATGTACTCACTACACTACTGCGGCGCTCCTTCAGCGCCGCCGACGTCGCCAGCCGGGAGCCCTGTCTGCCACTGCGGAGGTATGTACTCACTACACTACTGCGGCGCTCCTTCAGCGCCGCCGACGTCGCCAGCCGGGAGCCCTGTCTGCCCCTGCGGAGGTATGTACTCACTACACTACTGCGGCGCTCCTTCAGCGCCGCCGACGTCGCCAGCCGGGAGCCCTGTCTGCCGCTGCGGAGGTATGTACTCACTACACGACTGTTTAGAAGTAATGCTTATGTAGTCGAATCTCGGTAAATCGAAAATGGAGGAACTCTTCATATATTTATTTACTTCTTGCATAATGTGCAGACTTATACGATTTGTACATAACCCTGTTAGGACGTAGCAATTTTATTACAGTAGGTGATATTATACAATAATCTTAGGTAGTACAATATAGTTAACTTATTAACTAGTTGTAAACATATTATTATTATTTGAATTTATTAAATCTCTTATATAACTACATAACTGAATGTTTAAAGTATCAAATGGTCCGAAATACCATCACTCACCGTCTTGTACCCGACTGAAGGATAAGCTATGTGACAGAAAACTGGCAGTAACATTCTCTGATTAACCTTTAAAGTTATTTTATTTAAACTTAAATAAAAACTATGTTCTTCCTATACATAATATTTCTGCACCGCCAGGGGTAGTGTATGTGAAACTATTTATACTATATTAATATGTCGCTGTATACCATATACTCAGAAATAAATGACTAATCTATTATTCTACACTACAGTGCTACATCAGAAGTGGGCCTCTCCGCAGCCCTGGAGGCTCTCACCATGAGCGCAGCATCACGGTCCTGTAGCACCTGGGTGGCTGGTACGTACCACTTATAATAAATAATGAAATTATTTAAATAATAACATTAAATATTGGAATGAAAAATCGACTTGATTCTCCTGTTTTTTTAAGTCGATTAATATACTAAAACCTGCTAGAAAGTGTAAAAAATACTTTTTAGAAAACTGCATCAAAATCGGTTCAGGCAATCCTGAGATAATTGCACGCTAACATACGTACGGTTATGTACATACTACATATATACAGATGAAAGGAAAAATGAAAAAAAGGAGCAGTATATATGTATGTTTCTGCGCGATTATCTCGTGTTCGTCTGAACCGATTTAAATGCGGTTTTCAACTTAGTATTTTTCAGACATATGCGTGAAAAATACTATACCCCTACAATACGGACGTTCAAATTTTATGTTAGTAACACTATTTGGGGGGAGGGGTTAGGGGGTTGCGTAAACTTCGACATCCCCGTAAGAGACGGTTTTAGGTATATTACCCGAATTAAAACCATGGAGGTTCACACTTTAACACGTATCTTTATTTTATGGCTTTTGAAGACGGATTTTTCAAACGTAGTTTTATAATATTTATGTGCGTTGTACCCCAATGAATGTATGTCGTCCGTCCAGTGGGTGGGTCCCAGCTGCCGTCCCCGCAGCGCTCGCAGCTCGTGCAGCCGCAGCGGTGTCTGCTCAGCGATAATAAGAAGGTATGGCTTCTTTCATATCTATGCTAATATGTATATACATTTGAAAAGAGTAACCTATGGAGTTTCTCGCTCGTTCTTCTCCATAGGAATCTATACTTTGGAACGAGCAAATAGAGCAACTAGAGGACTGACCGACAGACAGACTTTTTATAACATTATTATATTTGCTTTGATGTTCAAAAGTGTCTTCCTGGTCTATTTGGAATAAATATTTTTTTTGACTTTGAATTTGAGGACCTTGTTTGATTGTTACTCTCCGGAACTATTGGTCCGATTTGAATAATTATTTTTGCGTTGTCTATGGAAAGCTATGGATTATAAAACATTGCTCTATGACCAGTAGGAGCCGAATAGAGCGGTTGAAACCGAACGGACTCAACCACGCCACTTCAGCGACATAACCGAACTATTGCCTTAAAGATATTATGTTATTGTCATCACTACTTACGACTACAAATGTTATCCAAAAGATAGCAATGTGTTGTACTCAGGAACAATAGCCTTCCTCCACTTATACAATGTGATAGGGGCGAGACTTCTAACCCGTTAAGGCTGAGTTCTACACCTAATTTTATCGACAAAAGTGGGGGTCGAAGGGGTCGAATCCCCTCCCCCTAAAAGTTATGGCTATTTTAATATATTTTTTACTTTTTTTGATGTCAAAGGTTGTATGCGTCGTAGAAACAAAAAAAAAACGACAAACGGTAGCTAATAACCTTGGCTAACTAATTCATTACTTTTTTCATATGTTTGATAATGTTTTGGTGAGAAAAAAATCATTTGTGAATTATTTTTACCGAAAAAATCACTATTTTTCAATATTTTCAATTAGGGGTTCAACCCCCCATATTATTTTTTTGTCGATAAAATTAGATGTAGTACTCAGCCTTAACGGGTTAGAAGTCTCGCCCCTATCACATTGTATATACATATGAATAATACGTGTAACCCCCCCCCCCCCAGGTCCGGCAGAGCTACATAAAGCGTCGCCTGCTGACGACGTACCGGGCGCTCGAGCGGATGTCGCAGTCTGACTTCAACCTCGACCGACTCGAGGTACGATACTTATTATTCATTTATTACAGGCATAAATAAAGTTATTTTTTAAAATCGTCCCGTGGGTGTCGTGTACCCAAATCAGCGACGGTTAGCTATGGTTATAGCTTTCTTCCTTTTTATGATATAAGGTAAACGAGAAGACGAATCACCTGATGGTAAGCAATCGCCGCCGCCCATGGACACTTGAAACACCAGAGGCGTTACATGTGCAGTAACCTCACTTGTGGGTGAGGTAACTGGAACGACGTAAAACCGACGTGAAACAACGCTGTGGTTGTTCCACGTCGGTGTACTATGGCCGTGGTATCACTCCGGTCGAGCCGTGCCCAGCAGTGCCGAATGGCTCTTCCACACTTTAAAATTGAGATTTTTTCAAACTTTCAGGTAAATTATTTGCTTTTAATTGATGAATTAATTGTGAATTCCCCCCCTCCCCCCAGGCGGCGGCGGCGCTGGCAGCGGGCGGCGCGGGCGGCGTGAGTCTGCCGGTCCCCACGCAGAGACACACCCGGATCGTACACCCCGGTATGTGTTTGTTTGTTTTTAGGAAATAACAATTAACAAACTTTAAAATCTTTACTTTACTATTAAAATTCCAGCAAAATCGACAAAATTCTTTAATAGATATTCCTTACAAAGAGACAGCAAATTAAGGGCAAGGTTACCGATCTTAATTCATGTAAAGTCTTACTCATTCTTATTTCTTAAATTAAGTTATGTTTCTTACTCATTCATTGACAAATTGGTACTTTGATTGAAAAATTGTCTTGAGTTTGACTCATCAAGAAAATTATTATAAATATTATTACAATATTTAACTCGTTACCTAACCCGTTATTATTAGTAGTTAGTAAATATTCCTTAGTAACGATTTTGTTCTGAAAACAATTGCTAAGGACTGGGTTACGTAACCAATAAATAACTCTGAGTACGGCCGTAAATAAATTATCCCAACGAATAAGGCCTCCTACGCACTGGCGACCATGGCCGCCGCGACCTGGCCGCGGCGGCCAGTGAATTCTGGACTTTTATAGCAATCGCTATATAGCCCCTACGCACTTAGCGGCCAGCGACCAGCGGCCAATTTGATGGCACGCGACCAGCGGCCAATCGTGGCCGTCGAGAACATCACTTCTGTATTACAATTCATCAGTGCTACCGCATCGGCCGCGGCGACCACACGTGTAGCTAGCTACAGAGTGATTATTTTACAATGGCCAATTTCGACACGGAAAGGTTCATAATTGAAGTTGAAAATAGAAGAGGTTTATGGGATTTAGAATCAAATGATTACTCCAATAAAGATGTTAAGCGGCAGTTGTGGCTTGAACTGGTCGATATATTTGGCGGTGAATCCATGGAAGATAAAGAAAAGGCAGAACTTGGTTAGTATTTTATTTTATTATGCCTAAGTAAATTAATAATGCGATGAACTATAATAAACGCAGCAGGTGCTGTAGTAGCATTCGACACGTATATGTGACATGAGTGTTTTTTTTAAAGTTGTTCCGTTCATTCAAAATCTAAGAAATTTTAGCAAATAGGTAATTGTCAAAAGTATAACTATTTTATTTCTACTATTTTTCGCTTTGCACATGAGTTTTGACAATTATTTGCTAAAATTTCCCAGGTTTTCGTAATGATTGGAATAACTTTTTGAAAAGATTACTCATACCGCATGTGCGTTTGACGCCATTTTGTTTACGGCGCGCAATGGCGGCTCGCGGCGAGCAAGTGCCTCAACGCACAAACTGACCAGCCGTCGTAGGTACGCTCCCATATATTTACAAATTGTGCCAGGGCAAGCGACCGTCGGTACTGAAGTAGTTTGCGAATATATCTCGATATTCGGTTGATGTTCTATTTGCTCTATTAGGTAAACATGCAGGTATTTCAAATAAAGTCTCTGGTACAGTTAACGTGTCCTTAAAATCATATCCGTCTCTTTCTCGCACAAAATTATGAAGCACACATAGAGCTTTTATAATCACAACTGCAAATTCTTTCTTGACGTTTAGGGGTCGGTGAAGAATCTGCCATTTATTGGCTAATATTCCAAATGTACATTCAATATAGCGGCGGGCACGGGATAGTCGATAATTAAAATTAGTCTTTACATTATTCAAGTTTCTCCCAGCATACGGTCGCATCATATGTTCCGATAGTGAAAACGCCTCATCACCCACTAAAACGAACGGCATTGATTGGCCATTTTCTTTGATGGGGTTATTGCTCGGAATATCGAGATCATTATTTAAAAGCCTATGATAAAATACAGAGTCTTTGTAAATTGACGAATCACTGCATTTGCCGTATGCTCCAATATCTACGTAAAGAAATTTCTGGGGGCACGGTAGTGCCCCCGCCAAGACGAGCCAAGCGAAGCGCAAGCGCAAGGGCACTACCTACCTTTTCTCGAAGCGCTTCGTCGTATTTTTGAACCTTCATAACTTGAGTTTGGGTTATACCAGATAAACAAAATTTTCAGGATATAATGTCAGTGGTAGACTTAATAAACCTCTAAAGTTTCAATTGCATAGCTCTTATACTTTAGATTTTATTGATATCTAAAATACCCCGATTTCGTCACTCACTCACTCACTCACTGATGATCAACAAAATTCTTAAGGTACTTCCTGAAGTCCTAGAAAACTGAAATTTGGTATGTAAGCTAGTATTAGTACCCAAACAACAAAAAAATCCTAAAACTTGGAACTTTTACCCCCAACCCCTTAAACTAGGGGTGAAAGTTTGTTCGAGACTTCCGCAACTTTTGACGCTAGAGGTCTGAATGCGGCCGCGGAGGGGTAAAAATCTGAAATAGGGAAACTTAATTCCCTATTTCCTGCTTGAGATCTGAAAATTATACACAAGTACATAGAACACAAACTTTTCATCAAATCAAAACATTATCCTACCCATAAGTACTTAGATATGAATAATATTACTACACTTGACTTCGGTAAGTGTTTATTAATCAACCTATACTTTTGAACATAAGCATCGTAAGTATAGTATGCGCCAACGCCCGCCGCCTGCCCCCTCGTCCCCGCGCAGTAGCTAAAAATAATCGGCCCGTCAGCGAGCGCGGCACCCGAACGCGGGCAGACGCGCGAGGGCAGACGTCGTTGACGGTTGTCTCGTTGAATGAAAAGTTTTCGGTGATTTAAAAGTTTGCTATCGCGGAGAAAAAAACCATTTGCCTAATATTTAATTGTTAGTAGTTTAGTAGGTAAAGGTTTAGATACTAGTGTTTTAATTTTCATTGATAAAAAGTATTAGGATTACGTTTGCAATTTTCTTATAAATTTAGTAGTTTAGTAGGTGAATTTGTCGCTCATTTTATCTTTCTATTATAAGCAACCTACAAAAAGAAATGAAATCCCACAAAAACATTTCATGTTAAATGTTGCCAAGACGAGACCATATAGCTCGCACTGTCAAAAAGTAATCAGATCCCGTGTAGAGCCAAGTTTCTAACCCTATACTTTTGAACTGGCGAGTTGGCCGCACGGAAAGAGTTTAGAAGATTGAATAGATTTTTAAGCCCATATGACGAATAGCAAAAAGTCCGTGCGGCCGACTCGCCAGTTCAAAAGTATAGGGTTAGAAACTTGGCTCTACACGGGATCTGATTACTTTTTGACAGTGCGAGCTATATGGTCTCGTCTTGGCAACATTTAACATGAAATGTTTTTGTGGGATATAATATACATCACATATTGCAAGTAACACGATTGAAAAATAATTCTTGTAATTGTAATAAAGAGATCCCGAATGTTGTGGTTTGATAACTCTAATGTGCTTGCCGTCGATGGCTCCAATGCAATTAGGAAATTGGGCGTATTTTTGAAAACCTTCAGCCGTTTGAATCCACTTATCTCTGGTCAATTGTGGCATCACAATTGGTTTTAATATCTCCCATATTGCTTCACAAACATCAAATACTATTTCCGATACTGTAGGAAGCCCTATACGGTATTCATGACTTATATGAGATAAAGAACACCCAGTAGCCAAATACCTGAAAATAAAATTCACATTAATAATCATAATATTAGTTTTGTAATATGTAATACATTTATTTATTGATTTACAGGCATTACTCTCCAAAAAAGATGGAAAAACCTTAGAGACTGTTTCACAAGAGAGCTGCGCCGTCTTAAAGATGTCAAAAGTGGTTCTGCTGCAAAACGTAAATCACAATACACCTATTTCAACCAATTACTGTTTTTGAAATCAGTGCTGGACACAAACGCAACAGAAAATAGTCTCGAAGAGGCAAGTCAAGAAAATAAAAGTGCAAGATCTTCTGATCTTGAGACTCAACAGTCTGCATCAAAGTCGCTTAGAACAAAAAGGAAGAAAAAAATGCCAAACGAAGAATCCGATACAGACCCTCTAATTTCAGTTCTGCAAAAGACCATAGCGACTACACAGAATGATTCAAATTGTGACAGACTGTTTCTTTTATCCCTCCTCGAAAGATTTCAAACAATCCCTGCTGCAATGAAGACCAAAGCGAAAATGGAAATCATGGAAATTATAGAAAAATACCAACCGAACTGTACACCTACAACAGCGCGCATAAACTATTCAAGTAATTTCAATACTCTTAACGACCAAGAATATGACCCTAATCGACCGAGTTATTCAGGTTATTCTACTACCAACAGGATATCAGATGATTCAAATTACAGCGATAATCATACTCATTATTCTGATATTTCTCAAAATTCAGAAATGATAGACCTATTTCCCAATTTCAATGATTAATTGTTCACAATTGCCATTTTTTAAGTTATGAAAATACAAATAATTTGATTATCTACTTCAGTTTTTTAATATTTAAAAACATGTTATAAGCAAGCCCTTTTCCTCTCCTTTTCAAAGTCGTAAAATAGAATACTACTGAACAATAGTTCATAAATTTTTTAAAGTGGCAAACCCTTGGTCAATGAATTTTACAGGTTGTTGTGAAAAACACAACAGTGGTGGTTTACGGCGATTCAGAAACGAGTCTTGTATAATTCAAATTTACAAAAAAATCCATTTAGCAGTTTAAGTAAAAAAAGGCCCTATCACATTATTTTTATTTTTCCTGTACACAATACTCCATTCCGAAACACCCTTTAAAATATATCACGTATTTTTTAAACATTCTGTATTTAAAAAAGAAAAAGCTTACCTTATTGTTATTACTAATTTTTCTTCTGCTGGAATGCATTTCCGATAGTTGTTACCAGTTCCAGTAATTTTTGGTTTTATTGTATCCAGTAACAGGTTAAAAGTATTCGTTGACATTCTCATGTAATTAAAGAATCTCTTCTCATACATTTTTAAATCCAAAAAATAAGTATAATATAATCCTTTAGTCTTTCTCTCGCAAAGTAATGGATGCACCCAAAACTGTATTTTACGTGAAATCTTCCGTTTTCGTTTTCGTAGTAAATACACAAGCACAGTTAGCGTGATTATCTTCTGCACGTCCATCTTGACACACCCTTGGAAGTCGACTGCAAATTTTTCGGCCGTCCACATGTCGCGCTTGCCTACGCAACGGCGACCATGGCCGCGTCTATGGTCGCCAGTGCGTAGGAGGCCTAATCTAACATAATTAACCATTTTTTAACCGTACATCTTCTCATCCGCAGAAGCGGCAGCCCTAGCGCTGACGGCGGCGGATTTAGAGCGCGAGCGCGGGCGGCCGCTGTCCAAGTACGAGCGGAACATGATGATCTTCAACTGGCTCCACACCCTCGACGAGCCCGCGCCCTTCTAGTCGCCGGGTGCCACACACCCGCCACCAGGTCTATGCCACCACCTATTGCTGCAAGCTACACGACTAGAGTCCGGATCCATTGTCCTCAACTCCACTGAGCATTGTCTGCAGTCCACTCCCCCCATATTTCAAAGTCCACTACCCTACCACTAGTCCAAAATCCACTACCATTTTTTGAAGTCCACTATTTTTCAAGATCCACTACCTTAATGCTAGTCCAAAGTCCACTATCCATTACAACCCCATAAGGGGGCGTTCAAGTAAGTACGTAACGCAACTGTTGATTATTTTGCCCACGGCACTCTCCCCTCCCCCTCTGGAAACGCAACGTACTATTTTACTTTAAATAAATAAATAAACGTAATGTTTTTATGTATAGAGGAGAGCGGGGGGGGGGGAGACACCCCCTCTCTCTAAACGTTATGTAATGCTCAAATAATCATTTTTAACCTAATGTCATAATTAATAATAAGTTACAGTTTTTATTCCATTTGTAAGAAAGGCGCTCGCCCTTATAACGAAACGTGAGGTTTTTCAAGACACCCCCTCCCCCCAAATTGCATTACGTAATACTTGAACGCCCCCCTAAACATTTACTAACATCCTACAACCCAATCCCCCTACCCGCTGCCCAAACACCACTACCCTGACTCCACCCCCCATTATAACACATGCCACTCACAACTCGCTACCGCCACTACAAACCATAGTTGAATGAGACTAGCAAATACCCAATTTTGATCCCCATCTCCACACGCAATCTTTAATCCCCTTACCCCTTACCTCACTTACCGTCAACTATCAGACTACTTAATATGAGTTTGCTTCACGTTGAATGAAATCGAAACGAGACCGCGTTTCG
Organism: Spodoptera frugiperda; assembly: GCF_023101765.2. NCBI lineage: Eukaryota > Metazoa > Arthropoda > Insecta > Lepidoptera > Noctuidae > Spodoptera > Spodoptera frugiperda. The sequence continues at coordinate 230,771 of NC_064235.1, read as the reverse complement.
CACTCTGATTAGTTGCTTCATTCGAGCCAATCACAACGCCGAACGCGGTCTCGATTCATTTACTTTAAACGTAAAGCAAACTCATACTAAGGGGGTACTGGTAGCCATTCCCATTTCCCACTCCCACACAAAATGAAATAAGACAATAGTCACTATTTATAATACACAGGGATATTTAAAAACATACATACCGTAAGATCGGGTCACTTTGACCCTAGGGGTAACATTGACCCGAACGTTTAGACTAATGAAAAACTAATATACGTTACCCTAATGTTCTGCATTCCTATTGGTTATAGAATTTGGATCAAAGTTACCCTCTAGGGTCAAAATGACCCGATATTTAAAATTATATGATTTAAATATTCCTGTAATTATTAATCCTAGATATAGCGCGTTACTGAACACTGAAGATATCAATATTCAAATAAACATGAAAATTTAATTAATTATAAAAAGAAATATTGTGTATATGTACTTAGAAGTAAAGATGCAGTGTGCTAACGGATCGGAATTTCGATGCTTCCTATTATTATTTTTTTGAGAGGGAAAGATTTTCCGGTGACTTCTGCCGCCTTGAGCGAGGCGAGAGGGAGTGTTAAACTCTTACTGATTAAACACCTCCCCGTTCCTACTCCTGCTCTTCGAGCCGGAGCCCCGGTAACCCGCAAGGTAGTCCTAACCTAACCGGCAAGGCGGGAGAAGTCATTGGATGATTTTACCCTTAAAAAAAAGACTATAATCTGGTACAAATTTTATCCCAATCCCTTGATTGAGTTACAAACACACAAACTTTTGAGGTATTCCTCGAAGCGCAACTGTTTTGAAGCGCACCTCTCCAAGCGCACCTATTTTATTCCTCGAAGCGCACCCGTTAGTTGCGCTTCAAGGAACTATTAAAAATATTAATTTTTATTTCCTCGAAGCGCACCTATGTTTTATTTTCGACTAGAGAGGGGATGCTAACTGAAACTATCGATAATAAGATATCGATAATCTGATACACGTAGCGCTATCTATGAGCAAATAAAGTTAAACCTTTAAAAATAGTATCTTGTCGATGTATGACATCGCAAAATGAAATTTTCCGCTTGAAACCGCCAATCCACGACTTTTATTAGTTACTAGCTTTTGCCCGCGACTTCGTTCGCGTGGAATAGTGACTTCTGGCAAATTTTTGGTTTTAACCACATAGTTCCCGATCTCGCGGGATCTCTTCAAAAATGAGATGTGGAAGATATTCCAGGGAACTCTTCAAAAATCAACATAATGAGCTCTGCGTTTGAATTTAATAGATGTATACTTACTTAGGGCATTGAAAAAATAGTTTAAAAACGGACTTAAACTAAAGAAATATTATAATCTTTCCGAACTTAAGATGAAAACTAACTTAAAACTAAAGAAAGCTACGAATTACGAATTTATAACAATTAAAAAATAAATTATATTACAACCTATCCTCTATGCTATAATAACCAAGCTTAAACTAAATAATTTAAAAGAAACGACTTAAATCTAATCTAATTAATTTATAAATTAGACTTACAATTTTATTAAAAATACTAACTACAGTAACTACTAATAATCGATATCAAACTAAACCTACGTTAAATAGTAAAACCAGGAAAACCCAACAAATAAACTTATTAATTGACAAATACAACGAAACCAATTTAGAATATACGAAACAGCAGGACCACTACAGACAAATAATCATACGACTAATATACACTTTTTCTACGATAGTACCGAAGCGCTCGGCCGATACCCAACCAAATGAATGTAACGAAACCTTAGCGCGATCTATTTCGATCCCAACGCCATCTATCGAGGATAAAGACAACTTGGATTATTTATTTATACAGTAGAAGCTCTTTATTCGCGGGGTATGCGTTCCGTAAATATGCCGCGAATACAGAAACCGTGAGCTGTATGTCCGGAATAAATTTATTTCTTATTTTTATTTTTTGATTTTTGAAATAAAAACTATCCTATGTCCTTTCTAAGGTTCTAAACTATATCTGTACCAAATTTCAACCAAATCCGTCAAATAGTTGCGGAGATTAATGGTATAAGCATAGAATAGTGTTCGACGTGATTCTTTAATTTGACATAACTTTTTTATTTATGAACCGATTGACATGAAACAAACACTAAATGTAAATTCAAGCATACCACAATAAATTCGTGAAAACCGCATCCAACTCGGATCAGCCGTTTCTGAGATTAGCGCGCATAGACACACAGACAAACAGACAAAAAAAAAGTTAATTATGTTTTTGGGTTCGACATCGACATAACAATAACCCCTGCTAATTTTTTTATTTTTATTTTCAATGTACAGACAGCACTTTTCTACGATTTTATTATATGTATATAGATTTTATGCAATATTCAAGAACTCTGTGCTCGTCGACCATAGATTGTTATTTTTTTACCCGACTGCGCCAGAAAGAGGGTTATGTTTTTAGAGAGTATTATGTATAATTGTTTGGCACGCTCTGCAGCCTAAATGGCTCGATGGATTTTGGCTTAAGAGGTCTCGTTAGATTCGTATTTACTGTGAGAGTGACACTATATCAAAATAATAAAAAAAACAAAAAACAATTTTTGGCGCCAAATTCGAATATTGCTCACTCTCTAGCCTGAACGACTCGATGGATTTCAGCTTGATAGGGGTCGTTTGATTCGTATTTACTGTGAGAGTGACACTAGATATATCCAAATACAAAAAAAAATACAAAGTAGCGGATTTTTGGCGCCAAATTCAAATATTGTTCACTTTATAGCCTGAACGACTCGATGGATTTCAGCTTGATAGGAGTCGTTTGATTTGTATTACTGTGAGAGTGACACTAGATATATCAAAACAATAAAAAAAACAAAATGGCGGATTTTTGGCGCCAAATTGAAAGAAAAGAAAGAAAGAAGAAAAACCCTAAAACAAGAAAGTCATCGTAAAACTGAAGCAGTCGGGACCCATTCTAGAAAGCCAAAAATCCGCCATTTTGTTTTTTTTTATTATTTTGATATATCCAGTGTCACTCTCACAGTAAATACGAATCTAACGAGACCTCTTAAGCCAAAATCCATCGAGCCATTTAGGCTGCAGAGCGTGCCAAACAATTATACATAATACTCTCTAAAAACATAACCCTCTTTCTGGCGCAGTCGGGTAAAAAAATAACAATCTATGGTCGACGAGCACAGAGTTCTTGAATATTGCATAAAATAACTAATAAAAGTCGTTGATTGGCGGTTTCAAGCGGAAAATTTCATTTTGCGATGTCATACATCGACAAGATACTATTTTTAAAGGTTTAAGCTTATTTGCTCATAGATAGCGCTACGTGTATCAGATTATCGATATCTTATTATCGATAGTTTCAGTTAGCATCCCCTCTCTAGTCGAAAATAAAACATAGGTGCGCTTCGAGGAAATAAAAATTAATATTTTTAATAGTTCCTTGAAGCGCAACTAACGGGTGCGCTTCGAGGAATAAAATAGGTGCGCTTGGAGAGGTGCGCTTCAAAACAGTTGCGCTTCGAGGAATACCTCAAACTTTTGCATTTATATTATAACTAGCAACCCGCCCCAGCTTCGCATGGGTACAATGGTGATATATTATGCATGTATTATACATATAAACCTTCCTCTTGAATCACTCTATCTATTAAAAAAACCGCATCAAAATCCGTTGCGTAGTTTTAAACATTTAAGCATACAAAGGGACATAGGGACAGAGAAAGCGACTTTGTTTTATATTATGTAGTGATGTGAGAAGGCAAATGATACAAAATGACAACACATATATTGAAGTATCGGAAATCCGATCCGTACATATACTATACTATATATATAAGAGACACTATGTACGAGTTAGCGAGTATGCTAGACAAACGTTATATAGACGCGATCGTTCACCCAGACTCGGTATATACTGTAATATCACGCATTATACTAGAAGGGGTAGGCAGGGGATCTTTTCATGGTAGATATCCCACCCACTCGCACGAAGCGCTTCGCTTCAAGCTTCCTTGTGCGAACTGCTAGGGAGTGGAACTCCTTGCCGGAGTCTGTGTTTCCTGATGGGTATAACCTGGGTGTCTACAAGGCCCGAGTGAATAGGTTGCTTATGGGCAGACGTGCTCCACCGTAGGCCCCATCATCACTTACCATCAGGCGAGATAGCGGCCAATCGTCGACCCATTTAACATAAAAAAAAAACTAACGGTAAAACGGGGTGAAATCGAGGGGTGAATAGACACAGGAATGGGGTGAATAAATGTTGGCAAAATGTCTTAACATCTATTCACTATTCCTGTATCTATTCACCCCTTAATTTCTATTTTTACGGTACGTATTTAGTAGTTTACACCCTTGATCAATTATTTATGTTATGTCAAAGTCAAATTTAAGTGGGGAGAGCCATGCTTCGGCACTGCTGGGCCGGCTCGACCGGAGTGATACCACGGCCGAGCAGTACACCGACGTGAAACAACGCTTGCGTTGTGTGAGTGAGATTATCGGAGTCCCAATTACCCAATCTTCCCAATCCCCGATCCCCCAACCACCCTTAAATTCCTTACCCCCAAAAGGCCGGCAATGCACTTGTAACGCTTCTGGTGTTTCAAGTGTCCATGGGCGGCGGCGATTGCTTACCATCAGGTGATCCGTCTGGTCGCCCCGATTCCCCAACAAGCCTTAAATTCCTAACCCCCAAAAGGCCGGCAACGGAAACAATTTCTTCCTATTACATGGGACTTATAACATAAATGGTGAAAAGGGGGTGTACATTGTATAGCGGCATTACGTGCCGTAATGTGCACCTCTGCCTACCCCTTCTATGTATAATACTATGATATATAAATATAATATATGACATTGTGTGTATGTATGTTGATATCACTATATTAATAGTATTATGTAAGAATAAATAAATTAAAACAAAATGCTTAAATTAAAATAGATTTAAGGACAGTTTCATTATTCCGCAAATAATAGGGATGATGACGGGGTATGAAAATTAAAAATCTATTTAGTCCGTCAGTTAGGTAATGAAACAATATTAGACACGTATTTTTTTATTTTGTCATATAAGATAACAATACTTAGATAAAACGAATCAAATGTGTCAGTGGGAGCAAATACGTCATTTCTACGTATAAAACGTACCTAGAAGTGATGTCACGCGATATTTCAAATCGATATATCTTCGAAAGTATTTGTTTCCGTTAGAAAATAAAAAATACGTGTGTAATGTTTTAAAATAATCTACAAGACGGACATTGAAATAGAAATTAGTCATCTACCCCTATTCATATCTACGTATATATGTGAATTTTGAAGTATGTCAATATACATAAATAATAAAATACATATCGCTCACCTAGTAATATATTGGCACATCTGCAAAAAATGCGAAATTGACTTTATATGGTTTACGTGTTTAAAAGTGCATATTAATCTATTTATTTCCATATTCATCGAGAGAGGTCGTAAGTGTCATTATACCATTATTGTAGTTTCCCCCCTCACGCACGTAAAACAACGGTTCGTTGGTCAGTAAAGTAAAAACTAAACAAGTCAGGTAAACTATGAAAACCGTAAATGTGCCAATATATTACTAGGTGTGCGATATAATTACTTCAAACAATTGCATTTTTATATATATAAGAATAAAAAATATATAATATAAAAAAATCATTGTACATAAGTAAAGTTTGTATGGCGAATTTAATTTATAAATATTTTACATATCCATTGTAAAAGTGAATAATTGTTTCGAATCAATCGCAGATGGCAGCACTATCGGTTTTAGGCGACTATCGCCCGAATACTGAAATGCTACTCAATTTTAAGTTGTACTTAAATATCGTGCTATCTCTGTCATTTTATAAAGAATTGATAGGGACAGAACTAGTTTTGAGAGCGTCTTAAAATTGAGTAGCGTTTGAGTATTTCACCATATGTATGATACGTAACTTTAGGTGTTTATTATTTCTTATTTTAACGACGATTAATGTCAAAGAATATTGTAATTATAATGTTTAAATGTCTAAGTTTGAATTCAATTCAACCATTCTGTACAAATATGTATGTCTGTCTGTCTGTCTTTTAGTGAAGTTACTCTTTCTAAAGACCAGCCGTGTGTGTCAAGTGAAAATTATTTATTTCAAATAGACCAGGAAGGCACTTTTGAACGACAAAGCAAATATAATAATATTAATAACGTCTGTCTGTCGGTCAGTCCTCTAGTGAAGCTATTTGCTCGTTCCAAAGTGTAGATTCCTATGGAGAAGAACGAGCAAGAAACTCCATAGGTTACTCTTTTCCAATCAGGTTCACAATACAATACTTGGTTACATTGTTTCGATTGCTTCAACTATGTGAGAACAATGTAAAACTAATATTCAGTCAAAGTGATAGTAATTCCGGAGATTAACACGTTCAAATAAACAAAGAAAGCTTTATAATATACGTATAGATACCATACATACATACATAACCTCACGCCTGTCTCCCATGGGGGTAGGCAGAGACAATGGAACGCCAATTGCTACGAATCTTACACACTTCTTTCGCTTCATCAACAGTCATCAGTCTTTTCATACATGCTCGTCGGTTAAAGGTACTTTTAATTTGGCCCTTCTTTAATAAGTAATTAATAAGACAGACAAACAGACATGTTTAAATATACCAGTATTATCTTCTAAAACAATATTTTACTAATAAGTTGCAGTTTGCCAAGTTCCTACTTAAAGAAAATTATTTAATTTTATAAATAAATTTGATACCACGGCCTCACAGAAAACCGACGTGAAACAACGCTTGCGTTGTGTGAGTGAGGTTACCGGAGGCCCAATTACCCCCTTCCCAATCTTCCCAATCTTTCCATCCCCGATACCCCCTTAAATTCCTAACCCCCAAAAGGCCGGCAACGCACTTGTAATGCCTCTGGTGTTTCAAGTGTCCATGGGCGGCGGCGATTGCTTACCATCAGGTGATCCGTCTGCTCGTTTACCGACTTATACCATAAAAAAACAAAGGCCAGTGGTTTTTATACTGTGATTTATTTTATTTTAAGAGTCTCATTTTGTATTATTATTATTAGATTTTATTTTAGTTGATCTCCTATTGCTGTGAGTCTAAATTAAAATATACTATATTCCTTCGATTCGTGAGATTATTATTATTAATTATATAAGTCTAAAATTTATATTTTTGTATTTAACTAAAAAAATCCTGTATTTTATTCCTTTGCGCAACTCATTGTCAGACTTGCGCATATTGCGCTAACATTAAAATCGTTGCGCAAACCACTTTTCTTTATTATTAAACGGATTTAGTTAGCTTGCCCCCTTTATTTGTTTGTTTAGGTCTTTTGTAATTGGTATTTTACCCCCTTCCTGACGACAGATCGATCTGTACCCCTTAGTATGAGTTCGCTTTACGTTGAACGAAAACGAAACGAGATTCTATTACCTTAAACGTTTCGCTAAGCGCTTCGCTTCAAGCTTCCTTGTGCGAACTGCTAGGGAGTGGAACTCCTTGCTGGAGTCTGTGTTTCCTGATGGGTACAACCTGGGTGTCTTCAAGGCCCGAGTGAATAGGTTGCTTATGGGCAGACGTGCTCCATCGTAGGCCGCATCATCACTTACCATCAGGCGAGATAGCGGCCAAACGTCGGCCCATTTAACATAAAAAAAAAACGTAAAGCAAACTCATACTAAGGGTACTGACATTTGGCACACACTCGTTAATCTTGATGGCCATACAATATAATGTAATTATTTCCACAACTACCTCCATTATGGATATCTAACGGAAGGAGGTATTCCTCGAAGCGCAACTGTTTTGAAGCGCACCTCTCCAAGCGCACCTATTTTATTCCTCGAAGCGCACCCGTTAGTTGCGCTTCAAGGAACTATTAAAAATATTAATTTTTATTCGCTTGAAACCGTTGAGCGGAACATTTAATTTTGCGATGTCATACATCGACAAGAAACTATTTTTAAAGGTTTAATCCTTATTTACTCATAGATAGCGCTACTTGTATCAGATTATCGATATCTTATTATCGATAGTTTCAGTTAGCATCCCCTCTCTAGTCGAAAATAAAACATAGGTGCGCTTCGAGGAAATAAAAATTAATATTTTTAATAGTTCCTTGAAGCGCAACTAACGGGTGCGCTTCGAGGAATAAAATAGGTGCGCTTGGAGAGGTGCGCTTCAAAACAGTTGCGCTTCGAGGAATACCTCAACGGAAGGACTTGGTTGGTAGAATACAGCTCATTGAAACCTTTTAACATAAATGTATTAAGTTATCAAAAATGAAATTATAATACTAGTCTATTATACTTAAAAATGTAATACTTAAAAAATAATTTTAATATGTTTTAAACTTAATTTATTGTCATATATACAGAAATTACTTAAATTTTTAGTTAAATAATTGAAATTTTTGCACAAATGTACTATAGATTGATATGCAGGTTGATTCCATCCTCGCGATGTGTAGTCATTGGGGGGGGGGGACTGTGGGGGGCATGATGTATTTCTAGTCAGCCAAGTATCTAGGTAAGAAAATAAAGATAGATTCAGTACAGAGACAGCAACCATTGGTTGTCTAGAGCCGACTAACCGCCATACTCAGAGTCATTTAACGTTTACTCAATCGGATCCTTAACAATTGTTTTTCATACAAAATCGTTACTAAGCAATAGTTTAAGTAATCATTAAATGTCTCTGAGTGCGGCAGTGAGTTACAAAAGATATGGCTTCGTTACAAAGCGTACAATTTAGTATAACAATAGCTAAATTAACTAAACATCACGGTTTTCTCACGTAAATTAATGGAGAAAAGCTCTACTATTTACTCGCGAAGTCGCCGCGTCTGCGCACGCTGCTCATGATGAAGAGTCCCTCTGTGACTCGAAACTAGTAGAGCTTTTCTCCATTAATTTACGTAAACCGTGATTTTTAGTTAATTTAGTATATCTCACGATAGTTATTTTAAAAAATTATCAATAGCTACTGTCTCTGTACTGAATATATCTTTGTTTTCTTACCTATATACTGAATAATTGATAGATTTCTGCCTATCCTACTTTCATATCACATTTGGAGCGAGAATCTACATATATAAAGAACATATGTATGTTTGTATGTATGTATATGTTACGGTAAGAGTGAATAATTGAAAATTATTAATAATTATCTACTATTATTAATAATTACCGAAACTCGAGGTAAAAGTGATAAATTAATCACATTTGTCGCTTATTATTAATAATTTTACCCTAGTAGTGATAAATGTAATAAGTGGCCAAGATGTTATTTTTATTTTAATTTAAAAGGTAATATATTGTACTTACACAACAAGTATTTGTTGAATTCTATAATTTAAGATATAATAAGTACTTTTAAAAATTTAATTTGATGCATTTATTAGTGCTACAGAAGATTTACAGGTAAACCAAATAATATGATTATTGATGATTGCTTTTAGGATTCGTGTTGATTTTGTTAATGAAACAATAATTGTTTAATTTTATTTTTGTTACAATTTTATGTACCACGACAGACATTTAAGCATAAGTTTGACGGTAGATAAATGTGCCCTGTTTGGCGAGGCGAGAGGGAGTATCAGACTTTTTCTAACTATAAACCACCCCGTTCCTACTCCTGCTTTTCGAGCCGGAGCCCCGGTAAACCCGCTAAGTAGTCCGCAGCTCCGGAACAGGCATCAGCCTTACTGGGCCCCATCCGTGGTGGTCTGATGGCTCTTTGAGGCGCGCGTAGAACTCGACGCGCCCCACGCACGGGTCTGGTTCTGGTCGGGCGGCGAGCTACCCCTACTCGCCGTCCGCAGACCCGCACTTACGCGCAGAATTTGTTGTCCTTTCGGTTTAAAGCAAGTACAAGTAACCTTGTTTGCGTGATCTCTAATTAATATAATCGTAAGACGGTGTTTAACATTATAAATAAATACATGCTGGTCAAAAAACATAGGTTTTATATTTATTTTATTACTTTCACCAATATGTGTCGTGAATTATTAATAATCACTACTAAAAGTAATAAATTTCGATTGATTATTCACATTTACCAAAACGTGTGGTTATTATTAATAATTTTGTTAAATTATTAATAATTTTCAATTAATCAGATTTACCGTAACATATATATAATACTATGTACAATATTCTGTCATCTGTACTTCACTCTGCTTGGCTCCATTATGTTAAAACGGGATGAATATACAGTCTGGAGGCAGTTTTGACTATGTATATTTTTTTAATTTCTCGTTTGTCAAGTAGTGATGAGTATAATATGGTCTTAGGTTCGATTCCCGGGTCGGGTAAAGAGTGTGTTTTTGTGAATATTAAATTATAATAGACACACTATTCAATTTCATTAAAATCTTGGTGATAAACCCTTAATAATATACACTATGCTCGACACAGGAATCGAACCTGAGAACTCTAGCTCAGTAGTTACACTTTCCATCATTTGACTTAGGCAAACAAGATTTACAATTTAAATAAAAATATCTACTACTTACCTAATTTACATTCAGTTAGGTACCTAAAAGGTCTCTACTGATCCTACCAGACTATATTATATATTCATTCCGTTTCTCTCAATACGTACTTTATGACTAAACTAATTTATACTATAGACTTGTTGACCCATCGAAATGATTATTATATACACTAAAATATACGAACGGATGACTGACTCAAGCAAAGCAGGGAGGCAAACGCACTTGTAACGCCTCTGGTGTTGCGGGTATCCATGGGCGGCGGCGATTGCTTACCATCAGGTGATCCGTCTGCTCGTTTACCGGCTTATACCATAAAAATATTATTAACACACCCCCTATTACATGACTGGGTGAAAAGTGGGTGTTATATTGTGTACAGTATATTTGCACCTCTGTCTACCCCCTGCTTTAGGTTTGAGTCAATCATGCGCCCGCGCACTATGTGTCACATTCCCTAATAATTAAGAATGCGTGGTGTAAGTGTAATGTTGAAATGAAATAAATAAATTAATGTAAATTATCATGTGGGTGTTTTATTTCTTCCTAGAAAAATAGTAAAATAACTACTTTGACTGCACGGTTGGCACGGTGGTTAGGCAACTGTCACTGACTGCCGTGCAACGAGTAGCGGATTCGATTCCCGCACGGAGCAACTCTTTGTGTGATCCACAAATTGTTGTTCCGGGTCTGGGTGTCATGTGTATGTGAACTTGTATGTTTGTAAACGCACCCACGACACAGGAGAAAATCCAAGTGTGGGGCAACGTTTAAAAAAAAAAACAATCAAGGTTTACTCTATAAGGGTCAATTTATACTAGCACAGCGTCGAAGCGTCAAGTTCTTTACAACCAAAGCGAATCCCAGCGAATACGCGCGCATTCGCTAGAATACGCGCGATAGACCATCGCGATCAACACCGACGCAGGCCAATATCCAACGGATGACGCGTAGGTTCGCTAGTGGGCGCGTGGATACGCGAGAATGCGCGCACCAATCGGCGTTGTTAACGCGCAAACGCGCGAATTCCTTAGAATGTACGCGTCTTTATAAAATCTCAAAAGTAATGTGTGCGATACGATGTGGAGTTAAGGTTGAATTTGTTATGTTCAGTTTTGGAAAGACGCTTCGATTCTGCGCTAGTATAGGTAAACTGACCCTTATTGAAATATACAATGACTAATTTCATGATTACTAACCCAAATTTGCTCACGATGTTGTCCTTCACCATTTGCCAGGAAAACACAATAACAACACACAATGTTTCCTTAAATATATTTATTACAATTATTTATATTAATTCAGTAGTAGACATACAATTTTATATAATTATGGGAAAATACTAAATAATAACTTACATATAAGGTCAGGTTACATCTACGGCGGTATTTTAAGGATGGGTGAATAGGGATGATGACGGGGTATGGAAATTAAACATCTATTTAGTCCGTCAGTTAGGTAATGAAACAATATTAGACACGTATTTTTTTATTTTGTCATATAAGATAACAATACTTGGATAAAACGAATCAAAGTTTAGGAGTGGGAGCAAATACGTCATTTTTACGTATAAAATGTACCAAGAAGTGACATCACGCGATATTTCAAATCGATATATCTTCGAAAGTATTTGTTTCCGTAAGAAAATAAAAAATACGTGTGTAATGTTTTAAAATAATCTTACAGACTCTATAAAAAAGGAACTAATAGAGTTTCTTGCTCGTTCTTCTCCATTCGAAGCTACACTTTGGAACGAGCACCTAGCTTCACTGACAGACTATATTTGTTGACATTTCAAAAGTACCTATTTATGGTTTTATTGGAATAAATGATTTGACTTTGACTTTGACCCCAGTCAAGTACTCCCCCCCTACTGATACCTACCCCTACTAATAATCTTCATCGTTAACGCACCATCTTCCTATCCTTTTCATGAATTCAGGACACGGGATATTGCATATAACACAACCCGATAATATCCTTTCAGTTGTAGTTCTACTCGTATTATGACTAGGCGTCGTCACATTTACCACAGGACTAGGCGTAGGCGAGACTGCCGTAGGCAAATTATTGTTTGGTAGCGCACCATAAGGGTTGGTGTTGTTAGACGTAGGTATCATTCCGTAGGGGTCGTTACTAGGCGTAGGCAAAGTTGTAGGCATGTTATAATTATTGTTATTCACTGGTGTAGGCAAATTATTATTATTATTATAACTGCTACTGCCTCTAACGTTTAGATTTTGCGCGTTATTCCTAGGGTAATTAGCTAGATTATACAATAATGGGCTATAGTTGACGGGTCGAGGCGTGTAGCTGTTATACCCAGCGAAGCTCTGACCGTTCGGGTTCTGATAGTTATAATATACGGGTGTGCTACCCGGGTTCCTATACCCGGGTGTAGCGGGGCGCGGCTCGTAACCAGGCGGATACCCGTACGGATATGACCGTATATACGGCCGGTTGTTATACCCGGTTCCCGAGTTAGTTACATTGGTTCTATTAAACAAGTAATTGTAGTTTGGATTGAATATGTCGTATCTGTTGGTTGTGTCGGAACTGTTACTTCGTGTGTTGACTGGGATTCTTATTTTTCTGTAATACGGGTTTCTTTTAGGTCTGTCTAAGAGCTGGTTTTCGTATACTGTGTGGGTGATAGGTTCGAATCCTGCGTCGGGTAGACTCCTTCTTACTCTGATGTCCATTCCATTCGGCGGTGGGTCCTTTATGCCGTAGTTATCGCGTTGCGCGAATATGTTTATAAGGCCCACTATAAAATATACTGGAAACATGGTTTTTTCACTTATATCGAACAGTTTTATTCAAAATTATATTCACTGTCTTTATATATAGAGTCTATAATTGTGTTTAAAGACTGTAAACACAATTGATTTCTACTTAAATTGCAGTATTTTATACTTATTCACTTACTGTAGTCACTGTCACATAAAGTACATTTCTGTATAACCAATCGCAATTAAAAGCGTGATGTTATCTCAAAATCCACAATCACTAATCTATACGAACTTTTAAACACACAATTTCACTTTTCTCCGTCAGTTGGTTAGATTTATATGTCGAGTTTTATACAAACGAAGTATCTTAACATCGTTATCTATAAGTTCAAGTATATAGTATCATTCACTTGTTATTTTACTGATAAAAAATTGAACAAAATTTTCCCTATATACACTTTATAACACACAATATATTTGGTTTTCTTGAGCCCACGTACCACCAAGCACAGTGTAGGATGTCCACTCTCAAGGAGCCAAGACCTGATGCAGGTCCCCGACAGTCGCAGTACGCAGGTCGCTCCCACCCTCGCGATGTGTAGTCCCTGTGGGAGGCAGTGGGGGGCAGACAGCGGCTGGTGGCGCGATGCCGGCGTTGTGCGCCGATTCACTTACAGTTGAATATTGAAACTAATTACGTTTCGCCACTACCAGTCTCTTGGTATATGTGTAGTACACTGGTCTATTTATTATATGTTTTGCTGTATATATGTATGTATATGTGTGTTTATATACAGGGTGACTGATTGATATTTAACACTGAAATTGTTTGAAAGTAACCTATGGAGTTTCTTGCTCGTTCTTCTCCATAGGAATCTACACTTTGGAACGAGCAAATAGAGCAACTAGAGGACTGACCGACAGATATTTTTATTTTATTTTAACTGTTAGTTCTCTTTTTGTAAGTGTACTTGTAACTCCTCTGATGTTCATGGGTGGCGCCGATTGCTTACCATCAGATGATCCGTCTGCTCATTTGCCGCAATATACCAAAAAAAATCTGAAGTCAAAGTCAAAGCATTTATTTCAATTAATCCTAAATTAGGCACTTTTGAAACGTCCAATTGAATTGTCCGTCAGTGAAGCTAGGCGCTCGTTCCAAAGTGTAGCTTCGAATGGAGAAGAACGAGCAAGAAACTCCATCGTTACTCTTTTAAAAAAATATATTTTTACAATATCTCTGATACATTATATGATCATTTACCTATTGTATATTATATTTCTATTAAGTGCGGGAGAGCCATGTTTCGGCACTGCTGGGCCGGCTCGACCGGAGTCATACCACGGCTTGGGCTATAAAAAATACGTGTTTAATATTGTTTCATTACCTAACTGACGGACTAAATCGATTTTTCATTTTCATACCCCGTCATCAGTCCTTTGTTGGCGTCTCCCCAATCGGAGACCGCCTTCAAGGACGAGCTCAACCGTTCGACCATGGATTCTCTTAGAGACTGGATCTGTGTTCCGCTAGTCCGCGCATCGGACACATACCTTTCAACAACTGTGCTGTCATCTGCATACCCAAAGATACCGGGCTTAAGTAGGTCGTTGATGTGCAGCAAAAAGAGCGTTGCTGAAAGTACTGACCCCTGAGGAACTCCGGCGTTGATACCAAATTGGTCAGACGAGCAGCCATCGATGACTACTCGCTATTTAAGTTATACTTATTACCTACAAAATACAATCAGCCTGTATGTATGTATGAGAGATACTCTATATTTAGCCCAGAGTCTATTGTTTACACAGAATTTATCCAATTAAGAGGAATATATAAGCGACCATTGGACGCCTTAATTAATTCTGAGTAGTTTGTTGATAAAAATCCATTCGTCAAACAACATTACGTCGTAGTAGCCCGAAGGTGCCCGATGCTATTTTTTTATGAATTAGCCGGTATTGAATAACACCTAAACACCAGAGGCGTAACAAGTGTATTGCCGGCTTTTGGGGGGTTAGGAATTTAAGGAACCCTTAACCCATGATAGTTATTATAGAAATAAAGCATACCTAGGTACAGTGGCGGACTAACCTAGTCAGAGGCCCGGGGCGGCATAATTGAATGAGGCCCTTCTTAGTGCAAAAACATTTTGATTAATTTCGAATATGTTGCCTAAGTATTTTTACATAATTATGTTTATTTGATTCAGATCTTATAATTGACGTTCGAGTACATATTATTCACTCAAAAAAAAAAAGTGTATGGAGACTTTTAAAAATTGCATTTGGCTCCATACCTACGTTGTGTAATGCAATCACAGCGATTCGATTCTCTTTATCACCCCACTCCATTTTAATATCGCAAAATATTATACAACTAGCTTCCGCCCGCGGCTCCGTCCGCGCGGATGTCGGTCTTCGCGTGGAAGTTTTATTTCTCCATTTTGAGTAACTCTGACAATGACATCTCATAAATATCTATTGGACCCAAATACGGCGAGGCCCATAATAATTAAGGAGATCTCTCTATTGAGCTACTGCTGTTGAGCTCGCGTTCTGTAGAATAAAACTGAAAAATAAAGATTTTTTCTAAGTATTTTTTTCAGGATAAAAAGTATGGTAAGCTGTCTCACATTGAACCAGGTAAATTTCAAAGTCTCATAGTGGGCTGGATTTTCAATCAATGTCTTTAATTTTTTGTGTATACTTAGCAAATTTATCTAGCTTTAATTTTGTAAAACATTAATTTCTCATATTCCTTTTAGTTTCAGTGTAAACATGGTTTTCATGAAAAATGATTTTTGGTTCAATGAGTACTTCAGGTGGTACACATTTAACCAGGGTATGGTCCACATTTAGCCACCTTATTTCTATGTATTCTAGTTCCATTTATAAGCGAAATCAAAGCGAAAAACTTTGTGAGAATAATAAAAACAGGAATAGTGAATTATACAATTTTTATTTATTATAAAACAAACTATTCAACAGTCTAATAATCAGCCTTATATTTAATTTTATTAAAATCACTTTAAATCTTATACGAATACTTTCACCTGTGCAGTTTAAGGGCTTTAAGCATGTTGCCAGCCAAATGCCCACCACTTTTCTTGTTAACACTTCGTTTCGCACCATTTTATAACAAATTAAAAAGATTTCTTTAAAAAAACTAATTTAGTGACTGGGATGTACGTAATGTTCCAAGGCTCAATGTGTACCACCCTCAGGTGGCTCACTGTGAGACACACCACGTTTTGATAACTAACTTCAATATTTTACCGGCAAATCAATCTCATAAAAACACGAATTATAGCGCTTTTAATTGCTAACTAACCATAGAAAACAATGTATATATAATTAAATTGATATTATTTAATCGAAAAAAGCTAAAAAAGAATTGAATTTGCAAAAAAGATTTACTTTTTGAGTCAGTTTGCTTTCGAATGCTCCTCATAAAAACACTTTGCTCGCGATCGCCACGTAAACTAGTGGGCAGGAATGGAACGTAAATACCTCTCTTTTACTCATATTAGCGCACTTTAGCAATGTCACATTTTCGAGATTCGGCGGTGGTTAAATGTAGCTGCCTGGTTCAATGTGAGACACCCGACCCTATCCTATTTTATGCCCAGGATAATAAGGTATAATTAATTATACCAAGTTTCATCGAAATCGAACCGTTAGTTTTCACGTGATGCCTGAACATACAGACAGACAAAAAAAAATTAATCACATATTTGGGTTTGGTATCGATCCAGTAACACCCCCTGCTATTTATTCTTTCAATATTTTCAATGTACAGAATTGACCCTTCTACAGATTTATTATATGTATAGATTTATGGCAAGACTATTATTACAATATTACAGGATATCTGTACTTATTTGTCTCCGGGGCCTCCAACTCCGATTAAGCGCTTTATACATTAACGTTTTTGACGGGACTCGCGAAGGTCATATACGATCAGGGGCGTATCTGCCGTATCAAATATACGGGGCCCCTGGGTTATAGGGGCCCCAACGTGCATAAGCAAAAAATAAAAACTTCCCACTTTTTTTTAAATTTCAGAAATTACAAATGCCATATTATTTTTTCGCGTAAAGCATGCGTTTAGTTGGCAGCAACTTTAGGAAAATTAAGGTTGTCGTAAGGGCCACCAAACATGGGCTCAACGTCGTTAAGACCCTCTTTTAGGGACAGGGCGGGAAAAGTCATTGGATGATTTCCCTCCTGAAGAAAAGGGGGGGGGCAAACAAATTTTTATACGGGGCCCCGTCAAGGCACGCTACGCCACTGCATACGATACACGATGCAAGACGACCGTAAATAGGTGGGTCCGACGTCCTATATTACCTGCTGTCAACCTGCTGGATGTCAGCACTATTCACAGTCATTTTGCATCGTGTATGGTATATGACCTTGGCGGGAGTCCCGACAAAAACGTATGAAGCGTTTTACGATTTAATCAAGGGAACTTGCAGCCATTTGGAGGCCCCCCAAGACCAGAGGCCCGGGGCAGACCGCCCCCCCCCCCCTTAGTCCGCCACTGCCTAGGTACGAAGCAATATTTTACCAGTTTTTTATTTTTGGTCAATTGTGGTTGAATATAGTTTTGTTATCAATATGGTGTGAACAAAAATTTTTTCAATTAAAATTTTTGGTTAAGGATGAGGTTGTGGTTGTGGAAAGGTATATTTTTGAATATGTATAGTCTACCTACTGTTAGCCGCCTTCATCGATACTAGACTAGCTTCTGCCAGTGACTTCGTCTGTGTTCCTGTGGGATAAAAAGCCTATATAAGGTGACTGGTAATTAGTGAACGATATTTAAACACGTGATTGTACTCATGATTACAAACAACTTTCCCAAAGACTGCTCGGTTGGTGCGGTGGCTGGGCAACTAGCTGCCGTGCAACGTGTAGCGGGTTCGATTCCCGCACGGAGCAACTCTTTGTGTGATCCACATATTGTTATTTCGGGTCTGGGTGTCGTGTGTATGTGAACTTGTATGTTTGTATACGCACCCACGACACAGGAGAAAATCCTAGTGTGGGGCATCGTTTTTTTTTTTTTTTTTTGTAGAAAGAAACTTTTTTTACACTCTTTTACGTTTACTGCCTCGTTAGCCGAGTGGTCGCAAGCACGACTGCTGGACAAGGGGTCTCGGGTGCGAATCCTGTGTCGGGCAAGGAATTACTAGGTTTTTTTCAGCTTTTCGAAAATCTCTGAGTAACTAGTAGCACAGAGTCTGGAATTGTGTCTATTACATGGGCCTTATAACACTAATGGTAAAAAGTGGGCGTACATTGTATAGCGGCATTACGTGCCGTAACGTGCACCTCTGTCTACCTCTTCGAGGATAAAAGGCGTGATGTGGTGTGTGTGGTCATGTGGCGGCTGGCGTAGGCATAGGTACTTCAGTTGTACTTTATAAGGCCACATACACGCATTCAGTTTGCAACAGTTACATCGAGCAGTCACCTGCAATAACCATCGTTTAATTTCACATAAAAAAAGATGAATTCTACCATCAGAAACCCGGTGAGTTCCTTTTTTCACATGTTTTTGGTTATTTTATGAACTTAAACTGAAGCCAATACACAATAATTATTATCAAATGTTCGCATAAACTGTACATACCCGTCATTTTTTTTTTGTGTGTGAAATAAAACACAAAGTTATTAAAAAAAATGTGTGGAAGAGCCATGCTTCGGCACTGCTGAGTCGGCTCGACCGGAGTGATACCACGGCCTCACGGAAAACCGACGTGAAACAACGCTTTCGTTATGTTTCGTTGTGTGAGTGAGGTTACCGGAGGCCCAAATTCAAAGTCAAAGTCAAAATCATTTATTTCAAATTGACCAGGAAGGCACTTTTGAATGTCAAAGCAAATATAATAATATTAATAACGTCTGTCTGTCGGTCAGTCCTCTAGTTGCTCTATTTGCTCGTTCCAAAGTGTAGATTCTTTAACAACCCTTAAATTCCTAACCCCCAAAAGGCCGGCAATGCACTTGTAACGTCTCTGGTCTTTCAAGTGTCCATGGGCGGCGGCGATTGCTTACCATCACGTTTAACGGCTTATACTGTGTTTCCTGATGGGTATAACCTGGGTGTCTTCAAAGCCCGAGTGAATAGGTTGCTTATGGGCAGACGTGCTCCATCGTAGGCCACATCATCACTTACCATCAGGTGAGATAGCGGCCAAACGTCGTCCCATTTAACAATAAAAAAAAAAAAAAAAAATTATACCATACAAAAATAACTTTTTATATCCTTTCAGGTTTTACTGACCTCCCCTCCAATTCCGGGGGGTATGTTCCCTGGTCGCATGGTGAGAGTGAAGGGAAGCACTCCTCTTGAAGCCACGAAGTAAGTTTCTTATTTATATTTTAAAACTAATGTATAGATATTGCTATCGTGGTGGCCAGCAGGTTAAGGCACCCACTTCTTCACCCACATGAGGGTGAGAGTTCGAAACCTGGCAACCAATCTGACTTGTTCCGACTTATATGTACTTTCTAAGATTACTTAGACACCACTGACAAACGGTGAAGGAAAACGTCGTGAGGAAACCTGAGCTTATAATTTCTAATTATAAGTTTGAAATCGCCAACCCGCATTGAACAAGCGTGGTGATTAATGCTCAAACTTTCTTCGTGTGAGAAGAAAACCTTTGGTCAGAAATGGCCACTTATAGGCTGTTGATGTTATAAATGATATTTATTTTTGCAAATAGGATACAAGATAACACTTTTACACGTCAATCTCTAAAATAACTAGATTTTTTATCGGATTACTCTGAGAAGAAATGCCGAAACAAACTCTGAGGTCATAGTCTCTTTAAAGTCCAGACAAAATCAATTAAAGATGTGAGAGAAACGTGCAAGTTGATTCTGTAGTGGTCTTTAGAGAAAAGAACCACAATAGTATGAGCGGACCTGTTCAGATGGCAGCACGCATGTGTCAGTTTACAATTAGCTCAGCTGACGGCTGTTGCTGCATGATCCGACGAACAATATCAACCAAAAGAACATTTGGGTAGGCCTCGCAAATGCTCAAACTGTGACAATGTGTTTCATTGTGGTGAAGATATATTAACGCTACAATTTTGTCTCCAGGTTCGGCCTAAACTTCCAACATCATTATAAAAATGCATATGATATGATCGCGTTCCATTTCAACCCTCGCTTCACGAGCAACACCGCCGTGCGAAACCATTACATCGCTGGTGCGTGGGGTGTAGAAGAGGAGGACGGAGCGCTACCACTCACACCTGGAACACCATTTGATATCCTTTTCATCTGTCATTACGATCGTTTTAAGGTAAGTGATACGTGAAGTATTGCTGGGTTTATTCAGTTTTTCTCAGTAGTAGCACGGAGTCTAGAATTGTGCCCGGTATATGGCAATAGGCTCACCCCCTATTACATGGGACTTAGGTATAACACAAATGGTGAAAAATGGGTGTACATTATATAGCGGCATTATGTGCCGTAATGTGCACCTCTGCCTACCCCTTCGGGGATAAAAAGGCGTGAAATTGGAACGTGAAGTTTTTTTATAGTATAAGCCGGTAAACAAGTTGACGGATCACCTGATGGTAAGCTATCGCGCTCGGGTCACGGCATTTTAGCTGAGTACTGGCCTTTTTGCGCCGTGTATACTTTTATTTTTATTTTATCAATTATTTATGTTTATTATTTTTGTAATCGGTGCAAATAAACTGTTATTCTTTCTTTCAATCGCCGCCGCCCATGGACACCTGAAACACCAGAGGCGTTACAAGTGTTGCCGGCCTTTTGGGGGTTAGGAATTTGAGGGATATTGGGGATACCGGGAATTGGGAAGATAAGGAAGGGGGTACCTCAGGCGTTTAACGGCTTATACCATCTATACTAATAACTCTAGAGGATACTAATTACTAATAATTTACTAAGATATTTACTATTTAGTTACTAACTAATATTATAAACAGCTGATGAAGAGTTTGTCAATTGTCTTGATTGTTTGTTTGTTTGAACACGCTAATCTCTGGAACTACTGGTTCGATTTGAATAATTCTTTTAGTGTTGACATAGTGCATTTATCGAGGAAGGCTATAGAATACAGCTATAAAACATCACGCTCTGACAGAGCGGGTGAAACCAAATATAACTCTTCTGATTTTCACAATCTAATCTCATTATCTCCCACCAGGTGATGATAAACGGAGCACATTTCTGCGACTTCTTCCACCGCGTCCCGTTCCATAGGATCTCTAATATAAACGCGTGGGGGGATGTCAGCATAGAGTCCATTGAGTTCGGGGGAACCCCACCACCGGTGGATTACCTTGTAAGTATTTTTGTGACATCTAGGTCGGTAAACGAGTAAACAGATCACCTTATGATAAGCAACCACCCGGAGCTACGGACTGCCTAGCGGGTTACCGGGGCTCCGGCTCAAAGCGTGAGAAGGAACGGGGTGGTTTCTAGTCAGTAAGAGTCTGACACTCCCTCTCACCTCGCCCAAGGCGATAGAAGTCATTGGATGATGTTCCGACCGCAAAAAATGCTAAGCAACCAGCACCTATGGACACTCGCAACTCGACAGGAGTTGCAAATGCGTTATTACTTTACTACGAGAATTAGATTTAATTAGGTAAATTGTCTTATTAAACAGTTTTTTATTTAGCTTGCCCCGTCAGTTTGGGTCTTTAGTAATTGGAGCTTCACCCCCTTCCTGACAACAGATCGATCTGATATTTGGTACACACTCGTTAATCTCGATGGCCATACAATATAATGTAATTGTTTCCACAACTACCTCCATTGTGGATATCTAACGGATGGCCTTGGTTGGTAGAATACAGCTCATTGAAACTGTTTAATACAACCTGTTAAATCTGTTTTGTTTCAGTCTGGGCAAGCAAACGATGACCAAGTCTGCGGTAAGTACTTTATGTATAACTTAAGGTCTCAGTATCTTCTCCTCCTGCGAAGCAGTCATGCTAGCTAAGGAGGAGGCGGGGCGCGTGAGGGAACGAACAACCTCCCTACGCCTCAGCCGTCGCGAGAGACACTCCGGGCGTCGGGGATCGCGGGACGATCTCCGGCCACCGTAAGTGCGGGCCTGCGGACGGCGAGCAAGGGTAGCTCGCCGCCCGACCAGAACCAGACCCGTGCGTGCGATGTGTCGCGTTTGGCGCGCGCGCCATCAGACCACCACAAATAGGATTTTTTAACACTACATAGTTTAAAACAAAATCGCTTTCTCTGTCTCTTTGTATGCTTAAATCTTTAAAACTACGCAACGAATTTGGATGCGGTTTTTTGTAATAGATAGTGATTCAAGAGAAGGTTATGTATGACAATTACCTATACCCATGGGAAGCTGGGTCGCTAGTTTGTAATAAGTCTAGAATCAATATTTTTATAGTATACCTATGTTACGAGCCCTCAGTTTCAACTGCTGCTCGGCTCCTATTGCCCGTAGACCGCTCCTCAACAAATTGACTAAGAAAGAGAGACTAGAGATTATTTAAGAGATCAAAGTTACCTCCTGTTGTCAAATAAACCCGATCTTCGGTGGTGATATAAAAATTAACAATATTCTTTTTCTTTTTCAGGTCCGTACTAGACAAAGAGAGAATATGATACCGGAAAACTAATTCACTTTCATTTTTTGTTTTATTTTTTTATAATACTTCTATTGGGCACTATTGTCGATGTTCGCTGGCTGCTAAGTGACCAGTAGAATAGCAACGCTGTCCTGAAAATGGTTTCCATCATCATCATCAACAGCCTAGAAGTGTCCACTGCTGAACAAACTGAAAAACAATAGGCATATTTCCTACTAGTCAAATTCAATACTTTTTTCGAAACGTCAAAAACGATATTTTCTATGAACTTTGTATGAAATACTCTATTATGACGTCATCAGATTTTTACGTCAAATAGCAGACTTATTTCTAGAAATTTTGCTAAAAAAAAAATTTGAAAATTAAGTAGCTCATCAAAATTATGAATGAGAGTGCGATTATTTTTGAATATCTTATTGTATCGAAAAGTTGTAATAATTTATTTTTGACCCAGTCATCATCCCTATTTCCTAAAATCCTTTACAATTTTTGTAGTACCAACTTGTGTTGTAAAAGGTTTGTTACACATACAAATAAAACAAAAAAACATGAATTTCCAAAATGATTTATTCATTTCGAATCCTTGGTTAACAAAACTAAATTAATTATTTAATTTTATACAAAATGTACACAAAACAAATATTATACAATGTTTATAAACAAAAAATATATAATTTTCGCCGACATTTATATAAGTTTTATAGATTATTAATACTATATAAGTACTTTTGATAGTTTTTCAATAGATTTCAAGCCAAAATAATAACACTTTTGTACCTAATATATAGATTTCAATTACATAGTACCAAATATTTGGCTAAACTGATTGATAAATTAAAATGTCGGATACATAAACACTAAAAGTACCAAGGATTGTATAATTTAATACACGAGTAAACTATTGCTACATAAACTAAAATTCCAAATTGCCAAAATGTTACATTTAGATCATATTTTGCGAAAACAGCATCGAAACATGTCAATAGTTTTGACTAGTGCAATATTTTTAGGTTCGTAGCAACAAAGCTACAGGTGTCCTGGGGGTAAGTAGAGACCGTAGTCTGAGTAACTTATACGGAGGTAACATAAACTGTTTTAAAATTCCGTATACCGTATGGAGAAACCTCTTATGACTTAATTTAAACCACATATTTGTTATCATCTTAGCTGACGATATATGAAAAATGAGCGAAATAGGCCCAGTAGGTAAGCCAAAAAGTACATTATTCTCGTTGAGCTAATTTGAACACTCTTTACAAATACGGCATTATAACAGCCGCGCCGCATGTCCGTAACATTCCTAGACAACCTACAACATTACATTACAGCTCTTCTGTGGTCAAGGAACATGGAGCTGTTCACACAGAATTTAATACTGATTTACATTTGCTTCTTTTTAATTTTCTGTTTTCGTTGAAATATTTAATAGGGATGATGACGGGGTATGAAAATTAAAAATGTAATTAGTCCGTCAGTTAGGTAATGAAAAAATATTAGACACGTATTTTTTTATTTGTCATATAAGATAACAATACTTAGATAAAATCAATTTTAGGATGGGAGCTAACTTCACTATAGAGTATAAAACGTTCTAAAGTGACGTCACGCGATATTTCAAATATATTCTTCGAAAGTATTTGTTTCCGTAAGAAAATAAAAAATACGTGTCTAATATTTTAAAATAATCTACAAGACGGACATTAAAATAAAAATTAGTCATCTACCCTATTGTATTATACTTCTGTGGACGAGTATTACTTGTAGTTTCATTTAAGTCATAGGAGTGATCTCCATACTGTATAATTTCTTTAGCACTATGTTTTTAAATGAAAACATTATAATTTAGTATCTCCAATGCTGTTCCCACAAAACAGAGTGGCTTTTCAAGTAAAATTACATGTTTTTTTCTTATTTTTTTACTTTAAATAAGTATAAATAGTGTGTGGTATGTACACGGGGAATGAATCCGTTCATTGGTAGACACTGACTTAGTTAAATCAGTGATTATTGATGTTCAAGTAATTATTTATTATTTAATATATGGTGTTATCAGTGAAATTAGGATTTGAACATAATATAATCGTAGTGTTTTACAGAATCTTAATATGGAAAAAAAATACAATTTCTTTGACAAAATGTAATAAAGAAATTACGACAAGATATTTCATTTCAAACATTTCGACAATACAATAAAAAGAAAATAATGTTTTTAAAAAACACAACCTGGATAATTTAGCTAATCTATTTGTAAGAATACAAACAGTTACTGGAAAACGGGGTGAACAGAATTCAAAGGATGAATAGACATAAGAATGGGGGTGAATACATGTTAGAACATTTTCCCAACATTTATTCAGCCCTTGAATACTATTCACACCGTTTCACGGTAATGTTTGTTACAGAAATGACGCCTAAACCAAATCGGCATCAAAAAGTACCATTGACAGTGAAATTTCTCGGTACTAACAATTTTTGGTTTACAGAAAACATTTTATACGGATACTACACCGAATTCAATGCTGTATAAATGTATGAGAAGATTGTTTTACCAGCATTTTATTCAGTGGTGGATTTATTTTGGTTAATTTAAGTGCGAAAATTGTGCTTTATAGTTTTAGTAGATTCATTCAAATGGGGCAGATGGATTGACAAACAGCTTGCAATGTGCACGGGGGCGATGGATCGCGACCCGCACCCTCACGGCGCGATAATAATATACATAAAAATATATTTAACCTTTGTATATTATTGTATAACGGAGACCCACAACACAGAATGCTCTGTCCATTGCTAAGCAACGCTGAGAAATATCCCAAAAAAGAGAAATTTAACTCCCCAAAAGTGGAGATTTGATCACCAAAATAACTTGGCAACACTGTTAAAAAAAGTAACCAGTGTTGCCAATTTTATACAACTCTACAAGGAACACAACATTCTGTTATATCGGCCTATAACTATTGTACATTGTGGAGGATAAGGGGTGAATCTGGGGGGAGGGGGGTGTGTATATGTTGTGTAAAAATATATCTTCTATTAACTAGAGGTGCGCCGTGCGGTAACTTATAACTAGTGCGGATAGCTTCAGTCTTATAGATCGGTCTGTTGGAGTTGCATCAGACTTGGCGCAGCAATTTAGGGGGTATAATGAGCCATATAAAGTGAAGACCTAAAAGTTTGAGTGTATAAAGTTGAGCGGAGAATTTTGTAGTTTATATGACCCAGTATACAATATAGAATTCAATGCCAAAGGTCTTAGAACAGTCTCATATTGACCACAGTCTTCAACAGGGTCCCAACAGACCTCAAAATATCGTCTAACCCGTGCTCATTCCAATCTGTTTCTTGGGTGCGCGGAGGCGCTTGACTGGGCCCGCGCGGGCGTGAGCTGCGCGCGGGTACTGTGTAAACGGACTTACAACTAACTTATACTAACTAGCCTTCTTATTACACTTCAGAAATTATGAACTAAAGCTTAAGAGACCGGGAGCCACTAAGTGGAAGAATTGGGTAGCAGGTCTCAAAGCTAATATTTTTGAAGAAGAGATATATTTTTGTCAGGTTAATCTAAAAAGAATTTAACTGCCGCACTCAGAGTTATTTAATGATTAATTAAACTAACCTTAGTAACGATTTTGTATCGAAAACAATGGCTAAGGACTGGTTAAGTAACCATTAAGTGTCTCCAAGTATGGCGGTAAGTCTTGGAAGACAGATGTCAAGTAGATTTCAGCTCATATAGCTATAATTTTCATCCAAATAAAATGATGGATCACGGTCCAGAATATCACACTGACTGTGGTATTAACTACCATACTCAGAGACATTTGATGATTACTTAAACTATTCCTTAGTAACGATTTTGTTCTGAAAACAATTGCTAAGGACTGGGTTAAGTAACCATTAAATGACTGAGTACGGTGGTTAGTGACATATATGACACAGTTAGGTAAAATCATGTCAATAATTCACATGAAACTGGAGTCAGTTATATGAATTTATATCCTAAACGGTCTTTGTACTTTTATGTCAACTTTATAGTAAAATTTCTGAAGTATAACAACAAGGCATCGGGTAATTTGGGAGATGTAACTGCATAGAATAATAGATTTTAATGATAAACTAATATGAATGACATTTGCAGTGAAATTTATCACATACAATCTTAAGATATGAATTTTTTAACTTGTTTACCAGCCAAAAAGGTATTAATTTAATTTTTCAAAAGAAATACTTCAATATAAAGGTATTTTTGCCTTAAATACTGTTGAATATCACTTAAAAATATGCCAAAATCATGTTCTTTGGTCATTCTAATCTCCCTTGCTTACTGTAATGGGAGAAAAGTGTGTCAATATTTATATATATGTGAAAATTGGTTTAAAAACTATACAGTTACACATCCCAAAAAGATATGAGAGAAACAATATTGTATAACACTTACAATTCTAAGTAAAAAGTTGATAAGGCAGCTCGGTTTTATACGAACACTTGTTTATAAATAGCAGTCATTTGTCGAAGAAATAAAAGAAAATATCATGATATATGTATAGTGTAGAATGGTGTATAATATTGTTGTATAATGTATTAATATATTGTTTGTTAGGTTTTAGCTTTAAGAAAATAGTAAATTGTTAATGTAAAACGGTTCAATTAAGTCTCCATATATTGATAGCAAGGTACGGCAAGATTTTTTTTATATATTAAATGGAAATATTCACTTTTTAAATGGTTTTATTTAGCTTGCCCTGTTAGCTTTACCACCATACTCAAAGTCATTTAATGGTTACTTAACCCAGTCCTTAGCAATTGTTTTCAGAACAAAATTGTTACTAAAGAATAGTTTAAGTAATCATTAAATGTCTCTAAGTATGGCAGTTAGTCTTCAAACTCACACATTCAAATATGACCTAATTCCTGTCTAGACCAGTTTAAGACTAGTTTCGAGACCTGAATCCTACACACATTCCACAAATCTGATACTTCCTTGTTACCCTGTGAGCCTAACCTTGGAAAGATTATCATATTTTGTTTGTTATATGCAATTGAGTGCTGTATAAACCAACATGTGACAAATTCTCAGCAAATTGATGAAAAATGTGCAAAAACTAGTGAATGAGTCCTTGATGTATCTCTAAATAAATAGAAATTGTGAATTTGGTACTGCACCAGATTTAAAGTTAAAATTAAAATTTTTACCACTGGTACTGGTACACAGTATCTTAGTATGAGTTTGCTTTACATTTAAAGTAATCGAAGCTCTGATTGGTTGGTTTATTCAAGCCGGCCAATCAGACCCCCGATCTTTCTCATTTCGATTACTTTAAACATAAAGTAAACTCATACTAAGGGTACAGATATCAGTTTGGAAAACTGTAAACATTTTTAAACCACAAAACGAGTTATAAAGACCGGTAGACATGCTATTTAGTATTATAAGACCCCCAAATTTTAACGTAACCTTCAACAAACTCTATAGTCATAATAATATTGTATTAAAACCAGTTTTTATCCAAATTCAATGCCAAGGTGTGTCATGGGAGACTTTCTCCGTATAAAAGAAAGTTGCCATGACCAACGGTCAACTACATTGTATGCTTTTTAATTTTTTGCCAACATAAGGGTGAGAACTGGTCTGTGGGAGATAATTATGTATTTTTGAGAGGAAATAATAATTCTTTTTTGCATGTCACGATGTTATCTTGGTGGTTCTCATGTATTCAAGACGTTTTTAGATTTAAATTCTTTTGAAATATGTTTCACCAGCTGTTCTTTTGCGATGGTAGAGAAATGTTTATAATTACAGTTCATGTAAAAAGAAATGTGTTGAACTTCCTTTTAAAATGGATTGTACGCCAATCTTATAAGAATCTGAATAATATTGAGCATGTCTGGGTCACAAATAGGTTTCGAATGCAACAATTAACCAATAATAGTTTTAGAAAGACCTTCTGAAGATCTTTTGTCATTAAAATTGTGCTGTATAATGTTTTAATGCCAGCAATACGGACTGCAGATAGGCATCGAGCCGAGTAGGCCCCTAAACAGTCAAATAGGTTCACAAACACCTATCTAGATGCCTTGTACTTATAAAAAACAAGTGTAAATAATGTTCATATAAAACCGAGCTATCAAAAATATCACATATCAGCCTTACTGCTAGAACAGACCAACATATTACTGCTGCGATGGAGCTCGCTGTGCGTTCACCGAGGAGTCATGCAACAAAGTCTAGAGGCCTGTTGAACCCGCCCTTCCTGTTCATATACTGTCTGTACTTACGTTTCAGCACCACATGGACGTCTCCCTCAACATTGTCTTCAACCTTCTTGCCTTTAGTGGAGTCAAACCCACAAAAGCCCATAACTTTAAGCATCTCCTGTTCCTCAGGAGTTTTACCTTCTAGATCCGCTGGGGTGACTATCGGACGCTCGCCGAAGGTCTTCTTGGGCTTCACGAAGGATGTGGACGGTCCAGGTGATGTTGAGCGTGAGCGGCGGCGGCGCGGCGAGGGGCTGCGTCGGCGGTCTGGGGAGCGCCGCCTACGTTCCAGAGACCGTGAACGGGAGCGGGTGCGAGGCCTCCGCCTCTCGCGGTCCCTATCCCGGTCTCTATCCCTCTCTCTGTCTCGATCCCGGCGCCTGTCATCGCGCCGCCGCGGACTGGGCGAACGACCCATGTTAACCTGTTGCAACATTTACATCGTTAACACACAATTTACAACATAAACTACATCTGTTATAATATAAACAAGAAAGTAGAAGGATATTTACCTCAGTTTTAAGTCAACAGTTTTAAAATTTTACAAAAAACAAAAAGTAACAATAACGCACAACTTAGTCCAACGCCATTTTGAGAGTGAATGATTTTTGAATGAGTGAAATTGAACAAGTCAACGAAAACTTTTTGAACCGGTCTTGCGTTTAGTTGTTTATGAAGCATTTTTGAAGTTTCTTATAAAATTTGTGATTTATGCCATATAAATTAAAAAAGTAACATAATTTGGTAGATTTAAAGATAAGTAAATTTATTTTCAAAATATTATAAAAAATATTTTAAGATTAAAACAGTATGCTCTGTAAATAACGAAACGTGTATTACGTTTCTGTGTACGTAACAACGTACACATTCACAGTTCGCTAGAAATAAGTCAAGTTACAAAAATAATCAAAAAGAAACACATTTGACGTTGTCTATTATGGAGAAATAATACAGTATTTAATTGATTGCCTGATTTTAGGCTTTATCAGTTTTATACAACTTTTGTGTGCAAAAAGATAAGTAGAAAAGAATCAAATGCTGCGTAAAATGAAACCCTGCGACTCAATGTTGACCAGTTTACAAAATTGCCTAAATAAGTGGACTTATTGTTGAAGAAAATATTTGTAATTGTTTTATACAAGCATTTTTAACTTGATTGTATATTGATATATTCTGTCTATTAAAACAAGTTAATAATTGAATTTGGTGAAGAAGGATCGACGTTCGACATTTTCAAATGATTTATAACGGATGACTTTCTAAAGAAATCACTCGCACCGCACCTTTTACTTTTGTAATATGTGTAAAAACTTGAGGGAGACAATAAACAAATAGCTTGAATATTACTACTTAAATAGGTCACAAGTGGTAATTGATATTTAAAAAGTTGCAACACTGGAGACAACAGCGCCATCTAAAGCGTGGCTTCCGATGTCAGTCGATAGCAGCGACGCTACGGCGAAAAAACGAAACTCGCGCCGACATCGATCTACTCCGGTGGCGTGTTACAGAAATTCTTTTTTTACGAACGAATTATTGAAATAAACGCTCTACGCGTAATGTCGGTGGTGCTGGTGCTTTGAAACATAACGAACAACGTTTTGTGCATGTTATTTTATATAATGTTACCTCGTTTATGTGCTTAGTGTAAGTTACAATAGCTATCCGATAAGTGTGTGAAGTGACTCAAAAATCGAGATTTTAACGCGTCTTGGAGATCTGCCGGTGAGTATTGCGTGTGTTCAGCTTTCTTTTGTACATATTTGTTTACATTAACATTAGGAACGAGGTGGTTTTATGTCGGTATGCGTTTTTTTCGTCACCCGCGATATAGGGTGTGTCTAGTATAATGCTAATAGGAATTGGGTCGGATTTTTTTAGTCCGTACTGTCTTTAAATGTATCGTTATCGCCGATATGGATCGGCTGGCGTGTTCTGTGATAAGTTTGATGCATTGCGCGCTAATCTGGTGCCTTTCCAACAGATAAATCTTGAGAAATTGAAATGTTAAATATATCGCGTTTATAACTGGATCTAACAGTGAAATATAGTGTTTTCTTGCATCTGTATACCTGTGAAGTAAGTTTAATCTATTTCCTTGGGCGTGACACTAATCAATTACATATTATCTCTTCAATAATGTGAGCTGATGTCACCGCGTAAGTTCGGTACCATATAACCCGGCCGAATATGGTACAATGCGGCTCTAACGCGTTTATGACACGGCTTAGGTGTGTTTTTAATTTAGTAGGATAGTACGGCTAGTGTAATGGGCCAAATTGCGGGCTGATTGGGCGACCGGCGGAGATTCTTAGTCGTGATTTGATCTCTTACATTTTTTATAT
The DNA here is from genome assembly GCF_023101765.2 of Spodoptera frugiperda. Classification (NCBI taxonomy): domain Eukaryota; kingdom Metazoa; phylum Arthropoda; class Insecta; order Lepidoptera; family Noctuidae; genus Spodoptera; species Spodoptera frugiperda. The sequence goes on along the minus strand of NC_064235.1, from coordinate 199,269 downwards.
GTTCGTATTTGATTCATTCATTTATCATTATGCTATATTTTGCCGGGATAAGTCATGAATACGTACCTAATTAGATATTTAACGCTAATTAGCGCGGTCTAAAGGTTGCGTCGTGTGGAATGTTGCTATATGATATTTATTTCGCGTTCATATCTGTGAGACACCGTGTGTGTAGTTCGCGCGAGTAGGATCGTAATTTCGTGTGTTGTAACTTCGTATTTAGCCATTACAATCAATATATTTTTGCTGTATTATGTCTTGTTATTCAGATTATTGATTCAAACAAGATTAAGATGTCAGAATCTTTGAGAAGAGTGTTTAAAATTGATCAAATTTGACCAATATAAAAATAATAATTGGTTTAAAATCCCACCCCTAAGATGACTCATTGACTCTCTTTGCCTTATACCATTTTGTTCATAGCAAAATTACTACACAAGCTACTACTTTGGAATGAGCACCTAGCTTCACTGACGAACAGACAGATAGACTATTATATATTTTGTTCTGTGTTGATGTTTCAAAAGTACCTAAGTATTTATGGTTTAATTGGAATAAATGATTTGTCTTTGAATAAACTCTCTAGCTTCTTAATTAAAATATCTTCAGGTATAAAACTCACAGTTTTCTTCATTGCAGAATGACAAACATACAAAAATACATACACTCACATTTATAAATGAATATTCTAAGTAAATCATTGAATTGAAGTGTATAAAGTAAGGTCTTCTTGTTACATGGAGTGGAGACTTCACCCAGTTTCAATAGATTAGATAAATACATACCTACTTGATGATATTTCATGGAATTTAATGTTTAAGTATTAATTAACTTATTTATAAACATCTTAGCAAATTCCTTTTTAGAAAATTTCTCAGTAGTAGCATGAAGTCTGGAATTGTGCCCAGTATATGGCAATAGGCTCACCCCCTATTACATGGGACTTATAACATAACTGTGTTGTGTTCTATATATGTGCATATTATTATCTATGTATCACTTCTAGTAACAAAAAACAAAGTCAAAATTATTTATTCTAATTAGACCAGGAAGGCATTTTTAAATGTCAAAGCAAATATTATAATATTAAGAATAGATAACTATAGATAAATCAGATTCAGCAGTTTCAATGTGATTGAGTTACAAACATGCACACAAACTCACAAATATTTTATAATATTAATATTATAATATGATTGCAAAGGTAGGAAAATACACAATGACCTATTTATAGTCTATGTTATCAAATCAAATAACTTTTTTAGATCATAGAAATATGATCATAACACAATTTTCCTTAAAAACTAGGTGAGGTGAGTTTTACCTTATTATTGTGACACCCACGGTCTGACTGTAATGAGCTCATCATTTTTTATAGCCAGCTAGCTTGCTCTGTTATTTACTACACAGAGTACATAGTCAGTATATAGTCAATATATGGTATGTATCTATGTAGTTGTGTAGTTTGTACTACTTATTATGGTAAAGTTAGTCAGTAAAGGAGTAAGGAGATTCTATGATTTTAATTAAGATGTTTATGTGTACTTTGACTATTTTACTGCGATTAATAAAAGTTTTTATTTAATTATTTTCTAAAGATTCGTGAAGTCATAGTGCTTTCGACAGCGATCTCGTGGGATAAAAAGTAGTCTATGTGTTATTCCATACCATAAACCCCTGTTCTAAATTTCATATCATTCCCTTTAGCTGTTTTGACGTGATTGAGTAACAAACATGCATATAACTAAATGCTCAAACTTTCGTATTTATAATACTAGTTTCTGCCTCAGCTTCGTTAGTATTCTTGTGAGATTAAAAGTAGCGTATGTGTTATTTCAGACAATAATCTACCGCTGTTAAAAATGTGATTGAGTAACAAACATGCACACAAATGCTAAATCTTTCCCAACTTCTATCGCCAAAATGTATGTATGCGCATAATTTCTGAACGACTGCACCGATTTGGCTAATGTTGGTCTTGAATTATTTCTGGAAGTCCAGAGAAGGTTTAAAAAGAAATGTTGGAGGCAGTATGAACGGCGGTTTGCCGGCATGCTAGTTTATAATATTACATAGTAAGCTTTCTGTCTGGAATTGTGATGTTATGTATTTTTTACTAACAGGACATTTATTGTATAAGTAAAAGTGAGTATTATTGAGTAAATAAAGCCTACATATTTATCTACAAAGTAGGTCTGTTTCCTTGCCAGCGATATTACTATGAGTAATGCAAGAAAACAATTGATTTGTCATCAATACAACGCCGCGGGCTGTGAGTCGGGTCAATGAACTCGCAGCATATAATTACCTACGTAATAGTCTAGCCTATACACCTAGGTATTTGCTTTTGATAAGATTTTCTTTATTTTTTTACTACCTACTTAGAATTAAGTAAATTTCCCTAAAGTCAGGTAAAAATGTGTTATAAGAAAAGTGCATACCTATTTTTGTCTTTTTAAAGGATCCATAACAGGTTTGTTACTCCTTTGGTGTTATGGGTGTCCACGGACGGCGCTGATTGCTTACCATCAGGTGATCTGTCACGGTTGGTGCGGTGGCTAGGCAACGCAACTGCCGCGCAACTTGCAGCGGATTCATAATGAATGATCTTTTTTTAACATACCTCAAGACCTCAACCATTATTGTTTTGTTTATATTATTATAACTTCCGTGAGACATACTAAATCAATTATTATGTTATCGGCTTACTCACGTAACTGTTTGACGAGGAACTCGACTAGTTTCAAGCCGTGCTAGACGCTCATATTCATGAGTAGCATTTCGCGACACTTGACGATAACTTCCTCTAGATAACTTCCTCGTGCGAACTGCTAGGGAGTGGAACTCCTTGCCGGAGTCTGTGTTTCCTGATGGGTATAACCTGGGTGTCTTCAAAGCCCGAGTGAATAGGTTGCTTATGGGCAGACGTGCTCCATCGTAGGCCGCATCATCACTTACCATCAGGCGAGATAGCGACCAAACGTCAGCCCATTTAACATAAAAAAAATAATAATAACTACATTATAGTTTTTATACTTTAAAGCAGATTTAATATACACCTCTGTCTACCTCCCCATGTAAACATATATCAGAGCTATATTTAAAAATAAAATACAGACAATTAAGTGTTTGTTTTCATTAGCTCGACATATTAATCTAAAAAAACAAAAATTTCTAGACTCCTGAGTCGATAACGATGTTTATCGTTATAATTATAATGTGTACAATTACATGCATGCAGTAATGTGGGTTAATTATATTTTGTTTTTGCACATAATTAATATATTTTATGCATAATAGATTGTAGCTATTGCCGCACGGTTTCAATCGCTATTCGGCTCCTATTGATCTTACCGTGATGTTTTATAGCCAGCCTTTGATAATAGACTGCACTGTTGATGTAGTTGCTGGGTAAATGACTGCCGCGAAACGGGTCGCGGTTTCGATTCCCGCACGGAGTAACTCTTTGTGAACGTACCCACGACACAGGAGAAAATCCTAGTGTGGGGTAGGTTAATTTTTGAAGACATAATTGAAAGGACTGTGTAATATTAATTAGGATGTTTGAGTATAGAAGTACAGACAATATAATTGAATATCCAGTAGTTATCAGTTGTTAGAACAAGGAAAAGTTAAATTGATACAACAATACAATCTGCAGGTATTTAATACATAAATAAATATTGAACAATGAACAATGTGAAGTACCTAAGTCTAAAAATACATCCCCAATATCCCCAATCCCTGAATTCCCGACAATCATCAAATTCCTAACCCCCAAAAGGCCGGCAAAGCACTTGTAACGCCACTGGTGTTTCAGGTGTCTGTAGGCGGCGACGATTGCTTTCCATCAGGACGGCTCGTTTATCGGATTATACCGTAAAAAAAACTGTGAATGTCTTGTAGCTGATGATATGGCGATGATGATACCAGAGAGCATTTCTGCCCGATCTCTGTCAAATAAGTTGTCCCTCAACCTGTTATTATAACACCCACGGAAAGTGGAACGTTGGTCATAAGTTTAATCTACTCTGGCAGTCATCCTACATCTTGGCAGACTATTTGAACTAAATCTACCGGATCAACAGCAATGAGTCTAAAATTATGAAAACAATAGGTTTTCACTATCACACACAATATACAGTCTGTCTGTGTGTAATTAGCGCTGATTACTCGGAAACCAGGCGGTATTGTGAGCAGTGGCTCGACGATTGAGCTTTGTGTGTCGCGGGATACAAGCACAATGCCTGTCTTTGTATTTTAACATGTATTTCTGTGTGCTTACTATCTATCTATAGTTATAAAATATGCCTCGTCTAGTAGTGATTGTGAAATGTCTAAGGTTCAATTACCGATTACGGAATTTTGTTATGTTGTAAAGATATTTTTATTATGGTTGTTTGGACTGTAAGGAGACAGAGGTTTGATGTTCGATTTGATTAAGATACTAGTGGAATTCTAGTCAACAATAGGCTCATTTCCTATAAAGTCTTTGAAAAACTGGAGTTTCCTACTCATTCTTCTTCATAGGAATCTTTAAAAGTGTCTAGGTAATCATTAAAATAAAAATGAATCGTAAAAACTAAATAAAAGCTTGCAAAAACAGTTGCTAAGCGCAATACTAAGGAACGGCTGCACCAAATTGGATAATTCTTTTTGTCGTATTTGTCATTGTTATGACAAGGTTTTTATTAAAAAAAATAACTTTACAAATTCACTGGGAACATCGGAAATTGGTTCGCTAGTTTGGAAATAGAATACTATTTGTCTAAAAACAGTAACTATGGAGTTTCTTGCTCGTTATTCTACATAGGAATCTACACTTTGGAACGAGCAAATAGCTTCACCAGTGGACTGACCGACAAACATACACTTTTTACTTTATTCCACGTTCAAAACTGTCATCTTTTTCTAACTGAAATAAACTATTTTGACTTGAATAAAGAAAAAGGTAGGTAGTAAAACAAATAGGTACTTAAATAACATGAAAACTCAAATCGGCGTATTATCAAGTGAGCTGATAGCTCGATAGTTTGATAACGCCCATACAACAGAACATAACGCCTGATAACACATAGGTGCAGTGCTGATAAGCCGGGTAATTGATACTATTGGTCACGTGGTCGGAGATATAAGAATATACAGTTATATGCCTTGTTGGAAAGAAAAAAGGATAGATTTTAGCGTGAGATCCCTAAGGCAAATTGGGCAAGTATTTAGGGCCCATAGAATGACTGCGGCGAAAAAATTAGGGGCGCCTATAAAGTGCATGACTAGAGCGCTCTGTTTTATGGTATAATTCGATAAACGAGCAGACGGATCACCTGATGGTAAGCAATCGGCGCCGCCCATGGACACACTAAACACCAGAGGCGTTACAAGTGCGTTGCCGGCCTTTTGAGGGCTAGGAATTTAAAGGTTGTTGTGGATCGGGATTGGGAATGCGGGTAATCGGATCTCCGGTAATCTCACTCACACAACGCAAGTGTTGTTTCACGTCGGTTTTCTGTGATGTCGTGGTATCACTCCGGTCGAGCCGGCCAATTAACCATTCCCTAATGTGAAATAAATTATTTAAAAAGTATATTTTTTTAATTCAACACTTGAAATGTTCGTTACACATGTCGAAATGTCGACAGCCTCGTCAAAATGATCTAATACATACATACACACATAACTGGTTGGTTAGTGTACGCGCACCGGCGCGGGCGCAGCTCCAAACGCAACCGGTTCTGACAAACGATACGTCTGTCTGTCAATTTGTCTGCTAAACATCGGCGCGCGCGCCGTTTTGTTCATTGTTACCTCACCCGGCTAGAGTTACTTGATCGTTTAACATTTAGTTTTAAAAAAAGTTTAGCAAAAAATTCTAGTTGTCATATTAGATTCGTTTTTGTGTGGTTTTTGGTCAATTTTCAGTCTTTTATAATGTCCTGATTGAAAGTTAATGTGCGATAAAATGTTTGAGGAAATTGCTATTGTCTGTCTTGATTCGTTTAGGATGTCAGTAAGAGTTTGACTGTCAACATTGTCTTCTGCAGACGACGGATGTTCGGTAACCTTGCGGGTTACCGGAGCTCCGGCTCGAAGCAGGAGTAGGTTTAGTCAGTAAGTGTCTGACAGTCTCTTTCGCCTCACCCAAGCGGGAGAAGTCATTGGATGATTTTTCCTCCTCAATAAAAGAGTTTCTTCACGGTGTTTTCCTTCACCGTATGTGAAATCTAACGTACCGCTATTTTAATGTGATTTACGCATTTTTCTTTAAGTAAGGTACTTATGAGGTAATATTGACAAAGCTTTGGGTTTATGCATAAATTATAATGGCTTCTTCCGGCCGAGCAAACATGTGTTCTCCTCACCCGATGAGATTGCCACACAAAAAATATTAAAGAAGATTTAGAATTATTATAAAAACTTGATGATTGACAAGTCAGTGTTAAGTTTGAACAGATGTTTGGAAAAAAAAGAGTGATTTTTAAAATACTTTTGAGTGCATACTCAAAATTATTAATAACTAACTTCTACCAGCGTTTTTACCCACTTTCCCGTGGGATAAAAAGGTCTGTATATTAAAGACTAGCTACTTCCGCGCGGTTTCACCCTCTCTGCTCGGCTCCTATTGGTCATAGCGTGATGTTTTATAGCCTATAGCCTTCCTCGATAAATGCACTATCCAACCAGTAGTTCCGGAGATTAGCGCGTTCACAAACAAACAAACTCTTCAGCTTTATAATATTAGTACAGATTAGTACAGATATGAAAGATGTACTATGTAGTTATGCTACGAAGATGTAATAGCTAAGCTGTGAAACTGCGTGACCGTTTCTACCAATACTAAGCTATGTAGCTGTGCGAGGAAGATGCGCAGCTCGGGTATGCAATGTATCAATAGTAAGAAACCCATCTTTCTGTATGAAAAACATAGCATAGCTCAGTCCGTTTAAACCCTTGCTAAACTGGTACAATGAATATGATTGGTGGAAGCCAAACGCATTCACAGCAACGTAGCATAGCACATCTCTGGTGGAAAAGCAACCTAAAGGATCTTAATCCAAAATTTTTGGATCAAGATAGACTTTTGCCAGATGTGATCGCCAGCACGTCTAGCTATCCCTAATCTGTTCTTACAATTATCAACCTTAACAGTTTGGCATAAAACCAAAAATCCTTTAACCATTTCTCTAGTTTCGGGTACATCGATGTGCTTGCCACGGAAATGTCATTGACCTTCCACGATGACATGTATCACGTATATTGACAGGGTATAAGCAGAGCTGATCTCTTTCTTACCGGTTTGTCAAGAACAATGGGCGAAGAAAAAAATGGCTTGTGTTTTTTGTGGGACAAACTTTTTTATATTTTTTTGGCTTGAGCTCATCTTATTGTAGTTCTGTTGTTGTTGAGTTGGATTTGTATATTCAGGTCGTGTTTTTTTTGGTTAAGGACTTGATGTCATATGGAATTAACTATTAAAATCCTCGGAATAGACAAGTAATTTGTCATCATGAGCCGAAATACGCTAAGTGCCGGCAACGCACCTGTGACTCCTCTGGTGTAGGGTGGTGTCCATGGGCGGCACTGATCGCTTACCATTAGGTGACCCGTCTGCTAGTTTGCCACCTATTCCATAAAAAAAGTGCTGAACAACCTTACCTTACCTTTGATCACCAAGCTTGTCAAATAGCTTGGGGATCGCAGATAGCTCATTAATATTTTAGAAGCAGGTCGTTTTTATTCGGACATTAATCGGATGTCCAGATACTCTATATTGCAAAGAATCTTGACAATAAATGCTCATTGTTACTTGTATCTAAGAACCAAATTCGCTGAACAATGTTTACGAAGCTAATTCAAGCTAAAATAACTAGGTACTTAGTATTCATCTGTACCAAAAACACGCATAAAAATAAAATAAATCTATATTTAAAACAATAGATTATTTTTACAAACGCCGTCCAGTATTCGAGTCTAGACGTTTATAGTACCGTTGGCGCAGTTCCAGGCAGAAACTTAGGCAGAATTGTAGCCATATACGTGCGATAATAGGCACGCCTTTAGATTCGTATCTAGGCATAGCCATATCGTACATACAACCAGTATAAACTGACCGTCGAATGTGGTGAAATGTCATACAAAGCAAGACCATGATATACTGGTTTCTTGTAGTGTTGCGACCTATTTGATAAACGAAATTCGTTTTAAAAATGATGACTCATTTAGAAAGTGGGCGATGACATGTGAAAGACGATGCGATTTGCATTTTTTGTATATGATGATAAGGATCGTTTTGGTGTGCAAGGACCTTGGAGGCGGTAGGTAACTGTTCTTCGCAGGGTTTTTGGGTTCTGTTTGCAAATTTTGTGAGAAGATTGTGCAACTAAAGACGGTATTACCACTGATACTTTGATACAACTGATATTTAGACAGGGAGATGACAATCCTATATTTTAAAATTTCCTGAGCTACAGACTACCTAGCGGGTTTACCGCGGCTCCAGCTCGAAAAGCAGGAGTAGGAACGGGGTGGTTTTTAGTCAGTAAGAGTCTGACACTCTCTCACGCCTCCCTCAAGGCGAGAGAAGTTATTGGATGATTTTTCAACCTCAAAAAATCATTCCTTCAGCCCTGTGTGAGGCGTGAGTATCAGACTCTAGACTCTTATTGATAAAGGAGTTGGAATGAGGTGGTCGTTGCAACTGCTCCAAGAGATTATTGTCAAAATGTACGTATTTGTCCATCGATTACAAGGCCTTTTATACACGGTTATAGGCTTAGTTAGCAGGATCCAAGTACAAAAGCGTCATAGATTCACAGAGCCCAGCATATCACCTTTTGAAAGAAATAATAAAAGCGTTCGTAATTCCCATACATTATAATAAAGTACTATTCGCATCTCTGAATAGGCTATCTCGGCGGATGACGTCATTGGCGCGGTGCCAGCTCGCGACTCGCCGCGGAAACACGGCGCGTCTAGTCATCGGTGTGTTTACGCGGTGCATTCTCAAGAACCAACATGGCTTCCTTAAAAATTGAGTGCTGTTTTTGTTTTGGTCTTTTTTTCGGCGGTTGCGGTTGTTTGGGAGTGCTTGCGAGAGGTTCTGGAGTGTTCTGGAGTGTTCTTCAAAGGTTTTGTGGTTGTTTGTGATTCGATTAATTATATCAAAGGGGGAAATTTGGGTCGTCTGCATTTGTAAACAAAATCTTATGATTTTTCTCGTCGCGATTGGCCGCTATACATCCCACCGAGCAGCAACGCTCTCTGATATTGAACTTTTAATCCGGGATCTTCATCCCGCCCCCAAGTAAGGGAATCACAGCTAACCCTCGTGGGTAGCGGAGGCCTACAAGTCCAAAAATGAATTGTTACAGCCCATTGTGATAAATTGTTAGTAGATCTGTAATGAAAGTCCTTGGAACATTATTGAGCAGCTGTTTTATGTTTCTTCTCCTGTAATAATATCTTCTGATTTATTTCGTTGCGGGATTCAAGATAGTCATTCATGTCCCTGGGACGCGCCGGACTTCAGTGTTCCGGTGTTTTCATGGTTGTATCTACTGTAGATCCTGGCTTATAGAAGTTGCAGCGGTTTTGAGAGGTTGTGGCGGGTTTGGCCCATATAACGGTTGTATAAGCTATAAGACGTCCAATACTGAAAATAGACCCCATTCCCAATTTTTGGCGGGGAAAATCATACGATGACTTCTCCCGCCTTGGGTGAAGCGAAAGGGAGTGTCAGACTCTTACTTACTAAAAACCACGCCGTTTCTGGTCCTGCTTTGAAGTGTCCATGGAGCGGCGGCGACCTTGCTTACCACCAGGTGATCCGTCTGCTCCGGAATAGACCCCCTAGGGACTTATTCCACTAGAAAGTCCTTGAAACAGATAAAACTAGTGTTCATAATAAAAGACAATGCAACAGTAGTTATTGGTAATGTGTTAATCTGCGTAACGCTAGATAAGGCATGCGCCAACACTGCTGTGGTGGTGTGGTGAAATCATAGCTTAGACATTTGTTATTTTGAAAACATAATAATGTGTGTATGTTTGTGTGACCTTGAGCGGATTGTGTGCAGCGGACAGTTGGTCGGGGCAGTCGTAGAGGTGATTCACAAGTTATGTTTTAATAATAATCTATCGTAATCCAAAATCTCTGGGTTAATCCAGGGTTTTGATAGAAAACACCAAAGATTTCAGCACGGAGTCTGGAATTGTGCCCAGTATATGGCAATAGGCTCACCCCTAATACATGGGACTTATAACACAAATGGTGAAAAGTGGGTGTACATTGTATAGCGGCATTAAATGCTGTAATGTGCCTACTCCTTCGGGGATAAAAGGCGTGATGATACGATATAGTAACCAAACTTTTTTTTTGTAAATTCCGCCGTAAGATACATTGGGTTGTTGACGAAGGAATAACAAAAGTTTAACGTTTAATAATAATTAAAGAGAGGTAATTTCTAGAGTAATACAACTTTTTACTTATAATATTGGGCAGCTTCCACATTATGGTATCTCCTCTTTGTACTTGCTTCAATGGCCAAATCAACCTCTCCTACAACTAGAAAATTCTATCATTACTCTTTAACAAAATCTTAAATTTAATAAAGGACATTTTGCGCATAGGATCACCGCCTCGTCCCCCTTACGCAATAGGTCGGTGTGTACAGGCTGGCTCGCGAATTCACTCGTTACCCAAGCTTTAATAAGCTGTACCGTTGCGTAAGGCGGCTCTTAAGCCTCGCTCCGCAGGCCTGCCGTACTGGTTGTGTCAGGGTCGGGCGATGTGGGAGCTATGCTATGGATGTTGTGAAGATAGTGTTTAATGTCGCTTGGTGTATTTGTAAAGGTGGGTCTTTTTGAACAGGGTTGTTTCGACTGTTGAGTAAGGGTTAGTTTCAAGGTCGGATAAAGTATGATTGAGATGTTTTGTTTTCTAAAATTGTTGTAGGGAGTGAAAGATGGTAGATGATAGATATGATGTCCATGTTGGTTATTGTATGGAGCGTTTGGCTGTCAAATACTGGTGTTACTTTTAAAGTCTGCTTCTCTTTCTATGATCTGTCTCATTCTGTAGGAAATAAAAAGCTTTGTATTTTTTTTCAATTCTGTGCCCAAACAGTACCCTTAGTACGAGTTTGCTTTACGGTTAAAGTAATAGAAGCGGGAGCGCGTCCGGCGTTGGTTTATTCCAGCCGGCCAATCAGAGCACCGAACGCGCTCTCCTTTCGAAAGCAAACTCATACTAAGCGTACTGATGGGGTTTAATCCCAAAACATTCTTCTATGATCCTTATGATCGTTCAACATAAGAACTAATTGTTTGTCTTGCTCTAAGTGGCGATATTAGAACAAAACCATAGCTTCGCATCGCACACCACATCTTCACAGCTACACGTACAGCACACGCCTACAACACCGGCCGCCGACTATACAAATATTTTTACGTGAGATCTTACACAAGTATTTGCTAAAACACCGTTCGTTTTTACCCACACCGAGTTTCTTTTCATATTTAACTATTAAACATTAAACTGGGGGTTATTGAACCTTTGCAAGTAGTCGACAGTTGGAGATTTGTACCTAATTTTGTGTTACGTCTTACTGATTGCTTAGCATCAGATAGTCTTTTCTTCTCCTCTAATTACCAAAGGTTATTTCTTACTATCAGGTGGCCTTTTCTTTCTCCTTTAATTATTTTTGCGGGATCCAAGACAGTTATTCATGTACCATCGGATTTTAGAGCTCCGGTGTTTTCATGGCTGTATCTACTTTAGATCCTGGGTACAGAAGTTGCAGCGGTTTGGGACGTAGTGGCGGGTTTATCCCAATAATAAATCATTTATACTTTAACTGACTTCCTTAAAGGGATAACCTTTGGGGAAGTCACAATGCACTGTTCTTAATATTGTGGAGTAATGGTAAATAGCCATTAATTTTTAATTTAGTGGAATGTTCCTGGTATTTTTTATTAAAATTTTTTATTCAGGCAATCTGTGCCTACTTTTAACTAATATGATTTAAAACCTAGTTCAAGAAATGAGTATTCAACCATTAAAATAGTTGTTGAACTTTATTTCAAATGTTAAAATTGTTTCGTTCTCAAGGTCAAATTGTACTAAGTAAAATAATTGAGAAACTTTACGAGTACGGATGGAAACTAGAGACCAATTGGTCTTACACACGAAACTATAGAAAAAACTTATATTTTAGGAGTCAAAGTCAAAATAATTCCAAGTATACTAAAGGTAAGCGTCTACATGCCCTCATCGCACGCATCGTACGCATTCTGTATGACGTCATCAGTGCACATCGCATGTAGGTATTGCAGATGACGTCATAAGGACATGTAGACACTTATCTTTTGAAACGTCAAACAAGGAGAATGTCATGTTGGTCAGTCCTCTAGTTGCTCTATTTGCTCGTTCCAAAGTGTAGATTCCTATGGAGAAGGACGAGCAAGAAACTCCATAGGTTACTCTTTTTAAAAACGATACAATCGGATTTGCCACCCTTCTACTTTTTAATTATTATAGTATAGCATAGCATGACTCATAGTTGGTATCAGTGTGCCGCCAGCACAAGGGAACAGGTTCGATATCGGTTTCGTTGAACTTTTAGCTCAGCGTGTACGGTAACCGGTAATGTCGCTAAAAATAAATATATTCAACTAGCTATCCCACCCTGCCATATGGGTGCTAGGCCCCATGTTCCATGGTGATTATGCCAATGGAATGAGTATGAATGAAAAGAGTAACGATGGAGTTTCTTGCTCGTTCTTCTCCATTCGAAGCTACACTTTGGAAGGAGCACCTAGCTTCACTGGCTGACGGACAATTCAATTTGACGTTTCAAAAGTGCCTATATTAGGATTAATTGAAATAAATGCTTTGCCTTTGAAATGGTTTCCTTTTAATCGAATCTAGGGATCTCCTAAAAGCTATCCAGCTGCGGGCACCGGCTTTCTCTAAACTGTCTATCACTTAAGGATAATTGCAATCCCCAAGCAATCTGACAAGAATGGGAATTTAAACGCATCACCTTTTAAAAGGAAACCTTGCAAGAAAATAACGTATTCCATTTTAAAAGGCCGGCAACGCATCTGTGACTCTTCTGGTGTTGCGGGTGTCCATTGGTGGCGCTGATCGCTTACCATCAGGCGACCTGTCTGTTCGTTTGCCCCCTATTACATAAAAAAGGAAGGATTAGTGGACGGGTTACTGAAGGTATCGAGATGAAATTTGAAACAGGGATAGATTATGGTCCGAAACAACTTCCTACGGGAACACGGGCAAAGCCGCTGTCAGAACATAGTGTTGCAGGTAATAATGCCAAAGAGCTTGTCAGACTTCTAGATTTAGTAACCAAATCTACAGATAGGCCATTAAGAGTGACCGTTAAAACATTTTCAAAGCTTTTTTCAAAACACATTATATACTTAGTACTATAGTATAGTAAGTATCCTTCGAAAAATTTATTGAGGATAATATTTTAATAAGGCGACGGTTACGTTTTTTGTACGGACCAAGAACCGGTCTGCCGAATCCTGGCTGGAGCGAGACGGGTATAGTTGTCGTATGTGTATGAGTGAGATAGAAGATGCGGCCGTTTGTGCATTGTGTCTCGGAGATTTCTGATAATACACTGGACACGATTTATTTATATGTGAAAAAATACTTGTTTGTTTGTTTAGTTAGTTAGGTATATAAAGCTTATGTATGTCTACAGGGTAGAATATATAGTAATATAATGTGTTCTAAGAGTATCTGTCACCTCTTTAATGGGAGGTTGTGTGTAGTGTAGACTGCACGGTTGGTGCGGTGGCTGGGCAACCGACTGCTGCGCAACGTGTAGCGGGTTCGATCCCGCACGGAGCAATGTGTGATCCACAAATTGTTGTTTCGGGTCTAGGTGTCATATGAATGTCAAATTTTAAACGTTTGTACCTAAACTAAACGCATCCACGACACAGGAGAAAATAAAAGTGTGGGGCAATGTAAAAAAAAAATTGGCGTTCCATTGTCTCTGCTTACCCCCATGGGAGACAGGCGTGAGGATATGTATGTATGTAAATAATGGAAAATTTCTCAAACTCGAAACATTTTTAATAACATAGTATTATCAAAGAAATCTCTCACATGAAATACTGTTATCAATTACAAGCAAATCGTTCTCAGTCGGCGCTGCGTTATCAGTGGTTGACTCCGCCAGTATTTGGCCTCGACTGGTCAGTACTTGCTTATGTAATGAATTAGTACCTAATCTTTATGTATTAAACTGAGATCTTACTTTCTTTAAAAGGGGGTAGGTAGAGAGGTATTACATACTTTTTTTTTGAGGGGAGAAATTCATCCAATGACTTCTCCCGCCTTGGGCGAGGCGAGAGGGAGTGTCAGACTCTTACTGACTAAAAATCACCCCGTTCCTTCTCCTGCTTTTCGAGCCGGAGCCCTGGTAAGCCCGCTAGGTAATCCGCAGCTCCGGATCATGAGGTATTACATACTAGCGACCCGTCCCAGCTTCGCATAGGTGCAATGGTGATATATTATGCACGTATTATACATATAAACCTTCCTCTTGAATCACTCTATCTATTCAAAAAAACCGCATCAAAATCCGTTGCGTAGTTTTAAAGATTTAAGCATACAAAAGGAGAAATAGGGACAGAAAAAACGACTTTGTTTTTATACTATACAGAGATATTGTCCTCAATATAAATTCCTACCCACAAAAGGCCGGCAACGCACTTGTAACGCCTCTGGTGTTTCAAAAAAATACATAACTGTGATTTCTTATGTGCTATGATAGGTACGAATCTGTCTTACCGCCGTACTCAGAGTCATTTAATAGTCACTTATTCATTCCAATAACCTACCTATCGGTAGATTTGCCTACCAGCGGTAGAATTTTGACATAAGCTCCAAACAAAATATGTCAAAATTCCGCTGGTAGGCAAATCTACCGATAGGTAGGTTATTGGAATGCGTTATTGAAATTAACCCAGTCCTTAACAATTGTTTTCGGAACAAAATTGTTGCTAAGGAATAGTTTAAGTAATCATTAAATGACTCAGAGTGCGGCAGTTAATATTATAAAACTGAAGAGTTTGTTTACTGGATTATACCGTAGAAAATAATCATTATATTATTCGGATGGTACCAACTGCAAGGCAAGGGGTCGCTTGCTCAATACCCGTGTCTGACAGGCAGATTAATGTAGTTTTACGGTTTCAAAAACTGATCTAATTAACTATTACATTACACAATGAACGACTGTGCTTACCCTCCTTCCTGGTTTCCGTGAATCAGAATAATTAAACAACTTCATCACTTCGAAATCTTTCTTTTTCGATTTAAAAAAAAGTTTCCCCTCACCAGGATTTTCTCCTATGTCGTAGGTGCGTTTACAAACATACAATATCACATGCACATGACACCCAGACCCGAAACAACATTTTGTGGATCACACAAAAAGATGCTCCGTGCGGGAATCGAACCCGCTACACGTTGCGCGGCAGCCGGTTGTCCAGCCACCGCGCCAATCGTGCAGTCAAATTATACAACGTCATCACTTCAGAATCGAACCCTTAGGCTGCGGTTCCACTGACGCGGAGCGGGGCGGAGAGGGTTTAGCGGTGCACGAATTGACCAATCACTATGCTCCAAATCTCCGCTCCGCTTCAATGGAAAAGATTTCGAGCATAGTGATTTGTCTATTCGTGCACGGCTAAGCTCCTCTCCGCCCCGCTCCGCGTCAGTGGAACCGCACTCTTAACACTATACAATGTGATAGGGGCGAGACTTCTAACCCGTTAAGGCTGAGTTCTACTCCTAATTTTATCGATAAAAGTCGGGGGTCGAAGTGGTCGAATCCCCTCCCCCTAAAAGTTATGGCTATTTTAATATTTTTTTCACTTTTTTTGATATCAAAGGTTGTATGCGTCGTAGAAACAAAAAAAAACCACTAATAGTACCCAATAACCTTGGCTAACTAATTCATTACTTTTTTCATATGTTTGATAATGTTTTGGTGAGAAAAAGAAACCATTTCTGAATTATTTTTACCGAAAAAATAACTATTTTTCAATATTTTCAATTGGGGTTTCAACCCCCCATATTATTTTTTTTAATCAATAAATTACATGTAGTAGTTACTCAACCTTAACGGGTTAGAAGTCCCACCCCTATCACATTGTATATCTCTCAACCGCTACATCAATGAGTGAAAGTAATAAAACCGTCACCAATCAGGACTCGTACCCCCGTCTATCGAGTACAATTTGTCACCAATTATCCCAGTGACAAGTCTCACTTATCACCACTGACCCGTAGGTCGCACTCTTTATATATCATCGTTGTACTAGTGTAGAGTAAATTGATGTATTGTTCTCAGTAGGTAACGTAGTGGTTTAAATGATATATTTTTTTAATTTAAAAGTTAGGGGTTTACGGGGCTTTTCTACCAGAGATGTGCTATGGTACGTTGCTGTGGATACGTTTGGCTTTCACCAATCATATTCATTGGTACACATAGCTTAGCACTGGTGGAAAGATGCGTGCTATGGATGATTTCCCTGCTATGTCTTCCTTTCACAGCTACATAGTTTAATATCGCTTAGCTATTACATCTTCGTAGCATAGCTACATATAGCTCATCTGTGGTTGAAAAGCATCCTTATCCTAATGATTTCCTATGGATTTTCTAAATGTACCTCAAAACTAATATTTTCTCTTGCACATCTCTGGTAGAAAGAGCCATCAGAGTTCTCAAAGAGCCATCAGACCACCACAGATGGTAGGGCTGACGTCTGATCTGAAGCTGCAAACTACCTAGCGGGTTTACGGGACCGACTCAAAGACCAGGAGTAGGAACGAAGTGGTTTTTAGTCAGTAAGAGTATGACACTCCCTCTCGCCTCGCCCAAAGCAGAAGAAGTCATTGGATGATTTTCCCCCTCAAAAATAAAGTAGTGTCATCACAATAATGACAATTTCCCCAATATACCTTATTTCTCAGTTCCCAGACATATAGCATGACACTTTATGACAGTATGACGGTATCTCCGAATGTGTGCCGGAGTGGGCTGACGGCAGTGACCTTGCGGACAATTGAGGCCAGTCCACGGCTCCAATGATTATGTCATTATGTTCGGGACGTAAATGGCTTTACTGCGTGCAATACATGTTTTTTTATAGCTAGGTACGGTTTATTGGAGATATCGCGTGAAAGGATTTGGTGTTGGGTTGTATGTAGGTTTTGTAATGATTTGGAATTACATACATACATACGTGCATTTTTGAAATCCTTAGCTGTGGACAAGTTAATGGGTTAGCTGCTTTTCCACCAGACATGTGCTATGCTACGTTGCTGTGGATGCATTTAGCACTGGTGGAAACTGACTCGGCTAAGCTATGTTTCTTATATGGAAAGATTATAGATGGCTTCCCTATTATCGATACATCTCAGACTCGAACTGCGTATCTTCCTCACACAGCAACATTATTTAGTATCAGTGGAAAGAGTCACATAGTGTCACAGCTTATGCAGGAGCAGGAACGCGGCGGTGTTTAGTCAGTAAGAGTCTGACATTCCCTCTTACCTCGTCGGCGGGAGAAGACGTTTGATGGTATTTCCCTCTCAAAAATAAGGCACTTTTGAAATGACCTGATACTTCTCAAAAGTTGTGACATATTACTGTATTAAAATTGTAGACTACACTGCATTAAAGTGATTTGATTTGATTTGATCAAGTTGATTCGCCAGTGAAGCTAAGTGATCGTTCCAAAATTCTATGCTTACCATACAAAGATGATATTTTTCCCTTTTAAAACTACAATATAAGCAAGTACGGTTCACCTTTAAACTACTGCACTCACCCTTTCACAAAGATACGGGACCCAGGGATGATGTTATAATAAAAATGTACAAACATTCCTCCGAGAGGGGAGTCCTTACACTCCTGACGTGCACTCTGAATTATTCAGTGACGCCGTCCGTATGTCCTGAGGGAGACTTTATAATCTCCCTCGCAAAGAGGTTGTACAAAGGGTTGTCTTTAGTTGTGTGATTATGGTTAGAGGACTTTTGAAAGCCACGGACATGTTGTTTGGGCATATTATTTGTTAAGAATTCTGGTGCAAATTATACATAAAGATTGTAGTCGTTGGTTGTTAGTTTCTGTTAGAGGGCGCCCTAGACGGAACTACTATGTCGATCAGATTGGCGATATATTAAAGAAGGGCCAAATTAAAAGTACCCTTAACCGATGAGCATTCATGAAAAGACTGATGACTGTTGATGAAGCGACATTAGAACATCCATAGGAATTCATAACATTAGGATCGGTGATTTTCCACCCTATGTAGCAGTAATGTACCTATGCTACAAAGATGTAATAGCTAACCTGTGAAACGTATGTGACCGTTTCCACTAATATTGTGCTATGTAGCTGTGTGAGGAAAGATGCGCAACTCGAGTATGCGATGTATCGATAGTAGAGAAGTCATCCATAGCACGCAAGTCCGTTTCCACCAGTGCTAAACTATGCGTACCAATGTATATGATTGGTGGATACCAAACGCATCCACAGCAACGTAGTATAGCAAATAACTGGTGGAAAAAGCACCTAAACTATAGCATTTCAGAAACTCCAGAAAAAAAATGGGTTTGTAGTTAATTTGTCTGATGAACTTTAACCAGACTAAAATTCTCTCTACACACACCACTTTCCATTCCTTCATTAACGAAAATTCTATAAATACGCCGAACTAATGGATGATCACGCTCTGTAAACATAGGGAATGTATCGGCACTGTTCCGCCGTAAGTGAACCTCCCATCTAGAGGGAACCCCGTGTAGTGAGGAGTCTATAAATAGCGGTGACTATGTAGGTAACCGACTTTGCAACGTTGGTTTAACCGATATACTGGACGCGAGAGCGGTACGGGAAGTAAGAGGGTTATGGAGTTTTGTCGGTTTGGGAATTTGTTTTGGTACGAGTCATTAAAGGTTTTGGGTGTTTTAGTTGGAATTTGTTAGTTTTTTTTTATAAGGTAAGCCGGTAAATGAGCGTACGGATCACCTAAGCAAACAGTGCTACCGGAGCTCCTTTCGGACTGCCTAGCGGGCTAGCGAGAATAAGAACGGGATGGTTTTTAGTCAGTAAGAGTCTGAAACTCCCTCTTAAGTGGCTAATGCCTCGCCCAAGTCATTGGATGATTTTCCTTCCTTAAAAAAACCCCAATCGGTCCCGCTCATAGACGCCCCGAAACACCAGACAAGCACCAAGCGTAACAAGTGCGATGCAGGAATTTGAGAATTGTTGGAGATTTGGGGAGGAGGGTAATTGGGCCACCGAGAATTGATTAATTTTATAAGTTTGTAATAGTAAGTAATAGCTAATGTAAAGATCTTCTCATTCTGTTGTCAGATTTATCGATAGACATTTTATTGTAAAAACAGACTCTCACACTATTGTGTATAGAAGACATAGCTATGGTCAAATTATCATTTTCTTTATTAAAAATGGGTCATATAAAGCGGCATGTCACTGTAAGGGAAGTCATTATATCCGACTTTTTTATAAAGAATTTTATATGAAAACCAAACTTCGTCATGCAATTACGTTATAATAACCGGTTGGTCAATATAGGCGGAGTCATAATAAACGGATTCTTCTGTATATTAATTGTAACCTTTGAAGTAATAAGTAACTTCTTGGTATGATGATGCTAACCAGAACAGAAACCACAATGCGTCAACTAGAATCATCAATCAAGAATCGAAGCTTCTTTACATACTTCTTTAGCTTCCATCACATTCAATACTTCTGCTTATGACTAAGTGCTTATCGACTTGTCGGCTCAAGTTCTATTCTCTACTCAACCAAACTATTATTATTGAATAACTCATGAACATTGTAAAATGATTCAACATGGGTGACATAACTGAACACCGCATACTTCTTCACATTACCAATAGAAACACAAGTGGTTCTGTTATCAGTAGCCGTGTATCTCAAAGAAAATACAGAGTGCTTCGGGCGTCGGCCGGTCGGTGATAAGATAGCCATCGCTTATAGATAGCTGTTGCTTGTTGTAGGGTAAATGGCACTGTAGTTGGACTACTGATTAGATGGCGAACATTTTTTTGGTGATTTGAATGATTGCGGTTTTAAAATTTTATGCTAGGTGACTAAGCGTGGCAGTTATGTCATATTGTGGCGATATGGCAAGTGATAAATGACAGAAGCCGCACATAGACTATCGACGAGCAAATCAACGGATAACGTCATAAAATCATACATCGCACATGCGAATAAACATGGATAGACAATCCCAACGAACTACAGTTGGGCGGATAGCCCGCCAGGCATGATCACCTCGGCTGGTCGGAGGATCCTCCTTTTCTTAGGGAACTTTAATCACTGTTCCCTAAAATATAGTAATTCCTGTCTTTAAGTGGGAGGCAATAGTGGAAGTATACCAGCTGATGATGATGCATAGGTTCAGACGAATTCAAAGAGTTCTTTAAGCTTTCGATCTGCTAGTTACGAAGTTATAAAAAAATCGAATAAGTTGTCTAAAAACAAAGCAGGTATCAAACTCAGCGGTGTGTAGAGAACAAATGTCAGTCGCTCCATTTTACATACTGAGATTCAGTCGAATCTACTTTATTACTAGTTATTCCAAAATTAGTTGGAGAAGGGCCAGAAAATCCTCCACTTTGGTATAATAGCTCTATTTTAGTGAGACAAGCGATTCAAAGGATATACGATACCCTTCCAATCTGTAGACACTGCGCCCCCTAGTCTTGGGGGAGGGGAGGGGAGGGAGGCTCCCCTAACGCGATATTTATGTCTTTGTTTGTTTCTTCTGTTTTTATTATAGCTATTTAATTTTCCTTATAAGTAAAGTAGGTATAAAGTAAATGTTGTATGAATGTTTATGAGACTATGTAAGATTCGTAGCAATTGTCTCTGCCTACCCCCACGGGAGACGGAGCTGCGGACTACCTAGCGAGGTTACCGTGGCTCCGGCTCGACAAGCAGGAGTAGGAACGGGGTGGTTTTTAGTCAGTAAGAGTGTGACACTCCCTCTCGCATCGCCGTAAGAAGGCATTGGACGATTTTCCTCCCTAAAAACGCCCCGAGAGACAGGCGTGAAGTTATGTATGTATGTATGTTTATTGTGATTAAATTGAGTCAGTCAGATGTATAAGTAAGAGAGAAATTATGATGCGTGGAGTTGTATAAATATTATAGGTGTATGTTTGTGTTTGTGATTGACAGTAAGTCATCGTGCAATCAGCCACGTTCTGTCCACTGCGCAGACAATCCTCCCCCAATGACGGTGATTGCTTACCATCAGGTGATACGTCGGCCCGTTTACCGGCTTATATGTACCATAAAAAAAAACGTATGTTGAACGGCTGACTACAGTGACGCACACCCTACAATACTTATCAATTACGTTGACAAGTTATCAGGCCGTTTTTTTCAGGCCATTTTCTACTGCTATGCAGCTTTCTTTTGTATTTCATTGTATTGTAGACGCATCGATAAGATATACATACCTTATCAGTCAGTAGAGGAGATATTTTCGGGTATACACGATACATGTCACGCATTTGAACGTATACTAAAGGAGGATGCAAATCCTGGTCCCACCTTCCAATAGCTATGTGTATTACATCGTGTGATAGGTAATTTTGAGCTGGATAAAAGTTACTATGGCGCCAAGTTCCAAATCTTAGTCCGTTTAAAGTTATTCTTTATTAACACATTGAACGCCGTGGTGGTCACCGGTGACCGACGTTAGCGGAGGATTTGCCTTCAACAGTTTTTTTTTGGCAGTCAAAGACTTAAACATGGTAGTTTTATACCTAAGACAAGCAATTATTTGCTTAAAAGGTGATAATAAAAATATTTAACACACATAGCTTTTGGAAGGTGGGGACCAGATTTCATAGAAATCCCTGCATCATCTTTTATTTGGGAAACTTTGTACGCCTGCTGCTCGTCTCCTATTGATCGTAGCGTGATTGTGATTTGTAGTTTATAACCTTCCTCATTAAATGGACTATCAAACACAGATATTTTAAATTCGAAACAGCAGTTTATGAGATAAGCGCGTTAACAAACTCTTCAGCAAGGATTTAATTTGATAGATTGGGTTAGTTTGACTGATAGAGATGAAAGATTCTATCCAAAAGATCGATTGTTAAGACTGACCGTAAATCCACCATAGGGATGATGACGGGGTATGAAAATTAAAAATCTATTTAATCCGTCAATTAGGTAATGAAAAAATATTAGACGATATAAGATAATAATACTTAGATAAAAACTAATCAAAGTTTCGGAGTGGGAGCAAAAACTTCATTTCTACGTACACAACGTATCTAGAAGTGATCGTAGAAGTGACGACACGCAATATTTCAAATCGATATATCTTCGAAAGTATTTGTTCCTATAAGAATATAAAATACGTGTGTAATGTTTTAAAATGATCTACAAGACGGACTTTAAAATAGTCTTCTATCCTATTCGAGGATTAATATCTCGAAAAAATAAGCGAAACCCAGTTCCGGCGATTTAGTCGGATGATTTAATGTTAGCCACGAGCACGAGTGGCTGATATCATACGGCGTGTACTCATGCTGTATAGGTACTGTACGGCGCCCGAAATAGAACTAATATACTTCAAGGTCGTCCCTATATGGATTACACGCGTGTATTAAGACTACCAGGCCTCTAATGTTGTAGGAGATAGGAATGTGGATTGTGGACATCCTAGGACCTAGGATAAGCTAAAACTCTAGTGTAATTAACACGTAAACTGCCACCTCCACTAACGTAGCTCACCGGTGACCTACGTTAGTGGACGATTTGCCTTTAACAATTTTCTGATGGCAGTTAAAACTTTGAAACTAATCCTAACTGCTTATATTATGTCGGAGCTGCGGACTACGTAACAGGTTGACCGGGGGTCCGGCTCGAAAAGCAGGAATAGGAACGGGGTGGTTTTTAGTCAGTAAGAGTCTGATACACCCTCTCGCTTCGCCCAGGAAGAAGTCATTGGGTCATTGATTTTCCCCCTTTGAAAAGAAACTATTTATTTTAAAAGTGGTTTTACTATATTAAGGCAAAATATAATATTAGTGGCGCAAGTTCGTGAGTCACGGTCAAAAGGATGGTGATTTGTATTACAAATCATGATCAAACAATTACAAATTTTGTAACAGCGGTAGATTATAATGTGGAATAGCACATAGAATATTTTTTATTCAACTGGTGCTGCTGATGTCTTTGGGTTGCTGAAAAATGAAGATGCAAAGTGTCACTTTTGTCAAAAACAAAATATAAATCATTGTCATACACGCAGTCCTGTAGTTTAACGCATTGATGGACAGACATTCAGTGTAATGTATAATGTATGCTTCATTCATAAGTCTGTGCTGAGAGCACGCGATGTATTGCAAGGCAGTTTTCATCGTGGATTATGTATGTTAGATATCATGAAGGAAAATGGTTTCTGCTGTTCTGGTTAGGTGTAAAGAAGGAACATTTTTTTCATCATCAACAGCCTATAAGTACTGATGACCAAAGGCCTCTTCTCACACGGAGAAGGTTTGAGTATTAATCACCACGCTCGCTCAATGCGGGTTGGCGATTTCAAACTTATAGTTAGAAATTATAAGCCCAGGTTTTCTCACGATGTTTTTCTTCACCGTTTGTCAGTGGTGTCTAAATAATCTTAGAAAGTACGTATAACTCGAAAAAAGTCACATTAGTACTTGCCGTTGGTAGGTTTCGAAACCGCACTCTCATGCATGAGAAGCGGGCGTCTTAAACCTCCGGGCCGCCACAATTACGAGATTTTTCCATACCAATCTGATACTTACTCTCCCTGCTCAAAATGTGGAATTCAAAAAACCGCTCGCAAATGTAATCTCCCATTGTTAGCCCGTGTAAAGGGAGTAGCATCAGAGGTCAGTCCCCCGCCGGGCACAGAGCGGGCCTATGTAAATACAAGAACGTATCGAATCAACATACAAAACTCATTTGTGCCAGTTTCCAAGGCTGGCGAATAAAAAATTGAATGACTCATAATCACTATGAGCTTTTTACTCATCCGTTCTGCTCTAGATGTCGTGTGACGTCATTGCCATCGGGCCGTGACGCGATCGGCACAGTTCGGCCACAATCGGCCATTGTCGGAGCGGCTGCGCCTACGATTGTTGTACAGATTTTGGAGATGCGTTTCTTTGAATTATTCGTATCAATGCACATTGGGGCAGTTATCTGATTTAGTGGAATTATTTGGTTAAGCCCTCTTATGTAGAGGAGGGCTATAGTCCTATAAAGTACTCTCGTGGACCGATATATGATGATTCAGTTGTATATGGCATAAATGATAAATGATATTTATTTTTGCAAATAGGTTACAATGTAACACTTTTACACGTCAATCTCTTAAATAACTAGATGAGGCCGGCATTTCCTATCGGACTACTCTGAGAAGAAATGCCGAAACAAACTCAGAGGTTGTAGTCTCTTTTAAAGTCTAGACAAAATCAATTAAAGATGTCGGAGAACATAGGACCTGGGACCTGCTTCAGTTTGTGATGATATCCACTGTGTGGATGACAGTGGTTGGATGCGAAGAGCTGAAGATTGAGCTCAGTGTCGTGCTATGGATAATGATCCAGTTGTGTTCGAATGTAATGGAAAATATGTGAGATGGTAGGAGATGAATTATGGTGGACACACACACACTACGTCACGCCTTTTATCCCCAAAGGGGTAGGCGGAGGTGCACGTTACGGCACGTAATGCCGCTATGCAATGTACACCGACTTTTCACCATTTGTGTTATAAGTCCCATGTAATAGGGGTGAGCTTATTGCCATATCCATCCAACCATTATGGTGGGGACTAGTTAGTAAATAGGTTACCTATATACTTATATAGATGTTCTGCGCGTTAAGTTCGTATAAATGAGTTCATGGGTTCCTCGAAAGAGTGTTTTTAATTATGTTTCACCGACATTTGTTGGAAGATCCATTGATGGAATTAACCTCTTTAGAGAATATAGGAAATACGCAGAACGTAATGACTCTGTATTTTTGTCCCATCATCATCAGCCGAGAGACGTCTACTGCTGAACAAAGGCCTCCCCCTTAGTCCTCCATTTGTCCCATAGAATACAGAAACTATAAAACGCTATGCACTACGTTCCTTGCACACTTCTTTAGCTTCTATTCATACAATATCTTCCATCTCGTTCCCAATTCCCAAATCTCCAATCCCTAACCCCTAAAGAGCCTTCAATGCATTTGTAACTCTTCTAGTGTTGCGAGCGTTCATGGGCAGCGCCGATTGCTTACCATCAGGTGATCCATGTCTGCTCGTACAAGCCGGCCTGTTTTATTCAGATTTCTTTTGAACGTGAAGCCATTTCCTAAAACACTAATGTTTATTTACTATTTGATGACCGATGTGTCATCATTCCAAAGAAAGTGCCAACAGTTTCCTAAGAACACTACATTTGCTTACAAACGTCCTCGTTTCCAGGTACCCACCTAATTGTATTGCTAATTGTGTAGATCGCATAGTGAGCGATGTGCGCGTGATTCATCCCGGTCGATTCTGTTGATAGTGGAAAGTGGGCTCTTTAATGTTTTGCAAGAGTTGCTTACTTTTAGATTTTAGTAGTTACTGTTTTTTTTTTGGATGGGTGTTTGCAAGCGTTGTTTCACGTCGGTTTTCTGTGAGGCTGTGGTATCCTATACGTGCCTAAGCATGGTTCTCCCACACTTGATTTATTTTTAATACTGAATTTGACAGAGTATAGCGAAACAAAAACTGACGAAAGATGTGTCTCCTGCATCACTACATAGTACAAAAGATAAAACAAAGTCGCTTTCTCTGTCCCTTTGTATGCTTAAAACTTTAAAACTGCGCAACGGATTTTGATGCGGTTTTTTTTAATAGACAGAGTGATTCAAGAGGAAGGTTTAACATAACAGGTTTGTATAACTAGCTTCCGCCCGCGACTCCGATTTATGCCCAGGATAATAAGGTGTAATTATACCAAGTTTCATTGAAATCGAACCGTTAGTTTTCACGTGATGCCTGAACATACAGACAGACAGACAAAAAATGTTTTATCATCAAATATTTAGGTTTGGTATCGATCCAGTAACACCCGCTATTTTTTTTTTTTTATTTTAAGTGTACAGAATTGACATTTCTACAGATTTATTATAATTATGTATAGATACATGCATAATATATCACCACTGCACCCATGCAAAGCTGGGGAGGGTCGCTAGTAATAATATGATAAAATGACTTATTACCATCAAACTAAAGTCTAATTTTGTGTTGTTCCAGAGTCGTGCATGACTCCAGGCAGAGTGCAGAGTTACAGCTCGTAAAGGTCTATTAAGTGAGTACAGTTTTATTGTCTTCTCTATTAATATACGGCGGTACAGTGTGGCGCCACCATATTACTTTATTACTTTACTACTTACTAGCTTTGAAGAGTGACTGCTTGTAATGTGAAGAGTATGTTAAGGCGAAGTTATCAAAGGAAGATAAGTCTTTGAGAATAATGAAATATTTGTTCACGGAAAGCATATTTTGGAAATTATAACTTATTTTGTAACTAATTTTAGCGGTGCTAAGGGTGCTTTTCCACAAGAGATGTGCTATGCTACGTTGCTGTGGATGCGTTTGGCTTCCACTAATCATGTTTATTGGTACATATAGCTTAGCAATGGTGGAAAAGTGTTCAACTATGATACGTTTTGTGAATGGTCTGCGCATCTTCCTCGTGCTACTTTGCGGCGGCACATCTTACTTGCACAGCTACATAGCTTAGTGTCATTAGAAACGGTCACTTACGAGTAGTTTCACAGCTTAGCTATAACATCTTCGTAGCATAGCTACGTATCTCATTTATGGTGGAAAAGCACCCTAATTCATCGTCAGCTTTTTTAGATTCAACACAAATTTTAGTGCCTTGAAGTTCAGGGCACTGTTAGCCTACCATTTAGGTTTAGGGTCTGAACGCCTTGAAGCAGTGTTATAGTACTAGGTCATACTTTGACGAGATTTTCAATAACAACATAAAGTCTCAGTAATCATTAAATGTCTCTGTAGTAGCAAGTCGTCATCTTATTTACTTTTAAAACGTGGAAATTAAAAAAAAGTAATGCTCGCGGACAAACGTCTGCAAACCGCAGTAAACGTAGTATCGATTGCGACAGGTCGGCGTCGCGTCGCCACAGACCAAACTGTTTCATTGATGTAGTGTAGACTGGTAGATGCGGCGGGTTTCATGCCTAGTCGCGTAGACATCTTTTGAGGGTGAACTTTTGTTGTTGGTTTTATTTTTATTGATGGTGTTTTAAATTGGAGTTAGGGGATTAGGGGAGATTTCTTGTGTTTTAAAACGGTTGTTTTAAAAATGGGCTGATTATTCATAAATTATTGTAGTATATGAGAGTAATTTAAGTTGAAAGTTGTAGTTTTCCGCGTGATTGAGTTAATACGACCTGTTATGGTTTACATTTGTGACCTGTTTCGAATTATAAGGGTTATAAAAAGCTCATAGCTATGTAACCTACTACTAACTACAATTTCTAAAATCAAAGTATTTTCAAAGTCAAAGATTTCGATTAATCCTTAGACACTTTTAAACTGTCCGTCAGTGAAGCTAGGTGCTCGTTCCAAAGTGTAGCTTTGAATGGAGAATGAGCAAGAAATACCATCGTTACTCTTTTAAAAAATATATTTATTTTTTATAATATCATTGATGACTGAACTGAACTCCACCTATTTTTGAAGGTTCAGACGTTTTGTTTGTAGCTACAGTCTTTCTGTTGCCTTCTGATTACACAATTACGTATTCCGCACCCGCCCGCACTCCCCACAACTTCAAAATCATGTCACGTCTGCACCAAAAAACGCAATCTTTGACAATCTCCCCCTTGGTTCGTAACGAAGCTCTGTACAGTCAAGTTTTTATAGCAGCTCAATAGGTAATGGGCGAGGGGGTGTAGCATTGGATGCACGTCACATCAACGTATACCATCAAATATGTATTAATACATTTTAATTTCAACTTTATGCCTTTGGTTATAAAGTTGAAAATCGTTTTGGCAGATGACGGTTACTGGTTGCATGTCAATCTGTCTATTTCGTCAAAGTGTAATGGATTTTAAGCTTTATGGATTTGGTAATAAAGTTGTAAATCGTTTTGGTAGATAGCAGGTAATTGATAGTACTGGTATTGTGTGGAGTAGGAATAATATTAGTGTAAGGAGTATTTCTTTTTAACATTCCCCCACACTAGGATTTTCTCCTGTGTCGCGGGTGCGTTTACAAACATACAAGTTTACAAACACATGACACCCAGACCCGAAACAACAATTTGTGGATCATACAAAGAATTGCTCCGTGCGGGAATCGAACCCGCTACACGTTGCGCGGCCATCGCATCAACCGTGCAGTCATTAGTCTTAGTTTACCCTAAACCAATCTGCCAATAGGATTCTGAACTCTTATACCTTTGTAATAAAGTCGTAAATCGTTTTGACAGATACCTATCTCACTAGATTGGTAGAGGGTTGCAAAAATAGTGCAACGAACGGAAAATTGGTTGTTCAGACACCATTGAATTTTAACATAATAATCTATAGCAACATCTGTCAGTAGGAATCTGAACTCTATTCCCTTAGTAATAAAGACGAAAATCGTTTTTGACAAGCGAGTAGCTTATAGTTCGAAGCTAGGAATAATATTAGTGCAATGAATATTGGTTGCATGTCAAGCTATACTGACCCGTCAATAGGATTTGCAACCTTATTGCTAAGTGATAAAGACTTAAATCGCTTGGCAATTTGTAGCATGTTGATATGCTGTGTCCTATACGTATCTGTGTATAGGATTTTCAACCTTATAGTTTTGTGATAAGGTTTAAAATAGATTTGATGTGAAGTAGTTTTGTAGACTACCCTCCATTTGTTGAAGTGGTGTGGTGTGACGCAATTAGTGCCAAGTCTTTGAGTTTCGATTCCCGACTGGTGTAGTGTTTTGTTAAGTCAAGTGTGGTGCGAAATGAGCGGAGTTTTTTTCAATTGAGTGAGTTTTTTTTATTAGAACTTGAGACGGGATATTTACCATGTTTATTTATGTCTATGAGTTTCCGATATTTCGGCACTGTTGCAAGCGCCATGATCACGGATGATCAGTTCACTCTTGTCATACTATTATTGACTAAAAACCACCCCGTTCCTACTTCTGCTTTTCAAGCCGGAGCCTGGTAAACCCGGATCAAGTATCAGCCCTATTGAGCCCCATCTGTGGTAGACAGATGGCTCTATGAGACAATAAATCAACAATACAATAAACTATAACAAATAAATAATAATTACATGAACAATCAGCTCGTCACACAATCGTCCTCACAGACTACTAAGACATAATAATAAAATATATTACACACACATTAACGATAATTAACTCTCTAACAAACTGCATTCAAATTTAATTACAACACATAAACACTAAACACGTCCGCTCCCTACAACCGCCGATCAATGAATGCGCGATTGTGTTCGAAATTCAAAATTCCGAATTCGTAATACCGAATTGTAATTTGAAAATAGAACGCAACGTGTTCTATTTATGAGTTTTATATGCGTTATTTAGTAATGGCGTCCGTCTGTTGTTGAAATGTTGTAAAATGTCGATAATTTCGATTATAGTACGCAGTATTGATTGTGGTTTGCGCGTTTTGTAATAAATGTTACGTAATATCGTTAAATTCATGTAATGTACTAGTATTCTGTTGCTGATGTAGGTATCTTAGATCTTAAGAATCTGTTTGGCTTCCACCAATTTATATTTGTACTCGAATATACTCGAGCTGCGCATCTTCTTCGCACAACTACATAGCTTAGTATCAGTGGAAACGGTCACATAGTTTCACAGCTAAGCTATAACATCTTCGTAGCATAGCTACATCAATTACATCACACACAAAAACACCGTTACAATACATACACACACAAACACATACATTATGCAACAGACAGACACACAGACACATTAGGAAGCTACCAGCCACACGGCGAGGCAGGACGCGGTCAATTACAGCGCGGATACAGTGCGGGGGGGCGCTGTATCCGCGATGTACTGTGTGCGGTGTATATGGAGCGGTTTGGAAGTACTCTGTATCGGGGTATTTGGGGCATTGTAATAGGTTAGGGATATGACACCTGTTTGTTGGGAGACAGGTGTTTGTGAATTTTGTGTCAGTAGGGGTAGTTAGGTTGCGTTGGAGGGAATAACAAGTATTGTTGTTGTCATTATAATAATAAATCTTTATTCAAAGCAACAAGACTCAATGGGTTAGTAACAATATTTACTTAAATCTACATTGGTAACGCAACGCAACGTCACACCTTTTATCCCCGAAGAGGTAGGCAGAAGTGCACATTATGGCTAATGCCGCTATACACACTTTACACAATTTGTGTTATAAGACCCATGTAATAGGGGGTGAGCCTATGGCCATATACTGGACACAATTCCAGAGTCTGTGATACTACTGAGATTTTTTTAGAAAAACCGAAAAAAGCTCAGTTATACAGTTTTTATTGGTAGAAGTGTAATATTCACTGGTCGCCAATTACATAGGTAGCATGAGTCAAAATGTCAAACCACAGAGTGCCATTCTACTTTCTAGACACTGCGCTAAGGATTTAGTTTTTTAATGGGAAATGTACACATGAACCGGCCGGCCGGCCTCATCTAGCTATTTGAAATATTGACGTGTAAAAGTGTCATTTTATAACCTATTTACAGAAATAAATATCATTTATAAAAAACAGACAATAGCAAGTGATGACAAGCTGTTAAAAATGTCTACGCTCTTATTTTGAGAGTCTTAGACATTCATATGACTGCCTCGTTGGTCGAGTGGTCGCTAGTGCGACTGCTGGTCAAGAGGTCTCGGGTTCGGTTCCCGGGTCGGGCAAAGACAGTTGGACTTTTTTCAGTTTTTTTTTTCGAACATTTCTCAGTAGTAGCACGGAGTGTGGAAT
Organism: Spodoptera frugiperda; assembly: GCF_023101765.2. Classification (NCBI taxonomy): domain Eukaryota; kingdom Metazoa; phylum Arthropoda; class Insecta; order Lepidoptera; family Noctuidae; genus Spodoptera; species Spodoptera frugiperda. The sequence continues at coordinate 168,152 of NC_064235.1, read as the reverse complement.
TGTGCCCAGCATATGGTAATAGGCTCACCCACTATTACATTGGACTTCACAAAACAAAACAAATGGTGAAAAGTGAGTGTACATTGTGTAGCGGCATTATGTGCCGTAATGCACCTCTGCCTACCTCTTCGGGGATAAAAGGCGTGACGTTCTGTTGTTGTCATATACATTCGAAAGTTCCACTTTAACACTCTATGCTATGCTCTTTCAACCGACCGCTCGACAAACAAGATACTCGATACGCAATTAAAACATAATATTTTAATTCAAGTGCCGACACGACCAGGATCCACGCTCCCTTGGTCATCGCCATCATTAAACGGTGACATAAATAATATAACACATAAATGCATCCGTCAGTTGGCATTTATATACGAAACCATTGATTACTGCACATCCGTAATTAATATTTATATGGGCTTCTCTCCGGTGGTGTTATGTAATAGGGATGATGACGGGGTATGAAAATTAAAAAATTATTTAGTTCGTCAGTTAGGTAATGAAAAAATATTAGACACGTATTTTTTTATTTTGTCATATAACATAACAATACTTAGATAAAACGAATCAAAGTTTAGGAGTGGAGCAAATACGTCGTTTCTTTTTAGAATAATGTTGTCAAAAGTCACGTCCCGCGATATTTCAAATCGTTAGTATTTGTTTCCGTAAGAAAACAAAAAATACGTGTCTAATGCCTTAAAATAATCTACAAGACGGATCAGTGCCACGATGGTAAGCATGATTGGTGCCTGTGATTGGTGCCTATAGCTGTACACCGCTCATATAAAGCCGGGTCCAGACGAGTGTACACGTGTAATGTAATCCACCGTGTAATGTAACACGAATTCTTCAGCGCGAGTGTTACATGTAATGCTCGTACTGCCGTCCACACGTAGAATTCGTGTTACATTACACGGTGGATTACATTACACGTTACACTCGTCTGGACCCGGCTTAAGCTTGTATCTACCGGAGGACACAGACTCCGGCAAAGAATTACACTCCCTAGCAGTTCGCACAAGGAAGCTCGAAGCAAGCGCTTCGTGCGAGTGGGTGGGATATCCACCATGAAGCGGTGACGCCTCGCCGATTGTCTTGTGGTTCGATGATGGAAAGTGAGTAGAGGGACTCACGTTGTGCGAGTTCGACCTCAACTCTTTTTGTGATGAAAAGGCATTCGCTATAAGCCTTTTAAAAGGCCAACAACGCACCTGTGACTACTCTAGTGTTGGGTCTCCTCTAGTGGGCGGCGCTGCTCGTTTACCATCAGGTGACGCGTCATGCTCGTTTGTCACCTATTCCATAAAAAGCCAATTATTGTATTATTGAGAAAACACAACATAAAGAAAGTGTTACACATATATAAATAAGTAATAAATAAATTACAATATGTATAAGACTTGTATCTCCGGCGCCGGCGGCCGACTTATCTTATGAATATGTTAATGAATTGTCACTTCGCGCTCTGTCCGCGCCACTGACGGCGGGTAGCGTGGCGATATTACGTTTATTTTTTATGGTATAAGCCGGTAAACGAGCAGATGGATCACCTGATGGTAAGCAATCGCCGTCGCTCATGGACACCCGAAACAACAGAAGCGTTACAAGTGCGTTGCTAGCCTTTTGGGGGTTAGGAATTTATGGGTTGTTGGGAAATCGGAGATTAGGAAGAATGGGAACAGGGCCTCCGGTAACCTCACTCACACAACGAAACACAACGCAAGCGTTGTTTCACGTCAACCTAATAAATGGATCCGGAACTGCGGATAACCTAGCGGGTTTTCTGGTTTAAAGCAGGAATAGGTACCGGGTGGTTTTTGGTCAGTAAGAGTCTGACACTCCCTCTCGCCTCGCTCAAGGCGAGAGAACTCAAAAACCCCAATATCAGACAAGTGTCCATCATCTGCGAAAGTAAAAATTATCGAATTGACTTTCTAAAAGGTTAGTTTTAAATGCACGATGTATAAATAGTTCATTCCACTTCGAAGGGCAAAGCTAATTGTCTTTAGGTGCCCCTTCCGACCTTGGAGCCCTGCTCCAAATTGGGCCTATATATATCATTACGATGCATGATAGATAGCGCGAAGGTCGCCGTCCACCAGCGGAGTCAAGTGCCAATTAATATAATCATATTGAAGTATTTTAATAGTTGATATTGGTAGTTAATTGGTTCATCGATTATCTATTAAGTATGTAGATTATGCTGTTATAGTCATTTGATAATGGTGGTCTTCTGTCGGATGGTTGGTTCCATGTGAGACTTGCATCTGATTACTGGCTTCAATTTCTCGCACTTGAGAAAAGTACAATGTACCGAATTTTTTTTTTGTTTTTTAATGGGGATAATCTTGAGCGAGGGGTAGTGTCAGTCTCTTATTGACTAAATACCACCCTGTTTCTACTCCTGCTTTTCGAGCCGGAGATCCAGTAAACCTGTTAGGTTGTCCGCAGCTCTGTATCAGGTATCAGTCCCACTGGGCCCCATCTGTAATGGTCTGTTGGCTCTTCGAGGCATGTTCGGAACTGGACGCGCTGTGCGCTCTGGTCTGGTTCTGGTAGAGCGGCGAACAACCCTTGCTTGCCGTTCGTAAACCTCATCCAATAGAATGTTTTACTACTACACTATTAATTTGTGGTGCACGTGAATAGACGTTCACCATACTAAACTCATTTCAAATGAAAATTGTCAGCTAAAACATACTTATATTTCAAGGACTAAATCAACAAGTTAAAATAAACAGTTAATATAACCAATTTCCTTTCCGCCGCGAGTGCGCCCCCGCCCCACGCTCTGTTAAACCTGACATTGACATCAATTGCCATGACATCACGATGACATAACACATATAAACAATATGTGTGACACTCAGACAGCCGGTGGACCACAGTATGTCACTCGGATAGATATTTTTGGGTTTGAAATGTAGAAATCTTTGATAAGGCACTTACATGTTTTAATGTTACTTGATTTGGAGCCATTGATAGACGCAGCAAAGGACTCGGAGACAAATTCTAAGTTTGATCCTACCCAAAAAGTAAAAAAAAACCAATTTTTTTTCGTAAAAAAAAAAAAAACGTTGCCCCACATTAGGATTTTGTCCTGTGTCGTGGGTGCGTTTACAAACATACCATTTCACATACACATGACACCCAGACCCGAAACAACAATTTGTGGATCACACAAAGAGTTGCTCCGTGCGGGAATCGAACCCGATACACGTTGAACGGCAGCCAGTTGCCCAGGCACTGCGCCAACCGTGCAGTCAAGTCAATTTACTCCCTTCTTGAAATACACCATATTGTAGCCTATAAAAAAACCTTATCAGGGAGCTCATTTCACAATCTTAGGGTCCGTAGAAGGAAATTCCTCTGAAACCGAACTGTACCATGGGATCATTTGGGCTCCAACGTGTGAGCGTGAACTCCCCCCCCCTGTCGATGGCGAGCGGTGCGAAGATAGAAAGTTTAACATCGCATTGTGCAGTTCTTGTTCTGGCTTCTTTTTAGGGATATAGCGAGAAGTTCTTGTATATGTTGTAGCTCCGTTTACTCAATCGGAAAAATCTTTGGAGACACGAAACATTGCTTTTGTCGACTGTGTCAAACGATGCGATGCAAGTTAGGAAGCTCACAAATGCAGACTCATCTAATTCCTAAATGAACCCATTGAGCAGTGTTCCTACGTAAAAGTGTGAGATATGATCCCTGACACCGCGCTGTGGCTGTGATGTCATGCGCTACGTGTCAATTGGTGTCAATGTCGTTCTGTGTCATCAGCTGGTCTGCACTTGTCTAAGTGTGGGAGAGCCATGAATGGGCCGGCTCGACCGGAGTGATACCACGGCCGAGCAAAAACCGACGTGAAATAACGCTTACGCGAGTTAGGTTATTGGAGGTCCAATTACTCTCCTTTCCAATCCCCGATTCCCCAACAACCCTTAAATTCCTAACCCTCAAAGGCAAAATATTGGATAACGCATCAGGATAGAGTCATTAAAAAATTAAGAGGATGCTGCTATCTTTATCTTGGTCACTGTTTGCAGTGGTTAAAGAATAGTAGTTTAAGGAACATAATGCAGAGTTACCTAAGATCTTCAAAAGAGGATCCTCCGACCAGGTGAGGTGATTGTGGCTGGCAGACTTTGAGCCCAACAGTTGTTTCTATCCATGTTTATTCGCATGTAAACTTCATATGTGCGATGTAGGATTTATGACGTCATCCGTCGATTTACTCGTCAATAGTCTATGTGCGACTTCTGTCATTTGGCACTCGTCAAGTATCGCCACAATAGACACCAATTTTCCAATTGATTCGGTACTTACAAACAGATTTTTGGACACGTGATTCATTTGATAAGACCATTTGCGTCCCAGCTTCCAAAGTGCACAGTCCTAATTGTGTCTGTCAATAGAAACGAGCCATTTACATATACATATTATATATGTTCAGGAATAATCATACTACATGTACATATATATATATATATATATATATATATATATATATAAACATACAGTTGACGGCGACGCAGACAGTGATAACAGATGTCTGCATTGTTTATGCAAACACAGGTGTTTCTTTATGCTTATAGCACTTGTGCATCTGTGCTTATAAGCAGAATTATCTTCTAGAGAAGTCTAGAACAATCCTTATGCTGTCTTCAAGGATGATACTGATTCTTTAGGGATCTTCTGTGTGGAAAATATTCTTGAATACCGTCTTGTTTTGAAATGTTGGGATGACTCAAAGGACACTACTCCGACATCTCCTGTTTTGGACCGGAGCTCCGGCTCAAAACAGAAGGAACGGGGTGGTTTTTAGTCAGTAAGAGTGTGTCACTCTCTCTAGCTTCCTCCAAGGCGGGAGAAGTCAATGGATGGTTTTGCCCCTTCAATAAAAGAAACTTTCAAGAGTATATTAAGAATCTAAACTATTCTGCGGCATCTCTTAAATCTAGCTTTTGACTTAGCTGCGGACTGCCCCAGTACTGCGGCCTGCTTAGCGAGTTACCAAGGCTCCGGTTCGAAAAACAGGAATAAGAACGGGGTGGTTTTTAGTCAGTAAAAGTCTCAACAATAAAAGCAACAAGCAACCTTCACCCACAGAGCATAAGGTCTCAAAACAATCCAGCATTAAGGACCTTCTATAGAATCGTGATAGGTCTAACCTTTGTGTACAATGCATTCTCGAACGTTCGATGCGTTTTGTGAACCTATGCAAACCACTATAAAATGACCCTTGAAAGTGTAGAAAGAACTTTGAATGCGAGACCATGGTAAACTGGTTTTGTATAGCTTCATGTGTAACCAGTATAAGCTGACCTTCGATTGTGAAGAAGGATCATACAAAGCGAGACCATGGCAAATTGGTTGTATAGCTTGATTAGATAACCAGTATAAACTGACCGTCGAATGTGCAGAAAGGTTTTTTTTTTATGAAACACGCCCGGTAAACGAGCAAACGTATCACCTGATGGTAAGCAATCGCCACCGCCCATGGACACTTGAAACACCAGAGGCCGGTTACCGGCTTTTTGGGGGTTGGGAATTTAAATGTTGTTCGGGGATTGGGAAGATTGGGAAGGGTGGAATTGGACCTCCGGTAACCTTACTCACACAACGAAACACAACGCAAGCGTTGTTTCACGTCGGTTTTCGGTGAGGCCGTGGTATCACTCCGGTCGAGCCAGCCCAGCAGTGCCGAAGCATGGCTCTCCCACACTTAATATACAAAGCGAGATACGAGGTTATACAAAGCGAGACCATGATATACTGGTTTTGTATACTAATGTATAGGTTGATGTGTTCACAAATGTAGTAATTTAGCAACATTCTGATTCATTTGCTAATAGCTGCCAAGGTCTTGTTATGGTTCGCAACGGAAGCGTACCCCGCCGCGGTAGTGATGCGGTGATGCGAGTGGTTAGACCGATTTAGTTGGCGTACTGTGTCAAATTGGACATTATTATCGTATTAGCTAGGTAAATAATTTGTGTGTGGATGGATCCGAGGTCGAATCTGATAGGTCTATCGGTTATAACTAGTGTGATTTTTAAGGTTGTGTCTGTTAGGAACTTTAGCTTCTTTCAGCTTAAGTTACTTGAAGGGGGTGGGGGGAGGTCAACAAGAAGTTTCTTATTAATTTTGTAGCGCTCTTAAGATTGTCTTAAAGTGGTTTAGCACTACGTCCGATCTGCATCCGCTCGGTAGTCATGAAATTATGATTCATGCTTAAGGTGCTTTTTCACCTGAGATGTGCGGTGTATGTAATAGCTAAGCTATGAAACTATGTGATTGTTTCCACTGATACTAAGCTATGTAGCTGTGTGAGTAAGATAGGCAGCTCGAGTATGCGATGTATCGATATTAGGGAAGCCAAGCACACATCCATAGCTCGCTGGTTGCCGATCCTGTGTATACTCGTAAGGTGTACAATGTACATATTTCTTTTAGAAGGGGGTATACGAAATTCCTATTAGTAGATTCAAGAACTGATAATGCTCACTTTTTGTCTCTAAACCAGTAGTTCCGGAGTCAACCGCGTTGAAACTCTTCACCTTTACATAATAATATAAGATTGGCCAACGTCCCACGCTAAGCAACGCCCTGAGAGAGATGCAATCATTAACTTTTGTTTTAGCAACCGCTCAGTTCTGTCTGACCCACTTCACTGATTAGGTTGCGGTACAGCTTTCATTTTTCTTTACTTCACTTACCAGACATACATAATACCGCCTTTTGTTTCTTTCAAGTCGGTTAACACTTTGTAAGCGTTACAAAAGGATGGTGTTTTGTTTTTAAGTATAGTAATAGATGTTGCTTCATGTTTTTTTGTTATGGTATAAGCCGGTAAACGAGATGACGGATCACCTGATGGTAAGCAATCGCCGCCGCCCGACAAAACTGAAACGTTACAAGTGCGTTGCCGTCCTTTTGGGGGGTTAGGAATTTAAGGGTTGTTGGGGAATTGGAAAGAATGGGGAAATTGGGCCTCCGGTAGCCTCGATCACACAACGCAAGCGTTGTTTTACGTCGGTGTATAGCTCGGCCGTGGTATCACTCCAGTCGAGCCGGCCGAGCAGTGCCGAAGCATGGCTCTCCCACACTATGTCTTAAGAAAAATAATATTGAGGAGTATGATTTTAATGTTTTGTCTGTATGTTTGTTTGTCAATAGTGATGCGGGATGCTCGTCCTAAAGTATGAGTGGATGAGTTTTTCTCTTTGACTGCCAATAGAAAACTGTTGAAGGCAAAAGTGTTAAAAAACCGTCTTATTTATTAGATGTTCTAACTATGTATGTACTGCTACAATGCATCTGCAATGCAAGTGTAACAGTACATCTAATCTAATATTCATAATCACCCGTATATGTATGTATGTATGTATGTCACTGCACTATCGACCATACACATGCACAGCACATGAGCGGCTAGATGCCATATGCACGCACTCGTGATACTGCTCGTTGCTCCCTACTAGACAGCCTTCACCGGATTCTTATGCCTTTCCAATTTTTTTTTTCTAATAAATGTTTATTAGTACTCTATGTTTGTTACTATCCCTACTCTTCCCGCTGGTTTCGTATACCCGATTAAGGGACTACAATTTTGATAGCAGCGCTGTGAAATTCACTGAGAAAAATTATAAAATGCGTATTCCTATCCCCCTCTTATGTCTTCTGATGGGTATAATCCGGATGGCTTCATTATTATGACCTGTTTCATCGTAGGCCGCATCATCGCTAACCACCAGGCAAGATAGTGGCCAATCGTTGACCCATCAAATACGTAGAGAAGGCTCATAGCCCTGCATTGGACTGTCACGAACTGGTGTTTCGTATATACTTCTTGATTTGTTCTTTACATACTTTAAGGTTCAAACTGTTCTTATAGCATACATTCATAACATCACGCCTGTCTCCCATGGAGGTAGGCGGAGACAATGGAACGCCAGTTGCTACGAACCTTACATACCTCTTTTGCTTTATCAACAGTCATCAGACTTCTTATGTTCTTATTTTAAATCAGATGATGTAGCAACAACTCAAAATCCATCACTAATAATTTTATGGTAACTTTCGTGAGACATACTAAATCAATTATTATGTTATCGGCTTACTCACGTAATGTTTACATACAACAGCAGCGCGACAATCGCTGCGGCGTGTGTCGCGGAATGCTGCTCATGAATATGAGCCTCTAGCTTGGCTTGAAACTAGTCGAGTTCCTCGTCAAAACATTACGTGAGTAAGCCGATAACATAATAGTCCATCACTAATAATTCAAATCACACACTGGAACATATTTATAGCTCGCAAAACAACACATTAGCGGCTCTAAAAGTATGTGATACATAATGAGGTGTGTGTGGTGTGTCTGCGCAGACGCATCCTCTATGCAGGTCTCATAATATTAGAGCATCGATTGTGTAATGCGGCGGCGTGCGCGCACGTGATTACACAGCCCTAGTGTTTGTGGCACTGAGTTTGACTTTATAACATGGAGTGCTAAGTTGAGTCCTAGGTCCGAAACAACAATTAGTGTATCTCACTAACGAGTTGCTCCGTGCGGGAATCGAACCTACTACACGTTGCGCACCAATCCTGCAGTTGTACAACCCACTGTACTGCTCCCACTGCACTTAACTCAATGCATTGGGAGAGCTATGCTTCGTCAATGGGTCGGCTAACTGGAATGATACCATGACCTCACAGAATGTCGGAGTGAAATAACACTTGTGTTGTTAAGCCTTATTAGTTAGGGCTCATGTAACACCTAAAATTTCTAAGCTCCAAAAGGTCGGTAACACATTTCTAAAACCTCTGATGTTTCGGGTGTCCAAGGGCGGTAGCGATTGCTTACCATCAGGTGATCAGTTTGCTTTAAAGGGGTTACTGTTAGGATTTCAAGAGATGTTGAGGTATCGTTGACCGGACTTCCGGTTGAGACAAGCGTTATTTCACGTCAGTTTTCCGCTCGGCCGTGGTATCACTCCGGTCGAGCCGGCCCATTCGTGCCGAAGCATGGCTCTCCCACACTTAGTTGTAGAAATCAATAAGTCTAATCACTCCATGCACTCGTTAATCCGCGCGTAATGGCTCGTTTGTTTAATATCTTAGTTACAGTGATTGTGTTTACTGACACACATACATCGGTGTGTTACGTGTAGTTTGTGCGAGTACATACATGTGCGTGCTGTCACGTCATTTTATATGTTTATATGTACTACAAACATACATGTAGTATATTCATTACAAGACATGGTTTAAATACTCATGTGTGTTTCATGGTAGATGTCCCACCCACTCGCACGAGGTACTTCGCTTCTAGCTTCCTTGTGCGAACTGCTAAGTAGTGGAACTACTGTGTTTCCTGTTGGGTATAACCTGGGTGTCTTCAAAGCCCGAGTGAATAGGTTTGTGGGCAGACGTGCTCCACCGTAGGCCGCATCATCACTTACCATCAGGCGAGATAGCGGCCAAACGTCGACCCATTAATCATCAAGCAGCATGCGCGGTTAGTTCACGTCAGGGTATCATATCGTTTAACCACCTGGAGCTGCGGATTACCTAGCGGGTTACCGGGACACCGTCTCGAAGACCAGGAGAAGGAACGGGGTGGTGTTTAGTCAGTAAGTCTGACACTCCCTCTCGCCTCGTCTAAGGTGGGAGAATTCATTGGATGATGAAAAATATCGATTAACACTTTAAACGCCGTGGTGGTCACCGGTGACCGACGTTAGCGGAGGATTTGCCTTCAACAGTTTTCTATTGGCAGTCAAAGACTTAATCGGTTTCCAGTCAGAATTTCAGTTGTTAAGTTTCTATGTGACAGGAAATTATCTTAAATCCAAAGACACAAGCCAAGCTACTCTTGAACTTTGCAAAATGCAAGTATCAAACCCGTAACCCAGTATTTCACAGCCACACATAACCGACAACTTAAACGAAATTCTCCAATTTCACAAACTACCCACTAAAAGTCTAAATGAAATGTCCATTCACATCTACCCTCAAACCGCACATAGAACAACAGGCCATAACTAAAATATTTCAACTACACACACACATGTTTGTCATAAACCATAAACCTACTTGCAAGGTGATTTGAATTTTATGCCTATTAATTTACGAGCGTGAATGGCTTGCTGGCAGGTGGTGACAGTGGATTCAGGAAGATGCGGTATTTGGCGCGTTGTATTGTCGTTTTTATGCTGTTGTGTTAAGATTGGTTTTTGCGTAGCAGTTGGAATTTATAGGCGTGTGTTTTTGTTTTATGTTGTCCTAGTACATTGGCGTCGTGTTCACAAGGCTTTTGTTCCCTGAAGGGGTTAGACAGAGGTATACGAAAAATATCGTGGCGGTTAGACACTGGCTTGTCATGCGTGCGGTGCGGGTTCGAAACCTACCAACGATAAGTACTAATGTGACTTTAGAGTTATATGTACTTTCTAAGATTATTTAGACACCACTGACAAACGATGAAGGAAAACATTGTGAGGAAACCTGGGCTTATAATTTCTAATTATTAGTTTGAAATCGCCAACCCGTATTGAGCAAGCGTGATGATTAATGCCTAAATAAACCTCCGTATGAGAAGCGGCCTTTGGTTAGCAGTGGCCACTTATAGGCTGACAACACAACAAGCTGGCAACACCATCGTGTCGAATCCAATATATCCAAAAAATGGGTTTAGAGTTATTTGGTTTTTCTTCTTTAAAATCATCGAAATGACATCAAATCGATGATTCAAGAAAGTTATTTTATTAGTATCAGTAATAATAGAGTCGACGGAGGTCTTCGGTAACATCTTTTACAAATACCTCCCAATAACTTAACCCGGGAACGTACTTCCTACTTCCAGTGTAAAGTCACAAACACAATTTGCATAATGGTTCGCGTGTCACCGCCCGCGAAATGTTGTGGTGCGCCCATTCGGGGCTCGGCCGGGCAGGAAGCGGGTTGGTATTGTGTGATGTCATGCAATAGGTATCAGTACGTACTGGGGTAGCTGGAGTTTTGAATGTAAGTACGTTTTTTTTATGGGATCTGGCATCTGATGGTAATCCATCGACACCCGTAAAACTAGAGGGAGATACAAGTGCGTTTGATGACCTTCAGGGTGATTTTCCGAGAGATCAGGGTGATGATCAGAGATGTCCTTTGTAGCTATACTACGAAGATGTATTAGCTAAGCTGTGAAACTATCGGGCCGTTTTCACGGATAACAAGCTGTGTGGCTGTGTGAGTATGCACACGTCCATAGCACGCGTCTTTCTGTATAAAACTTAGCTTAGTTGAGTCCGTTTCAACCAGTGCTATGATAGCGTAGACATAAGTGTACTAATGAATATGATTGGTGGAACCCAAACATCTTTGGTGGAAAAGTACTCTCAGGGGAGAGAAGATTGGGCCCCCAGTAGCCTCTCTCACACAGAATCATGTTGAGCTGGCATCTTGTTCAGTTAACTATAGGTGGGCATATGTGGAATCGCTAAGAACACTGCGTAGAATAACATACTTGGCACAAAAATGGTACAAACAGTAGCATATTTTAGTTTGTTTTTTGGCTACTTTTGTAATATCAGTGCAAACTTCTCGAAACGTCGTGGGAGATAAGATAAAAAGAAAATCGGGTCTATATGCATACATACATACAAACATTACGTACATACCAAGCTATGCAAAACCAGTATCAGCTGACCGACCAATGTGCGGAAAGATCATACAAAGCGAGCCATGATTAACTGGTTTTGGTTAGCTCGATGTATACAGTTGACGTAAGATCGTCGCCTACTTTAGTAACATAAATAGGCATAACTAAATTATTAAGTAAGTCATGCATTTCACGTAGCAAAATAATCTTAATATATCATCACGCTTTTCCTTTATTCCCTGAAGATTTAGAGTTTTGGTGACTCTAATGTTCCCTATAAGCGAGACGAGCTTATACCATCATCAGCCTATAAGTGGCCACTGCTGACCAAAGCCTCTTCTCACACGGAGATGGTTTGAGCATTAATCACCACGCTTGCTCAATGCGGGTTAGCACTTATACCATAGTATACAGAATTACATAAAACCTAATAATACTTTACTCGACCTGGGAAACTTGCTCGGCAGCCACGCTTGCTTTCTTTAACAACGAAACACCGAATAAAAAGTTAATTTTACCCAAAAAACTACGACGTCAAAGTTTTCTTTGTCCGGGTAGCAACACAGTACAGTCCGTACCCCCGTCCCCCGCGCTGCCCCCCCTCCCCCGCCCCGTCACTGCGCAGATTACTGACCTACATTCATTGCGGGGGTGAACGACTCCACGTACCCCAACATGAAGCCTTTGTCTTTGGACTGGACGTACAGCCTTATCTTGAGGTGTTGGAAATACTCCTTTTAAAAGGCCGGTGACGCACCTGTGACTCTTCTGGTGTTGTGGGTGTCCATGGGCGGCGCTGATCGCTTATCATCAGGTGACTCGTCTGCTCGTTTGCCGCCAATTCAATAAAAAAAATCTTAATATATCATCACGCTTTTCTTCATTCACTGAAGGGTTGGTTAGAACTTTCGTCTACTCTTATGTTCCTTATACTCCCTTACAAGGAACATAAGAGTAGCACGAGAACGACTCCACGTACCCCAACATGAAGCCTTTGTCTTTGGACTGCACGTGCTGCCTTATCTTAAGGTGCTGCGATGGGGGTAGTTGTGGTTTTTGGAGGGTAGTTTAAGAAGTGTTGTGATGTCATCAAGGTATCTTATCAACATTTCACAAACGATAAGATTTTAGGACTCACACCCTACTACATGGGACTTATAGCACAAATGGTGAAAAGTGCGTTTTCATTACGTGCCACAATGTGTGCCTCTGCCTACCCCTTCAGGTATAAAAGGCGTGACGATACGATAAGATTTTAGGCTTTGAAGTTTCCCCAAAAAAATGTATCACTTCGTCAATTTTGTAAAGATGAAAGACAATGGAAAATAGATTCTATCTCATAACACGTAAAGTTCCTTTTTAACCATCCAACTATTACTTAACCAGATCTAATAATACTTCACCTCTACGTAATACCAACAAAATCCAATTTCTTCGTTTAAACAGAGCGGTGTACGCAAATAGCGACAGAGTAGAGTAATAAAAAGTGCGGTCCCACGGTGGGCGCCACTAGGCTGCGTGAGCCAATCAATACGGCTCGCACGCGTTCCAACTACGACTGATGGTCTGTAGCTACAAGTATTGGGTCTTTTGACTTATTTTCATTAGTTACAATAGTTAGAAATTGACTCTTACAAGTCTTTTCGTCCAGTGATAGTTCTGTACCACCACGTAAAAGTGGGAATATATTGACAGTAATATTTGATTTATTACTGTTAATAGAGTTACTGTAAGGTGTAAAGGTTACGTTTTGGGTCTTAAATGCTCGAAGTGAATAGCAGAAGTCCATATATTTAAAGTTATAGAGAGTTATCAATGGCTCATAAGAGTCCACTGCTGGATTATGGGTGGTTTCTACAAAAGAGGCGGTTTACTATAATCCCCACGCTTGGTAGACGGTGATGCATTGCAAGATGTTTAGGTTAATATAAAAAAGCTTGACTTTTTTCAAGTATGTAGTTTCTTAATAGACTCTTAGAACACTCGCGAGAATAGTACGGGCCCGGTGATGAATTTATTTTGCAGTCACAGGGCCGGCAGGTGTCGATCCGGAGCTGCGGTCTGCATAGCGGGTTACCGGGGCTCCGGCTCGAAAAGCAGGAGTAGAAACGGGGTGGTTTTTAGTCAGTTAGAGTCTGACACTCCCTCTCGCCTCACCCAAGGCGGGAGAAGATATTGAATGATTTTTCCGGCACAAAAAGAGGGTAGACGACAGGTCAATAAGTTTAGGGTATTATGCATGCGTACAATATGTCGGATCATATTATTTCACCAATATCACATTAGGAAGCCACTTTATTACATTCCTAAAATGTCATACATCACTCCTAATTTTCATCTTATTCTTGTACCTGAAAAGGGCGAACCTTTACCACGGCGCGTGCTAATAAACGAGTCCCACGTCGGGCGCCAATAGCTGACGCCGCTGAATCAATACTCGCGCTGCGTGACACGCACTCGGCCTCGCTCGCTGTGTGCGTGTGTTCAGTTTCTTTGTTAGTTTGTTACTATACATATATGTATATAGGGGGGTAAGGTTCAGCAGTGGATGACTTGTAGCTGGTATATGATGATAGGTAAATGATAGTAATATTGGGATTGAGGAAGGTAAAAATCCCACACTCCCTAGTCTTTTATCCCCAAAAAGCTAGGCGCCTTTTGAAGGTTTCTCCTCGTCATAAAAAAAAGATGGTAAATTATTATAGTTTTGGTTCAAATTAAACCTTTTAATGTAGTAGTGATGATGGTGAGGTAGAAATGGTGGAGAAAGGTTTGCTATAATGGACAGGTCGTGATGAAGAGATGATGAATGAAAGCAGCGGTTTTGATTTGGAAGTTTTTGTGAATTTTACTCTGCAGGCAATGAAGTTAAACTGCACCTTTAGTACGAGTTTGTTTTACGTTGAACGAAAGGGAAACAAGCTCTGATTGGTCGGCTCGAATGAACCAACTAATCAGAGGCCTTAGTAAGAGCGCGTGCGGTGCTATGATTAGGTGGTTTATTCGAGTCGACCAATAAGAGAAATCAGTTTCGATCTTGCTAAAAGTAAAACAAACTCGTACTAAACCCTCTGAATTCTTACTATCTAGACACACGGCAGTGTGTCCGCCAAGTTCGAGCAAAAAAACCGACACACCGGCCGTGGGTTATATTACACGAACCATTTCGGGCCAAGTTCGACCCACCTATAACTCAAAATCTATTTTATCTACGCATATGAAATTTCTAGTATCTGTCGAGATCTACTTACTTATCTAAAATACAAAATTTCATTAATGTACCTATTGTAGGTCTTGAGATATTGACGTCAGAAAATCGCTATTTTTACTATACACTCACTGACTGACTCACTCACTCATCAAAAACCTAGACCACTTCCAATGGTCGTATTGACTTGAAATTTGGCATGGAGGTAGGTCTTTAGGTCAAGGTAAAGGAAAAAATCTGAAAATGGCCAAGTGTGAGTCGGTTTTAAAAATAATGAAGGTCTAAATTCATACCCTAAACAAAAAAATTATCTATATCTTCCAATGGTCGTACCGACCTAAAATTCGTTACGAAGGTTTGTATTTAGTCAAAGTAAAGTAAAATAAGAAAAAAAGAAAATAAACCTTACAAAAATAAATGAAATCCCACCCAAAACATAAATGTGAAAGGCTGCCAAGTTCGATAATATTGGAATGCTTCGCCTATAAAAGAAGTGAGATCTAAATAAGTACCAAGTTCCATACACAGACCTCAGTTAAAAATGATATAACTTGGCAAGTTTTAATAGAAAATTATATACTTGACTCATTGCGTTTAGTAGGTTTATAACAAAGTGTGTGAAAACTTGCCAACTTGTTATATCATTTTAAACTGAGGTCTGTGTATGGAACTTGGTACTTATTTAGATCTCACTTCTTTTATAGGCGAAGCATTCCAATATTATCGAACTTGGCAGCCTTTCACATTTATGTTTTGGGTGGGATTATAGCTACATTACCTATTCTAGTGATAGTATTTTTAGTGAAGCAATTATATGGGTACTATTCTAGTCATACTAGTTATTTTTAAAAACCATTTGCAAGTTCGCATGTCGCGTGCCATTACCGTTACTACTAGTGTGTCATTTTATGCAAAACTAAAACCAAAGTCTAGAGCCATAAAAACCACTTAATTTTGATTTATTACACACAATTACTGCAATTTGCCATACCAATAGGGATGATGACGGGGTATGAAAATTAAACATCTATTTAGTCCGTCAGTTAGGTAATGAAACAATATTAGACACGTATTTTTTCTCCGATTTTGTCATATATAATAACAATACTTAGGTAAAACGAATGAAATGTGTCAGTGGGAGCAAATACGTCATTTCTACGTGTAAAACGTACCTAGAAGTGACGTCACGCGATATATCTTCGAAAGTATTTGTTTCTGAAAGAAAATAAAAAATACCTACATGTGTAATGTTTTAAAATAATCTACAAGACGGACATTAAAATAAAAATTAGTCATCTACCCCTATTTAATTTTGTTAACCAATGCTTTTGAGTACAACCTTCCTTAACATATTGAACGCCGTGGTAGTCCGGTGACCGACGTTAGCAGAGGATTTACCTTCAACAGTCTTCTATTGGCAGTCAAAGATTTAGAGAAAAAAACTATCTAGCTAGCCTAGCTTCACTGACGGACAGACTGACGGACAATTCAATTTGACGTTTCAAAGGTAATTTAGGATTAATTGAAATAAATGCTGTGACTTTGACTTTATCGTCCAACGTCAATGTACCTACAACAAAGCGTACCATGTTAGTTTCGTGGAAACGCACCCTGGCTCGGTGATGGTAACGATGACGTCACACCCCCCAGCTACCCTCCCCGCGAAGGTCGGGTCGATGGGGGTCGTCGTACGCTGCGCCCATGGGAATTTTATGTCATTTGTTATTCTGAGCCTTGTGTGATGGGAAGGTAGTTGTGAGTGCTGTTTTTATAGTTTTTGTGTGTATGTATGTCTGTGTGTGTACTGGTAGTAGAGTTGATTACGTTTATACTACCTCTCTCTACTAATCCTAAAAGCTGAATGAGGACTCATTTAAAGACTGGACAGCAAAGTCAAAGTTAAAAGTTTTTTTTTTTAGTGTAATGTCTTCCAATGACTTCTCCCGCCCTGGGCGAGGCGAGAGTGTCAGACTCTTACTGACCAAAAAATACCCTATTCCTACTTCTGCCCTTCGACCCGGGTTTACAGGGTAAACCCGCTAGGTAGTCCGCAGCTCCGGATCAGGCATCAGCCCTACTGTAATTAGGCAGTTTTGAAACGTCATATTGAATTGTCCTTTAGTGAAACAATCCGAATTCCATGGTTTTGCATTCGTTGGAAAGGTCTCGGGTTCCGTGAGGTTTATAGCAAAGAAAATTCAAGAGAAAAGCAGGAAAACAGGGAAAATCATTGGTGGCGAAACGGAGTTCGCCGGGTTTGCTAGTATTTCATAAACATTTTAGAAATACGCTATCATAATACTCCCATAGCAACACACCTCGAAATATCGGGCGAGTCCATCGATTGTGTATTACCACGTAATGAACGGTGACCTCATACCTATATACGTACACTCTACATACATACATACATACATATATATAAACACCAGTATATACTGACCGTCCAATGTACGGAGATATCATATAAAGAGAGACCAAGGTAAAATGGTTTATATAGGTCTAAGTAACCAGTATAAACTGACCGTCGAATGTGTGGAAAGGTCGTACAAAGCGAGACCATGGTAAACTGGTTTTTATAGCTCGATTGGTAACCAGTATAAACTGACCGTCGAATGTACGGATAGGTCATACAAAGCGAGACCAAGGTAAAATGGTTTATATAGCTCGATGATTAACCAGTATAAACTGACCGTCCAATGTGCGGATAGGTCGTATAATGCGAGACCAAGGTAAAATGGTTTATGTAGATCGATTGGTGACCAGTATAAACTGACCTTCGAATCTGAGGAAAGGTTATACAAAGCAAGACCATGGTAAACTGGTGTTTATTTAGCTTGATGAAGTACCAGTATAAACTGACCGTCGAATGTATAGAAATGTCATAGAGAGTGAGACCATGATATACTGGTTTGACATATCTTGACAGACACGTCGAATTGACACCATAAATGTATGTAATGATTGATGGAACCAATTCATCATCAGGTACTATTGTTGCTAAGTACATGTAGGATTGTCCAGTGCAGTTGTACACCGTTTTAGGACTCCTATTTTTGTTTGATGGTCTAATGACATGACATCAAGTGTTTTTTTCTGATGATGACACAGTAATACTCGGTCTTTGTCTGTTGTGGGTGCTATTTAGTAGTGTATGCCATATGTATCCATAAGAAGTGTCTTGCTGAACATCTATTTCTCTTAGTTCCTAGAAGCAGAAGTTAGGAAGAAAGGAGTAGAAGCCTATCTACCACTAACAATCGGTCCAAGATTTGTAACAAAACTGATAAAAATAGGTGTACTTTTTATGGTATAAGCCGGTAAACGAGCAGACGGATCACCTGATGGTAAGCAATCGCCGCCGCCCATGGACACCCGAAACACCAAAGGCGTTAAAAGTGCGTTGCCGGCCTTTTGCAAGGCAAACATCCGCTACGGACCTGCAAGACCGCTAAATCAAACCTCAACACTACCGACCACACTATCAAAACCTGTAACTCACTAAACTAACCTATCTAAATCTTGGATCCAGTCCAAAGAGCCACAGAGCTCAATAAACCGTACCACTATGCATTGTCATCCCACCCACGTGACCCCCAGGTTCACGACCCCACGGGAGCATGGTGCCCGGTGCTAATTACTCTAATCAGGTTAATATTTGGCTGCGTGCCATGCTGTGAGTCAGCCACACAGGTCGGATTGAACACACCATTCATATCTGTGCCAGAACTAAATGCTAAATAGCTGGTGTGTAGCGAGTGTGTTGGTCTATTGTAAAGACGATGTGATTGTTTGTTTGTACGGACATATTAAAAACTTATGTCTATCTATGTATGTATGAAATAGGCTAGGTTTGTATGTATAATGAGCAGACGGATTACCTGATGGTTAGCAATCGGCGCCGATGGATACTTACTACGCCAGAGGAGTTACAAGTGCCTTGCCGGTCTTTTGGGGATTTGAGATTCCAGTGATAACTGGAGAAAACTGAATCCTGTGGTGGGTGTTGTTCCACTCATTACAGGATTCATTTTGAAATTCATGCTCTTATTCTGAAATTGAATATATGTAGTAATGATGGAGATAATACTCTCTACCTATTGTAGATCCTGGCTTACAGGAGTTGCAGTGTTTTGGTAGTTTGCGATGGACTTGGCCATAAAAAAATAACATAACTGGCAAATACTACCTATCCCGTTTTTTTAATATATTCTATATCTAAAATGCCGTATATTACAGTGAATGAATGGGTACTAATTGTCCAAACACTACCACCGTATAGATGCGAGGCACGGCTGCGTAAATAATGAATGAACAGTAATTAATTTCAAACGGTGCACTGTGTAACAATACAGACCCATATTTTATTGTCATCATTGTACACAGTGATCGGCAAGTCAAAGTATACCCACAACAGCAGGTGAACCTACACTTATCTGTAGAGTTTGCATTGGATTTTCGACTTTTAGCTTAAAATATTAAAGTTGATAATGTAATAAAGTTTATAGAAGGGGTAGGTTGTTTTACTGGCTAGTGGTTACTGTACCCTTAGTATGAGTTTACTTTACGTTTAAAGCCGATTGGCCGGCTCAAATAAATCAACTAATCAGAATGCCGAACGTTCTCGTTTTGATTACTTTAAACGTAAAGACAACTCGTACTAAGGGAACTGTTCTATCGTTGGTAGTGATAACATCGCACTTCTAATCCCCTCTGGATATGTTTGTTGAGATGTTAAATGACCTGTGTAGTCGATCATTTGGCTAGGCATAGGATTTAAACAATCGGAAGGTTCACAAATAGGTATTTAGTAGTCCCTTAGTCGACACCTATCCACCTATGTCTCTCCCGCTTCGATTTTGTGACAGTGAAAGAGAGAGCTACTAAATTACTCGCCACAACTGGGAACAAGGCTTCGGAGCTGCGGACTACCTAGCGGGTTTACCGGGGCTCCGGCTCGAAAAGCAAAAGTAGGAATGGGATGGTTTTTAGTCAGTAAGAGTCAGGCACTCCATCTGGTCTCACACAAGGCGGGAGAAGTAATTGTATGATTTTCCCCCTCTTTTGAAAAATGGTGGGTATGGAGGAGGAAAAGGCAGTCCCTTAGTCCACTCTTATGTCTCTCTCGCTTCGGTTTTGGGATAGTAGCGAGAGAGAGCTACTAAATTTCACTCAAAGTGGGAACCAGGCATAACTAGAGCCGCGGGAAGAGCAGAGGTATATAAAATAACATATGTAGTCTACACTGCTATGCTAACAGGCTGACACCATAACGAAACAACTAAAATATTACATAAGCATTGCAGAATCGAGCCGCACCACGAGTATAACACTTCCGCACTTTTTCAACTTAAGCAAATGTTGTACTGTACAAGTAAGGGCCCGTGACTCACGGGCCGTTGACCCTGCGTAGGCGCGAGCCGGGCAGCCTTCCACCATGGTACGTGGTACGCAGAAGTACCATGCTATTGTGGTCTGATGATTGGGTGATTTCTTGTATGATTATTTTGTGACTGTATTGATGAGGTCGTCTTGGAGTTTTGGTGGTTTCATCTTAGAGTATATTTATGGGTCTGTTTGCCCTAATGTCATCAGCTATTCGTAGTCCACTACTGAACCTAATCTAAGCTTCTTTTTTTTTTTTTTTTTTTTTATGGAACAAGCCGGCAATCGAGCAGACGTATTACCTGATGGTAAGCAATCGCCGCCGCCCATGGACACTTGAAACACCAAAGGCGTTACAAGTGCGTTGCCGGCTTTTTGGGAGTTAGGAATTTATGTTCGGGAATCGGGGATGGGGAAGATTGGGAAGGGGGGAATTGGGCCTCCGGTAACCTCACTCACACAACGAAACACAACGCAAGCGTTGTTTCACGTCGGCTTTCATTACGTCACGTCATAACAGACGCACCTTATTAACCGATTTCGCAAAAAGGAGAAAGTTCTCATTTCAGGTGGTATGTTTTTTAACCACTAGTTGTTTGTTTATAGAACCTATCAATGCTAGTTATCATTACTACATTTGAAAGAATATTTTAAAGGAAATTAGTTATAATACCTATCATTGGACCAGAAAGATCATGTATGAACAGTATATTATTTCGGTTTTTCGAAAATTTCTCAGTGGTAGTACGGAGTCTGGAAATGTGCCCGGTATATATGGCAATAGGCTTACCACCTATTACATGGGACTCACAATATAAATTGTGAAAAGTGGGTGTACACAGTGGCATTACGTGCCATAATGTGCACCTCTGCCTACCCCTTCGGGGATAAAAGGCGTGACGTTGTGTACTACTTCTACTTGGGTTATGGGTAGTGGGACTTCTGCATCGTACCTGTGCATTGTCCCGATATCGAAATGTAAGTCGATGGTAACAGTTAAGGTTGTGAGGTAAGCAGGGCTCCTGCTGTACCAATGGAAAATTGGCTGTTGTTCGCTTTTGTTGGGCCTCTGTATGCAAAACTGTTGCTGACACACCAGGTGATACATCTCTTCGTTTACCGGCTTATACCAATAAAAAATAGCGTAGTTTCGAGATGTTCGAATGTTTTTTAAACATTAATAAATTGTTTTGTATTTTACGTTGCATGTGCTACTGTTAACAATTTCAATTCTCACGCGTTACCACGGAAAAGAGTAGTCTATGTATGTCACTCCAGACTATAGTCTATCTCTGTGCTAAATTTCATTCAGATTTGTTTAGTTGTTTTGGGGTAAATGACTGGCAAACATCCATATTTTTTTACACATTGCCCCACATTAGGATTTTCCCATGTGTCGTACTACACGTTGCGTGGCAGTCGGTCGCCCAGCCACCGCACCAGTCGTGCAGTCGAAACATATATCCTCATCGATTTTAGCATTATATAATATTAATAGAATTTTAAATTGTTAGTGAATGAGTACTGTATCCCTAGTATGAGTTTGCTTTACGTTTTATGTAATCGAAACGAGAACGGCACCCTGATTGGTCGCGATTAAGCGTATTGAAAATGTGTCACAATAAGCTCAACCCGATTAATCAAATCAAATTACTTTAATGCATCCATAGTGTACAGTGTGGTCTACAATTTTACAGTAATACGTTCCAACTATGGGCCTTATTACATAAAATACCCAACTACACATACTATACGTCTTACATACTATATCATTACGATTCTATAGAAATCATACGCTAATGCCCCTCTTGAATCAATCACCAGCCGTACAGTACACAGCTGTATGGCCATTAGCCCCCTACTTACTCCTGTCATTGGAACACTCGATCATGATTGACAAATTGAGAATGATGTATGTGAGTGGACTAGGCATACCGTGATGCAAGTACAAAGAGATGTGGTTGTGCACTGTGACTAAACAAATCGGTCCTGCCCAATGATATTACAAGTAATAAGGTGTCGGTTCAAATATGCGATTTATCGATACTAGCAAAGCCATTCATAGCACACATCCATAGCACGCATCCGTAGCACGCATCATTCCAAATAAAAAACAAAACTTAGCTGAGTCCGTTTCCACCAGTGCTAAGCTATGTGTGCCAATGAATATAATTGGTGGAAGCCAAATATACTAACAGCAACGTTGCATAGCACATTTCTGGTGGAAAAACTCCCCAAGACAAACATAATAAACATTACGACGACTCCTACTTAAAAGACCGAGCAGACACTCCCTAGTTAGGTATTTTACATTAATTCTACAATGTCCATGTCCATCGCTGACTCCATACAAATGACCCGTAGTGGGTGCAGTCCATACATACATACATACATGCATATATATATAGAAACATATGAGCTAAACGTTTAGTAATCATTGTGTGGACTAGATTGGAAGGAAATTGAATGAATGCTGAGCGGCCGCGCGTTGGTACTGCGCCCGAGTAGAGCTATAGCAAGTACCTATCTAGTTATAATCATTAGTTTGTATTTTGATATTAAAGATGTCTTATGGCAGTCTCCAACCGACCTATCTGGTTATCATTTGGGGAGGATATATTGAGCAGTGGACGTGTTATGACTGATGTGGTGATGATGATGATGACAGTGGACAAATTGGGATGAATTAGGAAGACAATTAGTTGCTTTTTGGCGATGGTATAGGGTGGCAAACGAGCAGACGGATCACCTGATGGTAAGCAATCGACACCGCCTATAGACACTTGCAAGGAGTTGCCAGTGCATTGCCGGAGTCCGGAGTCAGAGATTTCAGGATTACAGCTTTTGGTATTGTCGAGGGAGAGTTAACTCACACAGTACACGCAATACAAGCGTTTTATTATAACTTTCGTGAGACGTACTAAATTAATTTATTATTATGTATCGGCTTACTCACGTTGAATGCTGCTCATGAATATGAACCTCTAGCATGGCTTGAAATTAGTCGAGTTCCTCGTCAAAGAGTTACGTGTGTAAGCCGATAACATAATAATTAATACAAGCGTTGTTTCACGTCGATTTTCTGTGAAGTCACGGTATCAATCCGGACGATTCGCGCCTACCACATAGCAACAAAACCACCTACCTACAACACCAATTTTTTTGTTCAAAAGACCTCACCAAATACACGCGGAAACTATTACACAAGGTACATAGTGTGTATCATTAAGTATATACCACATAATTATATAGAAGAGATACCATAGGACGGGCGCACATCAAGCTATAGCACACCAGTATAAACTGACTGTCGAATGCGTGGAAGGGTCATACAAAGCGAGACCATTATATACTGGTTTCTTGTAGCCGCGTATACGCCCACTAAAACTATGGTGATTATATTTTTTGGCCAATTTTTTGCGATATTGTATGGGTAGGACTATGGTTTGTATTCTACAAACTAGTTTTGGTTAAAACAAATGATGTTTAATGAATCACGAGTTCGTTTTGCGAGTATTCAATTCAAATTCCCGGTTTTGGTTCTACATAGTATCAAATTTTATTCTGAATCGTTGGCATTATTTGAGGAAGTAAACGCATTGTGCATGAAATCCTACTAATAGTATAAATTCCGAAGTTTGTGCGTGTTTGTTAGCTACTCCTTCACGTCAAAACAGTTGAAGGAATTAAGATAAAATTTGGAACAAGAGTAGATTATGATCTACTAAAAAACACAGGCCTTTTATCCTATGAGAAGCGTCTTACAGAAGTTAGTGTTTGATAAAGTAAATTGATATGAACTGTAGTTTTCATGGATGACCTACATAAGCTACTTAAGTAAAATACGAGTAGGTGCAGTCCAGACACTCAAACACACGTATCAAACAGAAATCTAACTAAACACTAGAACAATATAGTCTAAATTGCTATAACAAGCACCGAATTTAGAAAATAAGGCCACAGAACACAATAAAACAAATATAAACTCTATACACATAGCATTAAACCACATTTTAATTCATCACACGAGAACCCTTCGCCAATGAATTTAGCATATAGCTTCACTCGGGAACTACCGATGACCTAGCGGGTTACCGGGGCTCCGGCTTGAAAAGCAGGAGTAAGAACGGTGTGGTGTTTAGTCAGTAAGAGTCTGACACTCCCTCACTCAAGGCCGGAGAAGTTATTCAATGAATTTGCCCTTTTCCCCTCTGAATAAAGGATTTGGTTCCCGTTTCCGACCGCAGTACACCGGAGGCCGACCATGACCGCGCGTCCGATGCGAAGCCCTACGTGTCCCACATAGTCAATGTAATCTGCTATCGATCACCAGTGTCCACTGTCCAGTGCCCACTGCCCACGGTGCTCAGTAACTACTAGTAATATATCACACTAATTTATAAATTGTGAAAGATTGTTTGATTAGATGTTTGTCCGTCAATCATGCTGAAACTACTGAACGGATTTTGTTGAAATTTGGCATACAGACAGAGTATGAGCTGTACTTTATATCGCACGGCGGGCAAAGCCGATGGCAGAAGCTAGTTAATAATAATAATGTAAGGTCATGTATTCTATATAGTGAATAGATAGATGACCAGAGATGCATACTGCAATACTAAATGTGTCAACTCAAGTCTTAAACAAATTATCCTATTCCTGAGTTAGGTTTCTAATTTGAAGTCTGTTGACTCCAGTTAATGATAGCTCAGTCTCAGGCTCAATTTTGCTCCTGTCTAAAAAGTTGGCAACACCCTTTGACGTCGCGGATGTCCATGAGCAAGGCCGATTGCTTACCATCAGGTGATCTATCAGCTCGTTTGGCCTATCCTAATATCAACTAAAGAATGACTAGACATGGCACCTCCAAAGACAACTAGAGACACAATAAATCAATGCATCGCAGTACACACACAAGAAACAATTGAGTGAAATTAACATGGCCGCTGGGGTCATTGACCCGGCGGCCATGACAGCAAGTCGGGCGACAACCGAATTTGTTTTGATGTGTGTGAACAGATAGCAAGTGAGAGATTGCTTCAATACTTTATACGATTTGATAAAAATAAGACAATAGTCTCTCTAACATACGTCTTTAGCTTCCATCACATTCATACAGCTTCAAGCACGGTAGGTTTTCCACCAGAGATTTTTTTAAGGGTAGAAAATTATCCAATGACTTCTCCCGCCTTGGGCGAGGCGAGGAGTGTCAGACTCTTACTGACTAAAAACTACCCCGTTCCTACTCCTGCTTTTCGAGCCGGAGCCCCGGTAACCCGCTAAGTAGTCCGCAGCTCCGCCAGACATGTGCTATGTAGCTATGCTACGAAGATGTAATAGCTAACCTGTGAAATTATGTGACCGTTTCCACAGATAGTAAGCTATGTAGCTGTGCGAGTAAGATGCGCAGCTCGAGTATGCGATGTATCGATAGAAGAGAAGCCATCCATAGCACGCAAAAGACATAGCTTAGCTGAATCCGTTTTCACCAACGCTAAGCTATGTGTACTAATGAATATGATTGGTGGAAGCCAAACGCATCCACTGCGACGTAGCATAGCACAACTCTGGTGAAAAAGCAGCCTAAAGGGGACAAAGTTCAGGGTGGTTTTCCACCACTGTTTGGCATTGTACATCCAAAATTGGACAGGATATCTTTTTGTAGTAATAATAAACCACTAAACAGTTATAAGCCGTCAAAGTCTTAGATTTCTCGGTAATTTTAGCACAAATAAATAATAAAACAAGCGTAAAATGTCTAGAACAAAAACCGTACCGACAAAGTTCTATAACTAATGAGTTTAATTAACTGTCTTTGTATTTAATTGAAACAGTAGTTTTTTCATAAAGCTACGTGTCGCTAGTGGTTTCAGGTCCGATTCCTAGATCGAACAAATAAAGTGTTAATAAGCTTTAAATTTTTTTAGATTATTTCTCATTTGAAGCACGGAATCTGGAATTGTGCCCAGTATATGGCAATAAGCTTACCCCCTATTGTACATTGTACAGTGACGTTACGTGCCATAATGTGCACCTCTGCCTACCCTTTCGGGGATAAATGGCGCGACAAAACTAGATTATAATTGACACAGATTCACAATCTATTCCAACAGAATTGAGACATAAAATATAACAAGGACACAAATCATAACCTCCTATCTTCTAAACTCTAAAAAAAACATGAAAAGGCGATCATATTACCCAGAGCCCATCAATAAATAATCCACAATTACTATCAACTGTCACCTCTAAGCCCTAAACCACGCGGTCGCAGCGCATCGCCCTTAAAAAAAAGGTAAACAAAAAAAAAATAAAGAAATATATTGGTGAAAATTTTAAATTTGGAACTGGCGGAAGCACATTCCGCGCCCGACTCTCGTCTATTTCGGTCGCGTCTACAGCGGAGCTCTAATAAAATACAATATTTTTTTCTTTTTCGTTTTGGAAATTCCTTCCTTTTATAGGGATCGCGGTGTAGTTTTTTTGTTTTGACAGCTGTTAATGTGTAGCGCTGGTGTAATGGCGCGCTTTCGTCGGGCGAGAGCCATCGGGCTTATGGACGCGTTGATTTAGTAATGAGACGCCTTTGGAGGTTGATAGAAAATCTCTTGTAGGTTCCGTATCGAAAAGCAGGAGTGGGAACGGGGTGGATTTTTAGTCAGTAAGAGTCCTGTAACCTCACTCACACAACCTAAGCGTTGTTTCACATCACTTTTCTGCCCCTTATTAAGTATCAAAAGAAAAAACATCCTCATTGCAAATAGATTTCTCTATCATTAGTCCAAAACTATCACCTATGGCGCCAAATACCAATCGCTTATCACACAATCACGCATTCAGTCCAGTACTCATGCTGCCCCAATATGGCTGCCGGTCATTATACTGCACTGACTAATGTCTGCGCACATTTCGTACCCCCAGTGGAAAAAAGGCATAAGACGAAAATGGTGATTTTTCAGTATGGCGAAAAAATTGAATTTATGGGCATATTTACTTTATTTTCAAACGAAGAAGAATTATTCTTGTATCAAAAAAAGGAGAAAAAAAAGTTGCACTGCGTGTTGTATTTAAGTTAGTACTAATGTTTAAAGTTTATTAGGAATTGTAAAAAAAAAATATTATGCTATTTTTCAAAATGTAATGAAATACAGGATTCTGAGTATCAAAATGTATGCCAGACTTTGCCAGAAAAGAAAAAATATTTCAAAAAGTATGTTGTATTAAAGCAGTAATGAACTTGTAAATACAAACATTTATGCTAGTATAAGTAAGATTACTACATTATTTCCTTTATTACAATTATGTTTCAAATGTATTAGCAATACTTACCCCATTTTTCAATTTAGGGGCTTGCTAAGGTAACTTAAATAAACAAAGATAATTACTTATTCCATTATTATGTTAAAGAAAAGTTAGCTGCATATTAACACATAATACTTAGAGTTAATATTTATGACTAAAGGAAAAAAAGGAAATGCATTTTTTGTGTTCATTATTTTTTTATTTCAGGCAAATTATAATTATAGTTTTGGCTACAATTAAAGTTCGTACTATCAACAATAAAATTTGACAGTAATAATTCAGCAATGTGGAGTTTCGGTGAAGATTACTACCACTAATGACTTTTTTTAAATGATTAACTAATCAGTAGATCATTTGTTAAGATTTGTAACAATTAACGAAATAACTTCTTTCTTGGCTCCGTACAACAAAATATTATGTTCTCTCAATAAAAATCTAAGATAACAAGCAAAAAAAAAACCTTCTTTAAGCAATAAATCAAAAAATTCTTGTTCCCTTCTACGTTATCTTCGTTCTACGAATTCCTTCATTACCAAACATTCTAGGCTATAGAATGTTTGGTAATGAAGGGATATAAATGTAACAAAATATTATTATTTTCTCAATACAAATCTATGGTAACATGACATGCATAATTTGTTAACAAAATAAGACCTTTGATACTTTCACAGTACCTTTTGTTTTAAAATTATTAATAATCAATATGTTTATACAAATGAATATAAAAATTCAACAAAATTCAAATTAAAATAATAATGAGATCAAAAATACGGGAACTAGTAAAGTTATTCTTCTTCAGATGAATCAAATACCTCCAAATTTGGAGATTCAGTCGCTGGTAACAAATTTCTATAGAATGTTTGGTAATGTAGAGGTATAGCATTTGTATTACACAGGTTAATTAAGTCTTTGAACAACGCGTCAGAAATAGGTAACAATTGAGCATATGCAAGTGGAAGTTCATTAACATCTACAGCATTGGCATTATTTGATTTGCGTGTGCGCGTCGTCGTCGTACGATTTGTAGTGTCTAGTACCAAATATTCACTTTCGAAATCATATTTAAATAATAATTTATTTGGTGCATCGGGACTTGTTTTGATTTCTTTAATTTTTGAGAAAAATACTTTATGCCCGTTTGTGTCTTGTGACCAATTCTTGCTTGTCGTGACTTGACTTTTTAGGTTGTAAAAGTCATTTTGATTCATTTCTTTAATTACAAACTTATTTTGTACTTTTGAATTCATGATTACTTCGTACAGTTGGTCAGGCGTGTACAATGTCTTATTTTTCATATTTTTCTCGATGCAGGCATGCATTGAGTCGCCTTCGTTCTGAGTGTGGCCAGTTTGTAAAAACCTGTGTGTAACTTCTACGTTCAATACACGTGATACATAAATATACATTGCGAATATGAACCGATTTCTGTTCTGGCCCGAACAATTATCTGAATACAGTGAAATTGACTTTATACCCCTGTTAACTTCAGATTTAATGAAGTGTAATAAGCAACTAGCGATTTCATTCGCACCCCTTTTTGCAATTTGTGCATGCCATAGATAACAAAACCCTTGACGGGATATTAAATTGTACACAGTGAAATTGTATGCGGGGTATTTCCTTTTATAATGGAAAATATTCACATTAGATTGCGGTAAACTAAGAACCTTTTCCAAGTCAAAAACAGCTACAGTTTTCACATTAGGATCTGCTGATTCTTTTTCACTATCCTTCATATTTCGTATGATGTTTTTATTTTTTATATGACTGTCATAATCCTCTTTCAGTTGTAATTTACCTTCTTCAGTTGAATTGTCGTATTTGCTACATAAATTGCACAAATCCTTCTTCGGCCGGAAAAAAGAAAGGTTAAAATGTGTATTAAATATTTGATTATATTGATATTCGCTTGCCACTTTAGTATTACGAAAGTTTTCATTTTCTGATATCCAATCTTTGTACAAACGATGCATTTTTGAGATATTTAAGTCTTGTGACAAATATTGACGGCTGGAATTTTGTCTAAGATAGTGAGATTCGATACAAGGAAAGGACTGAATATGTTGAATTGCACTCTGTTCTGTTTCGCTGGCTGTTCTATGAGGTCTATTGGTATGTTTTCCTCGAAGGTCTGTTATTTGGTCCCCATTAGCATACTTATCAATGGCAGTGTAAACTGTTCTTTCTTTAATACCTAGCGTATTAAGAAACATAGTTTTGCACACTTTCAAATTAGTCACAAGGCATACATCGTTTTTTGACGGCAAATAATAAACCAGTGTACGATTTCGTTCACGCTTACGCTGAATTTTCATAACTTTAGGTTCTATAATCTCAGTGTTTTTCAAAATGAATTGCCATTGAGTTTCATGGTTACCACAAGCCCAAAATTGCTTAAATATTACCAACCTCCTGTCGCTGGGTATTTTTTCAAAGCATTTAAGCTTACACTTGCAAGGCTCTTGCATCTGTTTTTGAGGCTGTTGACCTGTATTTAATTTGATTTTTTTTTGTGTTTGAGACCATTTTTCGGGATTACGCTTTCTTTTTCTAGGATTTATATTAGCTTCAGTTACTAACACTGGACGAGAATTCGTTGCTTCAGGTTCTGTGGTGGAATTATATCCAGCTGGTAGAGTTTCAACGTGGCAGGCTATGATTGGAGGGTCTGAGTGAGGAACTATAGCTGTGGCAATTGAAGAGACCGGTGGAGTTCTATCAGGGCTTGTAGATGTAGGTTCTGTTTCAGGTTCTGTGAGAGTATTATGTCCAACTGGAAGAGTTTCGTCGTTATAACATGTTATGGATGTAGGTTCTGCTTCAGGTAGTATAGCCGGGGTATTTTCAAGAGTCGGTGGAGTTTTTGCAAGACTTGTAGATGTAAGTTCTTTTTCAGGTTCTGCAGCAGTATTATGTTCAACTAACGGATATTCGTCGCGACATGCTATGGATGCAGGCTCTGCTTCACGAAGCATGACCGTAGTACTTTCAAGAGTCAGCAGAGTTCTTGTAGGGCTAGTAAATGTAGGTTCTGTTTCAGGTTCTGCGGCAGTTATGCTCTTTTCAGGAAGTGGTGCATTATACCAGAACGTGGATACGGGTTCAAGATCGGCATCATTCGGCAAAGGATTAACTCCTTCTATGTAATTTCCTGATGATACCGCTAAATTTTCATAACTGTCTTTGTTACCCATAGAAATTGTTTTTTGAGGATTAGATATAAAAACGACTGTAGGTGACGCTATAAAAATTAAATCATTATGAGTGGTGGAAATTGGAGTAGAGAAAAGTGTAGAATTACCTAAGCAATCTCTCAAACTAAAATCGAAGTCATTCAATATTGAAGATGGTAAAGTATTGCCTAAGTCTGCTATCGGACTAGGACTCGAACTTGGTAAATATTCAGATACCGGTGGTGAAAATGGCTCTTCATTCGAAGACTCACTAATTCTGTAATTTACTGTAGATTGTCGTCTGCTACTTCGACTAGTTGACGGCGCGGTGTACATAATATCACCACGACTGACTTCATAATTTCCAGATGTTTGTTCTGCTTCTGTGTCGTCGTCTGTAAATAAATTATTTTATTATAAAATGTAATATAAATAATATCATATTAAGTTGTTACTAAAGACGTCTTGCTCACAAAATAAGGTAAGTTAAGGTAAGACATTATTCTTTGTCTGACATCCTCGATGCCACAATTATTAGTGTCTATAGGACGAAAGGCTCCGGGTTCGATTCCCGGTCGGACAAACAAACAAACTTTACTAAACTGACTTGGGTCTGAGTGTACGTACCCCTTGCCAAATCCTTTACAGAATCCTTAGTTTAAGACCAGGTAATTAAAGTGATATGGCTGAGATTTTTAGATGTAAGTATATAAATATAACGCCTCGTTAGTTTAGTGGTATAAGTCCTGGGTTCAATTCCCGGGTTGAACAAACTTTGTGTCGGTTTTTTCAGACACAGATCGATTACTTTTATATAAATATACTAGCTTCCGCCCGCGGCTCCGCCCGCGTGGTACCTACTTACGGGGACAAAAAGTAGCTTATGTTACTTTTTTTTTATTTTTTTGTAAAATTCGCAAATCCGTAAGTGAGAACTACGCCTATCACATTTCGAACGTTATGTAACTAGCTTAAAACGCGGCATTACACGCACACAAACTCAAACACGTATTTGACATTAACCAATTCCCTAAAATTCCAATAAGAAACGCGAACGCACCACAAGCTCCGCCCCCTAGCACCCTCACCCTGTGGCGCGCACGCACACGCATTCAGTTTATGTTTTGGCACTGCCGGTGGCAGTCGCTTGCGAAATTTCTTATGCATGACCTTGAACTCCCGTCTTATTAATTATCAAAGTTTAGTGTTTATGATGATAACAGACACTTAGTCTAGGTAGTTTACTTTCCCGCCACCGGTAGAAAAATTCTCCGTCGAGTTATTCAAATGTTCGTCTTAACCAGAAAATACCTACACAGGCATGACAATTACGTATGCTGACAATTACCCAGTGACTGTAAGAAGTTTAGTGCTTGAAACACATTCAAAATAAGTGTCTTAGTGTTACAATAGTCAATCAGTGACGTAGTGCATACCTATGTTACTGTGCATAGGTAGATTACGAAGACGAACAAAATCTCCGGACTCCGAGTGACACAGGTAGATATTTATGTAATTTATTTACTTGTACATTCCGTCCCTAAGGATACCCACTGGCCCATTACTAAGTTTGAAATTGTTTATTAGTTACACCAATAGGAAACGCATTTAGTATGTAGGTACTTATTACGAATCAGCTGATCAGCTGGTAACTAACTATCGTAGGTATGTATGCGGAATATCAATGCATAAATAGGAAAGACAAATCCGCCCTTAAGGCTACCCACTGACCGACAATTTTATAATCAACCGATTTAAAACACGAATAAACATTTGGACACTTACCTACTCGTACAATGCGTATTTTGATATTAACTTTCAAATTACATTAGTAGTTTTGGCTCTCTAAATATCAATTTTTACATAACTACTGAATTCACATAACTACGTCTCACCCAGACCCGATACAACAAATTGTGGATTAGGTACTTATACAGAGTTGTTCCATGCTGGAATCGAACCCGCGACTCGTTATGGTATCGGTTGTTGCCCGCCACTGCGATATTCTGATTAAATAGCTAGACCGCTAGTAGAAACTAGTTTATTTTAGATCGGATTAAGAACGCATCAATAGGATCGATGAATTTAAAGAAATTGTTCCAACACACAAAAATGAAACAAACAGCTGAGCGATATTCAGCAGGATTGCAATAAGACGTAATAAGTAAATCATTACTTAACGTAACCTACGATGAATCAGCTGATAACTACCGCAAGAACATACATGAAATGATAATAAGTAGGTAAGTAGTATACTAATTGTTAGAAATTAGTTAGGCAATAACAAACTAACAATAAAGTAGGTGATAGGTACGTAGTACGTACGTAGGTTATGCGGATGAAACCATTTTTAGATTTAAAACTTTGAACTGTGTAACCACGATATTGTTTTGGTTCCGGTTTATTTTTAGCTTTTATAAGAATTAAATCTAAATGTACTTACCTATTAACTTCAAAATTCTTCTCGCCCTACTGTGCTGTGTCCGGTTATACATTTTCAGGTCACTTTACTTTAAAATAAGAAGAAAAACCACTCAATTGTTGTTGTTTTGTTTTCGCAAATGCATAAACGCAGCTATTACCTTGACCTAGAAACGGGCACTGACTGTCAAGCGGGTGGATACGCACCGCCCCCTCCCCCCTGCATCGACGTATTCACGCTTATGTTCCCGCTGTCTACTCCCGCGCCGCTGTATCAAATCTTACGTCCCGGTGCAATGAAAATATTCTAGTGGAAGAAAGAAGTAATAATTCTTATGTTACAGCCGTGCTGCAGTTTGTAGTCTTATGTTTCGACGTAAATGAAAGTTTTTAGTGGAAAAAAGCAGTAATTGTTATTATTGTAATTTATTTTAAGTTCATAAGAAGTAAACAGTCATACTGCTGTTTTTATTTTTTAAGTTTATCTTTTTGGTTAAGTAAGCGCATTTAAGATAATTTCCTTACCTAGTTAATATAACGAATAAAAAGATAATCGTGTATACAAGACTAGCGATGTAAAAAAAGCAAACGCATTTAAATCATAATATTTGTTACTATTTATTTTCTACATTAAATTTTAGGTATAAACATATTATTAATTAATATGTCATTTTTTTAAATTTATTATTTGCGTTATATCACATAATCTACTAATCCTTAAGAAAAAAGTGATGGAATATAAATTCTCAAAACTATTTTCTTGAATTAATTCGTCAAATTAAACAAGAAAAATATGAAAAAAATATGTGCGTATGTATCTTTAAACGTACTTTTCAAATATGATAAAATCGATGATTCAATGTAAATTCACTTATGCCTATTTTCCACTGAGGGTACGATTTGGGCAGGCTCCGCGCACGGGCACAATGATGCATTATCGGTTTTAAATGATGTCATTTGGTGCTGTATGGTAAGGTGCTTAGTCTTTTGGTAGAGGTAGAGGATATGCGTCCTTTAGTGTTGTTGGTTTGAAAGTAGGTATTGCAGTTTCGATGGTCTGTCTTCTAACTTGGTTTAGCGGTTTTCGTATGAATGCGTAACACATACATATTGTTACATACATAACACATAAACAGCCTATAACTAGCCACTGCTGACCAAAGCCTCTTCTCACATAGAGAAGATTTAAGCATTCATCGCCACACTTAAGTGAGAGCCATGCTTCGGCACTGCTGGGCCGGCTCGACCGGAGTGATACCACGGCCGAGCAGAACACCGACGTGAAACAACGCTTGCGTTGTGTTTCGTTGTGTGGTCTTCCCAATCCACGATTCCCCAGCATGGCAACCCTCACTGCAAAGCCAAATAATGGTCAAACACTGGTCTACCGCCAGAATAATTAAATTAAATCTCTGGATTGATATAAAGAAAGATTGTGGATTAAGATAGTTTAGCAAATGATGGATATGTTCTTTTTTTATGTTGATGATACATGATGCAAGTAATTGCCAGAAGCTGAAAGTTCATATAAACGGGGTTAATTCACAAGGGTCTGAGATAAAAATGGGCGTTCCTCAGGGTTCAATATTGGGTCCTTTTCTGTTTTTAGTCTACATTAACGATTTGCCACTCATATTCGAAAATGAACCAAAAATGGTGCTGTTTGCAGATGATACATCATTGATTTTTAAGATAGGTCGACGTATGAATAATTTTGACGACGTAAACAGCTCCATTCTTCAAGTCTATAATTGGTTTACTATTAATAACTTGGCGCTTAATGAGAAAAAAACCAAATGTATTAAATTTTGCTTGCCAAACGTACAAAATAACGAATGTTATGTTGCTTTGAACGGACAAAAGTTGGAATTTGTTAAGGAGACTATATTTTTGGGTATCACACTAGATGACAGATTACAATGGGGGGCCCACATAAAAGCACTTTCGGGGAGACTAAGCTCCGCTGCTTATGCAGTCAGACAAATTAGGCAGCTAACGGATGTAAATACAGCAAGGCTTGTTTATTTTAGCTATTTCCACAGCATAATGTCCTACGGCATTTTGCTGTGGGGTCGGGCCGCGGATGTAGAATCAATTTTTATTTTGCAAAAGCGAGCTATTCGAGCAATATATAACTTGCCCCGTCGTGAATCTTTGAGAGAACTTTTTAAAACTATAAATATTCTTACAGTGCCTTCTCAATTCATTTACGAAAATATTATGTACGTAAGAAAAAATCAACAATTGTTTGAAAAAAGAAGCGACAGACACAATTTTAATACGAGAGGTAAAAATAAGTTGGCTATACCGCAATTCCGATTGTCCAAAGTGCAGAAATCCTTCATGGGTTTTTGTGTTAAATGTTATAATAAACTACCAACTACCATACTGAATCTGAACGAGAAAAAATTTAAATCTTGCATAAAGCGTGAACTGTGTAAACAGGCATATTATAAACTGTCAGATTATATTGAGGATAAAAATGCGTGGCAGCATGTTGGTCCGGCTCCACTGGACACTCGCTCACACTAGACAATGCTCAAATACGATCACTAGTTACACGTTAACTTAAAGTATTAATTTATTCCAATGCAGTCTAGGGATCCTGTGGCATCAAGCAGATATTTTTTTTTGTGAAAGATTAAATTATATATTATTATTATTTGTATAGAAGCATTATTTCAAAATGTGGGCACTATGTTTGAAATAACCCGCTATATTATTTTCTTTACAAATTGGTTTTATTGTCCCGTTAGTTTTGACGTATTGTAGTTACATTGTTCCTACATATATATACAATAGATAAATAGTGTATCAGAGAAATTGTAAAAAACTTCTTTTTTAAAAGAGTAACGATGGAGTTTCTTGCTCGTTCTTCTCCATTCGAAGCTACACTTTGGAACGAGCGCCTAGCTTCACTGACAGACAGACTGACGGACAATTCAATTTGACGTTTCAAAAGTGCCTTATTTAGGATTAATTGAAATAAATGCTTTGACTTTGACTTTGCCATTTTGACTAACGTGTGAATGATGTTCCGTTGCAGCGCGTGTTCGCCGTGCCGCCGACGATGGCCGACACAGACACCGAGCCGCTGGCCAACGGCACGGGCCCGCTGTCCGCGGAGGAGGAGGACGAGAGGCTCAAGCAGAGGCCCGCCGACATCGACGCTGTGAGTATACCACCAATAACTACCACCAGTTATAAATATTTGCTTCGTCGGCTTGACCAGTACCTCTACCATGAGTTTAAAGCGATAGTATTTGACAATAGTCGTTAGTGACGGCGTAAATTTTTTATCATGGTATATTTTAGTTCCACAGGAGACCGGTAGAGGCGTTGTAAAAATTGACCTATGAAACATTTTCGTTGTCGCTAGCAACTATTGACAAATATTATTGCTTCAAACTCATGGTAGAAGTAAGAACGATACCACAGCCGAATAGTACAATTCACTGCTGCTGTTGTTTGGAACCTTCCTTGTAACTTGTCTGTTGTTTCGGATGTCAATGCGGAGCTGCGCTTGTTGCTATAGTGACGCGTCTAGTTTTTTGCCGGCTTTTACCATATAAACTGCCGCATACAGTGACTAGTTATCAAAAAACAGGTAACAGTGTCCACTGGACGGCCAGTAACATAATTGCGATCCCCTAGCTTTCACAGACGTGAGGATCACCAGTCCCCTAAAGGAGGCCATTGTAGACGGATCTCCTGATGGTAAGCAATCGCCGCTGCCTATGGACACCCGAAAAAACAGTGCCGTTAAAAGTGGGTTGCTGGCCTTTCGTTGGAAATTGGGGATTGGAAAGATTGGGTAAATTGGGCCTCCGATAACCTTACTCACATAACGAAACACAACGCAGGCGTCGTTTCACGTCGGTTTTCTGCTCGGCCGTGGTATCACTCTATGAACAGTTGATATTTAAATGTAATTTTGAGCTAATAAGTTGTTCTCACCTCTCAATGACTAAATGTCCTCTCGATTCCAGGATGTCCGCGAGATGGAGCGGCGCAAGCGCGTGGAGGCGCTGATGTCGTCGAAGCTGTTCCGCGAGGAGCTGGAGCGCGTGCTGGACCAGCAGATGCACGAGGGGAACGACGCGCCGCTGCTGCAGCGGATCCGGGAGATGGTCGGCGGCCGGCTGCATACTGGCAGCATGAGGGTATGTCGAAGTGACTTTTGAAACTAAAAAAAAAAAAAACATAATAGAACTTTAAATAAAAATCACGGTTTACTCACGTAAATTAATGGAGAAAAGCGCACGCTGCTTATGATGAAGAGTCCCTGTGTGACACGAAACTAGTAGAGCTTTTCTCTATTAATGTACGCGAGTAAACCGTGATTTTTAGTGAATTTAGTATGCCTCACGATAGTTATTATAAAGATAATAGAATAGTCTGGCAATCAGACAGTTCATGAATGTAGCTAGGTGTAGTCTTTATAGTGCGAACTTGTCTATTGTCTGATAGAAAATTTCCCAGAATAGTATACAAACAAGACAATACTACACTGGTGAGCACATAAACTCAATCAAGTCTCAAAGTTAGCCAAATTATCTGATACGAACACTTGCCGAATAACTTTGGGCTGACTCTACTTAGGCTTTGGTAACCGCTTTCCAATGGGGGATTGTAAACTACTTTGACACCTTAAGGTTCGATGAAGTACTTATCGCCAGTTATGATTATGTGATTAGCTCCATTTAATTAGCCCTATAATGCTGTAGTATCATACTTCGAGTACATTAGCAGACTCCATTTGAGTAATCATTAAAACTTTGTAGTGGTACTTCGCCAGATCTGACCTTCAGTGTAATAAAACCAGACATTTCGCGACAGATCATAGAATACGCAGATGACGATCGACGAGCAAATTAACGGATAACGTCATAACTCCTACATTGCACATAAGAAGTTTACATGTAAATAAACATGGATAGAATATCCCAACGAACAACAGTTGGGCAGAAAGCCCGCATGCATGATCACCTCTTCTAATCGGAGGATCCTCCTTTTCTTAAGGATGTTACTCTCTGTTCCCTAAAACTACTATTTTTTTATTTTTCTGGTCTGCGTAATCGGTACCTCTGAAATTGTATCGCTCATGTCTTAATCCACGTTGTATTGTCCCCAGGGTCCGGCATGCGTGCTGCCGATCAACGACATCCGCGGCATTGAGGGCGTGGGCTACGAGAAGGGCGAGAAGATCCTGCGCTGCAAGCTGGCCGCCGTCTACCGGCTCGTCGACCTCTTCGGGTGGACGCAGAGTGAGTCTCCATACCTATTTACCTACTAGATACTAGCAAACCCGGCGAACTCCGATTCGCCGCCAATGATTTTCCCGGTTTCCCTGCTTTACTTTTGAATATTTCCTGAATTTTCTTTGCTATAAGCCTCGGCAAAACCGTCGAAATCGGTTCGTGCGTTTTGTAGTTATAGCGTCAAGAAGGAAAGCCCGACTTATTTTTATATTATGAACTAGCTGGCCCGAATGGCCGGTGATTGTCAATTTGTACATCATCATCATCATCAATTAACAGCCTGTAAGTGGTCAAAGCTTCTTCTGATACAGAGAAAGTTTGAGCATTAATCGTCACGCTTGCTCAATGCGGGTTGGCGATTTCAAACTTATAATTAGAAATTAAGTTATAAGAGATTTCCTCACGATGTTTTTCTTCATCTTTTTTTTATAAGTTTATTTACATTTGTTCTCCACGGACTCTTGGTCCGTGTCCGTTGTCATGCAATTTGTTTTGTTTCTTATAATAATTCTTATCAATATGGTATCTACGTTACACACTACAATTAACCACAACTATTAAATTATAACTACAACCTTTCCTTCACCGTTTGTCAGTGGTGTCTAAATAATCTTAGAGAGTACATGTAACTCGGAAATATCTCACTAATATAACGTTTTGTATTCTGCAGCGGGCAACCACGGGCAGATCACGGCGCGGCTGAACACGGCGGTGGAGTCGGTGCTGACGACGCCGCGCGGGCTGCTGCCGCACGAGGTGACGGCGTCCTCGCTCGTCAAGGTCGACATGCAGGGCGCCGTGCAGGACCAGGGCACCACCAACTTCCCCGTCAACGTCGATGGTCAGTGCTCACATCATTATTATTTAATAAGTCCCATTTAGTATGTCTGTCTAGTGTCTAGATAATGTTTGACTGTGATCCTTTGTTATGTAACAGGGGTTTGCTAAAATCTTCAAACTTTGCCTGCAAAGCATTAGAAACCGTAGTTTAAAAGGATCACAGGTTTATGCGATAATATTGCTTCCTGGTTTCAATTGGTATGAAATATGAAAGCTAGGATAGCAGTTCTGATTATATGCTTTTTAGGCATCAAGTTCAGTTAATTTAAGCACTATATGAATGAGTTTCCTGCCGAGGTTTTGCCAGTAGGCTACAATGTGGCGTACTTCAAGAGGGGAGTAAATATGTTTTTTATGGGTTGGCAAAGCGTGCCAAGTGTTGCAAGCGTTCTTAAGCTCTTGTAAACACTTACCATCAGTTAGGCCGTGTGCAGAACAATATCCCTAAATATATTCAAATTCAATTAAATTGTGCAGGGTTCTCGGTGCACGCGTGCGTGCACGCGGCCCGTCCGGACGTGCGGTGCGTGGTGCACGTGCGCGCGGCGTGCACGCTGGCCGTGTCGAGCACGCGGCGCGGCGTGCTGCCGCTGTCGCACGAGGCCGCGCTGCTCGGCGACGTCGCCTACCACGCCGTGCCGCCCGGGCAACTAGACAACAACGACCGGGACAAGCTCGTGCGAGCTTTGGGTCCTCACGCCAAGGTTAATTATATTCTGTAGTCATTTCACTTTTACTTAATTATATTCTGACAGTGTGAGCATTTGTGTGGCCTACCCAAATGTTCTTTTGGTTGGTATTGTTCGTCGGATCATTCAGCAACAGCCGTCAGCTGAGCTGATTGTAAACTGACACATGCGTGCTGCGATCTGAACAGGTCCGCTCAAACTGCTGTGGTTCTTTCCTCAAAAGACCACTACAGAATCAATTTGCACGGTTCTCCAACATCTCTAATTGATTTTGTCTGGACTTTAAAAGAGACTATGACCTCTGAGTTTGTTTCGGCATTTCTTCTCAGAGTAGTCGGATAGGAAATGCCGGCCTCATCTAGCTATTTGAAATATTGACGTGTAAAAGTGTTATTTTATAATCTATTTACAGAAATAAATATCATTTATCATTTATTATTTCATTTAGGTGCTGATGCTGAGCGGCGCCGGGGCGCTGTGCTGCGGCGCCACCTTGGAGGAAGCCTTCCACCACGCCAGGAACCTGGCTGCCGCCTGCGAGATACAGCTGCGGCTGGCTTCTCTGCCGCTGGATGAGTTGACGCTGATCGATGAGGAGACTCGTCGACAGGTATAATAATAATAAATAACCTTTATTGTACACCTTTAAATAAATTAAGCATAGGTTAACATCTTATAGGATGAAAGTGCACAAAGGCGGCCTTATCGCTTATAGCGATCTCTTCCAGGCAACCTTTGGGTGGAAGGAGCTGTTGAGTGGTAGTGGAGGTGGTTCAAGGTGTGGGTGTGTTACTTACATAGAACCTTTTAAGAAAAAAAAGAATATATAATTACATACATACAAAACTACATACATTCATACGTATACATACATACGTTTTCTGGTTTTAAGTTAGGCTTGTAGATGCGGGGTCCTTGTAATGTTAAATAAAACGAATCAACGTTTAAAAGTTCGAGCAAATACGTCATTTTTACGCATATAGTAATATCACGCGATATTTCAAATCTATATCTTATATATCTTTGAAAAGTATTTGTTTCCGTAAGAAAATAAACAATACGTAATGATTTCAAATAATCTACAAGACGGACATTGAAATAAAAATGAGTCATCTTCCCTATTCGACTAATTACATTACCAATAAATACTTTATTCATAACATACATCGAACGCATTAAAAGACCCCTGGCTCCCAAACTAGGCTTATAACCTGTGACTTGGGAGTCAGTTCCTCCAGAAATACATATTACTCATATTAGATTACTAGCTACTTCTGCGCGGTTTCACCCGCTTTGCTCAGCTCCTATTGGTCATAGCGTGATGTTTTATAGCCTATAGCCTTCCTCAATAAATGGACTATCCAACACAAAAAGAATTGTTCAAATCGGACCAGTAGTTCCGGAGATTAGCGCGTTCAAACAAACAAACTCTTCAGCTTTATAATATTAGTATAGATATGACTATTACATTAGATTTAGATTTCAGCCATGATCGTCCCACTGCAGGGAAAAGGCCTTCCTACCATCCTTCCACTCCTCTCTGTTTAAAGCTTTTTGCTGTGATAAATATATTACATACATACATACATATCGTCACGCCTTTAATCCCCGAAGGGGTAGGCAGAGGTGCACATCATTGCACGTAATGCCACTGTGTACACCCACTTTTCACAATTTATGTTGTAAGTCCCATGTAATAGGTGGTGAATATATTATTGTGTTATAATATATTTTACATTTGACTTGTAGATATACGAGGCGTCCCGCAAGCCGCCGTCGGACGCGAGCAAGTGGCGCGTGGGCGGCGAGGAGTTCGAGGCTCTCATGCGCATGCTCGACAACGCCGGCTTCCGCACCGGATACATCTACAGACATCCGCTCATCAAGGTATACTCTACTAACATAATAACTGTCGTGACACATACTAACTGCCACACTCAGAGTCATTTAATGGTTACTTAAATAATTCCTTAGCAAAGATTTTGTATCGAAAACAATTACTAAGGAGTGAAGCTAAACTCTGAGTGTGGCGGTAAGTAGATTAAAAGTCATGGTTTACTGCCGCACTCAGAGACATTTAATGATTACTTAAACTGTTCCTTAGTAACGATTTTGTACTGAAAACGATTGCTAAGGACTGGGTTAAGTAACTATTAAATGACTCTGAGTACGGCAGTTACTCACGTACATTGATGGAGAAAAGCTCTACTAGTTTCCAGTCACAGAGGGACTTTTCATCATGAGCAGCGTGTGCAGACAACAATCTATAACATTATATTTCTTGTGTATTTAAGGAAAATGGAGCGGTTCACATAGAATTTAATATTATATTTTTATTTATTTTGTTTGCAATTTAATTTTTTTTAATATTTAGCTGTTTTCGTTGTAATATTTAGTTGTATTATGCCCCTGTGGACGAGTACTACTTGTAGTTTCATTTAAGACATATGAGTGATCTCCATACTGTATACTAAAACAATATTTCTATAATAAGTACCTATATAATTGTGACATAATATAAACAACATGGTCCCCCCCCCAGAACGACGTGCCCCGTCCCAAGAACGACGTGGAGGTTCCCCCGGCGGTGTCGTCGCTCGGCTACTTGCTGGAGGAGGAGGAACTCTACAAGCAGGGGTAAGCAGATATACAGCTTTTTACATACTACATATGTACTATGTACCACGGACAGAACAGGAATAATACGAGTTTCGGAGTGCTTTTCCACCAGAGATGTGCTGTTGTGGTACGTTGCTGTGGATGCGTTTGGCTTCCACCAATCATATTCATTGGTACACATAGCTTAGCACTGGTGGAAAAGGACTCAGATCTTTTTCATATAGATCATATAGAAAGATTCGTGTTATAGATACGTGCTATGAATGGCTAACCTACTATCAATACATCGCATACCCGAGTTGCGCATCTTCCCCGCACAGCTACATAGATTCGTATCAATGGAAACAGTCACATAGTTTCACAGCTTAACTATTACATCTTCGTAGCATAGCTATATAGTACATCTCTGATGGAAAAGCACAGTTATGCTTTTATTATAACTTTCGAGAGACATACTAAATTAATTATTATGTTATCGGCTTACTCAGTTTTGGTGCTTACACATATTTATTATTCAATAATAATGTAATCAAAACTAACCAAAGAAAGTAAAAGCAAAAGAGGTGTGTAAGATTCGTAGCAACTGGCGTTCCATTGTCTCTGCCTACCCCCTATGGGAAACAGGCGTAGAGTTATGTATGTATGTCAAAACTAACCATATACTTACAAGTGTCTCATATCCCCTCTCCCCCTATGTCCTCAGATTGTGGAAGAAAGGTCAAGGCAAGACGGGCGAGCGCACTCGCTGGCTGAACTCTCCCAACGTGTACCAGAAGGTGGAGGTGCTGGAGACCGGCACTTCTGACCCGAAGAAGATCACCAAGGTAGAATATCTAAAGATTGAGGCCGAGTAGACGAGTAGACGAGTAGACCGGTAGACGGAAAGACCAGTAGACCGTTACTTTGTAGGCGTTTAGAATGAGGTCGTTTGTTTTTTTTTTTTAAGACCAAAGATTCGCTTTTGAATTCTACAGCGGGTGACTGTCCACTGCTGGACTATGAGCCTCCTCTACATAAGAGGGGCTTTGATATAATCTCCGCGAATTAACAATGATTTTATATCAAAATTTTGAAAACCAAAGAAACATTTTTAATTGTGGTAAACTGTTAAGCCCAAAATCTATTTTAGATCAAATCATCAGATCAGATTAGATCAAAACTGTCAGTTTTGAAGATCAAAAAAATAAAAATGTGTTCCAAAGATTTTATTACTCATTCTAAACGTCTCAAAATCGTCTCGAAAGTCTTGTAAGGAAAGGTCCTATGTTTGATTCCCATCGGTTACAATTATTACGAAGACGTACCGACGACTTACTGGAACTTTTACACGTTAAAAATACCAGTTTAAAGTCTAAAAATATTTGGCGTGAAAACATCAACTTTTTTAATTGTGTGAAAGAGACAAAGCGATGCTCTGTCTCGCTCTATTGGCTATGATATTTCATCTAATTGTGTCCATTACTGAAATTCTTCATAGATTATTTCATTTTGGCTGAAAAAAGTAGTGAACTACTGGAATATAGTGTCGTTTAAATACCTGTTTTAGAGTGCTTCTGATAAGTGTGTCTGGTAGCTTAACTGACGGATAATTAGAACATTAAACTATTTAGAAAAGGCCCGTAATATACTGCTAACTCCTCTAGTGTAGCGGGTGTCCATAAGGGCGACGATTGCTTACCATCAGGTGATCTCAAATAAACCAACCAATCGGAGCGCCGAACGCGCTCTCATTTCATTTTTATTCAACGTAAAGCCAACTCATACTAGAGGTACTGATTGGTCGATGCGTTGCAGCTGGCCAATCAGAGCACCGAACGTAAAATAAGCCCGCAGTTAATACTAACAGGGACTTTATCAGACACTTTGAAAACAGGTCTTTTAATATTTCAATATAGATGGACAATATTAGCTTTTTACAATCATGAAGCGTAGTAGAAACTATTGGAATATTACTCATATATATGTTAAAGTATATCATTACATACGTAGGTTGTAGGCAGAGTACTAACAAATATATCAGTCCATCCTTTCTACTATAATATAGCCAAATAAAAAAGAAATGTACGTCAAAAAAAAAAACATTAATAATTAGGTTTAGTTTTGATAAAGTTATTCAGTAACGATATGAACAAATT
This sequence comes from Spodoptera frugiperda, assembly GCF_023101765.2. Taxonomy (NCBI): domain Eukaryota; kingdom Metazoa; phylum Arthropoda; class Insecta; order Lepidoptera; family Noctuidae; genus Spodoptera; species Spodoptera frugiperda. Next base: position 123,463 of record NC_064235.1, on the reverse strand, counting down.
ATTACTTACGCTTCACGGTTTACGAGTTAACTCGATTAGTTACAAGCCATACTAGGGACTCATAGTCATGAGCACCATTGCGCTATAAATTTGTCAGTGTAAGGCACTTTTGGATGTCAACTAAAGTAAAAAAGTGTCAGTCTGTCGGTCAGTCCTCTAGTTGCTCTATTTGCTCGTTCCAAAGTGTAGATTCCTATGGAGAAGAACGAGCGAGAAACTCCATAGGTTACTCTTTTACAATCTGGTTCACAATACAATATTTTTTCCCATTATTATCTTCTGGTATATGTCGTTGCGGGATCCAAGACAGTCATTCATGTCCCTGGGACGCGCCGGACTTCAGTGTTCCGGTGTTTGCATGGTTGTATCTACTGTAGATCCTGGTGCACAGGAGTTGCAACGGTATGGGAGGTTGTGGCGGGCTTGTCCCATAAAACAACCTTTGAGTAAACTGTGTCATGTAAAAGTAATGGTTGTTCATATGTTACTGAAGACTTTACATAAAGAATATATAACAACGTATATAATAATATATTACTTATTATAGATTTATATTATTTACAAGTACTTTACCGATTTCGCAAAATTGTTGTCTGTGAACTAGTTTTTTATCTTGATTTGGTGGGTTTTAGAAATATTAAAGTTGGTCATAATACATTGTTGCTTTATTATTAGTTGACGTATTTACCATGTTTATTCATTTTAAACTCACCAAAATGAATAAACATGGTAAATATCCCGTCATAAGTTCGATTAGTGACCATGTCAGTTTAAAAACTTACATTGTTGCTTTCTCTCGTAAGTTCGAGAGTGTTCGATTAGTTTCAAGCCTTGATCGGGACTTATAATCATTCATAACGTGACGACACGCAACTGATTGGTAATATTGAGTGTCAGTATTCAGAAATTCTGAGCCTAAAGAAATTATAACGACGTGAGTTCTATACCTATTTCTGTGAGATTATGGGAATGTGTAATAATACTATTTTGCGAAGTCGGTAAATCGGAATATGTTTATGAGTAAAATGATTATAAGAATGTTTACGTAAAATCACAATATTATAGTCACAAGTTCATTATTATAATTATTGGTTTTTATAGGATATGTACTGACTGTGTAAAATAATGTTGCTTTACCTAATAGATACGTATAGGAAAGAGATAGAAACATAGTTCTTTCTTCCCCCTTTTTTTTATTTCAAAAAAATCAATATAGTCATCGTTTGTCCACTGCTGGACTATGAGCCTCCTCTACATAAGAGAGGGTTGGAGATCGCAGTATAAAAGGTTCAGGTTTATCAGAGAGCGCTGCTGCACGGTCTCTGTCAAATATGGAGGCTTACTCTCTTAAATTCCGATCGCTCGACTCCGATTGCATCGTATTGCGTGGATATTGAATGAACTAAGTCTTATTGAGTTTGGCTTTATATTCCGTATTTTTCCGTATTCTGTAATGTTCAAACACAACACTACCTCCCATTAAAGCCGTGGCAGATACTTTTAGAACACCTTATATGCTTAATAGTAGTTAGTACATATCCTATAGCGAATCTTACATTATGTGCTCTTTACATAATCTCGAGAAGTGAAGAGTCTTTATATCTCATTTTTCTAGTACATTCCAGTTGTTTTTTTATATATTTTGTTTGGGTTTTTTACTTTTTTATGGGACGGTGGCGTTTATATAGCTACGTAACTTTTTTTTTTCTTTATTAATTTTTATGGGATTTTTTTGTCTAATAAACTTGAAATATAGTCTACGTTTTTAGTATATAAGAATTTTGTGCTAATTTCTAGAGCATTTTCCTTTGAATTTCGCGCTCAAAATGGCTCAAAAAGTCTTTTTTTTTTCTCCTATATATTTTTTTTCAAAGTGCTATATTACGAGTATCATCGAATTTCTTTCCTTATAGTAAGAGTATATTTTAAAATCAGATTTATTTTTAATATATTATCGATTGAAATGTTTTGTATAATTCGCTTAAAGCTATTACTTGTGTGTGAAATTTTTTATAATATTTTTTTTTCGACATTTGTCCTGAATTTTTTTAGCAAAAAACTTTAATTTTTTTTTTGATATTTTTTCATTTAAATGTGTTTAAAAAATAGGTTTTTGCTATATATAACAGGACTGTGTATTTCTTAGCTTATTGATAACAATTTGTGCTTCTATAGATGATGTTTAAAAAATTAAATTAAATAATTAAAACTATATAAAAAAAATTAACATGTATTCTTGCTTCACTCACACAATGAAATGCTTTTGATTGGAGTTTTGACGCGATTTTTCTACTTTTTTTACTAAGTTTTTTTTTTGTTTTTTTTTTTTCGTTTTTTGTAACTAATATAATAATATTTTGCAGTGGGTGGATGCTAACAACGAAGAGGTAATTTCGACTCTTATTTTTTTATTAAAACGAATTTAATATTTAATATTAATTTATTTTTTTATACTTTTTTGACGTAATTCTATGACTTTGTTGTGTGTGACGAGGTAGAAATGTTTTTTCGTAATGTACCTAAGTGTTTATTTTTTCAAATCTCAACTCCAAATATATGGGTTTTGAATTTGGTAATGTTAACTACAGACCATAGTCGTTTTTTTGTTTGTCAATCACGCTGAAATTACTGGACGGATTTCGATGAAATTCTGTATACTGACAGGGTATTAGCTGCCTAGGTTTGATAGGATACTTTAATTCCACGGGAAGCCGCTGGCAGAAGCTAGTTTAAAATAAAAGAACTTATATACAAAAACATTTTTAGATATACAATGGTTCCATTTTCTCCTTTTATTAGCGCCAACTTATTTACACAACAATAACATTATATTCTAATGATAATTATCGTGAGACATACTAAATTAACTAAAATCACGGTTTACTTATATATATTAAATGGAGAAAAGCTCTACTAGTTTCGAGTAACAGAGGGACTCTTCACTCTACTAATCAGTAGGCTGCGCACTGCGCACGCTGCTCATGATGAAGAGTACCTCTAGTAGAGCTTTTCTCCATTAATATACGACATTTTCCTACCACGCGTCGCCACAAGTCATAAGAATTACGTCACACACCTACTTCTCTCTCTTCTACTCATTTTCAAAAGCTTTTCCTAACTTATATCGGGTGTTCTGGAGTAATCTATAATTAATAAATCAAAATATATAGTCTAAATTACCGCTAGCCACCATTTTATAGCAATTAATGTGACACAGTCAACAGCATTTCATCACTACCCCTGGTTTAATGAATAAAATTAATAATTTTATTCAGAAAGCATCGAGTTTGTACAGTGTTTCTATATCAAAAAAATAATTGGTAGGAATGTTGCCACTTGTGAAAATATAATTCCTTTTTCCTGCACGACCTTTTGTTTCTCCTGTCTCCTGAATCCGTGCTTGTGCAGATCTAGGGTTTGATTCCCGTGTTATGTTGTTTTTCTTAAACGGTTTTGTTTAGCTTGCCCCCTTCGTTTGGGTCTTTAGTAATTGGTTTCATTGAAACCGTTTATTGTAAAACATATTTTTTTATGTGTTACTTGTTTATAATTCAAGATAGTCTTGTTCGTAATTTTTGTTTTTTTTTTAAAGCTAGCCCCCTCCCCTTTTTGTGTATAGGGTAGATGACTATTTTTTATTTCAATGTCCGTCTTGTAGATTATTTTAAAACATTACACACGTATTTTTTTTTTCTTACGAAACCAAATACTTTCGAAGATATATCGATTTGAAATATTGCGTGACGTCACTTCTAGGTACATTTTATATGTAGAAATGACGTATTTGCTCCCACTGACATATTTGATTCGTTTTATCCAAGTATTGTTATCTTATATGACGAAATAAAAAAAAAAATACGTGTCTAATATTGTTTCATTACCTAACTGACGGACTAAATAGATGTTTAATTTTCATACCCCGTCATCATCCCTATTGCAAGGAATGTTTAAACGTATCGCTTTAGTTCGATTTGTTGATTAAAATATAAGCTTTGCATGCGGTTTCACCTGTATCTCTGCTTATGCCCGTATTGCGTAAAATCTGTACTGTACATGCTCGATGTTCCACCAGGATTTTTTGAGAAAAAAAAAACTATTTTTGAGCCATTTTTTTTTTTAATTTTTTCCTACTTTTTTTTCTACGCACACAACTTTTTTTTTCTATATATCTTTTCTTGATTGTTTATTTTCTTTTTTTATATTATTATATATAAATGCCACCTCTCTCTCCATCTCCTAAACTAACCTTTTAAGCGAAAGTCAACTGATATTTTTTTTAAGAATATTTTTTGATTTTTGCTTCTCAACATGCTGGCAACATTTTTACTAATTTTTACTTTTTTTCTCTCTTTTTTTCTATCACGATTGGTGACCCCGGATTGGACGGAAACTACATGCAATGAAAACACTTTACAAATTATATGACATATACCTATATACATATAAAATGAATATATTGGATGATATATAACGTCATGGTTATATTGGAAACACAAAATGAAATTGTACCAAAAATATGATATTACATATGGTCATATCGGGTTTAATTGGTTACACAATAAAAAAATAACCGATCTATCTACGAAAAACCATTGGTTATTCAAAAATATAACCAATTTGAACTACAAAAACTGAAAAAACCAACCCGCTTCATGACAAATGACCTGTGTGGATTCCAAAATCTGGGTGACCGGTAATGCTACACGTGGTTACGGGTATGCCACACCCAGTGGGTGCAAGACGGTTCCCCCGCGCACTCCAGCACGCCGGTGAAGATCGACACGCTGCAGTTTGTGCCCAAGAACACCAACCCTAAGGAGTTTAAGGCGTTGCAGCAACAGGTGAGATACTCTATGTACTTAGCTATCATATCGTCACCCCTCTTATCCCCCGAGGGGGTAGGCAGAGGGGTGTTTAAAAGGGGTGCACATTACCGCACGTAATGCCGCTTTACAATGTACACCCACTTTTTACCTTTTGTGTGATTGCCATATACTGAGCACAATTCCAGATTCCGTGCTACTACTGTGAGATTTTCGATATACCGAAAGTGTCGGTTTATAAATCACGATATGGTATCATTGTTTCCAAAAACAAAGTTGTTTGTGATATACTGTACAGAGACAAGGTTAGTTACTTCCTCAATACTGTTAAGGTCAATTCCAATTCTGGTTCAAAGTAAAAATTATTAACACATTGAACGCCGTGGTGGTCACCGGTGACCGACGTTAGCGGATGCCTTCTACAGTTTTCTATTGGCAGGCAAAGACTTAAGTACCAATCAGCTATTTCTGTCAACAAACTTCTCTTTCGAATTAGACATAGTAATTATCGAGTATTTCAACATAATAACTAACACAATACCAAAAATGAACCCCGCAGATCAAGGAGAACCGTCGCGCGGACAAGATCAGCGCGGGCCCGCAGTCGCACATCCTGGAGGGGGTCACCTGGGACGAGGCCAGCAAGCTCATCGGGGAGGACGCCGCCAACACGCACACCGGGGACCATGTCGTGAGTATATACCGCGGGTACCACACACCCAGCTATGAAACACCATAGTACTTATTCAGCGGTCCGATTGTCCAGCATGAAGGAACTTCTTTCCATCATCGAACCACAAGACAATCGGCGAGGCGTCACCGCTTCATGGTAGATATCCCACCCACTCGCACGAAGCGCTTCGCTTCAAGCTTCCTTGTGCGAACTGCTAGGGAGTGGAACGCCTTGCCGGAGTCTGTGTTTCCTGATGGGTATAACCTGGGTGTCTTCAAGGCCCGAGTGAATAGGTTGCTTATGGGCAGACGTGCTCCACCGTAGGCCGCATCATCACTTACCATCAGGCGAGATAGCGGCCAAGCGTCGGCCCATTAAACATAAAAAAAAAACTAATAAATCAGTTCCCTTGGTGCGAGTTGTTTTACGTTTAAAGTAATTGAAACGAGAACTCGTTCGGTGCTTTTTCTACGGAATGGTAGGCAAAGGAGCTGACGAGTCACCTGATGGTAAGCGATCAGTGCTGCCTATGGAACACCCGCAACACCAGAGGAGTTACAGGTTCGTTGCCGGCCTCTCATTGGTTGGTTCATTAAAGCCGGCCAATCAGAACGTCGAACGCGCTCTCGTTTCGATATCGTTAAACGTAAAATAAACTCATACTAAGATCTCAGAGCTTAATTCCTACATGTGTCCCTAGCGGCGAATTTATACACGATAATTCTTATTATTGGCATTAGGTGAGGGTAAAAAACAAACTCGTCATGAAACACCCCAAAAAGGTCAAACCTTTGAGGTTTGCCAATTGGTAGAATTTAGTAGGAGACATTTAGTCTTTCTTTTCAAAAAGCATCTATTCCTCCTTTGGTTTTATGTCTGTCCGTAGGGGGACGCTGATCTCTTACCATCAACGCAATCCTTTGGCTCCTACACCCCAACCAAGAAACTCTCCCGGAGCTGCGGACCACCTAGCGGGTTTACCGGGGCTCCGGCTCGAAAAGCAGGAGTAGGAACGGGGTGGTTTTATAGTCAGTAAGAGTCTGACACTCACTCTCACCTCGCCAATGACGAAAGAAGTCATTTTCCCCCCTTACAAAAAATATACCAACAAAGTCTTAATTCGACTGCACGGTTAGTGCGGTGGCTGGGCAACTGGCTGCCGTGTAACGGGTAGCCGGTTCGATTCCGCACGGAGCAACTCTTTGTGTGAATCACACAAAGAGTTGCTCCGTGGATTGTGGATCACTGATCCACAAATTGTTGTTTCGGGTCTGGGTGTCACGTGTATGTGAACTTGTATGTTTGTAAACGCACACCACACCATAACACAGAAGAAAATCCTAGTACGGAGTAACTTTTTTTTTTGTAATAGTAATAGACGTTTAATCCTTTTTTTTTCAAAATGACATTATAAAGCAGCTTCCTTTAGTTTAGCTGGTGTCGATGGGTGAACGCTGATTTCTTACCACCAAGCCGACCACTTGCCTTTGTCCTCTTATGCACTCCCAAGCAACAAAGTCTTAATTGTGTATAATATTCGGTTGAAGCAGCAAGTGCTGATGGGCGCGGCGTCGAAGGGCATCATCCAGCGCGGCTACCAGCACAACGCGGCCGTGTACAGCGCGCCGTACGCGCGCAACCCCTTCGACCACGTCACCGACACCGACATCGACGAGTACCGCCGCACCGTCGAGCGGAAGCAGCGCTCCGACTGTACGTATATACACCAACTACATAGTTACATTTAAACTACATAGCTCCTGTTGTAATTTAAATAAAATACTTCTATAGATGAACGTATATATTAATAGCTTTGTTACAAAAGCACGGTTACAAGTCTTCTACATTATGTACCTAGTAACCAAAGGTAGTAGTCATATTTTTCTAACAACTAAGCAAGTATGACAACCTTTACACAATAGACACAGTAGTGCCAACCATATAATTATATTGATAATCACAACAGCTCCTTTTCATTTAAACTAGCTACTTTTCATTTAAACTAGCTCCTTTTTTATGTATAAACTAGCTCCTTTTTTCATTTAAACTTAGCTACTTTACATTTAAACTAGCTCCTTTTTAATTTAAACTAGCAACTTTTCATTTAAATCAGCTACTTTTCATTTATACTAGCTCCATTTCATTTAAACTAGGTATTTTTCTTTTAAACTGGGTACTTTTCATTTAAACTAGCCCCTTTTCATTTTAACTAGCTCCTTTTAATTTAAACTAGTTAATTTTCATTTAAACTAGCTCCTTTTCATTTAAATTAGCTACTTTTCAGTTAAACTAACTACTTTTCATTTAAACTAGCTCCTTTATAGGTTTCGTCTGCTTTCTCGAGAGATAAAAAGCAACCGATGTGTTTTTGTTTTTCCAGACCATAATCTCACAAATTTCACCTTGAGCTCTTCATCCGATTTGACGTGTTTGAGTAACAAACAAAACGGTTGAAAAGTTTGAGATGTAATTTTGGAACAGGGGTAGATTATGGTCTGGAATAACACGTAAGCTGTAAATTCTAAATTCTAAAAATAAAAACTGCATTGGATCAGTGCAGTCGATTGGCGAGATAATCGGGTGAAACTGAAAATCTCCTTTTTTGTAGAGCCTGTTGATATTCTCTAAATTCTTATCCGAAGTATAATAAACAAGTTTCTGAAAACCACATCAAAATCGGTTTTGTCAATCGCGAGATAAACGCGGTCATTACATACATACAGATCAAATTGAGGACCTCGCTTCTTTTATTTGAAGTCGGTTAAAATGCTCAACATGACTGTAGTTTCATTTACATTATTTTATTCTGGCCACAGATGGGTTTGTATTGAAAACATTAATGTACGCACGGGTCTGGTTCTGGTCGGGCGGCGAGCTACCCTTGCTCGTCGTCCGCAGGCCCGCACTTACGGTGGCCGGAGATCGTCGCGTGATCCCCGACGCCCAGAGTGTCTTCTGCGGCGGCTGGGGCGTGAGGAGGATCGTTCCCTCACGCGCTCCGCCTCCTCCTTAGCTAGCATAACTGCTTCGCAGAAACATTAATGTACCTACTATAACAATATTGTGTGTTCCAGACGACACGGACCTGTCGGAGTCGGAGGCGATCAGCGCGGCGCAGATCACGTCGCCCGCCAGCGCGCCCTCCGAGACCGAGGAGGAGTCGCGCGACGGTAACTACCAGCTACTTTATTACTATTATTCTACTAGGATATTGTTATAACAAGGGGTAGATGACCATTTTTTGTGGTATATAACCAGTCTTGTAGATTATTTTAAAACATTACGACACGTATTTTTTGATGGTCTCACTCAAACAAATATGTACTTTCGAAGATATATCGATTTGAAATATCGCGTGACGTCACTTCTAGGTACGTTTTATACGTAGAAATTACGTATTTGCTCCCACTCCTAAACTTTGATTCGTTTTATCCAAGTATTGTTTTGTTATATGACAAAATAAAAAAATACGTGTCTAATATTTTTTCATTACCTAACTGGCGGACTAAATAGATTTTTAATTTTCATATCCCGTACATCATCCCTGTTGTCATGTCGATTAATATGGCCAACTCTTGGCCGTCGTATCACCTGAAGAGTCGAGCCGGTTTAGCTATTAATAGGACATTATGTAAAATTACCATTATTTATATGACAATTTCCACATTTTCCAGAGCACCGCGTACTAAGAATAGAGACGAAACAGGCGCCGGTACGCAGCCAACCAGAGGTCGTACTCAGCGATGGTAAGTACCGCCCATCTCCGGCCACATAGTCGCCCAACTATCGCTCAACAGTTGCACAACTATCATAGGACGGATCGCTAGATTTATAACTACTGAAAGTTGAATAATGTTAGTTTTTATCAACCCCTCCTAAATTGTAAGGAACTCTTAAGCTAAGATAGGTAATATACAATGTGATAGGGTTGGGACTTCTAACCCGTTAAGGCTGAGTACTACATCTAATTTTATCGCCAAAAAAAATAATATGGGGGGTTGAACCCCTAATTGAAAATATTGAAAAATAGTGATTTTTTCGGTAAAAATAATTCACAAATGAAAGTAATGAATTAGTTAGCCAAGGTTAATAGCTACCGTTTGTCGTTTTTTTTTTGTTTCTATGACGCAGACAACCTTTGATATCAAAAAAAGTTTAAAAAATATTAAAATAGCCATAATTTTTAGGGGTTTCGACCCATTCGACCCCCGACTTTTGTCCATAAAATTAGATGTAGTACTCAGCCTTAACGGGTTAGAAGTCTCACCCCTATCGCATTGTATAACTATATTTTGTTTTTTTACCAACAATTTATATGTATGTACTTATAATATAATTAGATATTTTTATAAAGTTTTTAAGTGACACCTAACAGTACAAGGGGTTACTTTAGGTGCTACATTACGCTAAGTAACTTATAATTAAAACATGGTTTAAGGGTGGTTGATAAAAACGGCTATAGCAACTAATAGTTGAGTAACTATCGCCCAACTAGTTGTGCAACTGTTGGCCAACAAAGTTGCCTGTTAATTTGTATGTAGTTTTATTATGCAAGTGATTGCGATTGGGAATTTTTATTACTTTTTAGTAGATACTGTTGTGTATTTGGATTTTTTATAACTTTGGTGATTATTCATTTGCCAGTCGTGGGGATTTGTAGAGTGGGTGTGTTGGTTGTGTCAGAGCTGGTTATTATATAATCGTATTTAGAAACTATGCTTTAATGCTCTAGTGTCATCTTAACTGGCAATAGCGGGTTCAATTCCTGTCTTGAATTAAAAATGTGATTTTAATAATTATTCTAAATATTGCACTATGTGCCAATAGTTTGCCATATCTCGTATGAACGTAGATTATACCAGCTTTGATATAACATTGATAAAACATAATGAAGTATGGACATTTTTGGATTTCTGAGTATTTCATTGAGAATGGAAAATTGTTTGGAAAGCACGACCTTTTCTCTTTTTTCCCCCTTTTTAGTGTTTCGTAAGAATTGGCGTTTTTGTTTTAATATATTATATGTTCAATAACTAGTATCTATATGCCTCCTGCTTTGCCAGCGTTTCCTTGAGATAAAACCTTTTGCATTTGTAATATTAGTAGGATATCTTGCCCCTATTAAGTGGGACTCATACCATAACTGTCAAAAAGCGGGTGTTCCATATAATTTCTTAGAGAAAGTACTGAACGGATTTTGATGAAATTTGGTAAACAGACACGGTATTAGCTGACTTGGGAGATAGGATACTTTTTATCGCACGGGAACGCTGGCAAAGTTAAATGAAATTTTGCAACAAAACAGACACGCCAATCCTTACCTTATAGTGTTTCATACAGGCATGTTTACATTACCTACTCCTACTATATACATATAATAGAATGCGTGCATGTGTATGTTTGTAAACGATGTCTCGGTCCCTTCTAGTGGACACCACTGATTTCTTGGCGGCCGAGCGAGCGCACACCGACCGGACGAAAGGTAAGTCTCTATTAGATTGATCCTAGTGTGCCTATGTTCATTACCTAATACTAATTCTTTTGGTCTATATTTCTTTTTGTGGAAGATTTTCTATGAAGGTAGAAGTTTTAATGTAAATGGTCTTATGTAGTAATTAAACTCGTAGTATATTTGGTTACTATAGAGATTTAAAATAGGGACGATGACGGGGTATGAAAATTATAAATCTATTTAATCCGTCAGTTAGGTAATGAAACAATATTAGACACGTATTTTTTTATTTGGTCATATAACGTAACAATACCTAGATAAAAAGAATCATAAGTTTAATTTTTATTGTAATGTTTGTCTTGTTTTAAAACATTACACTATTTTTTTAGTTTCTTACGTAATATCGATTTGAAATATCAAGAAAAATACGTAGAAATGACGTATTTGCCCCCACTCCTAAACTTTGATTCGTTTTATCTAAGTATTGTTATATGACAAAATAAAAAATACGTGTCTAATATTTTTTCATTACCCAACTGACAGACTAAATAGATTTTTAATTTTCATACCCCGTCATCATCCCTATTGTAATTTACTTGTTATTTTGCTTAGTAATTTATTTTCATAGAAAATCTTCCACACCGTTGATTGTACTAATATCTTGCATGCATGTACTCGTAGAATGCTGGTATAACACTTGCAACTAACTTCTATCTCTCTCTGCTAATATCTACACTCACTGTTGATGTGTCGCCCAACTATCGCGCAACTGTTGCGCAACAAATCTATTTAGTTGCGATTTAGTTTTATGTTTAATATTATGTTTCTTTCTATTTATTATATAATTATGTTCGTATTTATTAAAATATTATTATATTTCAGCCATTACAAACGTCTAAAGAATATAGCTATCCCGCACAACTTGCATAAGTGTGAGCGAGAGATCCGATAAAAATGACTTATGACAGTTCACACGTTTGTAATGGCCCAACTATAACCACAAAATTATAATAAAAAATGATAGATATAGGTACTAAGTTATGATAGGAAACCTATTTAAGTTACGTTCCTATAGAAACACTAGTTTCAGTCCGCGACTTCGTCTGCGGAAAATTAAAAAAATTAGGGTTGTACTACCCCTAACATTTAGATTGACATAGATACCGGATAAGCACAAAAAATTTCATCAAAATCGGTCAAGCCGTTTCGGAGGAGTATGGCAACGAAAACTGTGACACGAGAATTTTATATATTAGATTTTCCTAATTCCACGGTTAGGTTAGGTGTTACTTATACCTACAGGTTTATATACTCTTGTTGTATACAAAGTAGATCCCCTAATTTTACGGTTAGGTTAGGTGTTACTTATACCTACAGGTTTATATACTCTTGTTGTATATAAAAGTAGATCCGCCCCGGGATCCGAACCTATTGTCGGACGACGAGGTGTTCCTGGACTCGCCCGTGCCGCCGCCCAGCTCGCCGGAGCAGCCAGTCGTCATCAGAGGTACGGCGGCTCTTGGATTGATAGGGTCTTAGATTGAACAGAGTAATGAGTCACACAGGTCATGAAAAGACTGATGACTGTTGATGAAGCGAAAGTGGTGTGTAAGATTCGTAGCAATTGGCGTTCCATTGTCTCTGCCTACCCCATGGGGACAACTACCTCCAACAAACGAACGAAAAAACTTTGCATGCTACAATTCTATTTATTGCGAACTTTCGCAAACAAAAATTAACGAATGAAATGAAGATAAATAAATAGGTTTTGATATGAAATTAAAAATAAAACGTTATTTTAAGTAATTTCATTAGTAAATCAATAAAACCTACGGCCGAAGATTAAACGAAACTTCGGATTCGAGAACCTGATTAGGCCCCTTGAAGACAGGCGTGAAGTTATGTATGTATGTAGCAGAAGTCTATTGATTGATGAAAGTTTAAGAGGTGTTGATTGGTAAATTGATTTGTCTGGTTGAATAAAATATAGTCGACGTTAGTACCAGATGGTATGCAATTGCCGCCGCCCATGGACACTTGAAACACCAGGTGTGAAGTGCGTTGCCGGTCTTTTGGCGGTTAGGGTTTTAAGGGTGGTTGGGAAATTAGGGATTGGGAAGGAGGTAATTGGGCATCCGGTAACCTCACTCATACAACGAACGCAAGCGTAGTTTCTCGTCGGTTTTCTGCTCGGGCGTAGTATCACTCCGGTCGAGCCGGCCCAGCAGTGCCAAAGCATGGCTCTTCCACACTTTAAATACATATTTTTAATGACTTTGGGTGACAACGATTCTGTCTAGCCGTACTCGAGCAACAAATGATGCTAACACGACTATGTTTTATATTATGACTGAAAACTTCTGAAAGAACAGTATGAATGAGAAGAACGATCATTTCAAACAAATCCCTGGTTAGTTCACTACTCTCTCTACGCTCCCAGCGGCAGCAAAGCAGGCGACCGTCCTATCAGACGACGAGCTATACAAAACGCCTCCCAAGCCGGTCCCCGTGCACGCGCACCGTTTCGCATCGCCGCAGCCTGTGCCCAGTCAGCCTAATCTACCCAGTCAGCCCAGTCAGGTCACCCAGTCCAGTCAACCCGCAGTCAGAGGTTAGGGACTCAATTCTGAGAGCCTACAGGGGCCTTAGTCTGTTATTACAATTGTGTCAGAATGGTCGACCACTGAACAGTGCAAGAGGGACGGAGCTATGTAGGTTGTATAGCTCCGTCCCTCTCGCACTGCCCAATGATCAAGTATTCTGACACAATTGTAATAGCAGACTAAGGCCCCAGGACTCATGTATTCAGAATGGGCTGCAGTAGTCTGTTCTTAGATGGTTGGGTTTGTCCCAGTTGAGTTTTATGTGGTTGTGAGGAGATGGTGTGTGACAGGTTAAATGTGTGTTCTGTTGTTTTGTCTTTACATTGTGATTGGTTGAGCACTTGCCAGATTGCACTTTTTTATCTCCAGAATTAACTATGTGATTGAAATCGAATGCTTTATTAAGAATCAATTGATTTTCGCCTTTCTTAATTTAGAAGTACCTGTATTCAATTCCTGGATACAATTTTAATCCCAGTGTTATCACTAAAAAACAAAAATATAATACGGTAAAACGGGGTGAATAGACACAAGAATAGATGTTAGAATATTTTGGAAACATCTATTCACCCCTCTTCTGTATCTATTCACCCCGTTTTACGGTAGGTACTTTGACCAAGAATCAAACCTCAGTGCAGGCAGTATTACAGTGTTCAATCAGTCACAATGAGTCGCTAGCTGGAGCTATACAGTCATCAAGTCATTGAATGATCATTCCGAAGCTATGTCCTGTGTCGTCCCATCATCAGTCGTTTCCATGTGTATTGGATCATCATCATGCAGCATTTCATTGGAGAGCATTCTCACATGTTAGGGCAGAAGTTTTGAGGGTCTTGCTTAGAGGAATCGACTGGTTTGGTCCGTATTGTAGGCGTTATATTATACTTTTGACAAAGGATGATGCCAAAGTTTCTATGAAACCTGGTTCCACCTTCCAATAGCTATGTGTGTTACATCATTGGATAGATAATTTTGATCTGAATAAAAGTTATTATGGCGCCAAGTTCCAAATCTTACTCCGTTCAGAGTTATTCTCTATATAATGTTTAATGATCCAAGAATAACTCTGAACGGACTAAGGATTGGGACTTGGCGCCATAGTAACTTTTATTCAGCTCAAAATTACCTATCCAATGATGTAACACACATAGCTATTGGAAGGCGGGACTAAAATTTGCATCCTCCTTAATGCCTTTAGGGATAACACACAAACAAAATCACATACAATATGAATAATATACGTATTATTCTATCTACGATATAGCTATCTCTTTCCTTCCTTTCATACGTACGTAGAAAATCTAAAGTAGCAGATCAGTAGTCAATCGATAATGGCTTCTAACACAGAAGACATACGATTCACTTCTTAAAAACAGTCCTTCTGACTCACCCCCACCCCGTTACAGGTACAGAAGAGAAAGAAGCTCTGTCTTCTAACAAGAGATCGAAACACGAATACTCTAGGAATACTAACTTCGATACTATTGTCAAAACGTACGACTCTCCTCGTCGGGGCGCTAGGTGTAAAGTTAGCCTCACGAACCGCCTGGGACATCCGACCCACGAGGTCGGTAACGAAAGCTCCCGGTCCAGTCTCTATTCCATCCCCTCTATAGAGTGGGACGGACGTTGCAGGTCGGAATCTGGCTTCCGCACCAGGTCCCTACCCAGAAATAGAGCCAACAAACTCTTCAGAACGCAATCCCATAGCGGTTTCATTAACGCGTACATGAAGGATCCGGAACCAGTCCATTATCACGTCCCAAGGTGCCGATCCTGTGGAGCTACCAACGTCTCTTACGCCTTTGAACTTAATAAGGAAGCCAGAAAGTCTAGAAACCACGGTTCTCTATACTTCTCCGTTGATAATCTACCGCAGAAATGCGCTGATGAAACGGATAAAGAGCCACAATTCGTTAAAGTACAAGAGAAGTTGATACCTATTAGTAAAGTTGAGAAGAAAGATGTTGAGTTCGTTGAAAGCCAGGAGTTTAATGAAGATAATTATATAGGAGATATTGGCAATAGTTTCTCTTCGGAAAACCAGACGGTTATTGAAAAGTCTGATGGTAAAGAAGATGTTGTCGTGGCTAATGATAATAAGGTTCAAATTGATATGCAGATTAGTGTTAGAGAACAGGATGAATTCACAAAGGACATGGAAGATAACGATGATGAACTAGCTGAAGATATTAATAAGACTTTAGAATCTATTGAAGGTGAATACCACAGTTTTACAGACTTGGAAGACTCTTACGAGAGCCCCGTTAAAGAACTAGTCGAGAAGGACATCAGGGACTATTCGGTACCCATAGACTTCTACTGTGAAGACTACAAAACGACTGCCGATAAGAAATCCCCTATGAAACCCAAAAACGTTCTCGAACCGATTTTGGAAGAATCCAAAAGCTCATACGGAGATGACTCCAACATATCACAGACTGACAAAAACGACGCCATAGCTACTCTACTCGCAGAAGTAGTAGACACAGCTATGACAGCGAGCCAACTAAAACTGGAAATAACCAGTAATGCCCCGAATAAAGTTACTACTGAAGCGCTAGTAGCTGAATGTGTGAGTAGACAGGAATGTTACATAGTCAACGAGGAAGACTCGGACGTAGCTACCAATGACGTAGACAGCTACACAACTAACACGGTGCAAACAGCTATAGACTTATACGAGACAGAACAAGATATAATAGACTCTGTATACGACAACGTATTCGAAATACTGTCAACGGAAAATGAATCTGATGCAATAGAGATTAAGAGACAGAATTCTCTAGCAAGCACTCTCAGTTCCAACGACCGTGTTAGCTTCGATACTACAGCTGAGTTTGAGAAGTATGAGTTGGTAGCAGATATTATCACAACTATCATTAATAGGATAGATATTGTTGATGTTGTACTACAAGTCGAAGTAGAACCTAATGTCAGTATTGTACATGAAATATTCGCTGATGATATTAACGAATCTTTCTCCATAGCAAAGATTATCGAAGATATGGAACAAAATATCCCTTTTAATGAAACTGTTCTTACTGAAGCCAGTGATGCTGATTTAGGGTTCGCTCATAAAGTTGTGGAAGGTATACTGTACTATATATTTAATAGGGCAATGTTTGTTAATGTAGAGAAACATAAAGGTAAGAAGATTGTTAAGAGAGTCATTACTGTAGCTGATTTTGAAGATATTCTGTTCACAGCTAAACCTATATGGGTTGATTCGGAAGTATGTGACGATGTACCTGTTGAAGAAGAAAGTAGTGAAGAAAAAGACTTCAATGCGATCAAAGATTTCTTTAATGCTAAATGTCTTACTAGTAACAATGAACAAGTTAAAGATATAGATGTAGAAATGGAGGCTAAACATACGGACAGTGACAAAGATATCAACTTTAATGTAGTTGATAATAAGGCTGAAAGTCCTGTACAAGAATATATTCACGAAGATGTAGTTGAAGAACAAGTAATAAGTTGTATCAATACTATCGTCAATGATATAGACGCGTCTGAAGATAATACGAATGATTGCAAAGATGTGGTCTTGTACCAAGATTGTAAACCTAACCTTACATACATTATAAATGAACCAATGGCACTTGATACTAATATTAACTTAGACGACGCACAAATAGACATAACAGCTAACACAACTAACGTATCAAAAATGGCAGACAATGAGACAGTACTAAATGAAACATTTATAGAAACCAGTGATATGAACAATGCGTTTCATGAGGACTTCAGTCACTCAGAGGATCCTACCATCTCCTCACATACAGAGGAAATCTTCGCTACACCAGACGTAGATCTTACATCGGAAATAAAAGGGAATTTAAGTCTTGAAACGGATACTTATATAATAGAAGTAGATAAAACCAATGACACATCACATGAAGAATACTACTCCAGTGTAAATGATGAGTTTAAAGATATTTCCAGTCAAGCTGAAGAATTCGCGAGCTTTATTGCTAAGTCTACCACTGATACAGAAATATACCTAAGTCCTGTGAGAGATTCTTCAAATGAGGACGCGTATTGTCCTGAATACCGCGATATATCGATCACCAAAGCTAATGATTCGACAGATAGTTCAAGGAAGAGGAAGTATATACCGTCTAAAGATGCTATAAGCCGTTCTTCATCCCCTAATAGGAAGACTACGAAACGGTTTGAGCTGACAGAGTCACCGATCAAAGATTACCCCCCACATGTAACTCAATGTCCACCTACTGATATGCCGTCACCATTTGCAAAGACAGCTAACGTCTTAGCCATGTCTCAGACGGAACACTCCGGTGGTGTCAAATACTGGCTCTCCTTCGATGAAAATCCTAAAGTGGAAGCCGAGAAACCATCTATACGTAGCAAGAAAAGCATGGATGATACACTACCCAGCTTCATATCACTAGACATAGACGAAAATGCCCAAAATAAGACGGAATTCTTCAAAAAGAATAGTAATACGAAGACTAAACGCTCAAGCGTGTTATTAAATGAGTTTCATGAGCCTGAAGTAGCGTTCCCCTCCCCCAGTACTTCTAATATAGAGTTTGAGGCTCACGAGAGAGTGAGAGAGCTTGTCAATGAAACAGAGATAGAGAATGAAGATGTGGAACCACAGAAGAAATTACTTTACGAGCTACATAGTAGACCGTCAAAGCGCCCCTACTCCAGTTGGCCTCCATTCGAAGATACGTTATTCTATCGCATAATTTCCAAGTTCCGAATGTCCGAAAGCTTCGATCCGAATGACGTAGAGGATCCCAATTTCGATAATAGTATTTAGTTTTATCGATGTCGATAGTTTTCTGGCTATGTCAAGCTCTAGTGTCGAGCTGTGAGGCGGTAAGTTGTGTATCGTACAAATTAATTATTAATTTATGAGTATAGTGGTTTTACAAAGGGAAATGTGTTGTATAATATACGTATGTGCCTTCAGGGATTGTAGCGTGTAATAGTCTACTGGCCTCTGCCTACCGCCATGGGAGACAGGTGTGAGGTTATGTATGTAGTCTACTGTAACGGGTGAAATTAGTAACCGATCTCGATCCAAAATCTTTTTGATTTTTATATTATTTTCTCACGTTTTAAACCTTCCCTGGACTTATACAAATAATTCAAGAACAATATTTGCCAAATTGATTCAATAGTTTTCGAGTTTTAGCGAAACTAACGAACAGCAAAGACTAGCTTCTGCCAGTGGCTTTGGCCTCGTTCCCATATGATAAAATCTTTCCTATCACCCAATGTCACAGTAAGAGTGATACTGTCTCTCGCCTCGCCCAAGACGGGGAAGCCATTGGATAGTCTCTTAAAAAAAATATTCAAATCAGCACATACATACTCTGTCTGTGCTTAATTTGATCAAAATCCGTTCAGTATTTTCTGCGTGGTTGATGGATAAACCGACAAACTTTCACATTTATAACATAGTGTGTTTTCTGGAGATTTTGGATTGAGATTGGCTATCAATTTCAACCGTTATTTTTTTACTAAGCAAGACATGTAGCCGGCATTCGTATCGTGGAAAGAGATACATAAACGGATCTCTCTTTCCCACAATAAAATATAAATGTACAACGAGAATAATGTATTTTTATAGAAGCATGTTTTTTTACAACCCGATGTATGTTTTGTATGTAGATTTTTGTATTTTCTTTTTTATTAATGTAAGTGTTTGTTAAAAGGGAGCATTAGTAGTCTCGCTGTGTATTAGGTGCGGACATTCTAGTAGGATTTTGTTTTATTTTTTAATATGTAGTATGTTCTTTTTTAAACTGATTACTGCAGATGTTTTTAATGTTGTAGCTATTTCACCAAGTTCGGTATTGTATGATCTTAGATTTCAAGTTAGATATGTTTTAAGAGAATTCTAGTAACTAGATTTCCATATTTTATTATACTGATTTTATTCTATTCTATTAAAATTACCGGAAAATTCATAGTTAATAATACAGATACCAAATAGCAATTCAGGATAATTATCAATATCATTATTTTTTCAATTCTGACATGTCACGCTAATTTTCAAAACATCGATATCTCAGCCTAATGAAGTACATCACTAGCACCCTGTAGCTATTCTGTAAACTAACGTATGTGTGTGTTTGTTCCATGTGTATGTGTGCTCCACTAACATGTGTTGTCTAGTTGTGTCGGCTATTAAAGTGAACGTTTTTATTACAGTGTTGTTTCTGTGTAGCTAGTACCTACACTGATATACTGTAGTATCGATATTCGATAGTTTTAGGTACTCTAGTATCGATATCGGCGCAGCTCTAATCTAATGAAGCACGAAATTCACATCACTGATCGAAAGTTGATTATCTGTAAAAGAGGTCTTTGTTCCAGTAACGTGTTTAAAAATTGCTGGAGGACGGCCGTATTAACCTTGTCCTAACACTTTTCAGTCTTATTTTGCTTTACAATTGTGGACTTAAATATCATTCAGTTTTACTTTATTATGGAATTTGGCACAGCCGCCTTTTTAAAACTACAGTTATCTGTTACGCTTTTTTTCTATATATAAAGTATTATGCAAAGTATCTTTGTCTATCTGCCGTACTCAGGGAAGGACAGTTAATGATTACTTAACACTATTCAGTTTAGTAACGAAAACAATTGCTAAGGACTGGGCTAAGTAATCATTAAATGACTCTGAGTACGGCGGTGCGAGACCAACTTTACACCAACATAAGTTTATGTCAAAGTCAAAATTATTTATTTCAAATAGACCAGGAAATCATTTTTGAATGTCAAAGCAAATATAATAACATTACAAATGTCTGCCTATCGGTCAGTCCTCTAGTTGCGCTATTTGCTCGTTCCAAAGTGTAGATTCCTATGGAGAAGAACGAGCAAGAAACTCCGTAGGTTACTCTTTTTCAATCAGGTTCACAATATATGTGAAAAGTATCTTTGCAAAATACTTTTTGCTTCAAGCACAAAAGCAAGCCTAATATAATGTGTGTGCTGTTCTGTCACCGCTTGCATGGCACTAGCTTTCACGTGGTTCCGGGAGCGACGGTTCCTCGTACTAACTCACGTTGGTAAGTAAGCACTCTGTATTATTAACAAGCATTTTTTGTAATGAGCATTTTTTTTTTAACACATTCAGTTACACCGACTCGCCCGGTGAGTCCATGTAAATTTTATTCCAGAACCGTAGATTCGCACCCTCTATGCAATTCTTTAGTCTTCAGTATTATTTTAAGCAGAAAATACATCATGCATTTTGGAAAGAAAGAGCAAAAACATTGAAAAACATAAACACGGCACTGTAATAAAATTTACATGGACTCTCCGGGCGAGTCGGTGGCACTGAATGTGTTAAGAGCATTTTATTTTTTGCATGAGAATGAGTAGTTTGGTGTTAATTTTAATTATGTTATGTTATAATGGAATATGATTAAGATTGTATAGTCCAGTTTTAAAATGATAAACTATAGGTTTAGTATGTTAACTGCCACGCCAGAGCTGGTCACTGGTAATCGGAGTTAAGGGAGAATTTGCCTTCAACATTTTCTGATTGCAGTCATATATTATAGAAGCAATCTCAAGTGTTAGGTTCGATTCCTAATTTTCTATATATTTTAGTGTCGTATGTCGTCAGAAACATTTAATGATTACTTAAACTATTCCTTAGTAACGTCACTTTGTTCCGAAAAGGCTAATGGCTGGGTTAAGTAACCATTAAATGACTCTGATTAAATGTTTTGAGATGTAATATTAAATGTGAGTGTGGTATTGTGTTACAGGAGAGCACACACTGAACGGGGACCACTCTGACGCGCACCAGAGCACATTCTCGCATAGCAGTAAAGAGGTAAGCAGAACTATGTACTTCTTAGGTTCATTCACTATTAGTGATACATGTATGGAGTATAAATTGATGTCGGACTTGGGGCTGCCTCATTTGGCCAAGGTTCGAGGGCTCGTTAGATTACATGAGCAAGCAAAGGAGTCCCGGGTTCAGTTTCTGGTTCTTGCAAAGTGTTTTTGTAATATTTTTGTAATAACTATCTTGAGACATTATACTAAATTGACTAAAAATCACGGTTTACTCACACAAGGCGCGACGTCTGCTCATGATGACATACTGAAAATAAAATAAAATCACGGTTTACACACTTATGGCGTCGCCGCGATTGCGCACGCGGCTATGATGAAGAGTCTCTCTGTGACTAGAAACTAGTAGAATCTTTCTCTATTAATTTACGTGAGTAAACCGTAATTTCTTTTTGTTTTTGTAATTTAGATTTTTGCAGTAATAGTTTCTGGAGTTTAATATGCAATAGACTCGCTTCCTATAGAGACACATAACATAATTAGAAAAAGTGATAGTACAATTTTTATACCCCTTATGGCCTATCCCTTTCAGTAACCTAGAACCTTACATTTTAATTTTAACTATGATGGGTAAAATAAGTCTCCACCATCAAGATATAACCAGTTTAAAATGTAAAATCTCTTCAACCAACATATTCTTGGTTTCCAGGGCTCCCCCTCAAAGGAGGTGTCGACCGAGGACTCTCCGAAGAAGGACAAGAAGAAGAAGAAGGGGCTCCGGACGCCTTCCTTCCTCAAGAAGAAGAAAGAGAAGAAGAAGTCCACCACGCCACAACCCGCCTAGAGGTACCACTATACTTTTATTTGAATATCTAGTGTAGTAAGAAGAAGGGGCTCCGGACGCCTTCCTTCCTCAAGAAGAAGAAAGAGAAGAAGAAGTCCACCACGCCACAACCCGCCTAGAGGTACCACTATACTTTTATTTGAATATCTAGTGTAGTAAGAAGAAGGGGCTCCGGACGCCTTCCTTCCTCAAGAAGAAGAAAGAGAAGAACAAGTCCACCACGCCACAACCCGCCTAGAGGTACCACTATACTTTTATTTGAATATCTAGTGTAGTAAGAAGAAGGGGCTCCGGACGCCTTCCTTCCTCAAGAAGAAGAAAGAGAAGAACAAGTCCACCACGCCACAACCCGCCTAGAGGTACCACTATACTTTTATTTGAATATCTAGTGTAGTAAGAAGAAGGGGCTCCGGACGCCTTCCTTCCTCAAGAAGAAGAAAGAGAAGAACAAGTCCACCACGCCACAACCCGCCTAGAGGTACCACTATACTGTTATATGTTTACTAGCTACTTCCGCGCGGTTTCACCCGCTCTGCTCGGTTCCTATTGATATCTAGCGTGAAGAAGAAGGGGCTACGGACGCCTATCCTTCCTTGAAGAAAATGAGAAGAACAAGTCCACCACGCCACAAAGAGGTACCACTATATTTTATTTGAATATCTAGTGTAGTAAGAAGAAGGGGCTCCTGACGCCTTCCTTCCTCAAGAAGAAAAAAGATAAACAAGTCCACCACGCCACAACCCGCCTTAGGTACCACTATACTTTTATTTGAATATCTAGTGTAGTAAGAAGAAGGGGCTCCGGACGCCTTCCTTCCTCAAGAAGAAGAAAGAGAAGAACAAGTCCACCACGCCAAACCCGCCTGAGGTACCACTATACTGTTAGAATATCTATGTATAAGAAGCATATTTGGATGCAGTTACAAATAAGAATACTTCCTCGTAGGTTAAGTATTAGAGTCTTTTTCCACCAGAGATGTGCTATGTACCAATGCTACGTAGATGTAATCTAGTGTAAGCTTCCTGAAACTAAGTGACCGTTTCTACTGATACTTTTAGTTAAGTAGTGTAGTAAGAAGAAGGGGCTGTGCGAAGAAGAAAGATAAGAACAAGTCCACCACGCGCAGATTGATAGTATGGAAGCCATCCATAGTACACATCTTTCTGTATAAAAACAGCTTAGTATTACCCGTTTCCACCAGTGCTTATGCTAGTATGTGTACCGATGAATATGATTTGTGGAAGCAAAACGCATCCAGCGTATCACGCGTTATGTTAAAGGGACATCCAGTTATGACATCTCCTCTTTGTATTTGCTTCTTGGATCACTATTAATAGAATAGAATAGGATAAACATTTATTTCAGACAAAAGCCCATATATTGTTAGTAATATTTAGTTGCGCCCTTCTATAAGTTTTTTTTTTATAATTTGTAAGCCTGCGATCAGTCGGCTAGACTATAATCAGGTAAGTTGGATGATTATGAGGTTAGGCGAGACAGAACCATTACTCATTCTCCCCATATTAAGGCAGCATGTCTGCTCTCTTGAGTCTTCTATAAGTAACACTTGTAATATTTTGTTGCAGGTAATCCCACAGATGATCACTGCCATCTCGCTTTGAATACTTGTAATGTTTTTTGTAATAATTGTAAGGTCAGGTCGGTCAGCTGTCAGCTGTCAGCTTATACAGCATGGAGCGGTGGGCTGTACATATACTCTCGTGGAAATACAACATGCTGTATACGAGGTGGGTTCGTTCTTTTAAACTTTGTTACAACTATACAAATACGGGAAAAAGACCTGACAGCGGGTTTTGAACTCCTGACAGTTGCGTTCAGAAAACTGCTGACAGTTGCGTTCAACGCGTTCAGTGCGTTCAAATCCCACTTTTGGTTTTGATTTCGATATTTGTGTAGTTGGTTTCGAAAATGTATAAAAAATATTAAAAATGTGTTAATTAATTATTGTAATTTTCCTTATTATTATATATTTGGGCATTGATATAAATTTAGTGAAACGAACTCATCTCTAGTATTAAGATTTTTTTATTAGATTTTTGTTAAAAGTCGCTTATGACCTACCAATCCCCCTATCTTTTTAGTACAAGCCTTTCAAAGGGGGGTAAACAGACATACATATATCAATTTTAAATTATAAATAATCATCGCGTTGTCATAGTAACATTGATATTAAAAAAGAACGAAAAATATGATATTACTTTATGACTAAGAATAATCTGGTTACCATGGTAACGCGATTGTTTACACACATCATAAACAATACAAAATGAACGTTAAACACTTGAAAATAAGGTGTATTTCCGCACCTTTAAAGGATTGTAAGCGGCTTTAAATTCTGTACAATTTTGTTAAAAGACCCCACCCACCGTCGTTCGAGGTTATTGCCTTAGCAGCTGCAACACGATAGATGGCGCTCGTATCGCATACAGCATTTTTTCGGCACGTAATGAGCATTTTTTGTGGATTCTGCACTCGGCCGCGCGGTTTCGAGCGTGGCTTTGCGAGCGTCGAGCGTACGAGCGCTCTTAGATATAGTGAGACGCTATAAAAAAGTTAATAGTTTTATGAAAACGCGTAAATTCTTATACAATACATATATAATTTATTTTCGAACATTCACAACGTTTGCCTTGCCAACCTTACTTATGTCAGTTTCGGAACTATCTTTCTTATGTTTTTTTTAAACTATTTTTTATCATAGTCTCTGTATTTGTGTTGTTTCAACTGAAGACGTCGGCTTCAAGGCAGCTCTTAAACCAGCGTTTACCGTGACCAATGCAACATTTCCTTCATTATTTGGCTTTATATATTAACTACTAGCTATGCCTTCGGTTTCAACAGCTCTGCTCATCTCCTATTGATCGTAGCGCAATGATTCACCTTCCTCAATAAACAAGCTATCCAACACAAAAAGAATTATTATTCGGACCAGTAGTTCCGAAGATTAGCGCGTGCATACATTTTATTGATCAATATACGTAATATACACTTCTATTGCTACTCAATTTTACATAAGTGGCCTTTGCAATAGAAATATGATTTTTAGAAAGTAAGTTTTTCCCAATCTTATGTCCATAAAGTCAAATTTATTTCAATTTATCTGTCAGTCTGTCTGTCAGTGAAGCTAGGCGCTATAATAGGTCTCTATATGCAAAAACATCTGTAATACACTGCAAATTTACCTCCATATGAGTAGAACATATGTCTCTAGACATACATACATAGATAAATATATAAAAAAACTCCAAGTACAAGCACGCAGGCAGCTACCGCCGGCGTTTTCAGTTGAAACAAAACGCGACGTGGTGCATCGTTATACAATATTATTATTTCTAGACGGCATATAATGCTTTCATGTTTATAGGGGGCGCTCTTGTCGATCACCGTCTGCTACACCCGGTAACTAGCTGATGTTTAATGATTACTTAAACTATTCCTTAGTAACAATTGCTAAGGACTGGGTTAAGTAATCATTAAATGATTCTGAGTACGGTAATTAAAGACCTGTCTCCTTGATTAAGTGTTCTTTAGCTTAACTGATTAATAAGAATTTTGACATATAAAGTTATTCTTCAGTTAAGACTTATCTAGGAGTGGTAGGACTGGGGCCTTAGTCTGCTATTACAATTGTGTCAGAATGGTCGATCACTGATCAGTGCAAGAGGGATGGAGCTATACAACCTACATAGCTCCGTCCCTCTTGCACTGATCAGTGATCGACCATTCTGACACAATTGTAATAGCAGACTAAGGCCCCAGGTCTTTTTATGGTCGTTTCCCCATAGTTGCCGGGTGCAGCAGCGTCCAGACAAATACCCTCGCCAATTTGTGCTTTTAAATAATTATAATATCGAAATAGAATATATCTGTCAAATAGGATGCTCTGTCATATATCTTACGACTGAACTTCACAAGGTTCGACACCGATACTGCAATATTGACGTGACGCCATGTTTGATTTCCACACTGACATTGACGCTGTCAATGTCACTTTTGACAGATAGCAAAATAAGTTGAGTAGGTGGCGCCACTGTATCCTTTGTGTCTTATGAAGCCAGTGTCGGTCGTCTACCTCAAAATTTTATTAAAATTATTTTAGTTTATGTAGCCAAGGTAAATCGGATCGTATTATTAATTGTGTAGAGTATATTTTCTGTTGACTGACAGACCATCCTATAGCGTTGATATTATATTAAATATAAAAACAAAAATATAATATATGTTAGCATTTTATGTGTAAGCGGGCTAGCCTACTTGTGTAGTTTTAACTTATTTTTTTTCCTTTATTTTTCTATTTCGGACGTAATATATGCAAGGGTTGTGTGACTTGGTCATTTATTTATTAAATTACGTAATTTTATATGAAAATGCAAGTTATTGACGTGCTAACACTGCCTGTGGCGTGTGGGACAATTTGACAAACAATTTTTTTATGATTATACGTAAATTAAAGTTTCCTTTTTAAAAATGTACACTTTTTATTCCCATGACCAAGTTTCACGAGCCGTTTTTTTTTTTTTATATAAATCAGTACATTACATGTTGTTAATTTAACTTGAATTTAAATTGTCTTAATTTTTTTTTTAATAATAAACTCAAAAATATACATTTTTTATTTTCGTTTTATGTCAATCCCTGTTTTATGTTCAATTTGACATTACCTAGAGTCCGTCTAGTGTTTGTAAAGATGACAAGTTGATTTGTTAACGGTTGCCTAGCAACGGGTTACTGGGGGCTTAGGGCCAAATGAAGCGAGAATACATACATTGATGTCTTGCCAACATGTAAGATATCATTTGTACTTATTTTGGTTGAGATAAGTCAACCAGTAACTTGTTACTCAACCTAGTTGATAAACAATACTTGGGTGAGCAGAAATGATAATTAATTTTAACATACAACCCATACATTTGACATTAAAACTCTTATTATAACATAAATATATTATAAATGAAATATTTTTTTTTTTAGTTTTTAATATATTTTTTTCCTTTTTGTACCCGGTCACAAATCTTCGGGCGATTAGATGTAAGAATAGCTTAACTACGTTATGTTAAAATTGTATGTGTATTTTTTATTTCGTAAAAATATATGCTATTTGAAAAAAAACAACGTTTATTATGAATTTTTTGTCTTTTATTTTGTCACTTCGCTTCTGTCAGCGGCTTATGTGTTATTCCAGACCATAATCTACCCCTGTTCCACATAATTATCATCCCGATCCCTTCAGCCGTTTTGACGTTATTTAGTAACAAACATACACACAAACTTTCGCATCTATTATGTTAGTAAGATACTCAGCCTGTTCACTGCTGGACATAGTCCTTTCCAATAACAAGCCACATTTCATGGTATAAGTCAGTAAACGATCAGACAAATCACCTGATGGTAAGCAAGCGGCACCGCCCTTGGACGGTCTTTCGTTCTACGCTGATAGTTTTCACAAGAGATAGGTACTTAGCGTGAAAGTTCACCTAAACAAACCCCTTACCTTAAAAAAAAACAAATTGTATGACAAGGGCACGGACCAAGACTCCGTGGAGAACAACTGTAAATAAACTTCTTAACTTAATAACTTTCTTTCTTTCTTTCTATTATATACGTCACGCTTTTTATCCCCGAAGAGGGATATATATTAGGCAGAGATGCACATTACGGCACGTAATGCCGCTACACAATGTACACCCACTTTTCACCATTTGTGTTATAAGTCCCATGTAATAGGGGGTGAGCATATTGCCATATACTGGGCACAATTCCCGATTCCATGCTACTACTGAGAAATTTTCAAAAAATCGAAAAAGCCCTGTAATACTTTGCCCAACCCGGGAATCGAACCCGAGACCTCTTATCCGACAGTCGCACTTGCGACCACTCGACCAACGAGGCAGTCTAATAGTAAGTATTCAACAAGGTGAAAGAAATAAAACAATCCAATAAAAATATTACAATGTTTTTATTGTTTTAACATCGCAAGACAAATAGTAGTCGCGCCGCGTGGCTGGCTACCGCACAATCAGCCTGCAACGACCAAACACAGACGTCACCACTACTCGTACGCAGCACACGGTACGCGGGCCGACTGCCCGCTGTCGTTGTACGCGCGCCAGCAGGCGCGTACAAGAAAGAACAAGTCCCACAGAGTATAGAGCGTCGCGTCCAACAGCTCGCAGAACAACGGCTCAAAGTCCAAACGCGGTATTTCAAAGTTGAAGAGACAGCATACGCACCTCATGATCTCTTTGACGTAGTTGAGGAAGGCGCGGCAGCAGTGGCAGCAGTTGTCGTTCAGCGACGTCGCCAGCGACAGGATGGACGGCTCGCGCCCCTTCTTCTTCCGGTGGAGATGGAGACACGTCTTTGGTGCTTCTTTTTTCTTGTGACTGTTCTACAAATGTAGGCTTTTATTCAGCGTGGTGTTGGTAGCAAGTAAGAAATGTATCTAGGTAGGTATTGGCTACTAATTTAAAGAGATGTCAGAGTAGACTGCACGACGTCGTCGCGTCTGCGCACGCTGCTCATGATGAAGAGTCCCTCTGTGACTCGAAACTAGTAGAGCTTTTCTCAATTAATTTACGTGAGTAAACCGTGATTTTTAGATAGTATATCTCACGATATTTATTTATTTAGTAGCTGGACCGGCAAACTTCGTACCGCCTCAAACATTTTTTTCTCACCTTTTATACCTTCCCTGGACTTCCACAAATAATTCAAGACCAAAATTAGCCAAATCGGTCCAGCAGTTCTCGAGTTTTAGCGAAACTAACGAACAGCAATTGTTTTTTATATACTTATAGAGATTTTACACTTTATTGCACACATACATAAAACACATTACATTGTAATAGTAATTAGAGTACAATGGGCGGTCTTATCACACACGGCGATTTCTTCCAGACAACCTTTGGATGGATTTTTTTAGATAGTTATTATAAAAACAGTGACTTACTTTCGCGACATCATCTTTGTTGCGTTTCCCTGGACGCCAGGTTTTGGGACACTGGAATAATACACACACCGGTCATCTATAGCTCCCAGGCCTGCCATACACGGACTGCTTGAGAAACTACCCAGTGAGTCACATACACGGACCCTCTTGACGGATACTCTTGGAGAGTCACCAGCTTGAAACGGCCATTGATAACTTCACAATTTTTCGGTTTTTCGAAAATTTCTCAGTAGTACGGAGTCTAGATATGTGCCCAGTATATGGCAATAGGCTCACCATTATATGGGACTTATAACACAAATGGTGAAAAGTGGGTGATTAATGCTCAAACCTTCTCCGTGTGAGAAGAGGCCTTTGGTCAGCAGTGGCCACTTATAAGGCTAGGCTGATGATGAGTAGCCCGTATAAGTCTGTCGCAGCTTGAGGCAGCCGATTCTGACTGCTTTAAGTCCGTGTATGGCCTACCTTCACTCTCCAAGCTTCAGTCGGAAGCTCCATGAGTTACTACGCGCCACATCTGTTCCAGTAGTTATCCTCTAGACATTTTACTAAAATTCAACAGTTAGGTATTGTGTCGCTGCATTATATTGTAAATATTGGAATTTTCTTTACGTTTATTTCATTAGACAACAACTTTATGACATTTGTAATGTAAATGTCAGCGACGACTTTCTTCTTCTGACATAGAGAACTTGGCATAGTGTTTGGTAGTGTAGTGTATTACAGATAATAAATGTAGCACGCTGGCTGGTGGGAATGCTCAGTGGTGGGGAGTGCGGCTAGCGAGTCGCTAGCCGCTCAGTCACTGTCTAGCCGCCGAGCAGTTAAGTGCATTACTATTCAACCTGCTGTTTTATTCCTGTGTACATACCCAGCGAACCCTTACAAGTGGCGACCCTGCCAGGATTACAAAACCGTAAGGTATGTACAAAAAATTCCAAAAATATCGAATTAAGAGGTAAATCAGTGACTAATCAGTTTTTATTCGTTGAGATATTCCTTGTAGCTTTATATAACTAGGAATGAATATGAACTTTATACTGTTATTGAATCTTGTTACATAAAATTCATACGTCATAATTGAAATAAAATAACCTATGTCAGTTCAAGATAAAATTAAATTTAAAACTATTCAGCAAATACAAATTTATTCTTAGTCATCGAAAAATTTGTATAATAAACAATTTTCCGCCATTTCTTTTTTAAAAAAATCTCGACGTTCCATTTTTAAACAATTATTTTTAAATTACTTCATTTACTTTTTGGAATCATAAAAGAGGTTTAATATATGAGTAATACTTAATAATTAAATAATATTAGGTTAGATGCGTCTGGTGTTCCCAGTGGTTGTTAACACCTACTTAAATAAAATTTTAGTTATGCCACAATAATTGAATTGATTGGGTTATTTAGCTTTCGTATGCTATTATTTTATTGAAACCAGCATTCTGATTAACCTTTTGACTACATTAATTATATACACAATTAAAGAACTATAATTTCGGTTCAATAATAATAACAATGAATTTCCGTAATTTGTCTTTTGGATCACAAAACGAATGTTTCAAGATAAGGCTGATTTTGTTACTCGATTGGTACCTAAATAGTCGTTATTGACTTACCAATGTACCTTGCATGAAAATATACCACGATAGTTGTTGGTGGAACAAAACCGTTTAATGATTTGAATGTCAGTGTTATTCAAAGTAGCTATTGTTACAATAAATTATTATTCATTAGACAAACTTTTTGAGAACTTTTAGCTTATTTACTGTTATATAGTATACACCTAAATATGTTTAATTTTGATTTCTGTTCTGTCAACATAAACGTGGTTATCAGAGGTAGTTTGGGCAACCAAACGGTACCTAAAAGATCTATTATATGATTGGTAAAACCAACATGTATAATTATGTCGACAAATGCCGATTCATGGAGATCTAGAGGTAGTTCGATGAAAATCGGAACGGTACCTATAAAAGGATATTAATCCTTTGTTGCAGGTAGTCCAAAAAAAAAAAAAAAAAAAATATGTCACACCTACCGCCACTAGAGTCCTTGGACTGTGATGGGGACCCGGCTTCGGTGGGACTACGGTGGGAAAAGTGGAAGCGTGCGCTTGAGTTGTACTTAATCGCTACTAATGTTACCACACCAGAAGCAAAAAGAGCTGTGCTCTTACATATGGGTGGTTTAACCCTGCAGGAAGTTTACTATAATATTCCTGGCGCACATTTAGAAACTACTGCCGATGATGACAACGATATTTTTACAGTTGCCATCAACAAACTAAATGAGTATTTTGCACCCAAACAAAGTCGGGTATATGAGCGTCATTTGTTTAGACTCATTAAACAAGAAAGCGGAGAGAAGTTTGATAAGTTTCTTGTTAGGCTTCGACACCAAAGTTCGAAATGCAAATTTACTGCCCCTGATGAACATATGATCGATCAAATCACTGAAAAATGCGAGTCAGCCAAATTAAGAAAAACAATCCTGACTCTCGGTGATGACGTTACACTGGACAAAATTATATTCGAGGCAAACGCTTTGGAAACAGTAAACCGTCAACTCAATAACTTTGGTTTGCCAGGACCTAGTAAAGACCTGTCAGTAAATAGAGTAGAGACGCGTACGAGTAAAAAGAGTTCGAATTCTAATTCTTGTTCCCGTTGTGGTGGCACTCATTCAAGTGATAGTAAGTTTTGCCCAGCCCGTGATAAAAAATGTCTCAAGTGCGGGTTTATTGGACATTTCCGAAAACTGTGCAGAACTAGGGCAAAGAAACGAAAATCAAATGATGATACATCTAAGTCAAACCAGTATATACATCCTGATAAAAAGTTAAAAAGTAAATCTGATGAAGTCGATTACATTTTTCAAATTGAAGGTGACGACACTATTAAATGTGTTCTTGGGAATGTCTTAATTGACATGTTAATTGACTCTGGTAGTAAATATAATATAGTTAGTGACGTAACTTGGCAAACTCTAAAAAGCAAAAAAATTCTAGTTGAAAATCAAGTAAAAAACCCGAACAAGACATTCAAGGCCTATGGAAGTCAAAACCCTCTAACAGTTCTCGGCGCATTTGATTCTACCATAATGGTTAATAACGGATTGCCTGGCATCAAAGCAACTTTTTATGTTGTAAAGGACGGCACAAGGAATTTACTTGGAAAAGATACTGCTACTAGACTCGGAGTTCTGAAACTAGGAATAGGTGTTAATGCAATCGATGGTAGGTTTCCTAAATTTAAAGATGTCCAAATCCATATCCCTATAGATATGTCTGTCAAACCGGTCTCTCAACCTTGTCGAAGAGTTCCAATACCCTTGGAGGCTAAAATTAATAAAAAAATTCAGGAGCTACTTGATTTAGATATCATAGAACCCGTAAATGGCCCTTCTGATTGGATCTCTCCCCTTGTACCCGTTCTAAAAAGTAACGGAGATGTTCGCATCTGTGTAGACATGAGGCGAGCAAATCAAGCCATTATTAGAGAAAAACATCCTTTGCCCACTATGGAACAGCTAATACCAAAGTTCAGAAATGCCAAAATATTTTCTAAACTGGATCTAAAAAATTCATTTCATCAATTAGAGTTGAGTGAGAATTGTAGATACATCACAACATTCATTTGTAGCCAGGGACTGTTTAGATACAAGCGACTCATGTTCGGTATTTCCTGCGCTCCTGAATTTTTTCAGAAGAACTTAGAAAGAGTACTTTTGCCTTGTACTGGGGTGGTTAATTTTATAGATGACATTGTCGTCTACGGTAGCAATGTGGCTGAACATGGGGCGAGGTTAAAACAAGTTTTACAGGTTTTAAAAGATAATCATGTCTCTTTAAATGATGAAAAGTGTGTTTACGGGGTTAAACAAATAGAATTCCTCGGGCATCAACTGTCTTGTGAGGGAGTAAAGCCCTTAGATAAGTATATTAAAACAATTGACTCCTTTCGAGTACCTAGTGTCATTGAAGAGGTACAAAGCTTTTTAGGGCTGGTAAATTATGTAGGAAAATGGATCCCTAATTTAGCAACATGGACTGAACCTTTACGCGAACTTTTAAGATTAAAACTGAACAAGGGTACTAATATTACTTCTCATTGGGGTGATAAACAGTCACGCGCATTTGAAGGGTTAAAACGGGCTATGACACAAATTAAAACCTTAGGATACTATGATCCACTAGACCGCACCCAAGTATACGCTGATGCTAGTCCAGTTGGGTTAGGCGCTGTACTCGTTCAGCATGGTAAGAATGGGCCGCGAATAATTGCATTCGGTAACAAAAGCCTCTCAGACCGCGAAAAACGTTATTGTCAAACTGAGAAAGAAGCTCTTGCTCTAGTATGGGCAGTAGAACATTTTGATATGTATTTGTTTGGCAAGGATAGTTTCGAACTCATCAGTGACCACAAGCCTCTGGAGGTAATATTCGGGCCAGATTCTAAACCATGTGCGAGAATCGAACGTTGGGTTCTCCGCCTACAGTCGTACAATTTTAAAATTGTCTATAGTCCGGGCAAGAAAAATATTGCGGATTCATTGTCGCGATTGTGTGTCGATAATAGTCAGTCTCCAGAACCTTTCGATGACGATAACTATTTAAATCTAGTTGTTGATGAATCTCGTCCTACCGCAATCACCTTGCGTGAGCTGACGCAAGCATGTGAAGCGGATCCAGAACTGAAATTAGTTAGAATTGGAATCTATAATAATAACTGGGAACAAAGCGTCAGCACTTACAAGATCTTCGAACATGAGCTTTGTTTTCAAGATAATTTACTTTTGCGAGGGAATAAAATCGTTATTCCGTCTATTTTGAGGTCGAAAGTTTTAAATGCAGCTCACGAAGGTCATCCGGGTATCGTAGCTATGAAAACACGACTACGATCCAAAGTATGGTGGCCCAAAATCGATAGAGACGCAGAACATTATGTCAGATCTTGTAAGGGCTGTACTCTAGTTTCTGCTCCTAATCCCCCGAATCCCATGCGCAGACGTGAGCTTCCAATACAACCCTGGATTGATATAGCCATAGATTATCTCGGACCCTTACCGACTGGACATTACCTTTTAGTCGTTATAGATTATTATAGTCGTTATAAAGAGGTAAAAATTACAAAAACTATTGACTCAACGCACACAATAAATATACTGAAAGAGATATTTTCTCGATTAGGCACACCCGTGAGTATTACTGCTGATAACGGCCGACAGTTTATTAGTACAGAATTCGATGATTTTTGCAAAGAATTCGGTATTCAGTTGTTCCATAGCATTCCTTATTGGCCACAGCAAAACGGGGAGGTTGAAAGACAAAACAGGGACATATTGAAACGGTTACGAATAAGCCAAAGCCAAAGGTCCAATTGGCAAGAAGATTTACTTAAATATATGACCATGTACAATAGCACTCCTCATTCTGTGACCGGTAAATCTCCTGCTGAACTTTTTTCAGGCGTAAATTCAGAGACAAGCTACCTTCTGTGTTAGATATTGAATTTGCAGAAGTAGATCTAGAAACAAAGGACAGAGATGTGGAAATGAAAACAAAGGGCAAAGAATATGCAGACAGAAAAAGACAAGCAACTGAATCAAACATTGAAGTCGGAGAAAAAGTATATGTAAAAAACACCGTGAAGGAGAATAAGTTAACAGCTACATTTAATGATGCGCCACATACGGTACTCAATAAAAAAGGCAATGACGTTGAAGTAGTAAATGATGAAAATGGGAAACGACTTCGTAGGAATATAGTACACTTGAAGAAGGTCGAAGGTAAATGGGAAGTATGCCCAAATAAATATTTAGAGAACCATAATAATGAAGATGAAGAATTAAGTGAAAGAGAATAACTGATTTTTGGCTGATTTTGTACCTTGTTATTGTTAAGTGTTAATATTGTAGTATTGTGATTCTGATGAGCATCCTAGAATAATATTTTCAATTTTTCAAATTTTGTAAAAGGTAGATATGTAGTGTATTACAGATAATAAATGTAGCACGCTGGCTGGTGGGAATGCTCAGAGGTGGGGAGTGCGGCTAGCGAGTCGCTAGCCGCTCAGTCACTGTCTAGCCGCCGAGCAGTTAAGTGCATTACTATTCAACCTGCTGTTTTATTCCTGTGTACATACCCAGCGAACCCTTACAGGTAGTTTAAAGTTTAGACTTTATTTTCATTATTTTTACTGTAGATTCCCATAAGAGTGCGAGAGCCATGCTTTGGCACGAATGGGCCGGCTCGACCGGAGTGATACCACGGCCGAGCAGAAAACCGACGTGAAACAACATTTGCGTTGTGTGAGTGAGGTTACCCCCCTTCTCAATCTTCCCAATCCCCGATTCTCCAACAACCCTTAAATTCCTAACCCCCAAAAGGCCGGCAACGCACTTGTATCGCCTCTGGTGTTTCATGTGTCCATAGGCGGCGGCGATTGCTTACCATCAGGTGATCCGTCAGCTTGTTTAGTGACGTGTTTCATAAAAAAGGACCCTTTTTCCCCTATATACCCAGGACTAATTATATCTGATCAAACATTCAAGTTGTTTTATTTAAATCTTTATATATGAGCCTCTAGCATGGCTTGGAACTCTCTGAAAGTCTCACGGAAGTTACAATGAAACGAGTCGTGTGTAAAATAGAGAATATAATGCAATGTTTACAAAATCAACAACGGGTGTCTGGGACAGTGGGCTAGAGCGTGGCCGTGGGCGTGGGCGTGGGCGCGGGCAGCGCGGGCAGCGCGTCCAGCGCGTACGCCTTGTCCAGGCGGAAGTTGTAGTCCT